>NC_050105.1:3433602-4714906 GCF_902167145.1 Zea mays | reverse complement strand
ATCGCATGAAGAAGCTTCATTCTGATGGGCTTTTAACTTCGTTTGATTTTGAATCATACGAGACATGTGAAGCTTGCTTACTTGGTAAGATGACCAAGGCGCCCTTCACGGGTTTACCGGAGAGGACGTTAGATTTATTGGAACTCATACATACTGATGTGTGCGGACCAATGAGTACGACAGCTAGGGGAGGATTCCAATACTTCATAACCTTCACTGATGATTTTAGTAGATATGGGTATGTCTACTTAATGAAACACAAGTCTGAATCCTTAGAAAAGTTCAAAGAGTTTCAGAATGAAGTAGAAAATCAGCGTGGCAAGAAAATTAAAGCACTGCGATCAGATCGTGGTGGTGAATATTTGAGTCATGAGTTTAGCAATCATCTAAAGAGTTGTGGAATTGTTCCACAGCTTACGCCGCCTGGAACGCCTCAGAGGAATGGCGTGTCTGAGCGACGTAATCGGACTTTATTGGATATGGTTCGATCAATGATGAGCCAGTCGGACCTACCTTTGTCGTTTTGGGGATACACTCTAGAAACAGCAGCTTTCACACTAAATAGGGTACCGTCTAAGTCCGTAGTTAAGACACCATATGAGATGTGGACTGGGAAGACTCCCAGCTTGTCTTTTCTGAAGATTTGGGGTTGTGAGGTTTACGTCAAGCGACTACAGTCAGATAAACTCACTCCAAAATCGGACAAGTGCATGTTCGTGGGATATCCAAAGGAAACTTTGGGATATTACTTTTACCACCGGTCAGAGGGCAAAGTGTTTGTCGCCCGGAACGGTGTGTTCTTAGAGAAAGAGTTTCTCAAAAGAGAGAAAAGTAAACAAAAGGTGTATCTTGAAGAAGTTCAGGATGAGCCAGTGGGACAAGATTCAACAAGCGATGCTAATGTAGCAGAACAAGTTGAGACGTCTATGGCAAGAGAAACACCATCACAACCACGAAGGTCAGCAAGGCTTCGCGAGGCACGAGGAGAAGTGCTATTGTTGGGCAATGGGGAAGTGTTGTTGTTAGACAACGACGAACCTGCAACATATTCAGAAGCGATGATGGACCCAGATTCCGAGAAATGGCATGTCGCCATGAGATCCGAGATAGATTCCATGGGAGAAAATCAAGTTTGGAACTTGGTTGACCCGCCTGATGGTGTTAGACCTATAGAATGCAAATGGATCTATAAGAAGAAGAAAGACATGGATGGAAATATTCACATCTATAAGGCTCGACTTGTTGCAAAGGGTTTTCGACAAGTTCAAGGAGTTGACTATGACGAGACATTCTCGCCAGTAGCGATGCTTAAATCTATTTGGATCATTCTAGCTATTGCCGCATATTTCGATTATGAGATTTGGCAGATGGATGTCAAAACAGCTTTCCTTAATGGAAACCTTGATGAGGACGTGTATATGATACAGCCCGAGGGTTTTGTCGATCCGATCAATGCTGGAAAGATATGCAAACTTCAGAAATCCATTTATGGGTTGAAGCAAGCATCTCGGAGTTGGAACATTCGTTTTGATGAAGTGATCAAAGGGCTTGGTTTTCATCAGAATGAAGAAGAAGCTTGTGTTTACAAGAAGGAAAGTGGGAGCGCTGTTGTATTTCTGATCTTGTATGTGGATGACATATTATTGATTGGGAATGACATTCCTATGCTGGAGTCCGTCAAGGCTTCACTGAAAAAGAGTTTTTCTATGAAGGACTTAGGGGAAGCAGCATATATTTTGGGCATAAGGATCTATAGAGATAGGTCGAAGAGGCTTATAGGATTAAGTCAAGATACGTACATTGACAAGGTTTTGAAACGGTTCAACATGGAACAGTCCAAGAAAGGTTTCATACCTATGTCACATGGTAAACACCTTAGCCAGATGCAATGTCCTGCGACGGCTAATGAGCGAGAGCGCATGAGTAAGGTACCATACGCCTCGGCGATTGGATCAATCATGTATGCCATGATAAGTACACGCCCAGATGTTTCATACGCTATAAGTGCTACGAGTAGATACCAGGCTGATCCAGGTGAGGATCACTGGACAGCGGTAAAAGGCATTCTTAAGTACTTAAGAAGGACTAAAGATATGTTCCTGGTATATGGGGGTAAGGAGGAGCTCGTTGTAACTGGTTACACCGATGCTAGCTTCCAAACTGACCCAGACGAGTTAAAATCGCAATCAGGTTTTGTGTTCACAATAAATGATGGTGCTGTTAGTTGGAAGAGTTCCAAAACAGGAGACTGTGACTGATTCTACAACAGAAGTCGAGTACATTGCAGCTTCTGAATCTGCGAAGGAAGGTGTTTGGATAAGGAAGTTCCTCATCGAGCTTGGTGTGTTTCCTAATGCATCTAGCCCATTGAACCTCTACTGTGACAACAATGGGGCTATTGCGCAAGCTAAGGAGCCAAGGAACCACCAGAAAAACAAACACGTACTGCGGAAGTTTCACCTCATACGGGAATTCATTAGGCGGGGTGAGATAAAGATATGCAAAATACATACGGATTTGAATGTTGCTGATCCTTTGACAAAACCTCTTCCACAACCTAAGCATGAGGCACACGTGAGATCTATGGGTATTAGATATCTTCTAGATTAACTCTAGTGCAAGTGGGAGACTGTTAGAAATATGCCCTAGAGATAATCATAGAGATGAGCATATTTCTTTGTATCCATGATATATATATTGCTTAATTGAATATCCATGGAAGGCACCTTGTATTGATTAGCAATTATGTGAATTGTTTGTGAGATTCTTTACTTATATGGTTATTCTAAATGATGTCCCTAGTCAGAGTCGATGACTAGCACATGTATTAGTTGATGACTATATTTCACAAGTCATGAACATGGAGATGTTAAACTAATAATGTGGGCGCATGTATGACATGAGGCTGGACCGACCCAACGTGAGATATTGTAATATAGTTCTCTTCTTGCAACATGAATACTGTATCCTTAGACCTGAGATTGTCGCATGTTCTCAAGATGTGAATTGACTTACTTAGGGACTATCAAACGCTATCCCGTAACTGGGTAGTTATAAAGGTAGTTTTGGGTTTGTCAGGAAGCATGCTATGAGGCATGGTCAGTCAAGATGGAATTTGTCCCTCTCTTTGTGAGAGAGATATCTCTGGGCCCCTCGAGTGATTGGATCAAGAAATGCATGGCCGTGCTAGGGTTAAGAGTTAACCATTGAAAGGATTCCAATTCACAGTATCGAGAAAGAGAGGTCAGCTTAGAGCCAGACCAAATATCGTGAGACAAAGGGAACAGCATGTACTTAATGTCGCAATGGTTCGTCTGATATGATCTTTACGTACACATAGGAGTTGACATGTCTTGCTAGAGGCCGCTGTCAATTATTGGGCCAAGTAAGAGTACTCGGGCTATGTCTATTTGTACGTGAACCTATAGGGTCACACACTTAAGGGGAAGGAAGCCTAATTCGGATTAGATCCAAAATTAGACTGGGCTTTAGGGTTAATGATGGGCCTCGGCGTCAGAAGCCCACCATAACGCCTATATATTGAGGGGCGGGGGCGCGGTTAAGGATAACCTAATTCGCCACCAGCGAACTAACAGCCGCCGCCCACCTCTCGCCCTCGCCAAGCCGCCGTCGCGAACCTAGCAGTTCGGTACGCGGCGCTTCCTCCCTGTACGTGTGGATACCTCGAAGGTGCTACATCTGGAGCACTTGGGCGAACCGTGCGAGGACGTGAAGGACGCCGGCGACTGCACGGCACTGCTCGACGCGTTCGTCTACATCGAGACGTCTTCCGCTGCTCTGCGCGTCTAGTGGTAATTCCATGACCTATAACCGCAGTAGTTCTTGGTATTATGGGGATGAAAAATTTTGTTTTGCGCTAGCGTAGCCTCCCCGTAGTCCTACAGTGAGCTTGGCTCAAAAATGAAACCTGGTTGGCCGGAGCCTAGCCGGGTTGTCCGCTGGTGGGACCGACGCCGGAGTTGACCAGCCGAGGCCTCGGGTCGGGCCGGCGCCCTTGGAAGATGGTTGGCCGAGGCCCCAGAGTGACCGACCGAGCCGCCTGCTCGGGCCGGATTCCCGGAGAAGACCCAGGCAGCAATTGCCCGGGCGTGGCGATGACGTCGTCCTTTAGAGCGGAGATCCTTGGACCGCGTCGCCGTCCGAGGCTAGGTCGGACCTCGCCGAAGGTGTCATCGATGCCGAGGGTGCTGCTGCCCCCTTCCAGTGTCAAGACCCGAGCCTGCAGGATCAGATTGTCTTGTAGCGTGTGCCTTCTGCGGTCGCCGAGGCCAGAACACACACCCTCGCTGCGTTGTAAAGCTGCGTCTCTTTTCCTCTTGTTTCAAGTATCTGGACTTTTTTGTCGGCAACAGGGATGTTTGTGCGAGCGAGAGTTGCTTCTCACGGAAGGTGATGAGTGAGGTATCCGTATCCCGGAGGCGTGGGAGTCCCTCGGCTCGGTCGGCCTTGCCGCTTACGCGCACTTCCACCCGTCCATGAGGCTCTGTCATCGACTCAGTCGAGAAGGCTCGAAGGATCGCTTCGGCAGAAGAGCTTCCAAACGTGAAGACTTGTTCGGTCCGCGGAATCACTTATCCGAACGTGAGTTACTTATCGCAGAAGGTGATGAGTGAGGTATCCGTATCCCGGAGGCGTAGGAGTCCCTCGGCTCGGTCAGCCTTGGCTGCTTACGTGTACTCCGTCGTTTTCAGGATCCACTTTTCGAAGTAGTCAAAAAGCACGAAAGATATTCTGGCAGAAGAGATCTTTTTTCGAGGAAAATTTCGACGCAGAGGGGGTTGCCCCCCTTTTAGCCCCCGAGGGAGGGTCGGGCTTTGCCGAGGCGAGGCCGACCCTTCCTTGATGACTAAACTTTGCGTGGGTGCGAGGTATATGAACGATTTGAAAATATTTTAAGGGTAGAAGCGACGTAGCTGTTGGATGTTCCAAGCGTTGCCGTAGACCTCGCCTTGGCTGTTGGCCAGCTTGTACGTTCCGGGTTTCAGAACCTTGGCGATGACGAACGGTCCCTCCCAGGGGGGCGTGAGCTTGTGCCTCCCTCGGGGGTCTTGTCGCAGCCGAAGCACCAGGTCGCCTACCTAGAGGTCTCGGGACCGGACCCCTCGGGCGTGGTAGCGTCGCAGGGACTGCTGGTACCGCGCCGAGTGTAGTAAGGCCTTGTCCCGAGCCTCTTCCAGCTGGTCCAGCGAGTCTTCTCGGCTGGCTTGGTTGCTTTGATCGCTGTAGGCCCTCGTCCTCGGGGAGCCGTATTCCAGGTCTGTGGGCAAGACGGCCTCGGCCCCATAGACTAGGAAGAACGGCGTGAAACCTGTGGCTCGGCTCGGCGTGGTCCTCAGGCTCCAGACCACCGAGGGGAGTTCCTTCATCCATCGCTTGCCGAACTTGTTGAGGTCGTTGTAAATCTGAGGCTTGAGCCCTTGTAGAATCATGCCGTTGGCACGCTCTACTTGCCCATTTGACATGGGATGAGCCACGGCGGCCCAGTCCACCCGGATGTGGTGATCCTCGCAGAAATCCAAGAACTTTCTGCCGGTGAACTGGGTGCCGTTGTCGGTGATGATGGAGTTCAGGACCCCGAAGCGATGGATGATGTTGGTGAAGAACGCCACCGCCTGCTCGGACCTGATGCTGTTCAGAGGTCGGACCTCGATCCACTTGGAGAATTTGTCGATGGCGACCAGCAGGTGCGTGTAGCCACCGGGCGCCTTCTGCAAGGGGCCGACGAGGTCCAGACCCCACACAGCAAAGGGCCAGGTGATGGGTATCGTCTGCAGAGCCTGAGCGGGCAGGTGGGTCTGCTTCGCATAGAATTGACACCCTTCGCAGGTGCGGACGATTCTAATGGCGTCGGCCACCGCCGTCGGCCAGTAGAATCCTTGTCGGAAAGCATTCCCGACAAGGGCTCGAGGTGCTGCGTGATGGCCGCAAGCCCCCGAGTGTATCTCCCGCAGGAGTTCCTGACCTTCGGCGACGGAGATGCATCGCTGGAGGATGCCTGAGGGGCTGCGGTGGTAGAGCTCCTTCTCATCGCCCAGCAAGACGAATGACTTGGCGCGCCGTGCCACCCGCCGAGCCTCGGCTCGGTCGAGGGGTAGCTCTCCTTGTTGGAGATACTGCAGGTACGGGGTCTGCTAGTTTCGATCAGGCGTGGCCCCGCTTTGCTCCTCCTCGATGCGCAGTGCCTCCCCCTCGGAGCCCGAGGGTACCTCGGGCTGAACTGAAGGCGCCTCGAGCCGAGCTGAGGGTGCCTCGGGCTGTGCCGAGGGTACCTCGGGCTGGACCGAGGGTACCTCGAACTGGGTCGAGGGCGCCTCAGGCTCGGGCGGGTCATCGATCTTGACGGAGGGTTGATGCAGATCCCGGGAGAAGACGTCCAGGGGAACCGTTGTTCGCCCCGAGGCTATTTTAGCCAGCTCATCCGCAGTCTCGTTGTAGCGCCGAGCGATGTGGTTAAGCTCGAGCCCGTAGAACTTGTCTTCCAGGCGCCGAACCTCATCGCAGTAGGCCTCCATCTTCGGGTCGCGGCAGTGGGAGTTCTTCATGACTTGGTCGATGACGAGCTGCGAGTCACAGCGGGCGTCGAGGCGCCGGACCCCTAGCTCGATCGCGATCCGCAACCCATTGACCAGAGCCTCATACTCAGCCACATTGTTGGACGCCGGGAAATGGAGGCGTAGCACATAGCGTAGGTGTTTCCCGAGGAGCGAGATGAAGAGTAGGCCTGCGCCGGCTCCCGTCTTCATCAGCGACCCGTCGAAAAACATGGTCCAAAGCTCCGGTTGGATTGGAGCTGTCGGTAGCTGGGTATCGACCCATTCGGCTATGAAGTCCGCCAAGACCTGGGACTTGATGGCCTTCCGAGGGGCGAACGAGATTGTCTCGCCCATGATTTCCACCGCCCACTTTGCAATCCTGCTCGAGGCCTCTCGGCACTGGATGATGTCCCCCAGGGGGAAGGATGACACCATAGTTACCGGATGAGACTCGAAGTAGTGTCGCATCTTCCGCCGCGTCAGGATCACCGCATACAACAGCTTCTGAACTTGTGGGTAGCGGATCTTGGTTTCGGACAGTACCTCGCTAACGAAGTAAACTAGCCTCTGAACGGGCAATGCATGCCCCTCTTCTTGCCTCTCGACCACAATCGCGGCGCTGACCACCTGAGTGGTCGCGGCGACGTAGACCAAGAGGGCTTCTCCGGCAGCTGGAGGCACCAAGATAGGCGCTTTTGTGAGGAGCGCCTTCAAGTTCCCGAGAGCTTCCTCGGCCTCAGGGGTCCAAGTGAAGCACTCGGCCTTCCTTAAGAGGCGGTACAGAGGCAGACCTCTTTCGTCGAGGCGTGAGATGAAGCGGCTCAGAGCCGCGAGGCATCCCATGACCCTCTGTACACCTTTCAAGTCCTTGATGGGCCCCATGCTGGTGATGGCTGCAATCTTCTCTGGGTTGGCTTCGATGCCCCGCTCGGAGACGATGAACCCCAAGAGCATGCCTCGGGGCACCCCGAAGACACACTTCTCAGGATTGAGCTTGACGCCTTTCGCCTTGAGACACCGGAATGTCACTTCAAGGTCGAAAAGGAGGTTGGAAGCTTTCCTCGTCTTGACTACGATGTCATCGACGTAGGCCTCGACCATGCGCCCAATGTGTTCGCCGAACACATGGTTCATGCACCGCTGGTACGTCGCGCCCGCATTCCTCAAGCCAAACGGCATGGTGACATAGCAGTACATGCCGAAGGGCGTGATGAAAGAGGTCGCGATCTGATCGGACTCTTTCATCCTGATTTGATGATACCCTGAGTAGGCATCGAGGAAAGACAGGGTCTCGCATCCAGCAGTGGAATCCACGATCTGATCGATGCGAGGCAGAGGGTAGGGAACCTTCGGACATGCTTTGTTGAGACCAGTGTAGTCTACACACATCCGCCATTTCCCCCCTTTCTTTCTCACAAGCACAGGGTTGGCACGCCATTCGGGATGGAATACCTCTCTGATGAACCCTGCTGTCATTAGCTTGTGGATCTCCTCGCCTATCGCTCTGCGCTTCTCCTCGTCGAATCGGTGCAGAGGCTGCTTGACGGGTCGGGCTCCGGCTCGAATGTCCAGCGAGTGCTCGGCGACATCCCTCGGTATGCCGGGCATGTCCGAGGGACTCCACACAAAGACGTCGGCGTTTGTGCGGAGAAAGTCAACGAGCACTGCTTCCTATTTGGGGTCGAGCCCGGAGCCGATCCGGATCTGCTTGGATGTGTCGCCACTGGGGTCGAGGGGGACGGCCTTAACCGTCTCCACTGGCTCGAAGTTGCCGGCGTGACGCTTCACGTCTGGCACCTCCTTAGAGAGGCTTTCCAGGTCGGCGATGAGGGCCTCGGATTCGGCGAGGGCCTCGGCGTACTCCACGCACTCCACGTCGCATTCGAACGCGTGCTTGTACATGGGGCCGACGGTGACGACCCCGTTGGGGCCCGGCATCTTGAGCTTCAGGTAGGTGTAGTTGGGGACGGCCATGAACTTCGCGTAGCATGGCCTTCCCAGTACCGCGTGGTAGGTTCCTCGGAACCCGACCACCTCGAACGTCAGAGTCTCCCTTCGGAAGTTGGAGGGTGTTCCGAAGCAGACGGGAAGGTCGAGTCGTCCGAGGGGCTGGACGCGCTTCCCGGGAATACTCCCATGGAAGGACGCAGCGCCTGCTCGGACGGAGGACAGATCAACACGCAGGAGCCCGAGGGTCTCGGCGTAGATGATGTTGAGGCTGCTGCCTCCGTCCATAAGGACCTTGGTGAGCCTGACGTCGCCGATGACGGGGTCGACGACGAGCGGGTATTTCCCCGGGCTCGGCACGTGGTCGGGGTGGTCGGGGTGGTCGAAGGTGATGGGCTTGTCGGACCAGTCTAGGTAGACTGGCGCCGCCACCTTCACCGAGCAGACCTCCCGGCGCTCTTGCTTGCGATGCCGAGCCGAGGGATTCGCCGCATGCCCACCGTAGATCATGAAGCAGTCGCGGACCTCGGGGAACTCTCCTGCTTGGTGATCTTCCTTCTTGTCGTCGTCGCGGGCCCTGCCACCCTCCGCGGGTGGCCCGGCCCTATGGAAGTGGCGCCGAAGCATGACGCACTCCTCAAGGGTGTGCTTGACGGGCCCCTGATGATAGGGGCACGGCTCCTTGAGCATCTTGTCGAAGAGGTTGGCACCTCCGGGGGGCTTCCGAGGGTTCTTGTACTCGGCGGCAGCGACAAGGTCCGCGTCGGCGGCGTCGCGTTTCGCTTGCGACTTCTTCCTACCTTTCTTCTTGGCGCCGCGCTGAGTAGACGCCTCGGGAGCATCTTTCGATGGGCGGCCCTGGGGCTGCTTGTCCTTTCGGAAGATAGCCTCGACCGCCTCCTGGCCAGAGGCGAACTTGGTGGTGATGTCCATCAGCTCGCTCGCCCTGGTGGGGGTCTTGCGACCCAACTTGCTCACCAGGTCGCGGCAGGTGGTGCCGGCGAGGAACGCGCCGATGACATCCGAGTCGGTGATGTTGGGCAGCTCGGTGCGCTGCTTCGAGAATCGCCGGATGTAGTCCCGGAGGGACTCTCTCGGCTGCTGCCGGCAGCTTCGGAGGTCCCAGGAATTCCCGGGGCGCACGTACGTGCCCTGGAAATTGCCGGCGAAAGCTTGGACTAGGTCGTCCCAGTTGGAGATCTGCCCCGGAGGCAGGTGCTCCAGCCAGGCGCGAGCGGTGTCGGAGAGGAACAGGGGGAGGTTGCGGATGATGAGGTTGTCGTCGTCCGTTCCACCCAGTTGGCAGGCCAGACGGTAGTCCGCGAGCCACAGTTCCGGTCTCGTCTCCCCCGAGTACTTTGCGATAGTAGTCGGGGGTCGGAACCGGGTCGGGAACGGTGCCCGTCGGATGGCCCGGCTGAAGGCCTGCGGACCGGGTGGCTCGGGCGAGGGACTACGATCCTCCCCGCTGTCGTAGCGTCCCCCACGCCTGGGGTGGTAGCCTCGGCGCACCCTCCCGTCGAGGTGGGCCCGACGGTCGCGATGATGGTGCTCGTTGCCGAGGCGGCCCGGGGCCGCAGGCGTGGTGTTGCGCGTGCGCCCGGTGTAGACCGAGGCTTCCCGCATGAATCGGGAAGTCGCGACATGAGGTTCCGAGGGGTATCCCTGCCTTCGGGAGGCAGAGCTCTCGGCCCGTCGGACCGCGGCGCCTTCCAGGAGATTCTTGAGCTCCCCCTATGGGGGATAGATATCCCCTAGGTCCACTAAAGGAGTAAAAGACCTCACGAAAGGCCCAAGGGCCCAATAAATCGTAAGGTCATTCCTTCGTGGGCCTGAGGAGAAACGACCAACAAAGCAGAGAAGACGTAAGGCCGGATTGATGCAAACTCGGACGGCCCACAACGTTGAGCGAGTAAATCGCAACGGAGACCCGACTTTCCCGCGCTGGAGCCCTCATGCTACGGAGCCATGCAAGGATAAGTCGGCGAAGGTTACGTAGGGATAAACTTAGGAGGTTCACTACCTTTCAGCTACTTGTTGTTATCATATCCACGTGTACTGCCCCACGGTCGAGTATATAAGGCCTAGGGGGCACCCCTTCAGATCGATCGACCCTATTTTTACTTAGCCACCCTCATTAACTCTATGTGCCTTCAATCCAGAGAGCCCTCTTGTAATCACACTCGCATACTCACGAGGACGTAGGGTGTTACGCATCTCTCAGCGGCCCGAACCTGTAAATCTTGTCCACTGTCTCTCGTGCGATCGGCACGAACCATTTTGCTACAGTCGTTGACACCGTCCTACTCCTAGAAAACACCTTGAGGGGCAACCCCGGGTGTGCGGTCGGACCCAAAACGCCGACAGCTGGCGCGCCAGGTAGGGGGTGTGTCGACGATCCAAGCTAGCTCAATGGCCATCACCTTCTACAGCAAGATCGCCATGCGTCCTGGATCCATATTCTGCTTTGGGACGATCTCATCTGTAGCAGATGAAGAGGGAATTCTACACCGTATCGCGGATCCGCCGGAAAAGAAGTCTCCTCCAACGAACTCCGGAAATGCTGGAGAGACGCAACCTCTGGCTCTTCGGAAAAAGATCGTCTCCGGAAAGGCTGGAGCTGGGAGCTCGCTGACCCGGAAAACTCCGCTGTCTACTTCCCCAACAAAAGAATGGACGCGGATCACGAGAAAGAAGGAGACCAGGGAAAGGCAAGTCGTTCTTTCCGTTCCTCCGGCCTCAAAGGAGAACGGAAAGAAAGTCGCCACGACAGCAGCACCATTCTACCCCGACGTCCTCTTCATCGGGAGAGTGGAGTCGCCCGCCGTCTCTGACGATGAACCGACCGTGCCCGGAGAAGAACCACCTCAACGAGAATCCCGCCGACGGAGGAATCGACGCAGGAACGTTCGACGACATCACGCGGCCGGAGAACGGGATCCGGAGCAGCCTGTCTCACGAGACGAGATCTCGGAGATAGGAGAAACTCCGGAAGAACGCGTCTTCAGAGAACGAAGGAACTCCCGACGACGTGATCGCCGACGGACTCAGGAGCAAGCCGAGCAAGATGCAAGGCAACGCCGGGAGAATCGGCTCTTCGGGCGCAACCTGAACCCCGACTTCGCCCGAGCTATGAACACGCCAAGCGAAGTCGGAGGCGTACTAGCTCGGATAGCTGACGGACTCCCTCGGACTCCCGACGCCGAGGGATACCGACGCTTGTTCACTCAGGCGGCCAACCATCTCCTACCGCTCGCTCACCCGCTGAACGATCTACGACACGCCATCAACAGTCGCCGAGACGCGCGAAGCTCTATCAATGCTTCGCGCGAACGGCGGCATGAAAACGAAATTCGCCGTCGGGAGGAGTATGACTGAGATCATGGCTTCCCGACTCAAAGCCAGGCCACCAGGACTGAGTCGGCAACAGCTTCAACTGGCGGAACCACCCGGGGACGGTCGAGGAACCACAACCACCACTCCCCTCCCCGGGACAGACATCGTCCCCGACGACAGGAGGACACGTGCGGAGTATCCGCTCTTACTCCGCGCCTTAGGGCCATCCAATGGCCTCCCAACTTCAAGGTATCCAATGTCGACAAATATGAACCTAAGCAGGACCCAGGGGGTTGGCTAGCCGTCTACACCACCGCTGCTCGAGCTGCCGGGGCATCTGAGGACGTCATGACCGCGTATCTGCCCATCGTCCTTGGGCAAGATGCGCTACAGTGGCTACGACATCTACCCAGACACTGCATCGACGACTGGGGAGACTTCAGTCGACGTTTCACCGCCAACTTCCAGTCCCTCTCCGACAAGCCAGCGCAACCATGGGACCTCAAATCCATCAAGCGCCGAGGGGATGAGACTCTCCGGTCGTACCTCAAAAGGTTCCAGACCATGAGAAATCGCATCCCCGAGGTCACGGAGGCGGCCGTGATCGAGGACTTCTACAGAGGATCCAATGACTCGGCTTTCGTTCGAGCCATACTACAGAAGGCGCCGACTACCTCCGAGGAGCTGTTCCGGGAAGCCGACCTCTACATCACCGCCGACGAGCGGGCCCAGGATCTCATCGGAGGAGCAAAGCCTGCACCAGCAGCACCGCGACGTGACGCGAACCAACCACCCGACAAACGCTGGGAGAAGAGGCCTCGCGAAGAAGTACACGCCGCCGGACCACCCGCCTCTCGCGCCCGAGGAGGACCTCGTGGAGGCGAGCGCACACTGGACGACATCCTCGACGCCCAGTGCCCGTACCACAAGGACATGCGCCACACTCTTCGTAACTGCCGGGACTTCAAGCACTCCGTCGGGCACGGCCGACCCTTCCAACCTCTACCGCCTCCTCCGCCGAGGGGAGGACTGGATGAACCACGACAGCCCCATCAGCAGGAGGAGGGGGGAGGAGGAGCTTTCCCACGCGTTGACAGGGAGGTCAACGTCATCTTCGGCGGACATGGGTCGCAGGAGAACAAAAGACAACAAAAGCTCAACGACCGCCAGATACTGGTGGCGACCACCGGTCCTCCCGCCCCATACCTGTGGTCGGAGCACCCAATAACTTTCACTCAGGAGGATCAATGGCTCAACTTCGACCATCCAGGCAAATACCCGCTCCTCGTCGATCCGGTGATCTGAGAGAGCCGGGTAAAGAAGGTGCTAGTGAACGGGGGGAGCAGCATCAACGTCACCTTCCCCCGGACACTCCAAGGCTTGGGAGTTCACCTCAAAGAGCTCCACGAGTCGGACACTCCTTTCTTCGGCATCGTGCCGACGGAAGGGGAATACCCGCTGGGCCACATCTACATGCCGGTCACCTTCGGAACTCCGGAGAACTACAGAACCGAGTTCCTAAGGTTCGAGGTAGCGAATTTCGACTGTGGGTACAACGCCATCATCGGGAGGCCAGGACTGGCCAAATTCATGGCCATTCCGCACTATACATACATGATACTGAAGATGTCAGGACCGCAAGGAATCATAACTGTGCGCGCCGACTTCCAAGGCGCCGCAGAATGTTTCCGAGTGGCCATCCAAGCAGCCCTCACCACCAAGCCGTCAACGGTTCCTTCTACACTGGCGAACTCTAAGCCTGAGGAGGGCCTCGCAGTACCGGCAAACGAAGCTCAGGCCGCGACCTCTATGCGGCCGACTAAAGAAACCAAGCGAATCAACCTGGGGTTCGCTGATGAGCGCAAGACGGCCATCATCAGCTCCAGTTTGCACGACAAATAGGAAAGCGCGCTCGTCCAGTTCCTGCAAGATAACCGAGACGTATTCGCATGGCAACCTGCGGATATGCCGGGAGTCCCAAGAGAACTGGCCGAGCACAAATTGAAGGTTTATCCCCAGGCGAGGCCGATCCGGCAAAAGCTACGTCGTTTCACGCCCGATAAGAGAGAGGCCATTCGTGCCGAGTTAGCTCGCTTGGTCGCAGCTGGATTTATTAGAGAAGTATTACACCCCGAGTGGTTAGCCAACCCTGTTCTTGTACTCAAAAAGAATAAAGTGGATTGGCGCATGTGCGTCGACTATACTGATCTCAACAAACACTGTCCGAAGGATCCCTTCGGGCTCCCAAGGATAGATCAGGTGGTGGATTCCACCGCTGGGTGTTCTGTGTTGTCTTTCTTAGATTGCTATTCTGGGTATCATCAGATTAGTTTGGCAAAAGAAGACGAGGAAAAAACGGCGTTCATCACTCCGTTTGGTGCTTTCTGTTATACCTCCATGCCGTTCGGCCTCAAAAACGCTGGAGCGACTTATCAGAGAGCCATTCAAACATGCTTAGCCGATCACTGGGGCAAGTGTGTGGAGGCTTACGTAGATGATGTGGTGATCAAAACAGAGAATTCGGAAAACTTCATCGAGGATTTACAGCTGGTTTTCAACAGCCTGAGAAGATATAGATGGAAGCTCAATCCTGAAAAATGTGTTTTCGGGGTACCAGCAGGAAAGCTGCTCGGGTTTATCGTCAGCCACCGGGGAATTGAGGCTAATCCAGACAAGATTGAAGCTATCATGAAGATGGAAGCTCCTCGGTCACAAAAGAAGGTTCAGCGACTCACTGGATGTATGGCATCTCTGAGCAGATTTATATCTAGGCTGGGAGAAAAAGGTTTGCCATTTTACAAACTACTCAAGAAGGTGGATAAGTTTCAATGGACTTCAGAAGCACAAGAAGCTCTAGACGCACTGAAGAAATTCTTGACAACACCACCAGTACTGAAACCACCCCGGCGAGCTACGCCGACTCAACCGGCTGAAGATTTGTTGCTGTATATCTCTTGCACGACTCACGTGGTAAGCACCGCATTGGTAGTCGAGCGAGTAGAAGAAGGACACGCCTATCCAGTACAACATCCTGTTTACTTCATCAGTGAAGTTCTAGGCCCCTCGAAGAAAAAGTATCCTCAGGTTCAGAAGCTATTATATGCAGTACTTCTAACTGCCCGCAAGCTGCGTCACTACTTTAACGACCACAAAGTCATAGTAGTCACTGGTTTTCCAATAGGGGACATTCTTCACAACAAGGAAGCCATTGGCCGAATAGCCAAGTGGGCTTGCGAGCTGGGATCCCACGATATCGAGTTCCGACCTCGCACTGCCATCAAAACTCAAGCACTGGTCGACTTCGTATCAGAATGGACAGAACAACAAGTACCAGACAATCCAGAAACTGCAGAAGTATGGCGAATGTATTTTGATGGCTCGCTAAAGCTGCAGGGAGCAGGAGCAGGGATTCTCTTCACCGCGCCTGGAGGCGAGCACCTCAAGTACGCTCTCCAGTTGCTATTCCCGGCCTCTAACAATGCAGCCGAGTATGAAGCTTTGATACACGGATTGAACATCGCCATATCGCTGGGCGTCAAGAGATTGATGGTATACGGAGATTCCCTGGTAGTCATCAGCCAGATAAACAAGGAATGGGACTGTTCAAGTGATTCAATGGGAAAGTACTGCGCGGCCGTCTGAAAGTTGGAAGATAAATTCGAAGGACTGGAATTTCATCATGTAGAAAGAGATCGGAACACGGCAGCCGATGTACTGTCCAAGCTCGGATCCAGTCGAACTCAGGTCCCACCCGGGGTCTTCGTGCAAGAAATTCTTCAGCCGAGTATCTCAATGGATCAAACAGAAGAGTGCAACATCATAGATCAACCCGAGTCAAATTCCGATGACTGGAGACGGCCGATTATTAAGTATATAAAGAATGAAGAAGAGCCAGATGACAAGAACTCGGCAGAGCGCATTGTCAGGCAGTCGGCTCACTATACACTCATTGGGGAAGAATTGTACAGAAGGGGCGCGTCAGGCATCCTCATGAAATGCGTTCTCCCGTCCACTGGGAAACAACTTCTGGAGGAAGTCCATGCAGGGCAATGTGGGATACATGCAGCATCCAGAACACTAGTCGGAAAGGTTTTCAGGTCAGGATTCTATTGGCCGACGGCGAAGAATGATGCAGCCGAGTTAGTTCAGAGGTGTGAAGCTTGCCAATACTTGTCAAAGCAACAACACCTGCCAGCACAGCAACTACAGACCATACCAGTAACTTGGCCTTTCACATGCTGGAGACTGGATATGATTGGACCTTTCAAAAAAGCTCAAGGGGGATATACCCATGTATTGGTGGCGATTGATAAATTCACTAAATGGATAGAGTTCAAGCCCATTGCTTCTTTAAACTCTGCTAAAGCCGTGGAATTCATACAAGGCATAATATTCAGATTCGGGATACCAAACAGTATCATCACTGACTTGGGATCCAACTTCACCAGTTCAGAGTTCTTTGACTTCTGCGAGCAAAAGAGCATTCAGATCAAGTACGCGTCTGTAGCACATCCGAGAGCCAACGGGCAGGTTGAGCGAGCCAACGGAATGATATTGGAGGCACTCAGGAAAAGGGTCTTCGATAAGAATGAAAAATTCGCAGGAAAATGGATAAGAGAACTGCCTTATGTTGTTTGGAGCTTAAGAACCCAACCTAGCCGAGCCCTGCATGGAAACACTCCTTTCTTCATGGTCTATGGATCGGAGGCAGTGCTACCTGCTGATCTCAAGTTTGGGGCGCCAAGATTGATCTTCGAAAGCATAGCAGAAGCCGAGGCCACCAGGCTGGAGGATGTTGATGTACTTGAGGAAGAACGACTGGATGCAGTAATCCAGTCAGCACGGTACCAGCAGACTCTAAGGCGCTATCACGACAAGGCGGTGCGGCAACGATTCTTTTCGATAGGAGACCTCGTCCTCCGCCGAATTCTAACGGGGGAGGGACGACACAAGTTATCGCCCTTATGGGAGGGACCCTTCGTAGTAGCAGAAGTCACTCGGCCCGGATCGTATCGCCTCACTCAGATGGATGGCACAGAAGTTGGGAACTCCTGGAACATATAGCACCTCAGAAAATTTTATCCCTAGCTGTGTTTCAAAACTGCTGAGGCAACAATGTATTTTGTAAAGGTGGAAATATGTCATCAATAAAGAGAGATTTCAAAGATACTCGGCTCGTTTACGATTGGCTTGCATTCTTACTTAACTCGAGGTGACCACTATGCCCTACAAACGGAGCAATCGACTTAAGTCGGCAATGACTTAAGGCGGTGCAACATGCTCACGCTTACTTAACTCGGGGTGACCACTATGCCCTACAAACGGAGCAATCGACTTAAGTCGGCAACGACTTAAGGCGGTGCAACATGCTCACGCTTACTTAACTCGGGGTGACCACTATGCCCTACAAACGGAGCAATCGACTTAAGTCAGCAATGACTTAAGGCGGTGCAACATGCTCACGCTTACTTAACTCGGGGTGACCACTATGCCCTACAAACGGAGCAATCGACTTAAGTCGGCAATGACTTAAGGCGGTGCAACATGCTCACGCTTACTTAACTCGGGGTGACCACTATGCCCTACAAACGGAGCAATCGACTTAAGTCGGCAATGACTTAAGGCGGTGCAACATGCTCACGCTTACTTAACTCGGGGTGACCACTATGCCCTACAAACGGAGCAATCGACTTAAGTCGGCAACGACTTAAGGCGGTGCAACATGCTCACGCTTACTTAACTCGGGGTGACCACTATGCCCTACAAACGGAGCAATCGACTTAAGTCGGCAATGACTTAAGGCGGTGCAACATGCTCACGCTTACTTAACTCGGGGTGACCACTATGCCCTACAAACGAAGCAATCGACTTAAGTCGGCAATGACTTAAGGCGGTGCAACATGCTCACGCTTACTTAACTCGGGGTGACCACTATGCCGTACAAACGAAGCAATCGACTTAAGTCGGCAACGACTTAAGGCGGTGCAACATGCTCACGCTTACTTAACTCGGGGTGATCACTATGCCCTACAAACGGAGCTATCGGCTAAAGTCAGTGGTGGCTTAAGCCGGTGCAGCATACTCGCGCCTATATAATTCAGGGGATGACTTCCATATCCCGCAAACAAATTTCATAATCATCATGCGGCATTACCACAAATCTACGAACCAACAAATTCTGATACAATAAGGGAGTAATCATGTCATTTGAATGATAAGCTGATGTCTTCTAACGAATACTGGATCATGCTAACCGCGCGCTCAGAGCACGCAAAATGTTTCTCTATTTTCCAATGTCTTTCTCAGGAACGACCGACGAAGAAGGGCGATTCGAGGAATCGGGGGCAGCATTCACGTCGGCCTTTATGTCTTCAGGAACAACCACGCCGGGTCTCCTCATTAAGATTCGTCCAGCACGAATAGCCTTGTCCACGGCTTTATCGCGCTGGGCTTTGAGAGTAGCTGCAGTTTCTTCGGCAACTTTAGCAGCCAGCCGAGCGGCCTCCAACTCCTGGGCAATGGTTTTCTTGGAAGCTCGGAGTTCTTTGATGGTGGCATCCTTCGCTGATATCAATTGCTTAAGGCGGGTCACTTCGTCCACAGATTCTTGCAGCCTACAACGCTGATTGTCCAGTTCCTCCATTGTAAAGCGGTGACTCCTCTCCAAGATGGTCAGCGAGTTGCTAGAATCACGATACAATCTGTCCAGATTGTCACGAGAAGCAGCAAGGATACGTTTTTCTTCCTACAAACAAAAATCAACTCCTTCAGAATCCAAGCAAGTAATAAGAGCATAGCAAGGCGAGGCACGGTTTTGTAACTTACCTTTTCAGAGTCAAGCCGGGCATGAAGAGAAGAACTCAGAGCGTTGGCGTCATCCAAAGCAGCGGAGACCTGATTTAGTTCAGTCAGGCTCTGAGAATACTTCTCCTCGAAGTCAGCGCACCGTTGAACCATTTCAGCATGATCTCGGGAATGTTTTTCCTCAAGAACTGCAATCTGCCGAGCCATTCCTATCAAGAGGTAATCAAACAAAATGAGGTCAGGAGGTAAAACAGTCCACGAACAAAGGCAAAGGAGAAAAAGAAAAAGGGCACTAACCAGCGTTAGTCGCCTCCAACTCAGATACAAGACGATGAAGCGACACCGCATTCCAACACTCAAAAGACGAAGCCACTTCTAGGATGGAAGCACCCTGCGATCTCAGCTGGCTGGCCATCCCATCCACCAAAGCCTGATGAGAAGAACATGTGAACATAATGACAAAAGTCCATGCAACGTAAAGATCAAGCTAAAGTACAACACAGTACCTGGAGGTTGGAAAAGAACGAAGGGATCCCCAAATCAGGAGAAATCAGCTGATAGCCAGGCGCAAGACCACCACCCGAAGCAGCTTGCAATGGACCAGTAGGAATCAGTTCAGTGCCTTCAACAGAGCCAAACGCCCGCTGCCCTCTAAAGCGCCTCCCTGGTCCAAAGTTTGAGCCACCACCATGCAGCCAGAATGTGGAGGTGATCCTGCGTGGACATCCATGGAAGTGCAGGAAGGAGACCCTGCTTGGGCACCCTCGGGGGCTGGGTCATAATTGGCGCTGCCCACTTGAGCCGGATCACCCCCGGCAGCACCCTCGGGGGCTGGGTAGTGGCTTACGTTCTTCGCCCGAGCTGAGTCATCCCCGGCAACATCCTCGGGGGCTGGGCATGCGTCAGCACCATTCTTGAGGTCCTGGCTCTCTGCAGTAACCACCTCTAAGGTTGACGGGCCTTCAGCCATTTCCATGGAGCCTGGACAATCCAAGTCTGCATCCCGACCCTCGAGATTGCACTCTAAGGTCGACGAGGCACGGGATGACCTCAACCCAGTGTCAGGCGCGGCAGCGCAAGCTTCCGTTGCATCAACATCCATAGGCTCTGATAACAAGTCCTCTGGGACCATATCCTCTAGAGTTTGATCAAAGTTGGACAGGGACAGTTCTTGCAGACCAATAAGGGCAGACAAAGCAGGAGAAGGAACTCCACTACTTCCACCGCTGGCGATGAACTGCCGACTATTTTTCCGAGTTAAAGGAGCTTCATCTTCTTTCCCCTCATCTTCCACAGTAACAACGCAAGCAGCACCCCCATTGGGATCAGCAGCAGTTTGGGCACACCCATTGGGGTCAGCATCGGTAAGGCCAGTTGCAGGCACTTCTTCAGCAGCAGGAGCTAAGGTACTGGCGTCCTCATCAAAACTGGACACTCGCCGGAGGCGTCTTCTCTTCTTCTTTTGCTCGTCAGCAGAAGGCTCAGGTTGACTGGTTCGGCTAGGGCGCCTCGGGCGAGTACTGACAGGTTTCGGGGCATCCAAAGTTGTATCAACCTCTGGAAGGGGCACCACTGCCAACGTACCAACAGGAGCAGCGTCGGACGAATCCTCAGCTAACAGATCAAGCATATCATTTATGTCTGCATCACTAGGGTTCAGGGGCACTTCAAAATAAACCTGTCGTTCATCATCAGGAATCTCCCCAAGCGAAGCAACCAAAGTATTGACTTCTTCAGCAGAGGGTCGCACTCTAAGGCCCAAATTGCCATCAGTCACAGGTGGATTTGACACAAAAAGGGTGAAAGCTTTGGGAGGAGGTAGGTTCCAGGCCGAGTATGCCACTGGAGCACCAACATTTGAAACCTTACCCCTGAGGATCATCTCAAGTCGGCTTACCAAGTCTACAGAATGAATTCTCCTAGTGGTAACCCGAGTTGAGTCGGCTAGTCCTCTATACAGATATGCCGGATAGGCCCTATCTTTCAGTGGTTGAATGTTCTTGAAAACAAAGTCAGTAACCACAGCTTCCGCAGTTAGACCACTCTCTTTCAGCAATCCAACTTCAGTTAGCAACACACCTGCCTCAACCACTTCCTGATCTGTGGGAGACTCAGTCCAACTCGGAGTGCGAACGTCTGGCTGTCTTCCCGACCGGGAGGGGAGAGAATTTCCATAATTATCAACTATAAACCACTCTAGACGCCACCCCTTAATGCTATCCTTGAGGGGAATCTCAAGATACTCAGTTTTCCGCCCACGGCGCATCTCCAAACTGGCACCTCCGACCAACTGATGTTGTCCCCCGGCCATCCCAGGGCGACAATGATACAGATACTTCCATAAACCGAAATGCGGCAGCACGCCGAGAAAGGCTTCACATAAGTGGACGAAAATGGAGACTTGCAGAATGGAATTAGGGTTCAAATGTGTCAAATTAATGTGGTAGAAATCAAGGAGGCCGCGAAAAAAAGGAGAGATGGGAAGGCCGAGGCCGCGGAGAAGGAAAGGAGCGTAGACTACAGACTCGTGGGTATCCTCTGTTGGGACAGTAGTCCCGCAGCAAATCCGCCAAGAACAGAGTTCCCGCGGAGGAAGAACCCCGATGGATACGAGGTGGAGGAGTTCAGCTTCTGAAATAATGGACATATGGTTACCTGCGAAAGGCAATTGGCTGTTGGGGTCGATCGGAGGGATCACCGCAGCAGATGAGCTCGCAGTTTTCCTCTTGGGCGCCATCTCGATTTTTACCAGCAAGCAGAGTAGGAGGCGAGTAGCAGAGAAGATTCAGATGCGGGAATGCAAGAACTAGGGCACGGAAAGCAAAGGCGGCTAAAAGCGCAACTCTTATGGGATATTCTCGAGCCGGATACCGCTTCAAAAAGTGCCCAGTCATCACCCGGCGGTTATTTCCGAAACCCCAGCATGCCACGCGGTCATCCGGCAGTTATTTCCAAAAAAGCCGACGTGCCACTTCATCACTCGGTTATCATCCTCAAAATAACTTATGCGGCCGGCTATCACTCGGCGTTGACTCTAAAACGCTGATTTCATCTTCAGTCGCTCGGCATTACCTCTAAAATGCCGACGTCACCCCCACTCACTCGGCGTTGACTCTAAAACGCTGATTTCATCTTCAGTCGCTCGGCATTACCTCTAAAATGCCGACGTCACCCCCACTCACTCGGTGTTGCCTCTAAAACGCTGATCTTCTATTCACTCGCTCGGCATTACTTCTAAAATGCCGACGTCGACCTCCAGTCACTCGGCGTTGACTCTAAAACGCTGATCTCGTATTCAAACGCTCGGCATCACTTCTAAAATGTCGGCGTCGACTTCCAGTCACTCGGCGTTGCCTCTAAAACGCTGATCTCGTATTCAATCGCTTGGCGTCACTTCTAAAAGTGTCGACGACGACTTACAATAACTCGGCGTTGTCTCTAAAACGCTGATCTCGTGTTCGAAAGCTCGGCATTACTTCTAAAATGACGACGTCGACCTTCAACCGCTCGGCGTTGCTTCTAAAACGCCGATACCGACTACAGTATTACTCGGCAGCTACTTCTGGAAGCGTCAGTGTGATGCACAAGTTATTCATCTACCGTATCAAAAGAACCAGTTCAATAATCAGGGAAGGCGAGTCATCGAGAAGAGGCCAACGTCAGTTTTTCATTAAGGGGAGGATAATAAGCTTACAAACCAGCTCTTTGCGAGTTGGTGCTTCCCTACTATTACTACATTACTACTACTACTAAACTACACTATACTACTCTACATTACTGCTACATTATTCTAACTACACTATACTAATATCTAAAGACCAGTGGCGTTTAGCCACTGGCCTTGCTGCTGCTGCCCTTGCCGCCGCCGCCCCTGGTGCTGCCCTTGCTGCTGCCGCCTCTGGTGCTGCCCTTGCCGCCGCTGCCGTCGCCATCGCCGTCGCCACCGTCGTCGTCGTCGTCGTCGTCCTCGCCCTCGCCGCCGTCCGAGTCCTCCTCCTCTGAGGAGAACTCCGACTCATCCGAGCCCTCGAGCCCGGAGCGCTCGACGGCCCGGATGTACGTCCAGACTTCCGCGGCAATCCCCTGGGAGTCGTCTGAATCATCAGACGACGCCGGGGGAGAGACGGGAGCCGGAGATCCCTCAGACTCGGAGGAGAACTCCTCCTCCGAGTATTCCGAGTCGCCGAAGTCCTCCGACGGAGGAGTCGGCTCACGCTTGCGTTTGTTACTCTTGCCCATGGCGGAAGCAGACAGAAGGGAAGAGAAGGAGGCAGTAAGAAACAGCGAAGAGATGTGAAAAAACCAGAGGAGCAACGGCGTTATTTATAGAAGGGAAAGGCAACCGCTCACCTCCAACCGTGGTCACTGAACAGTTGCAAAGCATTCAATAAGCACTTCTACCCGCCTGGAGGCACGTCAGGCGGCTGACGCCGTTTCATGCAACACTACACCCATTGGGACTCCAGTCAACAGCGCAAAGGATATGATTACACTAGCCGTCCCATCACATTACTACTCAGAAGCAGCCGGCTAAAACACTCAGCGCACCAAGCCGTCCCTTGCCCACACCCATTGGGGGGGATGCCCAGGAATTATCAGTATATTTTTCAAAACAGTCACATCCGTGCAGGGCACACAGTGAATACCTCAAGACAAAAATGAGATATCAGTAAGGATCAGAGGAAAGCCAAATATAGCCAGCAAAGTACAAGATGTGGCCGACAGAAGCGACGCAATGACTAGACAGAGAACGTCCATCAAACGTCCAATCAAGTCGCAGAAGCAAATAAATTGCATCACCTAGCAAGATATGGATGGATTGCAAACTCGGCTACTAAAGACAAAATATATGCTGACCTCTGCAGCAAAATATTGATGACATAATGCTGACCTCCAAAGCATAATGCAAATAGCCTCATACCAATTTTTACAAGCGAAAGGAAGACCTTCGAATGGATTATCCTTAAAAAATCCATTTGAAGGTCGGGGGCTACACCCATTGGGTGCACCTCCGGTGCACCCCATGGATTATCATTCCAAGTCGAGATAGTGCCGACCTCTAAAGCGAAGGACAAGATTAAAAGACCAACCCTCAACCAGGAGGCAGGAGCACAAATGGAGATAATTTCCGGGAAAGACCTTCGAGTAGCTTGTTTTCTAAAATCTACTCAAAGGACGGGGGCTACACCCATTGGGTGCACCTCCGGTGCACCCAATGAAGTTCAGAATCCTACAAGTCGAAATGCCGACCTCTAAGGCACAAGCATGAAATTAAGCTTTGGTCAAACGAGTGATCGGGGCAAGAGAAGACAGCAGGAAGTCATTTTTTGGACCTTGGATCTTTGGGTTGATTACCTCCAAATTAACCCAAAGATCGGGGGCTTGTGGGGGATAGATATCCCCTAGGTCCACTAAAGGAGTAAAAGACCTCACGAAAGGCCCAAGGGCCCAATAAATCATAAGGTCATTCCTTCGTGGGCCTGAGGAGAAACGACCAACAAAGCAGAGAAGACGTAAGGCCGGATTGATGCAAACCCGGACGGCCCACAACGTTGAGCGAGTAAATCGCAACGGAGACCCGACTTTCCCGCGCTGGAGCCCTCATGCTACGGAGCCATGCAAGGATAAGTCGGCGAAGGTTACGTAGGGATAAACTCAGGAGGTTCACTACCTTTCAGCTACTTGTTGTTATCATATCCACGTGTACTGCCCCACGGTCGAGTATATAAGGCCTAGGGGGCACCCCTTCAGATCGATCGACCCTATTTTTACTTAGCCACCCTCATTAACTCTCTGTGCCTTCAATCCAGAGAGCCCTCTTGTAATCACACTCGCATACTCACCAGGACGTAGGGTGTTACGCATCTCTCAGCGGCCCGAACCTGCAAATCTTGTCCACTGTCTCTCGTGCGATTGGCACGAACCATTTTGCTACAGTCGTTGACACCGTCCTACTCCTAGAAAACACCTTGAGGGGCAACCCCGGGTGTGCCGTCGGACCCAAAACGCCGACACCCCCTGGATTCGCCGACCCTCAGTGGTGGACGGCTCCGGCATCGTGCGGAGGAGCATCGCTGCTGCAGCCAGGTTCTGGCCGACCCCACTAGACGCGGGTGGTGGCCTGATCCTGACGTCGTCGGCGACACGGTGCTGGAAACCCTGGGGCAGATGACGTATTTCTCCGGCCGGGGGTTGGTTCGCCCATGCCTGCCCGACGTCCCGGCGGATCGGCTCAAGCGCTCCTGCTCCCTCGTCGAGCCTGGCCAGCACCCCGCGGATTTGCTCGAGCTGTGGGTCGTGACCCCCCGCCGGAACGGGGACCACAGCTAGCTCCCGTGGGATGTCAACGCGGGGCACCGGCCTAGGGAGATCACCGTCCTCCGGCATGCCGAGAGGATTGCCTTCGGAGGGACCCCCTAGATCAACGTGGAAACATTCGTGGCTTGGGCCGCAGTCCTCGTCGTCGAGGCTGCGGCTACCGTCGGAACAGCCGGAGAGGCAGTAGTCACACGCGGTCATAAAGTCCCGCATGGCACTGGGGTTGCCAAGTCCAGAGAAATCCCAACAGATGATGGGCTCGTCGTCTTCCTCAGACCCAGAGGGCCCGTAGGTCGAGACGTCCGTCAGCCGGTCCCAAGGAGACCGCATGCGAAACCCCAGAAGGTTTGGACTCGCCCCTACGAGAGCGTCCGCCAAAGCGAGGTCGCTAGGCGGGTTGAGGCTGAATCCAAATGACGTAGGATGGGAATCGGTCGGTACCTTTTGGTCGATGAGCGGCGATGAAGTCACGTCGGGGACTGACTGCGCCGTCGTCTCAGGTACGAGGGTGACGTCCAGCAAGCTCTCCGCGAGCGCGCTGGCATCGTCCGCTTGCTCGGGATTGGTGTGTCGCGGGGAGACGGCGCTCGTCTTCGTCTCAAACGCGAGGTCGATGTCCGGTGCGCCCCTCGTTGGGGTGCCGGCGCTGTCGACTCACTCGACAGCCGACGAGGCGCTGCCTCCTGCTTGGCCTTGGTTGCCTCGCCTCCTCCTCCGTCGACGAGGGAGAGGACGGGGTGAGCTCGAATGTTGTTCTCCCACCACGCGGGGAAGACGTCGTCGATTCCGCCGCCGGCGGGCGGGCTGTCGGCCGCCATTGTCGTTGTCGCACGGCGGTGGAAGGAGTATCATGTCGTAGCTGCCATCGAAGGACATGAACTCAAGACTCCCAAAACGGAGCACCGTCCCGGGCTGGAGAGGTTGCTGGAGACTGCCCATCTGGAGCTTGACGGGAAGTTGTTCGTCAACACGCAGCAGGCCCCTACCTGGCGCGCCAACTGTCGGCGTTCCGAGACCGGGGGGTCCCTTGGGCCGACAAGTGAGTGTCGCCGCGTGCCCCAGCCTAGATGGGTCGAGCGCGAGGGCGAGCGCGAAGGGGGGAGAAGCGAGGCGGCCGGAGACCGGCGTGAGAGAGGTGGGAATCCCGCGGCCTTCGTGTTCGTCCCGCGCCCAGGTCGGGTGCGCTTGCAGTAGGGGGTTACAAGCGTCCACGCGGGAGAGGGAAGCGAGCGGCCCCAAGAGAGCGCCTGTCTCGTCCTCGTCCCCGCGCGGCCAACCCTCTCTAAGAGGGCCCTGGTCCTTCCTTTTATAGGCGTAAGGAGAGGATCCAGGCATACAACGGGGGTGTAGCAGAGTGCTACGTGTCTAGCGGGGGAGAGCTAGCGCCCTAAGTACATGCCGTCGTGGCAGCCGGAGAGATTTTGGCACCCAGCTGGTGTGATGTCGTGGCCGTCAGAGGAGCGATGGAGCCTGGCTGAGGGACAGCTGTCGGAGCGGTTGGGTCCTTGCTGACGTCCTCTTGCTTCTGTAAGGGGGCTGAGAGCCGCCGTCGTCACAGAGCATGCGGGACGCCATCATTGCCTATCTGGCGGAGCTAGCCAGATGGGACGCCGGTCTTGTTTCCTGCGGCCCGAGTCAGCTCGGGGTAGGGCGATGATGGCGCCTCCCGTTGACGTGGCTGGTCTACGCCCTAGGTTGGGCGAGGTGGAAGCTCCTCTGAAGCCGAGGTCGAGTCTGTCTTCCGTGGCCGAGGTCGAGTCCGAGCCCCTGGTCGGGCGAGGCGGAGGTCGTCGGCTGAGGCCAGGGCGGAGTCCGAGCCCTGGGGTCGGGCGAAGCGGAGTTCGTCGTCTTCTGGGGCTGAGCCCGAGTCCGAGCCCTGGGTCGGGCGGAGCGGAGTTCGCCGTCTTCCGGGACTTAGCCCGAGTCCGAGCCCTGGGTCGGGCGAAGCGGAGTTCGCCGTCTTCCGGGACTTAGCCCGAGTCCGAGCCCTGGGTCGGGCGGAGCGGAGTTCGCCGTCTTCTGGGGCTGAGCCCGAGTCCGAGCCCTGGGTCGGGCGGAGCGGAGTTCGCCGTCTTCCGGGACTTAGCCCGAGTCCGAGCCCTGGGTCGGGCGGAGCGGAGTTTCCTGTGGTGCCTTCTGCAGGACATGACTGCCTGTCAGTCTCACTCTGTCAAGTGGCACTGCAGTCGGCGCGGCGCAGGCGGCGCTGTCCTTCTGTCAGGCCGGTCAGTGGAGCGGCGAAGTGACGGCGGTCACTTCGGCTCTGCCGGGGGGCGCATGTCAGGATAAGGGTGTCAGGCCACCTTTGCATTAAATGCTCCTGCGATTTGGTCGGTCGGTGCGGCAATTTAGTCAGGGTTGCTTCTTAGCGAAGGCAGGGCCTTGGGCAAGCCGGAAATATGTTCGCCGTCGGAGGGGGGCCTCGGGCGAGACGGAAATTCTCCGGGGTCGGCTGCCCTTGTCCGAGGCTAGGCTCGGGCGAGGCGTGATCGAGTCGCTCGAACGGACTGATCCCTGACTTAATCGCACCCATCAGGCCTTAGCAGCTTTATGCTGATGGGGGTTACCAGCTGAGAATTAGGAGCCTTGAGGGTACCCCTAATTATGGTCCCCGACATTATATATCTTTTCTGTCTTGATATCTTGCATTTCATGTTTACATATTATGATTAACGTATACTTCATATTTTATTTGTGCAGCAAGGTCAGACAGTGGTAGGTGGCACAGTTGAAAATGATTCTGGACCAGTATTTGACAAGACTCCTATTGGGAGTGTTTCTGCACCAGGTCTCTTCTTATCTGAATTAGAATGTGCTCGCGCTCTTCGGGCATACTTGTGTTCTAGGTTCATTGAATTGGACAGGTACATAATTTTCAATTTCTTTGACTTGGCATATTTTTTAATTCTGATTGAACAACATCGTGGCAATGGTATTGATACTATTAAGTTTTATTCAATATTTGCACCCAAATATTTAGCATTGAATAGAAGCGAAAGGAAAATAGCTATACACATGACTGAACTTTGAGTTGTAGCTTCTATAGAACATTGCCTTGAGCATCCACTTTCCTTCTATCAGCTCCAACAGCAGGCTGTGCCAGACATTCAAAATTCAAAAACAGCAAGTTTACATAAAAGAGAAAAACAGAAAATTGAAATACTAGAATTCCCATTATTATGGCTGAGAGAGGGTGGTCAAGTTGCATATTATGTAATTTTGTATCCCATTATTCCCATATAGTACCTTCAATTCAATGGTCAAGTTTCATATATATTATGTAATTTTATATCTCATTTATTCAAATAACATTTGTTTCCATTTGTTGTATGCTCAATCTTTTCTTATGTAGAAATATAATTGACTTTGGTGAACATCGCGCCAAGCCGCCAATTGTTGTGACATACAACAATCTTTTGCTGATGGCGCATGTCTCGACAACGTGTTTATGCAATGTTTCATTGAGTGTGTCCGCGATGACTGGTCTAAACATATTCCTCCACTCAATGCTCACCAGCTCATTCTAGATGTTAATGTTGGGGTATGACTTCTACATTTATACCTCTTTTTAAATGCATATCTTTAATGGAAATTACATAATACTTCTCTATCCTATTAGGCTATATTGAACTTTGAGGAGCAGGAGCAACATAGTAAGTCTCCTCGTCCATTTGACCCTTCAGTTTTGGAGAGTTACCTATTGAAGACACTGCCTTCTTTCAAGCAGCTGGATGACTACAAATTAGTTAATTTCTGTTCCTTCACCCTCCACACTCTCACCTCATTTTGCTGCATTTAAATTTTAATCCAATCATCCATATCAACCTTAGTGTATTCAACATTTGTTATTTCCATTTTGTGTGCATGTAGATAATGGTACCCATGCTACGATCTGGACATTGTATGTTGTTAATCTTCAGATTGGACGCATGCATGTGTTAGATTCCAACCCTTATGGACCAGAGATGGGTGGGACTATCTGGAAAAATTACCATTGTATACCTATGGATTTGGGTGATAGGAAGGTTTCATGGGCCAGGTTAATGATGAGTAGGCTCAATCTAGTTATTCAAAATGCTCGACCAAGATCAGCTCTCCCTGCTTTTTTGAAGTACCCTATTGAACTCATGAATAACTGCCCAACAATGAAATTGGGGTCTAATGATTGTGGATTCTTTGTCATGAGATATATGCAGAACTACGACTACATGGTTGGAGCTATGAATGTAGTCATTGATCCGGTACATAATACATAGATAGTTTTTTTTGTTGTTATGACATAATGTATGTACAGTTATGTCTAACTCACCTTTCCTTATATTTGTTTGCAGGATAATTCAGAGGACATTCGCTCTCTTGTACTGCATTACCTAATATTCCATCGACTAAATAGAAACAGCTTCGTGGTCTCCCATCTGGATAGATTCAAGTTCTCTCAGTAGTAGCCTAGTATAGTTTACTATCTTAATATTAGTATGAACATCATGGTCTGATGGCTTTTGGTGGCTTCAAGTTATCTCAGTTCTAGCTCAGTTTAGGGTAGTGTCACTGAATGGTGTTCATGTAAATATTGGTCTGTTGGCTTATGTTAGGATTCAGATAATACTTATGTCCATATGCAGCTCTTAGCAAACTCTTATATATATCGTACCAGATATGTTTTAGATGGTTATATTTATATATATGATAGTTCTGCACTTTATCATTTGTCTTATGGTTTTTATATCTTATTCAGTGATGTTCTTCATTTATATGCTTTCTTTCTAAGTTCATTTATTCAGTCTTTTCAGTTATTCTCTGGATTGATTATGCAAAAACCTGATACTGTTTATGCATATTACTGAACATGTTTATGTTTTTTTATACTTATTTACTTTATGCGCCTGTTTATCCAACTTCATTGTGCTGCTTATCTTTGATCAGTTCTGTTCAATATTTTCAATAATTCCTTGTATTGACTATGCAAAAAATCCGATAATGTTTACGTATATAAATGAACAGGTTTACGTTGTTTTATGTACTTATTTACTGAATGCGCCTATCTTTGTTTATCCAGTGTTAATGTGCTGCCTATATTTGTTCAGTTATGCATAAATCTGATACTGTTTATGCATATAACTGAACATGTTTACGCTTATTCATTTAGTATTTTCGTTTGGCGCCAGCCCCTACATATTGACTTCATTTCGCCGGATATTTGATTCTTTCAACATAAATACTGTACGAGATGCAGTGAAAATATGATTATATAGCCAAACAAAGCCATCAGTAGCATAGCTCATAACAAATAATTACGTCGCATTAATAGATATAATCCATACAGTGAGCTTTTAACGTAAATATTCATAATCATCAAATAGTATCATGATCATAACATTTCAATATCATCCATTATTTATGTATAAATGTTTTACAATCCTGCCAAATTATCGTCATTCGAACCATGTTCTTCAGAATCAGTATGTTTATGTTTTTTTATGTGGATGTCTCGTTCCACTGTGGGGCCATTGTTGAATTTTTGTTTCTAGACCCAGGCGGTCGTCCTCTTTTTCTATCGACAAGGCTAGCCAATTTAACCCTATTTTCCTCTACAGACAAGCAGGTTCGACTGTTGTGTCCATCAGCAATGCCACATTTTTGGCACTTTCGAGTCTTCTTCTTTTCTCCTTTCGCACCCAGTTTTAGAACTCTTTGTTCACTAGTTTTTATTGTCCTTCCCTTTGGCCTTGCATTAATTGGACGCAATAAGCTTATGCCATCTACATCATATTCCAGTCTCTACATGCCATACAAAGAAGTATTTATAGGTACATATGTTATGATGCCAAATTATAAATAGTTACTATCATTAAATATACATAATATCTGCAATTTAATAAATTTAGATTTCATACCTTTCTAACATCCTCATATTGTGTTCCTTCACAATCATCATTTCCAACAAGCGTCATTTGCAGTTCAGATTGACGATGTGCATCAATATTTAAGCCTCCATCCTACTCATTAGTGCATTATAGTCAATATTACAAATAATGTATAAATCATCCCATTTGTTTTCACTATACATAAATTACATTTTTTTGCCATAATATTACCTGTTGTCGTGAATGTACTGCCACATGCTCCTCGTTATCACATTGCGATACATGTTCATCTTCAGCGTTTCCAACATCATCCTCTTCGCCCTGCAACGTTTAATTTTTACAATTAGCAATAATTAAGTTTTGAATAAAATTTTCAACAATTTTATATAAAAGAACACCCACATGGTTGCCCTCTCCAGTAGTTGCACCACCAGCATCTTCACATCCTATATCTGGCTCTAAACGCCCAAGCATCTCCAACAGTTCATCCATTGTGTCCAAAGCCTTATCACTCCCTGCCTTTGACATACTAGCTTGGTTTACTACCTTCATTGCTTTTTTAAGCAACATTTTTTGCCTATATGATTTTGTTTCTCCATCTTTTCCACTCATTTTCCTGTCATCTCTTGAAAATACCACATCTTGCTTAGCTGAGTATGTGTAACGATGTAGAATGTATTCCTTAGGTATCCTCTCTAGTTGAATGTGCATGAATGTTCGGATTAGATGCACACAAAATAGTCCTACATTTAAACAAGGGTGCAACATTTCACATTCAGCTTTAATTATTAGCATATAAATAATACGACGTTATTTCTTAACTCTTGCTTACCTGTGTGTTCCCACTGTTTGCATTCACATTTAAACTTTCCTGCCTCTACATCTGCATTCACTTTGAATTGGTGTTGCCCCCACACGATTCTTTTCGATCTTGATGTATGCTGCACAAACCAATCATTTGCGCCTCCATCTGGATCAAGTGTTATCCTATATGCAGTAGCGTATTTTATTGACTCCTCGAATCTATTCATCACAGCCCTGGTGTATGCCCTTGCAACCCTAATTTCGAACATATATAGAGTTGTGGTTTCTTTTTGACCCTGCATATAAAATAATTAGTTACGTCTTGCGAGCCCACTAAATAGTATAATGCATAAATAATATTACATACCATACATCCTAGTGTTTCCTTTCCTTCTTGCATCTTCCTGCTATGCAGTAGTTTCAACATTTGCTTAGCAAACTCATGAAGTGGGGTGTTTGAATCTACATGAGCGCTCTTCACGAGTTTGTTCATGCTCTCGCTACGTTGCGTAGACACCATAAGCCCACAATAGTCATGTTTGAAAAAAACAGGTATCCACTCCTTACGCATTGCATATAATTTTCTAAGTGTTCCATCTTCATGCAGGTTGAATTCATCAATCAACAATTTCCATGCAGCCTCAAACTCTATTTCAGTCAATGGATGATGTACTATAGACTAGAATTTTGTCTTAAAATCCGCTTCAGCATATTGTGCATACAACTCATTTAGAAATGGCATGTACCTATTTTGCACATGCCATAGACATAACCTGTGGACTGTGTTTGGGAAGACCCGACGTAATGCCACTGGCATTGCAGGGTCTTGATCTGTAAATATTCATTGTCTGACATTATTATATGCATATTTTTATGCAAACATTGTATGGTACATAACAAAACAAGACTCACATGCATTGTAAATACGCACAAGATATTGAATTTATATTGCATGTACTTCGAGTTTATAGTCATTATATCTACATAAATCATACCTGTCAACATGACTCTTGGTCCTTCAGTCCCCATGCATGTCTTGAATGCATTAAATACCCACTCGAATGTTTCAACAGTTTCATCTCCCAATAATGAGAACCCAAACACTGTGCATTGTAGGTGTTGGTTTGCACCAACAAACATTCCTAAGGGTTTTCCATACAAATTAGTCTTATGAGTTGTATCAAAGGTAACTGCATCCCCAAAATCAACATACTCTCCTTGCTGACTAGCATGAGACCAAAAAATACTCAATATTTTTCCTTCGCTGTCTAACTGGAAATCAGAGAAAAATTGTGGATTATCCCTTTTGCATAATAAAAAAAAGCCAAAAGCTTAGACACATCATTGGCATTCTTTTCTCGTTGCTTTGCCTGTTTCCTGTATATTTCAACAAAAATTTATAATTATTACTCATTAACTTGAAATGGATTTTAAAATTTATATAATAGATACATAAAGAAAATGATTCTTACAAATTAGCAATGTCCTTTGCTGTAATTGGTACGTTTTCTGGACCACCATGCATCTCAGACACGAAGTCCATGATACAGTGTTGCAGGATTCTGCTTTGCTGCATTGAACTGAGAAACTCCATGTACTCAGGATCATGAGTCTTGTTGCATTGTAGGTGTTTCTTTACAGTATCCTTCTTAATGAATTCATGATTATGTTCTAAGTGCACCAGATCTATTCTTACGGCTACAATATTTTCTTTTGAGTCATCATAGATTTTTTTTAGTTTCAAACCAGCCTTGCATTGTGTTCTCCTCGATGATGTATTACGGATTCTAGGATTACTAGCTAACCTTTCTGTATTTCTACCCTCCATTGAACAATTTAATCACTTATAGTTCTTTCTCTCCCTATACTTTTTAAGTGGAAAACCAACCTCATATGCGTAACGACTGTAAAAATTGTATGCCTCATCGACATTTCCAAATGTCATACCAATCCTAGGCACCATGGTTGGATCAATACTTTCAGGCTGTGAATTAACATAATCATAAATACAATTAATTAACATAATCGGTGATGTTGGGCAGCTCGGTGCGCTGCTTCGAGAATCGTCGGATGTAGTCCCGGAGAGACTCTCCCGACTGCTACCGGTAGCTTCGGAGGTCCCAGGAGTTTCCAGGGCGCACGTACGTGCCCTGGAAATTGCCGGCGAAGCCTTGGACCAGGTCGTTCTAGTTGGAGATCTACCCCGGAGGCAGGTGCTCCAACCAGGCGCGAGCGGTGTCGGAGAGAAACAGGGGGAGGTTGCGGATGATGAGGTTGTCATCGTCCGTTCCACCCAGTTGGCAGGCCAGCCGGTAGTCTGCGAGCCACAGTTCCGGTCTCGTCTCCCCCAAGTACTTTGTGATAGTAGTCGGGGGTCGGAACCGAGTCGGGAACGGCGCCCGTCGTATGGCGCGGCTGAAAGCCTGCGGACCGGGTGGTTCGGGCGAGGGACTCCGATCCTCCCCACTGTCGTAGCGTCCCCCACGCCTGGGGAGGTAGCCTCGGCGCACCCTCTCGTCGAGGTGGGCCCGACGGTCGCGGTGATGGTGCTCGTTGCCGAGGCGACCCGGGGCCGCAGGCGCCGTGTTGCGCGTGCGCCCGGTGTGGACCGAGGCTTCCCGCATGAATCGGGAAGTCGCGGCGTGATGTTCCGAGGGGTACCCCTGCCTTCGGGAGGCGGAGCTTTCGGCCCGTCGGACCGTGGCGCCCTCCAGGAGATTCTTGAGCTCTCCCTGGATTCACCGCCCCTCGGAGGTTGATGGCTCCGGCATCGCGCGGAGAAGCATTGCCACTGCAACCAGGTTCTGGCCGACCCCACTAGAAGCGGGTGGTGGCCTTACCCTGACATCATCGGCGATGCGGTGCTGGATACCCTGGGGTAGATGACGCATTTCTCCGACCGGAGGCTGGCCCGCCCATTCCTGCCCGACGTCCCGGCGGATCGGCTCAAGTGCTCCTGCTCCCTCGTCGAGCCTGACCTGCACCCCGCGGATTTGCTCAAGCTGTGGGTCATGACCCCCCGCCTGAACGGGGACCACAGCTAGCTCCCGCAGGATGTCAACGCGAGGCACAGGCCTAGGGAGATCACCGTTCTCCGGCATACCAAGATGGTTGCCTTCGGAGGGACCCCTAGATCGACGTGGAAACATTCATGACTTGGGCCGCAGTCCTCGTCGCCGAGGCTGCGGCTACCGTTGGAACAGTCGGAAAGGCAGTAGTCGCACGCGGTCATGAAGTCCCGCATGGCACTGGGGTTACCAAGTCCGGAGAAATCCCAACAGAAGTCGGGCACGTCATCTTCCTCGGACCCAGAGGGCCCGTAGGTCGAGACGTCCGTCAGCCGGTCCCAGGGTGACCGCATACGAAACCCCAGAGGGTTTGGACTCGCCTCTACGAGAGCGTCCGCCAAAGCGAAGCCGCTTGGCGGGTCGAGGCTGAATCCAAAAGGCGTGAGATGGGAATCGGTGGGTACCTCTTGGTCGACGGGCGGTGACGAAGTCACGTCACGGACTGACTGCACCGTCGTCTTAGGTATGAGGGTGACACCCAGCAAGCCTTTCGCGAGCGTGCTGGCATCGTCCGTTTGCTTGGGATTGGCGCGTTGCGGGGAGACGGCGCTCGTCTTGTATCAGACGCGAGGTCGATGCCCGTCGCACCCCCCGTTGGGGCACCGGCGCCGTCGACTTGCTCGACAGCCGACGAGGGGTCGCCTCCTGCTTGGCCTTGGTTGCCCCGCCTCCTCCTCCTTTGGCGGGGGAGAGGACGGGGTGAGCTCGAATGTTGTTCTTCCACCACGCGGGGAAGACGTCGTCGATTCCACCGCCGGCGGGCGGGCTGTCGGCCGCCATTGTCGTTGTCGCACGGCGGGGGAAGGAGTATCATGTCGTAGCTGCCGTCGAGGGACATGAACTCAAGACTCCCGAAACGGAGCACCGTCCCGAGCTGGAGAGGTTGCTGGAGACTGCCCATCTGGAGCTTGACGGGAAGCTGTTCGTCAACACGCAGCAGGCCCCTACCTGGCGCGCCAACTGTCGGTGTTTCGAGACCGGGGGGTCCCTGGGCCGACGAGTGAAATGTCGTCGCGTGCCCCAGCCTAGATGGGTCGGCGCGAGGCCGAGCGCGAAGGGGGGAAGAAAGGGCAGCCGGAGCGAGAGAGGGAGGTGGAGATCCCGCGGCCTTCATGTTTCGTCCCGCGCCCAGGTCGGGTGCACTTGCAGTAGGGGGTTACAAGCGTCCACGCGGGAGAGGGAGCGAGCGGCCTCACGCGAGCGCCTGTCCCGTCCTCCTCCCCCGCGTGGCCAACCCTCTGTAAGAGGGCCCTGGTCCTTCCTTTTGTAGGCGTAAGGAGAGGATCCAGGTGTACAATGGGGGGTGTAGCAGAGTGCTACGTGTCTAGCGGAGGAGAGCTAGCGCCCTAAGTACATGCCGTCGTGGCAGCCGGAGAGGTTTTGGCACCCGGTTCGTGTGGTGTCGTGGCCGTCGGAGGAGCGCTGGAGCCTGGCGGAAGGACAGCTGTCGGGGCTATTGAGTCCTTGTTGATGTCCTCTTGGTTTCGTAAGGGGGCTGAGAGCCGCCGTCGTCAGAGAGCGTGCGGGGTGCCATCATTACTTGTCTGGCGGAGCGAGCCAGATGGGACGCCGATCTTGTTTCCCGTAGCCTGAGTCAGCTTGGGGTAGGGTAATGATGGCGCCCCCTGTTGACGTGGTCGATCCGTGCCCTAGGTTGGGCGATGTGGAGGCTCCTCCGAGGTCGAGGTCGAGTCTGTCTTCCGAGGCCGAGGTCGAGTCCGAGCCCCTGGGTCGGGCAAGGCGGAGACCGTCGGCTCAGGCCAGGGCTGAGTCCGAGCCCTGGGGTCGGGCAAAGCGGAGTTCGTCGTCTTCCGGGGCTGAGCCCGAGTCCGAGCCCTGGGTCGGGCGGAGCGGAGTTCGCCGTCTTCCGGGACTGAGCCCGAGTCCGAACCCTGGGTCGGGCGGAGCGGAGTTCGCCGTCTTCCGGGACTGAGCCCGAGTCCGAGCCCTGGGTCGGGCGGAGCGGAGTTCGCCGTCTTCCGGGACTGAGCCCGAGTCCGAGCCCTGGGTCAGGCGGAGCGGAGTTCACCGTCTTCCGGGACTGAGCCCGAGTCCGAGCCCTGGGTCGGGCGGAGCGGAGTTCGCCGTCTTCCGGGACTGAGCCCGAGTCCGAGCCCTGGGTCGGGCGGAGCGGAGTTTCCTATGGTGCCTGAGGCCGGGCCTGACTGCCTGTCAGCCTCACTCTGTCGAGCGGCGCAGCAGTCGAAGCGGCGCAGGCGGCGCTGTCCTTTTGTCAGGCCGGTCAGTGGAGCGGCGAAGTGACTGCGGTCACTTCGGCTCTGTCGACTGGAGGACGCGCGTCAGGATAAAGGTGTCAGGCCACCTTTGCATTAAATGCCTCTGCGATTTGGTCGGTTGGCGTGGCGATTCGGCCAGGGTTGCTTCTTGGCGAAGACTGGGCCTCGGGCGAGCCGGAAGTATGTTCGTCGCTGGAGGGGGGCCTCGGGCGAGACGGAGATCCTCTGGGGTCGGCTGCCCTTGCCCGAGGCTGGGCTCGGGCGAGGCGTGATCGAGTCCGTCGAATGGACCGGTCCCTGACTTAGTCGCACCCATCAGGCCTTTGCAGCTTTGTGCTGATGGGGGTTACCAGCTGAGAATTAGGAGTCTTGAGGGTACCCCTAATTATGGTCTCCGACAATTCTATACAAATAAATAGATCATAAATTGTGCAATAGTCATAAATACATGTCTATAAAAGCATATACATCTAGTAGTTGTGGACAAATTACATATATAGATAAAAAAATAACATAAATACTGCAATGTTGTCGAGATCTACATGTGTATGTGGCAATATATGGAATCAGAAAACATCATCTTCAATCGTTTATTTGTAGCAATTGATGGGATATTGATTTTTCAACATGCTACTATTGGAACATAGATACACATAGAAATCAGCATAAAATACCCTATCGTGGCATAAACCTAAATAAATTTTGTCATATATGCTATGTAATGGACAACTAGGACAGATGCAATGACTCAATGTATAAATCATTAATCATACATGTATAGAAACTAACTGAAGCTATCATAGAAATATTAATACTTTTCAAAATGTCACATACAGTAAATAAGAGAATACTATTATATTAACAGTTTTGTACATTTGACCCTATGATACCAGTTTAGTTCACAAGGACAGATAATTGTTAGTTATGACCAAATACATCAAAACTACCTGTTTTTATGAAATGAATAACAAGAAATTTTCCATGAGATAAAAATTAACTAGTGCCAAATCGAACACACCAATGACCTACACAGTATAACAGCTGAAGCAGAAACTAATCAACACATATATATTAATCTAAACCTAACAGATATAAACACAAAATTTGTGGTTCTCTAGATCCATGGATAAGATTAAACTTAATCAAGTGCGGATTAGATTTACATGATAATAGACCGGATCCATACCTTGGGTGAAGGAAAAACGAAAGGGGATCTGGCGATGGGTCAATCGTTGGCTCCTTCCCGATGCGTCGTCGGCGGCGGTTGCTTGAGACCTCGCCGTTGTAGCGGGATGGGAATGTGGCGGTTGAACGTAGTCACGGGGATGGAGCCGCCACTGATAGACGGGAGTGTCCGCCGCCAAGCGCAGAGGCGCCGCTGCCTAGCGCTGAGGTGGGGCCGCGGCCACGGCGAGCGTCGAGATGGGGTCATGGCGAGCGTCCTCCTCGACGAATCTACCGGGAGGGGAGTTGATGGGTCACGAATCCATGACTCTGTGTTGTCCTCCGCTACCCGAAGAAGAGCTCCGAGTCGGAGAGGCGGAGGAGAGCAGGAGAGATGGCGGCGCAGGCTGAGGCGACAGGAGATGGGGTGAATCCGCCATGGCAGGGGCGCAGCGATTGCAAGGGCGAGGTGTGTGGCACAGCTGCCGCGGCGCGACGGCGGGGGCAACGGCTGGGGGCGAGAGACACGACTGGTTACGGTTTTTTTGGTGGCCGAGGGGCTAATGGCTTCTGATGCTCCACGCCGCCACGTCCTGACCTTTTGGGTTGATTCCTGCTGGGTCGTGGCATGCCAAAGCCCGGTCTAGCTAGACTGTCTTCGTCATTAACAAGAAGCAACGTTAGATCAGGGCTCTTTCTAGTTAGAAAGAACCTAGGGCTCTAAATACATAAACTATATATATATATATATATATATGATGTCATTGATTTTTTAAAAAAAAAACTTCAATAGCTCATTTTATTCAAAAAAAACCATGAGTTATTATTTATTTTGTTATAATTTGTTTATCATTTAATATTGTTTTAACGTGACTTAAATGTTTATATTTTTGAATAAATATTTGAATAAACAGTCGAAGTATTAGAAAAAGTCAATAGCGTTGTATATTTGTGAACGGATTGAGTATATATTAGCCAATGCAACATTAAGGGCTTCTTTGGATTACAGGAATTGAAAAATATAGGAATAGGAAAAACGTAGGATTGTATGTGCAAATCAGAGGATTGAAAAACGTAGTAATATTGAGTGGAAGGTTGTTTGGTTGGGGCAAGGAAAAAACGAAGGGTTCATTTTGCATGAATGTCAAGCTTGGATAAAAACAATATCAAATGGGTGCTTTGTATGTGTTTTTCTCTATTTAAATTTGGGTAGGACAAGCCATAATGGACCATTAGTTGCTAGCATTAGCATTCCACTTCTCGTGCTTCGCGTGTAGGAATTTTTCCAAGAGCTCTGAGTGAATGTTAGAAATCCTATGGAATCAACACATAAAGAGATAAAATCCTATGGAATATAATTGGTGCATCATGCCAGCCAAACTATAGGATAGGAAACTTTCCTATTCCAGCATTATTCCTTCAAAATTCCTGTAATCCAAAGAAGCCCTAAACCTTCTTAATTTCAACACACTGTATAACCTTGTAGGAGGGTTTCTAGTACCAACCATTATACGGACTATAGTTAGACTCTTGGTTCTATGTTTCGCTTTTCAAGACTCGTCGTCGTATAAACTTGTATATGGACTCTAGGCCAACGTCGAGTATCTATTACAAATATATACGGTATCTATTACAAACAGAATATAACCAAGTTTTATATGCACAAAGTATATTTTCCATCGTATAAACTTGTATGAATATTACGTTGAGTATATTCTAGGGAGGATAGTGTACGAGAGAGAAGGGGATTTCTCCGGAATCTTCCCTCGCGTCGTTGTCTGCTTGCCCCGGTGGGGCCCACGGCGGTGCGGCAGCGGAACTGGAATCCCACCGAATATTCGCAGGCCTTATCTCTTTTTTTTTCTGTCTTGCTGGCGTCGTGCGCGTGAGAGAGAATAAGTGGCGAAAGTGCCTCTAGCCTAGTGGTTAAGGACTTCCGAGTAGCACCTCCAAGTCCTGGGTTCGATTCCCCTCGGGAGCGAATTTTCAGGCTTGGTTAAAAAAATCCCCTCGCTGTGTCTCATCCGCTCTCGGGTTACGATGTCCTGTGCGCCACCCTCCGGTTGGGCCGTTGCAGAGTGGACAGTTGACGCCGGCCCGTTAGTGATGGGAGGCAGGGTTCGGGGATTTTTTCGGCCGAAACCATTGTTTCGGTCTCTTCTTAATTTAATACCGGGAGGGCAGTCTTTCCCTCCCCGGCCGAGTTTTTTTTGAGAGAGAATAAGTGAGAAAAAGATTCGCTTCCTACGCGACGCCTCGACCTCGATTCCCCATTCCCTTTTCCCCTCCCGCGCCTCTGCCTCCCTCTCTCTCGTCATCTTCTACCGGCACGGCGCAGCACCGGCACCGCGGCACGGCGCATGGAGATGGACCCGCCGCCGCCGCCACCCCTGCACGCCGACCGCCGCCGCCGCTTCCGCGACTACCTGCTGGCGCTGGAGGAGGAGCGACGCAAGATCCAGGTGTTCCAGCGCGAGCTTCCCCTCTGCCTCGACCTCGTCACACAGAGTGAGTGCCCGCTCTCATCTGTTGCGTCGTCGTCTGTCCATTATCATTCCATAATCCATATAGTAACAGTTTGTATACGTGGTGTGCGCAGCTATCGAGGGGATGAGGAGTCACATGGACAGCGTCGTCGTCGGCAGCGAGGAGACGGTGAGCGACCACGGCGGCCCCGTACTGGAGGAGTTCATGCCGCTCAAGCCCACAACCCTCTCGTCGTCCTCCTCCCAGCCCCATTACCAGGACGAGCACGACAGCGCCCACTACCTTGAACACCGCCGTGGTTCCGCCGCCACGGCCAACGACGTCGTCGATGCCGACAAGGACGGCGAGGCGGTGGGCGATCTGGAGACGGCAGCAGCCAGCAGCAGCAGGCCGTTGCCACATCCGGAAACGAAGAAGGCGATGCCGGACTGGCTGCAGTCCGTGCAGCTCTGGAGTAACCAACAACAGCCCTCCGCGTCCCCGCCGCAGCACCAGGATGAGCTGCTGCTGCCGTGCAGGCCGGTGGCGCTCAACGCCTGCAGGAAGCCCGGGGGCGCGTTCCAGCCGTTCGAGAAGGAGAAGAAGAAGAAGGACAAGGAGGAGAAGCAGCGCGCCGAGCTGGAGCTGCCGCTGCCCGCCGCGGCGAGCTCGGCCGTGGTCGGGGACAGCTGCGACAGGGCCGGCGCCACCGACACGGACACCGACACGGCCGAGAACAATAAGGCCAGCAGCAACAAAGGCGGCAACGACAAGGAGGCTCAGCTGTCCTCGCAGTCGCAGGCGCCCAGCCGGAAGGCGCGGCGGTGCTGGGCCCCGGAGCTCCACCGCCGGTTCCTACAGGCGCTGCAGCAGCTCGGCGGGTCCCACGGTTTGTTGCCTTGCTCACCCTTATCCATTCCTACCACCCCATCACAGAAAACTTGTGTCGCTGTGTACGATTAGTCTAATTAATAATAACAATTAATCTAACCAATTGTGATCTGAAGATGCTAACGTATGCGCATACATTCATGCAGTGGCGACGCCCAAGCAGATACGGGAGCTCATGAATGTCGACGGCCTCACCAACGACGAGGTCAAGAGCCATTTGCAGGTCAGGAACTGCCTCTAAAAAAAGAGTGGGATATTTTTTTTTGCAGGTTCTCACTTCGCCCTTCATTTTGAACATCTTGGGCGGGCCTCAGAAGTATCGTCTCCACACTCGGCGGCCGAACTCGGCGGCGGCGGCGGTCCAGAGCGGCGGCACCAGCGTCGTTGCTCCGCCGGCCGCACCGCAGTTCGTCGTGGTGGGGGGCATCTGGGTGCCACCGCCGGAGTACGCTGCCGCTGTCGCTGTCGCTGCGGCAGCCGCAGCGCAGCCGCAGCAGGTGCACCTAGCCGGCGACGCGTCGGGAACGACGACAACAGCCGCCGACAAGGTGTACGCGCCGGTGGCGACGACGTTGACGCCCGCACCGCGACCGCGACCGCGACCGCGTCCGGAGAGGCAGTCGAGCAGCTGCTCCGGCGCGCGGCGCAGCGGGGACGCCTGCTCTGGCTCGCCGGCCGTGTTGTCGTCGTCGTCGCATACCGCCTCTGCCTAATGAAACGCCGTCGGTCGGTCGGTCGCCAACTCGGCTTCTAATTTTAGCTGATTATTACGTCCGGAGGTACAGACAGTCAGACGTACACACGTGAATCTGGGAGCTCCTTCTTCGTGCTAGCTTGAATACGATAATATGATCCAGCATTTTGCTCTCTGTTTTTGTGATTAAAGATGAAAAAAGAAGAGTGGTACGCGCCCTGCAGACCACAATTGTTTTGTACTAGTTAAAAAAATACTTTTGGTGTTGTTTATTTTTTAGCTGATGCTGCCCGTGTTTTCACTCGAGTATATACCCCCTTCCAAAAATGTATGCTATCTAGATTTAGATTTATCTTAAGTCTAACAACATATTGCATGTGTGGGAGATTGCATGAATTATATGAGTTGTGGTGTTGCAGATATATATACCCGTTCACCGGATATGAACAACATATATTTTTTTAAAAAAGTTAAAGTATCTCAAGTGTAGCTAAATTTGAAAGCCTAAATCTAAAGAATAGATTCAAGATTTGCAAGGAAAAAGGGCAAAAAAAATACATGATCAATACGTTGGTGGCTCGTATAGAGCAGAGCGAAGATTTTGCCGAAGCAACGAATATCCAAACTCGTACACTAGTACAATACTTGGCAGCAGAGGAGTCGGCACTTGTCATAGCAGCGATTCCAATCCATGGCGACGGGAATGTTCCCAAGCTCGCATGGAATATCCCGTGCCGAGTTGAGCGATTCTTTTTTGGACCACCAACGGGATCTTGGTGGACCGCTGGTGGGTCCGTGGGTGCCGGGCCCCGGATATTCTTCGCGGCTTTTCGCCGCGCGCTATGGCCGTTCCGTCAAGGGCCCCACTTGCCAGTCATCATCTTCTTCGCGGCTTCTCAACTATGGGCTCCTCCCAGCACAGCTACGCACGTATTGCCCCCTCGAGGCACCCAAGGGCCAGGATTAGCTCTTGTCCAGATCTCAGCACAGGATATCCCATCTCGATTCTTGGTTTTCTGGTGGCACAGGACCAAACCAAGATTTATGCTGTGGTGTGAAAAAAATGAAATAAAAGAATCAAGATAGGCTCAAGATTCAAGCTAACAGTTGAAGACGGTAGTATAAATGCTACGATCTACCAGGATTCGGCTGACGAGGGCGACGATCCATTACTGTGCGTCAGCCGTCAGGGCCTCCGCAATTATTTTATTAAAATCTGGGACCCAATCTCGTCTATGGTGATCAGGGCCTTTCTCACGGGCCTGATTCCTTTATCAACGAACCTGGCCCATGTTAAACAACCGTAGGCTGACCGGTGGCCCAATCAACCGCGTACCGCTGCTTCACCACGTGACTGCTACGCCGGAACCTTGCATGCGTATGCATGCATAGACCATAGACGCTCTTCATCAAGGTCCACAAGTCGGCGCACCTATCGGCGTTTCTGTTTCGGGAGGCGATCTTCGGACACGGTTGCCGATCGATCGGACACCGCACCCCGGCCCTCTCTCGTGCATACATATACATTGACATGTCCACATAGCCTGCCACCCCGACCGGCCCCAATCTATTGCTCGCGAAACCACACGTACACCGCGATGGCCGGCGGCAACGCGTCGTGCAGCGTCCGCCCTGATCACGGAGGCAACGGCGACGTCGTCGCTACGCTGGAGAGGATCGGTCGAAAGCTAGCACGCAAGCAAGCAGACAACCAAGCAGTGGTGGACTTGATCCGCGAGCTGCAGGCTGTGCCTATGACATACGAGGCGCTGGAGGCCACAATGATCGGTCGCACCGTCAACGGCCTGAGAAAGACCGCGCCGTCCGCGCTGGCTCGCCTGCTCGCCGACACGCTCTACAGGCAATGGAAGGCTCTTGCCCACGAGTGGCACGCGAGCAGCAAGACGCCGACGCCGATGCTGCCAGAGGCTGATAACGGTATCAAGGAGCCTTCCTATTCATCGCCGCCGCCGCCAAAGGTTGATGATGATAAGGACACCAAGAAGCGTTCCTCTTCGCCGCCGCCGCCGCAGCCTCTCGACGCACAGCAGTCGGCTGGGCCAGAGGCCGACCGCGAGATGGGCGCCCTACCGACGACGGCTTCCGTCAGGAAGCCGAACATCTTACGGTTCCGGATGGTCACCGTCACAGAGCCAGAGAAGCCAGATCAGCGTCGCGTAAGGCTCATCCCGCTGGCGACACCACACCCCGCACCGCCGTCGAACGACGCAATGCAAAACGACAGCGGCAACAAACAGCAAGCGTGCTGTTCGGCGACGGCGGCGAGCCACCACCAGGGTACCAATGCTGATAATGCGTGTGTAGGTTCGACCGACGTAGCGCCCTTGACAACGGTCGTTAAACCATCGACTGCATTGTCGAACCATATCGCTTCGTCGGGGGCTTGCAAGCGCAAAGAAGAGGTTTCTACGGATTTTGACGAGGAGAGGCTGGCAAAGGCCAGGGCAAGACTCCACGAGGGGTACGAGGAGGCCTCTGCCGCTAGGGAGAAGAGGAAGACCAAGCTAATCGATGTGATTGACGTACCTGAGAAAGCGAAGCGGCGTCCTGCTGGTCACCGGACACGGAAGAAGCAACCTCCGATCCGGAGCCTTAACTTGTCTCAGGATGCCTAGGGCTCTTTGAGCAGTAGCGGTAGATAAGCCTAGTTTATGTCGCTCCTCTAGTTCATTCTCGTGTGAAATATTATATTGCTACACGTACGTATATACAAGTTAGAAGAACAGCGTATATCCATCAACCATGCATGACACAGAACCTGGTTTTCAGAATGTATTGATAAACAGATCGACTACGCAAAATGTACACTTCGTTGCAACGTTTCTTAATACACGCACGCTATTTTTTTTATATTGTAACACACGTAAACATTTGCTAGTTTTACATCTAATTAACCACATAATTAATGCAATTATAAAAACACAATATTTTGAAAATGAATTGTCGGGTCAGAGATGTGAAAATGAAGCCCATAAGGACCCCAAGCATTGTTTGATGAAGACCATAGGTGGAAATGAAGCCCATATATATATATATATATGGATTCTTTTGAAATCAGTACCGTGTAAGTTTCTCAACTGTCAGCCCCAAAAACAAATTCAGAACAAGAAAAACGAGGATGAATATAAATCATCCTCTTTAGCGATGATATCAATGTGATTACTACATACTACTATATATTGCGGGACGCAGCAGCAGCAGCAGGGCCTCCGCGCCGCGCCAAGGAGAATAGGAAGACCAAAGTGCAGATCAATGTGATTGATGCACCTGGGAAGGCGAGGTAGCTGCCCATGACACGACAGGGAAGAAGCAAGTGCCTTTGCATTTTGAGAGGTAGCGGTAGATAGGGTTTCAGGGAACTTTAGCGACGATATCGTGTAGTTTATGTCGGTCTGAGTTAGTATTCTCTTGTTCATCGTGTGTAATATTACATCACGAGTTCATGCAAGATAATATACTTTCATTCCGTCGTCGTCGAGACATTTCCACCGATCAATACACAAAATCAGACACCGGCTTTGAATGAGCTAGTGACCATGCATTAATTGCGCGCAAGAAAGGGATCAGAGCAGGCCGGGCGAGCAAGGCCGACCCGCCCGTCCGGCATGAACATTCGCCGTCGGCGGCGCCGGCGTCGTGGAGGGGACGCACGAGGCGGGCAAACTCGGCACTCAGGTGGACAAGTTCAGGAGTCTGCTAGCTTGTCTGGCATGGATGTGGATGTCGACCACCAAATTAAAGACCGCATGGCTCGAGCAACAATACGCACCATATATATGCACGAGATTAGCATGCAGTACCGGGCCTATATATCTAGCACCATTTCCACGAGATTAGCAGTGCATATCAACAGTTAATCGTCGTAATCTGCGATGCTGCATGCATGTCGACCACCAAACAAACAAACAACCTACTAGCTGGTTTTACGTCGTCGTGCACTCGGTGCGCGTGGTGGCCGACACTAGCAGCAAGGGACGCGACACGCGTTGCCGCTGCCGCTGCCGCGCATATGGCCACGTGCGCGCCGCACGACCACAAAAGCACATCACGCGGCCGCCTGCGCCTGGTGCATGCACGCTCTGCATGCGGCGCCTCGCTCCCGCACCCGCATGCATGCACACACACGCACGCACCAACGAACCAAACGGGTTTCTTTTTCTTCTTTCTCTTCTAGATGAGCACGCACGCAAGCAGCCGGCCAGTGATGCAGGCACGCCTTTGCGCCCAACAAACACGCACGCATCGGGCGCGACGACGACACTGGCCTGTGCCTAGACACCACTAGAGCGACGCACCAAAATCGTCAACTGAATTTTTACGGTGTATGTGGTGGTATTGTCGTGTTTGTACACAACTGTGAACCGGACGTCAATATACGGTGATGCCATGCATGCATGCATGCATACTCCGTCCCTATATTGTATGGAACCTGGAACGTGCCTTAATGAGAGTTTCGACAAAGTTACCATCAGTAATACTAGTTTGCTCCATCAAAAAGAAGAAGAAAAAAAGGTTAAAGGTGATACTACCATTGGCTAGCTTAACCCGCCGGGCCACTAGCCCAGTGGTTGAGGACTTTCAAGTAACAAATCCAAGTCTTGGGTTTGATATTCTCTCGCTGTGCCCTATCCGTTTCACTCTTCGGTTGGACCGTTGTTACAGAGTGGACGGTTAACACCGGCTCGTCTGCTCTATCCTTCGATTGGACCGTTACAGAGTGGATGGTTAACGTTGGCTCGTTAGCGAAAGAGGCCAGAATTCGAAGATTTTTTTGGCTGGGACCATTGATGTCTTCTTAATATAATACCTCCTCGTTTTTTAGCTTAAGCCGCCGGCACCATGCACGATCCAGTGTCTGTGTGGTCCGGTGGTCCCTGCCCTGGTCGGGTCGCGCGAAACGTGCGGGAATCTTGCCGCTCGGGACACCACCGCCCGCATGCAGCAAGGACCGGTTGCATGGGACCCTAAGCCTAACAAATACTATCTGGTCTCCTCGATTTATTTAAAATTATAGGATGTCTCAATATTATTTCTATGCTAGCACTTGAATAGTATACACTATGTCTAGAAGATATACAGATATTTATTTCTATACTAGTACTTAGATATATAGATGTATAGTTATATTTATTGTAGGACGGCGATCTTTTGCGTGTCAATAACGCGTGTGCGTGGACGACAACTAGCAGGCCGACATGGCTTGTACGTAGATTACATATATATGCTAGGAGTATTTTGGAGCATACGGCCTCTAAGGACCTCTGTGTGCGGGTGGTACGATATCGGTATGTCGTGTAGCGGCTCAGATCCAACAAGTCGGTTTCCATGACATATATATAATCTAGTGTTGCGGAAATAAAATATACATAAAGATTTACGTGGAAAAGATCTTCTCCAATATAGAGGAGCAAAAAATTATGAGGAAACAGATCCACTATCAACCGCAAAGTACAAGTTACAGCGAGAACTTATATTTATAGACGCACATGAAAGCATATTTCAAGGCACATTCCAAATATATAAAATGAATTAGAGGCATATTCCAAAATCTAGGTATAAGCTGTCACTGGTACAAACTGATCTTAGGTTATGAGCTATATAATCTAGTATATTGAACCATTGTATGATCTCTATATTGTCATATATCTCTATGGCTCCATTCAATGCTCACGGTGCAGCTGCCTTACACGCGAAGTGAACTATAGTGTATATATAATAAGCAATTCGTGCATTTATCCGACGAGTATCCAGTATTTACATGCATCCGGCCAAATAATATTTGTATCTGTCACTTAACCGCACGGCTAAATATTCGGTCATTGTATCTGTATCCATCTCGTTTCTAACTATCTGTATCTAATCTTGAATCCAATTAAAATAAATTAGGGTAGGATATATTATAGGATGTCGTTCGCATGCGTCTCATTTTCATCCCTATCCAACAAAGTTGTTTGATGTCCTCTAGCTTGAACAACAATGATCCAATAATACTTCATCCGTCGTAATTTATAATTTGTTTGATATTTTTACCAAGTTTGATCGACTCATCTTATTCAAAAGCTCATAATTACTATCAAGTTTGATCAACTCTTTTTTTTAAAATAAGACGAGTTGATCAAATTTATTGTAAAAAAGTTAAACAAATTATAAATTGAACCGGAGATAATATATCTTGCAAGTATAGATGGCCAAATGGGCCGTGCCTAACGGGCCGACCCGAAGCACGGCCCGTTTAATAGTGCCGGGCTCGGCCCGGCACGAGAACCGTGCCGTGCTTGGGCCGCTGTCTCGGCCCGCAGTGCCGGCCCGGACCTACACGATTATATATTTTTTATTTTATAAAACATAGTATATATATATTTACATTTTATATTAGCTATTTACAACAAACACACTCGAGTTATACTGGTTAGTGTCCTTCAGTTGCGAGTTCAAATCCTCACAAAAACACAGTTTTTTTTTGCTATTTTCTTGAATTAATGGGAGAACGTGACCAGTTAAACGGACCGGCCCGGCACGACCACCAGGCCGCCGTGCTGTGCCTGGGCCGCGGCTGCGGCACGCGGGCCGGCCGGGCACGGCCCGATTAACCGTCGGGCCTGACGGGCCCGGGCCGGGCCGCCCGTTTGGGTACCTCTACTTGCAAGTCCCTACTCCCTAATCGTCCTTTTTGACCTATGCTAGAAAAATGCTTAGTCCTAGGTTCATCCACAACTTGCTTGTTTTTAATGTTCCTCTCTCTCTCTGCGGAGCATAACAATTTTCATCAAAATAATTTATCATGTATCTACGTAGTGTTCATTGGCAATCGAAATACGGAATAAACACACACAAGGTGAAGTTAGTAACAGTTTAACAAAGGGGAAAAATAGAGACGATGCGCCAACAAAGCAAAGTCTTTCTTTTTTTAAAAAAAAAAACTTAGCATGTGCAATCTAGGGGTAGCTGCTGATGTGGACCCACCTGTCATGTACTGTTACGGGATGCGTGACTGTGAGCCATTAGCTGTGTACATTGCGGCAAAAGCTGAAAAAACTCCCCCCCAATACAAACGTTGTTTAATGAAAAACGCACGTGCTCCATGTGCGGATTGGCCTCCGCCCACGTTATATACTATAGTCTCTATAGACAAAGCCTCCTCGACCAGTCTTGTGCCGCACAAACTCTCACACGCATTTTCCTCTCCTTCTCGGCTTCTCCCCCTCCCTGTGTGTCCAGTTGTGCACTAGCTAATTCTAGACGGCAAGCAGGCAAGAGGAGGAAGAAGGAAGACCCCGGCGAGGCGCCATGGAAGCAGCAGCTGATGCCTTGCCCTGGGCAGCGCAGTGCGCGGGCATGGCCCTCCTCGCCTCTTCCCTCTGCGTGGTGGCGCTGGCCCTGGTGCTGCTGCTCCTCCGCCGCTGGCCGTGGTGCAGCTGCCACGTCTGCCGGGCGTACCTGACGGGGTCGTGGGCGCGGGACTTCACCAACCTGGGAGACTGGTACGCGCACCTCCTCCGGGAGTCGCCCACCGGCACCGTCCACGTCCACGTGCTGGGCTGCACCGTCACGGCCAACCCGGCCAACGTGGAGTACATGCTCAAGACCAACTTCGACAACTTCCCCAAGGGCAAGACCTTCGCGGCGCTCCTCGGGGACCTCCTCGGCCGCGGCATCTTCAACGTGGACGGCCACGCCTGGCGGCACCAGCGCAAGATGGCCAGCCTGGAGCTCGGCAGCGTCACCGTGCGCTCCTACGCGTTCGGGATCATCGCGCAGGAGGTGGAGGCCCGGCTCCTGCCGCTGCTCGCCGGCGCCGCCGACTCCGGCGCGGTGGTCGACCTGCAGGACGTGTTCCGCCGCTTCGCCTTCGACACCATCTGCAAGATCTCCTTCGGCCTCGACCCGGGCTGCCTGGAGCCGGAGATGCCCGTGTCCGAGCTCGCCGACGCGTTCGACACCGCCACGCGCCTCAGCGCCACGCGCGGCGCCGCCGCGGCGCCGCTGCTGTGGAGGGCCAAGCGCCTGCTCAACGTCGGCTCGGAGAGGGAGCTCAGGGCGGCCATCAAGCTGGTCGACGAGCTCGCGGCCACCGTCATCCGGGAGCGCCGTAAGCTGGGCGTCGCACCCAGCGGCCACGACCTCTTGTCCCGCTTTATGGCCTCAGCCGGGGCCGACGACGACGATAGGTACCTGCGCGACATCGTCGTCAGCTTCCTCCTCGCGGGGCGCGACACCGTGTCCTCCGCGCTCACGACGCTCTTCATGCTCCTGTCCGAGAACCCGGGCGTGGCGGCCGCCATGCGCGCCGAGGCCGGCGACGGCGACGGCGGCCCGGCGCCGCCGCTCACCTACGAGCACCTGAAGCGCCTGCACTACACCCACGCGGTGCTGTACGAGAACATGCGGCTGTTCCCGCCGGTGCAGTTCGACTCCAAGTTCTGCGCGGGGCCCGACGTGCTCCCCGACGGCACCTACGTGCCGGGCGGCACGCGCGTGATGTACCACCCCTACGCCATGGGCCGCATGCCGCGCATCTGGGGCGCCGACCACGGCGCCTTCCGCCCGGGCCGCTGGCTCACCGGCGCCGGCGGCTCGTTCGTCCCAGAGAGCCTGTACAGGTACCCGGTGTTCCAGGCGGGCCTCCGCGTGTGCCTCGGCAAGGAGCTCGCCGTCACCGAGATGAAGGCGGTCGCGGTGGCCGTCGTGAGGGCGTTCGACGTCCACGTCGTCGGGGACAGTAGCAGCGCCGCCTGCAAGCCGAAGTTCGTGTCGGGGCTCACCGCGTCCATCAGCGGCGGGCTCCCGGTGAGGATCAGTAGACGAGTTCGAAGCTAGAGATTCTTGTTTTCTTCTAAAAAACCTAAAAAAAACAAGTAGAGGCTAGATCATCGGTAGATTGTTTCATCGCGGATAATGTACATAGACAAATTCAAAGAAGAGGGAACGAAAGAGCAAGCATGCAACAGAAAGCAAACTGTTACCACCACTGTTTGATGAGATGAGTCCACTGGCCTGCCTGTGATTAGCAAACAGTTCATTTCGTCTTCTTCGTAAAGAAACAATCCGTTTCCGTGATTCAGTTCCCCTTTTTTTCATGCTTTCTTTCTTTCTGGGTGTCTGTTTCTCCCCATGCACGCTTTACTCCACTTCAGAAGCCGCCAACTCCAGCAGCAGAGGTTTTCAGTCACATGCCATGCAGTAGCACTAGCAGGTTCAGAGAGCTCTGGACGGACCATCCTGAATTCCTGACGAGGAGAGCCACGATTGGCTAGCTCAGCAGGATCATCAATCGCGCAACCAAGGAAACCTTACGGAAACAGCAATACAAGCAACTGCGAGCCTGCAGTGCGTCTTTATACAGATCCAGATACAGATTTGTAATAAGAGAGAATTTTGGATGATTGTACTGATGAACAGCTGAGATTTCAGTTGATGTGAAGTGGACTAGGTATCATCTAGACTTATATCTTCTCTTTGCCACTGCCAGCTTGAGGAGTACTAGTCGTTTGCTTGGAACAAGAACCCAGCTGCTGCTACTCTGCAAAGACCTTACTAGAGGCGAAGCAAAAACCGGGCCGATTCCTAAGTTGACGGCGGCAGCATGCTATCCTCACGAAAGTCTCCATTAATTTCCTCTTGCCCAGTTCTCCTCCCTAGCCTCATGCGTCCTTGTTCTTGGAACAATCTCCCCATGCATGCAGCTGTTGCAGAAGATGTCCTTGTTCTTTTGCAGTCTCCGTCCTGCATACGGCTATAGCTGCATCGGAACTGGTGCTTGTTTCGAGATGGGCGTTGTTATCAGACATGGCCTGCGAAATGTGCTTGTCGCCTTTGCAGGTTTAAGTAGCGCAAGTGCGTGCAGCATCCACACACATATGTAAAGGTGGCAGCCAGTGGGACCAATAATTCTATGTTCTCAGCCAGTTTGGAGAGGCGTAGTGATCGAAGAGTAGTGACAGTCCAAATGAGAAGCAGGTAGTGAGTAGTGACACATGCTAAACTCATGCTCAACACTGTATGCGTTAGAACAGCTCACATATATGTATGCGTCGTCTGGCAAATTATTCAGAGTAATCATGCATGTACGACAAGAAGCACACGATTAGAGGCTTAGAGCTCTGCATGCATGCTCGAGGATATCTAAGCAGGCCTTAAACGTGCCGGAAATCCAAAGACGGTTTCCGGAGTAGGCTAGCTGTACGTTGCTTGCTGTTCTTATGGAGGCGCCTACGACGTTTCTGTCATTGGCTGCTGTCACTTGTCTAAATTTCGGCTGCTAGCTAGAGCTCCTGTTACATACTGTAGCTCATTGTTAAATAATGTAGCTCGATGTTCACGAGAAGGCTGTGTGAACTGGCAGTGCCAATGGTTTAGCCTTTTAGAATCAGATAATAAGAAGGTGACCTGAATGCCAAGTCCAAGGAGAGGCACCAATCAGTAACCCCAACAGGCCAGCCATCATTATTGCGCGGCGTCCAAATTAAATGAGCACACACGCTCGTAGTCGTAGCTTGCTTATTATCTGGAAAAGAAAACATCGTCGTTCAAACGAGCACTCTAAATCACCACCTCGCATGTTTCATAGGTTTTGTAGATAGTTTTAATTGTAAGTAATTTATTCGTTTCTTACAGGAAGAAATACTGTGATATCCTGTTTCAAACGAGCACTCTAAGCCACCTCCGCGCCTTATATGTGATAGATAAAAATATATTGCAACTTTTTTTGCAATACAATTGGGTTATTAACTTATTATTCAGAAAGTAAAAAATTTCAGCAAAAAAAGAACTCGGTTTTATTTTCCAGGTTTGCCCAATGTTCACAGTGAGTAAAATGTATCATCACGGGTCCTCGATTTGTTACAGTGTGTGGATCGGCCGGGACCTATTTTCCAGGTTTTCTGATTTCTAGGACCCAACCGTTAATGCATTCCACTCATGTTACTGTCCCATAGAATGAGAATAATTAGCATCAAGCTTGCTTCAATCACTGTTAATGGACGACAACATCCTTAACACTGTGAAATAAAGCTCACAGTGTGAGGCTGTGGCTCTCCTCGATCATTGCAAGAATCAAGTGCCATCTATGTTTGTTCACCACTATGGCATGGATCGCTCATATAGTAGTCTTCACCGGGTGAACAACCAACTCCCGATTACCACAAGTTGTGTTTATGTGATATCGATCATTAAAAGTAATAATTGCAAACCAAAAGCCTAATAAGGAAAGTGAATGCTGCTATCTTGCTGTATATAGATCGGCAAATAAAGCTCCCTGTCACCTTTCAAAATAGAAGATTTAGGGCCTATTTGGAAGACTGCCCCGGACGCCACACCGCGCCTCCCACTTCAGACACCGCAGTTGTAGCGCTCGAATCGACCGCCGCACCTTAGGCGTAGTGCGGCGCCGTTGGTGCATGTCCAAACAGCCTCTTAAACCTCACAAAAGTAGATTATAGTGCCACAAAACTCTATGCCAGAGCCTCGCCTCCTCCGTGATCGATTCTGTCGGTGACCTGCACTGCACACATGCGATGATGGAACAAAAAAAAGATGTTCTAGTTCTAGCTAGTTACCGTCAGTAACCAAGCCAGTTGCGCTTGCTGACTCTCCAGTGAATGGACATGCGCGTACAGCCTGTGCAAATTAATCAATAAACAAACAAATAGTACTCGATCTCCGCTATAAATGCTTTAATTTGCGCGTGCTACGATTCCCGTGCAGATTAGTTTAGAGCCTGTGTGTCACTTGTGTTTGGTGCTAAAACCTCGGAGGAAGCACCAGTAGTCTTGCAGATCGGGAATCGTGCTGCCACACGCCCAGGCCCAGCTGCATGAGATTGCAAAATTCACCTCTCCCTCGAAGTTCCCGCGCCCCCCGCTGACTTCTAGTACACACAAACTGAAGCAGAACGTTCCCTGCTAGCTCGTCGGCAACGCCAAGGCTATACATCCACGATCGAGTTCACCACCACATGCACATGCACAGCTTCTCCCAGTCCCAGCGATCTAGAGAGAAGCACGTGCAGGGTGCACCGCTGCATCGGAACGAAGAACTAGCATGGGGGTGGCCGCCGGCGGTGGGGCGCGGCTGCGTGCCAGCAGCGCCAAGAAGCAGCGGCAGCGGACCCTGAACAACATCAAGATCACGCTCCTCTGCGGCTTCATCACCGTGCTGGTCCTCCGCGGCACGGCCGGCTTCAACCTGCTGGTCAGCAGCGGCGACCTGGACGGCGCGGCGGCGGACGCCAAGGTGGTGGAGGACGTGGAGCGCATCCTGGCCGAGATCCGCTCCGACTCCGAGGCGGACGACGTGGTGGTGGTGGTCGAGGGCGGGTCGTCGTCGTCGTCGTCGCCGCGCAACGCGACGGCGGCCAGCTTCGGCAACTTCTCGGCGTCGGCGACGCTGGTCAAGGTGCGGGAGTACAGCCTGGGCCCGCCCGTGCGGGGCTGGGACGCGCAGCGGCGGGAGTGGATGGCCCAGCACCCCGAGTTCCCGCGACTCCACCCGCGGGGCCGGCCGCGGGTGCTGCTCGTCACCGGGTCGCCCCCTGGCCCCTGCGACAACCCCGCCGGCGACCACTACCTGCTCAAGGCGACCAAGAACAAGATCGACTACTGCCGGCTCCACGGCATCGACGTGGTGCACAACATGGCGCACCTGGACCCGGAGCTGACGGGGTACTGGTCCAAGCTGCCGCTGGTGCGCCGCCTCATGCTGGCGCACCCGGAGGTGGAGTGGATCTGGTGGGTGGACAGCGACGCCATCTTCACCGACATGGCGTTCGAGCTCCCGCTGTCCCGCTACGACGGCCGCAACCTCGTCATCCACGGCTACCCGGACCTGCTGTTCGAGAAGCGCTCGTGGATCTCGCTCAACGCCGGCATCTTCCTGCTCCGCAACTGCCAGTGGTCGCTGGACCTGCTGGACGCCTGGGTGCCCATGGGGCCCCGCGGCCCCTCCCGCGTCGAGGCCGGCAAGCTGCTCACGGCCAGCCTCACGGGCCGCCCGCCCTTCGACGCCGACGACCAGTCCGCGCTCATCCACCTGCTGCTGGTGCAGAAGGAGCGGTGGATGGACAAGGTGCACGTGGAGACGGAGTTCTACCTCCACGGCTTCTGGACGGGGCTGGTGGACAGGTACGAGCAGATGATGGAGGACAACCACCCGGGCCTCGGCGACGACCGCTGGCCCTTCATCACCCACTTCGTCGGATGCAAGACCTGCGGCAGGTACGAGGACTATCCGCTCGACCGCTGCATCCGGGGCATGGAGCGCGCCTTCAACTTCGCCGACAACCAGGTGCTCAGGCTCTACGGATTCCGCCACCGCTCGCTCACCACCGCCAAGGTCAGGAGGGTCACCGACCCCACCACCAACCCGCTCGAGGCAAAGGAGGCCGCGCTCAACATGGACGCCAAGTTCACCTAGAAAACATCAGTTATACTTACTTAAACGTACGAGTTTTGATCAGTTCCTTCTTTGCGTTTTCTTTTTGATGTCTTATGCAAAACCTAGAAACTTTGTTGTTATATGTTTGATGCCTTCAGTTGGATTTAGAGAAAAAAAATGAAATGGGGGCAGAAGAGTAGTATGATTCAAACAATGTGTGACTGAATTGCAGCACTAATGCACCACCATTCGTCGGATTAATTAGCATTGTTTAAGACGCAGAGAGATCAAGATCATGCAACTGTCACTGTCAGCGAGTGTGTGCCTAGTTCCCTACAGATCGAATTGGAAATGCTGTTCTTTTCGTCTGTATGCTATGCGGAATGTACTATTTCAGCAACAGATCATGAATGGCCATGTATGTACTCTGGATATCTTTGGTATTCCGGTTTTGAAAAAAGAAGTGCTGCGCTACTTAAATTATTTCAAGTATATTAGCTGTAAAAGATTATGAACATTGCAATGTTTTGAACCATGGCCTCTTGAAACGTTTCATTTGTCATGAGCCAGCAAGCAACAGCAATTCGCTTGATGTATATATGTTCCCCTTCCATAGTACAAAACCGCAATCCAAGAACAACCAAGACACACAAACACAAAAAAAGAAGGAAAAAACAATTCAACACTTGGATCGCCATCCCAGTCTCCTCAGGATTCTTGCAAGAACAGAATCTAAATCTCCCTTTCCCTTACGCTTTCTATTCTTGCGCACATCGTTGCTCCATAGATCCGGCTCATTGGGCTTCTTCAAGAAAGCGAGAGCCTCCTCCTTGGCCTCCAGCGGGTCCGTCGACCGGTTTGCCACGCGCCTGACCTCGGCGCTCGCCAGCGACTCGTGCCGGAAGCCGTAGAGCCTGAGCACCTGGTTGTCGGCGAAGTTGAAGGCGCGCTCCATGCCGCTGGCGCACCGGTCCAGCGGGTACTCGTCACTGCAATTCTTGCCGTCGTCGCAAGGATTACAGCCGGCGAAGTTCGTGACGAAGGGCCAACGGTCGTCGCCGTACCCCGGGTGGTGCTTCTCCATGGCCTCCTCGTACTTGCCGACCAGCGCCGTCCAGACGCCGTGTAGGTAGTACTGGTTCTCGAGGTACACCCGGTCCATCCACCGCTCCTTCTCGGTGACGAGCAGGTGTACAAGGGCGGACTGGTCGTCGGCCTCGCCAGCCCGCCGACCCGCCAGTGTCGCCGTGAGCAGCGCCCCGGCGTCGTAGCGGGCGCGGCCCCTGGGCGCCATGACGGTCCACGCGTCGAGCAGGTCCAGTGACCACTGGCAGTTGCGGAGCAGGAAGCTGGCGGTGCTGGCGGCGTCCCAGGCTCGGCGCTGGAAGAGCTGGTACGAGTCGCCGCGCACCACGAGGTGGGCGCCCTCGTAGCGCGCCAGCGGGAGCTCGAACCCCATGTCGGTGACGAGCGCGCCGGCGTCCAGCCACCACAGCCACTCCACCTCCGGATGCGCCAGCATGAGGCGCCGCAGCAGCGCGAGCTTGGCCCACCCGTTGCCGTCGCCGGCCGACCGCAGCTCGGGGTCCTCCAGCCGCGCCGTGGCGTGCACCATCTCGACGCCATGGAGGCGGCAGTAGTCGAGCCTGTTCTTGGTGGCCCGGAGCAGGAACCGGTCGCCGTCGGAGCTACCGCAGGGCCCCTGCGGCGACGCCGTGACCAGCAGCACCCGCGGGCCGCCGCGCGCGTCGCGGGACGGGAACCCCGGGTTCTGGTGCAGCCACCGCCGCCGCTTGGCGTTCCACCGCGTCACCCGCGGCTGCAGCCTGTAGTTCGTCGTCGTCCACGCGGCGCCGCGGTCGTAGTGGTGCCCCGTGGCCGCAGACGAGCTGGTCGACGTCGGCGCCTCGTCGTTGTCGTCAGGGCCAGCGTCCGGGTCGTCGTCGGAGTCTGCGCGTATCTCGCGGAGGATGCGCTCGACGTCCTCGACGGGTCTGGCGCTGCCCGTGGCCGTGGCCGTGGCCGAGTCCGCGCGGTTGTCGGGGCTGCCGGCGATGTAGACGAGGCGGCGGTTGACGCCGACGGTGCCGCGGAGGACGAGGAGCGTGACGAAGGCGCAGAGGAGGGTGATCTTGACGTTGCTGATGATCCGCCTCGTCAGCTTGCTGCTGCTGCTGCCCCGCGGGTGCAGCCGCCACCCGCCGGCCGCCGGCGTACGCATCTGATCGTTGAGTCGCCGGTGTGGAGAAGGGTTTTGGGGGCGTCACGCGTACGTGGAGCCGAGCAGGCAAGAACTACAACGGGGGAGCGGGAAGTTCGAGGGAGACTAGGATTATGAAATTGCTGGATTGTCAGGCGAGTATTGTATTGGACTGGAGCAGAGTATTGTATTTGCTCACCGGTTATCTCCTCGGCTCGTTGACTAATCAGACACTTTGCCTGCCGGGCTCGTTTCCCATTGTGTGTATACAAGGCTGCAAATTATTCGAGATATCTAAAACAAGTATGGAATGACACGGGAATTACATTTTCATTTTTAAACTATGAATTCTCATATTTGGTTCCACGGGCTCGGCCTACGCTGATGTGAATGTTGCGACCTTGCGGGCCAAGCATGGGCCTGGGCGGGACAAGTAAGTGGGTCCAAAACTGATGGTCCAAATCCAAACTTGGGTGGTCAAGGCCGAGGCCGCTTGTTTTAGCGATCAAAATCTTCTATTGTTGTGTAAGGAAAAAAAATGATGACATAGGTTATATGAACTAGTATAATGACAGTGAGTTACGATGATACACCAATTATATTGACTCTACTGGCAAGTCAGTATTATGGACTCTCTCTAAAAAATTAATTTAAAATTAAAGTGAATTCTTTCCATAAAAAATAAAAAGTTGACATATAACAAATTAATTTAAAATTTGTTTTTGGTGCTGACAGTTGAGAAATTTACACGGTACTACTGTCTGTGGAGCTGCAAGTGTAAGTAATAATTAACAATAATGTAAAATACGTGCATAAAATAAGTGCACTTGATGGTCGACAACAAACTTTTCTTCACACATATTTACTATGAAATAAAACCACTATTGTATAGGTGCAGGCGCCGCATGCACCCACGAGTCCTTTATTTACTATGACAACACACTTTTCGTGGTCGCATGTGCTTTTGTGGTCGTATCATGATCAAGGGAATAAACTCTTTGGGTTCCAAGTTACATAGTTGTTTTTATCCATGATGAGGGTGGCAGGATGGATGACTGATGCAATGTATCTCCATAAACAAGAGATGAATCCCTCGAACAAGAAGCTGGTGAAGACGAAGCAAGATGCTAGGACAGCAATGATACAAGTGTCGGAGGGACAGATCAGCTTGGAGAATGTTAACCGTGAGCTGGACCGCTTGCTTCCCGGGTCTGCTCCTTGGAAGGTGGAACAAGTTTCGGCTAGTTCTTACAGAACTACCTTTCCATCAGCCTCGAAACTGCAGCGTATGGTGGAGTGGGGGCCGGTTCGTGCTAAATCACAGAAGGCAGTGATGGAATTCATAGCTAGCACTAGCATGGCGGAAGGACGGGTCAAGGCAAGGCTGACGAATGTGTGGGTGCAGTTTGATGGACTGCCGGCTCAGCTTTGCACTTACCAACACATTTGGGGAGTGGATTCGACACTTGGGGTCACGGTTGAAGTGGACATGCCTTTTTTCCGCAAGCATGGGGTCTGTAGAATGTTGGTGGCTGTCATTGATCCAGAGGCAATTCCATTCGCAGGTGATGTGGAAATTAACAAGATAATTTACGAGGTGCACTATTGGGTGGAACAAGGCCCTCTGGATGATGAACCAACACCTATGGTCTCTGATCTTGGCGGTGACGACCAGGGTAACGGTGACAACAGCAAGGAAAATAATGCCAAGGAAGGGAATGAGCAATTCAAAATGTCGGGTGAGGAAGGGAGAGATGGAGAGGAGAAGAAAGGCAGTAATGATGTCGGGGAGCATAAACAAGTGATGGATGCTGCTCCGGTGGATGATGGTCAAGCCTTGCAATGTGATGAGGAGAATAGGCCGGCTGTTTTTGAAGAGAAGGCAGCGATGGCAACAAGCTCTGAATCATAGGAGACTAAGGCAGCCACGGTCCAGCAGCTAGCGGCGATTCCGGAGTGTGTCCAGTCCTTGGTTGCAGGGCGTAAGAGGAGGCCAAGCACGTTGGACGAGCACGCGTTGGCAAGGGCCGAACGCTTGAAGGTTGAACGCAATGGAGGTACGCAAAGCATGTTGGCTGATATTAATTTATATAGTATCTTTAACATTCCCGTTTCTGAGGCTGTTTTAAATCTTAGCAACATTGGTATTGGTTTAGGCAAAAATGATAGGGAGGTATCTGATTCGGTAGTTCTGTTAGACAAGGAACAGAATTCTAGATCAGCTGCTAAAAAGGTTGAGGGTGTAACGGATGTATCAGATAGTGAATCTTTGGACTCTAGTAGAGAGGATGATAGAGAGGATGATATTGATAAGTTCATTCTTCATAACCTATGTGGAGAAATAACGGATGAAGTGATGGATGTAGACCTTGTTAATAACCCATATTGGCAAGAGTCAGGTTGTCCATCATCCTCTGTTAAAACTGCATATGGTAGAGGAATGAAGATGGGAAAGAGTAGGAAAGTGAGGAAAAATAAAAGAAGGTCATAATGAAGGGAGTCTTTTGGAATTGTGATGGGTTTAAAGACCCGAAAAAACATCGCTTTGTGGCTGATCTAACTAAGGAATTCAACCTTAGTTTCATTGCGCTTTCGGAAACCGGCAAGAATGTTTTTTCGGATACGTTCCTTAAAAACCTTTGTGCTGGTAGAGAGTTCATCTGGCATTGCAAGGAACCAAGGGGACGGTCAGGAGGTATACTTATGGGTATTGATCTCAATGTGTATGATATAGGTTCGATAGATGAGGGAGACTTTTATGTCAAATTTCTTCTTCGCAACAAAGATGATGGGTTCAAATGGTCTCTTGTGTGCGTATATGGTCCGGCACAGGATAACCTTAAGGAGAATTTTTTAGCCGAACTGGTTAATATGGTGAGCCATGTTACCAACCCAATCCTCATTGGGGGAGACTTTAATATTCTCAGGAACTCATCAGAGAAGAATAACGACAATTTTAATTCGAGATGGCCTTTTCTATTCAATGCGGTAATAGATGGCTTGAATTTGAGAGAGCTCGAACTGTCCGGAAGACAGTTCACTTGGGCTAATTCAAGATCTATTCCCACATATGAAAAGCTAGATCGTATTCTTGTCTCCACAGAATGGGAATTAAAGTTTCCTAGGTCCACAGTAGTTGCTCACTCTAGAGATATCTCGGACCATACCCCTTTAATTTTAAATAGTGGCGATAACCTTGCTTCCTCCGTACAGCCTGAATTCAAGTTTGAACTTGGATGGCTGTTGCGGGAGGGATTCTGGGAGATGGTCACTCAAATTTGGTCAAAGGAGTATGGTGGAGATACTGCCATTGAGAGATGGCAGCGAAAAATAAGGAAGTTAAGACAATACTTGAGAGGATGGGCAAAAAACACGAGTGGATCAAATAAGAAGGAAAAGAAAGAAATTCTCCAAAAACTTGACACCCTTGATAAGAAAGCTGAAACATGTCTTCTTTCTACACAAGAAGTAGACATGCGCAGTTTTCTTCGTAATAGGCTCGCGGCCATGTTACGAGAAGAGGAGGTTAAGTGGTACCAGAGAGCAAAAACTAAAGGTTTGCTGGAAGGGGATGCGAACACTAAATATTTCCATCTGGTCGCGAATGGTAAACATAGGAAGACTAGGATTTATAAACTACAAGATGGAGTTCGGATAATTAGTGGAGATGATGAGCTTAAAAAGCATATCACATCTTACTATAAATCCCTCTTTGGTCCTGCAGATGAATCCAATGTCCACTTGGATGATAGACAGATAGAGGATATACCGCAAATCACTGAGGAGGAAAATACTAGTCTTACCGCAGACTTTACCATTGACGAAGTTAAGTATGCGATATTCCAGATGGAACATAACAAAGCGCCTGGTCCCGACGGCTTTTCAGCAGAATTTTATCAGGTATTCTGGGAAACGATCAAGGAGGATTTGATGGCTCTGTTCGAGGACTTCAATAGGGGCTCTCTACCGCTGCACAACCTCAATTTTGGGACGATCATTCTAATCCCAAAGTTGGCTGAGGCAATAAGGATAGAACAGTACAGACCTATATGCTTGTTGAACGTGAGCTTCAAAATCTTCACGAAGACTGCCATGAATAGTGTCGGGGACCATAATTAGGGGTACCCTCAAGACTCCTAATTCTCAGCTGGTAACCCCCATCAGCATAAAGCTGCTAAGGCCTGATGGGTGCAATTAAGTCAGGGATCGGTCCATTCGAGCGACTCGATCACGCCTCGCCCGAAGCCTAGCCTCGGACAAGGGCAGCCGACCCTGGAGGATTTCCGTCTCGCCCGAGGCCCCCCTCCGACGGCGAACATATTTCCGGCTCGCCCGAGGCCCTGCCTTCGCTAAGAAGCAACCCTGACTAAGTCGCCGCACCGACCGACCAAATCGCAGGAGCATTTAACGCAAAGGTGGCCTGGCACCTTTATCCTGACGCGCGCCCCCCGACAGAGCCGAAGTGACCGCCGTCACTTCGCTGCTCCACTGACCGGCCTGACAGAAGGACAGCGCCGCCTGCTCCACTCCGACTGCAGTGCCGCTTGGCAGAGTGAGACTGACAAGCAGTTAGGCCCTGCCAAAGGCACCATAGGAAGCGCCGCTCCGCCCGACCCGGGGCTCGGACTCGGGCTAAGTCTCGGAAGACGGCGAACTCCGCTCCGCCCGACCCAGGGCTCGGACTCGGGCTAAGTCCCGGAAGACGGCGAACTCCGCTCCGCCCGACCCAGGGCTCGGACTCGGGCTAAGTCCCGGAAGACGGCGAACTCCGCTCCGCCCGACCCAGGGCTCGGACTCGGGCTAAGTCCCGGAAGACGGCGAACTCCGCTCTGCCCAACCCAGGGCTCGGACTCGGGGCTAAGTCCCGGAAGACGGCGAACTCCGCTCCGCCCGACCCAGGGCTCAGACTCGGGCTAAGTCCCGGAAGACGGCGAACTCCGCTCCGCCCGACCTAGGGCTCGGACTCGGGCTAAGCCCCGGAAGACGGCGAACTCCGCTCCGCCCGACCCAGGGCTCGGACTCGGGCTCAGCCCCAGAAGACGACGAACTCCGCTTCGCCCGACCCCAGGGTTCGGACTCCGCCCTGGCCTCAGCCGACGACCTCTGCCTCGCCCGACCCAGGGGCTCGGACTCGGCCTCGGCCACGGAAGACAGACTCGACCTCGGCTTCGGAGGAGCCTCCACATCGCCCAACCTAGGGCGCAGGCCTGCCACGTCAACAGGAGGCGCCATCATCACCCTACCCCGAGCTGACTCGGGCCGCAGGGAACCAGACCGGCGTCCCATCTGGCTAGCTCCGCCAGATAGGCAATGATGGCGCCCCGCATGCTCTATGACGACGGCGGCTCTCAGCCCCCTTACGGAAGCAAGAGGACGTCAGCAAGGACCCAACCGCTCCGACAGCTGTCCCTCCGCCAGGCTCCATCGCTCCTCCGACGGCCACGACATCACACCAGCTGGGTGCCAAAATCTCTCCGGCTGCCACGACGACATGTACTTAGGGCGCTATCTCTCCCCCGCTAGACACGTAGCACTCTGCTACACCCCATTGTACACCTGGATCCTCTCCTTACGCCTATAAAAGGAAGGACCAGGGCCCTCTTAGAGAGGGTTGGCCGCGCGGGGACGAGGACGAGACAGGCGCTCGCTTGGAAGCCGCTCGCTCCCTCACCCGCGTGGACGCTTGTAACCCCCTACTGCAAGCGCACCCGACCTGGGCGCGGGACGAACACGAAGGCCGCGGGATTCCCACCTCTCTCACGCCGGTCTCCGACCGCCTCGCTTCTCCCCCCTTCGCGCTCGCCCTCGCGCTCGACCCATCAGGGCTGGGGCACGCAACGACACTCACTCGTCGGCCCAAGGGACCCCCCGGTCTCGAAACGCCGACAGTTGGCGCGCCAGGTAGGGGCCTGCTGCGTGTTGACGAACAGCTTCCCGTCAAGCTCCAGATGGGCAGTCTCCAGCGACCTCTCCAACCCGGGACGGTGCTTCGTTTCGGAAGTCTTGAGTTCATGTCCTTCGACGGTAGCTACGACATGATACTCCTTCCACCGCCGCGCGACAACGACAATGGCGGCCGACAGCCCGCCCGCCGGCGGCGGAATCGACGACGTCTTCCCCGTGTGGTGGAAGAACAACCTCCGAGCTCGTCCCGCTTTCTTCCCCGCCGACGGAGGGGAAGGCGGGGCAGCCAAGGCCAAGCAGGAGGCAGCGCCTCGTTGGCTGTCGAGCGAGCCGGCAGCACCGGCACCCCAACGAGGGCGCACCGGGTATCGACTTCGCGCCTGAGACGAAGACGAGCGCCGTCTCCCCGCGACACGCCAATCCCGAGCAAGCGGACGACGCCAGCGCGCTCGCGGAGAGCTTGCTGGACGTCACCCTCGTACCTGAGACGACGGTGCAGTCAGTCCCCGACGTAACTTCATCGCCGCTCGTCAACCAAAAGGTACCGACTGATTCCCATCCTACGTCATTTGGATTCAGCCTCAACCCGCCTAGCGACCTCGCTTTGGCGGACGCTCTCGTAGAGGCGAGTCCAAACCCTCTGGGGTTTCGCATGCGGTCACCTTGGGACCGGTTGACGGACGTCTCGACCTACGGGCCCTCTGGGCCCGAGGAAGACGACGAGCCCAGCATCTGTTGGGATTTATCTGGACTTGGCAACCCCAGTGCCATGCGGGACTTCAGGACCGCATGTGACTACTGCCTCACCGACTGTTCCGACGGTAGCCGCAGCCTCGACGACGAGGACTGCGGCCCAAGCCGCGAATGTTTCCACGTCGATCTAGGGGGTCCCTCCGAAGGCAATCATCTCGGCATGCTGGAGGATGGTGACCTCCCTAGGCCGGTGCCACGCGTTGACATTGAAAGGGAATTAGGCTTACACCTAGTTCCTAAATAATTTTGGTGGTTGAATTGCCCAACACAAATAATTGGACTAACTAGTTTGCTCTAGTGTACAAGTTATACAGATGCCAAAGGTTCACACTTAGCCAATAAAAGGACCAAGTATTGGGTTCAAACAAAGGAGCAAGGGCCAACCGAAGGCACCCTGGACTGGTGCACCGGACTGTCCGGTGCACCACCGGACATGTCTGGTGCACCAGGGAAGACCGACTTCAAACTCTTTACCTTCGAGAAATTCCAGAGGCAACTCCGCTATAATTCACCGGACTGTCCGGTGTACACCGGACATGTCCTGTGCTCCAAGGAAGAGCGGCCTCAGGAACTCGCCAGCCTCGGGAATTCATTTGGGCTGCTCTGCTATAATTCACCGGACTGTCCAGTGTACACCGGACTGTCCGGTGTAACAGCGGGGCAACGGTTATTTCGGCGCCAACGGCTACCTGCAACGCATTAAATGCGCGCGCTGCGCGCACAGAGGTCAGGCTCGCCCATACTGGCGCACCGGACAATCTACAGGGCATGTCCGGTGCGCCACCGGACATCCAGGCGGGCCCAGAAGTCAGAGCTCCAACGGTCGGAACCCAACGACTTTGGTGACGTGGCTGTCGCACCGGACTGTCCGGTGCACACCGGACTGTCCGGTGCACCATCGAACAGACAGCCTCCACCAAACGGCTAGTTTGGTGGTTGGGGCTATAAATACCCCCAACCACCCCACATTCAAGTCATCCAAGTTTTCCACTTCTCAACCACTTACAAGAGCTAGGCATTCAATTCTAGACACACTCAAGTGATCAAATCCTCTCAAATTCCACACAAGGCTTTAGTGATTAGCGAGAGAGATTTGTCGTGTTCTTTTGAGCTCTTACGCTTGGATTGCTTCTTTCTTTCTCATTTGTTCTTGTGATCATAAACTCATTTGTAACCAAGGCAAGAGACACCAATTGTGTGGTGGTCCTTGCGGGGAAGTTTTATTCCCGGGTTGATTTGAGAAGAGAAGCTCACTCGGTCCGAGGGACCGTTTGAGAGAGGGAAAGGGTTGAAAAAGACCCGGCCTTTTGTGGCCTCCTCAACGGGGAGTAGGTTTGAGAGAACCGAACCTCGGTAAAACAAATCCGCGTGTCTCACTTCATTATTCGCTTGTGATTTGTTTTTGCACCCTCTCTTGCGGACTCTATTATATTTCTAACTCTAACCCGGCTTGTAGTTGTGATTATTTTTGAGAATTTCAGTTTCGCCCTATTCACCCCCCCTCTAGGCGACTTTCAATTGGTATCAGAGCCCGGTGCTTCATTAGAGCCTAACCGCTCGAAGTGATGTCGGGAGATCACACCAAGAGGGAGATGGAGACCGGCGACAAGCCCACTACGAGCCAAGGGAGCACTTCATCGGAAGAGTCCCGCACCAAGAGGAAGGAGAAGAAGAAGGACTCCTCCAAACGGAAGGAGAAAAGATCTTCTTCCTCACACCACAAAGAGAAGAAGGAAAAATCTTCTTCCCACAAGTCGCATCGGAAAGGCGACAAGCATAAGAGGATGAGGAAGGTGGTCTACTACGAGACCGACACTTCATCAACATCAACCTCCGACTCCGATGCGTCGTTCGTAACTTCTAAGCGCCAAGAGCGCAAGAAGTTTAGTAAGATCCCCTTACACTATTCTCGTACATCTAGACATACTCCATTACTTTCCGTTCCATTAGGCAAACCGCCAACTTTTGATGGCGAAGATTATGCTAGGTGGAGTGATTTAATGAAATTTCATCTAACCTCACTCCACAAAAGTATATGGAATGTTGTTGAGTTTGGAGCACAGGTACCATCCGTAGGGGATGAAGAATACGATACGGACGAAGTGGCCCAAATCGAGCACTTCAACTCTCAAGCAACAACAATACTCCTCGCCTCTCTAAGTAGAGAGGAGTATAACAAAGTACAAGGGTTGAAGAGCGCCAAGGAGGTTTGGGATGTGCTCAAAACCGCACACGAAGGAGATGAGCTCACAAAGATCACCAAGCGGGAAACAATCGACGGGGAGCTCGGTCGGTTCTGGCTTCGCAAAGGGGAAGAGCCACAAAACATGTACAACTGGCTCAAGACCTTGGTGAATCAAGTGCGCAACCTCGGGAGCAAGAAATGGGATGACCACGAAATGGTTAAGGTTATTCTAAGATCTCTTATTTTTCTTAACCCCACTCAAGTACAATTAATTCGTGGCAACCCAAGATATACACTAATGACCCCCGAGGAAGTAATCGGGAATTTTGTAAGCTTTGAGTGCATGATCGAAGGCTCGAGGAAGATCAACGAGCTTGATGATCCCTCCACATCCGAAGCTCAACCCGTCGCATTCAAGGCGACGGAGGAAAAGGAGGAGTCTACACCAAGTCGACAACCAATCGACGCCTCCAAGCTCGACAATAAGGAAATGGCGCTCGTCATCAAGAGCTTCCGCCAAATCCTCAAACAAAGGAGGGGGAAAGACTACAAGTCCCGCTCCAAGAAGGTTTGCTACAAGTGTGGTAAGCCCGGTCACTTTATAGCTAAATGTCCATTATCAAGTGATAGTGACAGGGGCGACGACAAGAAGGGGAGAAGAAAGGATAAGAAGAGGTACTACAAGAAGAAGGGAGGCGATGCCCATGTTTGTCGGGAGTGGGACTCCGACGAAAGCTCTAGCGACTCCTCCTCCGACGAGGACGCCGCCAACATCGCCGTCACCAAGGGACTTCTCTTCCCCAACGTCGGCCACAAGTGCCTCATGGCAAAGGACGACAAAAAGAAGAAGGTTAAATCTAAATCTTCCACTAGATATGAATCCTCTAGTGATGAAAATATTAGTGATGAGGAAGATAACTTGCGATCTCTTTTTGCCAACCTCAACATGCAACAAAAGGAGAAACTTAATGAATTGATTAGTGCCATTCATGAAAAGGATGATCTCTTGGACACCCAAGAGGACTTCCTTATTAAAGAAAATAAGAAGCATGTTAAGGTTAAAAATGCTTATGCTCTACAAGTTGAAAAATGTGAAAAATTGTCTAGTGAGCTAAGCACCTGCCGTGAGACTATTGACAACCTTAGAAATGAAAATGCTAGATTAATTGCTAAGGTTGATTCTCATGTTTGTGATGCTTCAATTCCCAATCTTAGAAATGATAATAATGATTTGCTTGCTAAGATTAAGGAATTGAATGATTCTCTTGCCAGCCTTAGAGTAGAAAATGAAAATTTGATTGCTAAGGCTAAAGATCTTGATGTTTGCAATGTTACTATTTCCAATCTTAGAGATAACAATGATATTTTGCGTGCTAAGATTGTTGAACTTAATTCTTGCAAACCCTCTACATCCACCGTTGAGCACATTTCTATTTGTGATAGATGTAGAGATGTTGATATCAATGCTATTCATGATCACATGGTCTTAATTAAACAACAAAATGATCATATAGCAATATTAGATGCTAAAATTGCCGAGCATAACCTAGAAAATGAAGAGTTTAAATTTGCTAGAAGTATGCTCTATAATGGGAGACGCCCTGGCATCAAGGATGACATTGGCTTCCAAAGGGGAGACAATGTCAAACTTAATGCCCCTCCTAAAAACTTGTCTAACTTTGTTAAGGGCAAGGCTCCCATGCCTCAGGATAACGAGGGTTACATTTTGTACCCTGCCGGTTATCCCGAGAGCAAAATTAGGAGAACTCATTCTAGGAAGTCTCACTCTGGCCCTAATCATGCTTTTATGTATAAGGGTGAGACATCTAGCTCTAGGCAACCAACCCGTGCTAAGTTGCCTAGAAAGAAAACTCCTAGTGCATCAAATGATCATGCTATTTCATTCAAAACTTTTGATGCATCATATGTGCTTACTAACAAATCCGGCAAGGTAGTTGCCAAGTTTGTTGGGGGCAAACACAAGGGCTCCAAGACTTGTGTTTGGGTACCCAAAGTTCTTGTTTCTAATGCCAAAGGACCCAAAACCGTTTGGGTACCTAAAGTCAAGAACTAAAATTGTTTTGTAGGTTTATGCATCCGGGGGCTCAAGTTGGATACTCGACAGCGGGTGCACAAACCACATGACAGGGGAGAAGAAGATGTTCTCCTCATATGAGAAAAACCAAGATCCCCAACGAGCTATCACATTTGGGGATGGAAATCAAGGTTTGGTCAAAGGATTGGGTAAAATTGATATATCACCTGACCATACTATTTCAAATATTTTTCTTGTAGATTCTTTAGATTACAATTTGCTTTCCGTATCCCAATTATGTCAAATGGGCTACAATTGTCTATTTACTGATGTAGGTGTCACTGTCTTTAGGAGAAGTGATGATTCAATAGCATTTAAGGGAGTGTTAGAGGGTCAGCTATACTTGGTAGATTTTGATAGAGCTGAACTCGACACTTGCTTAATTGCTAAGACTAACTTGGGTTGGCTCAGGCACCGCCGACTAGCCCATGTTGGAATGAAGAATCTTCATAAGCTTCTAAAGGGAGAACACATTTTAGGACTAACAAATGTTCATTTTGAGAAAGACAGGATTTGTAGCGCATGCCAAGCTGGGAAGCAAGTTGGCACTCATCATCCACACAAGAACATCATAACTAGTGACAGGCCACTGGAGCTCCTACATATGGACCTATTCGGCCCGATCGCTTACATAAGCATCGGCGGGAGTAAGTACTATCTAGTTATTGTGGATGATTATTCTCGCTTCACTTGGGTGTTCTTTTTGCAGGAAAAATCTCATACCCAAGAAACCTTAAAGGGATTCTTGAGACGGGCTCAAAATGAGTTCGGCTTAAGGATCAAGAAAATTAGAAGCGACAACGGGACGGAGTTCAAGAACTCACAAATAGAAGGCTTCCTTGAGGAGGAGGGCATCAAGCATGAGTTCTCTTCTCCCTACACTCCACAACAAAATGGTGTAGTGGAGAGGAAGAATCGAACTCTATTGGACATGGCAAGAACCATGCTTGATGAGTACAAGACACCGGATCGGTTTTGGGCTGAGGCAGTCAACATCGCCTGCTACGCCATCAACCGGTTATATCTACACCGAATCCTCAAGAAGACATCCTATGAACTCCTAACCGGTAAAAAGCCCAATATTTCATATTTTAGAGTTTTTGGTAGCAAATGTTTTATTCTTGTCAAAAGAGGTAGAAAATCTAAATTTGCTCCTAAAATTGTAGAAGGCTTTTTACTAGGATATGACTCAAACACAAGGGCATATAGGGTCTTTAACAAGTCCTCAGGACTTGTTGAAGTTTCTTGTGACATTGTGTTTGATGAGACTAACGGCTCTCAAGTAGAGCAAGTTGATCTTGATGAGATAGGTGAAGAACAGGCTCCGTGCATCGCGCTAAGGAACATGTCCATTGGGGATGTGTGTCCTAAGGAATCTGAAGAGCCTCCACATGCACAAGATCAACCATCCTCCTCCACGCAAGCATCTCCACCAACCCAAAATGAGGACGAGGCTCAAGTTGATGAATGAGAAGATCAAAGAGATGAGCCCTCTCAAGATGTCGGCAACGATCAAGGGGGAGATGCAAATAATGAAGACAAGGAGGATGAAGAACCAAAGCCGCCACACCCAAGAGTTCACCAAGCAATCCAACGAGATCACCCCGTCGACACCATCCTCGGCGACATTCATAAGGGGTTAACCACTCGATCTCGTGTTGCACATTTTTGTGAGCATTACTCTTTTGTTTCCTCTATTGAGCCACATAGGGTAGAAGAAGCACTCCAAGATGCGGATTGGGTGATGGCGATGCAAGAGGAGCTCAACAACTTCACGAGGAACGAGGTATGGCATTTAGTTCCACGTCCTAATTAAAATGTTGTAGGAACCAAGTGGGTCTTCCGCAACAAACAAGATGAGCATGGTGTGGTGACAAGGAACAAGGCTCGACTTGTGGCCAAAGGATACTCCCAAGTCGAAGGTTTGGATTTCGGTGAAACCTATGCACCCGTAGCTAGGCTTGAGTCAATTCGTATATTATTGGCCTATGCTACTTACCATGGCTTTAAGCTTTATCAAATGGACGTGAAAAGTGCCTTCCTCAATGGACCAATCAAGGAAGAGGTCTATGTTGAGCAACCTCCCGGCTTTGAAGATAGTGAGTACCCTAACCATGTTTATAGGCTCTCTAAGGCACTTTATGGGCTCAAGCAAGCCCCAAGAGCGTGGTATGAATGCCTTAGAGATTTCCTTATTGCAAATGGCTTCAAAGTCGGCAAGGCCGATCCTACTTTATTCACTAAAACTCTTGACAATGATTTGTTTGTATGCCAAATTTATGTTGATGATATCATATTTGGGTCTACTAACGAATCTACATGTGAAGAATTTAGTAGGATCATGACAAAGAAATTCGAGATGTCGATGATGGGGGAGTTGAAGTATTTTCTAGGATTCCAAGTCAAGCAACTCCAAGAGGGCACCTTCATTAGCCAAACAAAGTATACTCAAGACATTCTAAGCAAGTTTGGAATGAAGGATGCCAAGCCCATCAAGACACCCATGGGAACCAATGGGCATCTCGACCTCGACACGGGAGGTAAATCCGTCGATCAAAAGGTATATCGGTCGATGATTGGTTCATTGCTTTATCTATGTGCATCTCGACCGGACATTATGCTTTCCGTATGCATGTGTGCAAGATTCCAAGCCGACCCTAAGGAATCACACCTTACGGCCATAAAACGAATCTTGAGATATTTGGCTTATACTCCTAAGTTTGGGCTTTGGTACCCTCGGGGATCCACATTTGATTTAATTGGTTATTTGGATGCCGATTGGGCGGGGTGTAAGATCAATAGGAAGAGCACATCGGGGACTTGCCAGTTCTTTGGAAGATCCTTGGTGTCTTGGGCTTCAAAGAAGCAAAATTCGGTCGCTCTTTCTACCGCCGAAGCCGAGTATATTGCCGCAGGCCATTGTTGCGTGAAATTGCTTTGGATGAGGCAAACCCTGCGGGACTACGGTTACAAACTAACCAAAGTTCCTCTTCTATGTGATAATGAGAGTGCAATCCGCATGGCAGATAATCCTGTTGAGCATAGCCGCACTAAACACATAGCCATTCGGTATCATTTTCTTCGGGATCACCAACAAAAGGGGGATATCGAGATTTCATACATTAACACTAAAGATCAATTAGCCGATATCTTTACCAAGCCACTTGATGAACCTTCTTTTACCAAACTTAGGCATGAGCTCAATATTCTTGATTCTAGAAACTTCTTTTGCTAATTTGCACACATAGCTCATAAGTATACCTTTGATCATATCTCTTTTATATATGCTATGACTAATGTGTTTTCAAGTGTATTTCAAACCAAGTCATAGGTATATTGAAAGGAAATTGAAGTCTTCGGCGAAGACAAAGGCTTCCACTCCACTCTACTACTCATCCTTCGCCGTCGCTTCGCTTCACTCTCCATTTTTGGTATACTCTTCACTTATATGTTTTATTTGCCAAAGGGGAGAAAGTAGTTAGAAAAAGGGCCTATATTTCATTCCAAGTATCCGTTTTTGGCGATTCGTGCCAAAGGGGGAGAAAGTATTGGCCCAAAGCAAAAGGACCGCACCACCACCCTAATTTTAAAAGTTAATGATTTTCAATTGGTACCACCACCCTAATTTTAAAAGTTAATGATTTTCAATTGGTAAATTTCAAATTGGTATCTCTTTGTGTTCTAAAGGGGGAGCAAGTAGTATTTTCAAAACTTGATATCTTAAAACCCTCTTGAACACTAAGAGGAGAATTCACATGAGGGGGAGTTTTGTTTAGTCAAAGGAAAAGCATTTGAAACAAAGAAAATTTCAAATCTTGAAAATGCTTTTCAAAAAATTCTTATTCATTTACCTTTGACTATCTTGCGAGATGACTTTGAAAAGAATTTACAAAAGAACTTGCAAAAACAAAACTTGTGGTGCATGCGTGGTCCAATATGTTAATAATGAAGAAACAATCCATGCATATCTAGTAAGTAACATTTATTGACTCAATTCCAAGCAACCTTTGCACTTACATTATGCAAACTAGTTCAATTATGCACTTTTATATTTGCTTTGGTTTGTGTTGGCATCAATCACCAAAAAGGGGGAGATTGAAAGGGAATTAGGCTTACACCTAGTTCCTAAATAATTTTGGTGGTTGAATTGCCCAACACAAATAATTGGACTAACTAGTTTGCTCTAGTGTACAAGTTATACAGGTGCCAAAGGTTCACACTTAGCCAATAAAAGGACCAAGTATTGGGTTCAAACAAAGGAGCAAGGGCCAACCGAAGGCACCCTGGACTTATGCACCGGACTGTCCGGTGCACCACCGGACATGTCCGGTGCACCAGGGAAGACCGACTTCAAACTCTTTACCTTCGGGAAATTCTAGAGGCAACTCCGCTATAATTCACCGGACTGTCCGGTGTACACCGGACATGTCCGGTGCTCCAAGGAAGAGCGGCCTCAGGAACTCGCCAGCCTCGGGAATTTATTTGGGCTGCTCTGCTATAATTCACCGGACTGTCCGGTGTACACCGGACTGTCCGGTGTAACAGCGGGGCAACGACTATTTCGGCGCCAACGGCTACCTGCGACACATTAAATGCGCGCGCTGCGCGCACAGAGGTCAGGCTCGCCCATACTAGCGCACCGGACAATCTACAGGGCATGTCCGGTGCGCCACCGGACATCCAGGCGGGCCCAGAAGTCAAAGCTCCAACGGTCGGAACCCAACGGCTTTGGTGACGTGGCTGTCGCACCGGACTGTCCGGTGCACCATCGAACAGACAGCCTCCACCAAACGGCTAGTTTGGTGGTTGGGGCTATAAATACCCCCAACCACCCCACATTCAAGTCATCCAAGTTTTCCACTTCTCAACCACTTACAAGAGCTAGGCATTCAATTCTAGACACACTCAAGTGATCAAATCCTCTCCAATTCCACACAAGGCTTTAGTGATTAGCGAGAGAGATTTGTCGTGTTCTTTTGAGCTCTTACGCTTGGATTGCTTCTTTCTTTCTCATTTGTTCTTGTGATCATAAACTCATTTGTAACCAAGGCAAGAGACACCAATTGTGTGGTGGTCCTTGCGGGGAAGTTTTATTCCCGGGTTGATTTGAGAAGAGAAGCTCACTCGGTCCGAGGGACCGTTTGAGAGAGGGAAAGGGTTGAAAAAGACTCGGCCTTTTGTGGCCTCCTCAACGGGGAGTAGGTTTGAGAGAACCGAACCTCGGTAAAACAAATCCGCGTGTTTCACTTCATTATTCGCTTGCGATTTATTTTTGCACCCTCTCTCGCGGACTCTATTATATTTCTAACTCTAACCCGACTTGTAGTTGTGATTATTTTTGAGAATTTCAGTTTCGCCCTATTCACCCCCCCTCTAGGCGACTTTCAGACATCCCACGGGAGCTAGCTGTGGTCCCCGTTCCGGCGGGGGGTCACGACCCACAGCTCGAGCAAGTCCGCGGGGCGCAGGCCAGGTTCGACGAGGGAGCAGGAGCGCTTGAGCCGATCCGCCGGGACGTCGGGCAGGCATGGGCGGGCCAACCCCCGGTCGGAGAAATACGCCATCTGCCCCAGGGTTTCCAGCACCGCGTCGCCGACGACGTCAGGGTCAGGCCACCACCCGCATCTAGTGGGGTCGGCCAGAACCTGGCCGCAGCAGCGATGCTTCTCCGCGCGATGCCGGAGCCATCCACCACCGAGGGTCGGCGAATCCGGGGGGAGCTCAAGAATCTCCTGGAAGGCGCCGCGGTCCGACGGGCCAAGAGCTCTGCCTCCCGAAGGCAGGGATACCCCTCGGAACCTCATGCCGCGACTTCCCGATTCATGCGGGAAGCCTCGGTCTACACCGGGCGCACGCGCAACACCGCGCCTGCGGCCCCGGGCCGCCTCGGCAACGAGCACCATCACCGCGACCGTCGGGCCCACCTCGACGAGAGGGTGCGCCGAGGCTACCACCCCAGGCGTGGGGGACGCTACGACAGCGGGGAGGATCGGAGTCCCTCGCCCGAGCCACCCAGTCCGCAGGCCTTCAGCTGGGCCATCCGACGGGCACCGTTCCCGACCCGGTTCCGACCCCCGACTACTATCACAAAGTACTCGGGGGAGACGAGGCCGGAACTGTGGCTTGCGGACTACCGTCTGGCCTGCCAACTGGGTGGAACGGACGACGACAACCTCATCATCCGCAACCTCCCCCTGTTCCTCTCCAACACCGCTCGCGCCTGGTTGGGGCACCTGCCTCCGGGGCAGATCTCCAACTGGGACGACCTAGTCCAGGCTTTTGCCGGCAATTTCCAGGGCACGTACGTGCGCCCCGGGAATTTCTGGGACCTCCGAAGCTGCCGGCAGCAGCCGGGAGAGTCCCTCCGGGACTACACCCGGCGATTCTCGAAGCAGCGCACTGAGCTGCCCAACATCACCGACTCGGATGTCATCGGCGCGTTCCTCGCCGGCACCACCTACCGCGACCTGGTGAGCAAGTTGGGTCGCAAGACCCCCACCAGGGCGAGCGAGCTGATGGACATCGCCACCAAGTTCGCCTCCGGCCAGGAGGCAGTCGAGGCTATCTTCCGAAAGGACAAGCAGCCCCAGGGCCGCCCACCGGAAGATGCTCCCGAGGCGTCTACTCAGCGCGACGCCAAGAAGAAAGGCAAGAAGAAGTCGCAAGCGAAACGCGACGCCGCCGACGCGGACCTTGTCGCCGCCGCCGAGTACAAGAACCCTCGGAAGCCCCCCGGAGGTGCCAACCTCTTCGACAAGATGCTCAAGGAGCCGTGCCCTTATCACCAGGGGCCCGTCAAGCACACCCTTGAGGAGTGCGTCATGCTTCGGCGCCATTTCCACAGGGCCGGGCCACCCGCGGAGGGTGGCAGGGCCCGCGACGACGACAAGAAGGAAGATCACCAAGCAGGAGAGTTCCCCGAGGTCCGCGACTGCTTCATGATCTACGGTGGGCATGCGGCGAATGCCTCGGCTCGGCACCGCAAGCAAGAGCGCCGGGAGGTCTGCTCGGTGAAGGTGGCGACGCCAGTCTACCTAGACTGGTCCGACAAGCCCATCACCTTCGACCAAGCCGACCACCCCGACCACGTGCCGAGCCTGGGGAAATACCCGCTCGTCGTCGACCCCGTCATCGGCGATGTCAGGCTCACCAAGGTCCTTATGGATGGAGGCAGCAGCCTCAACATCATCTACGCCGAGACCCTCGGGCTCCTGCGCGTCGATCTGTCCTCCGTCCGAGCAGGCGCTGCGCCCTTCCACGGGATCATTCCCGGGAAGCGCGTCCAGCCCCTCGGACGACTCGACCTTCCCGTCTGCTTTGGAACGCCCTCCAACTTCCGAAGGGAGACCCTAACGTTCGAGGTGGTTGGGTTCCGAGGAACCTACCACGCGGTACTGGGAAGGCCATGCTACGCGAAGTTCATGGCCGTCCCCAACTACACCTACCTGAAGCTCAAGATGCCGGGCCCCAACGGGGTCATCACCGTCGGCCCCACGTACAAACACGCGTTCGAATGCGACGTGGAGTGCGTGGAATACGCCGAGGCCCTCGCCGAGTCCGAGGCCCTCATCGCCGACTTGGAAAACCTCTCTAAGGAGGTGCCGGACGTGAAACGTCATGCCGGCAACTTCGAGCCAGTGGAGACGGTTAAGGCCGTCCCCCTCGACTCCAGCGGCGACGCCTCCAAGCAGGTCCGGATCGGCTCCGGGCTCGATCCCAAATAGGAAGCAGTGCTCGTCGACTTTCTCCGCGCAAACGCCGACGTTTTCGCGTGGAGTCCCTCAGGCATGCCCGGCATACCGAGGGATGTCGCCGAGCACTCGCTGGATATTCGGGCCGGAGTCCGACCCGTCAAGCAGCCTCTGCGCCGATTCGATGAGGAGAAGCGCAAAGCGATAGGCGAGGAGATCCACATGTCACACCCGGATTTCGGGGCACCAAGACCCGGGCGCGAACATAAACACCAGGTGTGCTGGGACCAAGTCTCACACATATGATGCATAGTGGCACAGGATCGAATGTCACATCTTTACTATATAACAGGAGTTCTATACAAAATAAATAATTACATTATAAGGAGACAACGGTCCAGCAACCCAAAGTTGACTGGGAGATGACGGCCTAGACCTCTCACGAACACATCGCAGCATCCTCCATATGCCTCATCCTGTGGTACCTGTTCTTGACCTGTGGGGGGGTGTGAGACAGCAAGAGTGAGCTCACATACGTTCATCGCTCAACAAGTTGTGGGGAATAATGTGCATGATCTCGCCAAAGGTGGGAGCTCACGTGAAGTGTAAGGCTTACCAAAGAGGATGGTTAGAGCTGAGCATTGCTTTTAAAGTTGGTCAAAATTTTATTAGCAATTACTAAGTATAAGTAGATACCAACCCAATTAAATAGTAGAACAAAAGTAACAACCTCACCTGCGATGCAATGCATATGACAAATTGAGTTTAAGTTCCATAATTTAATCATCAGAGAGTCCTGAGCTGCTCATGACCGTGAGCTCGGCTAGTATACCAGTTTTACACTCTGCAGAGGTGGTACCCTTTACCCACAAGTCATGTTACCCATCTGCCAAGGGATCGCGACTTCCCATACACCTCTACCGAGGAGGCGAGGCAGGGTAACACTACGAGGCCTTTACAAAGTTCCACTAGCTTCAGAAAACCCGCTACAGTTTATAGGAAGCTCCAATGTAGGAATCCCTTGCAGGACCGCCATCGCAGCAAAATCCTCCCGAGGGCCTCCCTACACTGACCACTCCCCTACTGCCCTTGCCCCTTTCGGGTAAGGTAGTCCTCCACTAGCTTTCCTAATTAGTCAGCCAAGGACGTCCCATTAAACCCTTGTGGTGGCACGTGGTTCTCAAGTTAAGCTCTATGTTCCAATTAACATTTAATGATCTTGTCATGAATAGAATAACAACATAATTGGAACATAGATGTAATGAAATATTAAACCAAAACCATATAAAGCAGTAGCAGAACTACCCAAGTGATTCAGGGGTAAACAAGGTATTCAGGATGAACAAATTAGGGTGACCTATTGGGTCCCATCAAAATTAACCTATGTAGATCATTATGATTAATCAGAACATGAGTAGGTAAAAGAAGTGATCAAGGGCACAACTTGCCTGGGACTTGAGATTCCAGGTACCAGGATGATCTTCAGGTGACTCGTGACCTCACTGCTAGTCGTAGCAATACAGACAAACATTGTATAGACAAAATTAACATCACACCAAACATGAGAACAAACTGCGTAATAATAATCTATGCGATGTTACGAGATCGTAGAAACAAGAACCACTAAATTCGGAGTTGCGGTTACCAAGTTATGAATTTAGGAAATTATTTAGTGCTTAGAATAGATTAATCCAAATGAATAATTTTAATTCAAGTTTCATGGCTAAACGGTGTTACTAGTTGGTAGACAATATTAATACAAAATTATTGCAACTGGAATGACTCAATTTGGAGCTAAAATGAATTATATATGAATTTCTCAAGTTTCTAGAATTGTTTTTGTACTAAAAACTAATTTCTATAATTATTTCTCTATTTTTAATCCCTTCTGGACTGGGCCTCGAATTCCAGAAAACTCAGGGGCTAGCGCGTAAGTTTTCCCGAGACTCAGAACACAGTGAACGTGGACGGCGGGTTTATTATGTGAAAACAGAGGGTCTATTTAACAATTTGCGCACGACTGAAGGGGTATCGGCACACTCTGACCGTTGGATCGGTGATCAACGGCGCAGATCGAATTGAGCCTTCATTAACGTGGTATGGACTAGCAGCCCTTGGATCAGGATCGACGGCTAACGTTTAACGAAAGGGCCCGTCTGATGTACACCGTCCGATCAGGGCGCGATGGTCAGGATCGGACGAGCAAAGCGCTATAGTACGAACGGATCCTGACCACTAGATCCGCGATCAACGGCAGTCGCCCACCACGCACCCCATGCCATTGCCGGGCGGCGGTGCCGCCCATGCCAACGACGGCGAGTTCGTCGGAGAGTGGCCAATAGGCGCCCCGAGGGCCTATTTTCTACCCCGGCTGGTGCTACGCGAAGAGGATAACTAGGCGAGCCATATGGGGTCGCGACATACCAGAATCCGAAGCCAGAGCTCCCTAGTCGTGGTGTAATGCGGACTGCGGCGCTCACCCTATTCCGGTGAGAAATTCCCCGTGCTCTGACCGGCCGTTCACCAAATTGGTGGTCGGGTTAGCTTCCCCGAGTCCAGTCGAAGCACCGCAGCGACCGGTGAGGATGAACCCGAGGTTCTCGGTGCGGCGCGACTACAGCTCCCCCAAGCGGCGTTCCAAAGCTCCCTTTCACTCTTGCGTTGGTCAGCGATGGTTCTGTATGATGCGGCCCAGGGTGAGTTGCCAGCAGAGGGCGCGGCGACCCCGTTTTATAAGAAGGCCCGAGACCGCGCCGAGGGGAAAAAGTCGTTGTGGCGCGCGGATCTCGGCGGGGACCTCCGTGACGGTCGCACATTTGTTGCGGAGACGAAACTGACAGGAGTGAAGAGGCCAACGGGTGAGGTCCCACACGACAGACACGACCCACCAAGTCCGCGGAACTCGGCCCTGGCAAGGCGGGCGGGCAGTTGATGGCGTTCGGCCATGCGGAGTGGAGCGCGAGGTTCGCGGGAGGTGATGCAGGCGCGGAGAAGATTTCGGCGGTAGGTAGGAGATGGCGCTGACGGTCTGGGCCCGACTGCCAGGGTTTCAAGCGTGAGCGCTGGGAGACCGCCGTCACGGGCCCACCAGCCAGTACGCCCCGTGATCCTAGTGTCCACTGCCTACCCTGCCCGCGGGACCCACCAGTCGGCGAGAAAACACCCAGGCGCGCGCAAGTGACTGAGTGCACGAGTTGGGCCAAGAGAGGAGATAAGTGGAGATGGGCCGAAATGTGCTTGCGCGAGCCCAGAACTGATTTTCTCCTTTTCTTTTTCTTTTCTTGTTATTTTGTTTTTATTTGATATCCAATTTCAAAATTGAGTTCGAATCTGGAGTTGAGATTTTAAATTTAGGTTTTTAATGCACAAACAAAAACACCAGTATAAAATTTGCCAATTTATTTATCTAAGTATTGGTTCACAAATGCAATGCACAAATAATTTTGAATGTGTGATCAAAGTTAAAAAGTTTAATTTAGAAGAACAAAAATATTCATTATATATTTCTTTTGTGAAAAGTAAGGTCCAATATAAAGAATTACCTTGGTGGGATATTTTTCTTTACAAGTATTTTATATATAGTTTATTCAAAAAGTACCTCTAGTCTTACGATGATTTTTTTCTCTCCCATCTTTTCTTAGATAACATTTTTATTTAGTTCCTGAGATGATTTTTTTTCTAGATCCCAAAAATAGAGTTTTAGGGTGTTACAATCCACAAGCTGGCCGGCGGTCAAGGCGAGGTCTACGACAACGCTTGGAACATCCGACAGCTACGTCGCTTCTACCCTTAAGATGTTTTCAAGCTGTTTGTATACCTCGCTCCCACACGAGTCTCAGTCGTCAAGGAAGGGTCAGCCTCGCCTCGGCAGAGCCCGACCCTCCCTCGGGGGCTAAAAAGGGGGGAACCCCTCTGCGTCAAGATTGGGTGCACCTCTCCGCATCCAAAATCTTCGGTCAAAAAGGCTTTTGCGTTCTCCCGGCTATGTCAGAAGCAGGGCCCTAAGGAGCGAACGTGGGTGCATGTAAGTGGCAAGGCCGACTGAGCCGAGGAATTCCTATGCCTCCGGGTTAGGGACACCTCACTCATCACCCGCCACGAAAAATGACCCCTACTCGGGAAGCCACCCTGTTATTGACAGGCAAAGCCGGACACACAAAATAGAAGGAAGAGGAGTACAACTTCATGCAATGGAAACAAAGTGTTCAGGCCTCGGCGGCCGCATAAAGACACACGCGCATCCAACAGAAACTGTTCCAACGGAGTTAGGCGTCGCCTTGGGAAGGAGCCGCGCCTTCAGCTCCGTCCCCGCCTTCGGTAAAGTCCATCTCGGCTTCCGGCGACGGCGCAGGGGGGAGGATCTCTGCCTCAAAGGTGGTCGCCAGCACTGCGCTCGGACCCGCGGCGACCGCGTCGAGCCGCTGGACTTCAGCCAGGGCAGCTTCGTCTTTGTCAGGAAGACAATACCCCTCACTAACCCGCTCCAGGTCCACAACGTAGTGGGAAGCGAGCACGGCGAAGGCCCGCCTGACGCCGTGGTGTAGCGCCTCACGGAGTCTGTCGCGCACGTGATCACCCAAGGCTTGAAGGCGACTTTGAGGGGAGCTTTCTGCAGGGACGTCGCCGGAGCCAAGGATCCGATAAACGTCCGAGACGGCTTCGGACATGGCCGCGTGGTCGGCCTCCCTCTGCTCGGCCGCCCCGGCAAGCGCCTCGGCAAGCGCCTTGGCGGACTCATCAAGGGCGGACTCGAGCTCTGCGAACAGCCAGAAGAAAGATCTCAAACACAAGCAGAGGAAACAAACAGGAACGAGAACCAAGGATGGCCAAGGCGTACCTCCGGCTCGGGCACGCTGCTCCGAGGCCGCGACCTGGGCTACGGCTAAGTCGGCTGTGAGGGTTTCGGCCCGGCTTTCGGCCTCGACAGCCCGGCCCCGAGATTGGTCCCGCTCCTCGACGACCCGGTCGAACTCCGACCGCTGCTGTTGTGATAGTCGCCTAGAGGGGGGGTGAATAGGGCGAAACTGAAATTTACAAATATAAACACAACTACAAGCCGGGTTAGCGTTAGAAATATAAACGAGTCCGCGAGAGAGGGCGCAAAACAAATCGCAAGCGAATAATGAAGTGAGACACGCGGATTTGTTTTACCGAGGTTCGGTTCTCGCAAACCTACTCCCCGTTGAGGAGGCCACAAAGGCCGGGTCTCTTTCACCCTTCCCTCTCTCAAACGGTCCTTCCGACCGAGTGAGCTTCTCTTCTCAAATCAAAAGTCGGGAACAAAACTTCCCCGCAAGGGCCACCACACAATTGGTGCCTCTTGCCTTGATTACAATGGAGTTTTGATGTCAAGAACAAGTGAGAAAGAAAAGAAGCAATCCAAGCGCAAGAGCTCAAAAGAACACGGCAAATCTCTCTCGCTAATCACTAAAGCCTTGTGTGGAATTGGAGAGGATTTGATCTCTTTGTATGTGTCTAGAATTGAATGCCTAGCTCTTGTAAGTGGTTGAGAAGTGGAAAACTTGGATGCCATGAATGGTGGGGTGGTTGGGGTATTTATAGCCCCAACCACCAAACTTGACCGTTGGTGGAACTGTCTGTTCGATGGCGCACTGGACAGTCCGGTGCACACCGAACATGTCCGGTGCCCCAGCCACGTCACCAGTTCCGTTGGATTCCGACCGTTGGAGCTTCTGACTTGTGGGCCTGCCTGGATGTCCGGTGCACACCAGACATGTACTGTTTACTGTCCGGTGTGCCAGTATGGGCACGCCTGACTTCTCCATATTAGATTATTTATGGGAGTGAGGTCTAATCTATTTCACTAGTATTAACTTATCCATTAAGTAATTCACTTTAGATTGGACCATATTAGATTAGATGGGATCTAAGTTAGATTGGTATGACTAGTTTAGATGCATAAGATCTAGTTAATTTTGGATTAGATCATGGTTGTTACTTCATGATGAGATAAGCGAAGTGGCCTAAGACGAATTTATTGAGATAAGGGAGAATCTTTTAAGATAAGATGGATCTATAACTACACTTTTAATGGGGGATAATCTAGGTTGTTTGGTTATCTTATGAATTCTATTTATGCCTATATGTATATGCAGATGTAATTGTGGACATTACTCCACAACTCATCACACTCAATCAAAGATCCAAATCAGACAAGTATCGTAAGAACAAGCATTCAGGCACATAGATACCTATAAAAATAGTTTTTTTGTTTTTGTTCCTAAGAGTAGGTCTTCTATTCCTAAAGGTCACTTTAGACACTGGATTTCAAAGTATGAAATCCACATTTGTATTTGTCTTTAGAGAGAAAAGGTAAGATTAATCAGAGTAAAGCGGAAATAGATGAGAAAAGATTAAGAAAAGATTAGAAAAAGAATCAGAGTAGCAAAGGTAAGTAGACAATGGTTGTCCAGTTCTATCTAGGTTTCGTCCTACAGTCAACATTCCTCTGATACCACTTCTGTCACACCCGGGTTTTAGGGGTCCAAAACCCGGGCGCGAAATAATCACCAGGTGTGCTGGGACCAAGTCTCACACATATGATGAATCATGGCACAGGATCGAATGTCACATCTTTACTATATAACAGGAGTTCTATACAAAATAAATAAATAATTACATTATAAGGAGACAACGGTCCAGCAACCCAAAGTTGACTGGGAGACGACGGCCTAGACCTCTCACGAAAACGCCGTAGCATCCTCCATACGCCTCATCCTGCGGTACCTGTTCTTGACCTGTGGGGGGGTGTGAGACAGCAAGAGTGAGCTCACATACGTTCATCGCTCAACAAGTTGTGGGGAATAATGTGAATGAACTCGCCAAAGATGGGAGCTCATGTGAAGTGTAAGGCTTACCAACGGAGATGGTTGAAGCTGAGCATTGCTTTTAAAGTTGGTCAAAATTTTATTAGCAATTACTAAGTATAAGTAAATACCAACCCAATTAAATAGTAGAACAGAAGTAACAACATCACCTGCGATGCAATGCATATGACAAATTGAATTTAAGTTCCATAAATTAATCATGTGAGTGTCCGAGCTGCTCATGACCGTGAGCACGGCTAGTATACCAGTTTTACACTCTGAAGAGGTTGCGCATCTTTACCCACAAGTCATGTTACCCATCTGCCAAGGGATCACGACTTCCCATACACCTCTACCGAGGAGGCGAGGCAGGGTAACACTACAAGGCCTTTACAAAGTTCCACTAGCTTCAGAAAACCCGCTACAGTTTATAGGAAGCTCCAATGCAGGAATCCCTTGCAGGACCGCCATCGCAGCAAAATCCTCCCGAGGGCCTCCCTACACTGACCACTCCCCTACTGCCCTTGCCCCTTTCGGGTAAGGTAGTCTTCCACTAGCTTTCCTAATTAATCGGCCAAGGGCGTCCCATTAAACCCTTGTGGTAGCACTGTTTTCCCGGGTGGTTCTCCATGTTCCAATTAACATAATGATCTTATCATGAACAGTAATAATAAAAAGACAATAAAAGTGTGATCATGAATAATGTATCTTCATACCCAAAACCACATAAAGCACTAGCAAGTACTACCCAAAAAGTTCAGTGGTAAACAAGGTATAAAGATAATCAAACTAGGGTAACCTATTGGGTCCCATCAAAATTAACCTATGCAGATCATTATGATTAATTAGAACATGAGTGGGTAAAAGAAGTGATCAAGGGCACAACTTGCCTGGGACTTGAGATTTCAGGTACCAACTTGCTCTTCAGGTGACTCGTGACCTCACGCTAGTCGTAGCAATATAGACAAACATGGTATAGGCAGAATTAACATCACACCAAACATTAGAACAAAATATATATTAATAATCTATACGTTGCTATGAGATCGTGGGAATAAGAAACACTAAATTCGGAGCTACGATTGTTTAGATATGAATTTCTGAAGTTATTTAATGCCTGACATAGACTAATTCAAGTGAACAATTTTAATTCAATTTTCATGGCTAAATAGTGTTACTAGATGGTAGACAATATTAATACAAAATTATTGCAACTGGAATTACTCAATTTGGAGCTAAAATGAATTTTCTATGAATTATACAACTTTCTGGAATTATTTTTGTATTTAAAATCATTTTCTATAATTAATTTTCTAATTTCATTGATCTCTGGACTGGGCGTCAAAAACAGAGAAATGCAGGGGCTAACTCGAAATATTTCCCAGACTCAGGCTTCCCACAGTGTGGACTGCGGGTTAATTCATCCAATCCCCAGGGGCTCTTTAGCAATACTACCCCAGCTGTCTACACACACGCGATCCCAAGCCCTTAGATCATCATCGGACGACCCAAAACACATCCGAACCGGTATGCGCCACCGGCCACATAATTTCGGATCAACGGATAGGATTGAATCGACGAAAGGTTAAGTTGGCTTCTAATCTCGGTCGTTGGCTGAGGGTTCAACGGCATCTGCACCCAGCCCGTTAAAACGCGACGGCCTAAGGCGGCGCTGCCTACCCACACGGCGGGGAATCCCGCCGGCGACCGCACCATGCCCCCCCAGGTGATAATTTCTTCCCTAGAAACGCGCTACACAAAGCGGTCGGTGAAGCGAAGGTTTGGGGAGGGTTCTTACCGTAGCTGACTACACAGACACACATGTTCTCGAAGAGGCGCGGATCCGTGGCATTGAACGACGATGGTGAGGGATACCGAGCGCATCAGCCACAAATCCCCGCCGTGCGAAGCCATGAACATCACCCACGCGTTGCGAAGAAACCGCACAGGGGTCGGCGTGGAGGTGAAGACGGGCACCGAGGCGGAAGATGGCGCCGCGGACATCCCGGCGCCGGTGAGGAACAGGAGCGCGGAATGCGTGCCTAGGTGCCCCGCCACCGCCGTGACCCCGATCTGCGTAGCAACCGTGGCAAACACCGCGCCGCGGGTGTAGTGCACGACGGCCGACACGAGGAAGGACTTGCGGTATGCGTCGTTGCCGGCCATGGAGAGAGCTCGCCATGGGGAATAGGGAGAGATGGACGTGCGATTCGTCACGAAGATCTCGATTTTGGCTACGCAACGAACGGGGTTCCGCGGAGGGTTTTATGCTCGGGGACGAGGAGTCCGAGCCGGGTTGTTTCAACCGTCTAGCTATTCCGGCGGGCACGACATTGACTGCGACAACAGGGGAAGAGGGCGGATCTGACCGCGAGGCCCCACCTAAATCTACAGAGGCCCTGGCTGGTATTTGATGGATTGCTGTTGGTGTCGTCCGGCCCCGACCGGTGGGTCCCACGGGCAGAGAAGGAGCAAGGCAAGGCTGAGGAGCGCGCACGCCAGGGAAGATGGGCCGCACGGGGAGAACGCAGTGTGGCAGACACGGAGGAATTCTGGGCCGAGGAGAAAATCAGCCCAAGCGTAGGTTTTCTCTTTTTTTTTATTTTCCCTTTGAACTCAAATTTGAATTCTTATTTGAGTTTAGCACTTCAAATATAAATGAAACAAACAATTAATCCCAACATTATATGCAATATATATTTATGAATATATTTTTTTACTACTTATTCCTTGTTTTATTTAGGTAAATGTTTTAGTTATGCAGCACACAAATAATCTTAAAGTTAGGAGTTTAATCCAAATAAACATTGTTTAAAGATTTCATTTTTAAAAAAAACAATGTTTAATATAAAGAATCACTTTAACTTGGATTTTGGAAGCATTTCTAACTTTATAGTTTATTCAAACAGTAAGTCAAGTCATATGATTATGGTTTATCAATTCTCGCATTTTATATATTTTTTTCTTCTCTCTAAATCCCCGAAGACGGTGTTACAAATTCTACCCCCCTTAAAAATAATCTCGTCCTCGAGATTAGTAAGATAAGGGATGCAACATGTTTGGTTTGTAGTCTATGTTTCAGTTATTATTTGGTTTTAGTATCAAAAGATTTTTTTTCAGACTATATCTAAGTATCAGGTGATTAGGAAGGCATGGGTATATACGTATGGCCACCTAATTATGTAGGATACAAGATGGTAGGTTGGGGCAAGAATAGTTTGGGATAAGAAGATTCATGGTAAGGAAAGCTCTTCATCGCAAATGATGGGTCTTGTCTTATTTGGAGATCTGGTCTGCCTCCCTTCTTGCCTTGTCGACGTTGATGTCTTTCTTCCTAGGGCTTGGTGTCTCTTTTAGTGACATATGGTTAATATATATGTGGGTAGGATGGATTATATGGCATAAGTAGGTCAGAATCTCTGTTTTGTTGTTAGATTAAAAACAGGGGTTATGCAACCATCTGATGTGTAAGGTAGTTGCATATGGTCAAATAGTTGTATATGGTCAAGTTAGTCTAGGACACCAATTTAGGTTAAAACATATTTATGGGAGTGAGGTCTAATCTATTTCACTAGTATTAACTTATCCATTAAGTAATTCACTTTAGATTGGACCATATTAGATTAGATGGGATCTAAGTTAGATTGGTATGACTAGTTTAGATGCATAAGATCTAGTTAATATTGGATTAGATCATGGTTGTTACTTCATGATGAGATAAGCGAAGTGGCCTAAGACGAATTTATTGAGATAAGGGAGAATCTTTTAAGATAAGATGGATCTATAACTACACTTTTAATGGGGGATAATCTAGGTTGTTTGGTTATCTTATGAATTCTATTTATGCCTATATGTATATGCAGATGTAATTGTGGACATTACTCCACAACTCATCACACTCAATCAAAGATCCAAATCAGACAAGTATCGTAAGAACAAGCATTCAGGCACATAGATACCTATAAAAATAGTTTTTTTGTTTTTGTTCCTAAGAGTAGGTCTTCTATTCCTAAAGATCACTTTAGACACTGGATTTCAAAGTATGAAATCCACATTTGTATTTGTCTTTAGAGAGAAAAGGTAAGATTAATCAGAGTAAAGCGGAAATAGATGAGAAAAGATTAAGAAAAGATTAGAAAAAGAATCAGAGTAGCAAAGGTAAGTAGACAATGGTTGTCCAGTTCTATCTAGGTTTCGTCCTACAGTCAACATTCCTCTGATACCACTTCTGTCACACCCGGGTTTTAGGGGTCCAAAACCCGGGCGCGAAATAATCACCAGGTGTGCTGGGACCAAGTCTCACACATATGATGAATCATGGCACAGGATCGAATGTCACATCTTTACTATATAACAGGAGTTCTATACAAAATAAATAAATAATTACATTATAAGGAGACAACGGTCCAGCAACCCAAAGTTGACTGGGAGACGACGGCCTAGACCTGTCACGAAAACGCTGTAGCATCCTCCATACGCCTCATCCTGCGGTACCTGTTCTTGACCTGTGGGGGGGTGTGAGACAGCAAGAGTGAGCTCACATACGTTCATCGCTCAACAAGTTGTGGGGAATAATGTGAATGAACTCGCCAAAGATGGGAGCTCATGTGAAGTGTAAGGCTTACCAACGGAGATGGTTGAAGCTGAGCATTGCTTTTAAAGTTGGTCAAAATTTTATTAGCAATTACTAAGTATAAGTAAATACCAACCCAATTAAATAGTAGAACAGAAGTAACAACATCACCTGCGATGCAATGCATATGACAAATTGAATTTAAGTTCCATAAATTAATCATGTGAGTGTCCGAGCTGCTCATGACCGTGAGCACAGCTAGTATACTAGTTTTACACTCTGCAGAGGTTGCGCATCTTTACCCACAAGTCATGTTACCCATCTGCCAAGGGATCGCGACTTCCCATACACCTCTACCGAGGAGGCGAGGCAGGGTAACACTACGAAGCCTTTACAAAGTTCCACTAGCTTCAGAAAACCCGCTACAGTTTATAAGAAGCTCCAATGCAGGAATCCCTTGCAGGACCGCCATCGCAGCAAAATCCTCCCGAGGGCCTCCCTACACTGACCACTCCCCTACTGCCCTTGCCCCTTTCGGGTAAGGTAGTCTTCCACTAGCTTTCCTAATTAATCGGCCAAGGGCGTCCCATTAAACCCTTGTGGTAGCACTGTTTTCTCGGGTGGTTCTCCATGTTCCAATTAACATAATGATCTTATCATGAACAGTAATAATAAAAAGACAATAAAAGTGTGATCATGAATAATGTATCTTCATACCCAAAACCACATAAAGCACTAGCAAGTACTACCCAAAAAGTTCAGTGGTAAACAAGGTATAAAGATAATCAAACTAGGGTAACCTATTGGGTCCCATCAAAATTAACATATGCAGATCATTATGATTAATTAGAACATGAGTGGGTAAAAGAAGTGATCAAGGGCACAACTTGCCTGGGACTTGAGATTTCAGGTACCAACTTGCTCTTCAGGTGACTCGTGACCTCACGCTAGTCGTAGCAATATAGACAAACATGGTATAGGCAGAATTAACATCACACCAAACATTAGAACAAAATATATATTAATAATCTATACGTTGCTATGAGATCGTGGGAATAAGAAACACTAAATTCGGAGCTACGATTGTTTAGATATGAATTTCTGAAGTTATTTAATGCCTGACATAGACTAATTCAAGTGAACAATTTTAATTCAATTTTCATGGCTAAATAGTGTTACTAGATGGTAGACAATATTAATACAAAATTATTGCAACTGGAATTACTCAATTTGGAGCTAAAATGAATTTTCTATGAATTATACAACTTTCTGGAATTATTTTTGTATTTAAAATCATTTTCTATAATTAATTTTCTAATTTCATTGATCTCTGGACTGGGCGTCAAAAACAGAGAAATGCAGGGGCTAACTCGAAATATTTCCCAGACTCAGGCTTCCCACAGTGTGGACTGCGGGTTAATTCATCTAATCCCCAGGGGCTCTTTAGCAATACTACCCCAGCTGTCTACACACACGCGATCCCAAGCCCTTAGATCATCATCGGACGACCCAAAACACATCCGAACCGGTATGCGCCACCGGCCACATAATTTCGGATCAACGGATAGGATTGAATCGACGAAAGGTTAAGTTGGCTTCTAATCTCGTTCGTTGGCTGAGGGTTCAACGGCATCTGCACCCAGCCCGTTAAAACGCGACGGCCTAAGGCGGCGCTGCCTACCCACACGGCGGGGAATCCCGCCGGCGACCGCACCATGCCCCCCCAGGTGATAATTTCTTCCCTAGAAACGCGCTACACAAAGCGGTCGGTGAAGCGAAGGTTCGGGGAGGGTTCTTACCGTAGCTGACTACACAGACACACATGTTCTCGAAGAGGCGCGGATCCGTGGCATTGAACGACGATGGTGAGGGATACCGAGCGCATCGGCCACAAATCCCCGCCGTGCGAAGCCATGAACATCACCCACGCGTTGCGAAGAAACCGCACAGGGGTCGGCGTGGAGGTGAATACGGGCACCGAGGCGGAAGATGGCGCCGCGGACATCCCGACACCGGTGAGGAACAGGAGCGCGGAATGCGTGCCTAGGTGCCCCGCCACCGCCGTGACCCCGATCTGCGCAGCAACCGTGGCAAACACCGCGCCGCGGGTGTAGTGCACGACGGCCGACACGAGGAAGGACTTGCGGTATGCGTCGTTGCCGGCCATGGAGAGAGCTCGCCATGGGGAATAGGGAGAGATGGACGTGCGATTCGTCACGAAGATCTCGATTTTGGCTACGCAACGAACGGGGTTCCGCGGAGGGTTTTATGCTCGGGGACGAGGAGTCCGAGCCGGGTTGTTTCAACCGTCTAGCTATTCCGGCGGGCACGGCATTGACTGCGACAACAGGGGAAGAGGGCGGATCTGACCGCGAGGCCCCACCTAAATCTACAGAGGCCCTGGCTGGTATTTGATGGATTGCTGTTGGTGTCGTCCGGCCCCGACCGGTGGGTCCCACGGGCAGAGAAGGAGCAAGGCAAGGCTGAGGAGCGCGCACGCCAGGGAAGATGGGCCGCACGGGGAGAACGCAGTGTGGCAGACACGGAGGAATTCTGGGCCGAGGAGAAAATCGGCCCAAGCGTAGGTTTTCTCTTTTTTTTATTTTCCCTTTGAACTCAAATTTGAATTCTTATTTGAGTTTAGCACTTCAAATATAAATGAAACAAACAATTAATCCCAACATTATATGCAATATATATTTATGAATATATTTTTTTACTACTTATTCCTTGTTTTATTTAGGTAAATGTTTTAGTTATGCAGCACACAAATAATCTTAAAGTTAGGAGTTTAATCCAAATAAACATTGTTTAAAGATTTCATTTTAAAAAAACAATGTTTAATATAAAGAATCACTTTAACTTGGATTTTGGAAGCATTTCTAACTTTATAGTTTATTCAAACAGTAAGTCAAGTCATATGATTATGGTTTATCAATTCTCGCATTTTATATATTTTTTTCTTCTCTCGAAATCCCCGAAGACGGTGTTACAGTAAAGATATCGGCTAATTGATCTTTAGTGTTAATGTAAGAAATCTCGATATCCCCCTTTTGCTGGTGATCCCTAAGAAAATGATACCGGATGGCTATGTGTTTAGTGCGGCTATGCTCGACAGGATTGTCGGCCATTTTGATTGCACTCTCATTATCACATAGCAAAGGGACTTTGGTTAATTTGTAACCGTAGTCCCGCAGGGTTTGCCTCATCCAAAGTAGTTGCGCGCAACAATGACCTGCGACAATGTACTCGGCTTCGGCGGTGGAAAGAGCGACCGAATTTTGCTTCTTTGAAACCCAAGACACCAAGGATCTCCCCAAGAACTGGCAAGTCCCCGATGTGCTCTTCCTGTTAATTTTACACCCCGCCCAATCGGCATCCGAATAACCAATCAAATCAAATGTGGATCCCCGAGGGTACCAAAGCCCAAACTTAGGAGTATAAGCCAAATATCTCAAGATTCGTTTTACGACCGTAAGGTGTGATTCCTTAGGGTCGGCTTGGAATCTTGCACACATGCAAACGGAAAGCATAATGTCCGGTCGAGATGCACATAAATAAAGTAAAGAACCTATCATCGATCGGTATACCTTTTGATCCACGGACTTACCTCCCGTGTCGAGGTCGAGATGCCCATTAGTTCCCATGGGTGTCTTGATGGGCTTGGCATCCTTCATCCCAAACTTGTTTAGAATGTCTTGAGTGTACTTCGTTTGGCTAATGAAGGTGCCTTCTTGGAGTTGCTTCACTTGAAATCCTAGGAAATACTTCAACTCCCCCATCATAGACATCTCGAACTTTTGTGTCATGATCCTACTAAACTCTTCACATGTAGATTTGTTAGTAGACCCAAATATAATATCATCAACATAAATTTGTCATACAAACAAATCATTCTCAAGTGTTTTGGTAAAGAGCGTAGGATCGGCCTTTCCGACTTTGAAGCTATTAGCAATAAGGAAATCTCTAAGGCATTCATACCATGCTCTTGGGGCTTGCTTGAGCCCATAAAGCGCCTTAGAGAGCTTATAGACATGGTTAGGGTACTCACTGTCTTCAAAGCCGGGAGGTTGCTCAACATAGACCTCTTCCTTGATTGGTCCATTGAGGAAGGCACTTTTCACGTCCATTTGATAAAGCTTAAAGCCATGGTAAGTAGCATAGGCCAATAATATGCGAATTGACTCAAGCCTAGCTACGGGTGCATAGGTTTCACCGAAATCCAAACCTTCGACTTGGGAGTATCCCTTGGCCACAAGTCGAGCTTTGTTCCTTGTCACCACACCATGCTCGTCTTGCTTGTTGCGGAAGACCCATTTGGTTCCTACAACATTTTGGTTAGGACGTGGAACTAAATGCCATACCTCATTCCTAGTGAAGTTGTTGAGCTCCTCTTGCATCGCCACCACCCAATCCGAATCTTGAAGTGCTTCTTCTACCCTGTGTGGCTCAATAGAGGAAACAAAAGAGTAATGCTCACAAAAATGTGCAACACGAGATCTAGTGGTTACCCCCTTATGAATGTTGCCGAGGATGGTGTCGACGGGGTGATCTCGTTGAATTGCTTGGTGGACTCTTGGGTGTGGCGGCCTTGGTTCTTGCTCATCCTCCTTTTCTTGATCATTTGTATCTCCCCCTTGATCGTTGTCGTCATTTTGAGGTGGCTCATCTTCTTGATCTTCTTGTTCAACATCTTGAGCCTCATCCTCAATTTGAGTTGGTGGAGATGCTTGCATGGAGGAGGATGGTTGATCTTGTGCATTTGGAGGCTCTTCGGATTTCTTAGGACACACATCTCCAATGGACATGTTCCTTAGCGCGATGCACGGAGCCTCTTCATTACCTATCTCATCAAGATCAACTTGCTCTACTTGAGAGCCGTTAGTCTCATCAAACACAACGTCACAAGAAACTTCAACTTGTCTGGAGGACTTGTTAAAGATTCTATATGCCCTTGTGTTTGAATCATATCCTAGTAAAAAGCCTTCTACAGTCTTAGGAGCAAATTTAGATTTTCTACCTCTTTTAACAAGAATAAAGCATTTGCTACCAAAGACTCTAAAATATGAAATGTTGGGCTTTTTACCGGTTAGGAGTTCATAGGATGTCTTCTTGAGGATTCGGTGTAGATACAACCGGTTGATGGCGTAGCAAGCGGTGTTGACCGCCTCGGCCCAAAACCGATCCGAAGTCTTGTACTCATCAAGCATGGTTCTTGCCATGTCCAATAGAGTTCTATTCTTCCTCTCTACTACACCATTTTGTTGTGGCGTGTAGGGAGAGAAGAACTCATGCTTGATGCCCTCCTCCTCAAGGAAGCCTTCAATTTGAGAGTTCTTGAACTCCGTCCCGTTGTCGCTTCTAATTTTCTTGATCCTTAAGCCGAACTCATTTTGAGCCCGTCTCAAGAATCCTTTTAAGGTCTCTTGGGTTTGAGATTTTTCCTGTAAAAAGAATACCCAAGTGAAGCGAGAATAATCATCCACAATAACTAGACAGTACTTACTCCCGCCGATGCTTATGTAAGCGATCGGGCCGAATAAATCCATGTGTAGGAGCTCCAGTGGCCTGTCACTAGTCATGATGTTCTTGTGTGGATGATGAGTACCAACTTGCTTCCCGGCTTGGCATGCGCTACAAATCTTGTCTTTCTCAAAATGAACATTTGTTAGTCCTAAAATGTGTTCTCCCTTTAGAAGCTTATGAAGATTCTTCATCCCAACATGGGCTAGTCGGCGGTGCCAGAGCCAACCCATGTTAGTCTTAGCAATTAAGCAAGTGTCGAGTTCAGCTCTATCAAAATCTACCAAGTATAGCTGACCCTCTAACACTCCCTTAAATGCTATTGAATCATCACTTCTTCTAAAGACAGTGACACCTACATCAGTGAATAGACAGTTGTAGCCCATTTGACATAATTGAGATACGGAAAGCAAATTGTAATCTAGAGAATCTACAAGAAAAACATTAGAAATAGTATGGTCAGGTGATATAGCAATTTTACCCAATCCTTTGACCAAACCTTGATTTCCATCCCCGAATGTGATAGCTCGTTGGGGATCTTGGTTTTTCTCATATGAGGAGAACATCTTTTTCTCCCCTGTCATGTGGTTTGTGCACCCGCTGTCGAGTATCCAACTTGAGCCCCCGGATGCATAAACCTACAAAACAAGTTTAGTTCTTGACTTTAGGTACCCAAATGGTTTTGGGTCCTTTAGCATTAGACACAAGAACTTTGGGTACCCAAACACAAGTCTTTGACCCCTTGTGCTTGCCCCCAACATATTTGGCAACTACCTTGCCGGATTTGTTAGTCAAAACATAAGATGCATCAAAAGTTTTAAAAGAAATATTATGATCATTTGATGCAATAGGAGTTTTCTTTCTAGGCAACTTGGCACGTGTTGGTTGCCTAGAGCTAGATGTCTCACCCTTATATATAAAAGCATGGTTAGGGCCAGAGTGAGACTTCCTAGAATGAGTTCTCCTAATTTTGCTCTCGGGATAACCGGCAGGGTACAAAATGTAACCCTCGTTATCCTGAGGCATGGGAGCCTTGCCCTTAACAAAGTTAGACAAGTTCTTAGGAGGGGCATTAAGTTTGACATTGTCTCCCCTTTGGAAGCCAATGCCATCCTTGATGCCAGGGCGTCTCCCACTATAGAGCATACTTCTAGCAAATTTAAATTTTTCATTTTCTAAGTTATGCTCGGCAATTTTAGCATCTAACAATGCTATATGATCATTTTGTTGTTTAATTAAGACCATGTGATCATTAATAGCATTAACATCAATATCTCTACATCTAGTACAAATAGAAACATGCTCAACATTAGATGTAGAGGGTTTGCAAGATTTTAATTCAACAACCTTAACATGTAATATATCATTTTCCCTTCTAAGGTTGGAAATAGTAACATTGCAAACATCTAGTTCTTTAGCCTTAGTAATTAAATTTTTATTTTCTACTCTAAGGCTAGCAAGAGAAATGTTCAATTCTTCAATCCTAGCAAGCAAATCACCATTATTATCTCTAGGATCGGAAATTGAAACATTACAAACATGTGAATCAACCTTAGCATTTAAACTAGCATTTTCATTCCTAAGGTTGTCAATCATCTCACGGCAAGTGCTTAGCTCACTAGATAGTTTTTGACATTTTTCTACTTCTAGAGCATAAGCATTTTTAACCTTAACATGTTTCTTGTTTTCTTTAATTAGAAAATCCTCTTGGGAATCCAAAAGGTCATCTTTTTCATGAATAGCACTAATCAATTCATTTAATTTTTCTTTTTGCTCCATGTTAAGATTGGCAAAGAGGATACACAAATTATCCTCCTCATCACTAGCATTATCATCACTGGAAGACTCATATTTAGTGGAGGAGTTAGATTTAACCTTCTTCCGTTTGCCGTCCTTTGCCATGAGGCACTTGTGGCCGACGTTGGGGAAGAGAAGTCCTTTGGTGACGGCGATGTTGGCGGCGTCCTCATCGTCGGAGGAGTCGCTAGAGCTTTCGTCGGAGTCCCACTTCCGACAAACATGGGCATCGCCGCCCTTCTTCTTGTAGTACCTCTTCTTCTCCTTTCTTCTTCCCTTCTTGTCGTCGCCCCTGTCACTGTCACTAGATAATGGACATTTAGCAATAAAGTGACCGGGCTTACCACATTTGTAGCAAACCTTCTTGGAGCGGGACTTGTAGTCTTTCCCCTCCTTTGTTTGAGGATTTGGCGGAAGCTCTTGATGACGAGCGCCATTTCCTCATTGTCAAGCTTGGAGGCGTCTATTGGTTGTCGACTTGGTGTAGACTCCTCCTTCTTTTCCTCCGTTGCCTTGAATGCGACGGGTTGAGCTTCGGATGTGGAGGGATCATCAAGCTCGTTGATCTTCCTCGAGCCTTCGATCATGCACTCAAAACTTACAAAATTCCCGATAACTTCCTCGGGGGTCATTTTAGTATACCTAGGATTACCACGAATTAATTGAACTTGAGTGGGGTTAAGGAAAATGAGAGATCTTAGAATAACCTTAACCATTTCGTGGTCGTCCCACTTCTTGCTCCCGAGGTTGCGCACTTGGTTCACCAAGGTCTTGAGCCGGTTGTACATGTGTTGTGGCTCTTCCCCTTTGCGAAGCCGGAACCGACCGAGCTCCCCCTCGATCGTTTCCCGCTTGGTGATCTTTGTGAGCTCATCTCCCTCGTGCGCGGTTTTGAGCACATCCCAAACCTCCTTGGCGCTCTTCAACCCTTGAACTTTGTTATACTCCTCTCTACTTAAAGAGGCGAGGAGAATTGTTGTTGCTTGAGAGTTGAAGTGCTCGATTTGGGCCACCTCGTCCTCATCATAATCCTCATCCCCTACGGATGGTACCTGTGCTCCAAACTCAACAACATTCCATATACTTTTGTGGAGTGAGGTTAGATAAAATTTCATTAAATCACTCCACCTAGCATAATCTTCACCGTCAAAGGTTGGCGGTTTGCCTAATGGAACGGAAAGCAATGGAGTATGTCTAGATGTACGAGGATAGTGTAAGGGGATCTTACTAAACTTCTTACGCTCTTGGCGTTTAGAAGTTACGGAGGGCGCATCAGAGCCGGAGGTCGATGTTGATGAAGTGTCGGTCTCGTAGTAGACCACTTTCCTCATCCTCTTGTGCTTGTCCCCACTCCGATGCGGTTTGTGAGAGGAAGATCTCTCCTTCTTCTCTTTGTGGTGAGAAGAAGATTTCTTCTCCTTCCCTTTGTTGGAGGAGCTCTTCTTCTTCTCCTTCCTCTTGGTGCGGGACTCTTCCGATGAAGTGCTCCCGTGGCTTGTAGTGGGCTTTTCGCCGGTCTCCATCTCCTTCTTGGCGTGATCTCCCGACATCACTTCGAGCGGTTAGGCTCTAATGAAGCACCGTGGCTCTGATACCAATTGAAAGTCGCCTAGAGGGGGGTGAATAGGGCGAAACTGAAATTCTCAAAATAATCACAACTACAAGCTGTGTTAGCGTTAGAAATATAATCGAGTCCGGGAGAGAGGGTGCAAAACAAATCGCAAGCAAATGAAGAGTGTGACACGCGGATTTGTTTTACCGAGGTTCGGTTCTCGCAAACCTACTCCCCGTTGAGGAGGCCACAAAGGCCGGGTCTCTTTCAACCCTTCCCTCTCTCAAACGGTCCCTCGGACCGAGTGAGCTTCTCTTCTCAAATCAAAGCCGGGAACAAAACTTCCCCGCAAGGGCCACCACACAATTGGTGCCTCTTGCCTTGATTACAATGGAGTTTTGATCACAAGAACAAGTGAGAAAGAAAAGAAGCAATCCAAGCGCAAGAGCTCAAAAGAACACGACAAATCTCTCTCGCTAATCACTAAAGCCTTGTGTGGAATTGGAGAGGATTTGATCTCTTTGTATGTGTCTAGAATTGAATGCCTAGCTCTTGTAAGTGGTTGAGAAGTGGAAAACTTGGATGCAATGAATGGTGGGGTGGTTGGGGTATTTATAGCCCCAACTACCAAACTTGACCGTTGGTGGAGCTGTCTGTTCGATGGTGCACCGGACAGTCCGGTGCACGTCCGGTGCCCCAGCCACGTCACCAGTTCCGTTGGATTCCGACCGTTGGAGCTTCTGACTTGTGGGCCTGCCTGGATGTCCGGTGCACGCTGGACATGTACTGTTCAATGTCTGGTGCGCCAGTATGGGCGTGCCTGACTTCTGCGCGCTTCTGGCGCGCATTGAATGCGCCTGCAGGTGACCGTTGGCGCGAAGTATCCGTTGCTCTGCTGGTTCACCAGACAGTCTGGTGTACACCGGACATGTCCGGTGAATTATAGCGGAGCAGGCGTTCTGATTTCCCGAGGCTGGCGAGTTCCTGAGGCAGCTCTTCCGAGGAGCACCGGACACTGTCCGGTGTACACCGGACAGTCCGGTGAATTATAGCACGAGTGCCTCTAGAAATTCCCGAAGGTGGTGAGTTCAAGTTGGAGTCCTCTGGTGCACCGGACATTGTCCGGTGTACACCGGACAGTCCGGTGCCCCAGACCAGAGGTGCCTTCGGTTGTCCCTTTTCTCCTTTGTTGGATCCAACATTTGATCTTTATATTGGCTAAGTGTGAACCTTTTTCACCTGTATAACTTATATACTAGAGCAAACTAGTTAGTCCAATTATTTGTGTTGGGCAATTCAACCACCAAAATTATTTAGGAACTAGGTGTAAGCCTAATTCCCTTTCAGTGGGCCCTACACCCACTACTGGTCAGAGGTTCGAAGGCTGGCCCCCCGAAGGGTTCCACTGCCGCCTCAGGCTACTCGGGCTCCGCGCCCATTACTGATAAGGGGTTCGAAGGCTGGCCCCCGAAGGGTTCACAGCCGCCTCAGACGCCGAGCGAGGGATGACCATGGGTACGTTCGATACATAACCAAGGCTCGGGCTGCGCTCCCGAGGTACCCTAGGACATTTCCGAGACCAGCGGGAGCGATCTTGTAACGGAATCCCATCAGAGGGAGGCATCGAGCCCTCGGACCCCGTCGCCAGGGGACCGGGTCCGGCAGATCACCCGCAGGTACTTTTGGGCGTGCCTCTGGGCCCCTAGCCGACCCCTAACGAACGGGGCACGGACGTCCACTCGGATTACCCGCCTGCAGCTCACCGGAGACACCATGTTCGGCGCCCATCGAGGGCAACATGGCGCTTTCCCCCCCTCCTCCTTGCGGAAAGGCGACGCAGGGGCATATGTAAAAAAGCCGAGTCTATCCCTGATCGCCCTCTCGCCCTGTGCAGAGGCTCGGGGGCTGCTCACGCAAACCCGGCTCCGGCCGAACCGTTGACAGCGTCAACATACCAGCCCGAGAACTTGGGACCCGACCGTACACCCGGGCTACGGCCAGCTCGCATGAGGGAACAACCAGACCGGCCGAAGCATTGCGCGAGGCATTAAGACCTCGAAGGAGTGAAACTACTCCTCCGAGGCCTCGGGGGCTACACCCGGCGGGTGCGCTCGCGCGCACCCACCGGAACAAAATGCAACCGAGAAAGGCTGGTCCCCTTGCAAAAAAGTGCGACGAAAGCCTCCAAGCGAGTGCTAACACTCCCTTCGAGGCTCGGGGGCTACTGTCGGGGACCATAATTAGGGGTACCCTCAAGACTCCTAATTCTCAGCTGGTAACCCCCATCAGCATAAAGCTGCTAAGGCCTGATGGGCGCGATTAAGTCAGGGATCGGTCCATTCGAGTGACTCGATCACGCCTCGCCCGAAGCCTAGCCTCGGACAAGGGCAGCCGACCCCGGAGGATTTCCGTCTCGCCCGAGGCCCCCCTCCGACGGCGAACATATTTCCGGCTCGCCTGAGGCCCTGCCTTCGCTAAGAAGCAACCCTGACTAAGTCGCCGCACCGACCGACCAAATCGCAGGAGCATTTAATGCAAAGGTGGCCTGACACCTTTATCCTGACGCGTGCCCCCCGGCAGAGCCGAAGTGACCGCCGTCACTTCGCCGCTCCACTGATCGGCCTGACAGAAGGACAGCGCCGCCTGCTCCACTCCGACTGCAGTGCCGCTTGGCAGAGTGAGACTGACAAGCAGTCAGGCCCTGCCAAAGGCACCATAGGAAGCTCCGCTCCGCCCGACCCGGGGCTCGGACTCGGGCTAAGTCTCGGAAGACGGCGAACTCCGCTATGCCGACCCAGGAAGACGGCGAACTCCGCTCCGCCCGATCTAGGGCTCGGACTCGGGCTAAGTCCCGGAAGACGGCGAACTCCGCTCCGCCCGACCCAGGGCTCGGACTCGGGCTAAGTCCCGGAAGACGGCGAACTCCGCTCCGCCCGACCCAGGGCTCGGACTCGGGCTAAGCCCCGAAAGACAGCGAACTCCGCTCCGCCCGACCCAGGGCTCGGACTCGGGCTCAGCCCCAGAAGACGACGAACTCCGCTTCGCCCGACCCCAGGGTTCGGACTCCGCCCTGGCCTCAACCGACAACCTCCGCCTCGCCCGACCCAGGGGCTCGGACTCGGCCTCGGCCACGGAAGACAGACTCGACCTCGGCTTCGGAGGAGCCTCCACATCGCCCAACCTAGGGCGCAGGCCAGCCACGTCAACAGGAGGCACCATCATCACCCTACCCCGAGCTGACTCGGGCCGCAGGGAACCAGACCGGCGTCCCATCTGGCTAGCTCCGCCAGATAGGCAGTGATGGCGCCCCGCATGCTCTGTGACGACGGCGGCTCTCAGCCCCCTTACGGAAGCAAGAGGACGTCAGCAAGGACCCAACCGCTCCGACAGCTGTCCCTCCGCCAGGCTCCATCGCTCCTCCGACGGCCACGACATCACACCAGTTGGGTGCCAAAATCTCTCCGGCTGCCACGACGACATGTACTTAGGGCGCTAGCTCTCCCCCGCTAGACACGTAGCACTCTGCTACACCCCATTGTACACCTGGATCCTCTCCTTACGCATATAAAAGGAAGGACCAGGGCCCTCTTAGAGAGGGTTGGCCGCGCGGGGACGAGGACGAGACATGCGCTCGCTTGGAAGCCGCTCGCTCCCTCACCCGCGTGGACGCATGTAACCCCCTACTGCAAGCGCACCCGACCTGGGCGCGGGACGAACACGAAGGCCGCGGGATTCCCACCTCTCTCACGTCGGTCTCCGGCCGCCTCGCTTCTCCCCCCTTCGCGCTCGCCCTCGCGCTCGACCCATCTGGGCTGGGGCACACGACGACACTCACTCGTCGGCCTAAGGGACCCCCCGGTCTCGAAACGCTGACAAATAGACTGTTAAATATAGCTCATAAAGTCATTAGTCCAACCCAAACAGCGTTTCTTCCAGGACGCAATATCATGGAAGGGATAGTGGTACTCCACGAGACCATTCATGAGTTGCATAGGAAAAAACTGAGTGGTGTTGTGTTTAAAATTGACTTTGAAAAAGCTTATGATAAGATTAGATGGTCGTTTGTGAGACAATCTTTACAGATGAAAGGATTTTCAGAAAAGTGGTGTGATTGGATTAATAGTTTTACTCAAAAAGGCCATGTTAACATTAAACTGAATGGACAGCTAGGCAATAACTTCCAAACTAAGAAGGGGCTACGGCAAGGTGACCCTCTCTCGCCGGTTCTATTTAATATAGTAGTGGATATGCTTGCTATTTTAATCAATAGGGCAAAGAGAGAGGGTCAGATTAGTGGTGTCGTGTCTCATCTGGTGGATGATGGCCTCTTTGTCCTTCAGTATGCAGATGATACTATTCTTTTTATGGATCATGATTATGAGAAAGCCTGTAATCTCAAGCTCATCTTATGTGCTTTTGAGCAATTGTCAAGCCTTAAAATTAACTTCCATAAAAGTGAAATCTTCTACTTTGGTGCGGCTAAAGAAAGTGAACATTTATACTCCCAGCTTTTCGGATGTAAGACAGGGACTTACCCGTTCAGATACCTAGGCATACCTATGCACGTTAGGAAGCTTAGTAATGCTGATTGGGCCACCCTGCTCGAACGTATAGAAAAGAAATTGGGTAGCTGGAAGGGCAAACATTTGTCTTATGGAGGACGGTTGGTCCTTATTAATTCGGTCCTTACGAGTCTTCCATTGTATATGTTGTCCTTCTTTGAAATACCTAGGGAGGTTTTAAAAAAATTGGATTATCTGAGGTATAGATTTTTTTGGCAATCTGATCAACAAAAGAAAAAATACAGATTGGCTAAGTGGAATATTCTATGCCAACCCAAGGATTTTGGAGGTTTGGGGATTAAGAACATCGATATTCAGAATAAGTGTTTACTAAGTAAATGGTTGTTTAGGTTGTTAAATGAGGATGGGATGTGGCAACAGATTTTGAGAAAGAAATACTTAGGTAACAAAACCTTTGGGCAGGTAGTTAGGAAACCAGGAGATTCACATTTTTGGTATGGATTGATGAAAGTCAAAGACCTTTTTCTAGCTTATGGTATGTTCAAAGTTAACAACGGGCATGCAACCAGATTTTGGGAAGATAAGTGGTTGGGGAACTTTACACTTCAACACAAATACCCAAGTTTGTATAACATTGTCCGGTATAAACATACTACAGTCACGCTCGGGTCTGCCCCGTTGAATGTCTCCTTTCGCAGGGGTCTTCAGGGGGAGAACTTGGGGAGTTGGTATGCGCTAGTAAATCGGGTAGCGGGGCTTTCTTTAAACCCTTCGAAAGATACTTTCAGATGGAGCTTGCATCAAAACGGGAAGTTTTCCTCCCAGTCTATGTATGCTGCATTGATAGGGAGGGAAATACCTCGGCAGGAAACTCTCATCTGGAAACTTAGGATCCCATTGAAAATTAAGATCTTCTGTTGGTTCTTAACATGAGGGGTGATTTTGACAAAGGATAACTTAATCAAAAGGAAATAAAATGGGTCAAAAAAGTGTGTGTTCTATTCCCATGATGAAACCATCCACATCTTTTTTTCGACTGCCACTATGCTAGATTTCTTTGGCGATCGATCTACTTTACCTTTGGTATTAGAGAACCAACTAGCTTGCAGGATATGGGGTCTTCTTGGTTGCAGGGGTTCAATAAAGACACAAAGGCAAAGATATATGTTGGAGCCATTGCTATCTGTTGGGCACTGTGGCTTAGTCGAAATGATGTGGTTTTTGACAAGAATCCTATTCAAACTTACTTGCAGGTACTCTTTCGAGGAACCTACTGGTGTCGTTTCTGGGGACTACTCCAAAAGCGTGAGGAGGACACCATAAGGATTAAAGATGCTTGCAGGGTGCTGGAAGCCACCACGATGCAAATCTTCGCAATGCACGGTTGGAGCTTTAGAAACAGGCTAACTAATAGCTAGTTTTCCAGGTCCCAACTGCGCTTGGGTTTGTTTGCCGCTTGTGGCTTTTTTCGTTTTTATGTCAGTAATTGTGGTTGTTGGACGGCTGTCATCTTTGATGTAGGCCGGGAACCCTTTTTCCCATTATCTAAAAAAATAAACAAGAGATGAAAGCTTTGCTTGCTCTCAGCAGTGTTCACTTGTTCTCAACAGTTTACTGATGCAAATGTACTGAACATGCCCCGTGTAATATACAGGCTTCCATAGCAATGGCCTATTTCGGTTCAGGCATTTGCTCATATAATCGCACTAAATATGGATCTGTTTGCATTGTTATTGGACCAGCTGTTAAATTTTCCTTCCTTTTTTCCGAATATTCAATTAACACTATTCCAAGGCTCTGCTCCTTGTGTTGCACTCGGTCACTCGCCATTGCTTCATGCGACTGACAAAACTTGCTGTGCATTCATTTCATTGTACAAGTGCAATAGTCTCCAGCATAGATGCTTTGATCCAAGACGAGTTGCCATGATGGATGACCGATGCACTGTACTATCTCCATAAACAAGGGATGGAAAGACCCGATGACATAAAGCTTGCCTGTTCTGAACAGTTTACTGATGCAACAATATACTGAACATAACCCTGGTAATAATAATAATACAGGCTCCCATAGCAATGGCCTGTTTCGGTCCAGCAAGCATAGATGCTTTTGTACAAGATGAGTGCCATGGCATGAGTGACAGACCCCTGAATGCGAGGTCTCATAGCAATGTTATCCTGTTGCATCATATATGCATGCAGTACTGCATATGCATGTCTATGCGTATGTCCACTGAACAATTCGTATGTTGGCAAGTGGAAACACTTGCTTCTTGTCTAGACTCTCTATCTACACGATGCAGGAACACTAACAAAACTGCTTAGCCATAACCATAGGATAATTAATTACAATCAAAAATTAAAAGCATCAGGGGATGTAGCTCAGATGGTAGAGCGCTCGCTTAGCATGCGAGAGGCACGGGGATCGATACCCCGCATCTCCAATTTTTTTTGTGGTTTCTGTTTTTTGGTTTATTTTCTGGTTTTACAAGTATGATTTTTTTTCGTTTGCTTCATCTGTTTTTTGGCCATATATTTTGTTAATGTTTTTGTTTGTTTCCGTTTTTAAAAGTGTGATTTCCATTTCTCTCTCTCTTTTTTGGTTCATGTACTCACGCAGTACCACCAAAAAAAAAAATAGAAGACAAAGGATGACAACGGATGAAATTCTGGAGGACGTATAGGGTTTATGATGGCTCTCGGTGTCAAGCGCGACGTCATAGACCTCGTATTGCTTACACATGTATCCACGCTGAGATCACAACGCTAAAACTAGGAATAAAAAGTAAAGTGTCCAAAAGTCTAAGTACACATTTAAAAAAACTAAGAGAAAGATCGTCTGTGCTAACACTCGCTTGCTGTATAGAGTCGGCGTGCTCCATCGACCAACTAGAGCACACGCTACACAGAAAAGATAAACACCGTCTCTGTATTTGTTGGCAACCCCAAATATGCAGAATAATGGCGGAAACGCTAACAAAGGTGCTTAGCGATGTGGCTCCGGTTAAGTAAAGAAAACTAGAAATTCATTCCGTCGAGGGATGTAAAGAAAAAGCTCTACAAACAGGACACATATTTTTTATTTTTTATCTAAAATAAAGTTTATCTATATAATATATAGAAATCATAGCTATGCACGTGTATCTAGTTAAAAATATATATACGTACGTATGGGCTCGCTCCTCTGATTCGTACTGCTTTTCCTTTTCTTTTTGTCGTTCATTCCTATGGTCCTAATCGAACCCGAACAGATTCCAGATGTTTTTTTTTTCAGTTTTGCTTCTCTTTGGTTTTTTATTTACTCCTCTGGTCCTTATCGTATACGTATAAGTTTTTTTTTCAGGTTGACTCCCCCAGGTGCTAATCCTATCCGAACCTTTTTCCCCCCAAAGCGCTTACCTTTCAACTCGACGTCGCTATCTTTGGGCGCCGTGGAATAAGCGTCCTGCGTCCAGCATACGCATACGTCCTGTGCGGTCTGAAGTAAGATACGCATATGTATCTCCATCCGTATCTGAATCCTATAGGAGGAGTATATGTTCTACTATCTTGTACCAGTGCGGAGTATTATACCGCCGTCCGTTGCAGACTTGGAGGCAGCCAAGGCCCAGCCCAAGAGAGGTCCAAAGACCCAGCGCCGAGTGCGCAACGGCACATTCTGTTGTCTCTCTCTCCTCTCCAACACGGGGTCCACAGTACACAGGCACACAGCCGCCCGCCCGCCCGGCGCCCGCACAGGCACAGCAACTGAGGGAGCCCCGACAGCCCGCACTCGGCACTCGGCACCAGTCCACCGCGCCACAGGCTCCACCCTCCCCTCTCGGCCCGGCTCGATGGGGTCCGGCGTGTCGTCGAGCATGGCGCTGGCGCTGGCGGGCTTCTGCTTCAGCGTCCTCTTCATCGTCTTCGTCTGCACGCGCCTCGCCTGCGCGCTCGTCCGCCGGCGCCGGCGCCAGGCCCGCGCCCGCCTCGCGGCCGCCCCGCCGCTCCCGCACTACGCCCACGGCTACGCCGACCCCGACCCTTTCCCGTCGTTCCGCGCCGCCCGCCACCACCACCACGCCCCGGGCCTCGATCCCGCCGCCTTCCCCACCCGCGCCTACGCCGCCGCACAAGCCTCCGACTCCGACGACGGCTCCCAGTAAGTCCTCCTCCTTAACCATCCCCCCCCCTTCCCTGGGTTGCTTTTTGCTTCCATTCCGCTGTGCCGATCGCGATTCGCCCACCTCCCTCCCCGCGCTCTGGGTCGGCGGGCGATTCCAATCTGTGCCCGCACGCCACCGCTCAGCTGTAGATCTGTCCCGTGCAACGCAAGCTTCGAATCCAACCCACCCTCCCCACCCCCGCTCCACCCCCACCGATCTCCTGCTTTCGCGTGCGGTTCGGTGGAGTTGCCCGTTGCTGTGGGTACAGTACAACAACTGGAGCCTGCTACCGCTTGCCGGCGCGGGTGGTGGGCTAGCTCTCGCCATCGCCACTAGGTACCCACCCCACCGATTTCAGACTTGCAGTCGCAGGCTGTGCCGCCGTCACGCGATCGCGCACGTTTCTGCCGGCAGGATTCGTTGGTGGTTTTGCGGATCCCGATGCCGACTCAACTAGCGTAGCTGCGAAGGCCGGCCGGCCCTCGGAGGAGGTTTGCAGGGAAGGAGGGGCCGGGTCCACCGCCGGGGATCTATTGCGGGGGGTGCACGGAACCAGATTGGAAATGGGGTGCTCTGCTTCATCCCGGGGTCGCTCGCGCTGTTCACTGGGAATAATTGGGCTCTTCCGGATATCGCTGTCATGCTCGTTTGGTGCTCTCTCAGAGAGTACAGGTATAGAGGGTAATCACTGATGCAGAGGTCTCTCTATTCTGGGCGCGAGGCTAAGGTTCTTAATGTAGTTGTTTTCAATCACAAGTTGGTTGGACACTGTAGACAGTAGTGCTATAGGCTAATACAAGTTCTACGGTGGTTCTCGTCATATGCAAGTTTCCTTGGACACCTCAAAGCCAATTTCACGCACCGTTAGCTAGTACCAACATATTGCCTGAATCTCTACTGGTACAATGTGTTAGGTATTTATATCCCCAACCCTGTGCTTAATGTTAGTGAGAAATCATGTAGCCATTTCCTAAGCCTGTGCTTTGCTATTGGTGTTCCTGAGAAATCATGAAGCCATTTGACATGCCTGTTCTTCTTGCTCAGTGTTACTGACAAATCATGAAGCCCTGTGCCAACCCTGTGCTCGGTTACTGTTACCAGATGGGACAGAGCCAGGAAAAAAATTTTAGGAGGGACTGAACTAAACCACTACAATATAGGAGCCCCTTTCTACAAAGTATGTGTACACTAAAAATCTTAGGGGAGGAGGCTCTAGTGGAGCTCCATGTGCACGACAACGGTGGTAGGAGGGGCTCGAGCCCCGCCCGCCCCAGCGCTGCCTCGTCCCTAACTGTTACTGAGAAATCATGAAGCCATTTGCTAGAGATGGCCAAACGGGCCACCCGACCCGGCCTGGTAAAGCTCGGCCCGTTTTGGGCCCGGCCCGCTAGGCACGGTTAGAAAACCGGGTCGGTCCGTCTGAGCCCATCGTTTTTCTGTCCGAGCCCGACCCACTGCGGGCCTAAACGGGCTGGGTCGGGCCGTTAAGCACGGAACAACCGGGCTAAACGGTCCGGTAAGCACGGTTTAGTGCAAAAAAGCGGGCTTGACGGACTTAGAGATAACGGGCCGTGTCGGACTAGCCCGCCGTTCTTAGTTTTCTGTCCGAGCCCGACCCGCTTATTCGTGTCGGGCTGGACCGGGCTCGTGTCGGGCAAAAAAAAAACGTCCTTCGGGCCGGGCTTTCGTGCTTCGTGCTTTTTGTGCATCTATATTTACCATGCATGTTCTTGCTTAGTATTTATTATTACTGGGAAACCATAAAGCACGGCCCCGTTAGGAGCTAGTATTTTGGTACCGTAAAGGTTGCCATTAAGGATTTTATTGCGTTTTCAGTACCATATTACTTGTCGTCCTCGAATTTTTGGTGGCTTGTCCTTGAGGATTTGGGTGCCTACATAAAAGAAAATGGTGCGACCGTTTAGTACCAGTGCCTTGCCTGTTATGCTCTGCTGGTGCTGGATATTGACAACCGAATCATTTCGGTGCCTACATAGAGAAAATGGTTCGATTGTTCAGTACACTGTCTTGCCTGTTATGCTCTGCTAGTGCTGGGTATCGACGATTGAATGAATCATCACGTCGATGTGGGATGTGTAGCTGGTCTCCCTGGAGACGATAGGGACGAATGCTGAGGCGTTGTTATCGAGTAGCCTAGCCTCATCTGTGCTTGACGAACGGGGAACAGGGGGACTGGGTTACCACAAGTCCTCTGTCTGAATGCGAAGCGGTCACTATGTATGTGTCCTCTTGATCGAGCTCGAAACGTTCAGACGAAACATGAGCCTGAAAAGATCCTGTCATGGCGAGTAGATGTTTGATGTTTCATCCCCATAGCTCGCACGAATTTGACTTGTCTTATTTGTACCTTTGGCTCCTTACCTTTAGCTACACTGAAAATTCACATGGACAACAGACCATGGGATGGTGAACTGTTTCGCTGGCCCTGGAACTTAACTGAACCACCTCTCTGTTGGTAAACTGGCAGGTGCGTCATCTGTCTGGCGGAATACGAAGAGGGAGACGAGCTCCGCGTGCTGCCTCCCTGCAGCCACACCTTCCACACGGGCTGTATCAGCCTGTGGCTGGCGCAGAACTCGACGTGCCCGGTCTGTAGAGTCTCGCTGCTCGTGCCTGATACTAGTACTACCCCTGAAAGCGAACACTCTGCACCCCATCCTCCTCCTCCTCCTCATCATCATCATCATCTGTCCAGCATAGTGATAATAAGCCCACCAAGCTCCCCCGAACCGTCGAGATCGGACCCGTGCCGATGCCTGTTCGCCAGCGGTGGTGGGCACTCGTCAAGGGCGGCAGAGGCTCCTCCTCCTCCTCCTCCTCCCAGACACGAGCCCGACCAGGTCGTATCTGGTCCACCACCGGCAGCAGATGGGGCTAGCGGCTACAGCTCGCCGTTGCCTGAAGTTATTCACCCCGCTCCTGCTCCTGAAACCAACGGGCAGACAGTACGGAAGCAGGCGGGCAGCAGATCTACTACCCCGCTAGGCCCCTGCAAATAGCGGCCGCTCACTCTGTGTGGGTGGGTGGGGTGAACAGGTGGTGCGTGGTAAAAGCGAAGTAGAGAGAAACAAGCGACTTGAAGAGGCCTGGGTTCGTTCGTGTACATACGATCGAGAAATCGTTTCAGGTCATTCATTCATCCATTCATTCATCCATGGGCACATACTGTGGTATTACGGAGTATTACGGTGTACGTGTAGTGTGCCGCAGGAGAGACGACGCGACGGCAGCAGTGCGTTTTCCATATGCGACGGGACGGGAGCATTCGAGGAGATGATGGCAATGGCATGGTTTTGTGTACTGTACGGTAACATTTGTCGCTGGGAATTAATAATAAAAAACCCGTGGCTGGCTGATGCAGCAGCAGCTGTCTTATTATCCAGCCACGCATGTGAAAATTTCTTCTCGGGCAGCAGCAGCGTGATCAGTCGCCACCTTGTCAGCTTGTATCCCTCTGCTGTAGGCTGTAGTACCATGTGGTCTGAATCCAATGCGACGACGACGACGACGCCGCCCAGTCGGTCTCTGATGAACCTGAGATTACCTACCTGATCTTGCTACTGCCAGGGCGCGCGATCAACATTCCATTTGACACTGGTAACTGTTGGCGGTGGTGCACAGTGCTGACTGACGGACCTGCCTGTCATCCAGGGTCAGGGTACATGGAGATGAGGATCTTGGATGGATGGGGGAGAGGGGCCTGCATCTGCATCAGAGCCAGAGGGAGGCGGGCGAGGAGGGGGGAACAAGCAAAGCATGCGGTGCTGGGCTGCCCTGCCCACGCAGCGTCGTACGCTCGTGTCGGTCGCCGGCCCAGTCGAATGGAATGAATGATGACTCTCTCACCCGTCCCAGATCTAGCCGCGTCAGCGCGCACGGAACCGCTCCCTTTTTTTTTCCCCCACACCTCCCTCCCTTGCTCTCCCGTGCGTGCACTGACACACACAAGTTGGTTGGTGAGCGGAATTAAGCCAGCTCGTGACGCAATCCAATCCGAACACGCTCTTTTGCCTGGGAAGGATAAGCGCGTCGTGTTTAGTTTACAGTGGTCTCGTTTGGAAGTTCTTCACTCTCTATAGACTCGATAGCTGATTCTCTACTAATGTAATTTCAAGTGATTCTCTAGTAAAGTGATTCTCTAGTAAAAGTAAATTTAATTGATAAAAACCGTTTGATAAATAAGATGTGAAGTGCTTGAACAGTTAGTGGGGAGTAGGTTGAGACTTGAGAGCGGTGGAAAGCTGATTTTTTTGGCTCTCACTTTCTAGTATAAAATAGAAACTAGATTAACTCTACTTTCATCATAGAGTAATTTAGATTTTTACCGGTTTGACTCTGGAGGAGTAATTCTGGGAGCGGAGCTGTGAGCTCTGCAAAACGGCTCCTGTGTGCCCAAATGATCCAGTCCACAGACTCAGGCTCAGGCTCTAGGACGAGTGATGAGCTCTGCAGCCAGTGACCCCTGTCGGCGGCGGTAGCTTAAATTGGCCACCATGTCGCCACGATCCATCGGACTCCTCTGCAAATAAAGCCATCGGGGGAGTGAGTAAGTGAGTGGGTGTGAGGAGAGCTTTGAGGGGAGGGGAGCTAGCTAGCTACTGGAGGAGGGCTTCCTCCGGCGCCGGACATGGGGGAGGTGAAGCACCTGTGCCTGGCCAAGTTCAAGGACGGCGTCGTGGTGGACGACGTGCTCAAGGGCATGACCGACCTCGCCGCCGGGATGGACACGGTCAAGTCTTTCGAGTGGTACACACTACACACCCACCCGTTTCTTCTCCACTCTTGACCTTCCATCATCCTTCCTTCCTTCATTGCTTCCCTTCTGTGAAAGCAAAATCCGCCGAACAAACGCGTGCGTGCGTGCAGGGGCCAGGACGTGCTGAACCAGGAGATGCTGACGCAGGGCTTCACGCACGTCTTCTCGCTCACCTTCGCCTCCGCCGCCGACCTCGCCGCCTACATGGCCCACGACAGCCACACCGCCTTCGCCGCCACCTTCATGGCCGCCATCGACAAGGTGCTCGTCGTCGACTTCCCCGTCGTCGTCGCCAAGCCTCCGCCGCCGGCATGACCCGCTGGCCGCTCTCGCATCCGCCGGCCACTGTACGCCTCCCCTTCTCAGGTCGCGCAGCAGATCCACGTGTGCCTGCGGCGGCGGTGCTGGTAGTAGTACTAGTACTGTCTATTGCCTGTTATTTATGTTCTATCTATCTATCTATCTATCTATCTACGTCACGTACGTACCTACTATTATTGTTTGGTTATCTTCGGAATAAATTTTCGGTCACTTTTATGGTAGCGTATATCTAGCGGCTAGCTGCTTGCAATACACCCTTTCCGATGTTTATGATGGATTGTCAGATTCCTAATCGACTTTTAGTTTTCTTGTTACTGGCTCCTGGTTAAACAACAGCAGATTTCTCAGAGCATTGAGGATTCAGAACATAAACCCTGATATATCTCGGGGTTGAAATGAGCCGAGCTCATATAACAGGACAAGCTCGGTTTGGATTGGTCGCTCCTTTAATGAGTTTGAAAAGTTGACTCGCTTACGACTCGTTAGCCGGCTTCTCGAGCCAACGATATTTGAAATTATAATATAAAATTTTAAAAATATTTTAAATACCATATTTTGAAATTAGTAAAATAAATATATTACTAATATAATATAGTTATAGATTTATTATAGGTAGAAACTTCAAAAAACTATAAAATAATTGTGGTACTAACATTATATGTTAATTATGATTTTATATAACAAATTATTGTTGAGTCGATTCACAAGCGAGTTGTGAGTCGAGTCGAGTTAACTCGCTCTTTTCAACTCGGGCTTGTTCTGAGTATCGAGCGAGCCAAGCGAAGCTGCTACGAGCTTGATCTTTTTTTCTCGACCTATTCTCTAGTTAGATGATGGTGGGCATCTGCCCGCCCTGCTGCGAGGTTAAAAATATTGCGATTTGCGACGGAGACAGGTGGGTGGAGTGGTTTTGTAGCTCTCCTAAATAAAATAAATTATTTTACTCTTTTAAAAACCTGTTTTAGGTTTTCTAGAAATAATTTTCACTGACGATTTTATTACGCCGATTACCTTAGAGCATCTCCAAGAGACTAGCTGAATAGTTCATTAAGTTAAATTTTGATTAATCAGCAGCAAAATAATTCTCCAACAGACTAGCTATCTGACTCGTCAACCTATCCGACTCTTCAAATTGGCTCCCTTGCTAGTTAAATTTGGCTAGCCACCTAACTAGCCAAACTAAATAGATAGTCTATTGGAGTGAAATGTTATATATAAAGTGTAATCTGTATGAAGAGATAAATAGAGAGTTAAATAGAGTGCCAAAAATAAAAAATCTCTTGGAGATGCTCTTAGTTATCCGTCTGAAAAAATAATGATTTCTACTAATCCCTAATAGTGACAGTTATGAAAAACGATAGTGTAAATAGTTTTACAGTCGCCACTATAGAGTTTCTGTATAGCAGTCTACTAGTGTGTAGAACTGAAACGAGTGCAGAATCACTTGTTTTTTTTTGGTCATACGGACCATTTTCACGTACGGTAGAAAATAACAGCACGGCGGGACGCCACACGCCTGCCAGTGCGCGGACGAGGAGTCCATTCCTTGCTCGCGGTGACGTTGGCTGAAATTTGTGGTGCTGGGCCGCGTGCTGCGTGCTTCACTACTTTCCATCCCATGCCATCCACAACGACGTATAGAAAAAAAATTTCAAGAAATAAAAGGCAAAATAAAATTTAAAAGTAATTCTCGTTATGGGCCTAGAATATGCAGTTAAAATGGTCTAGAACAAAATTGAAGAAAGTAATTCTCGTTATGGAACCGTTGCCTGGAATGATTCATGGAACGATTCAAGACAGATTGTTTGCAAATTTACATAACACTCTGTTTGGATGTTGGAATTGGAGGATATGGAATTAAATTGGGTTTGATTCCAAATCAGCTATGAGATTGAAATGAGATACAATTACAATTCTAATGTTTCGATCAAATAGATGTTTGGATTCTTGGATAGAACATCATCTAAATCAAATCTATTTTGCATTTATATAGAACTCTCAGAATTGCGCCACCGTAAGAAGCTATTTTTCATCCAATAGATCAATATGCAACGGAAGTTTAGTCTGTCATCGATTCTTTCGGTGCTTTACTTTTAGGCTAGTTCGAGAGCCACAAAATTGGAGAAAATTAGAGAGACTAAAATAATCTCCTCATTCAATTTTCAATAAGGATGAGATTTTGGCTTCTCCAATTCTCCAGATTTTTGGACTCCCGAACTGAGGATCTGAGGTACCTGGATGGCTGGATTCATTTTCGTCTCCAGACTCTGCAATTCATCAAGGAGAGGAGGCCTGGGCCTATGATCAATCTCACGTTGTGCGACTAGCAAATGACTCATCCAACTCCACTCCAGTGCGCTTGACCTTCAACTTCAACCAACACTCTCATGGTTGGGTTCATGCTTTGAACGAATTGTTAGAGCTGGCCATGGACTTGAGGTCCCTGTACGGCCCCGGAACCAGCTCCTGCTCCATCCCCGCTCGTTTCCTCTTCCTCCTCTCCCACGTCCTGTAGCCCCAGTACGCTCCGGCCGCAGCCAGGCCTGCCAGGACCAGCGACAGCGCCACCGTCGCGGCGGTAACGCCCGGCGACATGCCTCGCCGCGCCGAGTTCGCTGTCGCCGCCTTCCTGATCTTGAAGTAGCCCAGCATCCGGTCGTCGGCCTGGTACACCAGCGTCTCCACAGGGAAGTCGATGAGGTAGCAGTAGCCGCTCGCGCCGTTGTACAGCGCGCCCCGGCAGGTGCAGTTGCCCGCACACGCCAGCTCGCACCCGTCCGCCGTCGTGTTCGTCCGGAACGGCAGCTCCTCCTTGTACGCCACGGACACCCGCGTCCGCCGCACCACGTCGAAACCCAGCTGCCGCGCCCCGTTGCTGCTGGCGGTGCTGCAGAGGTCGGCGGTGTCCTCGCCGTGGCACGGCGGGGCGGTGCTCGTGCCGTTACTGTCGAGGCACTGGCACTGGGCGTTCCCGGGGACGCACACGCCGTACGCGCCGCACGACGTCGGCAGCTCGCACCGCTCCGCGATGGCCTTGTAATCCGACGTCCACGCACTTGAGTCGCCGGTGGTCCAGTAGTACGCGCGGAGGTTGCCGTCGTCGTCCAGCGTCATCCGCCGGAAGACGCCGGTGAGGTTCAGGGCGAACGTGTCGAACGACAGCACGTCCACCCTCTGGCCGCCGCCGCCGTCGAGGTAGAGGCCGAAGAACCCGAGGGCGTCGAGGCGGCCGTAGACAGGCGGCGCCGTGGCGTTCTCCAGGTGCGCCTCGAGCGCCGTGTGCTTCCAGTACACGGGCGCCGTCGCGGCCTGGGCCTGGCCGGCGTCGAACTGCATGTGCATCGCCATGTACGTCCTGCCGAGCTGCAGCGTGAAGCGGCGGTTCGCGGAGACGAGCGGCGACGACGAGGCGGTGAAGTTCTGGTCCACGACGAGCGTGTCGGCCGGGTGGTCGAAGCTCTGCCACGCCGGCTGGGGATTCTCGTACCGCTGCACTACGAGGTTGGAGGAGTTGAGCAGCGCGACGGTGTCGCCGACGGTGTTGAGCGTCCGCCACAGCACGGCGCCGTCGGGGCCCGCGAGGACCAGGGTGCCGTCGTCGAAGGCGAGCGTGGCCGGGCGCGACCAGTCCCCGAGGCGCGCCGGCGTGGCGCGCCAGACGGGGAAGGAGGACGGCAGGTGGACCACGGCGAGGTCCAGCGACGCCGGGCCGACGCGGAGGAAGCCCAGCGCGAAGACGGCGCTGGTCGCGTACAGCACCGGCTCGAACGTCGCCGCGGAGCCGGCCGCGTGCGTCGCGGCGAAGCCGTTCAGCAGCTGCGTCGGAAGCTCTTCTTCTGCCTTGGCCCCGTCGATCGCGAGCACCGCCGACGATGCCACGCAGAGCAGAACGACGGCGATGGCAATGGCGAGAGCGGCGATCGCCGGATCACCCTTGCCTTGCCTCATCGTGGAGGAAGAGAGTGAGGAAGGTCAAATCTTTGAGAGAGAGTGAGCATGCTACTAGATAGGAAATATGTCATATATGGCATTGGGATTCGCCGACTGCCATAGGCATTTTGGGGAAGGTCAACGGTGTGGTTGCACTGCTGCAGCCAATGCCTCTGTCCATTTTGGTGAGGCCAGCCTCAAGTTGTCCATGGCCAATATAAAAACGATGCAAATGCGTAATCCCAAAATCGTGGGCGAGATGAATGTGCATGAATGAGCCCAGACCTTCGAATCGTCTACACGCAGTGGCGGAGCCAGAATTTATCTAAATATAGGGCCGAATATGATACTAAAAATTTATACGACTAGCCAAAAATATAAATTATATATATAGATAATGACACATATAAACTTAACTAATAAACCAACAAGCATGATAATTACAATTTAACGTAAAACCGACTTAACTAATAAACAACTGAATCAGTGGCTGGCTATGCCGTGGAAGCCCCAACAGGCAAGCAACAAGCCAACAAGCATGGATGTTGCATCGGCGTGCCACTGCTCACCGCTCGCGCAGCACCGTCGCTCGTGGTCGCTGATCCGCCATCGCGACCGCTCGCCTCGATCCACCGCTCGTAAGCACATCTGGTCTACCGTTGCTCACGCAGCGCCGCAGCTCGCACACCTGCTGCCGCCGCCGCCTTCTGATGCCTGTGAGCCGCCACGCCAAAATCCTAGCTGGCTAGGATATGTTACTACTTAGTCGCACCTGCTCGCATCACAGTAGCATATTAGCATGTTTAATCGCGCACAGTTGATGGGATTTCACGCGTTGAGGTCTTTCTCATTCTTTATGCCGATACAGAAACTTGGACCTATAGTGATTAGTTTGGCTAAGAGTAGGGCCTAGGCCCTAGTGGCCATAGGCCTAGCTCCGCCACTGTCTACACGCTGTAAGTTGCAACAGCAGGCAACAGAGTGCGTGGATGGTATGAACTGGCATCAAGGTCAACGGTTAGTTTTCCGCCCCAAAAGTCAACTACTGGGTTTTCAGAGTAAAAAACCCTTTTAAAATAATAAAGTCAACGACCTGTTCTATTTACTACCTGGTTCCCCTCTCGCTTTTCTGAATTACGAAGTGATGTACTGATGTTGCTTTGCTACCTCTCTGGATCTGGATGGATCGCGCTGCTGATGGTCCTGAGTTCCTATGACTGACTGTGTGTAGAATTGGCAATCGCTAAGGATTCAGGTGTCAGCATCCTTGTGTTGGTTGGTCTGCTCGTGTTGGCAACCGGTGAAAGCTTCGTGTTGTACGGGCGTTTACTTGGATTAATGTACGTTGGGACGCAAATGGCGGTGCCCATGGTTTGTTCAACATCTCATCGTCTGCGCGTTGACCTTGAACTGATCAAATGGGACCGAGGGAATGAGTGTATAACTCTACTCACTCCTGTTGACACCTTTTTGGAGGCGCCAATCACTCAAGAAGAACCGGCGGCGGTGCCCTCTGGTCAGGCGCGGACGGTCCGCGGCACAGGGCCGGACGGTCTGCGACCTGGCGTGAGGCGGCGGTGCTCTCTGGTGAGGCGCGGACGGTCCGCGGCACAGGGCCGGACGGTCCGCGACCTGGTGCAGGAGCCCGGGTTCCCTGCCTGACGACCGGACGGTCCGCGCCCTGGGGCCGGACGGTCCGCGCGTGCGCAGGGGCGGCGGAAGATCACCGACGACGCCTGGATCTCGCTCCCGGGAGGGACCCCGTCGGGGAGGAGAGATCCTAGGTGGTGTCTAGGCTCGGGCAGGCCGACCTAGACTCCTCTAATCGACGTAGAGTCGAGGAGAGGCGGAGAATTTGGGGATTGGAATACTAAACTAGGGCTAAACTAGAACTAGACTAGAACTACTCCTAATGCATAAGGTAAAAACGAGTAATAGACTTGATTTGTTCGATTGTTGGGGGTTCAATCGGCCGTAGCCCTTCATCTATATAAAGGGGGAGGTCTGGATCCGCTTCCAACTGATTTCCGAGTTAATCCCGCGGTTTTAGGTAACAAATCCCGCGAGAAACTAGGAACCCTAACTGACTCTGCGCACGCGCGGACCGTCCGCGCCACCACCGCGGACGGTCCGGACCGCGGACCGTCCGGCCTCCGGGCCGGACCGTCCGCACGGTCATTTTGGGTTCGAACATATGCCCCCCTGCCTTTTGGTGAAGGTTGACGAACCAAAAGCATATGAACTAAACCTGATGTAAGTCACCGGCTTTTCGATATGGAGATTATTCAATAAAGCACCAATATAAAGGCCGTTTCGGATTGTATCTTTCTCGGCCATGACCATTTGATCAATGGATCAAAAGGAATAGAATGGAGGTGCCCCCCAGTCTGGATAGACGAAGGGATTATACATGTACCATGGATTCATCATCGCGCCATTCCATGTTTGAACAGGATAATATACCGATGATGAGTAAATAGGTGGAAAGTACCCTGGTCTCATAGAATGAATAGGCGATGCTTGTTGTGTCGCCTTTTGGGCCGTTTTGTTTAACCGTTTTGTTTTAGCAGGTGGCCAGGGTTTCTTTGTTGACCGATCACGTGGAACAGTCTTTTTGCTAGCATTTTTGGAGAGCAACTGATCAAAAGTAGGATCGGCTTTGATTAGCCGATTATATGTGCTTTGACCTTGCGTCTTTTTTTCTTGCTTTATGTAGAGGTTGACGCCTTTGGTCATAGGGGGACTGTCCGGCTGAGTTAGCCGGACCGTTTGTCTGAGCACCGGATCGTCCGCACGTAGGTGTCGGACCATCTACGATGTTCGGGCTAGGCTGATGTGTTTGGTTCATTAACTGTGCCTGCCCCCCAGTGTCTTCGGACTTTTTAGCCTTCTCGTCCGAAGCCTTTCGAGCAATCTCCTTTTGTGATATATCTGACATGCGGGGATCGCCAATGACGATACCCTTGCCTTTGCCTTTATCGGCCATTTCGGGCCGAACCAAGACCTTTTTGCATGTGAGTTCTATTGTATTAACAGGAAAGGGTTGTGTGTCTACTTGCATCTCCTGAAAAGCCAATCGACCCTCATTTATGGCCGATTGTATCTGTCGACGAAAAACATTACAATCATTGGTGGCATGAGAAAAGGAATTATGCCACTTACAATAAGCACGCCTCTTTAATTCATCAGGAGGAGGAATAGTATGAGTTAATTTAATGTTGCCGTTTTTCAGTAACTCGTCAAATATTTTATCGCATTTGGCAACATTAAACGTAAACTTAACTTCTTCTTGTCGATTCTTTCGAATCGACTGTAAAGCAGAACATGGTGAAGGTTTAGCCTGCCCTGGCCAAACCAGTTCGGCGGTGTATACATCCATGGATTCATCGTCCGAGTTATCGTATCCCACTAGATGCATCTTATGGCTAGCCGATTTTGATGTTTCCTTACTTCGGCTTTCACATGTCATAGCCCGCTGGTGCAAGTGCACTAGCGAAAAGAATTGAGTGCCATCTAATTTTTCTTTTAAGTAGGGTCGCAACCCATTGAAAGCTAGCCCTGTTAGTTGTTTTTCCGCGACATGAATCTGAAAGCATCGGTTTCTAGTGTCCCGGAATCTCCGGATATAGTCATTAACCGATTCTTCAGGCCCCTGTTGGACTGAAGCTAAGTCAGCCAATTCTAACTCATGTTCTCCTGAGAAGAAGTGCTCATGAAATTTCTGCTCTAATTCTTCCCAAGAGTTAATAGAATTTGGTGGCAAAGCAGCGTACCATGCAAATGCAGTATCAGTAAGGGACAACGAGAATAAACGAACGCGGTAGGCTTCCCCATCAGCCAATTCTCCCAAGTGTGCTATGAATTGGCTTATATGTTCGTGTGTGCTCTTCCCACTTTCACCAGAAAACTTAGAGAAGTCTGGTATTCTAGTTCCCTGTGGGTATGGCACGGTGTCGAATCGGTGGCTATAAGGCTTCCGATACGATTGCCCTGTACCTGACACACTAACACCGAGTTTGTCCCTGAACATCCCGGCTACCTCGTCTCTGACCCTCTCTGCCATGTCTGGCGACCATCCATTGAGTTTGTGGGTGGAGATTTCAGGTTGCCTGACATTACTCTGTCGGCTTTCCTCCCAGGTATGTTTGAGGTGTGTGTTAGGTGTCCTATTAATGTCACTAGCTCCTGCCCTATACCCCTCAGGCTCTCTTGTGGCCGAATAGTATTCAGCCCTATGTCCATGAGGTGGTATGGCATGATTATAATGTGTTGCTGGTGGGGCACCATAATGTTGCTGCGATGAATGTGGGAACTGTGCGTATTGCGCGGCTCTCGGCTCTGCGTATGCATATCCGGACGGTCCGGCGTAAGAGGCCGAATGGTCCGCGACCTGGCCAAATGGTCTGAAGGTATATCCAGATTGTCCAGCCGTATATGGTGCTACGTGGGTAGTCTCGTACCCAGACCGTCTGTCGTAAAGAACTGGACGGTCCGCGATCGGGCCGAATGGTCCAGGGCTGTACCCGGATGGATCGGCCATATATGGCGTGACTTGGGCAGTCTGCGCATGGACCCGTGTAGAGTCGGATGGTCCAGCGTAATACGTCGGCCGGTTCATGCCATATCCGGACGGTCCGGCGTAAGATGGCGGACGGTCCGCAACATATCCGGATGGTCCGGCGTGATGCACCGGACGGTCCGTGATGGGGCCGAAGTGTTCAGGGTTGTATCCTGATGGTCCGGCCATGTACGGTGCGACCTGAGTGTTTTGTGTGCGGGCCTGCATCTGGTCGGACGGTCCGGCGAAATACGCCGGACGGTCCGCGGTATAACCGGACTGTCTGAGATGATGTTCGGACGGTCCGGCCGCGTCCAGTACTTGCCGCGTGCCTAGTGGTTGTGGCTGTGGTGGTGGCGCGAAAGCGTGCATCGACATACCATATGATGGCTGGGTCAAGGGTGACCCATTTATAGCCGATGTGTTTGACGCGGGTGGCACTGTATTAGACTCTCGCGATGGAAAGTTAGGAGCAGCTGATTTCTCGTATGCACGTAAATGCATTTTAATAGATTCATCTACATATTGCTTTAACTGATCTTCTCGTTGATCCATGAAAGTCGTAAGAGATAGATCTGGAGTACTTACAGCGGGACCCTGAAGTGGAGGTAGGAGAGATTCCATATCGATCTCCCCTTGACGGACGATCTTCTGGTGGCGATCTACCGTGAAGTGTGACAAGTACTTGTCCGCCGCCTCCTTGCGCCGTTCGGAGAGTTTATGCAGCAGTTCCGCCTCTTCCTTGTCACGTTGTTCGTTCCATTGCCGCATCACCTCCTTCTCATCGCGCATTACGAGGTCTTCAAAGGGCATTTGGTCATCAGCCGGGAGCGCCTCCATGGCCGGCTTGATGATGTTGGTGGTGGAGATCTTGGTGTGATCCTTAGAACCGGCCATCTATGGGCCGATTTTTAGCAGGTCTAGACACCTAATCCCCAGTGGAGTCGCCAAAAGTATGTTGACACCTTTTTGGAGGCGCCAATCACTCAAGAAGAACCGGCGGCGGTGCCCTCTGGTCAGGCGCGGACGGTCCGCGGCACAGGGCCGGACGGTCCGCGACCTGGTGCAGGAGCCCGGGTTCCCTGCCTGACGACCGGACGGTCCGCGCCCTGGGGCCGGACGGTCCGCGCGTGCGCAGGGGCGGCGGAAGATCACCGACGACGCCTGGATCTCGCTCCCGGGAGGGACCCCGTCGGGGAGGAGAGATCCTAGGTGGTGTCTAGGCTCGGGCAGGCCGACCTAGACTCCTCTAATCGACGTAGAGTCGAGGAGAGGCGGAGAATTTGGGGATTGGAATACTAAACTAGGGCTAAACTAGAACTAGACTAGAACTACTCCTAATGCATAAGGTAAAAACGAGTAATAGACTTGATTTGTTCGATTGTTGGGGGTTCAATCGGCCGTAGCCCTTCATCTATATAAAGGGGGAGGTCTGGATCCGCTTCCAACTGATTTCCGAGTTAATCCCGCGGTTTTAGGTAACAAATCCCGCGAGAAACTAGGAACCCTAACTGACTCTGCGCACGCGCGGACCGTCCGCGCCACCACCGCGGACCGTCCGGACCGCGGACCGTCCGGCCTCCGGGCCGGACCGTCCGCACGGTCATTTTGGGTTCGAACAACTCCATTTTAGGTTATACTAGTACAATGCTCGTTTGTTGTGACGGAACCCAGTAAATCAGTGTGGTGAACCATCCTAATGAGAAATACTCATAAAAAATAAATTTATTATTAAAGTGAACATATGATTCATGTAAGAACAAATATTATAGTTTATCTTAGCTAAAAGGCCGAGAAATGTATGAGTTAAAAATAAGTCTGACCCCTTTTAAATAGCTTAGTCAATCACTCGTCCTCTTTTAGATAGCGAGGTGGTAATATGTGATAGCATTGCGCTATGTATGACCTCCTGTCGGGTTAGGCTTAGCTGGTTTCTCATGGCTTATCTATGTGATAACATTCCACTCGTAAGTGAGAAGGGAGAGATAATCAGAGAAACATACCTATGTGCTTCACGTGTTACAACACACGACGCTAGGAGATAGCAATGGGTCCCGTCGGGTTTTAGCTCCTTGTTCTCGTCCCCGTGACGAATTTTTCTCTTACGGGAATCCCACGAACTTTTGTGAAGGACATTTCTTCTCCATCCCTGTTACCCACGGGGATAAATCCCCGTCCCCGCGTACTTCATTTGTTATTAATGTATAACATTATCACTTATACACATTGTTAGATGTATAAAAATCATATTATGTATATTAAAGTGAACACATTGGTATAACAGATGATCTCTTGACAAGGTAATTATTTATTTTCATCATTAACTATTATATGAAAACATCGTCACATATAAGTTTAACGGATCCCATCCCTATCTCCGTTTACCTGTCCGGGTAGATTTTTTTTCGTTTACATCCTGTGGGTTTACATCCTGTGGGTGAAAAAACTTCCTCATTCCCCGTCCCCTAATATAGAAATTCTTCGTGGTGAATCGGGGCTCAAGTCACCATTGTCATCTCTATGCACATGTTTAAATCACGAGTTAGAAGGGAACGAAGTATAATGACTCTTTTGTAAAAAGGACGACGATGAAAACCATGAAAGCTGGCACACATTTTTATTTTTATTTTTCAAGTTTTGGAACTAAGCCAAATACAAATAATATTTGAATTTAACGTCAAAAACCTACCCTACATTAAATAAAAAACAATATACTTCGGCAAGAATGCAAAAAAAAACATATTTATCTCTTGGTGGTCACAACTTTGTTAGCCCTTGGTAATTAGGAATCCGTCCCTACAATATCTGAGTGGCAGCACCCAGTCAAAGCACATTGTACAATACATTCCATTGTATTTTATTAACAAATCATTCTGTAAACACAGCACACATCCATGAGCGCAAACATCACACATTCACACTTATTCCAACCATGCATGCCATACAATGGCCAGATGCATAGGAAAAGCCACACAAATCCAAACGGGTCCAACCATTGGAGAAACATACATAACAATGGACTTCGTAGATGAAGATGGGCATTAAGAGGCAATCAGAACCGATGGCAAATAACCACACAAGCACAAACACAAACCGTAGTTAGATAGTTACCACACCATGGGATTGAAGGAGAGGGTCCTCTGGTGTCAAGCATATTACTTCCAGCAGAAAGAGAACCTTGCGGCACCATTGCTGTCCTCTCGTTTGCCTTCTTCTGCTGGGACTTGAATTTCTGGTTTAATATGTCGACGAGTAGGATTGTTCCTATGTTTTTCAATTGCTTCTTTCACTGCGCCAGGGAACGTATCGCCACTGAACTCGACCTCCTTCAGTCTGGGAAGCTCGTGGATGCCCGAGAGAGAGGTGGGCGAGGACCAGATGATCTTCTCCAGCTTAGGAGCAGATCCCCCGGTGAAGACGATATCCGTGACGGTAGGGCAGTCAACAGCAAGGAGGTTTAGCTTCGGGAACCCATCTTTTTTGAAGGTAATCTTGTTCTGGCTTATGCCACAGGACTTGAGCACTAAGGAGCGCATATTTCTGCAGTTGGCCATGGTTTCTAGATCACCTTGCTCAAGCAACGCGCCACGAAGAGTCAGCTTGTGAGCGTCGAATGATGGAACCAGCCTGCTACTGCTCTTGTCCAATTCGACCTCATCTAGTTTGACGAGATTCCATGATCTACAAATAGAACCTATGTTCGTGGAAGTCAGCACGATCTTCTCAAGTTCAGAAACTGCTCCATACTCAAATGTGATCTCCGTCAAGTTGGAGCCCTCAACAGAGAGGTGCTTTAGAGTTGTGAATTTCTCCACACTGAAGGTGAGGATGCTTGGGGTGCATTCAACGTGTTGGAGTTTGATGCACAGTAGCCTGGGCAGATCGGCGAGGAGCTTCAGATCGTCCTGGTTCAGGCAGGTGTTACTTAGGGTCACCTTGGCAAGTTTAGCTCCACCCCGGTGTTGACTGAACAATGGAAGAAGACGGCCCATCTGCGTCGTTCCACTGATGGATAGACTCTCAAGAAGCTTAGGAGGGTACTTCAGTAGGGACTGAATACCATCCGGTAGTTCTTTGGCAGGAGTGCCCTCACATACAGTTGTGGGAAGAGTGATCGATAGAGATTGGAGGGACTCCTGCAGGTCACTGATTGATCGCAGCAATTCCTTGAGGTGGTTTTCCTTGTCGCCAATAACCACACCAAGCTTCCTTAGCTGGCATAGCCTTCCAATGTCAGTCAAGTCATGACTAGCTAGTGCCCTTACATTGGAAAGCACCTCCATGTTTGTCATTTTCTCGATCTTGTGAGGGATCAGGACACTGGAGCTCGTAGCTGAACTAGTGGAGCCACCCAAAAGGCGCTTCAGCTTGTGTAGCAGAACATGTTTCGTTGCAGACGCAGGCACGCTGGTCTGCCGTAGATCCAGTACCTCCAGCTCATGCAGATTGTTGATTTCGCTGGGCAGCTTTTGTAGATTTGTTCTCCTTAGGCTCAGATACTTGAGCAGCAGCATCTTGCGGCAGACGACTACGAAGTAGTGCTCGTCCCTTCCACCAAAGCAACCACAGCCTTCCAGATCTAGTACCTTGAGCAGGGACACCTGAGACGATTTAGACAGATCTTGAAAGAAAGTACTGATTGTTTCAGAGCCGCGGAGTCGAAGGTCGTTGAAAATCGAGAAGTAGCGGGCCAGGTGATGCGACAGGCGTGTCTCCAAAATGTGCTGGTTCCTTGCAATCTTTGTAATGATCTGATGAACTGGAGCACCTGCCATGCAGCTCTTGACCTTTCCAGTGGCGCTGGTATCAACCGGATAAACAAGGCACCGGCTGATGAGAACATCAAAGCACCGGTTAGCCTCACGCACAGAGCTAGGCCAATCCTCCTTGGTTATCAGCCCTTCTACAACCCACCTCCCTACCAAGGTCGACCGCCTGATCTCGTGTCCAAGGGGAAAGATAGCTAGGTACAGCAGGCAGGACTTGTACTCTTTAGGCAGGTCATTGTAAGAGAACTTGAACATTTTCTTGGCAATACTGGCTGAGGATTTTCTGGAAGCCTCCTGCAGGGTGGTATGCAGCTTCGTTAGCTCTTCGTTGCTCCTGCTGGGTTTAGCGTACAGAGCACGAGTGAAGATTTTCATGCACAGTTCATCCGGCTCACACTCCTCCAAGATCTTATGAATCGTTCTGAGCTTATCGCCGTCTTCGTCCTTCTGGTACCTTGCAAGCTGGAGCACGGTACTGTAGTAGCGGCCGGCGAGGGAATACTCGATAGGCTCCCGCTGTGGGTAACAGTATTCCTTAGCCCACTGGGCGCTCCTCGTGGTAGTGACGATCATTGCATCGGTGCCACAGGCTAGCAGACTCAAGGCGTTTCTGGTCTCGGTCCATGTGGATCCGTCCATCTTCTCATTGACTATGAGGATGATCAGGGGGCAGACATAGTTCAAGTGTTCCTTGATCTTGGTCGCTAGCGCGTAGCTCTTCAGCCGCTCTTTCAGCTTCTGCTTGATCTTGGCCATCTTCTGATCAACTGTAGTCTCGAAAACAGCTTTTCCGTTCGGACCAAGTTCACTTGTTGTTACTGCATGATTCCCTACTGTAGTCAGCGCCGTCGCCTCTGTAGCCTCCTGCTTCACCGCCGGCCTGTCCCTCTGCTGCTCGCTGCTGCCGGCCTTTGGGAACACTTCTAGCAGGATCTGTTTATATTGATCTTCAGGGAGACAAATTGGGGCTATGTGCTGCTGCTGCCTCGCGACTTGTCTGTTTCCTTCCTGTTCTTCTTCTGTTCCCGTTTGCTGCTCTTTATTAAGCTCCTTGGCTTCTTCTTCACCGGTGGCTTCCATGTGCTTCTTGAGCTTCCTGGCTATTTTTGCGATGACCTTGTCGTCCCATTCTGGTAATTTATCCATGCCTTCGTCGTCCTTCCGTTGGTCTTGAGCCGACGATGCTGATTGTGATTGGAGGAGCAGATGAAGAAGTAAATCCAAGTCCAGCTGCTCCACGTCCTTCTTCTGCTGAAGCTCCAGCTGAAGCAGCTGCTGCAGGTGGGCGCCCTTGGAACGTCGATCGCGGATAGCACTCTTGATCTTGTCGAGCTTGTCGTCAATCTTCATTTCCTTTATTTTCTCCTTGATTTCACGAAGCATGAGCTTTTTTTCATGGTAGATGCCCAGTTTTCTGCAGTAAACTTGCCAGGAATCAAGACCATCATTGACATCCTCCCCTTGGCCTGATTTATCCTGCGGATGGGACTGAGACTCGAGTTTGAGCTGGCGCAGGATGTAGTATAGAGCCTCGTTGGGTCCTAGCGGCAACATATCCAGGTGTACTGCTGGGATGTCGATCAAGACAGCACGGTTGTAGCCAAGGTTATCGAGGAACCCACCCGCGGATGGAAAAATCAGAGCTTCTTGTGCAAGAGCGATGGCGTCCGCCATCATGTGTTGTGGTTCCCGTTCCGGTACAAGAACAGAGATGGAAAACGTCTCGCTGGCGTCTATCTGAAGTGATTCAACCCACTCCACCAGCTTGGCCTGAAAGTAGTCCACCAGAGTGCAAGCTTCAATGAAGGCGTTTCTATCGGCGGTGGCCATAGCCGCCACCGCGAGCTGAGGATCGCCGTCTTCTTCGTCGTCGTACCCATCTGGGGCAGGTGCAGCGGCCTGAACTGAATCCCATGACGACGACGACGGCAGCGGCGGTGGCGTCGCAGCAGCTGCCCCAGCCACAGGAGGCGACGACTTTCCGGGGATCTCTACGCCGTACCTCAGCCGCCGCTCGCCGACGTCACGCGCCCGGAGCTTGAGCAGGCCCAGCTGGACGGCCGCGCGGTGCTGCCCGACCAGCTTCTGCAGGAACCAGGGGACCCACCAGCACCACAGGTAGCGCCTGACGCCGCCCCTGGCGCGGTGGATGTCGGGGTTGCCCCGGTACAGGTAGAGGTCGAGGCAGTTGTTGCAGTCCTGCGCGAGCATGCGCACCCGGTTCATCCAGGTGCGCACCTGCTCGTCGTGCTCGCCGCCCGGGGGCGCCGTCCTGGCCAGGTGGAGCAGGAAGCTGTTCATGCTCTCCATCTCCTCCTTGATGAACTGCACGTCGCCCCGGACGCTGCCCAGCAACGACATCTCGTTGCGGATGACGCCTAGGAGCGAGCCAACGGCGCCGGCTGCGAGCTCGGCCATGGCTTAGCTAGCTAGCTAGCTTCTCTCCGCTCTGCCGGCCGGCCGGCTGGTCGTCGATAGGTTGTTTGGATCTTGGTTCGATTGGTTTCCTAGCTAGGGCTGAAGGCTGTCCACTGTCCTTAGCTTGCTAGGATGGCGGTGCATTCTGCCTTGCGTGCGTGCATGCTTTTCTGCAGCGTTGCATATTGTTTATTCTTCCACATGTGCTACGCAAACTGCCTGCAGGTCAAGGCAAGTATGGTATGGACGTACCTTGCTTGTGAGCAGCAGCTGGGCCAGCATGAAATACGAATCCTCTTTTTTCTCTACCTTTTCGTTTCGTAAGGAATGCAAACCGGACCTTTTTTTTTAAGAATCAGGAGGAGGAGGCCCCTACTGAGAATTTTATTAAAGAAGTGAAAAGAAAACGTTACAACTTAGTCTCTTTACAAAAGTTAAAATGCAGTAGATTAGGAAGCACTACTCCTATGCCTGCCACAGACTTAGCCAATTCGGGATAGAGGTGTCAAAGATCCCCGCGCTCTGTGCATGATCAACCGCAGCTCCTTACTGAATTCCTGTGTACAGCGATGAACCGAAGGATCTTTGTTTGAAAACAGCCACTCGTTTCGGCTTTTCCAGATGCTCCATGTCATGAGAATAATAACCTCCATAGAGAAGGGGACGTTAAGTTGATGATTAAGGTTCGCTGATGCCTCGTCAGGATTAGAAATTCTGGGTGGGGTTATGCCAATTGAGTTCCAGCAGGTTTTCGCGAAATTGCATCTGAGGAACAGATGATAGAGAGTCTCCTCTCTTTGTTAAAGGCAGTTCTCGCAAGAATAAGAGTCCAGCTTCATGTTTCTCCTTCTCAGCATATCTCTGGTATTTAGCCTATTTTTAAGCCACAACCAATAGAAGACTCTATGCTTAGGCTGACATTTGCTTTTCCATAAGATTTTGTAAATAGGGTGAACCTGCGTCTGGCCCATAAAAAATCTGTACGCTTTTTGAGAGGAGAATTTGTCAGATCCCCAAATGTACCGCCAAGGTCGTGGGCGTTACTGAGGGCAATTTGCTCCCAAGACTCCTGCAGCTCCAGGTATTGATCATACGCTTGTTCAGAGATAGGCAAATGAAAAAAACCATCAAACTGCTCCTGCTCTTTAGCCTCTCTAATAGTCAACTTTGTGTTTTTGACAAAGGAGAATAACTCTGGGAAATTTTGCCTTGGGATGCTCTGACTCCACTGATCTTCCCAGAACGAAATTGATCTGCCATTGCCAATTTAGATCTGATCTCTAACGCGATGCAGTCTCTTTCTCAGTCTTTGATTTTCGGCCCGGGCTGTTCATTTGATTTCTGGTCTTTTTTTTGGTGAAGGAATCATCTTTTGGTCTTTCGAAACTTGGAAGGAGAATTCAAGGCGTTTGATTCCTCTCCTTCGCTACCATTTTGGTACAGATGCTAGTCCTAGAAAGTGACCATTTCTTGATGAAATCGCTATCATGAACATAATTTAATCACAAGTAACAATATAGCACCTACCTCAATTTTACAACTAAACAATGTAAAATTATTTTTCGTTCTCTAGAATCTCTCGTGCTTAGGTATAATTTTTGAATAATGGTTATGAGCACTATATTACGAGACGAAGAGCATGTCAACTCAACCCACGTATCTGTTGGTGCTTTTTGGGGCGCCAATCACTGCGTGAGAACCGAACGCGGTGCTCGCTGCACAGGTGCGGACGGTCCGTAGTTAGGGGCCGGACGGTCCGCGACATGGAGTGGGGCTTAGGGTTTCCTGCCTACAGGCCGGACGGTCTGCGCGTGCGCAGGGACGACGGAAGTCGCCGGCGGCGCCTGGATCTCGCTCCCGGGAGAGACCCCGTCGGGCAGGAGAGATCCTAGGTGTTGTCTAGACTCGACAGACGGACCTAGACTCCTCTAATCGACGTAGAGTCGAATAGAAGCAGAGAATTTGGAGATTGGAAGGCTAAACTAGAACTAGACTAAAACTACTACTAAATATACAAGAAATAAATGCGAGATAAATTGATTGTTGATTCGATTAATGATTACAAATCAGTCGTATTACTTTGTATTTATAAAGGAGGGGGCTAGATCCGTTACAAACAAACTCCCGAGCTAATTCCGTGAATCTCGTCAACAAACACATCAAGAAACTCGGAACCCTAATCGGTTTTGCGCGCGCGGACCGTCCGGCCCCAGGGCCGGACCGTCCGACGGCTCATTTTGGTGCTCAACATATGCCCCCATGCTTTTTGGTGGAGCTGAGCAAACCAAAAGCAACTAACTCTACATCGGTTTTCTTAAGCATCTTGCCACATACTAGAATGACACTGCTTGAGGAAACACCCATTCAAAGCTTTGGGCAAATCTTTGCCTTGTAATGTTTGCAATAAATATGCGTTAGCAGATATTACCTGTTTTACTTTGTATGGACCCTCCCAGCTTGGCGACCACTTCCCAAACTTCCAGTCTTTGTTTCTTAGAGGCAGGATGGTCTTCGACACTAGGTCCCCTACCTGAAATGACTTAGCTTTGACCTTCTTGTTGTAGGTCTTGGCTACCATGATTTTGTCATTTTCCATTTCTCCTAAGGCTGTCACCCTCTTGTCGATAACTTCATCAATATTGTCCATCATTGAATTATAATAATCACCGACAGTTAGATCATTTTGCTAGGCGAACCTGACAGCATTTAAACTTATTTCCACAGGCAACACTGCTTTCTGCTCATAGACAAGCTCAAAAGGAGATACTTTAGTAGCAATGTGCTTAGATATTCTGTAAGCCCACAAAGCTTTGGACAAAATCCTATGCCAATGCTTAAGATTATCAGATATCTTTTTTTTATCAAGTTAATCAATGTTCTATTACTAGACTCGACCTGTCCATTGGCCTGAGCATAATATGGAGATGAATTGAGCAACTTAATTTTATATAATTCAGCAAACTCACGTACTTCCTTTGACATAAAAGAAGTCCCTTGATCTGTAGTCAAGGTCTGGGGAATGCCGAATCTATGAATAATATGTTCAGTTATGAACTCAATAACCTCCATGTGTGTCATGTTCTTTAGAGCAACGGCTTCAGTCCACTTGGTAAAGTAGTCAGTGGCAACTAACACGAACCGATGCCCTTTTGATGATGAAGGATGAATTTCTCCTATAAAGTCCAATCCCCATCCTCTGAAAGGCCAAGGCTTGATGATAGGATGTAATTCGGCTGCAGGGACCAACTGTAAGTCGCTGAATTTTTGACATACTTGGCATTCTTTGTAGTATTTAAAACAATCGGCTATGATGTTAGGTCAATAGAAACCAGACCTTCACAACAACCACTTCATCTTTGGAGCCGATTGATGGGTACCACAAATACCATCATGTACTTCGGCCATGACTAATATAGCATCACCTGGGCCTAAGCATTTAAGCAGGACGTCGCTGACTGTTCGGTGGTAGAGTTCATCACTCATTAAAACATACTTGAAAGCTGTACGCCGAATGTTCTTATCCGTCCTAACACTGGGATTTCGTAAATAATTAATTATGGGTGTCCTCCAATCACCTGTATCGGCTTCATTATTAGCCGAATCAATTAGGAGGACTTTCTAGTTAACCCCGGACAGTCTGGAGTCTTCACTCGAAGGGTCCGCGACCTGGGAGATTGGCCCTGTACCATTTATCAGATTTTCAGTGTTGTGAAATTTCCCTCGCTTTATCCGACAACCTGACGCATCTTGTGACAAATTATTAGCCCTGTGATTTTCAACTCTAGAAATGTGCCGAATACTGAATTCGTCAAAAGAATGAATTATGCCGCAACACTTTTCAAGGTAACTATTTAGAGTACCATCAAAACATTGATATTCTTCTAATACCTGTTGGACAACCAACTGAGAATCACCAAATGCCTTCACATGTTTTACTCCCATACAATTTAAAAGTTCCAAGTCGAACAAAAGGGCCTCATATTCGGCTTGGTTGTTAGCGCATTAAGTTTTCAATCGGCTAGAGAAGTCGAAGGAGACATTAGTTGGTGAAACAAGCACGATGCCAATTCCTTGCCCTTCATTTCAAACCGATCCATCAAAATATAAAGTCCAGGGAGTAACAGTGAGGTATGATACGTCTAGTTTATGAGTATCATTGATATGATGTTCTACAATAAAATCTGCTATGACCTGGCCTTTCATAGATTTCAATGGTTCATAGGCCAAGTCATACTCTATAAGTGCATAAGCTCATTTACCAATCCTATCACTCATAATCGGGTTTTGCAACATGTATTTAATCACATTGGTTTGACTGGCAATGGTGCAATGACTAGACAGTAAATAACATCTACACTTGGTGCATGCATGAAATAGGCATAAGCATAACTTTTCGATAAAAGTGTACCTTGTTTCAGCATCCACTAGCCTCCGACTTAGGTAGGTCACCACATGCTCCTTTCCTTCGGTCACTTGCATCAGAACAACCCCAATAACCTTATCTTCAGATGCAATGTACAATCTGAACAGTACTCCTGCCTATGGTGCTTTTAATACGGGAGCCGAAGACAAATACTTTCTGATGAGATCAAGCGCTTCCTGCTGTTCTGCCCCCCAAGTGAATTTGGCATCATTCTTAAGCCGAAGGATAGGGGTGAAGGCATCAATCTTCCCGGCTAGGTTAGAAATAAACCTCCGCAAATAATTTATCTTGCCGAGAAACTTCTGCACTTCGACCTTACAGGTTGGAGGTCCCACATTCCAAATAGATTTGATTCGGTCAAGGTCTATCTATATACCATGTTCATGAATGATGAATCCTAAGAACTTACCAGCCGACACTCCAAAAGCACATTTATGTGGGTTCATTTTCAGACCATACCGACGCATTTTATCAAAGGCTTTGCGCAAATCAGCTATATGAGAGCTAAACTCAGCCGATTTGACTACAATATCATCAATATAGACTTCCACAATATTTCCCAACAGCTTGTGAAAGATCAAATTCATAGCCCTCTAATAAGTAGCACCAGCATTTTTCATACCAAATATCATGACAACCCACTCAAATAAACCAATGAAGCCTGGACATATAAAGGACGTTTTAGACGCATCTTCTTAGGCCATGAAAATTTGATTATATCCGGCATTACCATCAAGAAAGCTAATAATTCCATTTCTTGACGCATTATTGATCAATGTGTCAGCTATGGGCATGGGATATTCATCTTTAGGAGTTGCTCTATTCAAATTGCGAAAATCAATGCATACTCTGAGCTTACCTGATTCTTTCTTCTCCACCGGCGCAATATTGGAGACCAACTCTGCGTATCTGCAAGGTCTAATAAAATTAGCTTCTATCAGCCGATGAATTTCGTCCTTGATTCGTAGGAGAAGGTCTGGATGAAATGTTCTAGCTTTTTGCTTGAAAGGTCTGAAACCGGACTTAATGGGCAGTCGATGCTCTACGATCTCACGGCTTAATCCCGACATCTCAGTGTAATTCCAAGCAAAGAAATCAGAATATTCTTTCAATAGACCGATCATTTCATCTCTAGGATCGGTCTCCAGGGTCTTGTTCACAAAAGTCGGCCTTGGAATTTTATCATTTCCTATGTCGATCTCCTCCAAAGGATCGGCTGATGTAAACCTCTGTCCTAATTTGTCGAGATCTCTGAATTCCTCTATCATGTCTCCCACAGAGTAATTAAATGATCTTTGTGTGATGGCGGACTCTCCGGTCTTGGGTTCCGAATCATCCGCGATACTGACTTTATGCTGTGGTAGATGTTCGGTCTTAAAGACCGAACTGTTTTGTGAAAGACTGGACCATCTAGCCTTAGAAGCCGGACTGTCCGTGACCAGGGACTCATTCATTTTGTGTGTACTCACCATTTAAACTTTATTTAGGATTTAGCCGATTTTCCATCGGCTCTAACATCACAGGAATAAAACCCATTTTATCTATACTTATAAACGGATAATCGGAAAAGTCTACTCCTGTGAGACACGTAGTAGTCTCATAGGTCCAAAGTACAGGAGCATCGGCCACAGCGATACAGGCCGATGCATCAGCATGCACTTGTTCTACATCGTCGCCTACCCATTGTAGTAGCATTTGATGTAGTGTAGAAGGTATACATTGATTAGTGTGAATCCAATCTCTGCCTAAGATTAGAGTGTAATTTCCTTCTACATCAGCAACGAAGAATGCAGCAGCAAGGGTCTTAGTCCAGATGGTGAATTCAACGGACGTGACTCCCCTGGCTTTGATCGAATTATTAGTCCCAACGCCGCTGAGGGTCATGTTGGTCTTGACAAGTTTGTCATCCTGTTTACCTAATTTTCTATACAATGAATAAGGCATTAGATTTACAGCCGCCCCCCATCCACCAATATTTTAGCAATCGGTATCCCATCGATGTGACTGCGCACGAAGAGCAGCTTTAAATGATTTACCGATTCCTTTGGTTTAGTGAAGACGACCTCTTTAGGACCAAAGTCAAATTGAGCAACAATAGGTTCACCATCGCCAAATAATGTTACAATCAGTAGAGAATGTAATAACATTTATATCCATACCTGGGTGTTCTGGAGAAGCTTCGTAGTCGACCAGGTCTTCCCCCAGTAGGTCGTCCTCCTCCATTTGTGTCGGCACGTCGTCGGAGGCGTCCTGGTGTGGTGTGGACGGTCCGGACTCAGGGGTCGGACGGTCCGCGCCTTGTGCAGATGGTTCTGAGAGCACCTAGAGGGGGGGGGGTGAATAGGTGATCCTGTAAAACTTAAACTTATAGCCACAAAAACTTGTTAAGTGTTAGCACAATTAATGCCAAGTGGCTAGAGGGGAGTCTCAACAAAACACACTACCACAAGAGATCAAACACAGAGATGACACAGTGGTTTATCCCGTGGTTCGGCCAAGACCAACGCTTGCCTACTCCACGTTGTGGCGTCCCAACGGACGAGGGTTGCAATCAACCCCTCTCAAGCGGTTCAAAGACCCACTTGAATACCACGGTGTTTTGCTTGCTTTTTCTCAATCCCGTTTGCGAGGAATCTCCACAACTTGGAGCCTCTCGCCCTTACAATTGAAGTTCACAAAGAAACATAGAGCAAGGGTGGGAATGAGCAATGCACACAAGACTTCAAAAGATCAGAGCAACAACACGCACACAAGCAGCAACAAGAGCTCGCAACACAACTCAAAGAGTTCACAACTCCACAAGAGCTCTATATGCTATCACAATGAAGCGAATGCGTGAGATCGATGTCTTGGTGCTTAGGAATGTTGTAGGAATGCTTGGTATTCTCCTCCATCCGCCTAGGGGTCCCTTTTATAGCCCCAAGGCAGCTAGGAGCCGTTGAGAACAAATCTGGAAGGCCATCCTTGTCTTCTGTCGTCGGGCGCACCGGACAGTCCGGTGCACACCGGACACTGTCCGGTGCCCGATTTCTTTCCTTAAACGGCGCAGCCGATCGTTGCCGACCGTTGCAGATCTGGCGCACCGGACAATCCGGTGAACACCGGACAGTCCGGTGCCTCCTTCCGACCATTGGCCAGACCACGTGTCGCGCGCAGATTCCGCGGCCGACCGTTGGCTCGACCAACCGTTGGCTCACCGGACAGTCCGGTGAATTTTAGCCGTACGCCGTCGTCAAATTCCCGAGAGCGACGTCTTCAGGTCGAGGCAGCCTGGCGCACCGGACACTATCCGGTGCACCACCGGACAGTCCGGTGCCCCAGACCGAAACAGCCTTTGGCTGTACACAGCCAACTTTTCTTTGACTTGCTTTCTCCTGTTTCTAACACTTAGACAAGTATATTAGTACACAAAACCAATGTACTAAGGCTTAGAAACATACCTTTACTCGTGATTTGCACTTTGTTAATCCATGGGCATAGATTCACATTTAAGCACTTGTGTTGGCACTCAATCACCAAAATACTTAGAAATGGCCCAAGGGCTCATTTCCCTTTCAATCTCCCCCTTTTTGGTGATTTATGCCAACACAACATAAAACAACTAGAACAGGTGCAAAAACACTTCAAATAAACCTCAAATTTATTTTGATTCATTTTTGGCATATACGGATCATCCTTTGCCACCACTTGGTTTTTGCAAATCAAACTCAAATCTCTATCTCTAAGTCAAACACACATGTTGAAGCATAAAGAGAGTCATTCCTAAAGAGATTGATCAAAGATTTCAAAAACTCCCCCTTTTTCCCATAATCACTACTTCTCCCCACAAGAAGCCAACTTTTGACAAAAGAGACAATAAGAGAGTTTTGACAAAACAAAAAGCTCTATTTCACTATTTTCAAAATTTCTCAAGTGGTAGCTGATCCATTTTTCACTTTGGCCTTTATTTTCTCCCCCTTTGGCATCAAGCACCAAAACGGGATCAATCTTGGCCTTTTTAACCCCATTGCCTCACCAAAATCTGCAATGAAGAGCAAATGGCAATAAGAGTTCATGAGATGGACTTGGAATAAGTTACCCTCTCATCGGAGTGCAGTGGAAGTCTTTCATGGTCCAAGTCCACCATTTCCCTTTTCAATAATTCTCCTTCGAGACTAAATCAAGCAAACTCAAGCATATGGTTAGTCTCAAAGGGTCAAGTTGTAACACATCTCCCCCTAAGCATGTGCATCACTTTGCAACGGACTTGTGAGGTCCAGGGAGTGTTTGTACAACTTGAGCATCACAATAAGCAACAAATTGCAGAATGAACATGATCAAAGGCATAAACACATGTATGCTATAATTCAATCCAAGTTCCGCGAATCTAAGACATTTAGCTCACTACGCAGCCTGCAAAAGGTCTTCTCATCTAGAGGCTTGGTAAAGATATCGGCTAGCTGGTTCTCGGTGCTAACATGAAACACTTCGATATCTCCCTTTTGCTGGTGGTCTCTCAAAAAGTGATGCCGGATGTCTATGTGCTTTGTGCGGCTGTGCTCAACAGGATTTTCCGCCATGCGGATAGCACTCTCATTATCACATAGGAGTGGGACTTTGCTCAGATTGTAGCCAAAGTCCCTGAGGGTTTGCCTCATCCAAAGTAGTTGCGCGCAACACTGACCTGCGGCAACGTACTCGGCCTCAGCGGTGGATAGGGCAACGGAGGTTTGTTTCTTAGAATTCCATGACACTAGGGACCTTCCTAAGAATTGGCACGTCCCCGATGTACTCTTCCTATCGACCTTACATCCAGCATAGTCGGAATCTGAATATCCAATCAAGTCAAAGGTAGACCCCTTTGGATACCAGAGCCCAAAGCAAGGCGTAGCAACTAAATATCTAAGGATTCGCTTCACTGCCACTAAGTGACATTCCTTAGGATCAGATTGAAATCTAGCACACATGCATACGCTAAGCATAATATCCGGTCTACTAGCACATAAATAAAGTAAAGACCCTATCATTGACCGGTATGCTTTTTGATCAACGGACTTACCTCCTTTGTTGAGGTCGGTGTGTCCGTCGGTTCCCATCGGAGTCTTTGCGGGCTTGGCGTCCTTCATCCCAAACCGCTTCAGCAGATCTTGCGTGTACTTCGTTTGGGAGATGAAGGTGCCGTCCTTGAGTTGCTTCACTTGAAACCCAAGGAAGTAGTTCAACTCGCCCATCATTGACATCTCGAATTTCTGCGTCATCACCCTGCTAAACTCTTCACAAGACTTTTTATTAGTAGAACCAAATATTATGTCATTGACATAAATTTGGCATACAAACAAATCACCATCACATGTCTTAGTGAACAGAGTTGGATCGGCTTTCCCAACCTTGAAAGCATTAGCAATTAAGAAATCTCTAAGGCATTCATACCATGCTCTTGGGGCTTGCTTAAGTCCATAGAGCGCCTTAGAGAGCTTACACACGTGGTCGGGGTACCGTTCATCCTCGAAGCCAGGGGGTTGCTCTACGTACACCTCCTCCTTTATTGGCCCGTTGAGGAAAGCGCTCTTCACATCCATTTGGTACAACCTGAAAGAATGGTGAGCGGCATATGCTAGCAAGATACGAATGGACTCTAGCCTAGCCACAGGAGCAAAAGTCTCCTCAAAGTCCAAACCTGCGACTTGGGCATAACCTTTTGCCACAAGTCGAGCCTTGTTCCTTGTCACCACTCCGTGCTCGTCTTGTTTGTTGCGGAACACCCACTTGGTTCCCACAACATTTTGCTTAGGATGAGGCACCAGCGTCCAAACTTCATTCCTCTTGAAGTTATTGAGCTCCTCTTGCATAGCCAACACCCAGTCCGGATCTCGCAAGGCCTCTTCTACCCTGAAAGGCTCAATAGAAGAGACAAAGGAGTAATGTTCACAAAAATTAACTAATCGAGACCGAGTAGTTACTCCTTTGCTAATGTCACCCAGGATTTGGTCGACGGGATGATCCCTTTGAATCATCGCTCGAACTTGGGTTGGAGGTGCCGGTTGTGCTTCTTCCTCCATCACATGATCATCTTGTGCTCCCCCTTGATCACACGCCTCCTGTTGATGAACCTGTTCATCGTCTTGAGTTGGGGGATGCACCATAGTTGAGGAAGAAGGTTGATCTCGTTCAACTTGTTCCTGTGGCCGAACTTCTCCAATCGCCATGGTTCGTATAGCGGCCGTCGGAACATCTTCTTCATCTACATCATCACAATCAACAACTTGCTCTCTTGGAGAGCCATTAGTCTCATCAAATACAACGTCGCTAGAGACTTCAACCAAACCCGATGATTTGTTGAAGACTCTATACGCCTTTGTATTTGAGTCATAACCTAACAAAAACCCTTCTACAGCTTTGGGAGCAAACTTAGAATTTCTACCTTTCTTCACTAGAATGTAGCACTTGCTCCCAAATACACGAAAGTAAGATACATTGGGTTTGTTACCGGTTAGCAGCTCATACGAAGTCTTCTTGAGGAGACGGTGAAGGTAGACCCTGTTGATGGCGTGGCAAGCCGTGTTCACGGCTTCCGACCAAAAACGCTCGGGGGTCTTGAATTCTCCAAGCATCGTCCTTGCCATATCGATTAGCGTCCTGTTCTTCCTCTCTACCACACCATTTTGCTGTGGTGTGTAGGGAGCGGAGAACTCGTGCTTGATCCCTTCCTCCTCAAGGAACTCCTCCACTTGAAGGTTCTTGAATTCGGACCCGTTGTCGCTCCTTATCTTCTTCACCTTGAGCTCAAACTTGTCACAACCCAACCAAGTTATCGGGCCCACGTACACCAATCCTTGCCCTCAAGGCCTCGGATAGATATGTAAGTGGATCAGATAACTTACTCGAGTTGCCGAGTTTCGATGAACTCGTTCCTTTCCAAGGACCATTCACGCAAAGTTGCAAATATTACAATAACCAATCCAGAACATAAGAGTTTAAAAAAAAACAGGAGTTGAGCGGAAGTCTTTACAATAGGATAATATACATTAACAAGCTAATAAGTTTACAAACCACAAAGTATTTATTATTACATGCCCGAGGTAGAGTTAAAGTGCTAACTTATTACATCAACTGGGAAGAAACCATCTTCCCGCAGCACCCACATAATGTACACAAGTAAAAGTCACCATTATGAGTTTAACAAAACTCATACGTGTTGATAGTTTCTCCTGCAACAACAATGGGATAAACCCTGAGTATGGAAATACTCAGCAAGACTGACCCGACTAAAGAAAAAGACTTTCAAGGATATGCTAGTTGTTGGGAATCAAGGTAAGGCTTACCAAATTTCAAAGACTCAGTTTTGCAGAAAAGCTTACTAGTAGTGGATCCTTAGGCCAAACTTTTACTTCACAAGTTAAGTACTTTTCCTGAATCTAGATTTGCCTAATCTAGAGCATTCACTTGTCCTACACTAGCTTCATTTTAACAACTTTAGTTTCACTTGTTATCTACGATGAGGGTCGAAGATCCAGTCTTCATATCCGAGAAGTTCGGCGATCCGAATCGATTAATACCCAGCTGGGGATCTCCAACCACACGACATATGTAGCACTTAACCCTTGCATATGTCAACTCGCCCACGGGTTTCTCAAGACCAGAACGGGTCCCCGCCAACCGAGAGCTCAGTACCCCACCATCCAGCCTCTTGCCAGGTGGATACACGATACTCTCGCCATCTCTCCACTCCCATTGCGGGCCGGCCTTTCTGGTATTGGTCCGACCGAGGCTAAGCTTACCCATGACGAGGCATGTGGCCAGTTAAAGGGTCCTAGATCAGCAGGCCAACAATCGGAACGGTCCTTAAGCGACACAGACGGGCGACCTTTCCTGCTCAACGTCTGGTCTCATATTAAGTTATTTCTGAAAACCTGGTACCTGTCAGAGGTACCCTACTGAAATGATGAAGTCATCAAGGCCTTTGATACCTTCATCACTCCAGACTCTTTTCTTTGTAAAAACATGATTCATAGATCAAAACATTTTGTTCTTAGTCTATGAGCATACTAAGCACATCTAGCTTTTTAAAACAGGTATCAAGGATGGTAATCAATATTCAAGGAAGTTATGCAACAAAGGTTTAATCATTCAACTCCTACCACCTAATGCATCATATAAGTGATAAAAGTTTAAAAATAGCAAGGAGGTGGCAAATGCACCGGGGCTTGCCTTGGTGAGGAGGAGAGTCGGGTTCTTCTACCAGGATATTACAGTTAGCAGCAAATCCAAATGGGGCACCTTCTGGAGGACCTTCACTGACAACCTCAGTTGGAGAAGGTTCCGATGGAGGAACAGGCTCCCCTTCCACTTCCACTTCAAATTCTTCTTCAAGGTGCTCTACAAGTCAATTCGAAGTACATGAATGCTTATGTAATGATATGCTATACAAATTTTCATAATTTTTGGTGCGCTGGTTTTATTTCTAAAATTCATTTAGGCATTCCAGAGGCATTTTTAATTACCCAAAAAATTAATTATTGCTACAAAAATCCTAAAACTGCTCCTAGCAAAAACTACAAAATTTTGCGGATTCAACAAAATTGATTTCACAATTTTTGCATATTTCTACATTTTCTGGTGCATTTTACATGTTGTCAACTAAAAGACAAACTTAAATAGAGACTGGACCGAAACCAACTGCTTGGTCCACGAACACAGGGAAATCTGCCCTGCGCCGACTACCCGCGCCACTTCTCTATAAACACCCCAGACTCAAAAATAATCTCACCGGAACCCTTACTACCAGTTTATGTGTCACGGGCATTTGCATCGAGGTCCCTTCCCTTTGGTTTATTCTCAACTCTGGTCCAAGACTGCACGTAGGCGACGAACTCAGGTTCAAGCCTGAGCTGCGCGTAAAAACCTGTGGCCGATGAACTTCTCCAGCAAAGGTAGGCTTCGCGAACCTATTCCTTAATGGACCGGTCAGACCTAGTTCCGAATTCATATCGATATCGCGCCTAATCTACCCTGCCCAAGGCTGTCAGCGCTTTATTATTACCCAAAGAATACAGAACAGATGATTATCAATAATAACAGCATCGATCTCGACAGATTATGATGATATGAGACATCGGCGGCGTGCTCACCAGACTGAGGAGCAAAGATTCTCAAGACGACATCAGACTGAACACCCTGACATGACCAGGCGTTTAGGAGCGTGGGGTATAGACAGTGGAACTCTGCTCGGTTTTAGATAAGAAACACAAACAGGGAGAGATGGTTTACGGCACTGGTGGTCACAGTTACAGTAAAACAAAGAGCACTCGGCCGGACTTGCACTTATCTGGGCGCCGATGTGTTTCAGCTGAGGTTTGCATGAGCTAGCACGCGGCCTCGACTCCTATGTCCACATAAGACCAGTCTACAGTGAGGCAAAGGGTAAAGGTTTGCTGGTGTTTGGACAGGGGAGCGCACCCACAGCTGAGTCACAGGTTTCTACCGGCTTCCTGGACTCCACCTGGCTTCAGATGCAGTGCGTCCATTTTTCCTGGGCAGCACATTTTTCTCCAGCAACCCCATCTCCAAACATCTGCCCTTCTTATCCACTACAGCCTAAAAACACGTAGGTAGGGAAAATGGAAAAAAGAACTTCTTCAGATATGCACAGACCCAATCCAAACTATCCACTGCATCTAATCTAAATTAAATTCAGCACACCTCTATTTAACCAAGCGACTTGGGGTAACCTTTTCTTTGAATTTAAAATAGAGACTGGGATATCCTTCTTCAGAAGAAATGTCCTCCTACAATGGATCTTCAAGTTTTATATAATGATTATCCCCCAAAAGCCCAAGAATGAAGAATTGAATGGTTCCAAGGTCAAGAGGATTACACAGTTTTTCTGAAAATTCAGCACAATAGCATCACATTTTAGGTTCTGAAACTGCACCTGGCAACCACCTGGACATCCCAACTTTAACCCCCTCGATCCACCAGATTCCAAGTAATACATGCCAACCTTAGTTAATAATATTTGCTTACCAAACAAATCTTTACAAGTTTGCTATAGAAGCCCAAGACTAAAAACTCGTGGATCAAGGGTTATAGTGCTCCAATGTTGAGTCTTGCGCTGCAAATTCAGATCTGATCAGTTTTCAGTATCTGTAACTCCGAGGGCCTGACAGACCATCCCTCTATTTCTCAAATTTCTCCACACAAACAGAGCTACCTCCCCACATCACACTTACTCACAAAATATTGGTCTTCAACTTTGCTGTAAACTTATAGGATCAATACTGCACAGATCTCCATTTATGCTACTCCAAAGTGAGGCACATCTCATAGGAGCCATAATTTCAGTTAGCTGAAATAAACTCTGAACGCAAAGACTGACAGGATGACTTTCAGACAGCTTTCCCTTTACTTTTTGTGTTGGATCAAACCCAACTCACTTAAAGGAATTTGTTCATGTATAGATGATCTCCATTTTTGTTATAAAGATCTCAGCTCCAAACTTCCTAGAAAAGACACCATACAGCTCCAAAGTTGAGCCAAATTACTGAAATTCAGACCAGTACACTATTCCCCATCTGAAGATGTAGAAGTCTGACAGCCTATCTGTAGGCGCCATTTTCTGCTATTTTTGTGTAGAACCAAACCAGTCTCCCTTAAGCAAACTTGTGCCCTGATAGGTAATCTACAATTTCTCTATAGCAAATATGGCCCAATACTCCACTAATCATCCACAAAAGGGCCCCAATGTTAGACCAATTATACACATTTCTAAAATCTGAACTGCACTAAGTCTGAAATTTCAGATTTGAGGATAGGACCTTTGGGCTAGGTTTTTCCACCAGTTTTATACAGCATTAGTGACATGACCCTTAATTAAATTTATACACCAACATGTGGTCTTGCACTTTATTATAATACTCCAAGTCTAGAATGGTATAAATTTGCCACTAATAGACTTCCAAAGTGGTCTCTAAACATAAAAGCTTCAGTTCTAGGAATCACACTAAACCTGAAATCCAGATTCTGAAATCCCACCTCTTTCCTATAAGACCTGAAAATCCATACACATGAAAGCTATTTGGTATGGAAAACTCTATAAGTTTGATAATTTGACTTTGGACAAAATATGACTAAATTCAAATTTCATTATTTGGGATTACATATGAGGGTTTTCTATAAACTTCCTACTCACTACTACTTACATTCAAAGTTTTCTTAAACCTAGTAAAGGCACTCTAGAGTCATTAAAATCACAGATATGCTAATGCACATGATGTTATGCCAGATTTCAGTTTTAGTAACACCAGGGGTGTTACATCCTTTCCCCCTAAAAATAAATCTCGTCCCGAGATTAAAGCTCGAGGCTAAGTAGTGAAAAAGAAAACACGTCACAATCCCATTTCTTTATTTCTGTTACAAGGCAGGGGGTGTGGGTGCCCTAGTCAATTTACATTAAGTAGAATTTACAATAGACTTAAGATTTACAAGACTCTAAAAACTTAGGAAACTTATTATTCAAAAACTCCTCAGATTCCCATGTAGCTTCATCTTCGGAATGCTTATTCCATTGCACTTTGTAGAATTTGATAGTCTTTCTGCGTGTAACCCTTTCCTGTTGATCTACAATCTTTATAGGGTGCTCGGAATAAGTCAAATCCGGTTCCAGATCAACATCAGAAATTTCTACCACTTTGTCAGGCACTTGAAGGCATTTCTTAAGTTGGGATACATGAAATACATTATGTATGGCCGAAAGATGTTCAGGTAGTTTCACCTTATAAGCCACAGATCCGCACCGTGCTAATATCTCAAAAGGGCCAACATAGCGTGGTGCCAATTTCCCTTTAATGCCAAAACGGTTTACCCCTTTCATAGGTGAAACCTTCAAATACACAAAATCGCCAACTTGGAAAAACAAGGGTCGTCTTCGCTTGTCTGCATAACGTTTGTGACGGTGTTGTGCAACCTTCAAACGGTGTTGAATAAGTTTCACCTTTTCTTCCGCCTCTTTTACTAAATCTGGCCCAAAGAAAAACCGTTCACCGGGTCCCGACCAATTGAGTGGAGTTCGGCACCGCTGCCCATAAAGAGCCTCAAAAGGTGCCATCTGGATACTCTCTTGGTAACTATTGTTGTAGGAAAATTCAGCCAACGGCAAGCACTCATCCCATTTTTCCGAATAAACTAATACACATGCTCGCAACATATCTTCCAAGATCTGATTTACCCTTTCGGTTTGCCCACTAGTTTGGGGATGATAAGCCGAACTATGAATTAGCTTAGTACCAAGAGACTTGTGGAATTCCTCCCAAAATCTTGAAACGAACTGAGGTCCTCGATCAGACACTATGGTCTTAGGCACACCGTGCAAACTCATAATCCGAGCAATATATAGTTCAGCATAAGTCTTTGTTGGATACAAAGTTCTCACCGGCAAGAAATGTGCGACCTTAGTAAAACGGTCCACAATTACCCAAATAGAGTCATAACCCTTTGATGTTTTTGGTAAACCTACGATAAAATCCATGCTGATATCCTCCCATTTCCCTTCTGAAATAGGCAACGATTGCAACGGCCCAGCAGACCTTAGATGTATAGCCTTTACTCGTTGGCAAACATCACATCTCGCAACATAACGAGCAATCTCAATTTTCATCTTAGTCCACCAAAATCGCGATTTCAGGTCTTGATACATCTTACTACTCCCAGGATGGATAGAATACCGAGAGGTATGAGATTCATCCAGTATCTGTTGCCTCAACTCAGGAATCTTTGGAACTACTAATCGGTTCTTAAACCAAAGAACACCTTTGTTATCCATGTGGAAACACGTAGTAGTGAAAGTAGCCTAGAGGGGGGGTGAATAGGCTACACCTGAAAATTTTCACTAAAAACTTCGAAATAGGTTAAATTAAAGTTGCACAGGTGCAAACCGGTTCAGTCGATTTTAATCACAACTGAACAAGTTTGAACCCACTCAACTTGAATTTAATAATCTATTGAACAAATTCGAAGTAGTAAAGAAAATAGCTAAAGATTTGCCCTACACAAGAACTACTTGAATGAATAATATGAACCAACCAACGAATATGAAATGCTTATCAAGAACACACAAGAACACGCGATATAACCCGAGGTTCGGCAACCACCACAAAGGTGTCCTACTCCTCGTTGAGGAACCCACAAAGGGCCGGGTCTTTTCCAACCCTAATCCTCCACAAGCCGACCACAAAGGTCAAGGCAATCTCTTCTCAAATCTGCTCAAGGAGCGGGTGATACAAACTTCTTGGGGTCGTCCACAAATTTGGAGACTCCCAAGCAACCTCTAACCGTCAAGGAACACGAGGTTCCAAGAGTAACAAATCCGCACACGGTTAAGTTTGCAACGAGCTCAAGAACAAGAGAATGGGAGAATCGAGATGAAATAGACAGCGAGTTCGATCGAGTTCACCTCACACCAAGGGTCCTTCAAATGATTGAAGGAGATGCGATTGCGGGTGTGAGAGGTGAAGTGAATGCTCTTGTTTGAGGGTTGGTCAGCCAAAGATTCGTGGGAAAGGCAGTAGTAAATGAGAGAGAGAGTGTGAGGGGGTATATAAAGGATCCCCCAAAAGCTGGCAGCCGTTGGGAGAAAGAGGGTAAAAACCGGTTGAACCGGTTTTCAAACCGGTTGAACCGGTTTCTACCAGGGGGATCCCGGTCCACTGGTCTACTCAGCCGGACACTGGACCGGTATCAAAACCGGCTGAGTAGGGTCAAAATTCGGCTCAACCGGTTTCAGAAAAATATCTGCTCCGACTTTTCTGACAGCTCTGACTGTCAGACAGGGCAGAGCAGAGGTGGCAGGATGAACAGTACCAAAACCGGTTGAACCGGTTTTGGGACCGGTTGAACCGGTTTTGGGGGCTGAAACCAAACTTTGAGAATTTTGAAGAGAACTTAGGTGGAGACTTTGTGGGAAGTGAAATTTGTTTTTCTCAAGAGCATTCATGATCTGGGAAAAGATGATCTCAAGGAGTTTTCAAAAGAATTGAACTTGGCTCGTTTCACAACTTACTTAACCGTCGCGGATCCCTCTTAATTGTACGGCGATTCCTATGACTCACGAATTATAAACTTAGTACCGCCGACGATTCATAGCACTTGGAGCACGCCATTTGATGTGGAATTTTAAATCCGCTGTGCTTTATACTTTTATGCTCGTAGGATCTGTGCTTCTCCTGTCTGTAAAAATACTGTGTACACACTAGGAGCAAACTTGTTAGAATCTTAGTTTGTTTTGTCATTAATCACCAAAACCCTCAATTAGGGTTGATTGCACTTACAATCTCCCCCTTTTTGGTGATTGATGCCAAAACAAACTAGAATGGAAATAATAATTAAAAGTTACAAATACTTGTGATAAAAGTCTTTTGTGTATATGTAGCTCCCCCTAAATATGTGCATGAGTTTTGCGATATTAACATTGACTTGATATGTCAATTTGCAACATATTTAGAGAGAGAGTACAATCAACACCATACACAAAAATGATGAGACATGAAACATAATTGAATATAAAAAGTAAAAGCACATTCAAGCTCATCATTGCATAGCATATGATATGAAAAAGGTCTACAGCTATTACAATAGTGAGAGCTCGTCTCAACACATCATCAAGTGTTTATGGCTTTTAAGCCATGCATGCAACAAATAGAGTTATTACAGACCAAGAGTTCATTACAAAAATAAGGTACTGAATAGTAAACGTTCTCCCCCTTTTTGGCACCAAGAACCAAAAAAGAGAGAGAGAGAGAGACGCGTCAAGCCAAGAATCACCAGTGGGGAGGAGGTTGATGAGGAGCAAAGAAGTGTTGCGCCAGGTCGTAGGCAAAGTGTTCCTCTCCAGACTGGGCCGGAGGAGGAGCACTGCCAGACGGGTCCTGGGGCGGAGGGTAAGAGGACGATTGACCTAGATCCCCGCGATATGGGGGAGGGTCAAACTGCTCCGGATCATCAAAATAGGTTTCTTCCTCTTCAACGTCATCAGCTGCAGAAAAAGGTACCCCATACGCCTGCTGGTACCACTCGTTGACATCTGGAGGAGGAGGGTGAAGAGGTACATCAGGAGAGCGAGGGGCGAAGGGAGTACCCAAAGCAGAAGCTTGACGACGAAGGTTGTCGTCGGTCTCCCGCTGACGTCGAGCCACCTCATGGACGTCTGCAGCAATATTTCGGCGCATGGAGAAGAAGGACGCAAATCCGTGGGCCAGGCGGGCACCCATCCCACGTCCACGACCTCGACCACGACCACGACCATGTGGTGTGGGAGATCCGCGGCCAGGGGAAGGGCGCGAGGCACCAGCAGCAGCAGCCGCAGCAGCACCAGCACCGGCAGACGGACCAGCAGATGTAGGACCACGAGAACTGGAGGGAGCTTTCCTGAGACGCCCAGCTGGATTGTTGGGATCAATCCAGAAGGGAGTGTATGACTGATGTCGGGTGCCTTTCTCAAATCTGAATTGGGTCACGACCTCAATCATCTTCATAATGAATGGGGCATGAAGACACCCCTTCAAAGGAAAGCAGGCTGCATGAATAATCTCCTGCCAAATCATGTCAAAGACATTAATCCTTTCTGAGCTGTTTGGTTTCATAAAAGAGAGCAAAACCTTGCTCTCCCCAAGGATGTTCATCTGATTTCCCCCTTTTGGAATGAGGGTCATCCTGCAGAGGGAGTTGATATAGCGATAATACTTGTGAATGTTGGTTGACTCCCAATACTTTCCAGACTCAGACAAATGAAGGTCCTTGGCTTCATCTCTTGTGGGCTGACGGTAATCATGAATCTTAATCCTGTCTCCAGATATATCCTCGTCAGAAAAACCAAGAATGTGAGCAAATCTACGATAGCTCACCTTGTACCAACTACCTTCAATGAAGAAGTTCAGGTAGGGGTAGTTGTAATGGCTCTCCTCATCAGCCAGCTTTATCCAGAGAGTGGAATAAAATTGTGCAATCACTTCATCATTCCAATCATATTGGAATGTCATGATGTTCTTCATTTGCTTCCTTTCACAGGCCCTCAGTGCCTGTGACATCTCTGGGTCTCCAATTGCTTCGCAACCCTCCCAGTTAATGTAACGTTGATGAAGGATGGGCTGATGCTTCTTGGGTAGAATAACTGAATTATAGAAATCAACATGGTGAAGAGTCCAGAAACGATTTCCATCGATCCTGGCATCGCGAATACGCAATACCGGATTTTGGAAACGCAGATCCTGGAGAAGTGCAGACCCTCCACTGGCCGTGAAGTCCGTGACTGGCTCATTGCCAGCACGCCGAGCCTCGGCCCGGTGGAGCACCAAGCCGCGAATCACAGGAGCCGACGCCGGGGGAAGATCAACCTCATCGTCCTTCCCACCGTCATCGTCACTTGCAGGCTCCCACGCCTGCGGATTCGTGGCAGGTCGAGACCTACCGGAGGGAGTCCGGGAAGTCCGACCCCAAGCACTTTGAGACCCGGAGGCCTCAGTACCCGGCATGACATTTCCACATCCGCGCCCTCGCTTGGATCGAGAGCGAGGAGGGGTATCACCATGGATCTCCTGTTCATCCGAAGAGTCGGATTCTACCACTGCTGGGTTCCTTCGTCGCACCATTCTAAGAAATAAGAGATAGAACCTATGATGAGCAAGGATCAACCACGTTTGAGAAGAAACGCATAAGAGATTGAATCATGCACTTCAACCGTTCATATGAGCGGTTCAACTACAATGAACAATATCAAATCGCTAATCTCAAACAGTGTTTGTGACACAATGAAGATAGCCTAAGTGTTGCAATCACTTAAACCAAAATGTACCCAACGAATGATACATAAGATAATCAAGAACGTGTAGGCTCGAGTACACGGAAATAACATAGAACAGTACCTCGATCCGAAGATGGGGGTCAAGATCTCCAAACGAGAAGGAGGAAGATGGTGGAAACACGCCGGGAAGAACAGTTCTCCAACCACACTTCCAAACGGGTGAGAGCACGAGAGAGTTTGGAGAGGAGAGAGGAAAAACAGGAGTGGCGGCGGCGGCTGGAAACGAGACTGAGAAAGGAAGAGAAGAGAGGGAGAGGTATAAAAAGGAGAGGAGTCGGCCGCCAGAAAGCCGAAAACCGGTTCAACCGGTTTCAAAACCGGTTCAACCGGTTTCGGGTCAGACGGCGCAGTAAAAGCGCGCAGAAAACAGTGTTGACTGCGCGCAAAACCTGGCAGTCTGACAGCACAGACTGCAAGACTGACAGCGCAGACTGCGCAGCTGTCAGCGCAGACTGCGCGCGGACTGACGGCGCGACGGCCAAAACCGGTTCAACCGGTTTTTAGACCGGTTCAACCGGTTTCCACCAGGAAGAAACCGGTTGAGTGGCCTACTCAGCCGGTTTACTCAACCAGATTTCAAATATTGCCCGGAAGGGCTGTAATATCACTTAGCAATTATGACATGAGATATTATAAAGATAAAAATGACATTTCTCAATTCATATTGCTCAAACAAACAATTTTCAATCATCAAATTTGATCAAAATTTTAGTTATTAAGTCACGTTTCGAGAATCCAAGATATTTAGCTCACTCCTAAGAAAACAAAACCTAGTCTCATCAAGGGGTTTTGTGAAGATATCGGCTAGTTGATTTTCGGTGCTCACATGAAAAAGTTCGATATCTCCTTTGGCTTCATGGTCTCTCAAGAAATGGTGTCTAATGTCAATATGTTTAGTTCTAGAGTGTTGCACCGGATTGTTTGCAAGTTTTATGGCACTCTCATTGTCACACAAAAGAGGAATTTTGTTAAACTCACAACCAAAATCTCTAAGGGTTTGCTTCATCCATAGCAACTGTGCACAACATGCCCCAGCTGCTATGTATTCAGCTTCTGCAGTGGAGAGTGCAACACAATTTTGTTTCTTGGAACTCCATGACACTAAGGACCGCCCAAGGAATTGGCAAGTCCCAGTAGTGCTTTTTCGATCTACTTTGCAACCGGCATAATCTGAGTCAGAATAGCCAAGCAAATCGAAAAAGGAGCCTTTAGGATACCATAATCCTAGGTTTTGGGTGTGGACTAAGTATCTTAGAATTCTCTTAACGGCTACAAGATGACAGTCTTTAGGATTTGCTTGAAAACGTGCACACATACAAACACTCAACATAATATCAGGCCTAGATGCACATAAGTAAAGCAGTGATCCTATCATTGATCTATATAATTTTTGATCTACAGGTTTACCTTCCTCATTTAGGTCGAGATGTCCATTTGATGACATTGGAGTCTTGGCGTGCTTTGCTTTTTCCATGCCAAACTTCTTGAGCATATCTTGAGTATATTTAGTTTGGCATAGAAAGGTACCTTCCTTGAGTTGTTTGACTTGAAATCCCAGGAAGTACTTAAGCTCGCCCATCATAGACATCTCAAACCTGTTCGTCATTACTTTGCTAAACTCTTCACAAAATTTTTCATTAGTACTACCAAATATAATGTCATCAACATATATTTGGCACACAAATAATTCATTATCAACTTTTCGAGTAAACAAAGTAGAGTCAGCTTTTCCTATTGTAAACCCATTTTTAATTAGAAAATCTTTAAGACAATCATACCAAGCTCTAGGGGCTTGTTTAAGCCCGTAGAGTGCCTTGTGAAGAAGAAAAACATGATTTGGCTTCTTTGGGTCTTCGAAGCCCGGTGGTTGCTCCACATATACTCTTTCTTGTAGTGGTCCATTTAGAAAAGCGCTCTTGACATCCATTTGATATAGCTTGAAATCATGGTTAGTAGCATAGGCAATTAATATTCTAATTGATTCTAACCTTGCTACCGGCGCATATGTTTCACCAAAGTCAAGTCCTTCCACTTGAGTATAGCCTTGAGCAACCAACCTTGCCTTGTTTCTTGTAACAACGCCATTTTCATCTTGCTTGTTCCTAAAGACCCATTTAGTCCCAATCACATTTTGTTTGGGTCTTTGGACTAAGGACCAGACTTCATTCCTAGTGAAGTTGTTCAACTCCTCTTGCATCGCAGTTATCCAATCCGGATCACCCAATGCTTCTTCAACCTTAAGTGGCTCAAGAGAGGAAACAAACGAGTAAAATTCACAAAAATTAGCTAAACGTGATCGAGTCGTTACCCCTCTCCTGATGCTACCCAGGATGTTGTCCACCGGATGATCCCTTTGAATTGAATGATGGACTCTTGGATGAGGCACTGATGGATGTCTTTGTATTTGCTCTTCCTCATCAGTTACTTGATCAAGAGGCACTTCACCATCAATATTTTCTTGTTCATCTTCTACCACTGTTGGCATCCTTTGATGATTTTCTTCGTGGTTTGGATGACTTGAGGTTGATGGGTTTGCTTGGGTGGAGACATTGTCACTCACCACCCTTGCACCCACATCAACTACCTCATTGGTCATCCACAAGGTTCCTTCTTCATCATCCCTTTCTTGAGGTCTCACCTCACCTATGGCAAGTTTCTTTATGGCCTCACAAGGTAGTTTTTCATTTCCTGCAGTGTCATTAGAAACATGCCCTTGCGAGCCATTAGACTCATCAAATGTCACGTCTATCGCTATTTCAACAAGACCGGTGGAATTGTTGAAAACACGATATCCATGCGCATTTGATGCATAACCAAGCAAGAAACCCTCGTCCACTCTAGGAGCAAACTTTGAGCTCTTGACTTTCTTGTTAAGAATAAAACATTTACAACCGAATACTCTAAAATAATCAACTTTAGGTTTGTTACCAGTGAGAAGCTCATAGGCAGTCTTTTTGTAGATTTTATGAAGATAGAGGCGGTTGATTGCATGACAGGCGGTGTTGACCGCCTCTGCCCAGAAGTTGTCAGGTGTCTTGTATTCATCCAACATGGTTCTTGCAGCTTCAATTAGAGTCCGTTTCTTTCTTTCCACAACACCATTTTGTTGTGGAGTGTAAGGCACCGAGAACTCATGCTTGATTCCCTCTTCTCCTAAGAATTCTTCGACACCTGTGTTCTTGAATTCCGTCCCATTATCGCTTCTCACTTTCTTGATTTTGAGCTCAAATTCATTTTGAGCTCTCCTCATGAATTTCTTTAGGATTTCTTGAGTTTCACCTTTGTCACTCAAAAAGAAAACCCAAGTGAATCGAGAAAAATCATCAACAATAACTAAACCATACTTACTACCACCAATGCTAATGTAGGCCACAGGTCCGAAGAGGTCCATGTGAAGAAGCTCCAATGGCCTCTTTGTTGTGACCACATTCTTTGATTGATGTGGGACTCCATGTTGCTTTCCTGCTTGGCATGCGCCACAAACCCTATCTTTCTCAAATACAACATTTGTTAGTCCAATGATGTGATTATCCTTTTGAAGTTTGGCCAAATTCCTCATACCGACATGGGCTAGCCGGCGATGCCATAGCCAACCCTTGTCGGATTTTGCCACTAAACAAGTCTCAGGCGTCACTTTACTTGTTGTGAAATCAACAAGATAAAGCTTACCCTTCAAGCGACCTGTAAAGGCAACTGAGGAGTCCTCTCTTCTAAGGATTTTCACATCCACATCCGAAAATAAGCAATTATAACCCATTCCACAAAGTTGTGAAACGGACAACAAATTATAGCTCAAGGAATCTACTAATAAAACATTTGAAAGTGATTGTTGGTCAGAGATAGGAATTTTACCAATACCAATCACCTTACTCTTGCCACTATCTCCAAACACAATTTCTTGTGCTTCTTGAGTTAGTTGCAATGTATGAAACATGTCTTTCTCCCCGGTCATGTGATTTGTACATCCACTGTCAAGCACCCAACTTGACCCACCAGAGGAGTAGACCTGCAAAACAAGTTTAGGCTATACTTTTAGGTACCCAAATTGAATTGGGTCCTACAGTGTTAGTTATAGCCTTGGGTACCCACACACTTCTTTTCATGACTTTTTGTTTAGTGTAGGCACCCACATATTTCACAACCAATTTCCCTGAATCCCAGGTTAACATATAATCACAAAGATATGAGTGGGAAATGGGAGCATTAGATTTTTGTCCACTTGAGGATCCCACTTCCTTCATCTTACTCTTTGTGGAACTCAAGTTGACCTTTACCTGAGATGACTTGTCATTTGAGGAGTGGATCCTCCCCAAGGCATCATATAGAGTGGTTCCCTCTATGAACTTGGGGGATCTCCACCCCTTATGCACTGTGCTAGGGTTTTCCTTGGATGAGTTGAACCCAAGCCCCCTTCTACCCTTGTTGGGCTTAAGGGACTTGTACTTGGGTTCAACTTTCTTTAACCCATCATTGCTAGAGCATCTTTTCAAAATTTCTTTGACCTTCACCTGTGGGCTTTGCTTCCTTGCATGGTTAGTTAGGCAACAAGAAGCATGATATTTGGCACAATGCTTGCAAGAATTATCATTAGAGCTAGACTTAGATTCAAAAACTAAAGTGGGGGCATTGATGTTCTTGCAACTTTCAAGTTGCACTTGAAGTTCTTGATTTTGAACATTCAAGCTTGACATGCTTGATTCAAGTGCACTCTTTTCATTTGCAAGGTTATCAATAGAGGTTTTCAAGTTAATTACTTCTATATCTTTATTGTGAATCAACTCTTGAAGCTCTAGGTTTCTTTCCTTTTCAAGGATAAGCAAGTCTTCTTGAGCATCAAGAGTTGCCTTTCTTTTATCTAGCTTTTCCATTAATTTTGTGATAACATTGTATCCATTTAAGCCAAATTCTTTAATCATTTTATTTTTCATGGCAATTTGATCATCATCATCATCATTTGAAAAATCATTACTAAACAAAGTTACCTTATCTCCCTTTGCCATGAGGCAAGTTGGAATGTAGGAGTCGTCTTGAAGGTTGGTGAAGAGTTGCGCGCTTGAGGTAGATTGGATTGCCACATTTGCCACCACTTCCTCTTCCTCGGAGCTAGAACTCTCATCATCGGAGTTCCATTCTTCACCAATATGAGCTTGTCCATACTTCTTCTTCTTGAAGTATCCCTTGGTCTTGCCTCCCTTTTTAAACTTATCCTTCTTGTATTCCTTCTTGGCTTCTTGTTCCTTCTTGTTAGGACAATCCGCTATGAAATGATCGGTTTGGCCACATTCATAGCATGCCCTCTTCTTTCCTTTCCTTTGGAACTTGTCATTCTTCCTTACAAATTTCTTGAAAGTTTTGATGAACATAGCTGTGTCTTCATCACTTGAGCTATCTTCATCACTTGAGGTCTCAACCACTTTCTTTGCTTTGTGGTCTTTGCTCTTCTTGAGATTGTCTTGTTCATTTGTGATCAAGGCATGAGAGTCTCTTGTCTTGATGGGGGCTTCCTCGGACTCGTGTTGTTGAATTTTTGCAAATAGTTGATGAGGCGTCATATCCTCATAATCATCACGATCCCTTATCATCCTTGCAAGACTTTTATCTTTCTCTTTATAAGCTCTCATGAACAATCTTGTGACCTTGGAGTCACTCCAATCTTCACTCCCAAGTACTCTTATTTTGTTGACCAATACCATCAATCGATCAAAGAGTGATTGGAGCGACTCACCCTTTGTCCAATCATACCTTGCAAGCTCACTTTCCAAAGCTTCAACTCTATGTCTTTTAGCTTTGGGATCTCCTTCATGTGACATTCTAAGAATGTTCCAAATGTCACGAGCATCTTCTCTTCCTTGAACTTTCCGGTATTCTTCCGGACAAAGACTTCCTTTGATTATGCTCACTGCTTGAGCATTTCGATGAACCTCTTGCATCATTTCCGGAGTCATCTCTTCTCCTTGGGCGGGCTTATACATACCTACATTAACAATCTCCCAAAGACTAGGATGCACACCGATTAAATGCGACTTCATCTTGTCGGCCCACTCATCATAGTTCAACTCACTAAGAGTTGGTAACTTTCTAAGTGGGGCGGAAGAGAAGTTGGGAATATAATTTCTGGAGTAATCGAATTGAACTTTACTAAAGTCATTACCTTTGCTTTTGGTAGATGATCCTTCGGTGTTGAGACTTACCTTGCTCAATACCTTGGACACCAAAAGATCCACTAGATCGTCATTATAATCAAATGTTCCTTTACCTTTACCTTCTTCGGCCTTTCTTCTTGTTTCCTCTTCTTCGGCCTTTTTCCTAGCATCTTCCTCTTTCATTTTGAGGAACATTTTCTCGGCAATCTTCATGGCGAGGTCGAGGACCTTGGGGTCTACTTCCTCACCGGAAGATGTGACGGGGATTTCCTCGAGAAGAGGATCCACATGGTCCCGTTGTGTAGACATGATCGTTTCCTCACGCGGTTAAGCGTAAAACGAGGCACGAAGCTCCGATACCAATTGAAAGTAGCCTAGAGGGGGGGTGAATAGGCTACACCTGAAAATTTTCACTAAAAACTTCGAAATAGGTTAAATTAAAGTTGCACAGGTGCAAACCGGTTCAGTCGATTTTAATCACAACTGAACAAGTTTGAACCCACTCAACTTGAATTTAATAATCTATTGAACAAATTCGAAGTAGTAAAGAAAATAGCTAAAGATTTGCCCTACATAAGAACTACTTGAATGAATAATATGAACCAACCAACGAATATGAAATGCTTATCAAGAACACACAAGAACACGCGATATAACCCGAGGTTCGGCAACCACCACAAAGGTGTCCTACTCCTCGTTGAGGAACCCACAAAGGGCCGGGTCTTTTCCAACCCTAATCCTCCACAAGCCGACCACAAAGGTCAAGGCAATCTCTTCTCAAATCTGCTCAAGGAGCGGGTGATACAAACTTCTTGGGGTCGTCCACAAATTTGGAGACTCCCAAGCAACCTCTAACCGTCAAGGAACACGAGGTTCCAAGAGTAACAAATCCGCACACGGTTAAGTTTGCAACGAGCTCAAGAACAAGAGAATGGGAGAATCGAGATGAAATAGACAACGAGTTCGATCGAGTTCACCTCACACCAAGGGTCCTTCAAATGATTGAAGGAGATGCGATTGCGGGTGTGAGAGGTGAAGTGAATGCTCTTGTTTGAGGGTTGGTCAGCCAAAGATTCGTGGGAAAGGCAGTAGTAAATGAGAGAGAGAGTGTGAGGGGGTATATAAAGGATCCCCCAAAAGCTGGCAGCCGTTGGGAGAAAGAGGGTAAAAACCGGTTGAACCGGTTTTCAAACCGGTTGAACCGGTTTCTACCAGGGGATCCCGGTCCACTGGTCTACTCAGCCGGACACTGGACCGGTATCAAAACCGGCTGAGTAGGGTCAAAATTCGGCTCAACCGGTTTCAGAAAAATATCTGCTCCGACTTTTCTGACAGCTCTGACTGTCAGACAGGGCAGAGCAGAGGTGGCAGGATGAACAGTACCAAAATCGGTTGAACCGGTTTTGGGACCGGTTGAACCGGTTTTGGGGGCTGAAACCAAACTTTGAGAATTTTGAAGAGAACTTAGGTGGAGACTTTGTGGGAAGTGAAATTTGTTTTTCTCAAGAGCATTCATGATCTGGGAAAAGATGATCTCAAGGAGTTTTCAAAAGAATTGAACTTGGCTCGTTTCACAACTTACTTAACCGTCGCGGATCCCTCTTAATTGTACGGCGATTCCTATGACTCACGAATTATAAACTTAGTACCGCCGACGATTCATAGCACTTGGAGCACGCCATTTGATGTGGAATTTTAAATCCGCTGTGCTTTATACTTTTATGCTCGTAGGATCTGTGCTTCTCCTGTCTGTAAAAATACTGTGTACACACTAGGAGCAAACTTGTTAGAATCTTAGTTTGTTTTGTCATTAATCACCAAAACCCTCAATTAGGGTTGATTGCACTTACAAGTAGGATCCATTGCCATGTGTTCCTTAATATGGGTTATCCCAGCATCCGTCTTCTGAGCTTCCACAATTTGATCAATTAAAGTTGACTCTAATTGTAAATTAGCTAGTAGGGCAGGTTGGAACATACTCAGATTTAGTCGTTCCATTTCTTGACAAATTGTGGTCTCAAGAGGACTAGCTGATAGATAACATAAATGCTCCTTGCGACTGAGCGCATCTGCGACCACATTCGCCTTGCCAGGATGATAATGCACTTCTAGATCATAGTCCTTGATTAATTCTAGCCACCTTCGCTGTCTCATATTTAATTCCGCTTGAGTGAAGATGTACTTGAGGCTTTTATGATCTGTATAAATATGGCAAGTATTGCCCAGAAGATAATGACGCCAAATTTTTAAAGCATGCACAACTGCCGCAAGCTCCAGATCATGAGTAGGATAATGTTCTTCATGTCTCTTCAATTGTCGTGAAGCATATGCTATTACACGACCTTCTTGCATTAACACACATCCAATGCCCGTACCAGAAGCATCACAATATACGTCGAAAGACTTCTCAATATCAGGTTGTGCTAACACGGGTGCTGTGGTTAGTAATTTCTTTAACTTCTCAAAAGCCTCACTACATTCTGGTGTCCAATTAAACTTCACATTGTTCTTCAGCAACTCGGTGATAGGCTTAGAAATTTTTGAAAAATCAGGAATGAACCGACGATAATATCCTGCCATGCCCAGGAAGCTTCGAACAAGATGAACCGTGGTAGGTGGCTTCCATTCTAGGATATCCTTCACTTTACTAGGATCCACGGCTACTCCTTCTGCTGACAAAATATGACCAAGAAATGGAACTCGATCTAACCAAAACTCACATTTACTGAATTTAGCATATAATTTATGTTCCCGAAGTCGAGTCAGCACCACCCGAAGATGAGTAGCATGTTCTTCTTTACTTTTGGAATAAATCAGGATATCATCAATGAAAACTACCACGAACTTATCCAATTCTGGCATAAATACCGAGTTCATTAAATAGGTGAAATGGGCAGGAGCATTAGTAAGTCCAAACGACATAACCAAATACTCATACAACCCATATCTTGTCGTAAAAGCTGTCTTCGGAATATCCTCTGGCCGAACCCGAATTTGATGATAACCGGAACGGAGATCAATCTTGGAAAATACCTTTGCCCCAACAAGCTGGTCAAACAAAAGGTCTATTCGCGGCAGCGGATATTTGTTCTTGATAGTTACCTCATTCAGGGGTCTATAATCAACACACATCCTTAATGTTTGGTCCTTCTTTTTCACAAAGATGGCAGGGCAGCCCCAGGGTGAGGAACTGGGTCGAATAAAACCTTTTTCTAACAGATCTTGCAGTTGCGTCTTCAATTCTGCCAGCTCATTTGGGGGCATTCTATACGACCTCCGAGAGACAGGGGCTGTACCAGGTTTTAATTCAATAGAGAATTCCACATCACGTTCTGGTGGCAAACCCGGCAACTCTTCTGGAAACACATCCGGAAAATCTCGCACCACTGGAATATTGATTAATTCTTCAACTACCACACTATAAGCCTTTCCTGGCACTTCTTCTAGAGAGGACAACTGAATTGTCAGCGGACTTTCTCCCATCCCTGTTTTTATCTGAATAGTCCGTTTCCTCGTGTCAATAATAGCTTCATGTTGAGCTAGCCAATTCATACCTAGAATCACTTCTATGTCCTGTCCCTTCAATACTATCATATTGGTGGGGTAGATATGCCCACCCAATTCAACTGGCACATGAAAGGCTACCTCCTTTGTGCCTAACTTTCCCCCAGGAGATTTTACAATAACTCCCATATGTGTTTCTTGAATTGGAACATCATAATTCACCGCAAAAGTTCTACTAATGAATGTATGAGATGCACCAGTATCAAAAAGTACTTTGGCAGGATGATGGGCAACAAGAAACGTACCCATAAGAACAGGATTTCCCTCTGGAGTCACATCCACTTGAGTATAGAATACTCTCCCGAATTTTCTGTTGTCCTTCCCTTTTGCATTGTTGCCAGAAGTATTCTTGTTCTGATTTTGAGAATTATTTCCTGCTGATTTCTGGAAATTTGAGTTGTTTTGGCGGGGGTAGGGGCAGTCTTTAATGAAATGCCCTGCTTTTCCACAGTTGTAGCAAGGATATTTGGTGCCAGTGGGAGCAGGCAAACAGGGAGCTTGGTTATTTGTAGGTAGTGATTGGCGTTGCATGTTTGTGGGACGGATGTAGATAGGAGTCTTAGCAGGATAAGCAGCTGAGTGATAGGGAATGTTGGGAGAACCAGTTGTTCTGATTACTACCTTTTGACGCTTTGATGGGTCCTGGGAAGATCCAGCTCCAGAGCCTTTCCACATCCTTTTAGCATTTTGATGCACCTGCCCCTTATCTTCTACTGCAATTGCCACACTGACTGCTCTATTAAATGTCAAGTCATAACAGGTAGCCATTTTCTTCTGCAGCTTGAAACTCAAACCCCGCATGAAACAATCTCGCTTTTTACCATCAGTGTTCACATGATCAACAGCATACCGGGACAAGTGATTAAACTTCCCAAGATATTGCATCACCGTGTCAGGACCTTGCTTAAGCCTTAAAAATTCCTCCAGTTTCATTTGCAGGACTCCATCTGGAATATAATGTGCTCTAAAAGCTTCCTTAAATTCAGCCCAAGTAATTTGATGTCCTGCTGGTTGTATAGCCACAAAGTTGGCCCACCAAGTGCTGGCAGGTCCACGAAGTAACTGAGCTGCGAACTGAGGTTTTTGCACTTCGGTACACTGGATCAACCCAAACTTTTGCTCCACCACCCAAAGCCATTCATCAGCTTCAAGTGGCTCTTCAGCTTTTATAAAAGTGGGAGGTCGAGTCTCCATGAATTCCATGTAAGAAGCATTTCTGGCATTATTTGGAGGTACCCGAGCCCCATGTTGATTTTGGTTCTGAAGCACTTCACGCAAAACACGTGCATTGTCAGCCGTCGCATTTACTAACGCGGCAATTGCATCAGCTAGGGTTGGAGGAATTGGTGGCGGTGGAGGATCAGAGTCATCTTCCACACCGCCCTGAGAGGTGCCAGCTATATCAGATAGTCGAACACGCATAGGCATCTGAAATGAAACAGAACTCATAAATGGGCGTCCACAACTAGGAATATATTATAAAAAACAAAATACATGATCCTTAGTGGTTACAATACCAAAATTTCCAGACTGCTGCTGGTACTAATATTACAACAGAGGATACACTCATAGACCTAGTGCCTATTCTAATCCTCTGCATCAGTGTCTATCTCTGACACATCACTACCCCCTGAAGAATTTCCACCTGGTGCAAACACAGGCGCTGCTTCTTCCTCTGAGTCTGCATCCGGTTCACCCCCATCAGCTAACACAACACCACCCTCTGCCTCTGCAGCTCCTGGTGCATCATCGGGGTGCAGCTGGTAATACAGCTGATGAACTTCCTCATGCAGTACATTGGAGTAGTCCTCCAGATCATTGTAGGCCATGACCAAATCCTGAAAACGACCCATCAAATGGTTCTCACGAGCAATCGCTGCCTCCCTAGATCGCATTGTCGCAGCCAGTTGCTCCTTCTGTTCAGCTAACTGCTTCTGAAGCTGCTTCTTTTCAGCCAGTAGCTCCAGAATATGAGCAGCGTCCAGGCCCCGTTCGTTGACTGACGCTTTTAAATCCTGCTGTAGTTGTGCCACCAGCGACGGAGGTGCGTGACGGCCACTGTTTGCCTCCACCTGCGACGGAGGTGCGCGACTGCTACTGCCGGTCTCCACAGTACGGGAGGCCAGTCGATGCTTTGGCACGCCTCGCGGTCCAACATGCATGCGGGGCGTCTGCTTAGGGGGAGCCATTCTAAATTTTTAAAGAGTAAAGATACAATAAAAGATCAAGGATTAGTAGAGTTAGAATTTTTTTTAGACCCACATATATTCTGGTAACCATCTTGCGTTGGGGGGAAAAACTTTTTAATAAAGAGTGAATGTTATGATGCATGCTTCGGGTCCTATTCGCCCCACAACTACTGCCAAAATATATGGCTATCACGTTCTATGGCGGTGGCAACCCTACTCACTCCGAGATTAACTAGTCGTAATCTGCTAGTGTTTTGTTAGTGTACCTGCAGAAAATTCTAGCCTAAGTTGTGGGTTAGTGGTTAGTACCTTCAACTAAGCCACCTATTAGTCCTTGACTTATTATAGTACTAATTGCACTTCTTACTACCAGGCATGTAATCCTAATTTTAGAGTTCTCCAAAAATTCATTTGAACTCAAATTCCTTTAAAAATAGGTTCTGACGATTATTCTATTACTTGCAAATTGTGTGAAGGGCTCCGATACCAGCTGTCACAACCCAACCAAGTTATCGGGCCCACGTACACCAATCCTTGCCCTCAAGGCCTCGGATAGATATGTAAGTGGATCAGATAACTTACTCGAGTTGCCGAGTTTCGATGAACTCGTTCCTTTCCAAGGACCATTCACGCAAAGTTGCAAATATTACAATAACCAATCCAGAACATAAGAGTTTAAAAAAAACAGGAGTTGAGCGGAAGTCTTTACAATAAGATAATATACATTAACAAGCTAATAAGTTTACAAACCACAAAGTATTTATTATTACATGCCCGAGGTAGAGTTAAAGTGCTAACTTATTACATCAACTGGGAAGAAACCATCTTCCCGCAGCACCCACATAATGTACACAAGTAAAAGTCACCATTATGAGTTTAACAAAACTCATACGTGTTGATAGTTTCTCCTGCAACAACAATGGGATAAACCCTGAGTATGGAAATACTCAGCAAGACTGACCCGACTAAAGAAAAAGACTTTCAAGGATATGCTAGTTGTTGGGAATCAAGGTAAGGCTTACCAAATTTCAAAGACTCAGTTTTGCAGAAAAGCTTACTAGTAGTGGATCCTTAGGCCAAACTTTTACTTCACAAGTTAAGTACTTTTCCTGAATCTAGATTTGCCTAATCTAGAGCATTCACTTGTCCTACACTAGCTTCATTTTAACAACTTTAGTTTCACTTGTTATCTACGATGAGGGTCGAAGATCCAGTCTTCATATCCGAGAAGTTCGGCGATCCGAATCGATTAATACCCAGCTGGGGATCTCCAACCACACGACATATGTAGCACTTAACCCTTGCATATGTCAACTCGCCCACGGGTTTCTCAAGACCAGAACGGGTCCCCGCCAACCGAGAGCTCAGTACCCCACCATCCAGCCTCTTGCCAGGTGGATACACGATACTCTCGCCATCTCTCCACTCCCATTGCGGGCCGGCCTTTCTGGTATTGGTCCGACCGAGGCTAAGCTTACCCATGACGAGGCATGTGGCCAGTTAAAGGGTCCTAGATCAGCAGGCCAACAATCGGAACGGTCCTTAAGCGACACAGACGGGCGACCTTTCCTGCTCAACGTCTGGTCTCATATTAAGTTATTTCTGAAAACCTGGTACCTGTCAGAGGTACCCTACTGAAATGATGAAGTCATCAAGGCCTTTGATACCTTCATCACTCCAGACTCTTTTCTTTGTAAAAACATGATTCATAGATCAAAACATTTTGTTCTTAGTCTATGAGCATACTAAGCACATCTAGCTTTTTAAAACAGGTATCAAGGATGGTAATCAATATTCAAGGAAGCTATGCAACAAAGGTTTAATCATTCAACTCCTACCACCTAATGCATCATATAAGTGATAAAAGTTTAAAAACAGCAAGGAGGTGGCAAATGCACCGGGGCTTGCCTTGGTGAGGAGGAGAGTCGGGTTCTTCTACCAGGATATTACAGTTAACAGCAAATCCAAATGGGGCACCTTCTGGAGGACCTTCACTGACAACCTCAGTTGGAGAAGGTTCCGATGGAGGAACAGGCTCCCCTTCCACTTCCACTTCAAATTCTTCTTCAAGGTGCTCTACAAGTCAATTCGAAGTACATGAATGCTTATGTAATGATATGCTATACAAATTTTCATAATTTTTGGTGCGCTGGTTTTATTTCTAAAATTCATTTAGGCATTCCAGAGGCATTTTTAATTACCCAAAAAATTAATTATTGCTACAAAAATCCTAAAACTGCTCCTAGCAAAAACTACAAAATTTTGCGGATTCAACAAAATTGATTTCACAATTTTTGCATATTTCTACATTTTCTGGTGCATTTTACATGTTGTCAACTAAAAGACAAACTTAAATAGAGACTGGACCGAAACCAACTGCTTGGTCCACGAACACAGGGAAATCTGCCCTGCGCCGACTGCCCGCGCCACTTCTCTATAAACACCCCAGACTCAAAAATAATCTCACCGGAACCCTTACTACCAGTTTATGTGTCACGGGCATTTGCATCGAGGTCCCTTCCCTTTGGTTTATTCTCAACTCTGGTCCAAGACTGCACGTAGGCGACGAACTCAGGTTCAAGCCTGAGCTGCGCGTAAAAACCTGTGGCCGATGAACTTCTCCAGCAAAGGTAGGCTTCGCGAACCTATTCCTTAATGGACCGGTCAGACCTAGTTCCGAATTCATATCGATATCGCGCCTAATCTACCCTGCCCAAGGCTGTCAGCGCTTTATTATTACCCAAAGAATACAGAACAGATGATTATCAATAATAACAGCATCGATCTCGACAGATTATGATGATATGAGACATCGGCGGCGTGCTCACCAGACTGAGGAGCAAAGATTCTCAAGACGACATCAGACTGAACACCCTGACATGACCAGGCGTTTAGGAGCGTGGGGTATAGACAGTGGAACTCTGCTCGGTTTTAGATAAGAAACACAAACAGGGAGAGATGGTTTACGGCACTGGTGGTCACAGTTACAGTAAAACAAAGAGCACTCGGCCGGACTTGCACTTATCTGGGCGCCGATGTGTTTCAGCTGAGGTTTGCATGAGCTAGCACGCGGCCTCGACTCCTATGTCCACATAAGACCAGTCTACAGTGAGGCAAAGGGTAAAGGTTTGCTGGTGTTTGGACAGGGGAGCGCACCCACAGCTGAGTCACAGGTTTCTACCGGCTTCCTGGACTCCACCTGGCTTCAGATGCAGTGCGTCCATTTTTCCTGGGCAGCACATTTTTCTCCAGCAACCCCATCTCCAAACATCTGCCCTTCTTATCCACTACAGCCTAAAAACACGTAGGTAGGGAAAATGGAAAAAAGAACTTCTTCAGATATGCACAGACCCAATCCAAACTATCCACTGCATCTAATCTAAATTAAATTCAGCACACCTCTATTTAACCAAGCGACTTGGGGTAACCTTTTCTTTGAATTTAAAATAGAGACTGGGATATCCTTCTTCAGAAGAAATGTCCTCCTACAATGGATCTTCAAGTTTTATATAATGATTATCCCCCAAAAGCCCAAGAATGAAGAATTGAATGGTTCCAAGGTCAAGAGGATTACACAGTTTTTCTGAAAATTCAGCACAATAGCATCACATTTTAGGTTCTGAAACTGCACCTGGCAACCACCTGGACATCCCAACTTTAACCCCCTCGATCCACCAGATTCCAAGTAATACATGCCAACCTTAGTTAATAATATTTGCTTACCAAACAAATCTTTACAAGTTTGCTATAGAAGCCCAAGACTAAAAACTCGTGGATCAAGGGTTATAGTGCTCCAATGTTGAGTCTTGCGCTGCAAATTCAGATCTGATCAGTTTTCAGTATCTGTAACTCCGAGGGCCTGACAGACCATCCCTCTATTTCTCAAATTTCTCCACACAAACAGAGCTACCTCCCCACATCACACTTACTCACAAAATATTGGTCTTCAACTTTGCTGTAAACTTATAGGATCAATACTGCACAGATCTCCATTTATGCTACTCCAAAGTGAGGCACATCTCATAGGAGCCATAATTTCAGTTAGCTGAAATAAACTCTGAACGCAAAGACTGACAGGATGACTTTCAGACAGCTTTCCCTTTACTTTTTGTGTTGGATCAAACCCAACTCACTTAAAGGAATTTGTTCATGTATAGATGATCTCCATTTTTGTTATAAAGATCTCAGCTCCAAACTTCCTAGAAAAGACACCATACAGCTCCAAAGTTGAGCCAAATTACTGAAATTCAGACCAGTACACTATTCCCCATCTGAAGATGTAGAAGTCTGACAGCCTATCTGTAGGCGCCATTTTCTGCTATTTTTGTGTAGAACCAAACCAGTCTCCCTTAAGCAAACTTGTGCCCTGATAGGTAATCTACAATTTCTCTATAGCAAATATGGCCCAATACTCCACTAATCATCCACAAAAGGGCCCCAATGTTAGACCAATTATACACATTTCTAAAATCTGAACTGCACTAAGTCTGAAATTTCAGATTTGAGGATAGGACCTTTGGGCTAGGTTTTTCCACCAGTTTTATACAGCATTAGTGACATGACCCTTAATTAAATTTATACACCAACATGTGGTCTTGCACTTTATTATAATACTCCAAGTCTAGAATGGTATAAATTTGCCACTAATAGACTTCCAAAGTGGTCTCTAAACATAAAAGCTTCAGTTCTAGGAATCACACTAAACCTGAAATCCAGATTCTGAAATCCCACCTCTTTCCTATAAGACCTGAAAATCCATACACATGAAAGCTATTTGGTATGGAAAACTCTATAAGTTTGATAATTTGACTTTGGACAAAATATGACTAAATTCAAATTTCATTATTTGGGATTACATATGAGGGTTTTCTATAAACTTCCTACTCACTACTACTTACATTCAAAGTTTTCTTAAACCTAGTAAAGGCACTCTAGAGTCATTAAAATCACAGATATGCTAATGCACATGATGTTATGCCAGATTTCAGTTTTAGTAACACCAGGGGTGTTACATCCTTTCCCCCTAAAAATAAATCTCGTCCCGAGATTAAAGCTCGAGGCTAAGTAGTGAAAAAGAAAACACGTCACAATCCCATTTCTTTATTTCTGTTACAAGGCAGGGGGTGTGGGTGCCCTAGTCAATTTACATTAAGTAGAATTTACAATAGACTTAAGATTTACAAGACTCTAAAAACTTAGGAAACTTATTATTCAAAAACTCCTCAGATTCCCATGTAGCTTCATCTTCGGAATGCTTATTCCATTGCACTTTGTAGAATTTGATAGTCTTTCTGCGTGTAACCCTTTCCTGTTGATCTACAATCTTTATAGGGTGCTCGGAATAAGTCAAATCCGGTTCCAGATCAACATCAGAAATTTCTACCACTTTGTCAGGCACTTGAAGGCATTTCTTAAGTTGGGATACATGAAATACATTATGTATGGCCGAAAGATGTTCAGGTAGTTTCACCTTATAAGCCACAGATCCGCACCGTGCTAATATCTCAAAAGGGCCAACATAGCGTGGTGCCAATTTCCCTTTAATGCCAAAACGGTTTACCCCTTTCATAGGTGAAACCTTCAAATACACAAAATCGCCAACTTGGAAAAACAAGGGTCGTCTTCGCTTGTCTGCATAACGTTTGTGACGGTGTTGTGCAACCTTCAAACGGTGTTGAATAAGTTTCACCTTTTCTTCCGCCTCTTTTACTAAATCTGGCCCAAAGAAAAACCGTTCACCGGGTCCCGACCAATTGAGTGGAGTTCGGCACCGCTGCCCATAAAGAGCCTCAAAAGGTGCCATCTGGATACTCTCTTGGTAACTATTGTTGTAGGAAAATTCAGCCAACGGCAAGCACTCATCCCATTTTTCCGAATAAACTAATACACATGCTCGCAACATATCTTCCAAGATCTGATTTACCCTTTCGGTTTGCCCACTAGTTTGGGGATGATAAGCCGAACTATGAATTAGCTTAGTACCAAGAGACTTGTGGAATTCCTCCCAAAATCTTGAAACGAACTGAGGTCCTCGATCAGACACTATGGTCTTAGGCACACCGTGCAAACTCATAATCCGAGCAATATATAGTTCAGCATAAGTCTTTGTTGGATACAAAGTTCTCACCGGCAAGAAATGTGCGACCTTAGTAAAACGGTCCACAATTACCCAAATAGAGTCATAACCCTTTGATGTTTTTGGTAAACCTACGATAAAATCCATGCTGATATCCTCCCATTTCCCTTCTGAAATAGGCAACAATTGCAACGGCCCAGCAGACCTTAGATGTATAGCCTTTACTCGTTGGCAAACATCACATCTCGCAACATAACGAGCAATCTCAATTTTCATCTTAGTCCACCAAAATCGCGATTTCAGGTCTTGATACATCTTACTACTCCCAGGATGGATAGAATACCGAGAGGTATGAGATTCATCCAGTATCTGTTGCCTCAACTCAGGAATCTTTGGAACTACTAATCGGTTCTTAAACCAAAGAACACCTTTGTTATCCATGTGGAAACACGTAGTAGTGAAAGTAGCCTAGAGGGGGGGTGAATAGGCTACACCTGAAAATTTTCACTAAAAACTTCGAAATAGGTTAAATTAAAGTTGCACAGGTGCAAACCGGTTCAGTCGATTTTAATCACAACTGAACAAGTTTGAACCCACTCAACTTGAATTTAATAATCTATTGAACAAATTCGAAGTAGTAAAGAAAATAGCTAAAGATTTGCCCTACACAAGAACTACTTGAATGAATAATATGAACCAACCAACGAATATGAAATGCTTATCAAGAACACACAAGAACACGCGATATAACCCGAGGTTCGGCAACCACCACAAAGGTGTCCTACTCCTCGTTGAGGAACCCACAAAGGGCCGGGTCTTTTCCAACCCTAATCCTCCACAAGCCGACCACAAAGGTCAAGGCAATCTCTTCTCAAATCTGCTCAAGGAGCGGGTGATACAAACTTCTTGGGGTCGTCCACAAATTTGGAGACTCCCAAGCAACCTCTAACCGTCAAGGAACACGAGGTTCCAAGAGTAACAAATCCGCACACGGTTAAGTTTGCAACGAGCTCAAGAACAAGAGAATGGGAGAATCGAGATGAAATAGACAGCGAGTTCGATCGAGTTCACCTCACACCAAGGGTCCTTCAAATGATTGAAGGAGATGCGATTGCGGGTGTGAGAGGTGAAGTGAATGCTCTTGTTTGAGGGTTGGTCAGCCAAAGATTCGTGGGAAAGGCAGTAGTAAATGAGAGAGAGAGTGTGAGGGGGTATATAAAGGATCCCCCAAAAGCTGGCAGCCGTTGGGAGAAAGAGGGTAAAAACCGGTTGAACCGGTTTTCAAACCGGTTGAACCGGTTTCTACCAGGGGGATCCCGGTCCACTGGTCTACTCAGCCGGACACTGGACCGGTATCAAAACCGGCTGAGTAGGGTCAAAATTCGGCTCAACCGGTTTCAGAAAAATATCTGCTCCGACTTTTCTGACAGCTCTGACTGTCAGACAGGGCAGAGCAGAGGTGGCAGGATGAACAGTACCAAAACCGGTTGAACCGGTTTTGGGACCGGTTGAACCGGTTTTGGGGGCTGAAACCAAACTTTGAGAATTTTGAAGAGAACTTAGGTGGAGACTTTGTGGGAAGTGAAATTTGTTTTTCTCAAGAGCATTCATGATCTGGGAAAAGATGATCTCAAGGAGTTTTCAAAAGAATTGAACTTGGCTCGTTTCACAACTTACTTAACCGTCGCGGATCCCTCTTAATTGTACGGCGATTCCTATGACTCACGAATTATAAACTTAGTACCGCCGACGATTCATAGCACTTGGAGCACGCCATTTGATGTGGAATTTTAAATCCGCTGTGCTTTATACTTTTATGCTCGTAGGATCTGTGCTTCTCCTGTCTGTAAAAATACTGTGTACACACTAGGAGCAAACTTGTTAGAATCTTAGTTTGTTTTGTCATTAATCACCAAAACCCTCAATTAGGGTTGATTGCACTTACAATCTCCCCCTTTTTGGTGATTGATGCCAAAACAAACTAGAATGGAAATAATAATTAAAAGTTACAAATACTTGTGATAAAAGTCTTTTGTGTATATGTAGCTCCCCCTAAATATGTGCATGAGTTTTGCGATATTAACATTGACTTGATATGTCAATTTGCAACATATTTAGAGAGAGAGTACAATCAACACCATACACAAAAATGATGAGACATGAAACATAATTGAATATAAAAAGTAAAAGCACATTCAAGCTCATCATTGCATAGCATATGATATGAAAAAGGTCTACAGCTATTACAATAGTGAGAGCTCGTCTCAACACATCATCAAGTGTTTATGGCTTTTAAGCCATGCATGCAACAAATAGAGTTATTACAGACCAAGAGTTCATTACAAAAATAAGGTACTGAATAGTAAACGTTCTCCCCCTTTTTGGCACCAAGAACCAAAAAAGAGAGAGAGAGAGACGCGTCAAGCCAAGAATCACCAGTGGGGAGGAGGTTGATGAGGAGCAAAGAAGTGTTGCGCCAGGTCGTAGGCAAAGTGTTCCTCTCCAGACTGGGCCGGAGGAGGAGCACTGCCAGACGGGTCCTGGGGCGGAGGGTAAGAGGACGATTGACCTAGATCCCCGCGATATGGGGGAGGGTCAAACTGCTCCGGATCATCAAAATAGGTTTCTTCCTCTTCAACGTCATCAGCTGCAGAAAAAGGTACCCCATACGCCTGCTGGTACCACTCGTTGACATCTGGAGGAGGAGGGTGAAGAGGTACATCAGGAGAGCGAGGGGCGAAGGGAGTACCCAAAGCAGAAGCTTGACGACGAAGGTTGTCGTCGGTCTCCCGCTGACGTCGAGCCACCTCATGGACGTCTGCAGCAATATTTCGGCGCATGGAGAAGAAGGACGCAAATCCGTGGGCCAGGCGGGCACCCATCCCACGTCCACGACCTCGACCACGACCACGACCATGTGGTGTGGGAGATCCGCGGCCAGGGGAAGGGCGCGAGGCACCAGCAGCAGCAGCCGCAGCAGCACCAGCACCGGCAGACGGACCAGCAGATGTAGGACCACGAGAACTGGAGGGAGCTTTCCTGAGACGCCCAGCTGGATTGTTGGGATCAATCCAGAAGGGAGTGTATGACTGATGTCGGGTGCCTTTCTCAAATCTGAATTGGGTCACGACCTCAATCATCTTCATAATGAATGGGGCATGAAGACACCCCTTCAAAGGAAAGCAGGCTGCATGAATAATCTCCTGCCAAATCATGTCAAAGACATTAATCCTTTCTGAGCTGTTTGGTTTCATAAAAGAGAGCAAAACCTTGCTCTCCCCAAGGATGTTCATCTGATTTCCCCCTTTTGGAATGAGGGTCATCCTGCAGAGGGAGTTGATATAGCGATAATACTTGTGAATGTTGGTTGACTCCCAATACTTTCCAGACTCAGACAAATGAAGGTCCTTGGCTTCATCTCTTGTGGGCTGACGGTAATCATGAATCTTAATCCTGTCTCCAGATATATCCTCGTCAGAAAAACCAAGAATGTGAGCAAATCTACGATAGCTCACCTTGTACCAACTACCTTCAATGAAGAAGTTCAGGTAGGGGTAGTTGTAATGGCTCTCCTCATCAGCCAGCTTTATCCAGAGAGTGGAATAAAATTGTGCAATCACTTCATCATTCCAATCATATTGGAATGTCATGATGTTCTTCATTTGCTTCCTTTCACAGGCCCTCAGTGCCTGTGACATCTCTGGGTCTCCAATTGCTTCGCAACCCTCCCAGTTAATGTAACGTTGATGAAGGATGGGCTGATGCTTCTTGGGTAGAATAACTGAATTATAGAAATCAACATGGTGAAGAGTCCAGAAACGATTTCCATCGATCCTGGCATCGCGAATACGCAATACCGGATTTTGGAAACGCAGATCCTGGAGAAGTGCAGACCCTCCACTGGCCGTGAAGTCCGTGACTGGCTCATTGCCAGCACGCCGAGCCTCGGCCCGGTGGAGCACCAAGCCGCGAATCACAGGAGCCGACGCCGGGGGAAGATCAACCTCATCGTCCTTCCCACCGTCATCGTCACTTGCAGGCTCCCACGCCTGCGGATTCATGGCAGGTCGAGACCTACCGGAGGGAGTCCGGGAAGTCCGACCCCGAGCACTTTGAGACCCGGAGGCCTCAGTACCCGGCATGACATTTCCACATCCGCGCCCTCGCTTGGATCGAGAGCGAGGAGGGGTATCACCATGGATCTCCTGTTCATCCGAAGAGTCGGATTCTACCACTGCTGGGTTCCTTCGTCGCACCATTCTAAGAAATAAGAGATAGAACCTATGATGAGCAAGGATCAACCACGTTTGAGAAGAAACGCATAAGAGATTGAATCATGCACTTCAACCGTTCATATGAGCGGTTCAACTACAATGAACAATATCAAATCGCTAATCTCAAACAGTGTTTGTGACACAATGAAGATAGCCTAAGTGTTGCAATCACTTAAACCAAAATGTACCCAACGAATGATACATAAGATAATCAAGAACGTGTAGGCTCGAGTACACGGAAATAACATAGAACAGTACCTCGATCCGAAGATGGGGGTCAAGATCTCCAAACGAGAAGGAGGAAGATGGTGGAAACACGCCGGGAAGAACAGATCTCCAACCACACTTCCAAACGGGTGAGAGCACGAGAGAGTTTGGAGAGGAGAGAGGAAAAACAGGAGTGGCGGCGGCGGCTGGAAACGAGACTGAGAAAGCCGAAAACCGGTTCAACCGGTTTCAAAACCGGTTCAACCGGTTTCGGGTCAGACGGCGCAGTAAAAGCGCGCAGAAAACAGTGTTGACTGCGCGCAAAACCTGGCAGTCTGACAGCACAGACTGCAAGACTGACAGCGCAGACTGCGCAGCTGTCAGCGCAGACTGCGCGCGGACTGACGGCGCGACGGCCAAAACCGGTTCAACCGGTTTTTAGACCGGTTCAACCGGTTTCCACCAGGAAGAAACCGGTTGAGTAGCCTACTCAGCCGGTTTACTCAACCAGATTTCAAATATTGCCCGGAAGGGCTGTAATATCACTTAGCAATTATGACATGAGATATTATAAAGATAAAAATGACATTTCTCAATTCATATTGCTCAAACAAACAATTTTCAATCATCAAATTTGATCAAAATTTTAGTTATTAAGTCACGTTTCGAGAATCCAAGATATTTAGCTCACTCCTAAGAAAACAAAACCTAGTCTCATCAAGGGGTTTTGTGAAGATATCGGCTAGTTGATTTTCGGTGCTCACATGAAAAAGTTCGATATCTCCTTTGGCTTCATGGTCTCTCAAGAAATGGTGTCTAATGTCAATATGTTTAGTTCTAGAGTGTTGCACTGGATTGTTTGCAAGTTTTATGGCACTCTCATTGTCACACAAAAGAGGAATTTTGTTAAACTCACAACCAAAATCTCTAAGGGTTTGCTTCATCCATAGCAACTGTGCACAACATGCCCCAGCTGCTATGTATTCAGCTTCTGCAGTGGAGAGTGCAACACAATTTTGTTTCTTGGAACTCCATGACACTAAGGACCGCCCAAGGAATTGGCAAGTCCCAGTAGTGCTTTTTCGATCTACTTTGCAACCGGCATAATCTGAGTCAGAATAGCCAAGCAAATCGAAAAAGGAGCCTTTAGGATACCATAATCCTAGGTTTTGGGTGTGGACTAAGTATCTTAGAATTCTCTTAACGGCTACAAGATGACAGTCTTTAGGATTTGCTTGAAAACGTGCACACATACAAACACTCAACATAATATCAGGCCTAGATGCACATAAGTAAAGCAGTGATCCTATCATTGATCTATATAATTTTTGATCTACAGGTTTACCTTCCTCATTTAGGTCGAGATGTCCATTTGATGACATTGGAGTCTTGGCGTGCTTTGCTTTTTCCATGCCAAACTTCTTGAGCATATCTTGAGTATATTTAGTTTGGCATAGAAAGGTACCTTCCTTGAGTTGTTTGACTTGAAATCCCAGGAAGTACTTAAGCTCGCCCATCATAGACATCTCAAACCTGTTCGTCATTACTTTGCTAAACTCTTCACAAAATTTTTCATTAGTACTACCAAATATAATGTCATCAACATATATTTGGCACACAAATAATTCATTATCAACTTTTCGAGTAAACAAAGTAGAGTCAGCTTTTCCTATTGTAAACCCATTTTTAATTAGAAAATCTTTAAGACAATCATACCAAGCTCTAGGGGCTTGTTTAAGCCCGTAGAGTGCCTTGTGAAGAAGAAAAACATGATTTGGCTTCTTTGGGTCTTCGAAGCCCGGTGGTTGCTCCACATATACTCTTTCTTGTAGTGGTCCATTTAGAAAAGCGCTCTTGACATCCATTTGATATAGCTTGAAATCATGGTTAGTAGCATAGGCAATTAATATTCTAATTGATTCTAACCTTGCTACCGGCGCATATGTTTCACCAAAGTAAAGTCCTTCCACTTGAGTATAGCCTTGAGCAACCAACCTTGCCTTGTTTCTTGTAACAACGCCATTTTCATCTTGCTTGTTCCTAAAGACCCATTTAGTCCCAATCACATTTTGTTTGGGTCTTTGGACTAAGGACCAGACTTCATTCCTAGTGAAGTTGTTCAACTCCTCTTGCATCGCAGTTATCCAATCCGGATCACCCAATGCTTCTTCAACCTTAAGTGGCTCAAGAGAGGAAACAAACGAGTAAAATTCACAAAAATTAGCTAAACGTGATCGAGTCGTTACCCCTCTCCTGATGCTACCCAGGATGTTGTCCACCGGATGATCCCTTTGAATTGAATGATGGACTCTTGGATGAGGCACTGATGGATGTCTTTGTATTTGCTCTTCCTCATCAGTTACTTGATCAAGAGGCACTTCACCATCAATATTTTCTTGTTCATCTTCTACCACTGTTGGCATCCTTTGATGATTTTCTTCGTGGTTTGGATGACTTGAGGTTGATGGGTTTGCTTGGGTGGAGACATTGTCACTCACCACCCTTGCACCCACATCAACTACCTCATTGGTCATCCACAAGGTTCCTTCTTCATCATCCCTTTCTTGAGGTCTCACCTCACCTATGGCAAGTTTCTTTATGGCCTCACAAGGTAGTTTTTCATTTCCTGCAGTGTCATTAGAAACATGCCCTTGCGAGCCATTAGACTCATCAAATGTCACGTCTATCGCTATTTCAACAAGACCGGTGGAATTGTTGAAAACACGATATCCATGCGCATTTGATGCATAACCAAGCAAGAAACCCTCGTCCACTCTAGGAGCAAACTTTGAGCTCTTGACTTTCTTGTTAAGAATAAAACATTTACAACCGAATACTCTAAAATAATCAACTTTAGGTTTGTTACCAGTGAGAAGCTCATAGGCAGTCTTTTTGTAGATTTTATGAAGATAGAGGCGGTTGATTGCATGACAGGCGGTGTTGACCGCCTCTGCCCAGAAGTTGTCAGGTGTCTTGTATTCATCCAACATGGTTCTTGCAGCTTCAATTAGAGTCCGTTTCTTTCTTTCCACAACACCATTTTGTTGTGGAGTGTAAGGCACCGAGAACTCATGCTTGATTCCCTCTTCTCCTAAGAATTCTTCGACACCTGTGTTCTTGAATTCCGTCCCATTATCGCTTCTCACTTTCTTGATTTTGAGCTCAAATTCATTTTGAGCTCTCCTCATGAATTTCTTTAGGATTTCTTGAGTTTCACCTTTGTCACTCAAAAAGAAAACCCAAGTGAATCGAGAAAAATCATCAACAATAACTAAACCATACTTACTACCACCAATGCTAATGTAGGCCACAGGTCCGAAGAGGTCCATGTGAAGAAGCTCCAATGGCCTCTTTGTTGTGACCACATTCTTTGATTGATGTGGGACTCCATGTTGCTTTCCTGCTTGGCATGCGCCACAAACCCTATCTTTCTCAAATACAACATTTGTTAGTCCAATGATGTGATTATCCTTTTGAAGTTTGGCCAAATTCCTCATACCGACATGGGCTAGCCGGCGATGCCATAGCCAACCCTTGTCGGATTTTGCCACTAAACAAGTCTCAGGCGTCACTTTACTTGTTGTGAAATCAACAAGATAAAGCTTACCCTTCAAGCGACCTGTAAAGGCAACTGAGGAGTCCTCTCTTCTAAGGATTTTCACATCCACATCCGAAAATAAGCAATTATAACCCATTCCACAAAGTTGTGAAACGGACAACAAATTATAGCTCAAGGAATCTACTAATAAAACATTTGAAAGTGATTGTTGGTCAGAGATAGGAATTTTACCAATACCAATCACCTTACTCTTGCCACTATCTCCAAACACAATTTCTTGTGCTTCTTGAGTTAGTTGCAATGTATGAAACATGTCTTTCTCCCCGGTCATGTGATTTGTACATCCACTGTCAAGCACCCAACTTGACCCACCAGAGGAGTAGACCTGCAAAACAAGTTTAGGCTATACTTTTAGGTACCCAAATTGAATTGGGTCCTACAGTGTTAGTTATAGCCTTGGGTACCCACACACTTCTTTTCATGACTTTTTGTTTAGTGTAGGCACCCACATATTTCACAACCAATTTCCCTGAATCCCAGGTTAACATATAATCACAAAGATATGAGTGGGAAATGGGAGCATTAGATTTTTGTCCACTTGAGGATCCCACTTCCTTCATCTTACTCTTTGTGGAACTCAAGTTGACCTTTACCTGAGATGACTTGTCATTTGAGGAGTGGATCCTCCCCAAGGCATCATATAGAGTGGTTCCCTCTATGAACTTGGGGGATCTCCACCCCTTATGCACTGTGCTAGGGTTTTCCTTGGATGAGTTGAACCCAAGCCCCCTTCTACCCTTGTTGGGCTTAAGGGACTTGTACTTGGGTTCAACTTTCTTTAACCCATCATTGCTAGAGCATCTTTTCAAAATTTCTTTGACCTTCACCTGTGGGCTTTGCTTCCTTGCATGGTTAGTTAGGCAACAAGAAGCATGATATTTGGCACAATGCTTGCAAGAATTATCATTAGAGCTAGACTTAGATTCAAAAACTAAAGTGGGGGCATTGATGTTCTTGCAACTTTCAAGTTGCACTTGAAGTTCTTGATTTTGAACATTCAAGCTTGACATGCTTGATTCAAGTGCACTCTTTTCATTTGCAAGGTTATCAATAGAGGTTTTCAAGTTAATTACTTCTATATCTTTATTGTGAATCAACTCTTGAAGCTCTAGGTTTCTTTCCTTTTCAAGGATAAGCAAGTCTTCTTGAGCATCAAGAGTTGCCTTTCTTTTATCTAGCTTTTCCATTAATTTTGTGATAACATTGTATCCATTTAAGCCAAATTCTTTAATCATTTTATTTTTCATGGCAATTTGATCATCATCATCATCATTTGAAAAATCATTACTAAACAAAGTTACCTTATCTCCCTTTGCCATGAGGCAAGTTGGAATGTAGGAGTCGTCTTGAAGGTTGGTGAAGAGTTGTGCGCTTGAGGTAGATTGGATTGCCACATTTGCCACCACTTCCTCTTCCTCGGAGCTAGAACTCTCATCATCGGAGTTCCATTCTTCACCAATATGAGCTTGTCCATACTTCTTCTTCTTGAAGTATCCCTTGGTCTTGCCTCCCTTTTTAAACTTATCCTTCTTGTATTCCTTCTTGGCTTCTTGTTCCTTCTTGTTAGGACAATCCGCTATGAAATGATCGGTTTGGCCACATTCATAGCATGCCCTCTTCTTTCCTTTCCTTTGGAACTTGTCATTCTTCCTTACAAATTTCTTGAAAGTTTTGATGAACATAGCTGTGTCTTCATCACTTGAGCTATCTTCATCACTTGAGGTCTCAACCACTTTCTTTGCTTTGTGGTCTTTGCTCTTCTTGAGATTGTCTTGTTCATTTGTGATCAAGGCATGAGAGTCTCTTGTCTTGATGGGGGCTTCCTCGGACTCGTGTTGTTGAATTTTTGCAAATAGTTGATGAGGCGTCATATCCTCATAATCATCACGATCCCTTATCATCCTTGCAAGACTTTTATCTTTCTCTTTATAAGCTCTCATGAACAATCTTGTGACCTTGGAGTCACTCCAATCTTCACTCCCAAGTACTCTTATTTTGTTGACCAATACCATCAATCGATCAAAGAGTGATTGGAGCGACTCACCCTTTGTCCAATCATACCTTGCAAGCTCACTTTCCAAAGCTTCAACTCTATGTCTTTTAGCTTTGGGATCTCCTTCATGTGACATTCTAAGAATGTTCCAAATGTCACGAGCATCTTCTCTTCCTTGAACTTTCCGGTATTCTTCCGGACAAAGACTTCCTTTGATTATGCTCACTGCTTGAGCATTTCGATGAACCTCTTGCATCATTTCCGGAGTCATCTCTTCTCCTTGGGCGGGCTTATACATACCTACATTAACAATCTCCCAAAGACTAGGATGCACACCGATTAAATGCGACTTCATCTTGTCGGCCCACTCATCATAGTTCAACTCACTAAGAGTTGGTAACTTTCTAAGTGGGGCGGAAGAGAAGTTGGGAATATAATTTCTGGAGTAATCGAATTGAACTTTACTAAAGTCATTACCTTTGCTTTTGGTAGATGATCCTTCGGTGTTGAGACTTACCTTGCTCAATACCTTGGACACCAAAAGATCCACTAGATCGTCATTATAATCAAATGTTCCTTTACCTTTACCTTCTTCGGCCTTTCTTCTTGTTTCCTCTTCTTCGGCCTTTTTCCTAGCATCTTCCTCTTTCATTTTGAGGAACATTTTCTCGGCAATCTTCATGGCGAGGTCGAGGACCTTGGGGTCTACTTCCTCACCGGAAGATGTGACGGGGATTTCCTCGAGAAGAGGATCCACATGGTCCCGTTGTGTAGACATGATCGTTTCCTCACGCGGTTAAGCGTAAAACGAGGCACGAAGCTCCGATACCAATTGAAAGTAGCCTAGAGGGGGGGTGAATAGGCTACACCTGAAAATTTTCACTAAAAACTTCGAAATAGGTTAAATTAAAGTTGCACAGGTGCAAACCGGTTCAGTCGATTTTAATCACAACTGAACAAGTTTGAACCCACTCAACTTGAATTTAATAATCTATTGAACAAATTCGAAGTAGTAAAGAAAATAGCTAAAGATTTGCCCTACATAAGAACTACTTGAATGAATAATATGAACCAACCAACGAATATGAAATGCTTATCAAGAACACACAAGAACACGCGATATAACCCGAGGTTCGGCAACCACCACAAAGGTGTCCTACTCCTCGTTGAGGAACCCACAAAGGGCCGGGTCTTTTCCAACCCTAATCCTCCACAAGCCGACCACAAAGGTCAAGGCAATCTCTTCTCAAATCTGCTCAAGGAGCGGGTGATACAAACTTCTTGGGGTCGTCCACAAATTTGGAGACTCCCAAGCAACCTCTAACCGTCAAGGAACACGAGGTTCCAAGAGTAACAAATCCGCACACGGTTAAGTTTGCAACGAGCTCAAGAACAAGAGAATGGGAGAATCGAGATGAAATAGACAACGAGTTCGATCGAGTTCACCTCACACCAAGGGTCCTTCAAATGATTGAAGGAGATGCGATTGCGGGTGTGAGAGGTGAAGTGAATGCTCTTGTTTGAGGGTTGGTCAGCCAAAGATTCGTGGGAAAGGCAGTAGTAAATGAGAGAGAGAGTGTGAGGGGGTATATAAAGGATCCCCCAAAAGCTGGCAGCCGTTGGGAGAAAGAGGGCAAAAACCGGTTGAACCGGTTTTCAAACCGGTTGAACCGGTTTCTACCAGGGGATCCCGGTCCACTGGTCTACTCAGCCGGACACTGGACCGGTTTCAAAACCGGCTGAGTAGGGTCAAATTCGGCTCAACCGGTTTCAGAAAAATATCTGCTCGACTTTTCTGACAGCTCTGACTGTCAGACAGGTCAGAGCAGAGGTGGCAGGATGAAACAGTACTTTAATGAAATGCCCTGCTTTTCCACAGTTGTAGCAAGGATATTTGGTGCCAGTGGGAGCAGGCAAACAGGGAGCTTGGTTATTTGTAGGTAGTGATTGGCGTTGCATGTTTGTGGGACGGATGTAGATAGGAGTCTTAGCAGGATAAGCAGCTGAGTGATAGGGAATGTTGGGAGAACCAGTTGTTCTGATTACTACCTTTTGACGCTTTGATGGGTCCTGGGAAGATCCAGCTCCAGAGCCTTTCCACATCCTTTTAGCATTTTGATGCACCTGCCCCTTATCTTCTACTGCAATTGCCACACTGACTGCTCTATTAAATGTCAAGTCATAACAGGTAGCCATTTTCTTCTGCAGCTTGAAACTCAAACCCCGCATGAAACAATCTCGCTTTTTACCATCAGTGTTCACATGATCAACAGCATACCGGGACAAGTGATTAAACTTCCCAAGATATTGCATCACCGTGTCAGGACCTTGCTTAAGCCTTAAAAATTCCTCCAGTTTCATTTGCAGGACTCCATCTGGAATATAATGTGCTCTAAAAGCTTCCTTAAATTCAGCCCAAGTAATTTGATGTCCTGCTGGTTGTATAGCCACAAAGTTGGCCCACCAAGTGCTGGCAGGTCCACGAAGTAACTGAGCTGCGAACTGAGGTTTTTGCACTTCGGTACACTGGATCAACCCAAACTTTTGCTCCACCACCCAAAGCCATTCATCAGCTTCAAGTGGCTCTTCAGCTTTTATAAAAGTGGGAGGTCGAGTCTCCATGAATTCCATGTAAGAAGCATTTCTGGCATTATTTGGAGGTACCCGAGCCCCATGTTGATTTTGGTTCTGAAGCACTTCACGCAAAACACGTGCATTGTCAGCCGTCGCATTTACTAACGCGGCAATTGCATCAGCTAGGGTTGGAGGAATTGGTGGCGGTGGAGGATCAGAGTCATCTTCCACACCGCCCTGAGAGGTGCCAGCTATATCAGATAGTCGAACACGCATAGGCATCTGAAATGAAACAGAACTCATAAATGGGCGTCCACAACTAGGAATATATTATAAAAAACAAAATACATGATCCTTAGTGGTTACAATACCAAAATTTCCAGACTGCTGCTGGTACTAATATTACAACAGAGGATGCACTCATAGACCTAGTGCCTATTCTAATCCTCTGCATCAGTGTCTATCTCTGACACATCACTACCCCCTGAAGAATTTCCACCTGGTGCAAACACAGGCGCTGCTTCTTCCTCTGAGTCTGCATCCGGTTCACCCCCATCAGCTAACACAACACCACCCTCTGCCTCTGCAGCTCCTGGTGCATCATCGGGGTGCAGCTGGTAATACAGCTGATGAACTTCCTCATGCAGTACATTGGAGTAGTCCTCCAGATCATTGTAGGCCATGACCAAATCCTGAAAACGACCCATCAAATGGTTCTCACGAGCAATCGCTGCCTCCCTAGATCGCATTGTCGCAGCCAGTTGCTCCTTCTGTTCAGCTAACTGCTTCTGAAGCTGCTTCTTTTCAGCCAGTAGCTCCAGAATATGAGCAGCGTCCAGGCCCCGTTCGTTGACTGACGCTTTTAAATCCTGCTGTAGTTGTGCCACCAGCGACGGAGGTGCGTGACGGCCACTGTTTGCCTCCACCTGCGACGGAGGTGCGCGACTGCTACTGCCGGTCTCCACAGTACGGGAGGCCAGTCGATGCTTTGGCACGCCTCGCGGTCCAACATGCATGCGGGGCGTCTGCTTAGGGGGAGCCATTCTAAATTTTTAAAGAGTAAAGATACAATAAAAGATCAAGGATTAGTAGAGTTAGAATTTTTTTTAGACCCACATATATTCTGGTAACCATCTTGCGTTGGGGGGAAAAACTTTTTAATAAAGAGTGAATGTTATGATGCATGCTTCGGGTCCTATTCGCCCCACAACTACTGCCAAAATATATGGCTATCACGTTCTATGGCGGTGGCAACCCTACTCACTCCGAGATTAACTAGTCGTAATCTGCTAGTGTTTTGTTAGTGTACCTGCAGAAAATTCTAGCCTAAGTTGTGGGTTAGTGGTTAGTACCTTCAACTAAGCCACCTATTAGTCCTTGACTTATTATAGTACTAATTGCACTTCTTACTACCAGGCATGTAATCCTAATTTTAGAGTTCTCCAAAAATTCATTTGAACTCAAATTCCTTTAAAAATAGGTTCTGACGATTATTCTATTACTTGCAAATTGTGTGAAGGGCTCCGATACCAGCTGTCACAACCCAACCAAGTTATCGGGCCCACGTACACCAATCCTTGCCCTCAAGGCCTCGGATAGATATGTAAGTGGATCAGATAACTTACTCGAGTTGCCGAGTTTCGATGAACTCGTTCCTTTCCAAGGACCATTCACGCAAAGTTGCAAATATTACAATAACCAATCCAGAACATAAGAGTTTAAAAAAAACAGGAGTTGAGCGGAAGTCTTTACAATAAGATAATATACATTAACAAGCTAATAAGTTTACAAACCACAAAGTATTTATTATTACATGCCCGAGGTAGAGTTAAAGTGCTAACTTATTACATCAACTGGGAAGAAACCATCTTCCCGCAGCACCCACATAATGTACACAAGTAAAAGTCACCATTATGAGTTTAACAAAACTCATACGTGTTGATAGTTTCTCCTGCAACAACAATGGGATAAACCCTGAGTATGGAAATACTCAGCAAGACTGACCCGACTAAAGAAAAAGACTTTCAAGGATATGCTAGTTGTTGGGAATCAAGGTAAGGCTTACCAAATTTCAAAGACTCAGTTTTGCAGAAAAGCTTACTAGTAGTGGATCCTTAGGCCAAACTTTTACTTCACAAGTTAAGTACTTTTCCTGAATCTAGATTTGCCTAATCTAGAGCATTCACTTGTCCTACACTAGCTTCATTTTAACAACTTTAGTTTCACTTGTTATCTACGATGAGGGTCGAAGATCCAGTCTTCATATCCGAGAAGTTCGGCGATCCGAATCGATTAATACCCAGCTGGGGATCTCCAACCACACGACATATGTAGCACTTAACCCTTGCATATGTCAACTCGCCCACGGGTTTCTCAAGACCAGAACGGGTCCCCGCCAACCGAGAGCTCAGTACCCCACCATCCAGCCTCTTGCCAGGTGGATACACGATACTCTCGCCATCTCTCCACTCCCATTGCGGGCCGGCCTTTCTGGTATTAGTCCGACCGAGGCTAAGCTTACCCATGACGAGGCATGTGGCCAGTTAAAGGGTCCTAGATCAGCAGGCCAACAATCGGAACGGTCCTTAAGCGACACAGACGGGCGACCTTTCCTGCTCAACGTCTGGTCTCATATTAAGTTATTTCTGAAAACCTGGTACCTGTCAGAGGTACCCTACTGAAATGATGAAGTCATCAAGGCCTTTGATACCTTCATCACTCCAGACTCTTTTCTTTGTAAAAACATGATTCATAGATCAAAACATTTTGTTCTTAGTCTATGAGCATACTAAGCACATCTAGCTTTTTAAAACAGGTATCAAGGATGGTAATCAATATTCAAGGAAGCTATGCAACAAAGGTTTAATCATTCAACTCCTACCACCTAATGCATCATATAAGTGATAAAAGTTTAAAAACAGCAAGGAGGTGGCAAATGCACCGGGGCTTGCCTTGGTGAGGAGGAGAGTCGGGTTCTTCTACCAGGATATTACAGTTAACAGCAAATCCAAATGGGGCACCTTCTGGAGGACCTTCACTGACAACCTCAGTTGGAGAAGGTTCCGATGGAGGAACAGGCTCCCCTTCCACTTCCACTTCAAATTCTTCTTCAAGGTGCTCTACAAGTCAATTCGAAGTACATGAATGCTTATGTAATGATATGCTATACAAATTTTCATAATTTTTGGTGCGCTGGTTTTATTTCTAAAATTCATTTAGGCATTCCAGAGGCATTTTTAATTACCCAAAAAATTAATTATTGCTACAAAAATCCTAAAACTGCTCCTAGCAAAAACTACAAAATTTTGCGGATTCAACAAAATTGATTTCACAATTTTTGCATATTTCTACATTTTCTGGTGCATTTTACATGTTGTCAACTAAAAGACAAACTTAAATAGAGACTGGACCGAAACCAACTGCTTGGTCCACGAACACAGGGAAATCTGCCCTGCGCCGACTGCCCGCGCCACTTCTCTATAAACACCCCAGACTCAAAAATAATCTCACCGGAACCCTTACTACCAGTTTATGTGTCACGGGCATTTGCATCGAGGTCCCTTCCCTTTGGTTTATTCTCAACTCTGGTCCAAGACTGCACGTAGGCGACGAACTCAGGTTCAAGCCTGAGCTGCGCGTAAAAACCTGTGGCCGATGAACTTCTCCAGCAAAGGTAGGCTTCGCGAACCTATTCCTTAATGGACCGGTCAGACCTAGTTCCGAATTCATATCGATATCGCGCCTAATCTACCCTGCCCAAGGCTGTCAGCGCTTTATTATTACCCAAAGAATACAGAACAGATGATTATCAATAATAACAGCATCGATCTCGACAGATTATGATGATATGAGACATCGGCGGCGTGCTCACCAGACTGAGGAGCAAAGATTCTCAAGACGACATCAGACTGAACACCCTGACATGACCAGGCGTTTAGGAGCGTGGGGTATAGACAGTGGAACTCTGCTCGGTTTTAGATAAGAAACACAAACAGGGAGAGATGGTTTACGGCACTGGTGGTCACAGTTACAGTAAAACAAAGAGCACTCGGCCGGACTTGCACTTATCTGGGCGCCGATGTGTTTCAGCTGAGGTTTGCATGAGCTAGCACGCGGCCTCGACTCCTATGTCCACATAAGACCAGTCTACAGTGAGGCAAAGGGTAAAGGTTTGCTGGTGTTTGGACAGGGGAGCGCACCCACAGCTGAGTCACAGGTTTCTACCGGCTTCCTGGACTCCACCTGGCTTCAGATGCAGTGCGTCCATTTTTCCTGGGCAGCACATTTTTCTCCAGCAACCCCATCTCCAAACATCTGCCCTTCTTATCCACTACAGCCTAAAAACACGTAGGTAGGGAAAATGGAAAAAAGAACTTCTTCAGATATGCACAGACCCAATCCAAACTATCCACTGCATCTAATCTAAATTAAATTCAGCACACCTCTATTTAACCAAGCGACTTGGGGTAACCTTTTCTTTGAATTTAAAATAGAGACTGGGATATCCTTCTTCAGAAGAAATGTCCTCCTACAATGGATCTTCAAGTTTTATATAATGATTATCCCCCAAAAGCCCAAGAATGAAGAATTGAATGGTTCCAAGGTCAAGAGGATTACACAGTTTTTCTGAAAATTCAGCACAATAGCATCACATTTTAGGTTCTGAAACTGCACCTGGCAACCACCTGGACATCCCAACTTTAACCCCCTCGATCCACCAGATTCCAAGTAATACATGCCAACCTTAGTTAATAATATTTGCTTACCAAACAAATCTTTACAAGTTTGCTATAGAAGCCCAAGACTAAAAACTCGTGGATCAAGGGTTATAGTGCTCCAATGTTGAGTCTTGCGCTGCAAATTCAGATCTGATCAGTTTTCAGTATCTGTAACTCCGAGGGCCTGACAGACCATCCCTCTATTTCTCAAATTTCTCCACACAAACAGAGCTACCTCCCCACATCACACTTACTCACAAAATATTGGTCTTCAACTTTGCTGTAAACTTATAGGATCAATACTGCACAGATCTCCATTTATGCTACTCCAAAGTGAGGCACATCTCATAGGAGCCATAATTTCAGTTAGCTGAAATAAACTCTGAACGCAAAGACTGACAGGATGACTTTCAGACAGCTTTCCCTTTACTTTTTGTGTTGGATCAAACCCAACTCACTTAAAGGAATTTGTTCATGTATAGATGATCTCCATTTTTGTTATAAAGATCTCAGCTCCAAACTTCCTAGAAAAGACACCATACAGCTCCAAAGTTGAGCCAAATTACTGAAATTCAGACCAGTACACTATTCCCCATCTGAAGATGTAGAAGTCTGACAGCCTATCTGTAGGCGCCATTTTCTGCTATTTTTGTGTAGAACCAAACCAGTCTCCCTTAAGCAAACTTGTGCCCTGATAGGTAATCTACAATTTCTCTATAGCAAATATGGCCCAATACTCCACTAATCATCCACAAAAGGGCCCCAATGTTAGACCAATTATACACATTTCTAAAATCTGAACTGCACTAAGTCTGAAATTTCAGATTTGAGGATAGGACCTTTGGGCTAGGTTTTTCCACCAGTTTTATACAGCATTAGTGACATGACTCTTAATTAAATTTATACACCAACATGTGGTCTTGCACTTTATTATAATACTCCAAGTCTAGAATGGTATAAATTTGCCACTAATAGACTTCCAAAGTGGTCTCTAAACATAAAAGCTTCAGTTCTAGGAATCACACTAAACCTGAAATCCAGATTCTGAAATCCCACCTCTTTCCTATAAGACCTGAAAATCCATACACATGAAAGCTATTTGGTATGGAAAACTCTATAAGTTTGATAATTTGACTTTGGACAAAATATGACTAAATTCAAATTTCATTATTTGGGATTACATATGAGGTTTTTCTATAAACTTCCTACTCACTACTACTTACATTCAAAGTTTTCTTAAACCTAGTAAAGGCACTCTAGAGTCATTAAAATCACAGATATGCTAATGCACATGATGTTATGCCAGATTTCAGTTTTAGTAACACCAGGGGTGTTACAAAACTCATTTTGAGCTCTCCTGAGGAAGCGCTTGAGGGTCCCTTGGGTTTCAGACTTATCCTGCAAAAAGAGCACCCAAGTGAAGCGGGAAAAGTCATCAACAATAACTAGACCATACTTACTCCCTCCTATGCTCAGATAGGCGACGGGTCCGAAAAGGTCCATATGCAGCAGCTCCAGGGGTCTTGAAGTGGTCATCACATTCTTGCTGTGATGCGCTCCTCCCACTTGTTTACCTGCTTGACAAGCTGCACAAGGTCTATCTTTTTCGAATTGCACGTTGGTTAAACCTATCACGTGTTCTCCCTTTAGAAGCTTGTGAAGGTTCTTCATCCCCACATGTGCTAAGCGGCGATGCCACAGCCAGCCCATGCTAGTCTTAGCTATTAAGCATGCATCTAGACCGGCTTCTTCTTTTGCAAAATCAACTAAATAAAGTTTGCCGTCTTGTCGGTGTTTCGAGACAGGGGGGTCCCTAAGCCGACGAGTGAGTGTGCTGCGTGCCCCAGCTTAGATGGGTCGAGCGCGTGGGCGAGCGCGAAGGGGGGAGAGGCGAGGTGGCCGGAGTCGAGCGTGAGAGAGGTGGAAGTCCCGCGGCCTTCGTGTTTGTCCCGCGCCCAGGTCGGGTGCGCTTGCAGTAGGGGGGTTACAAGCGTCCACGCGGGTGAGGGAAGCGAGCGGCCCCAAGAGAGCGCCTGTCCCGTCCTCGGTCCCGCGCGGCCAACCTCCTCTAAGAAGGCCCTGGTCCTCCCTTTTATAGTCGTAAGGAGAGGATCCAGGTGTACAATGGGGGGTGTAGCAGAGTGCTACGTGTCTAGCGGAGGGAGAGCTAGCGCCCTAGGTACATGCCAATGTGGCAGCCGGAGAGGTCTTGGCACCTTGCTGGCGTGATGTCGTGGCTGTCGGAGGTGCGACGGAGCCTGGCGGAGGGACAGCTGTTGGAGAGGTCGAGTCCTTGCTGACGTCGCCCTGCTTCCGTAAGAGAGCTGGGGGCCGCCGTCGTCACAGAGCTTGTGGAGCGCCATCATTGCCCATCCGGCGGAGCTGGCCGGATGGGACGCCGGTCTTGTTCTCCGTGACCCGAGTCGATTCGGGGTAGGACGATGATGGCGCTTCCTGTTGACGTGGCGGGCCTGTGCCCTAGGCAGGGTGACGTGGGGGCTCCTCCGAAGCTGAGGTTGAGTCTGTCTTCTGTTGCCGAGGCCGAGTCCGAGCCATTGGGTCGGGCGAGGTGGAGTTTCGTCGTCTTCCGGGTCTTAGCCCGAGTCCGAGCCCTGGGGTCGGGCGGAGCGGAGTTCGCCGTCTTCCGGGTCTTAGCCCGAGTCCGAGCCCTGGGGTCGGGCGGAGCGGAGTTCGCCGTCTTCCGGGTCTTAGCCCGAGTCCGAGCCCTGGGGTCGGGCGGAACGGAGTTCGTCGTCTTCCGGGTCTTAGCCCGAGTCCGAGCCCTGGGGTCGGGCGGAGCGGAGTTCGCCGTCTTCCGGGTCTTAGCCCGAGTCCGAGCCCTAGGGTCGGGCGGAGCGGAGTTTGCTATGGCGCCTTTGGCAAGGCCTGACTGCCTGTCAGACTCACTCTGTCGAGTGGCACTGCAGTCGGAGTGGCGCAGGCGGCGCTGTCCTTCTGTCAGACTAGTTAGTGGAGCGGTGGAGTGACGGCGGTCACTTCGGCTCTGCCGGGGGGCGCGTGTCAGGATAAAGGTGTCAGGCCACCTTTGCGTTAAATGCCCCTGCAACTTGGTCAGTCGGTGTGGCGATTTAGTCAGGATTGCTTCTGAGCGAAGCCAAGGCCTCGGGCGAGCCGGAGGTGTGTCCGCCGTAAAAAGGGGGGCCTCGGGCGAGACGGAAGTCTCTTGAGGTCGGCTGCCCTTGGCCGAGGCTAGGCTCGGGTGAAGCGTGATCGAGTCACTCGTGTGGACTGATCCCTGACTTAATCGTACCCATCAGGCCTTTGCAGCTTTATGCTGATGGGGGTTACCAGCTGAGAATTAGGCGTCTTGAGGGTACCCCTAATTATGGTCCCCGACAGTAGCCCCCGAGCCTCGAAGGGAGTGTTAGCACTCGCTTGGAGGCTTTCGTCGCACTTTTTTGCAAGGGGACCAGCCTTTCTCGGTTGCATTTCGTTCCGGTGGGTGCGCGCGAGCGCACCCGCCGGGTGTAGCCCCCGAGGCCTCGGAGGAGTGGTTACACTCCTTCGAGGTCTTAGTGCCTTGCGTAATGCTTCGGCTGGTCTGGTTGTTCCCTCATGCGAACTGGCCATAGCCCGGGTGCACGGTCGGGGCCCAAGCTCTCGGGCTGGTATGTTGACGCTGTCAACGGTTTGGCCGGAGCCGGTTTTTGCGAGACAGCCCCCGAGCCTCTGCACAGGGCGAGAGGACGATCAGGGACAGACTCGGCTTTTTTACATACGCCCCTATGTCGCCTTTCCGCAAGGAGGAGGGGGGGAGAGCGCCATGTTACCCTCGATGGGCACCGAACATGGTGTCTCCGGTGAGCTGCAAGCGGGTAATCCGAGTGGACGTCCGTGCCCCGTTCGTTGGGGGTCGGCTAGGGGCCCAGAGGCACGCCCAAAAGTACCTGCGGGTGATTTGCCGGACCCGGTCCCCTGGCGACGGGGTCCGAGGGCTCGATGCCTCCCTCCGATGGGATTCCGTTACAAGATCGTTCCCGCTGGTCTCGGAAATGTCCTAGGGTACCTCGGGAGCGCAGCCCGAGCCTCGGTTATGTATCGAACGTACCCCTGGTCATCCCTCGCTCGGTGTCTGAGGCGACTGTGAACCCTTCGGGGGCCAGCCTTCGAACCCCTGATCAGTAATGGGCGCGGAGCCCGAGTAGCCTGAGGCGGCCATGGAACCCTTCGGGGGGCTGGCCTTCGAACCCCTGACCAGTAGTGGGTGTCGGGCCCACGCGATCTGAGGCGACTGTTGAACCCTTCGGAGGGCCAGTCTTCGAACCCCTGATCAGTAGGGGGGGCTCGGAGCCCGGTTCCTTCACGGAGAAGGATCCTTTTCGGGGTATCCCCCTTTCCCGGTCCCTGTTGCAAGAGATAGAGAAAGAGGAAAAAGGAAAAGGATACGAAATCGAACGACGTGGCGTACCTCTTTTTGACGCGGTTATTACGGCGAAGGCGAAGCGTCGCGCGCTTCTCCCGCCAGAGGCGCCGCGTGTCCCGCCGCGGAGTTAATGCGACGGGGCGAGTGGTTGGTGGGGCCTGAACATGCATGTAATTTCGGCACGGAGCCGTGTTTTTTCCTCATTTTCGAGCACTAAGTCTCGCCTGTTGATTATCTGAACCGCTTCAACAAGCGTGAGTCGCCCCGTGTCAAGGTGACGAGTGAGGTATCCGTATCCCGGAGGCGTAGGAATCCCTCGGCTCGATCGACCTTGTTGTCTGGGGCTCCTCTAGCTTAGTTAAAGAGACCCCTCGGCCGCCCTTCGACGAGCCGAGGCCAGGGGTAGCGATATCAGTATGAACAGAGGCGGAGTTGGCTCGAGAATGGGAACCTGGTTGGCCGGAGCCTAGCCGTGTTGTCCGTCAGCGGAGCCGACGCCAAAGTCGATCAGCCGAGGCCTCGGGTCGGGCTGGCGCCCTTGGAAGCTGGTTGGCCGAGGCCCCAGGGGTAACCGGCCGAGCCGCCTGCTCGGGCCGGATTCCCGGAGAAGTCCTTGATCGTGTCGCCGTCTGAGGCTGGGTCAGACTTTGCTGAAGACGTCGTCGATGCCGAAGGTGCTACGGCTCCCTTCAGCATGAAGACCCGAGCCTGCAGGATCAGATCGTCTTGTAGCGTGTGCCTTCTGCGGCCGCCGAGGCCAGAAAACACACCCTCGCCGTGCTTGCGAAGCTGCGTCTTTTTTCCTCTTGTTTCGAGCATCTGGACTCTCTGTCGGTAACAGGGATGTTTGTGTGAGCGAGAGTTGCTTCTCGCGGAAGGGACGAGTGAGGTATCCGTATCCCAGAGGCGTGGGAGTCCCTCGGCTCGGTCGGCCTTGCCGCTTACGCGTACTTTCACCCGTTCATGAGGCCCTGTCCCCGACTTAGTCGAGAAAGCTTGAAGGACTGCTTCGGCAGGAGAGCTTCCGAACGTGAAGACTTGTTCGGTCCACGAAGTCGCTTTATCCGAACGCGAGTTACTTATCGTAGAAGGTGATGAGTGAGGTATCCGTATCCCGGAGGCGTAGGAGTCCCTCGGCTCGGTCAGCCTTGGCTGCTTACGTGTACTCCGTCGTTTCCAGGATCCGCTTTCCGAAGTAGTCAAGAAGCACGAAAGAAATCCTGCCAAAAAGAGATCCTTTTTCGAGGAAAAATTCGACGCAGAGGGGGTCTCCCCCCTTTTAGCCCCCGAGGGAGGGTCGGGCTTTGCGGAGGCTAGGCCGACCCTTCCTTGACGACTAAACTTTGCGTAGGTGCGAGGTATATGAACAACTTGGAAACATCTTAAGGGTAGAAGCGACGTAGCTGTTTGATGTTCCAAGCGTTGCCGTAGATCTCGCCTTGATTGTTGGCCAGCTTGTATGTTCCGGGCTTCAGAACTTTGGCGATGACGAATGGCCCTTCCCAGGGGGCGTGAGCTTGTGCCTCCCTCGGGCATCTTGCCGCAGCCGAAGCACCAGATCGCCGACCTGGAGGTCTCGGGACCGGACCCCTCGGGCGTGGTAGCGTCGCAGGGACTGCTGGTACCGCGCCGAGTGTAGTAAGGCCCTGTCCCGAGCCTCCTCCAGCTGGTCCAGCGATTCCTCTCGGCTAGCTTGGTTGCTTTGATCGGTGTAGGCCCTTGTCCTCGGGGAGCCGTATTCCAGGTCAGTGGGCAAGATAGCTTCGGCCCCGTAGACCAGGAAAAACGGCGTGAAACCCGTGGCACGACTCGGCGTCGTCCTTAGGCTCCAGACCACCGAGGGGAGTTCCTTCATCCACCGCTTGCCGAACTTGTTGAGGTTGTTGTAGATCCGAGGCTTGAGCCCTTGTAGAATCATGCCGTTGGCACGCTCTACTTGCCCATTCGACATGGGATGAGCCACGGCGGCCCAGTCCACCCGGATATGGTGATCCTCGCAAAAATCCAAGAATTTTTTGCCGGTGAACTAGGTACCGTTGTCGGTGATGATGGAGTTTGGGACCCCGAAGCGATGGATGATGTTGGTGAAGAACGCCACCGCCTGCTCGGACCTGATGCTGTTCAGAGGTCGGACCTCGATCCACTTGGAGAATTTGTCGATGGCGACCAGCAGGTGCGTGTAGTCCCCGGGCGCCTTCTGCAAGGGACCGACGAGGTCCAGACCCCATACAGCAAAGGGCCAGGTGATGGGTATCGTCTGTAGAGCCTGAGCGGGCAGGCGGGTCTGCTTCGCATAGAATTGGCACCCTTCGCAGGTGCGGACAATTCTAGTGGCGTCAACCACCGCTGTTGGCCAGTAGAAGCCTTGCCGGAAAGCATTCCCGACAAGGGCTCGGGGCGCTGCGTGATGGCCGCAAGCCCCCGAGTGTATTTCTTGCAGCAGTTCCCGACCTTCGGCGATGGAGATGCATCGCTGGAGGATGCCCGAAGGGCTGCGATGGTAGAGCTCCTCTTCATCGCCCAGCAAGACGAACGACTTGGCGCGTCGCGCTACCCACCGAGCCTCGACTTGGTCGAGGGGTAGCTCTCCTCGACGGAGATACTGCAGGTACGGGGCCTGCTAATCTCGATCAGGCGTGGCCCCGCTCTGCTCTTGCTCGACGTCCAGTGCCTCGCCCTCGGGGGCCGAGGGTACCTCGGGCTGTGCCGAGGGTGCCTCGGGCTGAGCCGAGGGTACCTCGGGCTCGGGAGCGTCGTCGATCTTGACAGAGGGTTGATGCAGATCCCGGGAGAAGACGTTCGGGGGGACCGTCGTTCGCCCCGAGGCTATTTTAGCCAGCTCGTCTGCGGTTTCGTTGTAGCGCCGAGCGATGTGGTTGAGCTCGAGCCCGGAGAACTTGTCTTCCAGGCGCCGAACCTCGTCGCAGTAGGCCTCCATCTTCGGGTCGCGGCAGTGGGAGTTCTTCATGACTTGGTCGATGACGAGCTGCGAATCACCGCGGGCGTCGAGGCGTCTGACCCCTAGCTCGATGGCGATCCGCAACCCGTTGACCAGAGCTTCGTACTCGGCCACATTGTTGGACGCCGGGAAATGGAGGCGCAGCACATATCGCAGGTGCTTTCCCAGGGGCGAGATGAAGAGCAGGCCCGCGCCGGCTCCTGTCTTCATCAGCGATCCGTCGAAAAACATGGTCCAGAGCTCCGGTTGGATCGGAGCCGTCGGCAACTGGGTGTCGACCCATTCGGCCACGAAGTCTGCCAACACCTGGGACTTGATGGCCTTCCGAGGGGCGAACGAGATCGTTTCGCCCATGATTTCCACCGCCCACTTTGCGATCCTGCCCGAGGCCTCTCGGCACTGGATGATCTCCCCCAGGGGGAAGGATGACACCACAGTTACCGGATGAGACTCGAAGTAGTGTCGTAACTTCCGCCTTGTCAGGATCACAGCATACAGCAGCTTTTGAACTTGTGGGTAGCGGATCTTGGTCTCGGACAGCACTTCGCTGACGAAGTAGACCGGCCTCTGAACGGGCAATGCATGCCCTTCCTCTTGCCTCTCGACCACAATCGCGGCGCTAACCACCTGAGTGGTCGCGGCGACGTAGACCAAGAGGGCTTCTCCATCCGCCGGGGGCACCAAGACAGGCGCCTTTGTAAGGAGCACCTTCAGGTTCCCGAGGGCTTCCTCGGCCTCAGGGGTCCAAGCGAAACACTCGGCCTTCCTTAAGAGGCGGTACAGAGGCAGACCTCTTTCGCCGAGGCGTGAGATGAAGCGGCTCAGGGCCGCGAGGCATCCCATGACCCTCTGTACACCTTTTAAGTCCTTGATGGGTCCCATGCTGGTGATGGCCGCGATCTTCTCCGGGTTGGCTTCAATGCCTCGCTCGGAGACGATGAACCCTAGGAGCATGCCTCGGGGCACCCCGAAGACACACTTCTCAGGATTGAGCTTGACTCCTTTCGCCTTGAGACGTCGGAATGTCACTTCAAGGTCGGAGAGGAGGTCGGAAGCCTTCCTTGTCTTGACTACGATGTCATCGACGTAGGCCTCGACTGTGCGACCGATGTGTTCGCCGAACACATGGTTCATGCACCGCTGGTACGTCGCGCCCGCATTCCTCAAACCGAACGGCATGGTGACATAGCAGTACATGTCGAACGGCGTGATGAAAGAAGTCGTGAGCTGGTCGGACTCTTTCATCCGGATCTGGTGATACCCTGAGTAGGCATCAAGGAAGGACAGGGTTTCGCACCCAGCGGTGGAATCCACGATTTGATCAATGCGAGGCAGAGGGTAGGGAACCTTCGGACATGCTTTGTTGAGACCAGTGTAGTCTACACACATCCGCCATTTCCCCCCTTTCTTCCTCACAAGCACAGGGTTGGCAAGCCATTCGGGATGGAATACCTCTTTGATGAACCCTGCTGTCATTAGCTTGTGGATCTCTTCGCCAATCACTCTGCGCTTCTCCTCGTCGAATCGGCGCAGAGGCTGCCTGACGGGTCGGGCTCCGGCCCGAATATCCAGCGAGTGCTCGGCGACATCCCTCGGTATGCCGGGCATGTCCGAGGGACTCCACGCAAAGACGTCGGCGTTTGCGCGGAGAAAGTCGACGAGCACTGCTTCCTATTTGGGGTCGAGCCCGGAACCGATCCGGATCTGCTTGGTGGTGTCGCCACTGGGGTCAAGAGGGACGGCCTTAACCGTCTCCGCTGGCTCGAAGTTGCCGGCATGGCGCTTCACGTCTGGCACCTCCTTGGAGAGGTTCTCCAGGTCGGCGATGAGGGCCTCGGACTCGGCGAGGGCCTCGGCGTACTCCACGCACTCCACGTCGCATTCGAACGCGTGTTTGTACGTGGGGCCGACGGTGATGACCCCGTTGGGGCCCGGCATCTTGAGCTACAGGTAGGTGTAGTTTGGGACGGCCATGAACTTCGCGTAGCATGGCCTCCCTAGTACGGCGTGGTAGGTTCCTCGGAACCCGACCACCTCGAACGTCAGGGTCTCCCTTCGGAAGTTGGAGGGCGTCCCAAAGCAGACGGGGAGGTCGAGTCGCCCGAGGGGCTGGACGCGCTTCCCAGGGATGATCCCGTGGAAGGGCGCAGCGCCTGCTCGGACGGAGGACAGATCGACGCGCAGGAGCTTGAGGGTCTCGGCGTAGATGATGTTGAGGCAGCTCCCCCCATCCATCAGGACCTTGGTGAGCCTGACATTGCCGACAACGGGGTCGACGACGAGCGGGTATTTCCCCGGGCTCGGCACGTGGTCGGGGTGGTCGGCCTGGTCGAAGGTGATGGGCTTGTCGGACCAGTCTAGATAGACTGGCGCCGCCACCTTCACCGAGCAGACCTCCCGGCGCTCTTGCTTGCGATGCCGAGCCGAGGCATTCGCCGCATGCCCTCCATAGATCATGAAGCAGTCGCGGACCTCGGGGAACTCTCCTGCTTGGTGATCTTCGTTCTTGTCGTCGTCGCGGGCCCTGCCACCCTCGGCGGGTGGCCCGGCCCTGTGGAAGTGACGCCGAAGCATAACGCACTCCTCGAGGGTGTGCTTGACGGGCCCCTGATGGTAGGGGCACGGCTCCTTGAGCATCTTGTCGAAGAGGTTTGCACCTCCGGGGGGCTTCCGAGGGTTCTTGTACTCGGCGGCGGCGACAAGGTCCGCGTCAGCGGCATCGCGTTTCGATTGCGACTTCTTCTTGCCTTTCTTCTTGGCGCCGCGCGGAGCAGACGCCTCGGGAGCCTCTTTCGATGGGCGACCCTGGGGCTGCTTGTCCTTTCGGAAGATAGCCTCGACTGCCTTCTGGCCAGAGGCGAACTTGGTGGCGATGTCCATCAGCTCGCTCGCCCTGGTGGGGGTCTTGCGACCCAGCTTGCTCACCAGGTCGCGGCAAGTGGTGCCGGCGAGGAACGCGCTGATGACATCCGAGTCGGTGATGTTGGGCAGCTCGGTGCGCTGCTTCGAGAATCGCCGGATGTAGTCCCGGAGCGACTCCCCCGGCTGTTGCCGGCAGCTTCGAAGGTCCCAGGAATTCCCGGGGCGCACGTATGTGCCCTGGAAATTGCCAGCGAAGGCTTGGACCAAGTCGTCCCAGTTGGAGATCTGCCCCGGAGGCAGGTGCTCCAACCAGGCGCGAGCAGTGTCGGAGAGGAACATGGGGAGGTTACGGATGATGAGGTTGTCGTCGTCCGTCCCACCCAGTTGGCAAGCAAGGCAGTAGTCTGCGAGCCACAGTTCCGGTCTCGTTTCCCCCGAGTACTTCGTGATAGTAGTCGGGGGTCGGAACCGGGTCGGGAATGGCGCCCGTCGGATGGCCCGACTGAAGGCCTGCGGACCGGGTGGTTCGGGCGAGGGACTCCGATCCTCCCTGCTGTCGTAGCGCCCCCCACGCCTGGGGTGGTAGCCTCGGCGCACCCTTTCGTCGAGGTGGGCCCGACGGTCGCGTCGATGGTGCTCGTTGCCGAGGTGGTCCGGGGTCGCAGGCGCGGTGTTTCGCGTGCGCCCGGTGTAGACCGAGGCTTCCCGCATGAATCGGGAAGTCGCGGCATTAGGTTCCGAGGGGTATCCCTGCCTTCGGGAGGCAGTGCTCTCGGCCCGTCGGGCCGCAGCGCCTTCCAGGAGATTCTTGAGCTCTCCCTGGATTCGCCGACCCTCGGTGGTTGATGGCTCTGGCATCGCGCGGAGGAGCATCGCTGCGGCTGCCAGGTTCTGACCAACCCCGCTGGATGCGGGCGGCGGCCTGACCCTTACATCGTTGGCGACGCGGTGCTGGAGACCTTGGGGCAGGTGACGTATTTCTCCGGCCAGGGGTTGGCCCGCCCATACCTGCCCGACGTCCCGACGGATCGGCTCAAGCGCTCCTGTTCCCTCGTTGAGCCTGGCCTGCGCCTCGCGGACTTGCTCGAGTTGTGGGTCGTAACCCCCCGCCGGAGCGGGGACCACAGCTAGCTCCCGTGGGATGTCGGCGCGAGGCACCGGCCTAGGAGGATCACCGTCCTCCGGCATGCCGAGATGGTTGCCTTCGGAGGGATCCCCTAGCTCGATGTGGAAACATTCGCGGCTTGGGCCGCAGCTCTCGTCGCCAAGGCTGCGGCTCCCGTCGGAACAGTCGGAGAGGCAGTAGTCACATGCGGTCATGAAGTCCCGCATGGCACTGGAGTTGCCAAGTCCGGAGAAATCCCAACAGATGCTGGGATCGTCATCTTCCTCGGACCCAGAGGGCTCGTAGGTCGAGACGTCCGTCAGCCGGTCCCAAGGCGACCGCACACGCAACCCCAGTGGGGTTGCACTCGCCTCAATGAGAGCGCCCGCCAAAGCGAGGTCGTTTGGCGGGTTGAGGCCGAGCCGAAATGACGCAAGATGGGAGTTAGTCGGTACCTTTTGGTCGACGAGGAGCGACGTAGTCACATCGGGGACTGGTTGCACCGTCATCTCAGGTACGAGGGCGACGTCCTGCAGGCTTTCCGTGAGCGCGCCGGCGTCGTCTTCTTGCTCGGGATCAGCGCGTCGTGGGGGGACGGCGCTTGCCTTCGTCTCGAACGCGAGGTCGACGTCCGGCGTGCCATCCGTCGGGGCGTCGGGGGCGTCGATTTGCTCGTCGGCCAACGAAGCGCGGCCTCCCGCCTGGCCTTGATGGCCCCGCCTCCTCCTCCGCTGGCGGGGGAGAGAACGGAGCGAGCTCGAATGTTGTTCTTCCACTACGCGGGGAAGGTGTCGTCGATTCCGCCGCCGGCGGGCGGGTTGTCGGCCGCCATTGTCGTTGTCGCGCGGCGGTGGAAGAAGTATCATGTCGTAGCTGCCGTCGAAGGACATGAACTCAAGAGTCCCGAAACGAAGCACCGCCCCGTGCCGGAGAGGTTGCTGGAGACTGCCCATCTGGAGCTTGACGGGGAGCTGTTCGTCAGCACGCAGCAGGCCCCTACCTGGCGCGCCAAATGTCGGCGTTTCGAGACAGGGGGGTCCCTAAGCCGACGAGTGAGTGTGCTGCGTGCCCCAGCCCAGATGGGTCGAGCGCGTGGGCGAGCGCGAAGGGGGGAGAGGCGAGGTGGCCGGAGTCGAGCGTGAGAGAGGTGGAAGTCCCGCGGCCTTCGTGTTCGTCCCGCGCCCAGGTCGGGTGCGCTTGCAGTAGGGGGGTTACAAGCGTCCACGCGGGTGAGGGAAGCGAGCGGCCCCAAGAGAGCGCCTGTCCCGTCCTCAGTCCCGCGCGGCCAACCTCCTCTAAGAAGGCCCTGGTCCTCCCTTTTATAGTCGTAAGGAGAGGATCCAGGTGTACAATGGGGGGTGTAGCAGAGTGCTACGTGTCTAGCGGAGGGAGAGCTAGCGCCCTAGGTACATGCCAATGTGGCAGCCGGAGAGGTCTTGGCACCTTGCTGGCGTGATGTCGTGGCTGTCGGAGGTGCGACGGAGCCTGGCGGAGGGACAGCTGTTGGAGCGGTCGAGTCCTTGCTGACGTCGCCCTGCTTCCGTAAGAGAGCTGGGGGCCGCCGTCGTCACAGAGCTTGTGGAGCGCCATCATTGCCCATCCGGCGGAGCTGGCCGGATGGGACGCCGATCTTGTTCTCCGTGACCCGAGTCGATTCGGGGTAGGACGATGATGGCGCTTCCTGTTGACGTGGCGGGCCTGTGCCCTAGGCAGGGTGACGTGGGGGCTCCTCCGAAGCTGAGGTTGAGTCTGTCTTCTGTTGCCGAGGCCGAGTCTGAGCCATTGGGTCGGGCGAGGCGGAGTTTCGTCGTCTTCCGGGTCTTAGCCCGAGTCCGAGCCCTGGGGTCGGGCGGAGCGGAGTTCGCCGTCTTCCGGGTCTTAGCCCGAGTCCGAGCCCTGGGGTCGGGCAGAGCGGAGTTCGCCGTCTTCCGGGTCTTAGCCCGAGTCCGAGCCCTGGGGTCGGGCGGAACGGAGTTCGCCGTCTTCCGGGTCTTAGCCCGAGTCCGAGCCCTGGGGTCGGGCGGAGCGGAGTTCGCCGTCTTCCGGGTCTTAGCCCGAGTCCGAGCCCTGGGGTCGGGCGGAGCGGAGTTTGCTATGGCGCCTTTGGCAAGGCCTGACTGCCTGTCAGACTCACTCTATCGAGTGGCACTGCAGTCGGAGTGGCGCAGGCGGCGCTGTCCTTCTGTCAGACTAGTTAGTGGAGCGGTGGAGTGACGGCGGTCACTTCGGCTCTGCCGGGGGGCGTGTGTCAGGATAAAGGTGGCAGGCCACCTTTGCGTTAAATGCCCCTGCAACTTGGTCAGTCGGTGTGGCGATTTAGTCAGGGTTGCTTCTGAGCGAAGCCAAGGCCTCGGGCGAGCCGGAGGTGTGTCCGCCGTAAAAAGGGGGGCCTCGGGCGAGACGGAAGTCTCTTGAGGTCGGCTGCCCTTGGCCGAGGCTAGGCTCGGGTGAAGCGTGATCGAGTCACTCGTGTGGACTGATCCCTGACTTAATCGTACCCATCAGGCCTTTGCAGCTTTATGCTGATGGGGGTTACCAGCTGAGAATTAGGCGTCTTGAGGGTACCCCTAATTATGGTCCCCGACACGTCTGATACACCCTTAAAAGCTAGTGAACCATCACTTCTTCTAAAGACAGACACATCTACATTTGTAAATAGACAGTTATATCCCATATTGCATAATTGACTAACAGATAGTAAATTATATCCTAGAGACTCTACTAAAAACACATTAGAGATAGAATGCTCATTAGAAATTGCAATTTTACCTAACCCTTTTACCTTGCCTTGATTCCCATCACCGAATATAATTGAATCTTGGGAATCCTTATTCTTGACGTAGGAGGTGAACATTTTCTTCTCCCCCATCATATGGTTTGTGCATCCGCTGTCTATAATCCAGCTTGAACCCCCGGATGCATAAACCTGCAAGGCAAATTTAGGCTTGGGTCTTAGGTACCCAACTCATGTTGGGTCCTACAAGGTTAGTGCAAATATCCTTAGGGACCCAAATGCAAGTTTTGTCTTCCTTGCATTTTGCCCCTAACTTCCTAGCAACTATTTTCTTGTCCTTTCTACAAATAGCAAAGGAAGCATTTAAAGCATGATATATTGTAGAAGGTTCATTAACTCTCCTAGGAACATTAACAACATTTCTCCTAGGCATATTGTGAACAACATTTCTCCTACCAACATTTTTATCATGCACATAGAAAGAACTAGAAGCAAACATGTCATGAGAATCAAAATCATCATAAGCATTGTAACTCCTATAAGCATTTCTAGTTTGTCTCTTATCATGGTACATAAACGCATGATTCTTTTGCACACTACTAGCCATAGGGGCCTTCCCTTTCTCCTTGGCGGGAATGGGAGCCTTATGGCTTGTTAAGTTCTTGGCTTCTCTTTTGAAGCCAAGTCCATCCTTAATTGAGGGGTGTCTACCAACCGTGTAGGCATCCCTAGCAAATTTTAGTTTCTCAAAATCACTTTTGCTAGTCTCAAGTTGGGCATTAAGACTAGCTACCTCTTCATTTAATTTAGAAATGCAAGCCAGGTGTTCACTACAAGCATCAATATCAAAATTTTTACACCTAGTGCAAATCATAACATGTTCTACACAAGAATTAGATTTATTTGCTATTTCTAACTTAGCATTCATATCATCATTGATGCTCCTTAATTTAGAAATTGTCTCATGGCAAGAAGATAATTCACAAGAAAGCATTTCATTTCTTTTAACTTCTAGAGCATGAGATCTTTGAGCTTCTACAAATTTATCATGCTCTTCATACAATAAATCCTCTTGTTTCTCTAAGAGTTTAACCTTCTCATTCAATGCATCAATCAATTCATTGATTTTATCAATCTTATTTCTATCCAATCCCTTGAACAAGCTAGAGTAATCTATTTCCTCATCGCTAGACTCATCATCACTAGAAGAAGCATAAGTGGTGTCTCGAGTACTCACCTTCTTCTCCCTTGCCATAAGGCAAGTGTGACACTCGTTGGGGAAGAGGGTTGATTTGTTGAAGGCGGTGGCGGCGAGTCCTTCATTGTCGGAGTCGGAGGAGGAGCAATCCGAATCCCACTCCTTTCCGATATGTGCCTCGCCCTTGGCCTTCTTGTAATGCTTCTTCTTTTCCCTCTTGCTCCCGTGTTCCTGGTCACTATCATTGTCGGGACAGTTAGCAATAAAATGACCAAGCTTACCGCATTTGAAGCATGATCGCTTTCCCTTGGTCTTAGTCTTGCTTGGCTGTCCCTTGCGACCCTTTAGTGCCGTCTTGAATCTTTTGATGATGAGGGCCATCTCTTCATCATTAAGACCGGCCGCCTCAATTTGCGCCACCTTGTTGGGTAGCGTCTCCTTGCTCCTTGTTGCCTTGAGAGCAATGGGTTGAGGCTCATGGATTGGGCCATTCAACGCGTCGTCCACGTACCTAGCCTCCTTGATCATCATTCGCCCGCTTACAAATTTTCCAAGAATTTCTTCGGGCGACATCTTGATGTACCTAGGATTTTCACGAATATTGTTCACCAAGTGAGGATCAAGAACGGTAAATGACCTTAGCATTAGGCGAACGACGTCGTGATCCGTCCATCGCGTGCTTCCGTAGCTCCTTATTTTGTTGATAAGGATCTTGAGCCGGTTGTATGTTTGTGTCGGCTCCTCGCCCCTTATCATCGCGAATCGTCCGAGCTCGCCCTCCACCAATTCCATCTTGGTGAGTAAGGTGACATCATTCCCCTCATGAGAGATCTTGAGGGTGTCCCAAATCTGCTTGGCATTGTCCAAGCCGCTCACCTTGTGATACTCGTCCCTGCACAAAGAGGCTAGCAACACAGTAGTAGCTTGTGCATTTTTATGGATCTGTTCATTAATAAACGAAGGGCTATCCGAGCTATCAAATTTCATTCCACTTTCCACAATCTCCCAAATGCTTGGATGGAGAGAAAATAGGTGAGTACGCATTTTGTGACTCCAAAATCCGTAGTCCTCTCCATCAAAGTGAGGAGGCTTGCCAAGTGGAATGGGGAGCAAATGAGCATTTGAGCTATGCGGAATGCGCGAATAATCAAAAGAAAAGTTTGAATTAACCGTCTTTTGTTTGCCATAGTCGTTGTCGTCGTTGTCCTTTTGGGAAGAGGAAGATTCGTCGCTGTCGTCGTAGTAGACGATCTCCTTGATGCGCCTTGTCTTCTTCTTCTTCCCTTCCTTCCGTCTATGGCCCGAGCCGGAGTCGGTAGGCTTATCATCTTTGGGCTCGTTGACGAAGGACTCCTTCTCCTTATCGTTGATCACGATTCCCTTCCCCTTAGGATCCATCTCTTCGGGCGGTTAGTCCCTTTCTTGAAGAGAATGACTTTGATACCAATTGAGAGCACCTAGAGGGGGGGTGAATAGGTGATCCTGTAAAACTTAAACTTATAGCCACAAAAACTTGTTAAGTGTTAGCACAATTAATGCCAAGTGGCTAGAGAGGAGTCTCAACAAAACACACTACCACAAGAGATGAAAAACAGAGATGACACAGTGGTTTATCCCGTGGTTCGGCCAAGACCAACGCTTGCCTACTCCACATTGTGGCGTCCCAACGGACGAGGGTTGCAATCAACCCCTCTCAAGCGGTTCAAAGACCCACTTGAATACCACGGTGTTTTGCTTGCTTTTTCTCAATCCCGTTTGCGAGGAATCTCCACAACTTGGAGCCTCTCGCCCTTACAATTGAAGTTCACAAAGAAACACAGAGCAAGGGTGGTAATGAGCAATGCACACAAGACTTCAAAAGATCAGAGCAACAACACGCACACAAGCAGCAACAAGAGCTCGCAACACAACTCAAAGAGTTCACAACTCCACAAGAGCTCTATATGCTATCACAATGAAGCGAATGCGTGAGATCGATGTCTTGGTGCTTAGGAATGTTGTAGGAATGCTTGGTATTCTCCTCCATCCGCCTAGGGGTCCCTTTTATAGCCCCAAGGCAGCTAGGAGCCGTTGAGAACAAATCTAGAAGGCCATCCTTGCCTTCTGTCGTCGGGCGCACCGGACAGTCCGGTGCACACCGGACACTGTCCGGTGCCCCGATTTCTTTCCTTAAACGGCGCAACCAACCGTTGCCGACCGTTGCAGATCTGGCGCACCGGACAGTCCGGTGAACACCGGACAGTCCGGTGCCTCCTTCCGACCGTTGGCCAGACCACGTGTCGAGCGCAGATTCCGCGGCCGACCGTTGGCTCGGCCAACCGTTGGCTCACCGGACAGTCCGGTGCACACCGGACAGTCCGGTGAATTTTAGCCGTACGCCGTCATCAAATTCCCGAGAGCGGTGTCTTCAGGTCGAGGCAGCCTGGCGCACCGGACACTGTCCGGTGCACCACCGGACAGTCCGGTGCCCCAGACCGAAACAGCCTTTGGCTGTACACAGCCAACTTTTCTTTGACTTGCTTTCTCCTGTTTCTAACACTTAGACAAGTATATTAGTACACAAAACCAATGTACTAAGGCTTAGAAACATACCTTTACTCGTGATTTGCACTTTGTTAATCCATGGGCATAGATTCACATTTAAGCACTTCTGTTGGCACTCAATCACCAAAATACTTAGAAATGGCCCAAGGGCTCATTTCCCTTTCAGGTTCGACCTTTCCAGCCGGGCTGTCCTCCATACCTGTAGGGTGCTGCACAATTATTGTTTTATTTTCCATTTTTGTGGTTGTTTTCTTTTCCCCAACGGCCTTTGGTCTCCATTTCTTTTGTGGTGGTGGATACTGTGGATGTGTGTCATTGAATATTTTTTCTGCCTCTTTTTCCTGGTTCTCCTTCGCTCTTAGGCGCTGTAATTTTCCCTTTTGGGACCGTGTCAATCCCGATGGACACCATCGAGGCATGGAGTATTTTGGATCGGCTATTTTGACGGCAGACATATCTTCTTTTTTGTTTGTGTTGGCCGATTCACCAAAAATCATCGACCCTTCATTATTTTCCTGTATGATGACATCTGTTGTACCTATTTTGATGATGTTCTTTTTTGTCGTTCTCTCGGTTGCTGTAGGTATATGCCCCCTGCCAGATTGGTCGGCCTTTGCGGCAGAGTAGTCCGGCAATCTTGTTGGGCTTGTGCCTGGTGACCGGATTGAGTGGCGCTCAATCGACCTTGTACTGGAGGCACCAACCTATTGAATACAGATACTTGGGGTGCCCCCAAGCAGGATACTGTGGCATCCCAAATGGATATGGTGGCACACCCCACATTTGATTTGGGGCGTATGGCGGTGGTACATATGCATATTGATATGGCATATGTAGATATGGGGGTGGAGGTGTCCATGCAGGCACGTTAGGTCACAACTAGACAGTATGACCTTCCGTTTTTTGATTAGTGAGGTAGTCCAATCGGTCTTACCTGTTGTTGCTCCTGAATGGGCGAGCGAGGTCGCTTCGGTGGCCGGTCACTGGGGCCGACCTTCTTTTTCACATATTTGGACAATAATTGATTGAAGGTCGGGCCAGATTTGACCAGCCGACCAACTGCTTTAAATGTATTCTTTTTCCACGTACCTATCTCTGGTCGTCGTGGTTTGAAGGTACGAGGACGTTGCGGGTCTTGAGCATTGCCGGACCGTCCGCTGAAATTCTCCGAACCGTCTGGCGTAGTCCCGGACCATTTGCGCCTGGGCGTCGGACCGTCCGAGATGCGCAGTACGGGCTCCTACACCCGCCCCTTGGTCTGCGCTTGCCCCTCTGTGCCGGAGGTTGTGATGGTCACCTTCAGGGTCTCCCCTCCATCAGGAGTCTTTTCAGACACTACTTTCCTGCAAGAAATTTTATTATTTTCATCGGCCTCCCACGCGTTGCCGATGATAACTTATTTTCCTTTCTCCTTATCGGCTGCACTGGACTGAATTAGGACCTTTTTGCCCTCGAAGTCGATCACATTCATTGGAAAGGGCTCAATGTCTATCTGGATTTCCTGAAATTTCAATCGTTCTTTGTTAATGGTCGATTGAATCTGTCGACGAAATACATTACAATCATTAGTGGCATAAGAAAATGAGTTATGCCACTTGCAGTACGCACGACGTTTTAGTTCGTCGGCGGATGGAACAGTATGATTTATTTTAATGTTGCCATTTTTAAGTAATTCATCAAATATTTTGTCACATTTGCCAACATTAAATGTAAACTTAACTTCCTCTTGCCGCTTCTTTTGAACTGGCTGTAAGGAGGAACAAGTCGAAGATTTGGCCTGCTTTGGCCAAACCATTTCAGCCGTGTATACTTCCGTTGATTCGTCATCCGAGCTGCTTTGGTCGCACTCTACTATATGCACGTTGTGACGAATTATTTTAGCAGTTTCTTTGCTTCGGCTTTCACAAGCCAAAGCTCTTTGATGTAATTGTGCTAGCGTAAAAAATTGGATACCTTCTAATCTTTCCTTTAAATAATATCGTAGTCCATTGAATGCTAATCCTGGTAGCTATTTTTCTGCTAGATGAATTTGAAAGCATCGGTTTCTTGTATCCCAGAACCTCCGAATATAGTCATTAATCGATTCGTCTTTCCCCTGTCGCAGGGCCACTAGGTCTACCAAATCTAACTCATAGTCGCCGGAGAAAAGTGATCATGGAATTTGAAAGTCGCCTTGAGGGGTGGTGGATAGGCGGAAACTGAAACTTACCACTTTAAACACACTACAAGCCGGGGTGAGCGTTAGAATAAATATTAAGTCCGGGAGAGAGGGGAAAACAAATCAACCAAGAAAATAAAGCGGATGACACGGTGATTTGTTTTACCGAGGTTCGGTTCCAAAGAACCTAGTCCCCGTTGAGGTGGTCACAAAGACCAGGTCTCTTTCAACCCTTTCCCTCTCTCAAACGGTCACTTAGACCGAGTGAGCTTTTTTCCTTGATTCCCCGGTCACTTAGACCCCGCAAGGACCACCACACAATTGATGTCTCTTGCTTCGCTTACAAGGCTTTGAGAGTAAGAATGCGAGAAAGAAGAAAGCCAACCAAGCAACAAGAGCAACAAAGAAACACAAGACGATCTTCTCACAAGTCCTAAAATACTAGAGTTGAATTGTGGACTTTGATTTGATCGGAGGCTTTGATTTGTGTCTTGGAGTGTAGTGTATTGCTCTTGTATTGAATGCACTGTTGTGAATGCTTGGATGGTTGGAGTGGAGGTGGTTGTAGGGTATTTATAGCTCCCAACCACCAATTCAACCGTTGGGGCAGGCTACTGTCGATGGGCGCACCGGACAGTCCGGTGCGCCACCGGACAGTGTCTGGTGCGCCAGCCACGTCACCCAATCGTTAGGGTTTTGACGGTTTCGACCGTTGGAGCTTTGTCTTCATGTGGCACCGAACAGTCCGGTGCCGCACCGGACAGGTACTGTTCACTGTCCGGTGCACCTTCTGGCGGCTGCTCTGACTCTGCGCGAACTGTCCACGCACTGTAGCACTTTTGCAGGTGTCTGTTGCAGTCGACCGTTGCGCTGGAGTCGTTGCTCCGCTGGTGCACTGGACAGTCCGGTGGCACACCGGACAGTCCGGTGAATTATAGCGGAGCGACTCTTCTGAAACCCGAAGGTGGCAAGTTCAGACTCGTACGACCCTGGCGCACCGGATAGTCCAGTGCGCTAGACCAGGGTGCTCTTCGGGTTCTTTTGCTCCTTTCTTTTTGAACCCTAACACGATCTTTTTATTGGTTTGTGTTGAACCTTTAGCACCTGTAGAATATATAATCTAGAGCAAACAAGTTAGTCCAATTATTTGTGTTGGGCATTCAACCACCAAAATTATTTATAAGAAAAGGTTAAACCCTATTTCCCTTTCAATCTCCCCCTTTTTGGTGATTGATGCCAACACAAACCAAAGCAAATATATAAGTGCAGAATTGAACTAGTTTGCATAAGGTAAGTGCATAGGTTGCTTGGAATTAAACCAATATTTTACTTCTACTAGATATGCATGGTTGGTTTCTTTTATTTAACATTTTGGACCACACTTGCACCACTTGTTTTGTTTTTGCAAATTCTTTTGAAAAATCTTTTCAAAATATTTTTTTGCAAATAGTCAAAGGTATATGAATAAGATTTCGAGAAGCATTTTCCAGATTTGAAATTTTCTCCCCTGTTTCAAATGCTTTTCCTTTGACTAAACAAAACTCCCCCTGAATAAAATTTTTCTCTTAGCTTTCAAGAGGGTTTTACTAATTTTTGTATACCAAAAGAGAGATCAAATACATTTAGATACCAATTTGAAAAATTCTTAAAAATTTTGACATTGGTGGTGGTGCGGTCCTTTTGCTTTGTGCTTAATATTTCTCCCCCTTTGGCATTAATCGCCAAAAACGGAGTCTTTTGAGAGCCCTTTTTAATTTCTCCCACATTGGTACAAGTAAATATGAGTGAAAGATTATACCAAAGTGAGAGTGATGTGGAGTGATGGCGAAGGGTAAATGATACCGATAGAGTGGAGTGGAAGCCTTGTCTTCGCCGAAGACTCCATTTCCCTTTCAATCTACGACTTAGTATAGAAATACACTTGAAAACACATTAGTCGTAGACATAAAAGAGATATGATCAAAGGTATATAAATGAGCTTATGTGTGCAAAATGTCTATCAAAGTTCCGAGAATCAAGAATGTTTAGCTCATTCCTAAGTTTGGTAAAGGTTTTCTCATCTAATGGTTTGGTGAAGATATCGGCTAATTGTTCTTTGGTGCTAACATAAGCTATCTCGATATCCCCCCTTTGTTGGTGATCCCTCAAAAAGTGATACCGAATGTCTATGTGCTTAGTGCGGCTGTGTTCAACGGGATTATCTGCCATACGAATTGCACTCTCATTGTCGCATAGGAGAGGGACTTTGCTGAATTTGTAGCCATAGTCCCTGAGGGTTTGCCTCATCCAAAGTAATTGCGCACAACAATGGCCTACGGTAATGTACTCGACTTCGGCGGTGGAAAGAGCTACTGAGTTTTGTTTCTTTGAAGCCCAAGACACCAGGGATCTCCCCAGAAACTGACAAGTCCCTGATGTGCTCTTCCTATCAATTTTACACCCTACCCAATCAGCATCTGAATATCCTATTAAGTCAAAAGTGGATCCCTTGGGGTACCAAAGACCAAACTGAGGTGTATAAACTAAATATCTCATGATTCTTTTCACGGCCCTAAGGTGAACTTCCTTAGGATCGGCTTGGAACCTTGCACACATGCATACGAAAAACATAATATCTGGTCGAGATGCACATAAATAGAGTAAAGATCCTATCATCGACCGGTATACCTTTTGATCTACGGATTTACCTCCTGTGTCGAGGTCAAGATGCCCATTGGTTCCCATGGGTGTCTTGATGGGCTTGGTATCCTTCATTCCAAACTTGTTGAGTATGTCTTGAATATACTTGGTTTGGCTGATGAAGGTACCCTCTTGGAGTTGCTTGACTTGAAATCCTAGGAAATACTTAAACTCTCCCATCATAGACATCTCGAATTTTTGAATCATGATCCTACTAAACTCTTCACAAGTAGATTTGTTAGTAGACCCAAATATGATATCATCAACATAAATTTGGCATACTGTTGGGGACTTGTTCTGAAATTCTATGAGTTAAGAACAAGGCAACACAAAATGTTAAAGGTTAATGCCCTTCGTCCTTCGAAGCATTATCTCCCTTAGGATATAATGATCTTCAAACGAAGGTCCTGAAGGACTAGCCTTCACCATCGCAGTATATGTTAATGAAAGGAGAAGCATATAAAATATAAGAGAAAGCATGAATAATCATATAACATCATCGATATCTCGTTATTATATCATCACGAATGAACATAAACAATATTGAATTACATTTATACCTTCGGCTTGACAGCAGGTAAAAGTCCAAGCGTGACGCACGAACGAGTACAAGTCAGTGTGAACAGTACGAGGGTACTGTTCATCTATTTATAGGCACAGGGCATAGCCTTTGTGAAATTACATTCATGCACTTCATGTTTACTATTGACTTAAGGACAATCTATCGAGGATTATATATCCTTTTCCTCCTTAAGTCGGTTCCTTTTTCTGCTACTGAGCCGAAGCTCCCTTGCGCGCAGCTTCGGAGCTGGTTGAACCTTCGTCCTGATTCTGCTTTCCATATTGTATGCAGCTCCAATCTGAGTCTGAAGGTTCCTGTACATATATTACACTTAGGAAACATTGTTAATCATGTTTTTGAGGACCTTCGAAAGACAAACACCCCCAACAGTAGCCCATCACAGTATTAATTTGTTATAATAACGAATTCAGACTGCGATGTGAACGAAGGTGAAAGGATCACGATGCCCAAGAGGGGGGGGCGAATTGGGCTTCTCTAAAAATCAACATTGATTAAAACCTAAGCAAGAGCCCAACTTCACCCCAACAACTAGCACTAAGATAATAATACTAGAAATACAACAATGCTAAGACAATACTTCAAATACTTGCTAAACAAATACACAATGTAAAATGCTTGAATTAAGTGCGGAATGTAAATCAAGGTTTAGAAGACTCCTCCAATTTTTCCCGAGGTATCGAAGAGTCGGCACTCTCCACTAGTCCTCGTTGGAGCACCCGCGCAAGGGTATCGCTCCCCCTTGGTCCTCGCAAGAACCAAGTGCTCACTACGAGATGATCCTTTGCCACTCCGGCGCGGTGGATCCCTCACGACCGCTTACAAACTTGAGTCGGGTCACCAACAAGATCTCCACGGTGATCATTGAGCTCCCAACGCCACCAAGCCGTCTAGGTGATGCCGATCACCAAGAGTAACAAACCGTAGACTTTCGCTTGACGAAGAGAAGCCTAATGCAAGTGGTGTGTGCTCTAGGTGGCTCTTGCTAGCGCTAATGAGGTCCAAAGCAGGATTAAGATTCTCTAATCTCCTCACTAGGCTTTTGGTGCTTGCTATGCTCTTTCAATGTGCAGGATTTAATGTGGGAAGCAAGACATTGAAAATGGTGGGCAGAGGGGGTATAAATAGCCCTCACCCACCAACTAGCTGTTACCAGCATTGTTCTGCACATGGGCGCACCGGACAGTCCGGTGCACCACCGGTGCGCCAACGGTGCACCACCGGTGCGCCAACGGTCGACTCCAACGGCTAGTTCTGACAGCTAGCCGTTGGGCTGAAGGCACACCGGACAGTCTGGTGCACTGTCCGGTGCGCTATCCGGTGCGCCACTAAAATTCCACTCGGGAACCTTGTGCTCTCGGGTTTCTGCATGGGGAAACCCTTCCCCTGAGCCAGCCTGGCCCCACCTAGCAGGGCGCACCGGACAGTCCGGTGCCCCAATGCCAGAAACCCTGTTTTCTGTTTTATGCTGTTTTTCAAATCGGTTTTCGTTCTAACTTAAGTGTATGTTCTAGAGTGTCACCTAGCACTATATGTGAGTGTGAATATGCAACAACACTACACTAGAACTTTCTTGGTCAAACTACTCATCGACAACCCCTCTTTATAGTACGGCTAAAAGAGAATAAAAGACCTAACTAAATCACGAGTGTCCACAACTCCTTGACACTCGGACTCCGTAGTCCTTCACTTTTTGTTTCGTTGTTTTAGCCATCGCTTCGAGTTCGTATCTCCGGGATTGTTTTCACCGTTGTAGTACTTCTACCTGTAATGCGACATAACTTACCATTTGTCTCTGCAAAACATACGTTAGTCACATATAACATTACGTTGTCATTAATCACTAAAACCAACCAGGGGCCTAGATGCTTTCAATCTCCCTCTTTTTGGTGATTGATGACAACCCTACAAGTTTTGTGAGAGTAGTTTATTTTGAAATTTGTGTCAATATAGAAGATGGTTAGTTATACTCAGTAATCTTTGACATAAATAATGTGTACCATAATAATAAGAATGAGCGCATACACATCGTAAGTTTCTTGTTCATATAAAAGTGAAATCAAATCGATGAACAAGAACTAGAAGACTGGTGATAACATATAAGGTGAAAACATAATACACACACATTCAACATAAGCATCGAGAGTATATAATAGAGTTTGTGAGCCAAAAGCATCACACAAAAGTGAAGCTAGTACAGAGAGTAACAAGCACATATATTACATCAAAATGACTCTCTACTAACTCCCTAACTCCCCCTAGCTCTCACAACTCATCTCTCTCCCCCTTTGGCATAAAACACCAAAAGGGAACCCAAACCTACACATCAGAAGAGGGAGGAGGTGTTGGGGGCGCATCCGGTCACGGTCGAGGCAGTAGAGCGAACGCCAGCTGTGGGTCAGAGTCAGTCTCGGATCCAGGATCTGCTATAGAAGCTGGAGCTGGTAGACGAGAGGCTAGGCGACGAACTCGATAGACAATCTGGTCGAAAGGAATCTACAACTGAGCTCCTTGCTCTGCCTGTTCAGCGGCTGCTGCTGCTGCTGCTGCAGCTCGGGCTGCTCTGTCCAGACGCCGCTCCTTGCGGCCTTCCTGCTGCTCCAAATACACGGTCTTTCCCTTGACCTGCCTGAAGGGGCGAGGAGGATCCTCATCATCTCCTCCTCCTGGTGCCGACACATTCTTCGTGCGCGGCATCCTGACCTGACGACTGGAAAGCTCACACGAGAGGTGAAAATCCAGGCAGGACAGGAGACGGCTCACGGGCAGGCAAGGTCACTGAAATGACAGAAGAGGTGAGCACGTATTAATCACATAGTCATAAGTATATGAAATGTGAATAAATACATACATAGAGAATTGTGGCACAGAAAATGAAAGATATGGCGATCGAGAGGTCAAACGAAGCGAAAACGGCGTTTGAACGAGAAATAGTGCCATAGGAGGTTTGGAATTCAAATTGAGGTATGAAATGACGTGGAATTGAGCCAATACTTCACGAATAGGTTTATATGGGTGAATATGAGTGAAGCGTGTGCTTGGTTTGAATTTAGACAAAGAAAATGAAATTTGGGCACTCGGCTCGGAAATGATCGCTCGAAATAGGGAAATGTGAGAAATTGAAGCATGATATATCGGATTGGCGTGAAATTTGGCGAATATGTTACTGGAGGTGTTGTGAAGGTGCCTGAAAAATTTGGGTTCAATCGGAGCATTTTTGGCTGGTTTGGACATTTCACCGAACACGTGGTATTCAAAGGTTTAGGTTTTCGGTGAAAAGGCTATTTGAGGTAGGGAAACCCTCTCAAAGGGAGCTCAAAGCCTGCAGGAGAATCCAAGAGAGGACATGGGACACATTCATGCACATGATTCACAGAGCTTTGACAAGATTTTGAATTTGGCAATTAAGGGGTGGAAAGGAGTCCACTGCACAACAGAAGAACAGAGAGGAGGAAAGTCAGAGGGAGGTAGGGCTGCTCACCGAGAGGAGGAGGCAGAGGTGCCCACGCTAGAGAAAGTCATAGGAGCACGTCGCCGACGAGCACCGCCGGTGAGCAGAGGGGGGAATCGTCAGAGAGGGCAGAGAGCAGAGAGCATAGAGGGAAAAGAGAGCCTCTGGCTCGGTCTCGGGCTGGAGGCTTTTTTTTTAAAACGCGATATGGGCGCACCGAACAGTCTACAGTGCGTGTCCGGTGCACACCGGATAGCGCACAGTAGCTGTCCTGTGAACCACCGGACAACGCACAGGAGAAGGAGATCTTGCGCGCACGCGGCCGGTGCACCGGACTGTCCGGTGAGCCCAGACAGAGGGAAATTTTGAAAATTTTGAATTTTTCTATCTAGTTTTCAACCAAACCAAATCTCAACTTATAATCATACAAAATAACACTTGTTGGGATATGTATTGGCACCCTCATATATTTTCTCATATTTTTCAAAATATTTTGCCATAGGCTAGACAATTTTTAGAGAAAATAGGCAAATGGTGAAATTTGCATTTTGGCCTTGCACTAGGGGTTTTCATGAGTGTTTTGAGTTTTGAATACTCCCCCTAAGTGCAGTACCTCATGCATATTTCAAGAACCAACAATTGAATAGTAAGTAAGAATTTAAGTGCTAAAAGCTTAAAACTAAGACTTGTCAAGTTTGATCCGAGTTAAGCTTTTTCACTCGCTTTGTTGGCAGTTATCTCAACTAGGTTAGACAAGCCCTAGATGCAATACAAGAAATGTAAATATGCAATGCAAACTTGACAACACCATTTGACATCTTAAATAAAATTTCTGAGATCAAGTATATTTAATTCATTTCTCAACATGCAAAAGCGGGTCTTATCAAGTGGCTTAGTGAAAATATCCGCTAATTGATCTTCCGACCTCACTCCTTCTAAAAGGATGTCTCCTTTAGCAACATGATCTCTAAGGAAGTGATGACGGATATCAATGTGCTTGGTGCGAGGGTGTTGTACATGATTATTAGCAATTTTAACAGCACTCTCATTGTCACACAACAAAGGTACCTTTTCTAGAACTACGCCATAGTCTAGAAGAGTTTGTTTCATATATAAAATTTGTGTGCAACAAGCACCCGCGGCAATGTATTCCGCTTCGGCGGTTGACAAGGCAACACTATTTTGCTTTTTGGATGTCCATGATACTAGTGATCTCCCAAGCAAATGGCACCCACCAGAAGTACTTTTTCTATCAATTTTGCAACTGGCATAATCCGAATCGGAATAGCCAATTAAGTCAAAAGTAGCTCCTTTGGGATACCACAGACCAACACTTGGGGTGTGCCTGAGATACCTAAGAATTCTTTTAACAGCGCGAAGATGAGCTTTCTTAGAATTAGATTAAAATCTAGCACATATATAGACACTAAACATGATATCGGGCCTAGATGCGGTAAGGTACAATAAACTACCAATCATAGAACGGTAGAGAGTTTGATTAACCGGGTTACCTCCCTCATCTAGGTCGAGATGTCCATTTGTTGGCATAGGTGTCTTGATTAGTTTGCACTTCTCCATGTTGAACCTTTTCAACAAGTCTTTGGTATACTTCTATTGTGAGAGAAAGTTACCATCTTTCATTTGCTTGACTTGAAAGTCGAGGAAGTACGTCAGCTCACCAATCATTGACATCTCGAACTCCTTCGACATCAACTCACCAAATTCCTTGCAATGATAGTCATTTGACGAGCCAAAGATTATGTCATCAACATATACTTGACAAATGAAAATATCACCGTTATGTTTCTTTGTGAATAGAGTTGTGTCGACGGTCCCGATCTTAAAGCCCTTTTCGATGAGGAAGTCGCGAAGACGCTCATACCAAGCCCTTAGAGCTTGCTTTAGCCCATATAGCGCCTTGGACAACCTGTAAGCATGGTTAGGATATCTAGGGTCTTCAAATCCAGGTGGTTTCTCAACATATACAAGTTCATTTATGAAGCCATTTAAAAATGCACTTTTTTACATCCATTTGATAAAGTTTTATATCATAGCATGATGCATATGCGAGTAGGATACGAATGGCTTCCAGTCGAGCAACCGGTGCAAAGGTCTCTCCAAAATCTAAGCCTTCAACTTGAGAGAATCCCTTTGCAACAAGTCTTGCCTTGCTCCTTACAATCACACCTTGATCATCTTGTTTGTTTCTGAACACCCACTTTGTTCCAAAGATTCTTGCATCTTGCGGGGGCTTCTCCAGGGTCCAAACTTGGTTACGGGTGAAGTTGTTAAGTTCTTCATGCATAGCGTTCACCCAGTCCGGATCCTGTAGCGCCTCATATATACACGTAGGCTCAACACAAGAAACAAAGGAGTGATGTTCAATAAAGGAAGCATGTTTATGTCATCAAGTAATAACCCCTTGTGAAGGACTCCCAATGATTTGGTTTTGAGGATGAGCTTGAAGTAGTGATGAGTTTCTCCTGTCAACCACTTGGGAAGTAGATCCTAGAGCATCAACATCTTCGGCTTGTACCCTTGCTTGTTCATGAGAGACAAATGTATCTTCATTTGCATGCCTCTCATCTTTTTCATCATCTTGTGGTACATTTGATGAAGAAGGCCTGTCAATGTTTTGCACCTCTTCTTCATCTTGTTTTGATTTGATAGCTCCAATTGGCATGTTCTTCATTGCTTCCCTAAGTGGCTCATCACCTACATCATCAAGATTTTCAAGTGCTCCTTGGGAGCCATTAGTCTCATCAAATTCCACATCATATGTTTCTTCTACCACGCCAGTGGCATGATTGAATACTCGATATGCTTTGGACTTTAATGAATAACCCAATAGAAAACCAATATCACAACGTCTTTGAAACTTCCCTAGGTGATGGCGTTTCTTGTAAATGTAGCATTTACATCCAAACACCCGGAAGAAGGAGACGTCTGGCTTTTTCCCATTTAGCAGTTCATAGGGAGTCTTTGCAAGTAGCCGGTGAGGAAATAGCCTGTTTGATGCATAACATGCAGTGTTGACAGCTTCGGCCCAAAACCTCTCCGGTGTGTTATACTCATCAATCATTGTTCTTGCAAGTGTGATCAAGGTCCTGTTTTTCCTTTCAACAACTCCATTTTGTTGAGGTGTATATGTTGCAGATACTTCGTGCTTGATCCCAATCTCATCACAGTACTCATGAATGTTGGTGTTGTCAAATTCTTTACCATTATCACTTCTAATCTTCTTGATCTTGCAATCAAATTCATTTTGAGCTTTCTTGGCAAACTTCTTGAATATAGATGCAACTTCAGATTTATCATGGAGAAAGAACACCCAAGTGTATCTTGAGAAATCATCAACAATCACTAGACAGTAGAGGTTGCCACCAACACTTACATAATTTGTAGGTCCAAATAAATCCATATGAAGTAGTTCCAGTGGCCTTGATTTTGACATGAAAGCTTTTGTAGGATATGTGTTAGCAACTTGCTTCCCAGCTTGACATGCACTACAAGGCTTGTCACTTTCAAATACCACATCCTTTAATCCTCTAACCATGTCCTTCTTTAATACCTTCTTGAGTGTGCTCATCCCAACATGTGCAAGCCTCCTATGCCAGAGCCATCCAAGTGATGCTTTGGTGAAGAGGCAAGTTCTTAAGTCTGCATCTTCTGAGGTGAAATCCACTAAGTAGAGATTGTTGTATCTAAATCCTTTGAACACCATTAATTCATCATCCATTTTTGATACAATAACCTCTGTTGGAGTGAATAAGCATTAAAGTCCAAGATCACAGAGTTGACCCACTGATAATAAGTTTAAACTCAAAGGTGCAACCAAAAGAACATTTGAAATTGATAGATCATTAGAAATTGCTATCTTGCCAAGTCCTTGAACTTTCCCTTTTAAATTGTCCCCAAATGTGATTTTGTCTTGTCCATCAACATTCTCATCAAATGAGGTGAACATCCGTGGGTTGCCTGTCATATGTTGTGTGCATCCACGTTAATAACCCAATGGCTCCTACCGGTCTTGTAGTTCAGCTACATCCACAGACAAATCAAGCTTGAGTTTTGAGGGCCCTATATTGCATAGGACCAGTGACTCTCTCAATCAAGGACTTTGCAACCCAAATTTGTCTAGGTCTACTCTTGCTTGGTGGACCTAGGAATGTAACTTTGACCTTTCCATTTGCAACTTTTCTTAGAACATAATGAGCATTGAAAGAAAATGGTCTTCAGTGCTTAAGCAAGGGAGTTGGTGGTTTGACTTTGCAGTTGTGGGCAAAGTGACCTTCTTTTCCACACTCAAAGCATTTGATAGGCTTATGAGTCTGCTTTGGCTTGTATTGAGTAGTTGCTTTCTTTTGCACAAAAGCATTGTATCCAATACCACTCTTGTTGTTTTTCATGACAGTGTTCATGAGCAATTCATTTTGGAGGTATTGGCCCTTGTTGAACTTTTGCACACTTTTTGCAAGATGTTCATTTTCACTTTTAAGTTTCTTGACCTCATTTTAAGCCTTTCATTATCCACTGCCAACTCATTGTTGGAATCATTGTTCTCAATGGCAACCTTTCCTCTAATAGTTGCATCAGTCAAGTATCTCTTCAATTTTTGGTTGTCTAAAGTCAAGACTTCAACTTTTTCGGTCAATTCATCATGTAGACTAGTTTGCTCTCCTTGACTCAAATCATCACATGAGTGTCGCAGAACCTCCCAAGTTATCGGGCCCACATGCACCTGTCCTTGTCTCAAAGACCTCAGACGGCTATGCATGTGCACCAAACAACTTAACAGGATCTGTCTGAGTGTTCCGAGGACCCCGGATAAACGACTTACCGCCAAGATTGCAAGATTAAGTAAACACAACTCACATACAAACACTTGCAGCGGAAATAAATTCTTTATTACAAAATGATTACAAGTTACAACATTTACAAGTTATAGCAATATTACAATATATCATCGGAATGATTACAAGAGAAATTGATTCAAAAGATTACAATTTGAATGTATAAAACATTTATGAGTTTTAAAATACGTGCTAGCTTAAGTGACAATCCTCAATAAGGAAGCTAAAGATGAGTTATACTTATATAAGAAGGCCGAGCCCACCGGCACTTAGCACCATCCACAACAGAACAAACTTATAACCTGAAAAACAACAGGGAATAAAACTCTGAGTACGCAATTACTCAGCAAGACTTACCCGACTAAAGAAAAGACTCTCAAGGGTATGCTGGTTTATTGAGAATCAATGTAAAGCTTATCAAATTTCAAAGACTCGTTTTGCAGAAAAGCTTACTAGTAGTGGATCCTTATGCCAAGCTTTTACTTCACCAGTTAAGTACTTTTCCTAAATCTAGATTTTCCTAATCTAGAGCATTCACTTGTCCTACACTAGCTTTATTTTAGCATCTTTAGTTTCACTTGTTATCTACGATGCAGGGCAGTGATCCAGTCTTCATATCCGAGAAGTAACGGCGATCCGAATCGATTAATACTCAGCTGAGGATCTTCAACCACACAACATATGTAGCACTAACCCTTGCATATGTCAACTCGCCACTGGGTTTCTCAAGACCAGAACGGGTTCACGCGACCCAAGAGCATAGTACCCCACCATCCAGCCACTTGCTAGGTGGGCACACGTTACTCTCGCCATCTTTCCACTCCCAGTGCGTGCGAGTTGTTCTGGTATTGGTCCGGCCGAGGCTAAGCTTACCCATGATGAGGCATGTGGCCAGTTAAAGGGTCCTAGATTAGCAAGCCTACTTTCAGTGCGGTCCTTAATCGACACAGACGGGCGACATTTCCTGCTCAACGTCTGGTCTCATCTTATTATTTTCCTTCCCAAAACCATGTACCTGATAGAGGTACCATACTTGAACGATGAATTCATCACTGCAGATGATGCGCTCACCATTACAAGTCCTTTTTCATAAAACAAACTCATACCCAGTGTCACACATCATTCTTTTAAAAAGAAACAAGTTTTAATTCTCTAGGCAGGGCTAAGCCTCATTAGTTCTCTTTATAAAACAGGTAGCAAGGAGGATAATCAAATTCCAAGGAATGGTAATGCATCAATTGTTTCATCACTCAACTCCTATCACCTAATGCAGCATATAAGTGATAAAATTTTTAAAAACAACAAGGAGGTGGCAAATGCACCGGGGCTTGCCTGAGATAACACTAAGTTAGTGTTGTTAATTGACGACCACTTGGTGAGCATCTTCCATGTCCTTCAGCTCTGATCCACAAGATTAATCCACCAATACCATCTTATGGTTCGCTCTGATCCATGTCCTTCAGCTCGCATAATCATCTAGCGTACCTATTGGAAATGCATAATGCATATGAGCATGGACATGAATAGCATGAGATAGATATTCTATACTAAAGAGGGTAAACACTTAAAAGAAGTTATCACAACTCCTATGAGCACACTAGATGTGAAGATATTACTATGTACCACAAGCGTATCTTTTACACTTAAATAGGCCTAACGCAAGTATCAGGCACTCATAACATACTTATAAACACAACACAATCGAATCAACTCAATAATACTAGATATAAATGTCCACTAACCTTTTCGCATTATTGATTCACCATACTCATACAAAACCTAAATAGTCACTAATTCAAATGCACTCACCAAAGTATTTACTTTATTCCCAATTACTAAAGTCTAAATCAGACAGTAATAAGGAAATGAATTAATCAAGTATAACCAGGCATTTCGATAAACACTTCATATGCAACAAGTTGGCATCAATCAAGGACAAGGATTAACTAATCCTTCCTAGGCAAACAAAAATGACACCAAGAAATCAGTTTAACACATTCAGATTTTCTAGACAGCAGCACAACGGTTAACTGTTTTATTCATAACTCACAAAATATGCATCCAAAAATAGTAAACTATGACTTTATGGAAAGCTTAGAAAGTTCTCTATAACTCTTATATTATCATCACAACATGATTCGACCTTTAGAAAGATCAAACAGAACTAAACATAAATTATGTCCAGATTTGGACAGAATTTGACTACTTCAAAAATCCATAACTGGAGTCTCAGGCATCCAAATCAGATGATCCTAGACTTTTCAGAAAGCTAGTAGAATTTTCTACAATTCATTTATAATCATCTCAAGGTGATTCAATGTGTATCAAAGTCAGTTAATTCAAACACACATTGCTGTCCAGATTTTGGACAGATTCAAACATCACATTTCAAACAGCCATAACTTGACTTCTAGACCACCAAAAGGGGTGATCCAAGACTTTTTGGAAAGCCTACAAAACGTACTACAACGTCTTTATAATTACTAAGAGCTGATTCTCAGTTTTACTTAATCAAACAATCCAATTTTTGAAACCTGTACAGAATTTGGACAGATTCTGAAACTGGACTTGGAAAAAATCATAACTCTCAAACTACTATACCTATGGTCATAAAATTTTAACACAACCAAGATAAAGAAGTTATCTAAAACTTTTCTATAGTATAGTTCTACAGACAATGCACTTTAGTTCATCAAACAAATAGCACTGCAGAAACTGTACCTGCAGTCTAAAACTGTGAGTATGCAATTTTAGCTCCTAATTAGGCTCTATAGTATCATGTTGTTGATACTTAGAAATGCTTTAATACCTTGTTATGGATTAGAGATAAAACCATTTACTTAATCACATAAGTATTCATATTTACTATTTATGCGTATCACATAACATTACATGAGATAAGGCGTCTTTATAAGCACCTAATATACAATTCGCATCACGAACTTAACTTAATCACTCAATTCATATATACTAACCAGTTCATCTATACTTGATAAATATCCTTACCAAAACGCTCTACACATAATCCATCTACAAACATCATGCATATCTCTAATTAGTTTCGTAATACGAGACACACATACTTGCCTCAACTCTAACTTAGGTCATACAACACATCTACTTTCCACTCGAATTGCCTCAACTCTAACTTAGGTCATACAACACATCTACTTTCCACTCGAACGGCAACCATATTATCACACACAACTAAAACATTTCATCAAGTAGCTAAAACAACACATACACCAAGCATAATTATTTCGAGTAATTTAGAGGAAAACATCCTTCCCTAAGGTCATGATGGAGTAAGACATCAACAATAGGGAAATGGAGATCACACCGCACCACACCTGCTAACCAAAATAGCATCATCAACACATAAAGCTAACAATATCTTCAACTCAATAACTGAGCGAACTAATTAGAACACGAATTACCCTACCAACATAAAATCCCTTCGGAACCCACAAAAACGCTAAGGGTTTTGGTTTAGATTTTTCATCGAGCCATTGGCGCGGGTTGTGCTTGGACTTCGTCTTCCCCCAAATCATGAGATTTCTCCTCACAAGAACACACAAATATACACACGGTTAGCATCTACTTAATCGACGCCGAGTACTAAAACGACAGGGCGAGAACAGGACCTCACCGGGGATCGACGGTGTACCAGGTGGGGCTGCACACAACACAAAACTCCTCATGGTCATTTCATCGAGCACCAGAGAGATGGCGCAAACTCCAGTAGAAAGGGGCTGGGCGAGCACCGTGTGCCTAGGAGAGGTTGAAAGGGAAATGTGCCTTTGGGCCATTTCTAAGTATTTTGGTGATTGAGTGCAAACACAAGTGCTTAAATGTGAAAATATGCCCATGGATGAACAAAGTGCAAATCACAAGTTAAGGTATGTTTCTAAGCCTTAGTACATTGGTTTTGTGTACTAATATACTTGTCTAAGTGTTAGAAACAGAAAGAAGAAGAGAAGAGAAGGCTTGGCTGTGTACAGCCAAGAGGCTGTTTCGCTCTGGGGCACCGGACTGTCCGGTGGTGCACCGGACAGTGTCCGGTGCGCCAGGCTGCCCCAGCCGAAGAGGCCGCTCTCGGGTTTTTCTTCAGCGACTCCGGCTAAAATTCACCGGACTGTCCGGTGTGCACCGGACTGTCCGGTGAGCCAACGGTCGGCCGGGCCAACGGTCGGCCGCGTGATCGGCGCGCGACACTTGGCCGAGCCAACGGTCGGAAGGAAGCACCGGACTGTCCGGTGTGCACCGGACTGTCCGGTGCGCCAGATCTGCAACGGTCGGCAACGGTCGGCTTCGCTTTTTATGGAAACAAATCGGGCACCGGACAGTGTCCGGTGTGCACCGGACTGTCCGGTGCGCCCGACGACAGAAGGCAAGGATAGCCTTCCAGATGTGCTCTCAACGGCTCCTAGCTGCCTTGGGGCTATAAAAGGGACCCCTAGGCGCATGGAGGAGTACACCAAGCATTCCTTGAGCACTCTTGATCACTCACACATCAATCTCGCGCACTTGTTCGACATTCTAGTGATTTGAGCTCCGTTCTAGTGTGCTAGTCTTTTGAGCTCAAGTCTGGGTCTTGTGTGTGCGTATTCGCTGTGATCTTTGTGTCGTGTGTGAGTTGCTAATCCCTCCCTTGCTCTGTGATTCTCTGTGAACATCTTTTGTAAGGGCGAGAGGCTCCAAGTTGTGGAGATTCCTCGCAAACGGGATTGAGAAAAGAAAAGCAAGAACACCGTGGTATTCAAGTTGATCATTGGATCACTTGAGAGGAGTTGAGTGCAACTCTCGTCCGTTGGGACGCCACAACGTGGAGTAGGCAAGTTTTTGTACTTGGCCGAACCACGGGATAACCACCGTGTCATCTCTGTGATTGATTTCTTGTGGTTATTATGTTTTGACTCCTCTCTAGCCACTTGGACATACTTGTGCTAACCCTTAACAAGTTTCTGTGGCTTAAGTTTTGAAGTTTTACAGGATCACCTATTCACCCCCCCCCCCTCTAGGTGCTCTCAATTGGTATCGGAGCCGTTCTCTTCAAGAAAGGGACTAACCGCCCGAAGAGATGGATCCTAAGGGGAAGGGAATTGTGATCAACAACAAGGAGAAGGAGTCCTTCGTCAACGAGCCAAGGAATGACAAGTCCAATGACTCGGGCTCGGGCCACAAGCGAAAAGATGGGAAGAAGAAGAAGACAAGACGCATCAAGGAGATCGTCTACTACGACAGCGATGAGTCCTCTTCTTCCCAAAAGGACGACGACCACGACAAACAAAAGACGGTTAACTCAAACTTTTCTTTTGATTATTCGCGCATTCCATATAGCTCAAATGCTCATTTGCTCCCCATTCCACTTGGCAAGCCTCCTCACTTTGATGGAGAGGACTACGGATTTTGGAGTCACATAATGCGTACTCACCTATTTTCTCTCCATCCAAGCATTTGGGAGATTGTGGAAAGTGGAATGAAATTTGATAGCTCGGATAGCCCTTCATTCATTAATGAGCAAATCCATAAGAATGCACAAGCTACCACTGTTCTTCTAGCTTCATTGTGCAGGGATGAATATAACAAAGTGAGCGGCTTGGATAACGCCAAGCAGATCTGGGACACCCTCAAGATTTCTCATGAGGGGAATGACGTTACCTTACTCACCAAAATGGAGTTGGTGGAAGGCGAGCTTGGACGATTCGCGATGATAAGGGGCGAGGAGCCAACTCAGACATACAACCGGCTCAAGACCCTTATCAACAAAATAAGGAGCTACGGAAGCACGCGATGGACGGACCACGACGTCGTCCGACTAATGCTCAGGTCCTTTACCGTTCTTGATCCTCATTTGGTGAATAATATTCGTGAGAATCCCAGGTACACCAAAATGTCGCCCGAAGAAGTCCTAGGAAAATTCGTCAGCGGGCGAATGATGATCAAGGAGGCAAGGTATGTGGACGACGCCTTGAATGGACCGATCAACGAGTCGCAACCTTTTGCTCTCAAAGCCACAAGGAGCAAGGAGGCACTACCCAGCAAGGTGGCGCAAATTGAGGCAGCCGGTCTTAATGATGAAGAAATGGCCCTCATCATCAAGAGATTCAAGACGGTGCTAAAGGGTCGCAATGGACAGCCGAGCAAGACTAAGACCAAGGGGAAGCGATCATGCTTCAAATGCGGTAAGCTTGGTCATTTTATTGCTAACTGTCCTGATAATGAAAGTGACCAGGAAAAGGGGAACAAAAGGGAGAAGAAGAAGCACTACAAGAAAGCCAAGGGCGAGGCGCATCTAGGCAAGGAGTGGGATTCGGATTGCTCCTCCTCCGACTCCGACAATGAGGGACTCGCCGCCACCGCCTTCAACAAATCGGCCCTCTTCCCCAACGAGCGTCACACGTGTCTCATGGCTAAGGAGAAGAAAGTAAGTACTCGAAACTCTACTTATGCTTCTTCTAGTGATAATGATTCTAGTGATGATGATGAAATAGACTATTCTAGTGTATTTAAAGGTCTAGATAGAATTACAATTGGCAAAATTAATGAATTAATTGATGCATTGAATGAGAAGGATAAACTCTTAGAGAAACAAGAGGATTTATTGTATGAAGAGCATGATAAATTTTTAGAAGCTCAAAAATCTCATGCTCTAGAAGTTAAAAGAAATGAGATACTTACTTGTGAATTATCCTCATGCCATGAAACAATTTCTAAATTAAAGAGCATTAACGATGAGTTGAATGTTAAGATAGAAATAGCTAGTAAATCAACAACTTGTGTAGAAAATGTTGCTATTTGCAATAGATGTAAAGAATTTGATATTGATGCTTGTAGTGAACACATAGCCTCTATTGCAAAGTTAAATAATGAAGTGGCTAGTCTTAATGACCAACTTAAGACTAGCAAAAGTGAATTTGATAAGTTAAAATTTGCAAGGGATGCTTACACAATAGGAAGACATCCCTCAATTAAGGATGGGCTTGGCTTCAAGAGGGAAGCCAAGAACTTAACAAGCCATAAGACTCCCATCTCCACCAAGGAGAAAGGGAAGGCTCCTATGGCTAATAGTGTTAAGAAGAATCATGCTTTCATGTACTATGATAGGAGATATTCTAGAAATGCTTTTAGAGGTCATGATGTTTTTGATTCACATGCTTATGACTCTTATGCTATGACTGCTTCTAGTTCTCATGTTATGCATGGTAGAAATGGGCTTAGAAGAAATGTTGTTCATCAAATGCCTAGGAGAAATGTTGTTAGGAAAGTAGTGAATGAACCTTCTACAATTTATTGTGCTTTGAATGCTTCCTTTGAAATTTGTAGAAAGGATAAGAAAATTGTTGCTAGGAAGCTAGGGGCAAAATGCAAGGGAGACAAAACTTGCATTTGGGTCCCTAAGGATATTTGCACTAACCTTGTAGGACCCAACATGAGTTGGGTACCTAAGACCCAAGCCTAAATTTGCCTTGCAGGTTTATGCATCCGGGGGTTCAAGCTGGATTATTGATAGCGGATGCACAAACCATATGACGGGGGAGAAGAAAATGTTCACCTCCTACGTCAAGAATAAGGATTCCCAAGATTCAATCATATTCGGTGATGGGAATCAAGGCAAGGTAAAAGGGTTAGGTAAAATTGCAATTTCTAATGAGCATTCTATCTCTAATGTGTTTTTAGTAGAGAGTCTTGGATATAATTTGCTATCTGTTAGTCAATTATGTCATATGGGATATAACTGTCTATTTACAAATGTAGATGTGTCTGTCTTTAGAAGAAGTGATGGTTCACTAGCTTTTAAGGGTGTATTAGACGGCAAACTTTATTTAGTTGATTTTGCAAAAGAAGAGGCCGGTCTAGATGCATGCTTAATAGCTAAGACTAGCATGGGCTGGCTGTGGCATCGCCGCTTAGCACATGTGGGGATGAAGAACCTTCACAAGCTTCTAAAGGGAGAACACGTGATAGGTTTGACTAACGTGCATTTCGAAAAAGATAGACCTTGTGCAGCTTGTCAAGCAGGTAAACAAGTGGGAGGAGCGCATCACAGCAAGAACGTGATGACCACTTCAAGACCCCTGGAGCTGCTGCATATGGACCTCTTCGGACCAGTCGCCTATCTGAGCATAGGAGGAAGTAAGTATGGTTTAGTTATTGTTGATGACTTTTCCCGCTTCACTTGGGTGTTCTTTTTGCAGGAAAAGTCCGAAACCCAAGGGACTCTCAAACGCTTCCTCAGGAGAGCTCAAAATGAGTTTGAGCTCAAAGTGAAGAAGATAAGGAGCGACAACGGATCCGAGTTCAAGAACCTTCAAGTGGAGGAGTTCCTTGAAGAGGAAGGGATCAAGCACGAGTTCTCCGCTCCCTACACACCACAGCAAAATGGTGTGGTAGAGAGGAAGAACAGGACGCTCATCGACATGGCGAGGACGATGCTAGGAGAGTTCAAGACCCCCGAGTGCTTTTGGACGGAAGCCATGAACACGGCTTGCCACGCCATCAACAGGGTCTACCTTCATCGCCTCCTCAAGAAGACGTCGTATGAGCTACTAACCGGTAACAAACCCAATGTATCGTACTTTCGTGTATTTGGGAGTAAATGCTACATTCTAGTGAAGAAGGGTAGAAATTCTAAGTTTGCTCCCAAAGCTGTAGAAGGGTTTTTGTTAGGTTATGACTCAAATACAAAGGCGTATAGAGTCTTCAACAAATCATCGGGTTTGGTTGAAGTCTCTAGCGACGTTGTATTTGATGAGACTAATGGCTCTCCAAGAGAGCAAGTTGTTGATTGTGATGATGTAGATGAAGAAGATGTTCCGACGGCTGCTATACGAACCATGGCGATTGGAGAAGTACGGCCACAGGAACAGGATGAACGAGATCAACCTTCTTCCTCAACTATGGTGCATCCCCCAACCAAAGATGATGAACAGGTACCTCAAGTGGAGGCGCTTGATCAAGGGGGAGCACAAGATGATCAAGTGATGGAGGAAGAAGCGCAACCGGCACCTCCAACCCAAGTTCGAGCGATGATTCAAAGGGATCATCCCGTCGATCAAATTCTGGGTGACATTAGCAAGGGAGTAACTACTCGATCTCGATTAGTTAATTTTTGTGAGCATTACTCCTTTGTCTCTTCTATTGAGCCTTTCAGGGTAGAGGAGGCCTTGCTAGATCCGGATTGGGTATTGGCCATGCAGGAGGAGCTCAACAACTTCAAGCGCAATGAAGTTTGGACACTGGTGCCTCGTCCGAAGCAAAATGTTATGGGAACCAAGTGGGTGTTCCGCAACAAACAGGACGAGCACGGGGTGGTGACGAGGAACAAGGCTCGACTTGTGGCAAAAGGTTATGCCCAAGTCGCAGGTTTGGACTTTGAGGAGACTTTCGCTCCTGTGGCTAGGCTAGAGTCCATTCGTATCTTGCTAGCATATGCCGCTCACCATTCTTTCAGGTTGTACCAAATGGATGTGAAGAGCGCTTTCCTCAACGGGCCAATCAAGGAGGAAGTGTACGTGGAGCAACCCCCTGGCTTCGAGGATGAACGGTACCCCGACCATGTGTGTAAGCTCTCTAAGGCGCTCTATGGATTTAAGCAAGCCCCAAGAGCATGGTATGAATGCCTTAGAGACTTTTTACTTGCTAATGCTTTCAAGGTTGGGAAGGCCGATCCAACTCTTTTTACAAAGACATGTGATGGTGATTTGTTTGTGTGCCAAATTTATGTCGATGACATAATATTTGGTTCTACTAACCAAAAGTCTTGTGAAGAGTTTAGCAGGGTAATGACGCAGAAATTCGAGATGTCGATGATGGGCGAGTTGAACTACTTCCTTGGGTTCCAAGTGAAGCAACTCAAGGACGGCACCTTCCTCTCCCAAACGAAGTACACGCAAGATCTGCTAAAGCGGTTTGGGATGAAGGACGCCAAGCCCGCAAAGACTTCGATGGGGACCGAAGGACACACCGACCTCAACAAAGGAGGTAAGTCCGTTGATCAAAAAGCATACCGGTCAATGATAGGTTCTTTGCTTTACTTATGTGCTAGTAGACCGGATATTATGCTTAGCGTGTGCATGTGTGCTAGATTTCAATCCGATCCTAAGGAATGTCACTTAGTGGCGGTAAAGCGAATTCTTAGATATTTAGTTGCTACGCCTTGCTTCGGGCTCTGGTATCCAAAGGGGTCTACCTTTGACTTAGTTGGATACTCAGACTCCGACTATGCTGGATGTAAGGTCGATAGGAAGAGTACATCGGGGACGTGCCAATTCTTAGGAAGGTCCCTGGTGTCATGGAACTCTAAGAAACAAACATCCGTTGCCCTATCCACCGCTGAGGCCGAGTACGTTGCCGCAGGTCAGTGTTGCGCGCAACTACTTTGGATGAGGCAAACCCTCCGGGACTTTGGCTACAATCTGAGCAAAGTCCCACTCCTATGTGACAATGAGAGTGCTATCCGCATGGCGGAGAATCCTGTTGAGCACAGCCGCACAAAGCACATAGACATCCGGCATCACTTTTTGAGAGACCACCAGCAAAAGGGAGATATCGAAGTGTTTCATGTTAGCACCGAGAACCAGCTAGCCGATATCTTTACCAAGCCTCTAGATGAGAAGACCTTTTGCAGGCTGCGTAGTGAGCTAAATGTCTTAGATTCGCGGAACTTGGATTGAATTGTAGCATACATGTGTTTATGCATTTGATCAGGTCCATTCTGCATTTTGTTGCTTATTGTGGTGCTCAAGTTGTACCAACACTCCCTGGACCTCACAAGTCCGTTGCAAAGTGATGCACATGTTTAGGGGGAGATGTGTTACAACTTGACCCTTTGAGACTAACCATGTGCTTGAGTTTGATAATTTAGTCTCGAAGGAGGATTGAAAGGGAAAAGGTGGACTTGGACCATGAAAGACTTCCACTGCACTCCGATGAGAGGGTAACTAATTCCAAGTTCATCTCATGAAATCTTATTGCCATTTGCTCTTAATTGAAGACTTTGGTGAGGCAATGGGGTTAAAAGGGCCAAGATTGATCCCATTTTGGTGCTTGATGCCAAAGGGGGAGAAAATAAAGGCCAAAGTGATAAATGGATCAGCTACCACTGGAGTTTTTGAAAATAGTAGAATAGAGTTTTTGTTTTGTCAAAAGCTTTTATTGTCTCTTATTGTCTATATTGTCAAAAGTGGGCTTCTTGTGGGGAGAAGTGTTGATCATGGGAAATAGGGGGAGTTTTTGAAATCTTTGATCAATCTCTTTTGGAATGACTCTCTTTATGCTTCAATATGTGTGTTTGACTTAGAGATAGAGATTTGAGTTTGATTTGCAAAAACAAACCAAGTGGTGGCAAAGGATGATCCATATATGTCAATATTGAATAAAACTCAAAGTTAGTTTTTATTTGAAGTAGTTTTGCACTTGTTCCACTTGCTTTATGTTGTGTTGGCATAAATCACCAAAAAGGGGGAGATTGAAAGGGAAATGTGCCTTTGGGCCATTTCTAAGTATTTTGGTGATTGAGTGCAAACACAAGTGCTTAAATGTGAAAATATGCCCATGGATGAACAAAGTGCAAATCACAAGTTAAGGTATGTTTCTAAGCCTTAGTACATTGGTTTTGTGTACTAATATACTTGTCTAAGTGTTAGAAACAGAAAGAAGAAGAGAAGAGAAGGCTTGGCTGTGTACAGCCAAGAGGCTGTTTCGCTCTGGGGCACCGGACTGTCCGGTGGTGCACCGGACAGTGTCCGGTGGTGCACCGGACAGTGTCCGGTGCGCCAGGCTGCCCCAGCCGAAGAGGCCGCTCTCGGGTTTTTCTTCGGCGACTCCGGCTAAAATTCACCGGACTGTCCGGTGTGCACCGGACTGTCCGGTGAGCCAACGGTCGGCCGGGCCAACGGTCGGCCGCGTGATCGGCGCGCGACACGTGGCCGAGCCAACGGTCGGAAGGAAGCACCGGACTGTCCGGTGTGCACCGGACTGTCCGGTGTGCACCGGACTGTCCGGTGCGCCAGATCTGCAACGGTCGGCAACGGTCGGCTTCGCTTTTTATGGAAACAAATCGGGCACCGGACAGTGTCCGGTGTGCACCGGACTGTCCGGTGCGCCCGACGACAGAAGGCAAGGATAGCCTTCCAGATGTGCTCTCAACGGCTCCTAGCTGCCTTGGGGCTATAAAAGGGACCCCTAGGCGCATGGAGGAGTACACCAAGCATTCCTTGAGCACTCTTGATCACTCACACATCAATCTCGCGCACTTGTTCGACATTCTAGTGATTTGAGCTCCGTTCTAGTGTGCTAGTCTTTTGAGCTCAAGTCTGGGTCTTGTGTGTGCGTATTCGCTGTGATCTTTGTGTCGTGTGTGAGTTGCTAATCCCTCCCTTGCTCTGTGATTCTCTGTGAACATCTTTTGTAAGGGCGAGAGGCTCCAAGTTGTGGAGATTCCTCGCAAACGGGATTGAGAAAAGAAAAGCAAGAACACCGTGGTATTCAAGTTGATCATTGGATCACTTGAGAGGAGTTGAGTGCAACTCTCGTCCGTTGGGACGCCACAACGTGGAGTAGGCAAGTTTTTGTACTTGGCCGAACCACGGGATAACCACCGTGTCATCTCTGTGATTGATTTCTTGTGGTTATTGTGTTTTGACTCCTCTCTAGCCACTTGGCCATACTTGTGCTAACCCTTAACAAGTTTCTGTGGCTTAAGTTTTGAAGTTTTACAGGATCACCTATTCACCCCCCTCTAGGTGCTCTCAGAGGTTGAGTGCTTGCAGCAGCAGGGCCGAAGGGGAAGCTGTGGCTGGGGCAGGGGCGAGGTCGGCCACCAGGGAGATGGCTAGGGGCAGCGGCGGCCATGGATAAAAATCTGGAGCAGGGAGGGAGCGCGGACTGGGGATGGAACAGGGGAAACCACATGGTGTGGGGAGCAGCTCGGTCACCAATGGTTGAAGACGAGCGGAGGGAGGCGAGCTGCGCGTCCAGAGCGAGCTGGAGAAGCCGAGCAAGGGAACGGTCCTGGGTGGCCGGACATGAGGGAGATGAGGGAGAGAAGAGCTCGACCTGGGATGGGGTGCGCGGCTACTAGGCTTCAGCGGTGGCAGGGCGAAGGAGACGGCTGGCTTGGAAAAGGAGACGTGAAGGATTTTCCAGGGAGCACGTACGAAAGGATAAGGAAAAAGGAGTTAGGGCGGTGGAGAATAAAGAAAAATGGGATTTTCTCACCTAATTCCATTTTATTCTTGAAAATACAAATGCAAATACACATATAAATACAGTTTCAGAAACTTGGATTTTGAAGATAAAAAATTGGTTCGGACCAAACTGAAACTGGCGACAATATTGAGACCGTGCTCGATTGGTTAGACGCTCCTAGAAACAAATAAAATTTACCAACTGTCTACACTCGAATGTTTGAATCAGAAGGAAGGGCACTCGGATCGAACTACGACATCAGCTTCTATGTTCGAAATCTGTATTTGATTCTGTCGAGCTCGGACGAAGATCACATGCTATCCGAACGACGTAGACTCGACATTTCGCGAAATAAATACGAGATATCGATGTGGCATCAAAATTGTGATCCTTTCGGAAGTGACGTCACGCATCGTTCATGTGGGCGAGAGGTTGTGCGCTGTCCAGACACCGGTTAGCACCTGCCACACGCCACAGAGAGACACGTGCAACGCAAGCGTGAAAGAATTTCAAACGAAGTTTAAGAAACTAGATCCGATTTCCAGAATTAAAGTTTGGACAAGACGTCAGTGGCTTAACCCAAACGATACTGGATTCGATGTTCCGAAAATTACCAAAGTCTAAATTTTTGCCAAATAAATTAGGACAATTTAGACAGATGGAGACAAAGACGATATCAAAATCGTGAAAAATGAGAATGATTAAAATTTAATGTCCATTTTATTCACCGATATCACGTGTTAAAGTCCGCACTCACGGTCGAGCAGACGATAAACACCTGAGGTGTTACAATGAGGTTGCTACATCAATCTTAACAACAGGGTTAATAGCCTCATGTGTATTGCAAGATAAAAGTTCATTTTCAACAAGAAGATTATCATGATCAAATTTAATCTTAGTATAGTCTTCCTTGATTTTCACTAGTCTATCTTTCAATTCCCTATTAGCTTCATTTAACTTGTCACATTTATCCTTAGCATCTTTTAGGGAGGTTGTGAGCTCATTTACAGTGGATGACATAGTTTTATTGTCTTCTTTCATTTCATCACTAGCTTTCATAACTATGTCATATTTGGCATTTAAAGATTCATTTTCATTTTTCAACTTATCACATTTAGCTTTTGACTTCCTAATGATTTGAGTATATTCTTTAAGCAAGTCAGCTAGTTCATCATAGGAAGGTGAAGCAAATTCCTCATCACTATCACTATCATCAGTAATATCAATATCATTTTGTACCTTCCGTTCACCTATAGCCATGAGACATAGGTGAGAAGTCGATGATGGCGATGGTGGTGATGAAGAGAAGTCCCCGGCGGTGGCGGCAACTTTTTCATCATTCTCTTCATCACTTGAAGAAGATCCACTTGATGACTCAATGTCAGTGAGTCAGTCACCAACAATATATGCCTTTCCATTTTTCTTTTTGTGGAACCTCTTTTGCTTCTCATCCTTCCTCTTGAAGAATCTCTTTTCCTTTTTCTCATCATCGTTGTCATCTTCTTTCTTGCCCTTGAACTTGTTCTTCTTGGGCTTGTTACATTGATGAGCAAGATGACCAAGCTCTCCATCGTTGTAGCAATCCATCTCAGAAATGGGCTTTCTTTTGCTGAAAAAGAATTTCTTCTTTCTTGAATCAAATTTGATGCCTTCTCTGTTGAGCTTCTTTAACATCTTGGTGGTCTTCCTCACCATCAAGGCAATGCTAGCATCAAGGTCATCATCACTTGAGGATTCTTCCTCAATTTGTACTTTAGCTTTTCCTTTTCTTTCTTGATTTGCTTTGAGAGCCAAATCCTTTCTCTTGGAAGATGACTCTTCCTTGTCATTGATGTGCATGTACATCTCATGAGCATTGATCTTTCCCAATATCTGTGTAGGTGTGGTAACTGAAAGATCCATTTGATGCAGTACAGTGACAATATGTCCATATTTGTCAATTGGGAGGACACTGAGAATCTTTCTCACAACATCCGGTTGTGAAATTTGTGTAAGCCCCAATCCATTTACTTCCTCTACAAGAATATTGAGACGTGAGTACATAGCATTGGCATTTTCATTAGCAAGCATTTCAAAAGAATTTAACTTTCTCATAGCAATGTGATATCTCTCCTCACGCTCACTTCTAGTTCCTTCATGTAGAGCACAAATGTCCATCCACAAATCATGAGCATTTTTATGATTTCTAACTCTATTAAACACATCTTTGCAAAGGCCTCTAAAAAGGGTGTTTTTGGCCTTAGCATTCAATTTCTCATAATTAAACTTATCACCTACAAGATTTGTGGGATCTCTAGGTGCGGGGAATCCTTGTGTGGCGGCTTTGTAGACACCAATGTCTATAGCCTCTAAATATGCTTCTATACGAATTTTCCAATATGGAAAATCGTCACCATCAAAAACGGGAGGAGGTCCATCCCCACCAGACATCTTTACTCTAGCGGTTAAGCTAATCTAAGAGCAACAAGGCTCTAATACCAATTGAAAGGATCACGATGCCCAAGAGGGGGTGAATTGGGCTTCTGTAAAAATCAACACTGATTAAAACCTAAGCAAGAGCCCAACTTCACCCCAACAACTAGCACTAAGAGAATAATACTAGAAATACAACAGTGCTAAGACAATACTTCAAATACTTGCTAAACAAATACACAATGTAAAATGCTTGAATTAAGTGCGGAATGTAAAGCAAGGTTTAAAAGACTCCTCCAATTTTTCCCGAGGTATCGAAGAGTCGGCACTCTCCACTAGTCCTTGTTGGAGCACCCGCGCAAGGGTATCGCTCCCCCTTGGTCCTCGCAAGAACCAAGTGCTCACTACGAGATGATCCTTTGCCACTCCGGCGCGGTAGATCCCTCACGACCGCTTACAAACTTGAGTCGGGTCACCAACAAGATCTCCACGGTGATCACCGAGCTCCCAACGCCACCAAGCCGTCTAGGTGATGCCAATCACCAAGAGTAACAAACCATAGACTTTCTGAAAGTCGCCTAGAGGGGGGTGAATAGGCAAATCTGAAATTTATAAACTTTAAGCACAACTACAAGCCGGGGTTAGTGTTAGAAATATAATCGAGTCCGAAAGAGAGGGCGAAAACAAATCACAAGTAAATAAGAGCGGATGACACGGTGATTTGTTTTACCGAGGTTTGGTTCTTGCAAACCTACTCCCCGTTGAGGTGGTCACAAAGACCGGGTCTCTTTCAACCCTTTCCCTCTCTCAAACGGTCACCTAGACCGAGTGAGCTTTTCTCTTCAATCAATCAGGACACTAAGTCCACTACAAGGACCACCACAATTTGGTGTCTCTTGCTTTGATTACAAGCGAGTTGAGAACAAGAAATGGGGAAGAAGAAAAGCGATCCAAGCGCAAGAGCTCAAAAGAACACAACAAAACTCTCTCTTCTAGTCACTAATGCTTTGAGTGGAATTGGGACTTTGAGAGATTTTGATTCACTCTATTTGTGTCTTGTATTGAATTCACTAGCTCTTGTATTGAATGTGTTGGCTAAAAACTTGGACGCCTTGAAGTGTTGGTGGTTGGGGGTATTTAAAGCCCCAGCCACCAAAGTGGCCGTTGGGGAAGGCTGCTGTCGTATGGCGTACCGGACAGTCCGGTGCACCACCGGACAGTCCGGTGCACCACCGGACACTGTCCGGTGCCCCAGCCACGTCACCCAACCGTTAGAGTTCGACCGTTGGAGCTTCTGACATGTGGGCCGCCGGACAGTCCGGTGGTGCACCGGACAGTCACTATTCACTGTCCGGTGCGCCATCTGGCGCCTGCTCTGACTCTGCACGCGCAGTCGCACACTGTTCACTGTTCACTGTTGCTTTTGCAGACGACCGTTGGCGCATTTAGCCGTTACTCCGCTGGCACACCGGACAGTCCGGTGCTACACCAGACAGTCCGGTGAATTATAGCGGAGTGGCTCCCAGAAAACCCGAAGCTAGCAAGTTGGAGTTGATCCACCCTGGTGCACCGGACACTGTCCGGTGGTGCACCGGACAGTCCGTTGCGCCAGACCAGGGCAACCTTCGGTTGCCTTTTGCTCTTTTAATTTGAACCCTTTCTTGGACTTTTTATTGGTTTGCGTTTAACCTTTGGCACCTGTAGATCTTATAATCTAGAGCAAACTAGTTAGTCCAAATATTTGTGTTGGGCAATTCAACCACCAAAATCATTTAGGAAAAGGTGTACGCCTATTTCCCTTTCAATCTCCCCCTTTTTGGTGATTGATGCCAACACAAACCAAAGCAAATATATAAGTGCTGAGTTGAACTAGTTTGCTTAATGTAAGTGCAAAGGTTACTTGGAATTAAACCAATATACATTTCATAAGATATGCATGGATGCTTTCTTCATATTTAACATTTTGGACCATGCTTGCACCACATGTTTTGTTTTTGCAAATTCTCTTGGAAATTCTTTTCAAAGTCTTTTTGCAAATAGTCAAAGGTAAATGAATAAGATTTTGAGAAGCATTTTCAAAATTTGAAATTTTCTCCCCCTGTTTCAAATGCTTTTCCTTTGACTAAACAAAACTCCCCCTCAATGAAATTCTCCTCTTGGTGTTCAAGAAGGTTTTAGATATTAAATTTTTGAAGAGGTTATACCAATTTGAAATTATATCAAAAATAAGATACCCATTTGAAAAACTTCTTTAATACGAATTGAAAGAACATAATTTTTGAAATTGGTGGTGGTGCGGTCCTTTTGCTTTGGGCTAATACTTTCTCCCCCTTTGGCATGAATCGCCAAAAACGGATACTTGTGAGTGAAATATAAGCCCTTATTCAAACTTTTCTCCCCTTTGGTAAATAATATAGGAGTGAGGATTATACCAACTTGGAGAGCGGTGTGGAGCGACGGCGAAGGATGAATAGTTCGATGGAGTGGAGTGGAAGCCTTGTCTTCGCCGAAGACTCCATTTCCCTTTCAATCTATGACTTATCATGAAATACACTTGAAAAACACATTAGTCAAAGCACATGAAAGAGATGATCAAAGGTATATAAATGAGCTATGTATGCAAGGAATCAATCAAAGTTCCTAGAATCAAGAATGTTTAGCTCATGCCTAAGTTTGGTAAAAGTTTTCTCATCTAGTGGCTTGGTAAAGATATCGGCTAATTGTTCTTTGGTGCTAACATATGCAATCTCGATATCCCCCCATTATTGGTGATCCCTCAAAAAGTGATACCGAATGGCTATGTGCTTAGTGCGGCTGTGCTCAACGGGATTATCCGCCATGCGAATTGCACTCTCATTATCACATAGGAGAGGAACTTTGGTTAATTTGTAACCATAGTCCCTAAGGGTTTGCCTCATCCAAAGTAATTGAGCGCAACAATGGCCTGCGGCAATGTACTCGGCTTCGGCGGTAGAAAGAGCTACAAAATTTTGTTTCTTAGAAGCCCAAGACACCAGAGATCTTCCCAAGAACTGGCAAGTCCCTGATGTGCTCTTTCTATCAATTTTACACCCTGCCCAATCAGCATCTGAATAACCAATTAAATCAAATGTGGATCCCTTAGGGTACCAAAGACCAAACTTAGGAGTATGAACTAAATATCTCAAGATTCGTTTTACGGCCCTAAGGTGAACTTCCTTAGGATCGGCTTGGAATCTTGCACACATGCATACGGAAAGCATAATGTCCGGTCGAGATGCACATAAATAAAGAAGAGATCCTATCATCGACCGGTATACCTTTTGATCTACAGATTTACCTCCCGTGTCGAGGTCGAGATGCCCATTGGTTCCCATGGGTGTCTTGATGGGCTTGGCATCCTTCATCCCAAACTTGGTGAGTATGTCTTGAATGTACTTCGTTTGGCTGATGAAGGTGCCCTCTTGGAGTTGCTTGACTTGAAATCCTAAGAAATACTTCAACTCCCCCATCATAGACATCTCGAATTTCTTTACCATGATCCTACTAAACTCTTCACAAGTAGATTTGTTAGTAGACCCAAATATGATATCATCAACATAAATTTGGCATACAAACAAATCATTTGCAATTGTTTTAGTAAAGAGAGTAGGATCGACTTTTCCGACTTTGAAGCCATTAGCAATAAGAAAATCTCTTAGGCATTCATACCATGCTCTTGGCGCTTGCTTGAGCCCATAAAGCGTCTTAGAGAGTTTATAGACATGGTTAGGGTACTCACTATCTTCAAAGCCGGGAGGTTGCTCAACATAGACCTCCTCCTTGATTGGTCCATTGAGGAAGGCACTTTTCACGTCCATTTGGTAAAGATTAAAGCCATGGTAAGTAGCATAGGCAAGTAATATACGAATTGACTCAAGCCTAGCTACGAGTGCATAGGTTTCACCGAAATCCAAACCTTCGACTTGTGAATATCCCTTGGCCACAAGTCGGGCTTTGTTCCTTGTCACCACACCATGCTCATCTTGTTTGTTGCGGAAGACCCACTTGGTTCCTACAACATTTTGATTAGGACGTGGAACTAAATGTCATACCTCATTCCTCGTGAAATTGTTGAGTTCCTCTTGCACCGCCAACACCCAATCTGAATCTCTTAATGCATCTTCCACCCTGTATGGCTCAATAGAAGACACAAAAGAGTAATGTTCACAAAAATGAGCAACACGAGATCGAGTGGTTACCCCCTTATGAATATCGCCGAGGATGGAGTTCACAGGGTGATCTCGTTGTATTGCTTGGTGGACTCTTGGGTGTGGCGGCCTTGGTCCCTCATCATCTTCCTTGTCTTGATCATTAGCATCTCCCCTTTGATCATTGTCCTCCTCTTGAGGTGGCTCCTTTTGATCTTCATTTTCATCATCTTGAGCTTGATCCTCATCTTGGGTTGGTGGAGATGCTTGCATGGAGGAAGATGGTTGATCTTGTGCATGTGGAGGCTCTTCGAATTCCTTAGGACACACATCCCTAATGGACATGTTCCTTAGCGCGACGCATGGAGCCTCTTCATCATCTAACTCATCAAGATCAACTTGCTCTACTTGAGAGCCGTTAGTCTCATCAAACACAATGTCACAAGAAACTTCAACTAGTCCAGTGGACTTGTTAAAGACTCTATATGCCCTTGTGTTTGAATCATAACCAAGTAAAAAGCCTTCTACAGCCTTAGGAGCAAATTTAGATTTTCTACCTCTTTTAACAAGAATAAAGCATTTGCTACCAAAGACTCTAAAATATGAAACATTGGGCTTTTTACCTGTTAGGAGTTCATATGATGTCTTCTTGAGGATTTGGTGAAGGTAGAGACGGTTGATGGCATAGCAAGCGGTGTTGATTGCTTCCGCCCAAAACCGGTCTGAAGTCTTGTATTCATCAAGCATGGTCCTCGCCATGTCAAGTAGAGTTCTATTCTTCCTCTCCACTACACCATTTTGTTGTGGCGTGTAGGGAGAAGAGAACTCATGCTTGATGCCCTCATCCTCAAGGAAGCCTTCTATTTGTGAGTTCTTGAACTCCGTCCCGTTGTCGCTTCTAATCTTTTTTATCCTTAAGCCGAACTCATTTTGAGCCCGTCTTAAGAATCCCTTTAAGGTCTCTTGGGTTTGAGATTTATCCTGTAAAAAGAATATCCAAGTGAAGCGAGAATAATCATCCACAATTACAAGACAATACTTACTCCCACCAATGCTTATGTAAGCTATCGGGCCGAATAGGTCCATGTGGAGTAGTTCAAGCGGCCTGTCGGTCGTCATGATGTTCTTGTGTGGATGATGAACACCAACTTTCTTTCCTGCTCGACATGCACTATAAATCTTGTCTTTCTCAAAATGAACATTTATTAGTCCCAAAATGTGCTCTCCCTTTAGAAGCTTATGAAGATTCTTCATCCCAACGTGGGCTAGTCGGCGATGCCAGAGCCAACCCATGTTAGTCTTAGCAATTAAGCAAGTGTCGAGTTCAGCTCTATTAAAATCAACTAAGTATAGCTGACCCTCTAACACTCCCTTAAATGCTACTGAATCATCACTTCTTCTAAAGACAGTAACACCTATATCTATAAAAAGACAGTTGTAACCCATTTTGCATAATTGAGAAACAGAAAGCAAATTGTAATCTAAAGAATCTACAAGAAAAACATTGGAAATAGAATGGTCAGGAGATATAACAATTTTACCAAGTCCTTTGACCAAACCTTGATTTCCATCCCCGAATGTGATAGCTCTTTGGGGATCATGGTTTTTCTCATAAGAGGAGAACATCCTTTTCTCCCCAGTCATGTGGTTTGTGCACCCGCTATCAATTATCCAACTTGAGCCCCCAGATGCATAAACCTACAAAACAAATTTAGGCCTTGTTCTTAGGTACCCAAACGGTCTTGGGTCCTTTCACATTAGAAACAAGCACCTTAGGTACCCAAACACAAGTCTTTGATCCCTTGTGTTTGGCCCCAACATATTTGGCAACTACTTTGCCTGATTTGTTAGTGAGCACATAAGAAGCATCAAAAGTCTTAAATGAAATATTAGGTTCATTTGATGCAATAGGAGTTTTCTTTTTAGGCATTTTAACATGAGTGGATTGCCTAGAACTATATGCCTCACTCTTATACATAAAAGCATGATGAGAGCCAGAGTGAGACTTACAAGAATAAATTCTCCTAATTTTATGTTCGGGATAACCGACAGGGTATAAAATGTAACCCTCGTTATCCTGAACCATGGGAGCCTTAACCTTAACAAAATTAGACAATTTCTTAGGGGCATTAAGCTTGACATTGTCTCCCTTTTGGAAGCCAATGCCATCCTTAATCCCAGGGCGTCTCCCACTATAGAGCATGCTTCTAGCAAATTTAAATTTTTCATTTTCTAAGTCATGCTCATTAATTTTGGCAGTAAGTTGAGCTATGTGATCATTTTGTTGTTTAATTAAAGCTAGGTGATCATGAATAACATCAACATTAATATCTCTACATCTAGTACAAATAGTAACATGCTCAATGGTAGATGTAGCGGGTTTGCAAACATTTAATTCATCAATCTTAGCATGTAACATGGCATTTTCATTCCTAAGATTGGAAATAACATCATTGCAAACATTTAAATCGTTATCCTTAGCAATTAATTTTTCATTCTCAATTTTAAGGCTAGAGAGAGATGCATTCAATTTGTCAATCTTAGCAATCAAATTAGCATTATCATTTCTAAGGTTGACAAGAGAATCATCACTAACATTTAATTTCTCAACCTTAGCAATCAATTTATCATTTTCAAATTTAAGGTTGGAAATAGTGTCATGGCAAGTACTTAGCTCACTAGTTAATTTCTCACATTTTTTCTATCTCTTGAGCATAAGCATTTTTAACTTTTACATGCTTCTTATTTTCTTTTATAAGGAAGTCCTCTTGGCTATCCAAGAGTTCATCCTTCTCATGAATAGCACTAATCAATTCATTTAATTTTTCTTTTTGTTGCATGTTTAAGTTGGCAAAAAGGGTGAGCAAATCATCCTCATCATCACTAGAGCTAGCCTCATCACTAGATGTTGCATATTTAGTAGAAGCTCTAGATTTTACCTTCTTCTCTTTGCCGTCCTTTGCCATGAGGCATTTGTGGCCGACGTTGGGGAAGAGGAGACCCTTGTTGACGGCGATGTTTGCGATGTCCTCGTCGGAGGAGGAGTCGGTGGAGCTCTCGTCGGAGTCCCACTCCCGACAAACATGGGCATCGTCACCCTTCTTCTTGTAATACTTCTTCATTTCCCTCCTATTTCCCTTCTTGTCGTCGCCCCTGTCACTATCACTAGATAATGGACATTTTACAATGAAATGATCGGGCTTACCACATTTGTAGCAAACCTTCTTGGAGCGGGGTTTGTAATCATTCCCCCTCCTTTGCTTGAGGATTTGGCGGAAGCTCTTGATGATGAGCGCCATCTCCTCGTTGTCGAGCTTGGAGGCGTCGATGGGGAGTCTACTTGATGTAGACTCTTCTTTCTTCTCCTCCGTCGCCTTGAATGCGACGGGTTGCATCTCGGGTGTAGAGGAGGTGCCTTGCTCGATGATTTTCTTGGAGCCTTTGATCATTAATTCAAAGCTCACAAACTTTCCTATCACTTCCTCGGGAGACATTAGTTTATATCTTGGATCACCACAAATTAATTGAACTTGAGTGGGATTAAGAAAAACGAGTGATCTAAGAATAACCTTGACCATTTCATGGTCATCCCATTTGGTGCTCCCGAGGTTGCGCACTTGGTTCACCAAGGTCTTGAGCCAGTTGTACATGGCTTGTGGCTCCTCCCCTTGATGAAGCATGAAACGACCGAGCTCCCCCTCGATCGTTTCCCTCTTGGTGATCTTGGTCACCTCGTCTCCTTCGTGCGCGGTCTTTAGCATGTCCCAAATCTCTTTGGCACTCTTCAACCCTTGCACCTTATTATACTCCTCTTGACTTAGAGAGGCGAGGAGTATAGTAGTGGCTTGGGAGTTGAAGTGCCGGATTTGGGCTACCTCGTCCGAGTCATAGCCTTCATCCCCCACGGATGGTTCCTGTGCACCAAATTCAACAATGTCCCAAATTCTAGCGTGGAGTGAGGTTTGATGGTGCCTCATTTTATCACTCCACATACAATAATCTTCACCGTCAAAAACCGGTGGTTTGCCTAGTGGGACGGAAAGTAAAGGAGTGTGTTTGGAGATGCGAGGATAGCGTAAGGGAATCTTATTAAACTTCTTACGCGTTAGAGGGGGGTGAATAGGCAAATCTGAAATTTATAAACTTTAAGCACAACTACAAGTCGGGGTTAGCGTTAGAAATATAATCGAGTCCGAAAGAGAGGGTGAAAACAAATCACAAGTAAATAAGAGCGGATGACACGGTGATTTATTTTACCGAGGTTCGGTTCTTGCAAACCTACTCCCCGTTGAGGTGGTCACAAAGACCGGGTCTCTTTCAACCCTTTCCCTCTCTCAAACGGTCACCTAGACCGAGTGAGCTTTTCTCTTCAATCAAACGGGACACTAAGTCCACTACAAGGACCACCACAATTTGGTGTCTCTTGCTTTGATTACAAGCGAGTTGAGAACAAGAAATGGGGAAGAAGAAAACCGATCCAAGCGCAAGAGCTCAAAAGAACACAACAAAACTCTCTCTTCTAGTCACTAATGCTTTGAGTGGAATTGGGACTTTGAGAGATTTTGATTCACTCTACTTGTGTCTTGTATTGAATGCACTAGCTTCTGTATTGAATGTGTTGGCTGAAAACTTGGATGCCTTGAAGTGTTGGTGGTTGGGGGTATTTATAGCCCCAACCACCAAAGTGGTCGTTGGGGAAGGCTGCTGTCGTATGGCGCACCGGACACTGTCCGGTGTGCAAGCCACGTCACCCAACTGTTAGGGTTCGACCGTTGGAGCTTCTGACATGTGGGCCACCGGACAGTCACTATTCACTGTCCGGTGCGCCATCTGGCGCCTGCTCTGACTCTGCGCGCGCAGTCGCGCACTATTCACTGTTCACTGTTGCTTTCACAAACGACCATTGGCGCATTTAGCCATTACTCCGCTGGCACACCGGACAGTCCGGTGCTACACCGGACAGTCCGGTGCTACACCGGACAGTCCGGTGAATTATAGCGGAGTGGCTCCCAGGAAACCCGAAGCTAGCAAGTTGGAGTTGATCCACCCTGGTGCACCGGACACTGTCCAGTGGTGCACCGAACACTGTCCGGTGGCACACCGGATAGTCTGGTGCGCCAGACCAGGGCAGCCTTCGGTTGCCTTTTGCTCTTTTAATTTGAACCCTTTCTTGGACTTTTTATTGGTTTGTGTTGAACCTTTGGCACCTGTAGATCTTATAATCTAGAGCAAACTAGTTAGTCCAATTATTTGTGTTGGGCAATTAAACCACCAAAATCATTTAGGAAAAGGTGTATGCATATTTCCCTTTCACTTTCGCTTGACCAAGAGAAGCCTAATGCAAGTGGTGTGTGCTCTAGGTGGCTCTTGCTAGCGCTAATGAGGTCCAAAGCGGGATTAAGATTCTCTAATCTCCTCACTCGGCTTTTGGTGCTTGCTATGCTCTTTCAATGTGCAGGATTTAATGTGGGAAGCAAGACATTGAAAATGGTGGGTGGAGGGGGTATAAATAGCCCTCACCCACCAACTAGCCGTTACCAACATTGTTCTGCGCATGGGCGCACCGGACAGTCCGGTGCGCCACCGGTGCGCCAACGGTCGACTCCAACGGCTAGTTCTGACAGCTAGCTGTTGGGCTGATGGCACATCGGACAGTGAACAGTCACTGTCCGGTGCACTGTCCGGTGCGCCACTAAAATTCCACTCGGGAACCTTGTGCTCTCGGGTTTCTGCGTGGGGAAACCCTTCCCTTGGGCCAGCCTGGCCCCACCTGGCAGAGGGCGCACCGGACAGTCTGGTGCACACCGGACAATCCGGTGCCCTTATGCCAGAAACCATGTTTTCTGTTTTATGCTGTTTTTCAAATCGGTTTTCGTTCTAACTTAAGTGTATGTTCTAGAGTGTCACCTAGCACTATATGTGAGTGTGAATATGCAACAACACTACACTAGAACTTTCTTGGTCAAACTACTCATCGACAACCCCTCTTTATAGTACGGCTAAAAGAGAATAAAAGACCTAACTAAATCACGAGTGTCCACAACTCCTTGACACTCGGATTCCGTAGTCCTTCACTTTTTGTTTCGTCGTTTTAGCAGTCGCTTCGAGTTCTTATCTCCGGGATTGTTTTCACCGTTGTAGTACTTCTACCTGTAATGCGACCTAACTTACCATTTGTCTCTGCAAAACATACGTTAGTCATATATAACATTATGTTGTCATTAATCACAAAAACCAACCAGGGGCCTAGATGCTTTCAGAAGGCCTTAAGCCGAAGGTCCGAAAAAACACCTTCCCTATGCTAGAATAGCAATAGTCAATGACAAACAGGGTCCACCAAGTTGCAAAGCCCTGAGCGTATAAATATGGGCCATAGCAGCAGTGTTTGATACGCCATTTCTGTCATTTGTGTTGTTTCTCAAACTTTTAGCTCTTTCTCACTAGCTCTCGCTTGATTTTCAAGCTTTTCGAGCTTCGGTTTAAAGACATGTTTTCACCATGTCTGGGGAAAAAATTATCGAGGAAAAGAAGGTTGCTGCGGAGACGAAGCTAACTGAGGAGATGAAGTTTTTTGAAAAAAAGAAAGCTGCGGATCCTTTTATCGCCAGGTTTATTGAGTCTATGTCAAAAACAAATACAGAGAAGATTACTAAAGAGATACTGGAAGGTTTGTCTGAAGATACTGATGACAGTGATAGCTATGATGTGTACAGTGGGGATGAAGATTCTAAAGATCGGCCTTGGCGACCAAGCCATACTGTCTTCGGAAAATCGACTATTAAACAGAGTCATCTTGACAACATGATAGGAAGGTACTTTCATGACATGTCTATCGTGAGAGTTGGCGGAGACAACATCATCCCTGCCCCTGAGGAAGATGAAGTTGTTATCTACCGAAGATTTTTTAAGGCTGGTCTTCGGTTCCCTTTAAGTAAGTTTGTGGTTGAAGTGCTGAAGATATACCAGATCTTCCTTCATCAGATCACCCCCGAAGCTATAATTAGGATGGGGATTTTTGTTTGGGCTGTAAGGAGTCAAGGGTTGGAGCCGAGCGCGAAGTGTTTCTACAGTATGCATGAGCTCTTGTACGAGACGAAGGCTACTGGCAAAGAATAGTACCACAACAACTTTGGCTGTTATGGATTTATTGCTCGCCCCAATGCCAGCCACCCAGCGCCAACATTTCGAAAAAGATGGCCCGGGGCCTGGATGAAGGAGTGCTTTTATGTTAAGAATGATTTAAAGAAGAGAGAAGATATCAAGGAAGTTATCCAGCGCCCCATCTGGTCCCGCTTCGGCCTGCAAAGGCCGAAGGTAGAAATTGATGGCGAGGTCGAAGCATGCCAGAGGGCTTTTAGTACCGTGTGTGCCTTCATCGGCACAAGGGATTTGATTCAAGAACGTATATCCTTTAGGGTATGGCCACTTGTGGAAAGCTGGGATATGCCGAAGGAGACCATCGCTGATTCTAGTGAGGGTGGTCTGGTCCGACTGAAGTATACCTTCAGATTTAGGGAGAAATTTGATGAGCCAAACGACGACGGGCTGAAGTGTGTCGAAGCTACCAGTGATGAGCTACTTGGAGCATATTCCAAAGCCGAAGATAATGCTCTGTCCGCAGCCTTTGGACGTCGAGGCAAGAAAAGATTAAACATAGTATTTGATGCTATTGGCTTCGTATACCCTGATTACCGTTACCCGCTGCAAGGGCAAGAGAAAAAGAGGAAGATTGCCGCTTCGGTCACCCCAGCTGAGCCAAAGGGAAAAAGATGAAGGTCCTGACCCACCGGCCGCGTTATATTGAACCGGTCGTGGTGCCTGAATTTGGCGCAGGGTGCTCTTCAACAGCCGAAGCAACACAAACTGCTCTGATTGCATAGAGCGTTGAAGAGTCAACCGTAGTGCCGAAGGCGCATACAGTCGAGCTAGTCAAAGATAAGGTTGATAAGGCTAAAGAGCCAAAGGTTAAAGAAATAATAAAAATGCCAAAAATTTTGAGCCCTCCGACAGAGGCAAAACTGCCGAAGGTGCAAAAGGCTTCTGCCGCAACTCCTAAGAGAAGGAGGATGGCCAACGTGCTGGATGCTATGCTGGAGACTACAAAGGCCTTGAGTCATGCTCCTACAAAGAAAATTGTCGAGGCTGCCAAAGCGCAAGCTGAAGCTGAAACTGGGCAAGCAGAAGCCGAAGCCACAAAAACTCAAGTTGAAGTCGAAACTGGGCCTTCAGCACCCGCCGCGATGGAAAAAACGGCAGGGCAGATTGCACCTGAAAAGATTGAGACTCCTACTCCCGAAGCTCTGATCGAAAATGTTGACTACATCATTCGACACGCTTCGGGGAAGAAATTGTCCGAAGAAGAAATTCTGGAAGCCAGGCACTATGCGCAAAAGTTGAAATATCCGAAGGGAGCTTTAGTGTTTAATGGCACTAATGATGATGACTTCTTATATTGTCTCCCGGACAACAAAGAAATATCCGTTTGCCGGGAGATGGGTAAAAGCATGGGATTCCCGAAGCTAGAAGATGGTCTTTCGACTTTGTCGAAGGATGATCTTGCTGACAGCCTAGCATACAACAGTATAAAGGTATAGAAGTTAGCTTTGAATGTGAGAATGACATGTTTTATTTGACATGCTCAATTCTTTCTTCTCTTTTGTTACAGGGCTTGATTCTTAGCAATGCCTTGAAGGCACAAAAGAATATTAAAGACGAAGGCTATACAATAGCTCTGAATAACCTTCGTTCAGAGGTGATTGAATTGAGAAATGAAGGTCTTGAAAAAGACAAAATCTTAATTTCATTAGTAAACAAAGTGAAGGAAAACGAAGCTAGTTTTAAAGCTCAGGCCAAAGCCCAAAAAACTAAAATTGAAGACCTTCGCAGACAACTGGCCGAAGCTAAGGAAAACTGCGCACTCGCACAAGCTAACCAAGAAATTAGCGAATATTGGAAAAATCATCTAGAGAAAAATGTTGAAGAACTTCGCACATCCAAGGAAAGGTGCTTTGAGAAATCCTTGGATCGTGTGAAGAAAATAAAAGCCAGCTTCGCCAAAGTGGGTGCCTACTCTGCTGAAGAAAACTTCATACGAGGCGACCCCGAAGGCGTTGTTGAGTGGATAAGTGGAGAAGCCAAAACCTTCGAAGAAATTTTGAGTGATCGCGGGGATGTTTGCGCGTTTTCCGGTGCGCGGGGAATTTCAGCCATCTTGGAGAAGGCGGGATGTGATCACATTAAAGCCGTAGCTCAGGCCGCAGCTGCCTTCTCCGTAAATGATACTAAGGATCCTTCAGCTGAAGCAACCTTGATGGGCGGAAAATTTTACAATGATGTCTGGGTGAATGGTGGCCGAGAGATGGCCCATGAAATTATAAAGAAAAGTGAAAAAGACACCTAAGACGCCCGAGCAGAAGCAAGACAAGCTGAAGAAGCTGCAGAACGCAAAAAGCGTATAGGTATTAATTTTTTGGTTTTTAGCTTCAGCATTTGTTTTTGTGGCTTCGGGCTAATTAATTTTCCTACTTTAGCTGAATTATCTTCGCCGCTGGAACCGTCTAATCCCTTAGCTGATCCAGAAATGAAGGAAGCGATGGACATCATAAACATGGCTGAGACCATTGTCGACGAAGTCGTCAACAAATTGCTGAACGAAGTTGCAGAGAAAATCCTTAAAGTGGAATAGATTTTATTGTAATAAACATTTTTGAGAAGCTTGATGTATATAACAGATGAAGGAAGATTAGGTTTCTACTGTAACAAAACTATGTAATATTTGGAGTGTGTAATATTGAATTGAATATGTAAATTATTGCAGTTTATTTCTTTGCGATGCATGAAATTTACACACATACCGTTTTTGAGCCTTCGGCGAAAAAACACCTTCCCTTTTTTTCATGCTTCGTAAAGAAAAAGATCCATACTTGAGAGCACCTAGAGGGGGGTGAATAGGTGATCCTGTAAAACTTAAAACTTAAGCCACAAAACTTGTTAAGTGTTAGCACAATAATCACCAAGTGGCTTGAGAGAAGATCTTGCACAATACGATAACCACAAAGAGTTCAACACAGAGATGACACAGTGGTTTATCCCGTGGTTCGGCCAAGTACAAAACTTGCCTACTCCACGTTGTGGCGTCCCAACGGACGAGAGTTGCACTCAACTCCTCTCAAGTGATCCAATGATCAACTTGAATACCACGGTGTTTTGCTTTTCTTTTCTTATCCCTTTCGCGAGGAATCTCCACAACTTGGAGCCTCTCGCCCTTACACTTTTGATGTTCACAAAGAATCACGGAGCAAGGGAGGGATGAGCAACTCACACAAGACACAAAGATCACAGCAAATACGCACACACAAGACCCAGACTTGAGCTCAAAAAGACTAGCACACTAGAACAGGGCTCAAATCACTAGAATGTCGAACAAGTGCGCGAGAGTGGAGTGTGAGTGATCAAGAATGCTCAAAGGATGCTTGGTATACTCCTCCATGCGCCTAGGGGTCCCTTTTATAGCCCCAAGGCAGCTAGGAGCCGTTGAGAGCAATCTAGGAAGGCTGATCTTGCCTTCTGTCGACTGGCGCACCGGACAGTCCGGTGCACACCGGACACTGTCCGGTGCCCGATTTCTTTCCTTTTTCAGCGAAGTCGACCGTTGGCAGCCAGAGAGCCGTTGGCGCACCGGACAGTCCGGTGCCCCCTTCTAGCTGTTGGCTCGGCCACGTGTCCCGCGCAGATCGCGTGGCCGACCGTTGGCCCGGCCGACCGTTGGCTCACCGGACAGTCCAGTGCACACCGGACAGTCCGGTGAATTATAGCCGTACGTCGCCGGTGAAATTCCCGAGAGCGGCCACTTCGCTCGATCCAGTCTGGCGCACCGGACACTGTCCGGTGCACCACCGGACAGTCCGGTGCCCCCAGACTGAGCAGATTCTTGGCTGCTCGAGCCAAGACATTTCCAATTGGATTTTTCCTGTTTCCAGCACTTAGACACAATACATTAGTCCTCAAAACGATGTACTAAGTCTGAGAAACATACCTTTATCCTTGGTTTGTACTTTGTTCACCATTTTACATTTAAGCGCTTGTTTTGACACTAAATCACCAAAATACTTAGAAATGGCCCAAGGGCACATTTCCCTTTCAATCTCCCCCTTTTTGGTGATTTATGCCAACACAATATCACTATACCACAACACCAAATTAGTGTCTGACGACCGTCGCTATAAATAGAGAATTAGCATCAAATTGTTAGTCGGTATACATTGCCACAAATGGTGAGTCGGCATATGTCTATATTCCAACTGAGTGTTAGTCGTTATATTTATATGTGAATAGTGTCCCTTTGTCAGTCGGCAATTCATACCTATAGCATCTCACTGTCAGTCGCCAAAAAACATGTGTGGCACGCAAATTAGTTGCTGGCCCAAATACAAGCCGCGCCACCACAGCCCAAAACCCTATCTCCCTTCCCGTGATTCCAGCCGCCGCCGCCAATCGCCGTCCACAGCCGCGCGCCCTAGCCGGCCGGCCACAACCGCCGTCCTAGCCGCGCGCCTAAGCAGGCCGGCCCCCAACGCCATCCCAGCCGCGCGACCAAGCAGGCCGGCCGCCAATCCGTCGTCCCCAGCCGCGCTCCCAAGCCGGCCGACCCCCAACGCCGTCCTCAGCCACGCGCCCAAGCAGGCCGGCCGCCAAACCGCCGTCCCCAGGTGCGTGTGTTGCCTCCAAGCTGTGCCTCTCTACCTCTCTGTCCTTGATTGGTGTTCTTTTGGCGAGACCACGATGAGGACCAACGCCGAGGGCGGCGGGCCATGGGCGGATTGGGGGTTCTCCGACGCCGAGACGACAGCGCCATCGCCATCGCCGCATTCATGGCGCTTCTTCATTGGATTAGGTCCGCAGCTAGTGCAAGGGAGAGCAGCCTTCGCTTTCTCTCCATTCTGGCATTTTTGGTCTTGTGACCACGAACACGATGGGAAATCCTTTCTTGCCAGGGAGACACGGTTACGGAACATTGGAGCTGCTGCGTACCAGCACCACTAGGGGACTGCACCAGAGATGGCTGACGGCTTATTAGGATTCAAATTCTGGCTTAAATTTTCTAATACATTTTTATATTGTACATCTATATATATATTATTGCTAAGCTGTTTTTTTCTAAGCAGTGGGCCATGGGAAATCTCCTGACAGTTCTCTCGTCTTGAGCGAAGCTGTTTATTTCTAAGCCGCCGGCGCCCCACTGCTACTGCAGCAAGGCTGACCGCACTGGAACGAGTCAGGCGGAGAAGCGCCGGCGCGGCTACAGTACTGCCGTCCGATCCCAGGCAAGTTTTATGTCTCCTAACCTTTTAGTTTAGTAATGCTACTTTGCTACTCGTGGAGTTTGCCAGAATCAGCCTCAGCTTCATGAAAATCACTACTCGTGGAGTTTAACTGGTGATCCTTCTCATTATTGCTAATGGCAATTCTTAGCCTCATTTTAAGCTCTTTAAGCGAGAAATGACAATCATGTTTATCACTGCCTTCCTGAACTTGCCTGTCAATATGATTTGATAGTGGTAACGAAGTTGCGCTACCTGAGATAAGACTGCTATGACCTCTTGCAGGACTGGGCTTCAAGATTACTATTCTGCTAAGGCCACGAGAACCATCATTTAACTTTGGTGGCTTCCTCGTGACCAACATATCCTCCTTCAAGAAAGAATTATGCCTTCTATTCATCTTACTTGGAGAAGTCGCTGACTGCTCTAGACTATCTGTCGTACCTTGCAACTCAGTTCCTTCGTCATAATCTTCAGAGTCTAACTTGGTACTTCCTAGTGACATGTAAAGGTTTTGGCGACATTCTAACAACCTAGAGCTTGGATCTTGCATAAGCATCAGAAACAATTCCTTGTTTGAGCTCAGTAGCTGTAGATTTCTTGGCCTTCAGTATGAGATCTGTAGATTTCCATGGGACTTCCAGCCAAGTTTAGATCAATATCTTCAGAGCATATCCCAGCGACATAACTTTGTGCTTGCTTCAAGGGCTGTGTGCTGCTGGCCATCTCTTCTTCCATCAAAGTTCTAATACTTGACCTACCAGCATAAATCAATTCAACCATGTGGTCCTTTCCATTCTGAGAAAAAGAAACAATAAATTCAGTTTATATTGCTGCACCCATCAGCTCTAACAAAGGTTTGAAAAACTTATGTTATCTTGCATGCCATACTCAAATATTTTTTTCTCAAATGTGCAGGAGAGTTGAGAATCATTGCATGAAGTAGGAGGTTTGTAGTACTATATACTGTTGTTTACTAGGAATATTTGTGGTTTAGGAAAAGACATATCAAAAGTTTTATGAACCAAAGTTCAAAACTAACAGAACAATTAGTGTTGGTCAACATTATCTAAAATGTTAGCCTATGACAAAATCATGCTGACAGTAGTACCAGTTGCAGCTTTATAAATGGAAAAATGGTTTTCAGCTCAATAAACGCCCTAGAAGGTTAGTGTTGCAGCTGTTTTTTCATTACCAGTTGTTAGTTACAGTGAGTAGAAAAAATTGCAGGTACTATGAGAAATACTAGATACAACAGTTTTGGTTCTGAAAACTTACATTAGCAGATATGTTTCCATGGATATCGTCAAGACCTTTTTGATCTCTTTTGACTGCATGACCACAGAAATCAGGAACCTCATATTATTTCAATTAAAATTAGCTTATACTGCTATATTGCAACTAACATTTCCATCTTATCCACATAAAAACTGAAAACTTAAGCTAGCAAATGATCTCCATGGTATGCTGGTTTGTTTCTTAAAAACTCAAGGGTTGTTTGTATGGATCATTGATAGAAGTTGATGCTCTCTAGTTTGATATTTTGAGTAGCAGCAAGGTGTCCTTGAGTAGCAGCAAGGACACTTGTTTGATCAACATAGCACGGACCCTAGCAAGGACACTTGAGTAGCCGCTCTCTAAAATTCATGCGGCTCAATAAGCAGCAGCAAGGTGTTGTGATCATTCAGTTCTGTTGCGTTCAACTATTGTATATTTAGCTTAATCATGGAGCAATGGTGGTATCTATTCTATAGTTTATTTTGGAATGGATTTCTAAGTAGTCTACTAATGATTTGGGTTTTAATTTTGTCAGGAGGGAGGTCCTAGAGGTAGTAAGTCACTTGTTTACTCCATGATGACAATAGCAAGCAGATCGCGGTGGTGCCTATGGATGCTACAACAAGAAAGATCAAAAGTTCTTTTAGATGGATGGCTAGATATTTTGTTTTGTATTTTCTCCAAAAAGAGAAATTTGCAAGTGAACTTAAAATTGTGAAACCAACATGTGGTTGTACTAGCTAGTATCTCTGAGCTTTCACAAGCCAAACTTAGTGTTGTTGCTACTTATTTTGATCTTTATTACAACAAAAGCAAACTTGTGAACTTTATGTATGAATGCAGTACAATTGTTATTGTCATGAATGAAAACATGAGCTATGTCAACATGAGCTATGTATGAATGCAGTACAATTGCTATGTATGAATGCAGTACAATTGTTATCTGATGTTGATGATAATTGGAAACTGCTAGTAATATATTTTTTTAGGCTCATATAGCCGTAGCGTTTGATTGTTAGTCGGTAAAAATACATATATCGCATCAGACAGTGTGTCGGTATAAGTTCTAACAGACTGTCTGTCGAGATAAATATGTTAGTCGGTATATCTTTTTAACGTCTAACCGTCCGTCGGTATAAACATGTCTGTCGCTATATGTTTATGCCGACGCCACTTACAGCGTCAGAAAGTGTTAGTCGGTATAACTCTATAGCGACTGATAGTACGTTGCTATAACGGTTTATACCGACTGTAAGTAAGTCGTTATAGCTAGGTTGTGGTATAGTGTATAAAGCAAGTAGAACAAATATAAAATCAATTCAAATAAGAACTCAAATTGTTTTGATTCAAATTTGACATATGTGGATCACTCTTTGCCACCACTTGGTTTGTTTTTGCAAATCAAACTCAAATTTCTATCTCTAAGTCCAACACACATGTTAAGACATAAAGAGAGTCATTCCAAGAGAAATTGATTCAAGATTTCAAAAACTCCCCTTTTTCCCATAATCAACACTTCTCCCCCACAAGAAGCCAACTTTTGATAAGAGAGACAATAAAAGAGTTTTGACAAACCAAAAGCTCTATTCTACTATTTTCAAAAACTTCTCAAGTGGTAGCTGATCCATTTATCGCTTTGGCCTTTATTTTCTCCCCCTTTGGCATCAAGCACCAAAACGGGATCAATCTTGGTCCTTGAACCCCATTGCCTCACCAAAATCTTCAATAAGAATGCAAAGGCAATAAGAGTACATGAGATGAACTTGGAATAAGTTACCCTTTCATCGGAGTGCAGTGGAAGTCTTTCATGGTCCAAGTCCACCTTTTCCCTTTCAACCCTTCTTTGAGACTAAATCATCAAACTCAAGCACAAGGTTAGTCTCAAAGGGTCAAGTTGTAGCACAGCTCCCCCTAAACATGTGCATCACTTTGCAACGGACTTGTGAGGTCCAGGGAGTGTTTGTACAACTTGAGCACCATTATTAAGCAACAAAATGCATAAGGAACATGATCAAAAGGCATAAACACATGTATGCTACAAATCAATCCAAGTTCCGCGAATCTAGGACATTTAGCTCACTACGCAACCTACAAAAGGTCTTCTCATCTAGAGGCTTGGTAAAGATATCGGCTAGCTGGTTCTCGGTGCTAACATGAAACACTTCGATATCTCCCTTTTGCTGGTGGTCTCTCAAAAAGTGATGTCGGATGTCAATGTGCTTTGTGCGGCTATGTTCAACAGGATTATCCGCCATGCGGATAGCACTCTCATTATCACATAGGAGTGGGACTTTGCTCAGATTGTAGCCAAAGTCCCTGAGGGTTTGCCTCATCCAAAGCAGTTGCGCGCAACACTGTCCTGCGGCAACATACTCGGCCTCAGCGGTGGATAGGGCAACAGATGTTTGTTTCTTAGAATTCCATGACACCAGGGACCTTCCTAAGAATTGGCACGTCCCCGATGTACTCTTCCTATCGACCTTACATCCAGCATAGTCGGAATCTGAATATCCAATCAAGTCAAAGGTAGACCCCTTTGGATACCAGAGCCCGAAGCAAGGCGTAGCAACTAAATATCTAAGGATTCGCTTCACTGCCACTAAGTGACACTCCTTAGGATCGGATTGAAGTCTAGCACACATGCATACGCTAAGCATAATATCCGGTCTACTAGCACATAAATAAAGTAAAGACCCTATCATTGACCGGTATGCCTTTTGATCAACGGACTTACCACCTTTGTTGAGGTTGGTGTGTCCGTCGGTTCCCATCGACGTCTTTGCGGGCTTGGCGTCCTTCATCCCAAACCGTTTTAGCAAGTCTTGCGTGTACTTCGTTTGGGAGATGAAGGTGCCGTCCTTGAGTTGCTTCACTTGGAACCCAAGGAAGTAGTTCAACTCGCCCATCATCGACATCTCGAATTTCTACGTCATCACCCTGCTAAACTCTTCACAAGACTTTTTATTAGTAGAACCAAATATTATGTCATCGACATAAATTTGGCACACAAAAAGATCACTGTCACAAGTCTTAGTGAAAAGAGTTGGATCGGCTTTCCCAACCTTGAAAGCATTAGCAATTAGAAAGTCTCTAAGGCATTCATACCATGCTCTTGGGGCTTGCTTAAGTCCATAGAGCGCCTTAGAGAGCTTACACATGTGGTCGGGGTACCGTTCATCCTCGAAGCCAGGGGGTTGCTCTACGTACACCTCCTCCTTGATTGGCCCGTTGAGGAAAGCGCTCTTCACATCCATTTGGAACAACCTGAAAGAATGGTGAGCGGCATATGCTAGCAAAATACGAATGGACTCTAGCCTCGCCACAGGAGCAAAAGTCTCCTCAAAGTCCAAACCTGCGACTTGGGCATAACCTTTTGCCACAAGTCGAGCCTTGTTCCTCGTCACCACCCTGTGCTCGTCTTGTTTGTTGCGGAACACCCACTTGGTTCCCACAACATTTTGCTTAGGACGAGGCACCAGCGTCCAAACTTCATTCCTCTTGAAGTTGTTGAGCTCCTCTTGCATGGCCAACACCCAGTCCGGATCTAGCAAGGCCTCCTCTACCCTGAAAGGCTCAATAGAAGAGACAAAGGAGTAATGCTCACAAAAATTAACTAATCGAGACCGAGTAGTTACTCCCTTGCTAATATCACCCAGAATTTGGTCGACGGGATGATCCCTTTGAATCATCGCTCGAACTTGGGTTGGAGGTGCCGGTTGTGCTTCTTCCTCCATTACTTGATCATCTTGTGCTCCCCCTTGATCACACGCCTCCTGTTCATCATCTTGAGTTGGGGGATGCACCATTGTTGAGGAAGAAGGTTGATCTTGCTCCTTTTGTTCCTGTGGCCGCACATCTCCAATCGCCATGGTGTGTATAGCGGCCGTCGGAACATCTTCTTCATCTAGATCATCACAATCAACAACTTGCTCTCTTGGAGAGCCATTAGTCTCATCAAATACAACGTCGCTAGAGACTTCAACCAAACCCGATGATTTGTTGAAGACCCTATACGCCTTTGTATTTGAGTCATAACCTAACAAAAACCCTTCTACAGCTTTGGGAGCAAATTTGGAATTCCTACCCTTCTTCACTAGAATGTAGCATTTACTCCCAAATACACGAAAGTACGATACATTGGGTTTGTTACCGGTTAGCAGCTCATACGACGTCTTCTTGAGGAGGCGATGAAGGTAGACCCTGTTGATGGCGTGGCAAGCCGTGTTCACGGCTTCCGACCAAAAACACTCGGGGGTCTTGAACTCTCCAAGCATCGTCCTCGCCATATCAATGAGCGTCCTATTCTTCCTCTCTACCACACCATTTTGTTGTGGTGTGTAGGGAGCGGAGAACTCGTGCTTGATCCCTTCCTCCTCAAGGAACTCCTCCACTTGAAGGTTCTTGAACTCGGACCCGTTGTCGCTCCTTATCTTCTTCACCTTGAGCTCAAACTCATTTTGAGCTCTCCTTAGGAAGCGCTTGAGGGTCCCTTGGGTTTCAGACTTATCCTGCAAAAAGAATACCCAAGTGAAGCGGGAAAAGTCATCAACAATAACTAGACCATACTTACTTCCTCCTATGCTTAGATAGGCGACGGGTCCGAAGAGGTCCATATGTAGCAGCTCCAGGGGTCTTGATGTGGTCATCACATTCTTGCTGTGATGTGCTCCTCCCACTTGTTTACCTGCCTGACAAGCTGCACAAGGTCTATCTTTTTCGAATTGCACATTAGTTAATCCTATCACGTGTTCTCCCTTTAGAAGCTTGTGAAGGTTCTTCATTCCCACATGTGCTAAGCGGCGATGCCACAGCCAGCCCATGCTGGTCTTAGCAATTAAGCATGCATCTAGACCGGCCTCTTCTTTTGCAAAATCAACTAAATAAAGTTTGTCGTCTAATACACCCTTAAATGCTAGTGAACCATCACTTCTTATAAAGACAGACACATCTACATTTGTAAATAGACAATTATATCCCATATTACATAATTGACTGACAGATAGTAAATTATATCCAATAGACTCAACTAAAAACACATTAGAGATAGAGTGCTCATTGGATATTGCAATGTTGCCTAAACCTTTCACCTTGCCTTGGTTCCCATCACCGAATATGATTGAATCTTGGGAATCCTTATTCTTGACGTAGGAGGTGAACATCTTCTTCTCCCCCGTCATATGGTTTGTGCATCCGCTGTCGATAATCCAGCTTGAGCCCCCGGATGCATAAACCTACAAGGCAAATTTAGGCTTGGGTCTTAGGTACCCAACTCTTGTTGGGTCCTACAAGGTTAGTCACAATTTCCTTAGGGACCCAAATGCAATCTTTATCACCCTTGCATTTTGCCCCTAATTTCCTAGCAACTATCTTCCTATCCTTTCTACAAATAGCAAAGGAAGCATTTAAAGCATGATAAATTGTAGAGGGACCATTCATAACTCTTCTAGGAACATGAACAATATTTTTCCTAGGCACATGATGAATATTTTTCCTAGGCATATCTCTACCATGCATATAGGAAGAACTAGAAGCATACATAGCATAAGAGTCATAGGCATGTGAATCAAAAGTATTACAACTCCTATGAGACTGTCTTCTATCATTGTACATAAAAGCATGGTTCTTTTTAGTACTACTTGCCATAGGGGCCTTCCCTTTCTCCTTGGCGGAGATGGGAGCCTTATGGCTTGTTAAGTTCTTGGCTTCCCTCTTGAAGCCAAGTCCATCCTTAATAGAGGGGTGTCTACCAACCGTGTAGGCATCCCTAGCAAATTTTAGTTTGTCAAAATTACTCTTGCTAGTCTTAAGTTGGGCATTAAGACTAGCCACCTCATCACTTAATTTAGAAATTGAGGCTAGGTGTTTGCTACAAGCATTAATATCAAAATCTTTACACCTATTGCAAGTTTCAACAATTTCTACACAAGATGTTGATTTACTAGCTATTTCCAACTTAGCATTCAGATCATCATTAATGCTCCTTAAGCTAGAAATTGTCTCATGGCAAGAAGATAATTCACAAGAAAGCATTTCATTTCTCTTAACTTCTAAGGCATGAGATTTTTGTGCTTCTACAAATTTGTCATGTTCTTCATACAACAAGTCCTCTTGTTTTTCTAAAAGCCTATTCTTATCATTCAAGGCATCAATAAATTCATTAATTTTATCTACTTTGGTTCTATCTAGGCCCTTAAATAAACATGAGTAATCTATTTCATCCTCATCACTAGATTCTTCCTCACTTGAAGAAGCATAAGTAGAGTTTCGCGTACATACCTTCTTCTCCCTTGCCATAAGGCATGTGTGACGCTCGTTGGGGAATAGGGATGACTTGTTGAAGGCAGTGGCGGCGAGTCCTTCATTGTCGGAGTCGGAAGAGGAGCAATCCGAATCCCACTCCTTGCCTAGGTGCGCCTCGCCCTTTGCCTTCTTATAGTTCTTCTTCTTCTCCCTCTTGTTCCCTTGTTCCTGGTCACTTTCATTATCGGGACAGTTAGCAATAAAATGACCAATCTTACCGCATTTGAAGCATGAGCGCTTCCCCTTGGCTTTGGTCTTGCTTGGCTGTCCCTTGCGACCCTTAAGCGCCGTCTTGAATCTCTTGATGATGAGGGCCATCTCTTCATCATTAAGTCCGGCGGCCTCAATTTGTGCTACCTTGCTGGGTAACGCCTCCTTGCTCCTTGTTGCCTTGAGAGCAACGGGTTGAGGTTCATTGATTGGACCGTTTAGAGCGTCGTCCACGTACCTTGCTTCCTTGATCATCATTCGCCCGCTTACGAATTTTCCAAGGACTTCTTCGGGCGACATTTTGGTGTACCTGGGATTCTCATGAATGTTATTCACCAAATGAGGATCAAGAACGGTAAAGGACCTTAGCATCAATCGGACGACGTCGTGGTCCGTCCATCGCGTGCTTCCGTAGCTCCTTATTTTGTTGATAAGGGTCTTGAGCCGGTTGTATGTTTGTGTCGGCTCCTCGCCCCTTATCATCGTGAATCGTCCAAGCTCGCCCTCCACCAACTTCGTCTTGGTGAGCAAGGTGACGTCGTTCCCCTCATGTGAAATCTTGAGGGTGTCCCAGATCTGCTTGGCGTTATCCAAGCCACTCACTTTGTGATATTCATCCCTGCACAATGAAGCTAGAAGAACAGTAGTAGCTTGTGCATTCTTATGAATTTGCTCATTAATGAACATGGGACTATCCGAACTATCAAAGTGCATTCCACTCTCTACAATCTCCCATATACTAGGATGGAGAGAGAACAAGTGACTACGCATTTTGTGACTCCAAAATCCGTAGTCCTCACCATCAAAATGAGGAGGTTTACCAAGTGGAATAGACAATAAATGAGCGTTTGTATTTTGAGGAATACGAGAGTAATCAAAAGAAAAGTTCGAATTGACCGTTTTCTTTTTCTCGTAGTCGTCGTCGTCCTTTTGGGAAGAGGAAGATTCGTCGCTGTCGTAGTAGACGATTTCCTTGATGCGCCTTGTCTTCTTCTTCTTCCCGTCCTTGCGCTTGTGGCTCGAGCCCGAGTCGGTAGGCTTATCATCCTTCGGCTCGTTGAAGATAGACTCCTTCTCGTTGTTGTTGATCACCATCCCCTTACCCTTAGGATCCATCTCTTCGGGCGATTAGTCCCTTCTTGAAGAGAACGACTCTGATACCAATTGAGAGCACCTAGAGGGGGGGTGAATAGGTGATCCTGTAAAACTTAAAACTTAAGCCACAAAACTTGTTAAGTGTTAGCACAATAATCGCCAAGTGGTTTGAGAGAAGATCTTGCACAATACGATAACCACAAAGAGTTCAACACAGAGATGACACAGTGGTTTATCCCGTGGTTCGGCCAAGTACAAAACTTGCCTACTCCACGTTGTGGCGTCCCAACGGACGAGAGTTGCACTCAACTCCTCTCAAGTGATCCAATGATCAACTTGAATACCACGGTGTTTTGCTTTTCTTTTCTTATCCCTTTCGCGAGGAATCTCCACAACTTGGAGCCTCTCGCCCTTACACTTTTGATGTTCACAAAGAATCACGGAGCAAGGGAGGGATGAGCAACTCACACAAGACACAAAGATCACAGCAAATACGCACACACAAGACCCAGACTTGAGCTCAAAAAGACTAGCACACTAGAACAGGGCTCAAATCACTAGAATGTCAAACAAGTGCGCGAGAGTGGAGTGTGAGTGATCAAGAATGCTCAAAGGATGCTTGGTATACTCCTCCATGCACCTAGGGGTCCCTTTTATAGCCCCAAGGCAGCTAGGAGCCGTTGAGAGCAATCTAGGAAGGCTGATCTTGCCTTCTGTCGACTGGCGCACCGGACAGTCCGGTGCACACCGGACACTGTCCGGTGCCCGATTTCTTTCCTTTTTCAGCGAAGTCGACCGTTGGCAGCCAGAGAGCCGTTGGCGCACCGGACATGTCCGGTGCACACCGGACAGTCCGGTGCCCCCTTCTAGCCGATGGCTCGGCCACGTGTCCCGCGCAGATCGCGCGGCCGACCGTTGGCCCGGCCGACCGTTGGCTCACCGGACAGTCCGGTGCACACCGGACAGTCCAGTGAATTATAGCCGTACGTCACCGATGAAATTTCCGAGAGCGGCCACTTCGCTCGATCCAGTCTGGCGCACCGGACACTGTCCGGTGCACCACCGGACAGTCCGGTGCCCCCAGACTGAGCAGATTCTTGGCTGCTCGAGCCAAGACATTTCCAATTGGATTTTTCCTGTTTCCAGCACTTAGACACAATACATTAGTCCTCAAAACGATGTACTAAGTCTGAGAAACATACCTTTATCCTTGGTTTGTACTTTGTTCACCATTTTACATTTAAGCGCTTGTTTTGACACTAAATCACCAAAATACTTAGAAATGGCCCAAGGGCACATTTCCCTTTCAATAGGGGAGTTTTTGAAATCTTGAATCAATTTCTCTTGGAATGACTCTCTTTATGTCTTAACATGTGTGTTGGACTTAGAGATAGAAATTTGAGTTTGATTTGCAAAAACAAACCAAGTGGTGGCAAAGAGTGATCCACATATGTCAAATTTGAATCAAAACAATTTGAGTTCTTATTTGAATTGATTTTATATTTGTTCTACTTGCTTTATATTGTGTTGGCATAAATCACCAAAAAGGGGGAGATTGAAAGGGAAATGTGCCCTTGGGCCATTTCTAAGTATTTTGGTGATTTAGTGTCAAAACAAGCGCTTAAATGTAAAATGGTGAACAAAGTACAAACCAAGGATAAAGGTATGTTTCTCAGACTTAGTACATCGTTTTGAGGACTAATGTATTGTTTCTAAGTGCTGGAAACAGGAAAAATCCAATTGGAAATGTCTTGGCTCGAGCAGCCAAGAATCTGCTCAGTCTGGGGGCACCGGACAGTCCGGTGGTGCACCGGACAGTGTCCGGTGCGCCAGACTGGATCGAGCGAAGTGGCCGCTCTCGGGAATTTCACCGGCGACGTACGGCTATAATTCACCGGACTGTCCGGTGTGCATCGGACTGTCCGGTGAGCCAACGGTCGGCCGGGCCAACGGTCGGCCACGCGATCTACGCGGGACACGTGGCCGAGCCAACGGCTAGAAGGGGGCACCGGACTGTCCGGTGCGCCAACGGCTCTCTGGCTGCCAACGGTCGACTTCGCTGAAAAAGGAAAGAAATCGGGCACCGGACAGTGTCCGGTGTGCACCGGACTGTCCGGTGCGCCAGTCGACAGAAGGCAAGATCAGCCTTCCTAGATTGCTCTCAACGGCTCCTAGCTGCCTTGGAGCTATAAAAGGGACCCCTAGGCGCATGGAGGAGTATACAAAGCTGTAACAAAACTATGTAATATTTGGAGTGTGTAATATTGAATTGAATATGTAAATTATTGCAGTTTATTTCTTTGCGATGCATGAAATTTACACACATACCGTTTTTGAGCCTTCGGCGAAAAAACACCTTCCCTTTTTTTCATGCTTCGTAAAGAAAAAGATCCATACTTCGTAAAGAAAGATATCCATGCTTTTTAAAGAGAGATCCCTTGTTGTGACAAGGCTGATAAAACTGTATTTCCTGTAACTTACTCTGTGCCTTAGCACCTTTTTGTTTTGACAAAGCATTTGCCGAAGATCAGCTTCGTATTCAATTCTCGTGTCATTGATGCAATATGATATATGATGTGATGTTATGCGAAATGATGTGATGATATGATGCAAAATGATGAGGATGCCGAAGACACACACTCACACGCCCACATTGGATCACACAAGCTCTGCATCCCCTTAGGAACGACTTTTGAGCTTCTTCACCTTCTATTTCGGTGATATAAGTTCTGCATCCCCTTAGGAACGTCTTTTGAACTTCTTCGTCTTCTATTTCGGCGGTATAAGTTCTGCATCCCCTTAGGAACGACTTTTGAACTTCTTCGCCTTATATTTCGGTGGTATTTGGCTCTGCATTCCCTTTGGAACAACTTTTGAGCAGAAAACTTACACTGCGCCCCCTTAGGAACGACTTTTGTAGCTTCGTCAATTTTGGCTCTGCATTCCCTTAGGAACGACTTTTGAGCACATAACTTACGCTGTGTTCCCTTAGAAACGACTTTTGTAGCTTCGTCAATTTTGGCTCTGCATTCCCTTAGGAACGACTTTTGAGCATAGAACTTATGCTGCGTTCCCTTAGGAACGACTTTTGTAGCTTTGTAAATCTGTGAAGAAGATATATTTCATTCTGATAGAAGCAAAATTATTACAGGAAATTAAAACTAAGTTTTCATTGTTTGTTCCTTATTCAAAAAGCAAAATAACCTAGAAGATAAAAGTATTTCAGAGGCAGGATATTGCTCAGTAGATGTGCTTTGATTCTGGTACAGTACTATTGACTGTACGAGCTTCGGACTCCTCCCTGAAGTCGCGTTGTTGTTGGGAATGCTAGCGCCCTTCTGGCTGTTGGCTTCGGGAATAAGTAGGTTGGAGTGGTGGTGGCGGTGGGAGCTGAGGCCAAGAAGCCTGTGAATGGCTTGCCGAAGCAACAGAAGTTGTAGGTTGGTTGCCCACATACTCTGGTATGTAAGGAGAATGGCACGAAGCAGTACGTAGAACCTGCTTCGGCTGATTCTGCCGAGCTTCGGCTTCAGCAATCTCTTTTTTGCTTCAGAATAGTGATCTGGCAGGTTCTTGTAGTGTGTCCCTTGTCCTCACCACATAATAAGCAATAGATTTTCCTGGGCTGATCCCCATATCTTCCCCCGAAGCCCTTGCCGCCTCTGCCCCTTGGAGCTGGTGGCCTGAAGGAGCTTTGCTGATGTCCCGAAGACTGTGAGGTGTGTTGTGACCTCTGAAGCTGGCTTCCTTTGTCATCATTCTGACTGGAGCTGTGATAGATCTGACATGCCTAGGGTGGATTCTCCCTCCGAAGCCCGTAGTCATCTCAGAAAATTTGTAAGCTTCCTCCCTTCTCTGTCGGAAGTCATTATCAGCCCGGATGTACTCATCCATTTTCTGAAGAAGCTTCTCCAGAGTCTGGGGGGTTTCCTAATGAAGTATTGGGCCATAGGTCCTGGCCGAAGACCCTTGATCATGGCCTCAATGACAATTTCATTGGGCACTGTGGGCGCTTGTGCTCTCAGTCGCAAGAACCTTCGGACATATGCCTGAAGGTATTCCTCATGGTCTTGTGTGCACTAGAACAAGGCCTGAGCTGTGACTGGCTTCGTCTGAAAGCCTTGGAAACTGGTAACCAACCTGTCCTTGAGCTTCTGCCATGACGTGATTGTCCCTGGCCAAGAGAAGAGTACCATGTCTGGGCCACGTTTCGAACTGCCATTATGAAGGACTTTGCCATGACAGTTGCATTGCCTCCATATGAGGATATTGTTGCTTCATAGCTCATCAAGAATTGCTTTGGGTCCGAGTGCCCATCGTACATAGGCAGATGAGGTGGCTTGTATGATTGTGGCCATGGAATAGCCTGCAATTCTGCTGCCAGGGGAGAAGCATCATCAAAAGTAAAGCTACCATGATTAAAATCATTGTACCATTCATCTTTGTTGAATGAGCCCTCTTGACAAAGCTCCCTGTGTTGGGGCCTTCGGTCATGATCATCTTGAGTAAGATGACGCACTTCCTCAGCAGCTTCGTCGATCTTCTTTTGAAGGTTGGCCAGCCGGGCCATCTTCTCCTTTTTCCTTTGCACGTGTTGGTGAATAATTTCTAGGTCCCTGATCTCCTGGTCCAACTCCTCCTCCTGAAGTGTTGGACTGGTGGCCTTTCTCTTTTGGCTCATGGCCTCTCGGAGAGAGAGAGTGTCCTGGTTTGTGTCCAGTGGCTGCAATGCAGCCCCTAGCGTTGTTATCTTCTTCGGCGGCATGACGAAGGTTGATGCTTTGCCGAAGGTTGTGGAAGTGAGTACACTAGAGGTGGGCGCCAATGTTGGGGACTTGTTCTCAAATGCTATGAGTTAAGAACAAGGCAACACAAAATGTTAAAGGTTAATGCCCTTCGCCCTTCGAAGCATTATCTCCCTTAGGATATAATTATCTTCAGACGAAGGTCCTGAAGGACTAGCCTTCACCATCGCAGTATATGTTAATGAAAGGAGAAGCATATAAAATATAAGAGAAAGCATGAATAATCATATAACATCATCGATATCTCGTTATTATATCATCACGAATGAACATAAACAATATTGAATTACATTTATACCTTCGGCTTGACAGAAGGTAAAAGTCCAAGCGTGACGCACGAACGAGTACAAGTCAGCGTGAGCAGTACGGGGGTACTGTTCATCTATTTATAGGCACAGGGCGCAGCCTGTGTGAAATTACATTCATGCCCTTCATGTTTACTATTGACTTAAGGACAATCTATCGAGGACTATATAGCCTTTTCCTCCTTAAATCGGTTCCTTTTTCTGCTACTGAGCCGAAGCTCCCTTGCGCGCAGCTTCGGAGCTGGTTCAACCTTTGTCCCGATTCTGCTTTCCATATTGTATGCAGCTCTAATCTGAGTCCGAAGGTTCCTGTACATATATTACACTTGGGAAACATTGTTAATCATGTTTTTGAGGACCTTCGGAAGACAAAGGCCCCCAACACATACAAACAAATATTTTGCAATAGTTTTAGTAAAGAGTGTAGGATCGGCTTTACCGACTTTGAAACCATTAGTGATAAGGAAATCTCTCAGGCATTCATACCATGCTCTTGGGGCTTGCTTGAGCCCATAAAGTGCCTTTAAGAGTTTGTAAACATGGTTAGGGTACTCACTATCTTCAAAGCCGGGAGGTTGCTCAACATAGACCTCTTCCTTGATAGGTCCATTGAGGAAGGCACTCTTCACGTCCATTTGATAGAGCTTAAAGCCATGGTAAGTAGCATAGGCAAGTAATATACGAATTGACTCAAGCTTAGCTACGGATGCATAGGTTTCATCGAAATCCAAACCTTCGACTTGCGAATAACCCTTGGCCACAAGTCGGGCTTTGTTCCTTGTCATCACACCATGCTCATCTTGCTTGTTGCAGAATACCCATTTGGTACCTACAACATTTTGGTTAGGACGTGGAACTAAATGCCATACCTCATTCCTCGTGAAGTTGTTGAGCTCTTGCATTGCCAGCACCCAATCTGAGTCTCTTAGTGCATCCTCCACCCTATATGGCTCAATAGAGGACACAAAAGAGTAATGTTCACAAAAATGAGTGACTCGAGATCGAGTGGTTACCCCCTTATGAATATCGCTGAGGATGGAGTTCACGGGGTGATCTCTTTGAATCGCTTGGTGGACTCTTGGATGTGGCGGTCTTTGACCCTGATCATCTTCCTTGTCTTGATCAACTTCATCTCCCCCTTGATCCTTGTCCTCCTCTTGAGGTGGCTCATCCTCTTGATCTTCATCTTCATTGTCTTGAGCATGATCCTCATCTTGAGTTGGTGGAGATGCTTGCATGGAAGATGATGGTTGATCTTGTGCTTGTCGAGGCTCTTCGGATTCCTTAGGATACACATCCCCAATGGACATGTTCCTAAGCGCGACGCACGGAGCCTCTTCATCATCTAATTCATCAAGATCAACTTGCTCCAATTGGGAGCCATTAGTCTCATCAAACACAATGTCACAAGAAACCTCAACTAATCCAGTGGATTTGTTGAAGACTCTATATGCCCTTGTGTTTGAATCATATCCTAGTAAAAAGCCTTCTACAGCCTTAGGAGAAATTTTAGACTTTCTACCTCTTTTAATAAGAATAAAACATTTGCTACCAAAGACTCTAAAATATGAAACATTGGGCTTTTTATCGGTGAGGAGTTCATAAGATGCCTTCTTGTGGATTCGGTGAAGGTAGAGCCGGTTGATGGAGTAGCAGGCGGTGTTAATCGCCTCAGTCCAAAACTGGTCCAGAGTCTTGTACTCATCAAGCATGGTCCTTGCCATGTCCAGTAGAGTTCTATTCTTCCTCTCCACTACACCATTTTGTTGGGGTGTGTAGGGAGAAGAGAACTCATGCTTGATGCCCTCCTCCTCAAGAAAGCCTTCTATTTGTGAGTTCTTGAACTTCGTCCCGTTGTCGCTTCTTATCTTTTTGATCCTTAATTCGAACTCATTTTGAGCTCGTCTCAAGAATCCTTTTAAGGTCTCTTGGGTTTGAGATTTTTCCTGCAAAAAGAATACCCAAGTGAAGCGAGAATAATCATCCACAATTACAAGACAATACTTACTCCCGCTGATGCTTATGTAAGCGATTGGACCAAATAAATCCATGTGGAGTAGCTCAAGCGGCCTGTCGGTCATCATGATGTTCTTGTGAGGATGATGGGAGCCAACTTGTTTTCCTGCTTTACATGCGCTACAAACCCTGTCTTTCTCAAAATGAACATTTGTTAGTCTCAAAATGTGTTCTCCCTTTAGAAGCTCGTGAAGATTCTTCATCCCAACATGGGCTAGTCGGTGATGCAACAGCCAACTCATATTAGTCTTAGCGATTAAGCAAGTATCAAGTTCAGCTCTATTAAAATCAACTAAGTATAGCTGACCCTCTAATACTCCCTTAAATGCTACTGAATCATCACTTCTTCTAAAGACAGTAACACCTATATCCGTAAAAAGACAGTTGTAGCCCATTTTACATAATTGAGAAACAGAAAGCAAATTGTAATCTAAAGAATCTACAAGAAAAACATTGGAAATAGAATGGTCAGATGATATAGCAATTTTACCAAGTCCTTTGACCAAACCTTGATTTCCATCCCCGAATGTGATAGCTCTTTGGGGATCTTCGTTTTTCTCGTAGGAGGAGAACATCATTTTCTCCCCTGTCATGTGGTTTGTGCATCCGCTATCAATAATCCAACTTGAGCCCCCAGATGCATAAACCTGCAAAACAATTTAGGCCTTGTTCTTAGGTACCCAAATGGTCTTGGGTCCTTTCACATTAGAAACAAGCACCTTGGGTATCCAAACACAAGTCTTGGAGCCCTTGTGTTTGCCCCCAACATATTTGGCAACTACTTTGCTTGATTTGTTAGTAAGCACATATGAAGCATCAAAGGTCTTAAATGAAACATTAGGTTCATTTGATGCAGTAGGAGATTTCTTTTTAGGCAATTTAACATGGGTTGATTGCCTAGAGCTAGAAGCCTTATTCTTATACATAAAAGCATGGTGTGAAACATTATGAGGTTTCCTAGCATAAATTCTCCTAATCTTATGTTCGGGATAACCAGCTGGATATAAAATGTAGCCCTCGTTATCCTGAACCATGGGAGCCTTGCCCTTAACAAAATTGGACAATTTTTAGGGGCATTAATTTTGATATTGCTTCCCTGTTGGAAACCAATGTCATCCTTAATCTCAGGGCGTCTCCCACTATAAAGCATGCTTCTAGCAAATTTAATTTTTTCATTCTCTATCTCATGCTCATTAATTTTAGCAGTAAGTTGAGATATGTGATCATTTTGTTGTTTAATTAGAGCAAGGTGATCATTAATAGCATCAAAATTAATGTCTCTACATCTAGTACAAATAGCAACATGTTCAATAGTAGATGTAGAGGGTTTGCAAGCATTTAATTCATCAATCTTAGCATGGAAAATAACATTCTCATTTTTAAGATTGGAAATAGAATCATTGCAAACATTCAAATCTTTAGCCTTTGAAATTAAACTAGCATTTTCAGTTGTAAGGCTAGAAATTGATTCATTCAATTTATCAATCTTAGCAATTAAACTAGCTTTTTCATTTCTAAGACTGACAATTGAACCAGGGCAAACATTTGATTTTTCAACCTTAGCAATTAAACTATCATTCTCAGTTCTAAGGTTAGAAATAGTGTCATGGCAAATGCTAAGCTACTTAGTTAAATTTTCACATTTTTCAACTTCCTGAGCATAGGCATTTTTAACTTTAACATGCTTTTTGTTTTCCTTAATAAGGAATTCCTCTTGGCTATCCAAGAGTTCATCCTTCTCATGAATAACACCTATTAATTCATTCATTTTTTTCCTTTTGTTGCATGTTGAGGTTGGCAAAAAGGGTAAGCAAATTATCCTCATCTTCACTAGAGCTATCCTCATCACTAGATGTTGTATATTAAGTGGAGGCTCTAGAATTTACCTTCTTCCTTTTGTCGTCCTTTGCCATGAGGCACTTGTGGTCGATGTTTGGGAAGAGGAGGCCCTTGTTGACGGCGATGTTGGCGGCGTCCTCGTCGGAGGAGGAGTCGGTGGTGCTCTCGTCAGAGTCCCATTCCCGACACATGTGGGCATCGCCGCCCTTCTTCTTATAGTATCTCTTCTTCTCCTTCTTCTTCCCCCTCTTGTCGTTGTCCCTGTCACTATCACTAGACATAGGGCATTTAGCGATAAAATGACCGGGCTTACCACATTTGTAGCACACCTTCTTAGAGTGGGGTTTGTAATCCTTCCCCTCCTTTGCTTAAGGGTTTGGCGGAAGCTCTTGATGATGAGCGTCATTTCCTCGTTGTCGAGCTTGGAGGCGTCGATGGGGAGCCTACTTGATGTAGACTCTTTTTTCTTTTCCTCCGTCGCTTTGAATGCGACGGGTTGCACCTCGGGTGTGGAGGTGCCACCTTGCTTGACGATTTTTTGGAGCCTTTGATCATCAACTCAAAGCTCACAAACTTCCCTATAACCTCCTCGGGAGACATTAGCTTGTATCTAGGATCACCACGTATTAATTGAACTTGAGTGGGATTACGAAATACGAGTGATCTAAGAATAACCTTGACCATTTCATGGTCATCCCATTTTGTGCTCCCGAGGTTGCACACTTGGTTCACCAAGGCCTTGAGCCGGTTGTACATGGCTTGTGGCTCCTCTCCTTGGTTGAGGACGAATCGACTGAGCTCCCCCTCGATCGTCTCCCGCTTGGTGATCATGGTCACCTCATCTCCCTCGTGCGCGGTCTTGAGCACGTCCCAAATCTCCTTGGCGCTCTTCAACCCTTGCACTTTATTATACTCCTCTCGATATAGAGAGGCGAGGAGTATAGTAGTGGCTTGGGAGTTGAACTGCCGGATTTGGGCGACCTCGTCTGAGTCACATCTTTCATCCCCTACGGATGGTACCTGTGCTCCAAACTCAACAATATCCCATATGCTTGCGTAGAGTGAGGTTAGGTGATGGAAAGTAAAGGAATGCGTTTGGAAATGCGGGGATAGCGTAGGGGGATCTTACTAAACTTCTTGCGCTCATGGTGCTTAGAAGTGACAGACGGAGCGTAGGAGCCGGAGGTGGAGGGCGACGAAGAATCGGTCTCGTAGTAGACCACTTTCTTCATTTTCTTCTTCTTGTCACCACTCCGGTGCGACTTGACGCGGGGAGGTGATTCCTCCCTTCCTTTGGCGCCGGACTCCCTTGATGGAGCCTTCCCATGGCTTATGCTCGTTTCCATCTCCCTCTTAGCGGATCCTCCCGACATCACTTCGAGTGGTTAGACTCTAATGAAGTACCAGGCTCTGATACCAATTGAAGTCGCCTAGAGGGGGGTGGATAGGCGGAAACTGAAATTTACAACTTTAAACACACTACAAGCCGGGGTGAGCATTAGAATAAATATTAAGTCTGGGAAAGAGGGGAAAACAAATCAACCAAGAAAATAAAGCGGATGACACAGTGATTTATTTTACCGATGTTTGGTTCCAATGAACCTAGTCCCCGTTGAGGTGGTCACAAAGACTGGGTCTCTTTCAACCATTTCCCTCTCTCAAACGATCACTTAGACCGAGTGAGCTTTCTTCCTTGATTTCCCGGGTCACTTAGACCCTGCAAGGACCACCACACAATTGGTGTCTCTTGCTTCGCTTACAAGGCTTTGAGAGTAAGAATGAGAGAAAGAAGATAGCCAACCAAGCAACAAGAGCAACAAAGAAACACAAGACGATCTTCTCACAAGTCCTAAAATACTAGAGTTGAATTGTGGACTTTGATTTGATCGGAGGCTTTGATTTGTGTCTTAGAGTGTAGTGTATTGCTCTTGTATTGAATGCACTGTTGTGAATGCTTGGATGGTTGGAGTGGAGGTGGTTGTGGGGGTATTTATAGCCCCCAACCACCAATTCAACCGTTGGGGCAGGCTGCTGTCGATGGGCGCACCGGATAGTCCGGTGCGCCAGCCACGTCACCCAACCGTTAGGGTTCTGACAGTTTCGACCGTTGGAGCTTTGTCTTCATGTGGCACCGGACAGTCCGGTGCTACACCGGACAGGACCGTTCACTGTTCGGTGCGCCTTCTGGCGGCTGCTCTAACTCTGCGCGAACTGTCCACGCACTGTAGCACTTTTGCAGGTGTCCGTTGCAGTCGACCGTTGCGCTGGAGCCGTTGCTCCGCTAGTGCACCGGACAGTCCGGCGGCACACCGGACAGTCCGGTGAATTGTAGCGGAGCGGCTCTTCTGAAACCCGAAGGTGGCAAGTTCAGACTCGTACAGCCCTGGCGCACCGGACAGTGTTGGTGGCACACCGGACAGTCTGGTGCGCCAGACCAGGGTGCTCTTCGGTTTCTTTTGCTCCTTTCTTTTTGAACCCTAACTCGATCTTTTTATTGGTTTGTGTTGAACCTTTAGCACCTGTAGAATATATAATCTAGAGCAAACTAGTTAGTCCGATTATTTGTGTTGGGCATTCAACCACCAAAATTATTTATAGGAAAAGGTTAAACCTCATTTCCCTTTCAGAATTTTTGTTCTAAATCCCCCCATGACGAAATAGAATTAGGAGGCAATGTGGCGTACCATGCGAATGTCGTTCATGTCAAAGATAAGAAAATAAACGCACGCGAAACGCTTCTGTGTCGACCAATTCTCCTAATTGTGCTATAAACTGGCCTATGTGTTCACGTGTGCTTTTCCCTTGGTTACCCAAAAAAATCGCAAATTCGGGTATCCTGGTTCCCTGTGGGTATGGGTGGTGGTCAAATCGGCTGTCATAAGGCCTCCGATATGACTGCCCTCCAGGGACCATGCTTACTCTGAGCTTATCTCGGAACGCCCCAGCTATTTCTTCCCTCACTATATCAATGGCAGCCAATGCGAGACCACTGACCCTCTGGTCAAACATAGGTGGGGTTGGCTGGATATTAGCATGTTGTCTTCCCCCCATTGGTTTGAGTTATGTGGTGCATTACTATTTGCCCTATATGGTTCATAGGATTGACCGTTCCTTTCCAGACTTCTAGGCGGGGTTGGAAAGTACTCGCTCCCATGGGCCTGAGACTCCGTATTAATGGGTTGGTGCATTATATAATGTGATGGGAAGTGTTGCTGGGACGGGTGAGGATATAGGTAACGATCTTCCTCCAACATCCCTATGCCGGACCATCCGATCGGATACGCGGACCGTCCGGTCGGATATGCGGGCCGTCCGTGATCATATGCGGATGATTTGTCTGGGTGGTTTAGGGTTTATGTAACATGTGGTGGCTCGGACGCATATCTCGGTAACTCATTAAAAATAGGATCGGCCATTGCTGGCCCGGACGGTCCGCGCTCACGTGCGGACGGTCCGGACATGTGCAGATCAGCTAATTTACTATCGATTTGTGGTTGCTCAGGGTACGTGTCCATTGGCATCCCATAAAGGGGTTGTGACTGGTTATGACAACCTGTAGCCGATGAATTACGTGTATTTTCCCCTAATTCAACCTCATGCGAAGGAAAATTTGCAACAGTGGATTTATCAAACGCACGTACTATCCTTATAATCCTTTTGTATCCCCCCTACGATATGTTGCATTTGTTCTCGTTGTTCATCTATGTAAGCTTTAAGAGATTGGAGCTCGTTGGTGTTACTTACATTGGGGATATCCGGTGTGGGTCCGAGCGAAGCCGGATCAGTCGCCCGTTGCCGAACGACCTTATTGTTCCTGTCCACCTTGAAGTTAGCCAGGAATTTTGCTTTCGCTTCTTGGATTAGCTGCTCCTTGTGCTCCTCGAACTGGAGCTGTTCGTCAGCCGGCAAGGTCTCCCAAGTCGGCTCTATAATATTGTTGGGGGAGATGTCAGAGCTATCCCTTGAACCGGCTATTGAGGGCCGATTTGATGAGTCTTTATGTGCTTTCCCCAGCGGAGTCGCCAAAAGTGTGTTGGTGCCTTTTTGGGGCGCCAATCACTGCGTGAGAACCGGCGGCGGTGCTCGCTGCACAGGCACGGACGGTCCGCAGCCGAGGGCCGAACGGTCCGCGACCTGGAGCGGGGCTTAGGGTTTCCTGCCTGACGGTCGGATGGTCCGCGCCTACAGGCTGGACGGTCCGTGCGTGCGCAGGGGCGGCGGAAGTCGCCGGCGGCGCCTGGATCTCGCTCCCGGGAGGGACCCCGTCGGGGAGGTGAGATCCTAGGTGTTGTCTAGGCTCGGCAGGCCGACCTAGACTCCTTTAATCGACGTAGAGTCGAAGAGAAACAGAGAATTTGGGGATTGAAAGGCTAAACTAGAACTAGACTAGAACTACTCCTAAATGTACAAGAAATAAATGCGAGATAAATTGATTGTTGATTCGATTGATGATTACAAATCGGTCGTATTTCTCTGTATTTATAGAGGAGGATGGCTGGACCCGTTACAAACAAACTCACGAGCTAATTCCGTGAATCTCGTCAACAAATTCAGCAAGAAACTCGGAACCCTAATCGGGCCCACATGCGCGGACGGTCTGGCGGCTCATTTTGGTGCTCAACAGTATGAAAGATATGCATGCACGTGCCACCCACTTTGGCCTTGTGGAACCCCACCTCCAAGCATGCTGCTAGCCCAAGTCAAATGTGTCGGTTGTTTTTAGCAAAATAATCCAGGTGGCCTGCATTTGCCAACTGGCCGGGGCCACTTTCATAGATAGCACAGCTGTTTACATCAGATGCTTTGCAATCCGTGTGTTCTTCTCGTCTGCCTGCTGAAATTTCCTGCACATGTTTCAACTGTTCGCTGCCTCCTCGATCAACAGCCAGTCGTTGGGAACCGCAGCCCCTGAAACACGATCAGATCAGAGGCACTCCGCAAGCTGTATGTGGCTTGCAACTGGCCATTTCGCCGAGGATTGCTGCAGCTTTTACAGTATTTTATCTTCGTATATGAACTGTATCTGCACGTCGATGCCATTGCCAGTTTGCCACGTGCAGACAAAAGGAGAGAAATGAAGGAGTCAACCCATCGTGCAGCTTGCATCAGTATGCTTGCATCGCAGCTTGCATCAGTATGCCCAAGTCAACGTGCGTGTCCTGCATGTGCCCCTTCTGTATGCTTCTCAGATCCTACATACTATAAGTATAGGACGACGACAACGAGTAGTATAGGAAGCAGGGTGACGCGCGCATGCATGCGCATTGCGATTGCGATGGATCATCGTCAAGACGCCGGCGATGGCGAGGAGGAGCGCCAGCAGCAGCTGGGTGATCTGGAGACCGACAAGGAACCGGTGCAGAAGCAAGGGCAGCTATCGCCGTCGTCCTCGTGGCGGGCTGCGGCGGCGGCCAGCATCAGGGAGAGCCTATCCCGCTCGCTCTCCTCTCTCAGCCACCAGCAGGAGGAGAAGGACGACGACGAGGTGGAGCTGAGGTGGGCGGCCGTCGGGAGGCTGCCCACCATGGACAGGCTCCACACGTCGCTGCAGCTCCACGCGGGCCAGCGGCAGGTGGTGGACGTGCGCAGGCTGGGCGCGGCGGAGCGGCGCATGGTGGTGGACGCCCTCGTCGCCAACATCCACCGGGACAACCTCCGCCTGCTCCGCAAGCAGCGCCAGAGGATGGACCGCGTCGGCGTCCGCCCTCCCACGGTGGAGGTGCGCTGGCGCGACGTCCGCGTCGAGGCCGAGTGCCAGGTGGTGCATGGGAAGCCGCTCCCCACCATCTGGAACGCCGTCGTCTCCGGCCTCTCTGTACGTGTTCTTTCTTTCCTCCATCGCTCTCTCTTTCTTACTGCGCCCGTCCCGTCCACTGATTGAGCCATCGATCAGTCGGTGAGCACCATGGTGGGCCTGAACCGCCAGCGAGAGGCCAGGGTGCGCATCCTCCACGGCGTCAGCGGCGTCGCCAAGCCTTCCAGGCTGACGCTTCTCCTGGGCCCCCCTGGCTGCGGCAAGACCACACTCCTCAAGGCGCTCGCGGGGAAGCTCAGAGCCACCGGTCTCAAGGTGACAGGAGAGATAGAGTACAACGGCGTGGAGCTCAACAATGGCTTCGTCCCGGAGAAGACGGCGGCTTACATCGACCAGTACGATCTTCATGTCCCTGAGATGACTGTCAGAGAGACCATCGACTTCTCTGCAAGATTCCAAGGCGTTGGCAACAGAGCTGGTAGGTAACTAACTGCTTCATTAATTAACCTAGCTACTAGCTAGATTCATTCATCAACCAGCCGGCCCAATGTCTCCAAATATAATCAAATTAACAGGCAATAATTAATCACTCATCACCCTCGTCACTACCATTCTGACACTCTATAATTCTATATATCTGTCTTTCTCAGAGATCATGAAGGAGGTGATTAGAAGGGAGAAGGAGGCCGGGATTACCCCTGACCCTGATGTCGACACTTACATGAAGGTGATTAAAACACTAGTTTCCAATGCTTATCCACCAAGCGTCCACATCATTTTTTTGTATAGTTTACTTATCATATATATGCACAGTCCTCTCCTCATTATCATTATCTAACAAGCAGATCATGCATGCATGTGCTCACATGTCCTGATGTGCATTATTATTACATTTTTTGTAGGCGATATCTGTGGAAGGTTTAGAAAGGAGCATGCAAACAGACTACATTATGAAGGTAAACTATAGAAGTCATGCATGATGCATGCTCTTATCTTACATGTTAATTAGCCCAGCGTATAAGAATCTTCCCATAGGAATATAATAGTAATATAAGTTCTTCCTCGACCGACAGATTATGGGACTTGACATATGTGCTGACATAATGGTGGGTGATGCAATGAGAAGAGGCATTTCAGGCGGTGAGAAGAAGAGACTTACCACAGGTGATTCCACGTTATCTAGAATTCTTTTATATTAGGGTGATGTCATCATCCCATCTACAGTTACGTAGGCATTGGATTAAAACGGCACTAAAAGTTTGTAATTATGATGGGATCATATGCTTCATTTCATTTATTCTTCTTGAGTTCAAGGGACACCGCCCCTCCAATGCATTGCAAACATGCACAACAATTTTAAGGGCCATCTAGAACATAGGAAGTTCACAGGTAGTATACATGAATTTCACAACAATCATTTTTCGTTTCACAAAAAAAAATTGTAGGATTCAGAGGGAAAATCACATTATATCTCACTAGTACAAAAAGGCTCAAAGCCTGCGGGGACGATATATTTTTACAGGCGGTTTCGCTTCACCACCGACTGTGCTATTTCTAGTGGCGGTTCCTTAAGAAAACCGCCACTAGAAATCGTATTTCTACTGGCGGTTCCTTAAGAAAACCGCCAGTAGAAATCCATGATTTGTAGTGGCGGTTTTCTTAAGGAACCGCCACTAGAAATACGATTTCTAGTGGCGGTTTTCTTAAGGAACCGCCACTAGAAATCATTTTTATCCTTAATTTTTCGAGTTTTTCAAACGGCCTCGTATGACAAAACCACCAAAATAAAAGTTGTAGATCTCTAAAAGTTATGAAACTTTGTAGTTGACAACTTTTTTATTTGAACTCATTTCGGTTCTCAAAAATTGAATCTAAGTATGTCAAATTTAAAATTCAAATTTTGCAAACTACCTCGGATGAAAAAAGTGTCAAAATAAAAGTTGTAGAACTTCAAAAGTTATTTATCTTTGTAGTTGACAACTTGTTTTTTTGAATTCGTTTAGGGTCTCAAATAAGCAATTTACACTCAAATGGTTGTAATATGTGGAGAAAACAACTACAAACTAGACACAAGACATGTCATAGACGGAGTGGTAGGGGAGGGTACGCGCGAGGGTGAGGTCGCCGGTTCGAATACTAGCAACCGCGTAGCGCGCGAAAAATGCCGCGGGTGGGGTGGGCCTAATAAAAATAAATTTTTTAACTATTTTTAAAATATGTTTTATGTTTCCTGGAAACGATTTGCACTGGCGGTTTTATTACGTCGACCGCCAGTGAAAATCGATTTTCACTGGCGGTTTTATTACGCCGACCGCCAGTGAAAATCGATTTTCACTGGCGGTCCTCAGTTACCCGCCTGTACAAATGATGATTTCTACTGGCCCCTAGCACTGGCGGTTACGAAAAACGCCACTATAAATAGGTTTACAACCGCCACTATAGAACTTCTCTGTACTAGTGTCTATTGTTTCTGGCCTTAGCATAATCATGTAATTAAACATTACCATGCTCTTAAATTTAGGATAATTATAATCATACTTATATGATTATGCTACTAACTATAGTACTATACCTCATAGATACCATTGATGTCTTTGAATCGGTGTAGGAGTTGATGTAGGTGTATCATAACTGATCTATTCACCACCTTAGGGCTTTGATGCCCTTTGTTGGTGAAGAACATGTGATGTTGAGAAGCACCAGCCTTCTCGACGTGGAGATCATGTTTCCAAGACCCTCTAGTGTCTAATAGACTGGTTCAGAGTTTGATGTATGTGTTTATCATGTTGGAAAGTTTCACGTTATTTATATCACTATGATATTGTAGGATCAAGGAGGCCAACTAGAGGGGATGTGTGAATAGTAATTTTTAAAACTAATCACGAACCTAGGCAAAAATAGTACAAAAAACAAAATAATGACCAAACTATGACTTCTCCCCCCAAAGACCTTAGCTCGCAAACAAGTTAATCCTAGGTTGAGGTTTGTGTCCTTATGTGATAAGCAAAAGTAAAATGAATTTCTACACAAATCTAGTGACCAAAGGTAAAACAAACAAGCAACAAACTAAAAGGCAACAACAACACTAGCAAGATGAATAACACAAAGTAAAGGCTAACGTAGATGAAGCAAACCGCAAGTAGAGGAGACACATGATGTATCACTTGGTTCGCTAACTTGCTGGTCACCTACTCCACATTAAGGCAAGTCCAAGGATCGTCTCTCCTCCACTATCTCAACTACCCTGCAAGGTAGGCTCCGACATGAGCGATAGATTGTGAGCTAGCTCAATCACGAGGCACTTCACAAGACTCCAATCCACTAGAGTTGCTTGTCACCTTTCTCTGGCGGGGATGAGCACAAGAACCCCTTACAAATTCTTCTCTGGAGCTACCTCACAATCTCCACTTCATGCTTCAATGGAGTCACAACCACCAAGCCATATAGGAGGCGACAACGTCCGAGAGTAAAAAGCAAATTGCTTGCAAATCAATCACTAGTGATAGTAGATGTTATATATCTCTCTCTCAAGCAAATAGACAAGAATCCCTCTTATCTCACCATGAATGCGATCTCAACTAAGCATATGTGAGTGGAGATGTTTCTTGAGATCTATATGTTAGCATATCAGCATGAGGTCTCAACAGACGTGCCAAGCCTAGCCACACTATCTCTCTGTACATCCGCTCAAGAAACTATCCATCGCCAACCATCAATACTTTCTATGGGACCACTAGAAGCTCGGGTAACCCACCAGAGTTCATCACCGAAGAATGTCCAATAAATATTTCAATAGTCACCGGCAATAGGTCAAGACTAGTTGATGCATGCTAATTTATATGGTGCTCTATCCTTAGTCTCATCAAAGAAAAATGGTGCACATAGTGCACCTCTGTAGAAGGTTTTGTACTTCCGCTCAAAGCTCCATTGTTCCTCAAGGTCACCATAAGATAAATCAGGTGGCCCCCAGATGCTTCTGTACATAGAAGGTTTCTAAGCCTATGGAGAACACTAGTAGGTTTTGGTGCCACATTCAAACTTTTCACGCACTACTCTTCACACCGAACGCCGCCACACATAAAGAACCTAATCTCTAGTGCCTTCACCCTAGTGGGCACTAGAAGAATAGGTCTTTACTAAGAAAACTCACTATTTTGGCTTGCTACCATAAGGTTTGGCGGTCTACTCTCAAGTGACCATGAGGATATTTAAGCGAGGCTTGCACATTGAACCAAAAACAATCAAATAGTTCCAACTAGGATGGTCTAAGCTTTGGTGGATACCCTTTGATAACCACCAAACTTACATGATGAGTGTAATAGTACTCTAATAAGCCTCTCTCTCAAACCCATTTCAAATGTGCTAACTCCAAATGGTTCCCACAAGATAACCAACACCTTTAGCATTGATTTAGTATTTTCATAAGGTTTTCTCTTGCATATATTCTTGCCACTTGATCCTGACACACATGCAATGTCAGATCACTCAAGTGGAATTAGATAACCGACATACAAACACATTTGCCCCTCTTGATATTAGGTTGTCTAGCATTAAACCTAGATAAATCACTTCTCTACACACCTTAGGTCAGTCAAATAAAATGTCCTACATTTCATATTTTTCCTTGTGCATATCCACTTTTCACCAAGTTAATGTCCACAAGCAAACACTCTCGATATCACCATCTTAATTTTGATGTTCAATGGTCATAAACACTCATGGCCCATCCCTGCCACTTGACTATAGTCAACACTAGATACTCCTTCAATCTTTCTTCTTTAAACCATTTGACATCCATTCTTGATATCAACACTTCAACTCCTTCATATTAGGCACTTGGTATCTTTTACACATCTTAACTTGGGCTTGTGTACAAGATTGATATAGATCACTCCATAGCTTCACATGGCCTTTATAGTCCATCAACCTTAGCCTTGCTTACTCCTCTATGTTGTGTTGATCCTTTAGCACTAACCTCTCTACTTTCACTTCATTATCTTGATGGTCTATTGTTCCCAATCCTCTAGTTTCCTGTTCATCTTTGCATGGTCCATCATAGCTAAGCCTTGTATTAGTCTTCGCCATATATCCAAACAAGACTACTTGTATCTCATATACTCAACTATATTCTTCATCATCTTGATCACCACATCGATCATCAATCCATCCATCTTCCACTCTTCACAAATTGAGACTTTACAACATATGCACACTTGTCATCCACCCAGTCTCCGACAATGGCCTTCATGATGGTCAACTAGCTTGTGGACCAACCAAGCTTAATCATTTCAATATGAAAGCATTAGTCCACTAGTTGTAACTCAATTACCAAAACCCAAATGGGCCTTTAGGATACTAGGGAGGATTCTATAAAGGACTTAGGGGTTGTGCCTCATGTAGGGACTTAGCTTATACTCCATTTTTACTTGTTATATCGGCTTTGTCTTAACTCAAACATTTGTACATTTGAGCATGTTTGAAAAAATATATATGTTCATGACATAGATTTATGTTTTTAGATTCATTATGAGAAATATTTTAATAATATATAATTCATATATTGCGAAAGTATATTGTTTGAAATATGATCAAAGGTAGTAATGTTTGACTTAGTAAAGTTGTTAACCCAAGTTGTTAACTTATACTCCATTTTTACTTGTATATATGTTATAGAATTATTACTTGTGTACCAAGTTAAAATGTTGGTTGTGCGGAGATCACATTCCAACAATATCTATTGTTATATAATTCTAAGCTCATCAATTGGTCTAAATAGGTAGCTAACTTTAGTGATTCGAATGTGGATGCTTGTTCTTTACTAAAGGTTCTGTCTTGTAGGAGAAATGATAGTAGGACCCTCAAAAGCACTCTTCATGGATGAAATATCAACTGGATTGGATAGTTCCACCACATTTCAAATTGTTTCTTGCCTTCAACAATTGGCTCATATCTCAGAGTCTACTATACTAGTCTCACTTCTTCAACCAACACCAGAGACATATGAGCTTTTTGATGATATTATTTTGATGGATGAAGGCAAAATTGTATACCATGGACCTAAGAGTTGCATTATGGGTTTCTTTGAATCATGTGGATTCAAGTGCCCTGATAGAAAAGGCGCCGCTGACTTTCTTCAAGAGGTAAATACAAAACTAGTTATGTAAAAATAAGGAGGCAAGAGCCAAATTAGAATTTTCCATTAGATTCATATATCATTATTGTTTTAATAATTTAGGGCATGACACAATGTCCTGCTACAATAAAATGGTAGTATATTGAAGGTACTACGTGTATTTGTTTCCTTCCTACAATTGATATTTGGGTCTTCATCACTGCCTTTAACCACAAAAACCTTGTATTTTATCATCTATTTTACATGATTGGTCACATACTAATTCTCTTCACCAAGGAAACAGTTATCCATCGCATAATAGTGCAAATACCAACCTTGCACGTCAAACTTTGTCTATCGCATATCATTTCTTGTAGTATGCATAATAGCTAAACTTGACATTTAGGTTTGCATGACATTCTTAATAACTATTATTTTTGTGGGTGCATGTTTTATGTTTCACTATTTATGTAACCTACGAAAGAGTAATATCTGTAGCTTGTGAAACAATCATGAAAATGATTAAAAATTGTATATATCAATTAATAGTTGAGTATATATTAAAAATATATTTGGGTTACTGATTAACTTAATCATAAGCTAATAATTCATATTCTTCATATTTGCTTATAGGTATTATCCAAAAAGGACCAACAACAATATTGGAGCCATAGTGAAGAAACCTACAATTTTGTTACCATTGACCAGTTATGTGACAAGTTCAGAGTGTCTCAAATTGGTCAGAACCTTGCTAAGGAGATTTCAAAGCCTTGTGATAAATCAGAAGGGCTTAAAAACGCCTTGTCTTGTAGTATCTATTCATTGTCCAAGTGGGAACTTCTCAAAGCATGTTCCGCAAGAGAGCTTCTCCTCATGAAACGGAATGCCTTCATCTACATAGGAAAATCTGTTCAGGTAAGCCACATGGAAATGACCTTTTGTGTAAAATATTATCGATGAGTACTAATTTATAAACAAATATAAATGTCAATTACCTTATTTTACAGTTCCATAAGAGCACATGGAACTAAATATCGATGATTATATGAAAGTTTCATGTATTATTTGTAGTTTTGTCTATAGACAAAAAAATATATGGAATGTATCTAGGGAAAGAAATTCTAGGCTTCTCACTCACACATTCAATAATAGAAGTGATTCATACATGCCCCTCAATGCAGGTGGAGAGATTCCACCACATAAGCTAGACAAACCTTCATAGATATAAACACATAAGACCTGATACGCAACATCATGCACTATCTCTATTTCTAAATAAACATTTTTTATAAATTTATTTTTCTACAATGAATATTCAAATCAATCCTTTGCACAAGAACCAAAACATAAAGTCATATACTACTTTAATCATCTTTTCATTCATAGTGAATTAGTATCGTATATCATAGACTCTCGCAACAATTAAGGGATATCTAATAAGGAACATAGATATTGATTGAAGTAAATTACCATTTTTGAAAAGAACACAATACGTAGATGGTCACACATACACTTAGTATATGGATTAACCAAATATATATTAACCAAATCTACATACACTTCCTACACATAACACATATACTTAAAAAGTTTGCATTACCATGCGATTATATGAACTAACTTATCAACATTATTATGATAAAAAGTATGTGTGGACACTAGAAATTAATAGTGTAGTATTGTTGCAGCTTGCACTTGTTGCCGCAATTACAGGGACGGTATTTTTGCGCACACATATGGGCGTTGATATAGTTCTTGCTAACTATTACATGGGTTCACTCTTCTATGCACTCCTCCTACTGATGGTGAATGGATTCCCTGAGCTTTCCATGGCAGTTATCAGACTTCCGGTCTTTTACAAACAAAGAGACTACTACTTCTATCCTGCATGGGCTTATGCAGTGCCAGCTTTTATCCTAAAGGTTCCAATCTCTTTAGTTGAGTCAATAGTTTGGACATCATTATCTTACTTTCTCATTGGCTATACTCCCGAGGCATCCAGGTAGGAATTACAATCTTTTATGTTTCTATTATCACTTTATAATCATGCTTATATGTATCATGTTTTTATCCGCATAAGCTTCTCTAGTAAAGAGGTAAACCACATATCTCACATATCAAAACGTGTGTGGGTAGATTATTTAACTTTTTTTCAGTGACCTGATCTATTGAGGTTAAATATATAAGCTCCACTTAGGGTACCTTTCAAAGATTCAATTATTACTATTACTCAAAAATAAGAGATTCAGTTATATGCTCTAACACTCACCATTTGTGTGTCTGTAGATTTTTTCGTCACCTTCTTATCCTCTTCTTGATTCACACTGGAGCATTATCGATGTTTAGATGTGTCGCCTCTTACTGCCAAACAATGGTGGCTAGCATAGTGGGTGGTACAATGGCACTTCTACTCATCCTTCTATTCGGGGGTTTCATCATTCCTCGTTGTAAGACATTCTCATGCTTTCATGAATTTATAGATCAAGTAAGATATGGCCTATGGCTGCGAAACACAAATTTCTAACGTTTTGTGTCAAAATTGCTATAGCATCCATGCCTAATTGGCTGGAATGGGGATTTTGGCTTTCTCCATTATCGTACGCTGAGATAGGGTTAGCTGAAACTGAGTTCTTAGCACCAAGATGGCTAAAGGTAAACTTTGACACAAAGGATTTCTATTGATAATCGTACATTCAATAATAAAAGCATGACCCTTGACTTTGGAAGGATGTCATACTTTTTTATACATTGTTTTTATTTTTTTAATTTAGTTTACTACCTTGTTAGTAAAATTTGTAAGCAATTTAAGCATTTAGAGCAGATTGATGTGAGCACATGGTACATATTTATATAGGCTTCACCATAGCTATGGTCCATCATTGCCCAAGACATCACTTAGCCTCCACCTTAGCTATGGTCCATGCCCAAGATATCACTTAGCCTTCACGTTTGCATAGTCCATGAAATCCTTTTTATTGTTACCATCACCTTTCAAGCCATCCTAGGTCACATAGTGAACAGAACCAACAATAAGCATATATTGAAGTTCATTTCATTTGCATTGTTGTCTTTTGCTTGAAGAACTAGACTATTTACATGAGTTTTCATATCAATAGTATCCACCTTGAGATCTTTCAAGCTTCAACAATTGTTCGTAATCATTTGCACAATATGACCAAGCATCCATAAAATCACGTCCTTAAATTTTGTTATATTCATCGTTATGAAAACCATTGTCATCATTCTTTATTTAAACTAGCAAGCTTCGTAAGTGAGAATCACTTATATCTCATCTTTATTCAACACACATGCTTGCTAATCCATCAATTATAAAATTTAGTTTTCATATTGCATAACATGACTAAGCTTCTCTTGAGAGACAAATAGATATCCAACAAACCAAGTCTCTTTTAGCATTTTGACACATGATTGTCATTTATACATTTTATCACACTAACTTGGACTCATTTCTTATTTATGTCATTTGCTTCACAACATGAGCCCAAAACACTTTAATCATACATAGGACTAAACACCTAAAACTCTCAGGAAGTACATTAGTCCCTTAATCATGTTGTCATTCAATCTATCAAGACCTACCTAGGGTCTAGATGCACTTTAGTAGCGCATTCAGGTCATGCATTGGTAAGTTTCTTACACATCATGCATTCTTGCTTAAGTGTTTCCTCTACAGTCATGTGATTATTCTCGAAAACAATGTACGACACTAGGAAAATCTAAGCACATAGTCGAAGGAGGGCCACAGCCATGGGAATGGTTGAAATGGCTAAGGTTTAGGTAGAGATGTGTGGTTGAAAATTGGCCAGCCTAAAACCATGTAAGTGAGGTATGAACAAAAAAATAGTAGGTTGATTACGGAAATATATACTACATGTTTATATAGGCAAGGATATCCTAGGGTTGGATTATAGAACCAGCACCAATTATAGAGATCCTTTCCTATCTCAAGTCAATCTATAGATGTGCATCTAACTCTATGTCCACGACAACACAAGTTGTGTGTGTGTGTTAGAGAACTAAGGTCTAATTTTTCATGTCTTATTTGTAAAACTATAAATGAAAATCCGCCCCCTTTAGTTTATTCCTGTTGACCCAATGCAAAACATATAACAAAAGATATGCAATATGCAGTTTTTCATCATTAACATAGAACTAAACTTTTTTCTATGTTGATAGTTGACAGCATCTGGTGTGACACTTGGAAGGAGAGTATTACTGGATAGAGGGTTGAATTTCTCAGTCAACTTCTACTGGATTTCAATCGGAGCATTGATTGGGTTTATTTTTTTATGTAATATAGGTTTTGCTATTGGCTTGACAATTAAAAAGCGTAAGTTCATTATTTTGAATTTTTCTTTGAACTCAAAATTTGGAATACTTATTGTTCCTAAATATAATTGGATTATAAAGTTGATGAAAGCATATGCTGAATACATTATTCTAACCTCCCATGTACTTCATTTTCAGCTCCAGGAACTTCAAGAGCAATTATTTCTTATGATAAGCTTAGCAGACTTAATAGAAGAGACCAGTGTGTGCTTGTGGATACTAAAGATGGGATAAATAAGCAACAAGAAAATTCATCTGCTCGTAGCGGGACTGGTTAGTCTTAATTCTATAGTGTGGAAACAATTAAGAGTATTTGTGAAATAAAACTCACTATAAATAGTCATATATATTGCAGGAAGGGTGGTATTACCTTTTGTGCCCCTTGCAGTATCATTTAAAGATGTGAACTACTATGTAGATACACCTGCGGTAATTATCATACTCTAAAAACTCAAGGTATTTACTAGTGAGAGAAAGGCATGTCTGATGGACCATCACATCGGCATCGCAGACACTGGTGCTTCCAAGTGAAGTAAACAAAGAGAGAAATGGAACTTACTACTAGAAAAATAATTAGGAATATTTATTGACCAGTTAATTTTTTATTGTTGCAGGAAATGAGGGAGAAAGGATACATGGAGAAAAAACTTCAACTACTCCACAACATCACAGGAGCCTTCCAGCCAGGAGTCCTTTCAGCACTCATGGGGGTTACAGGGGCAGGGAAAACAACCTTGCTTGATGTTCTTGCTGGGAGGAAAACTGGTGGTGTTATTGAAGGAGATATAAGAGTAGGAGGTTATCCTAAAGTTCAGGAAACTTTTGCTAGGATCTCAGGTTACTGTGAACAAACTGATATTCACTCCCCGCAAATCACAGTGGGAGAGTCAGTTGCATATTCAGCCTGGCTGCGCCTTCCAACAGAAATTGACTCCAAAACACGAGATGTGAGTTATAATTGATGATGTGAACATAGATTAAAATGGTCTTTTATTTCATAATAATTGTATCTTAGGTACAAGGAAATTATAAAGAACTAAAATGTGACTAATATTATTTACCCTTGCAGGAATTTGTCAATCAAGTTCTTGAAACAATTGAGTTGACTGAAATAAGAGATGCTTTGGTTGGAATGCCAGGAATAAATGGACTCTCAACAGAGCAACGAAAGCGGCTCACAATTGCAGTTGAGCTTGTATCCAACCCTTCAGTCATATTCATGGATGAGCCAACATCCGGCTTGGATGCAAGAGCCGCTGCTATTGTCATGCGTGCGGTGAAGAATGTTGCAAATACAGGCAGAACAGTTGTGTGCACAATTCACCAACCAAGTATTGAAATATTTGAGGCATTTGATGAGGTAATACCATTTATATACCCTCTATGAAGAATGAAAAAGATGACAATACAAAATAATAGGAAGTATATATTCTAAAGTCATACCTGAGTTGTATGAAGCAATAGATGGTCTAGATGAAAACTCGTGCATTCCAATTCAGTTTGTAGAAACCAAAATTTATCTTACTATTAGTTGTCTACCTAAAGAGCCAAAATGGCATTCAATACATAACTTCTTATGGTCTAAGCCTTTTAGATATTGCAAGTAAAATTAATTCTTTATTTCAAAAAATATAGTTAGTTCATCCAATTTATTCATATTATTTCTTTTAAATCATATCATATATTGCTAATTAGCATGTCAAATTCATATGCAGCTAATGTTGATGAAAAGGGGTGGACAGTTGATCTATGCTGGGCCGCTGGGATACCGTTCATCTATACTCATCAAATATTTCCAGGTAATTAATAGAAAGCTCCATTGTATATACATGTATAATTTACATTTGCGAAAGGGTCACTAGCTGAATTAGTTAGGTGGTCTAAGTAGCACTCCTCAGGTCCTGAGTTTGACGTCCCATGAGAGCGAATTTCAGGCTATGGTTAATAAAAATCCTTTCATTTGTCCCATGCCAAAGCATAGATCTAAGGCCCAGCCCTAGTCGTGGTTGTTCTCAAATGGGCTATGGTGTCGTTGTGTATGATAAATTGGTTTCTATTCTATTTTAATTATTTTCAAGAATTATACTACAATGTGTTTTCAACTTATAGAGTTCTCATGGTTTCTATTTCATTACAAGGAATATGCTTGCTATATTCATGAAAGAGTAAAGTACACAAACTACCCACATCCCTAAACTCAAAAATTATGGTTTCAATTCCCTAAGGGCTTGTTTGGTTGTATGAGGATTGGAGGATATTAAGGGGCATATAACCCATCGCTAGTCATTTTTTACTAGCAAGGGATTATATGCCCCTCAATCCCCTCAACTCCCCATGCAACCACACATGCCTTAAGATTTTTAGGTGGTTCACCCGAGATCCAAAATCTTCTGGTAAACAACTACTCCATCACTTGGCGTGATTGATCTAGTGGCATTGCAAGCCAAGTTCGATAATTACCAGTATAGTCTACTCTTCTAAAACTACATCTAGTCTTAGTTGAATACACAATAACCTATATTTTATCCTTCAGTAGAATGTGTTTCATAGGCTCGCATACTTGTGGAACTATTCCCCCTCTTTATTTCTAGGCAATACCTGGGGTACCAAAGATCAAGGACAACTACAACCCATCAACATGGATGCTAGAAGTTACTTCAACATCTTTGGAAGCTCAACTAGGACTCGATTTTGCACAAGTTTACATGGACTCATCAATGTACAAGTAAGCTTTGAAAAATCACCACAATTAGTTATAAACCTTATGTTTGCCTCTACAAGACATTTTAGTACCATCATTACAAAATACAATATGCAAAACGAATTCAGAAGCATTCTGCATCTGTAATACTTATACAAAGTAAAATTCATGGATCACAAAAGCAATTTGATCAGTAAGGAACTATATTTGCATGAGTCATATTTTATTCATTAGAATTAATGTTTGCATATATGAGTTGTGCTAATAATTAGTTGTTGGGATTGAAGGGAAAAAGATGAGCTTGTAAGTCGTTTGAGCATACCAACTTTGGGTTCAAGTAACCTCCATTTCCCAACACGATATCCACAAAAGTTTAGGGAGCAGTTCAAAGCTTGCATCTGGAAGCAATTTTTATCATATTGGAGAACCCCTTCCTACAACTTGGTACGGATTGTGTTTATACTAGTCGCCAGCATTGCCTACGGGGCATTATATTGGCAGCAAGGCAACATAAATAACATGTATGTATATCATCACTTTGAGCATTGCCACCCCATACTTCTTATTTATATTTTAGTAATTTCTATATTATTTTGTTTTTTGTGTGGGTAGACATGAACAGCAAAGTCTATTCAATATATTGGGATGCATGTATGGCACCACTATATTTTCTGGCATCAACAACTGTCAATCAGTGATGCCATTCGTTTCGATTGAGCGATCTGTCGTGTACAGAGAAAGGTTTGCAGGAATGTACTCTCCTTGGGCTTACTCCTTGGCACAGGTAAATATAGACTTGGAGCAAACCACTTACATAAAGAGGCTTATGAATTAGCTAGTTTTGGAGCTTGTGCTAATGGCGTTTAGATATGGAATTACTAGTCATTAATATTTGAAGAATTTAACTTTATTTATGTTTTCTCCCAAGTAGGTCACTATGGAGATTCCTTATGTGCTTGTGCAAATAGTGTTGTTCATGTTGATAGCTTACCCAATGATAGGGTATGCATGGGAAGCAGCAAAGTTCTTCTGGTTATTGTATACCATGTTCTGTACACTGCTCTACTTCCTCTATCTTGGAATGTTGATGGTGTCGGTCACTCCAAACATCCAAGTGGCATCCATATTAACATCTTTGTTCTACACCATACAAAACCTCATGTCTGGATTCATTGTGCCTGGTCCAGTAAGTTGTTCCACCTAATTACTGGCATAGTTTGTTCTATTTCACTTGTCCATGTTTGTGAATTTTGTATCCAATGTATCATGCTATCATTGAGTTTTTCTACAAGAGCAATGTGTTAGTGAAACAATGGGATGGTAATTTTTTTTACTTTCTAATGCACATAACTTCTTGGTTTCATCTTGCCTTTAGTCAAGGGTTTAGTAAAGCTACATATATATAGACACAGTTTGCATTAGTTAAAAACTATTTTTTAGATGAAGAATAAAAGGAAAGAAAGTATTTTGTTATGTATGTATACTAGTATACTACTATGGTTGATTCATACTAGTTTGTTCGTGCATTTATTGCAGCAAATACCAAAATGGTGGCTCTGGTTGTACTATACATCTCCCATGTCATGGACACTCAATGTATTCTTCACCACCCAGTTTGGGTATGAAGATCAAAAGAAGATTGACGTATTTGGGGAGACCAAATCTGTTGCAGCATTCCTTAAAGACTACTTTGGTTTCAAACGTGAATTGCTACCACTGTCAGCTATAGTTCTAGCAGCCTTCCCAATATTCTTTGCCGCTCTATTCGGTTACAGCATTTCAAAACTAAACTTTCAAAGGAGATAAATTAGTAAACAATCAAAAGCAAAATAGTGCTTGCATAGTGCAACATATAAATTTATGCACATGTATTTACAAAAAGTAAATTTTGTTTTGCCCTCTGATACAAAAGGTCAATATTATGTACATTAGATATGTGCTACACTGCTAATTATTAGCTTGTGTTTGGAATAAGTGGTTGAGTAACAAACAATGCATATAGAATGGAATGTATTATGTGGCATGTATAAAATACAAATTGTATTCATCATATGTAATTGCTTGAAATATATTTCTCTTCATTTCTACAGTTGTGTTGGGGGAGTACTATTTTTAATAAAAAATTTGAACGTGCTTCATTAGTTTCCAAACCATGCTTGTGAACTATATTTTAAAATCGGGTATGATAGAAGGTGTTCAATGCGGTTTTTAAGCATAGTTTAGTAGATAAAATATCAAGTTACAATACTAAACAACAAATGGAAATGCATTGCAAGCACACCATTTTAGAAAACAATAATACTTATTTAGTCTAGTTCCAAACTTGTCTAAATAGGTGTAATTTTAGAGATATTTAGTTGAATAGAGTGCAACATCTGTTTCTTACCCTTTTCCCAAGTAAAAGATGACTTAGGTATCCAGTGCTATCTTAAACACTAAATGATAAGTAGTCGGTTACCCTTTGTTTAGCGTTTAAATGATTAAGTGGTATTTTAATGAATTAAAACAGTCTAAATGCTTTTACACAATATTATCAAAATATGCATTGTTATGTAAATCCAATTATTCTAGCATTTATACATATTTATGCAATTAAAAAGGTAATTATTTTAGTATGTACATATATTCATGCACGTGAAAAGAATTAAATATACATTTTTATGCATGTACATGAAAGGATCATGGTGCCCAAAGGTAGGGTGAATTAGGCTTCTTTAAATTTTCTTGCACAAATTTAATCTTATTAGAAAGCCTAACTACCCTTGTGTCTAGAATTGTTTGTATCTATCGATTACAAGTTTTGCACCCTAACGTATAGTAATGTAAATAATTGAAAGTCATTGCTAAAATGTAAATGCTTAAAGTAACGTAAGGACTAGGAACACTTCAATATTTTTTGAGGCATCGAAGAATTGGCACTCCCTGCTGGTCCTTGTTGAAACACCGGCATGAAGGTGTTGCTTTAATTTCCTTGCTTCGTACAGGAACCAAGTGCTCTCTACAAGCTAGTTATTTGCCTCTTCGGCACAATGAACTGCTTGTGACTATGTACACCCTTGGCTTAGATCACCAACAAGCTCTTCAGTTGATTATTGAACCTTCAATAGCCACTAAGTCTTCTATGTGATGCTAATCACCAGGCGTAACAAGCATTAACTCTCACTTGACCTGATCAAGTCTAATAAGGATGGTGAATGTACACAAACTACTCCCAATGTACTAATAAGTCTGCTAATCCAGCGATTATCAATATCCATGTCCCTCACTAGGTAATGGCTCTTTCTCAATCCCTAATACTCCCTCCGTCCTAATTAGGGCATATAATTTTTTGCCACGGTCTCTAAAGCAAAACTTTGGTCAATCGTATATTTCAAAATATATCATCAGTAATACAAAAAAGCTATCATCTTAAAGTACACTTGTTGTCGGGGACCATAAATAGGGGTACCCCCAAGACTCCTAAACTCGGCTGGTAACCACCATCAGCACAAAACTGCAAAGGCCTCATGGGCGCAATTCAGGTCAAGGCTCCGTCCAAGGGACACGATCTCGCCTCGCCCGAGCCCAGCCTCGGGCAAGAACAGCAGACCCATGTGGATTCATGTCTCGCCCGAGGGTCTCCTCAAGCAACGGGCGCACCTTCGACTCGCCCGAGGCCCAGCTCGGGCAGGCTTCGCGGAGAAGCGACCTTGGCCAGATCGCCTCGCCAACCGACCGTATCGCAGGAGCATTCAATGCAAGGATTGTCTGACACCTTATTCTGACGCATGTTCCTCAGTCGACAGGGCCAAAGTGACCGCAGTCATTTCGCCCCCCCCCCCCCCCACTGACTGACCTGACAGGAAAACAGCGCCGCCTGCACTGCTCCGACTGCTGTGCCACCCGCCATGGTGAGGCTGACAGCCGCCGAGTCCAACCTCAGGCGTCATAGGAAGCTCCGCCTTGCCCGACCCCAGGGCTCGGACTCCACCTCGACCTTGGAAGACGGTCTCTGCCTCGCCCGACCCCAGGGCTCGGAGTCAGCCTCGACCTCGGAAGACGGTCTCCGCCTCGCCCGACCCCAGGGCTCGGACTCAACCTCGACCTCGGAAGACGGTCTCCGTCTCGCCCGACCCCAGGGCTCGGACTCCACCTCGACCTCGGAAGACGGTCTCCGCCTCGCCCGACCCCGGGGCTCGGACTCCACCTCGAGCTCGGAAGACGGTCTCTGTCTCGCCCGACCCCAGGGCTCGGACTCAACCTTGACCTCGGAGGAGTCACCGCCTCGCCCGACCTCGGGCTCGGACCGACCACACCGCAGGGGGGTACATCATTACCCTACCCCTAGCTAGCTCAGGCTACGGGGAACAAGACCGGCGTCTCATCTGGCTCGCCCCGGTAAACAAGTAATGATGGCACCTCGCGTGCTCCATGACGACGGCGGCTCTCAGCCCCCTACGGAAGCAAGGAGACGTCAGCAAGGATCCGACAGCCCCGACAGTTGTACTTCTACAGGGTTTGAGCGCTCCTCCGACGGCCACGACATCACATGAACAGGGCAGCAACACCTCTCCGACAGCCACGTCAGCATGTACATAGGGCTCTGGCTCCTCTCTGCTAGACACGATAGCACATTGCTACATCCCCCCATTGTACACCTGGGCCTTCTCATTACGTCTATAAAAGGAAGGTCCAGGGCCCTCGTACGAGAAGGTGGCCGCGCGGGAGAACGGGCTGACGGATAGGCTCTCTCTCTCTCTCTCTCTCCCTCGTGAATGCTTGTAACCCCTACTTCAAGCGCATCCGCCCTGGGCATAGGACAACACGAGCCGCGGTTCCCCTTATTGCTCCCCCTTGTGTTCCGTCTCGCGCCGACCCATCTGGGCTGGGACACGCAGCGACAATTTACTCGTCGGTCCAGGGACCCCCCGGGGTCGAAACGCCGACAGTTGGCGCGCCAGGTAGGGGCCTGCTGCGTGTTGACGAACAGCTTCCTGTCAAGCTCCAGATGGGTAGTCTCCTGCAACCTCTCCGGCCCGGGACGCTGCTCCGTTTCGGGAGTCTCGAGTTCATGTCCCTCGACGGCAGCTACGACATGGTACTCCTTCCTCTGCCGCGCAACAACAACAACGACGGCCATCAGCCCGCCCGCCGGCGGCAGAATCGACGACGTCTTCCCCGCGTGACGGAAGAGCAGCATCCGGGTCTGTCCCATCACCTTCCCCGCCGACGGAGGAGGAGGCGGGGCAACCATGGCCAAGCAGGAGGCGGCACCTTGTTGGCTGTCAAGCGAGTCAACGACGCCGGCGCCCCAGCGGGGGACACGGCGGACGTTGACCTCGCGTCTGAGACGAAGACGAGCGTCGTTTCCCCGCAACACGCCAACCCCAAGCAGACGGACGACGCCAGCACGCTCGCGAAGGACTTGCTGGGCGTTAGCCTCGTACCTGAGATAACGGTGCAGTCTGTCCCCGACGCGACTTCGTCACCATCCGTCGATCAAGAGATGACGAGCCCGACTCTGGTTGGGATTTCTCCGGGCTCGGTAACCCCAGTGCCATGCAAGACTTCATGGCCGCATGTGACTACTGCCTCTCCGATTGCTCCGATGATGGCCACAGCCTTGACGACGAGGACTGTGGCCCAAGTCGCGAATGTTTCCACGTCGATCTAGGGGGTCTCGACGAAGGCAACCATCTTGGTATGCTGGAGGACGGCGATCCCCCTAGGCCTGCGCCTCGCGTTGACATCCTTCGGGAGCTAGCTGTGGTCCCAGTCCCTGCGGGGGGTCAGGACACACAGCTCGAGCAAATCCGCGAGATGCAGGCCAGGCTCGACGAGGAAGCAGGACAACTTGTGCAGCTCCAGCAAAATATCGGGCAGGAGTGGGCAGGCCGAGCTCCGGCCGGAGAAGCGCGTCATCTGGCCCAGGACGTCCAGCACCGCATCGCCAACGATCCCAGGGCAAGGCTGCCCCCAGCCTCCAGTGGGGTCGGCCAGAACCTGGCTGCAGTGGCAATACTACTCCGAGCGATGCCGGAACCATCCACCACCGAGGGGCGACGTATCCAGGGAGAGCTCAAGAATCTCCTGGAGGATACCGCGGTCCGACGGGCCGAAAGCTCTGCCTTCCGAAGGCAGGGGTACCCCCCGGAGCATCGCGCCGCGACTTCCCGATTCATGCGGGAAGCCTCGGTCCACACCGGGCGCACGCGGGACACAGCGCCTGCGGCCCCGGGTCGCCTCAGCAACGAGCACCGCCGCCGCAACCGTCGAGCCCACCTCGACGAGAGGGTGCGCCGAGGCTACCACCCCAGGCGTGGGGGACGCTATGACAGCGGGGAGGATCGGAGCCCTTCGCCCGAACTGCCCGGTCCGCAGGCTTTCAGCCGGGCCATACGACGGGCGTTTTTCCCGACCCGGTTCCGAACCCCGACTACCATCACCAAGTACTCGAGGGAGACAAGGCCGGAACTATGGCTCGTGGACTACCGGCTGGCCCGCCAGCTGGGTGGAACGGACGATGACAACCTCATCATCCGCAACCTCCCCCTGTTCCTCTCCGACGCCGCCCGAGCCTAGGTGGAGCATCTGCCTCCTGCGCAGATCTCCAACTAGGACGACCTGGTCAAAGCCTTCGCCGGCAACTTCCAGGGCACATACGTGCGCCCTGGGAACTCCTGGGATCTCCGAAGCTGCCGCCAGCAGCCGGGAGAATCCCTGCGGGACTACATCCGGCGATTTTCAGAGCAGCGCACCGAGCTGTCCAACATCACCGACTCAGATGTCATCGACGCGTTCCTCGCCGGCACCACTTGCCGCGACCTGGTGAGCAAGCTGGGTCACAAGACTCCCACCAGGGCGAGCGAGCTGATGGACATCGCCACCAAGTTCGCCTCTAGTCAGGAGGCGGTCGAGGCCATCTTCCGGAAGGACAAGCAGCCTCAGGGGCGCCAGCCGGAAGACGTCCCCGAGGCGTCCGCTCAGCGCGGCACCAAGAAGAAGGGCAAGAAGAAGTCGCAAGCGAAATGCGACGCCACCGACGCAGACCTTGTCGCAGCCGCCGAGCACAGGAACCCTCGGAAGCCTCCCGGAGGCGCCAACCTGTTCGACAAGATGCTCAAGGAGTCGTGCCCCTATCATCAGGGTCCCGTCAAGCACACCCTTGAGGAGTGCGTCATGCTTCGGCGCTACTTCCACAAGGTCGGGCCCCTGGCGGAAGGTGGCAGAGCCCACGACAACGACAAGGAGGGCCACAAGGCAGCGGAGTTCCCCGAGGTCCACGACTGCTTCATGATCTACGGTGGGCAAGTGGCGAATGCCTCGGCTCGGCACCGCAAGCAAGAGCGCCGGGAGGTCTGCTCGGTGAAGGTGGCGGCGCGAGTCTACCTAGACTGGTCCGACAAGCCCATCACCTTCGACCAAGGCGACCACCCTGACCGTGTGCCGAGCCTGGGGAAGTACCCGCTCGTTGTCGATCCCGTCATCCGTAACGTCAGGCTTACTAAGGTCCTCATGAATGGAGGCAGCAGCCTCAAAATCATCTACGCCGAGACCCTCGGGCTCTTGCAGATCGATCTGTCCACGATCCGGGCCGGTGCGGCGCCCTTTCACGGGATCATCCCCGGGAAGCGCGTCCAACCCCTTGGACAACTCGATCTGCCCATCTGCTTCGGGACTCCCTCCAACTTCCGAAAGGAAACCCTCACGTTCGAGGTGGTCGGGTTCCGAGGAACCTACCACGCAGTGCTGGGGAGACCATGCTATGCCAAGTTCATGGTCCTCCCCAACTACACCTACCTCAAGCTCAAGATGTCGGGCCCCAACGGGGTCATCACCGTCGGATCCACGTACTGACACGTGTACGAATGCGACGTGGAGTGCGTGGAGTACGCTGAGGCCCTCGCCGAATTCGAGGCCCTCATCGCCGACCTGGAGAGCCTCTCCAAGGAAGTGCCAGACGCGAAGCGCCACGCCGGCAACTTCGAGCCAGCAGAGGCGGTTAAGTCCGTCCCTCTCGACCCCAGCAATGATGCCTCCAAGCAAGTCCGGATCGGCTCCGAGCTCGACCCCAAATAGGAAGCAGTGCTCATCGACTTTCTCCGCGCGAACGCGAGGTTTTTGCGTGGACTCCCTCGGACATGCCTGGCATACCGAGGGATGTCGCCGAGCACTCGCTGGATATCTGAGCTGGAGCCCGACCCGTGAAGCAGCCTCTGCGCCGATTCGACGAAGAAAAGCGCAGAGCCATAGGCGAGGAGATCCACAAGCTGATGGCTGCAGGGTTCATCAAAGAGGTATTCCATCCCGAATGGCTAGCCAACCCTGTGCTTGTGAAAAAGAAAGGTGGGAAATGGCGGATGTGTGTAGACTACACTAGTCTAAAGAAAGCATGTCCGAAAGTTCCCTACCCTCTGCCTCGCATCGATCAAATCGTGGATTCCACTGCTGGGTGCGAAACCCTATCGCTCCTCGATGCCTACTCAGGGTATCACCAAATCAGGATGAAAGAGTCCGACCAGCTCGCAACTTCTTTCATCACACCTTTTGGCATGTACTGCTACATCATTATGCCATTTGGTTTGAGGAATGCAGGCGCGACATACCAAAGGTGCATGAACCACGTGTTCGGAGAGCACATTGGCCAAATGGTTGAGGCTTACGTCGATGACATCGTAGTCAAGACGAGGAAAGCCTCCGACCTCCTCACTGACCTTGAAACGACATTCAAGTGTCTCAAGGCGAAAGGTGTAAAACTTAATCCTGAGAAGTGTGTCTTCGGAGTCCCCCAAGGCATGCTCCTGGGGTTCATCGTCTCCGAGCGGGGCATCGAGGCCAACCCAGAGAAAATCGCGACCATCACCAACATGGGGCCCATCAAGGACTTGAAAGGAGTACAGAGGGTCATGGGATGCCTTGCGGCTCTGAGCCGCTTCATCTCGCGCCTCGGCGAAAGAGGCCTGCCTCTGTACCGCCTCTTAAGGAAGACCGAGCGCTTCACTTGGACACCCGAGGCCGAGGAAGCCCTCGGGAACTTAAAGGCGCTCCTTACAAGTGCGCCCATCTTGGTGCCCCTCGCTGCCGGAGAAGCCCTCTTGATCTACGTAGCCGCAAACACTCAGGTGGTCAGCGCCGCAATCGTAGTCGAGAGACGAGAAGAAGGGCATGCATTGCTCGTCCAGAGGCTGGTCTACTTCATCAGTGAGGTACTGTCCGAGACCAAAATCCGCTACCCATAAATTCAGAAGCTACTGTACGCGGTGATTCTAACGCGGCGAAAGTTGCGACACTACTTCGAGTCTCATCCGGTGACTGTGGTGTCATCCTTCCCCCTAGGGAAGATCATCCAGTGCCGAGAGGCCTCGGGTAGGATTGCAAAGTGGGCGGTGGAGATCATGGGTGAGACAATCTCGTTCGCTCCTCGGAAGGCCATCAAGTCCCAAGTTTTGGCGGACTTTGTGGCTGAATGGGTCGACACCCAGCTTCCAGCAGCTCCGATCCAACCGAAACTATGGACAATGTTTTTCGATGGGTCGCTGATGAAAACAGGAGCGGGCGCGAGCCTGCTCTTCATCTCACCCCTCGGGAAGCACCTCCGCTACGTGCTGCGCCTCCATTTCCCAGCGTCCAACAACGTGGCCGAGTACGAGGCTCTCGTTAACGGGTTGCGCATCGCCATCGAGCTAGGGGTTCGGCGCCTCGACGCTCGTGGCAACTCGCAGCTTGTCATCGACCAAGTCATGAAGAACTCACACTGCCGCGACCCGAAGATGGAAGCCTACTGCGACGAGGTTCGGCACCTGGAAGACAAGTTCTACGGGCTCGAGCTCAACCACGTCGCTCGACGATACAACGAGACTGCGGACGAGCTGGCTAAGATAGCCTCGGGGCGGACAACGGTTCCCCCGGACGTCTTCTCCCGAGACCTACATCAACCCTCCGTCAAGACCGACGACACGCCCGAGCCCGAGGAGGCCTCGGCCCAGCCCGAGGCTCCCTTTGCTCAGCCCGAGGCACCCTCCGCCTCTGAGGGTGAGGCATTGCGCATCGAGGAAGAGCGGAATGGGGTCCCGCCTAATCGAAACTGGCAGACCTCGTACCTGCAATATCTCCACCGAGGAGAGCTACCCCTCGACAGAGCCGAAGCTCGGCGACTGGCGTGGCGCGCCAAGTCGTTCGTCTTGCTGGGTGACGGAAAGGAGCTCTACCACCGCAGCCCCTCAGGCATCCTCCAGCGATGCATATCCATCGCCGAAGGTCAGGAGCTATTGCAAGAAATACACTCGGGGGCTTGCGGTCATCATGCAGCACCTCGAGCCCTCGTTGGGAACGCCTTCCGACAAGGTTTCTACTGGCCAACAGCGGTGGTCGACGCCACTAGAATTGTACGCATCTGCCAAGGGTGTCAATTCTACGCAAGGCAGACGCACCTGCCCGCTCAGGCCTTGCAAACAATACCCATCACCTGGTTGTTTGCTGTGTGGGGTCTGGACCTTGTCGGTCCCTTGCAGAAGGCACCCGGGGGCTTCACGCACCTGCTGGTCGCTATCGACAAATTCTCCAAGTGGATTGAGGTCCGACCCCTAAACAACATCAGTTCCGAACAGGCGGTGGCGTTCTTCACCAACATCATCCATCGCTTTGGGGTCCCGAACTCCATCATCACTGACAACGGCACCCAGTTCACTGGCAGGAAGTTCCTGGACTTCTGCGAGGACCACCACATCCGGGTGGACTGGGCCACCGTAGCTCACCCCATGACGAATGGGCAGGTAGAGCGTGCCAACGGCATGATTCTGCAGGGACTCAAGCCGAGGATCTACAACGACCTCAACAAGTTCGGCAGGCGATGGATGAAGGAACTTCCCTCGGTGGTCTGGAGTTTGAGGACGACGCCAAGCCGAGTCACGGGCTTCACGCCGTTTTTTCTAGCCTATGGGGCCGAGGCTATCTTGCCCACAGACTTAGAATACGGTTCCCCGAGGACGAGGGCATACAACGACCAAAGCAACCGTACAAGCCGAGAAGACTCACTGGACCAGCTGGAGGAGGCTCGGGACATGGCCTTACTACACTCGGCAAGGTATCAGCAGTCCCTGCGACGCTACCACGCCCGAGGGGTTCGGTCCCGAGACCTCCAGGTGGGCGACTTGGTGCTTCGGCTACGACAAGACGCCCGAGGGCGCCACAAGCTCACTCCTCCCTGGGAAGGGTCGTTCGTCATCGCCAAGATTTTGAAGCCCGGAACATATAAGCTGGCCAACAGTCAAGGCGAGGTCTACAGCAACGCTTGGAACATCCGACAGCTACGTCACTTCTACCCTTAAGATGTTTTCAAGTCGTTCATATACCTCGTTTACATACACAAATAAAGTCTAACCATCAAGGAAGGGTCAGCCTTGCCTCGGCAAAGCCCAACCCTCCCTCGGGGGCTAGAAGGGGGGAACCCCCTCTGCGTCAAAATTTTCCTCGGAAAAAGTCTTTCTGTCAGAACGTCTTTCGCGCTTTTCGGCTACTTCGATAGTGGGATCCTGAAAACGACAGAGTACACGTAAGCGGCAAGGCCGACCGAGCCGAGGGACTCCTACGCCTCCGGGATACGGATACCTCACTCATCACCTTCTGCGATAAGTAACTCACGCTCGGATAAGCGATTCCGCTGACCGAACAAGTCTTAACGCTCGAAAACTTTTCTGCCGAAACGATTTTTCGTGCCTTCTCGACTATATCGATAACAGAATCCTGCGGACGAGTAAGAGTACACGTAAGCGGCAAGGCCGACCGAGCCGAGGAACTCCTACGCCTCCGGGATACGGATACCTCACTCATCACCTTCCGTGAAAAGTAACTCTCGCTCGGATGAGCGATTCTGCTACCGACAAACAAGTCCTGATACTCGAAACAAGGGGAAAAGAAACGCAGCTTTACAACACGACGATGGTATGTTTGGGCCTCGGTGGCCGCAAAAAACATACGCACACTACAGATAAACTGTTCCTGCAGGTTCAGACATCAGTAGGGGGAGCAGCAGCACCCTCCGCATCGACTCCACCTCCGGCGGAATCTGACCCAGCCTCGGACAGCAACACGGTCGGAGGATCTCCGCCTCGAAGGAAGATGTCAGCACTGCGCCTGAGCCATCGCCGTCAGGATCTCCTCCAGGAACCTGGCCCGAGTAGACGGCTAGACCGACCACTCTGTAGCCTCAGCCAGTTGTCCCCCGAGGACGCCAGCCCGGCTCATGGCCTCGGCGGCCCGACTCTAGGGTTGGTTCCGCCAGTGGACGACCCGGCCAGGCTCCGGCCGACGAAGCTTCTTTTCGAGCCAACTCCGCCTCTGTCCACGCTCACACCGCTGCCTCCGGCTCCGGCTCATCGCAGAACGGCCGAGGGTTCTCTTTAACTGAGCAAGAGAAGCCTTGAGTGGCAAGGCCGACCGAGCCGAGGGACTCCTACGCCTCCGGGATACAGATACCTCACTCGTCACCTTTCGCGCAGGGCAACTCACACTTGGTTAAGCGGTTCAGCTAACCGACAGGCGAGACCTGGTGCTCTAAATGAGGAAGAAACACGGTATTGCACCCAAAATACCTAGATGTTCAGGCCCCGACAGCCACAATGAACAGACACCGGCACTCAAGGTGCCATTACAAACGGAACTCCAGTTCCACTCCCGCAGGTACGAACAACCCCCCACATCGGAGGGCCTGCAGGACAACAACTTCTAGGTGGCTCGCTGCCGCCCACTCCTGCAGCAGCGACAACGACCTCCGCTCCGGGCGGCCAAACAGCAGCAGCGATGACCTCAGGGCAGATGCTACTGCGACAAGGTTCTCGCCCACATCCCCACTCGAGGGGCGAGGACAAGCTATCAAAGCCAAAGAGCCGGAGGCCCGGAGCGCAGATGGCGCCGACAATCTCGTCAGCGACGAGGCCTTCTCCAGCTGCCACCACCTCCTCCTCCTCCGTCGGCGTGGAAGGTGTCGAAGGGGCGTATGAAAAAAGCCGAGTCAGTCCTTGACCGTCCTCTCGCCCTGTGCAGAGGCTCGGGGGCTGCTCTCGCAAACCCGGCTCCGGCCAAACCGTTGACAGCGTCAACATACCAGCCCGAGAACTTGGAACCTGACCATGCACCCGGACTACGATCAGATCGCATCAGGGAACAACCAGACCGGCCGAGGCATCACGAAAGGCACTAAGACCTCGGAGGAGTCAAACCACTCCTCCGAGGCCTCGGGGGCTACACCCGGCGGGTGCGCTCGCGCGCACCCACCGGAACGAAATGCAACCGAGAAAGGCCAGTCCCCTTGCAAAAAAGTGCGACAAAGCCTCCAAGCGAGTACCAACACTCCCTTTGAGGCTCGGGGGCTACTGTCGGGGACCATAATTAGGGATACCCCCAAGACTCCTAAACTCGGCTGGTAACCACCATCAGCACAAAACTGCAAAGGCCTGATGGGCGCAATTCAAATCAAGGCTCCGTCCAAGGGACACGATCTTGCCTCGCTCGAGCCCAGCCTCGGGCAAGAACAGCAGACCCATGTGGATTCACGTCTCGCTCGAGGGTCTCCTCAAGCAACGGGCGCACCTTCGACTCGCCCGAGGCCCAGCTCGGGCAGGCTTCGCGGAGAAGCAACCTTGGCCAGATCGCCTCGCCAACCGACCGTATCGCAGGAGCATTCAATGCAAGGATCGTCTGACACCTTATCCTGACGCACGTTCCTCAGTCGACAGGGCCGAAGTGACCGCAGTCATTTCGCCCCCCACTGACTAACCTGACAGGAAAACAGCGCCGCCCGCACTGCTCCGACTGCTGTGCCACCCGCCAGGTTGAGGCTGACAGCCGCCGAGTCCAACCTCAGGCGCCATAGGAAGCTCCGCCTCGCCCGACCCCAGGGCTCGGACTCCACCTCGACCTTGGAAGACGGTCTCCGCCTCGCCCGACCCCAGGGCTCGGACTCAGCCTCGACCTCGGAAGACGGTCTCCGCCTCGCCCGACCCTAGGGCTCGGACTCAACCTCGACCTCGGAAGACGGTCTCCGTCTCGCCCGGCCCCAGGGCTCAGACTCCACCTCGACCTCGGAAGACGGTCTCCGCCTCGCCCGACCCCGGGGCTCGGACTCCACCTCGACCTCGGAAGACGGTCTCCGTCTCGCCCGACCCCAGGGCTCAGACTCAACCTCGACCTCGGAGGAGTCACCGCCTTGCCCGACCTCGGGCTCGGACCGACCACGCCGCAGGGGGGTACATCATTACCATACCCCTAGCTAGCTCAGGCTACGAGGAACAAGACCATCGTCCCATCTGGCTCGCCCCGGTAAACAAGTAATGATGGCACCCCGCGTGCTCCATGACGATGATGGCTCTCAGCCCCCTACGGAAGCAAGGAGACGTCAGCAAGGATCCGACAGCCTCGACAGTTGTACTTCTACAGGGTTTGAGCGCTCCTCCGACGACCACGAGATCACATGAACAGGGCAGCAACACCTCTCCGACAGCCACGTCGGCATGTACATAGGGCTCTGGCTCCTCTCTGCTAGACACGATAGCACATTGCTACATCCCCCTATTGTACACCTGGGCCTTCTCCTTACGTCTATAAAAGGAAGGTCCAAGGCCCTCGTACGAGAAGGTGGCCGCGCGGGAGAACGATTTGACGGATAGGCTCTCACTCTCTCTCTCTCTCTCCCTCGCGAACGCTTGTAACCCCCTACTGCAAGCGCATCCGCCCTAGGCGCAGGACAACACGAGCCGAGGTTCCCCTTATTGCTCCCCCTTGTGTTCCGTCTCGCGCCGACCCATCTGGGCTGGGACACGCAGCGACAATTTACTCGTCGGTCCAGGGACCCCCCGGGGTCGAAACGCCGACACTTGTATATGAATCCAAATATATAGCATGCATATATATATTGGTTAATTAGTACTCAAATATATAAAAGGTTGGCTTTTTTACAAACATGCACGCCTCAATCAATGGGATGGAGAGAGTAGGTTTTTTTAGTAGATTAAATTAGAAAGAGACATCAAATAATTGGGTTAAGGGTATAAATAATCCTAAGCAAAGGAACTAGCCATTACCCCTTCACTTAGTCCAGTCAAATGTAGTGGGCATGTCTGGTGTGTACCCACTCTCTACATCAAACACGTCAAAGAATTTTAGAAACTAGATGTTACTATACTCGCATCTGGTGCTCATACCAATGCCACACTAGTCATGTCCGATGAGTACAACAATCGGATACAAAGTTGTCGACCTCTCTGAATACCCTATCATATTCCATGAAACCGGGGGTACCCTATCAGACATATTATGGTCACTGTAGAGACTCTAATGTTGAGATCCTCTCGACTAGGATTGACTGGTCCTATTCGCTGGTGGTGGTTCGCCCAAGACGGTATGCGGCATGTGTCATCTTACGTCCATCGAAGACCTTTCGACACCATACCCGAGACCCGGACATAGTTTGGTCATGACCCGTTTATCCTGCTGATGTGGGCTCGTATCATTGGGTTGGCCTTCTACGCTGGTCTCTGGCAAGGTTGCTCGACAGAGGCTTGGTCGTCTGCTTCGCCTCGCAAGGTTTCTCGGCTGGGACTTGGTCGCTCACTCCGTCTCGCAAGGTTACTCGACAGGGACTTGGTCACCCGCCCCGCTTTGCAAGGTTGCTTGGCAGGGACTTGGTTGTCCGTTCCGTCTCGCAAAGTTGCTCGGCAGAGACTTCTTTGGGCTTTGTCTAGGCACCCAGTTTCTGGGTGCCCAACAGGTACCAATCTGGAAGCTCTCTGGATGGCCTCTCTCGTGCATCTTGTCTAGTGCACACCGGACACACCAGCTCTTTGCCTATTCTCAATAAGGCATTCCCATGTCCAATACGTATATCCAATGCACAATAGACACATCTGGTGCTACTACAACATCATCAATTCACTTGTTTTGATTGCTTATCGAGTTAGGTTTTATTTCAAACTTCTCAAAGGCTCTCATGGGTTTACCTAACACTAGTTATCACAAATGTGCATCACAACTCCTAACCAGACTTGTCTAGATCAAGCTACCCATTCAAGCCCCTTTATAGTATGCCCAAAGGAAAAATAAAAAAAACTCAACCTACAACTTGTAGGTATAGATGGCCAATAGTGCCGGGCTAATCAGGTCGGCCCGGAGCATGGCACGGCCCGTAGTGCCTGGGCACGGCACGGCTGGAGCCGGGCCCGTGCCGGCACGGCCCGATGGGTAGTGCCGTGACTGGACCGAGCACCGGGTACGCTGGGCCGGCACGGGCACGGCCCGATTAGCCCCTAGGCACGATTATGCATGATTAGATCCAAGCACGACTAGTTAGCTATGTGTTGTACTCTTTTTTCCTATCTAGTGTTTTCTCACAAGGGTGAGTTTTTACCTAGATAGGTTTTTAATGAGTCAGTCATTGCACTAAATAGCTCAATATTAGCTATTTTAGTATGTTTTAACTGTGTTTGTGAATGTCTGACTAAAATTATGTGGTGTAGTGCTAAACGGGCTAAATGGGCTAAACAGGCCTACCGTGCCGGCACGGCACGGCTAAGGAGGCTTAGTGCCGTGCTTGGGCCTGGTCTTAGGCACTAGTGTCGTGCCGGCACAGCACGGCTATTAAACGGGCCAAACGGGCCGTGCCCTAACCGTGCCGTGTCTGGCCGTGCTGGGCCGGGCCGCCCATTTGGCCATGTATACTTGTAGGTCTGGGTTATCGGTTTATTCGGTTTTCTCTGTTCGGATATTTTCGATACAGAGAAGTTTCAGTTTTCGAATTATAACAACCGTTCGGGTAGGGAAATTTCAGTAAAACCGAGGAAATCGGTTTCAGTTTCAGCGGTTTGGTTTTCGGTTTTCTTCGGTTTACAATCCGTTGTCTATACAGTTTGATGCAGATGGTAGACCAAATGCTCTTTCAGCATATCCAATAAAAAAAATCTGTCGGACAAACTTAAAGATGCCAACTCAAATAGATAGCAAACTGAAACTTACAGCCTTACAAGACTTTAGTTTAGAAATTATAGTTCAGATTTACAGAACTTCACTCGAATAGTCGTTCAGACTTACTTGCAGTCTTAACAAATCGAGCTGGAGGATCTAGGATGGGGCTGGAGGATCGAGGATGCATGCCACCGTTGTACCAGATCAAGCGACCTAGGCGCTCTGGCGGGGGCTGGTGGCTCACTGGCTCGGTGCCTGGCACTTGGCAGGCGCAGAATTTTTTCAGTTAACTTATATGTGTTTGGTATCCGCAATAAATATCCATACTTGTATTTGATATTCAAAGAAAATGATGGATATTATCCACATAACTATCCAATCCTCTTCGATCAGATCAGATGTTTGGTCAGAAAATATCAGCGCCACACCGTTGTTAATGTCACAAGTGCTGCATCTTAAGAATTCATGCGCCACACGATCGCACCAGTATGCTGGAGGTATAGATGTCTAAATGGGCGGGTCATGCCGGCCCGGTCCGAGCACGGCTAGGCCCGGCACGGATTAGGACCGTGCCGGCCCGACCCGGATTAGCTAGCGGGCGGCACAGCCCACGGGCCCCAAGCAAGGGCCGCTAGCTTAATAATCGTGTCGAGTCGGTCCACAGCTCGACGGGTCTAACGGGCCTATAACAATATATGACGTTTAAATAATAAAAATATTCTAAAATTATGTATTTTTAGAGTTTAAACCATATTTATTAGCTCTAAACATTTATTTACACCCACATAACCAACAAAAACACATGTTTCTTATGTTTTATACTCTGTATTCAAATATAATATATGTATTTATATAAAAAAAAATCGGACCGTACCAAACCTAGCCCGTCGTGCCCATGCCTTTGACCCAGGCACGGCCCGGTGACCGGGCCGGGCCAGCACAGGCCCGGTTCACTACGTGTCGTGCCGGGCCAAACTCGTGCCGGATTTTGAGCCGCCCGGCAAGCCTGGTCCGTTTGGACATGCATAGCTGGAGGCAATAATAAGAATTTCTCACATATTGAGATAATGATTTCAAAGCTGGAGAAAATATATCGAACAAAGATGCATATGCGTAGAAATGGCCTCTGACCAAGACACTTCTATCTGAAAGACAGCACGAGAATTCAAGGTAACACAGCTTCATGAATATGGTTTTCAGAACCACACACATGGTGATAACAACATCCTCCCTTATCTCTACGCCCCCCCCCCCCCCCCCCCCCCCCCCCACCAACACACACACAAGCAGCCTAAAGAATGACAAAAGGTCTTCGTCGACCCATTCTTTAGTATGTACAGTGTAAATATCGCAGGAGTCATTGCTATTGTAACTGTATGATGGTTAAACTTTGGTCAAATAACCAACCCCAGCATCCGAACAACAATTAGCACTGCGTAACAGCTTGGTGGAGATTTTTCCTACAGATCCACGTCGCACTTCGCGATGTACCTCCCACCTAAAAAGAAAGATAGCTCAGTAACCTGTAACTATAGCCACAATTGCAGTTGACAGAAATCTGGTATGGAATGTCGGTGTGTTTACCTTGTGATAACAGCCGGCAGCTGGCACTATTAACAGATGCAATGAAGTTCAGAAGTCAATCATCGCCACTCCCGGCAACCACCACAGCTCCAATTGCTGCTGTCAACAGGTTCTTCACCTTGATCCCACGGTGAGCACTGCCTGTGTATGTGCAGGTCACAGACAGCACATTTGAGATCAGGTGGTGGCTGAGTATGCATGCACTTGCTGCACGCTACCTCATCGGGGGTGGGATCATTTGTTGGGAAGTTCATATTTGAAGCTCCATCTTCTACCATGAAAGACAAACCATCTCCTTGTTGAACAAAGCTTCCTGTGCCATTGCAATCACCTTGCAGACCAGCAGACATCCCAAAGGCATTGTCAAGCTGTGTATCATCAGCTTCAAGTAACTCGGTGAACGAGAAATAAGTCTGGGGCTCATACTCGTCCATTCCAAAGCTGCCACAGCAAGTGTCATTCGACTGGTGATTAGCAGTGAAATCAAGAGGTGTAGCATATGCAGCTCCTTGGGGTAAATCCCACCCCAATAGCTCTGAAGCATCAACACTGTCTACCTCTGAAAAAGAAATTTCATTCGTGTGGCTGAGATTGATGTTTCCAATCCCTGGAGGTTGATTTTGGATATTATACTCACTCACAGGTCTTCCACCTTGGTCAATGTATTCAGTACTTTTTGCTTGTGCTCTTCTTATAGACAGTTTCTGGTTACTTCCAGGGGCAAAGCTTGACATGTTCATTGACAAACCAACATCCATTGTATCATCACCAATCGGTTCAACTATCCCGTAAGAAGCAAGCAGTGGGTCCTGATCTGCTAAAGCATAAGTGTCCTCACTAGATAGCATAGTTGACTGAGATGATGCAGCAACTGTTTGTTCACTTAATTCTGGTTCAGGCTTTGTATAACCATCAGAATGAGGACAATGTGGTATGGCTCTTCTTCGGCACCTACAGCACCGGTATGCAACCAACTCACCAATCCTTTCTTCTTCAAGTTGCAAGGCATCACCATGAAACCAATCTGTATGCGGGGAATATCGAGATGTTAGAAAAACATTGAAAGATAACACAAAAAAGGATAATGCTCTAAGCTACAGTAATGCTAGACTTACTCCGGCACCTCTCACAGCGTACATACAAGAAATCCGGAGAATAAGCTTTGTCACAGAGACAGCATGTTGGTCTTATTGATGAACCTATACTATCCTTGCTTTTAAGGATTACATCATTTGCCCTGAACTCACTTCCATCATCCTTGTCAGTCTTATTTTTCTTCCATACGAGACCAAAATATGTGATCGCTTGAACTTTTTTAGGTTTCTTTTCTTTTTCTGACTTTGACTTTTTAGCTTTTGTCTTTGGCAGAGCTTGGACACCAGTGATGTTCTGAGTTACCATCTTCGCGAGTGGCTGCACCTCCATCTTCGCAGTTGGCTGGACTTTCTCATTCATAATTGGCTGAGCTTCCACCTTTGCAAATGGTTGTGTTTTCACGTTTACAACTGGCCGGGCTTTCACATTCATACTCGACTGAGCTTCCACCTTCGCAGATGGCTGTGCTTTAACGCTTGCGACTAGCTGGGCTTCGACTTTGGGAGCAGGTTCACCAGAATGGGAAGAACTAACCTTAAACTTAACTCTGAGAGCGGTCACTGGTTGTTGGCCATTACCCTTTTGTTGAGGCTGGATATAGCTTGCATTTGTATTGTAGCTAGTAAGCATAAGATTCCGCTTCTGAAGGCATAACTTGCATATCAAACTGGAAGTAGCACTGCTTCCTTTGCTAACAACAGAACTTGATGTACACTCTTTATGACAATTACCTGAAAGTTATTTTTAGATAGCAACAATGTGTAAGTATCCGAAATGTGAGAAATCAAACAATTTTCTTGTTGAATATTACAAGGGCAAATTTTGAAAACGAATAATCTAAAGAGCACGACATAGATCCATACCTTGACAAGTGTTGCATTTAACAATATCCCTGCATGTGATCAATGAAAATACAAAAGGTCGGCATTTCATAAATAATAAATGTATAATCAGCTTAATATCATAACAAAGTGGCAAAGTAGAAAAACCTGTAGATGACATCCTTCTTGCATGAGGTGCAGGGATAGACTTCTCCCTTGTGAAAAAGATAGGAAAAGACATCTCCAGCATATGCTTTTACTCGTCGTGGGTACAAATTGGTAAAACAGTTAGAGTCTGAAATTCCTGGAGTAGGCAAGGAGTTATCCCCAGCGTGCAGCTCAAATTCTCGCAGCATGTACAATGGCACATGGTTTTCAGAAAACCACAATTTGCTATTTTCATCCTGATCACCTTCTGATTCCAAGATATTTTTTGTCACACGCACAGGAAGATGCTTTTGGTTGCGAAACTTAAGTGCGTATCTTATCTTATTATCAATTATTTTTTTATCACAGACTACAGCATTTCTGAGAGCAGAAAAATCAGCATCATAACTTTTTCCATCTGAGGGAATATGATCTGGAGGGATGAAATCCTTCCATCTGATGTGGGCATCAAGATATCTAACCTGAAAGAAATGAATATTGTGTTCATGCTAAAGTAGGTTTAACATGCTGCTCTTTGCAACATCAGGACAGAAGTGCAAACCTGTAAAGCAAGTTGAGATGAAGTCTGGCTTATTCCAACACATCCTCTCCAGACAAACTGCCGAGATCGCCTTGGAAATTTGGAACCTTCATGGTAAGATAAACCTGCTATCCACTGTTTACCACCTAGCAGGTAACAAAACAAGTCAACTTGTTCATGTCCTGGACACTGTTAGTGGATGAAATAAGACTACTAACAGTTAAACCATGTAATACCTTGGCGAGCAGCTTTTCTTCTGGTTGAATGTAGAAGAGCCCCCCTCTGCAAAGTACGTTTTGAAATATTTCCTCCAGTCCACCAAGTCCAGCTGTTGTCCTCATCAGTAGCAGTAGCAGTACCAGATTCAGATGCAACCGAACGTCTTCTGCCACGCCTTCCACCAACCCCACGTTTTTGGTATTGTGCAGGACGAGATGCGCCCGTTGATGGACCAGGAGATTCCAAAGGCCAATCGTCTATTGGCTTCAACCAACTTGCAGAAAATGCTACTCCACGGATATTGCTTTCCAACTGCGTAGAATACGTAACAATTTTTAAAACAACAAAATCTAATTCATCTCTCACAGCCATTTGTGATAATAACTTTTTCAGCTAGACTATTTATTTTTTCTTTCAATAGCATAATTAGTGTTTATTTTGTTGAAGTGTATAAATGGATTGACTACCTTCTTCCATCAGCTTAAACTTTTGTGTTGAACTGGTTAGTGCGTCCACTCTAACATGGTATCAAAGCCATAACCATAATCTTGAGTTTGAATCCTGGCAAAAGCTTTATTTGTCTCCACCCATTTATTTCCACATGTGCGCCTTTCTCTCTGGTTGTGTTTGTGTCTTTCTCTCTGGTTGCACGTGAGTAGGGGTATTGAAGCGTATAAGTGGATTGACTACCTTCTCCTATCAGCTTAAACTTTTGGGTTGAACTGATTAGTGCGTCCACTCTAACATATTGCACATCCAACTTGATTATCCAAAAGCAATTAGCATGCAATATTATGGCATTAGGCATGCTACTATATATCCACTCTTTTGTTCTGCCTACAAAATACATCATCTAGTCCTAATAATTATCCAAGAGTTGCGCCAGTGAAGCACCAGATGGCATTGCTGCAACTTTTCTGTTCTTTCGTCAGCCTTGTATATTGTATGTTCATGACTTTATTGCATTGACTCTATTAGGATAATTTTCTTTTCAAGTAAATTGTTTTTACACCATGTACAGTACTCTTTGTCTCACTTTGCACTAGAGTTAACAAATAATTTTGTTTTGCACCCTGTTATGTTAAAACTTTCATGGTACCTCATATAACATAATTGAAAACCATGAAACCTCATGAAAAAATCATTTCACGAGCCAAGTGTAAACGGTCAAATTATTATTTGTGTACACAGTCTTCAATAGATCTGCTTTTATACTTGGGCCTAAGGCCTTGTAATATAGTATGTCCTTTTTCAAATTAAAAAAAAATATATAGGTACAAGGGGTCCCCTGCCGGTGGGCTAAAGAATTCATTTCGCATTGTTTTGCTCAAACGGAAACTTATTGTGGCATAGCCTGTCGTGAAATGAAAATATATGCAAATACTAGTTCAATGTGGAAGAATATATCTTTCAGTATTGAATCATTTTATTTCAAAAAAAAACACCTCAGTAGTTACTTTGAGTCAGTGGTTTTAGAACAATTTTTCTAGTTTCTAATGCTGTATTTATAGTTAATTTCCTTTATTAAAAATACATCCAGGGATATAATGTATCCAGCTCAAGCTGAATAAAAATCTGAAAAATATTAATCTATTTGATGCCCACCCCAATGCTGCCAGCATTTGGCGTGATATGCTATATCAAAACTTAGTTGTAGTATTGAGAAGTACCAAAGAATGCCCAACAAAAAAATACAACTCACCTCAAGCAAGAGGGGTATTACAGTTCTGCAGTTCGAAGCTTCTTGTAGTTGCTGATGCCACCTTTCTTTCTGCTGCATATCTTGTAGTGAACCAACCAAGAGGCCACGCAAACTTTCCTCCATGTTGGCTAAATAAGCAACAATACTAGGAAAGTGGCTATCAGAATTTTTTATTACACGCATTACACTAAGAATTCGAGCAGAGCATTTAACAGCATTTGAAGTGGCCATGTTAAGAAAACAAGCCTTTTTAGTTCCAATTGCTGAACTTCTACAAGCAAGGCACCAACCACATCTATCTCTTGGGACTTCCATAAGCTTCTTTTCGGTACTCGGCCAAAGAAATTGTGTGGCTGCTGAAGAAAATGCTTTCAATTGTAGAGCATTGTCTGCAGCCATTTTCTTCCGGTGTTTCGCAGTCAGTTGGGATGCTGAAACTTTACTGTCATCGGATGTAATAACAGCTATATTGGCAGCAGCAGATGCTGCAATATTGCCATGATTGTAGAGGTTCATGTAAGCTTGTGGTTTAAAAGAAGACAATTTTGCTGCCTTGACACCACTCATGTTTCCAGATCTTTCCGGAAACATCTGAAGGTGGTGTTTACCTAGAGAAGATGGACAAAATGATCCTGACGTCACAGAAACGGTGGATGGGTCTGGATGGAAAATACTCTGAGCTGGCTGCGCCTGTGCTATGTTAGACCCACCTGTTACAATGGATCCATTCTGATGAGAAACTGAGGATACCACAGATGGTCCAAAAGCTCCATTTCTGTGTGCATTATGTATGTTGTTCTGAGCTGACACAGTTTGCTTGAAAACTTCAGCATTTTTCTCAGTGACAACACCTAAGCTTGACTTGCATTTTTGTTCCTCCAGGCATTCGACTGAGCACATTGCGCTCTGATTAGCCACAAATTTCTGCTGCGCGTTTGTTTGAGGAAGTGCTACTTTCGCACCAACTTCTTTACCTGTTGTTGATCTCTCGTTATGAATTATACCAAGTAAATGTTTCCAGTAGTCCTTTATTTGCTTGCATATGTCCACATATGCATCTGAGACAGCAAGGCTTTGGAGGACCTTGGCAACATCATACTGATTGTAATATCTTGCATAAGACTCTGCATCTGAAGCTGTTTCGATCCTGCAGTATTAGATGGAACAAATACAAAGGAAACAAACATTAGTAAATTAATAAACCCAATGTATTACATGATTAATTTGCAAGAACTTACACCAGCAAATAGTTGCAAGTTCCTAAGAATAGTCTCCCACACATATCAATGCCAAACATTTGAGCTCCTCTTGCACCACGCTCAATTCTTGAGGAAGTTGGGCCAAGCTTGTTAACCATACATTCTGGACAGAACCAGTCACCCTGAGGAAGGAAAGCTTTGTTTTGACCAATACATCTTGAATGATATGCCCACGGGCAGCCATCACAGCATACCAAAGTTCCATCCATCCCACATATTCGGCAATCATCACTATTGCCATCCTGAGACAGGACTGCTGGAGCAGTTTCGGGATTTGTTACATTTGGAGCACTTTCGAGAAGATTATGGAAATCATTCGTGTTTTTGCAAGCTGAGGCCTTTGCTGCTCTAGTTGAGACTGATCTTGAACCAGCCTCCAAAAATGCACTAGATTCTATCTCATACTCCATCTCCTCATTGTAGCCTACTCGATTTTCCAGTTCAGTTTTGAGTTCTTCTGATTCAATGACATCATCACAGAGTATTTGCAGCACCCTCAACTTCATGGTAACAGGAAGTTTATAGTATTCGGCGACTAGAAGGCTTCTACCAAAGCTCTTCCCCCCTAGATTTTTAATGCAACACATCACATACAGGTACTCTAGTAAGAAATTTGGCCAAGTCAATGCGTCTAGTAATGTCCAATCCAGGTACCTATACACAGTTCAGGGGAAAGAAAATAATGTCAGAATCTTAAGTACAGAAACACAGCACCTAAGAAATAGTTACTGTGGTTAAGAGTGTGTTGATAGAGTGCGTACTTCAGGCAATTTGAAGCCGATCGAGATCCTTCTGCAGATCTAGATTCAAGATGCCGCCTCAGAGCCCGCAGTAGCGAGACGTGCACAGCATCCAACAAGTTATTCTGCACGCTGCAATTAATGGCCGCAACAAAATCGTCCAGTCCAAATGGACTCAGGAACAGCTGCACACTGAACGACCGCAAGAAGTTATAAACAGAGAGGAGAGAACTTATGGACTCTTCTGGCACAGGAATGTCGCCTGACGACGGAGGCAACTCCACAGCCTGTACAGGAGGGCATGGCTCAGATGTTTCTTCTCTAGTGAAATCTGATGAATTGCTCGAAGACTCAACATCCTCAGACATATCCGAGCCAGACGCACTATGCTGCAGCTCATCAGGCCTGGCAGACATCTCGCATCCATCAACCCTCTGCCTAGTACTTGGTGGCTCTTTGACCTCCAAGGCGCTCCCTGATGAAACCAGCAAGTCTAGCTTCCTCTTCCGGCAGCTCACCTTCATGCCTAATGCACCATTATCATCCGACATGAGAAGCTCCTGGAGCTGAGGAAGCCCCAGCTCCTCAGCGTGTCCGTCCTCAAACACCAGGCTGTAGACCCCAGCTGTGCTATCATAGGACACAACCTTCCCAATAAGAATCCTCGTGCGCCCTGGAGCGCTACGTCCAATGTAGCGGCCCACCAAGCCTTCCCCCACCTCCTCTTTAACCTGAAGACCCCCAGCATGTGCCGTAGTCCCTTGATTCACCACTCCGCCGTCACCTTCCCCCGTCTTAACCTCGCTTTCCACAGCAGCTGCAGTGCACTCTTGTTCCTGTTCCTGACCATCGCCCTCTCGTTCTGCTACGCAGCCGCCATCCACCTCCATCTTCATTTCAGAGTACTCATTGCCTGTGGAGCAACCCCCGTCCTCGTCCATCCGTGCTTCAGATACCACAGGAGCCACATCTGGCACTTCCCCCGCAATGCTGCTGCCCTCAACTGCCCCATTCGCCAGACCACCATCAGACCGCTCCTTGCCCGCGGCGCCACCCTCGTCCACCTCGCTCGCTTGAGGCGCCGCAGGACACTGGTCGCCCACAGCACCGCCTTCGTCAGCCACCACCCCCGGATCTCCAGCCGGCGTCTCCCCGTCACGCCCACGCTCCGCCGCCGCGACGTCTCCACCAGCCCCCGCCTCACTGGCCGCTGTAGGCTTCTCCGCAGCAGCGACGCCACGGGCCATCGCCTCGTCACCGTCCGGCGCCGCGGAGGAGTCGGCGGCGGGCGCCCGATCGGAACCCTCCCGGCGGGGCTCGGCGTCCATGGCGGCACCGGGCGCGGAAACCCTAGCGACTGCGGCCCTACCGTACCATCCCCGCGGCGAATCGCGCGCCTCCGGGAGAGATTCCGTCGGGGCTGGTGAAGCGCGGGCGTGTGGAGGCGGCGCCGACACGCAGGGCGAGGAGGGACTGTGGCCCGGGTACGAATCTGGGAGCCGCCGATCTCGCCTCTCGTGCGGTGCGGCGAGCGGCAGCGAGAGGCCGGCGTGGGGTGGACAGAGCGGGGGGGGGGGGGGGGGGGCAGGGTGCGGTACGCGCTCTGCTGCGGGCTTGCGAACCCTACTGCGGCGCGGCGGTGGGGAGCGAGGCGGCGCGCGGCGAGGAGTGAGGTGGGAACGGAAGAGGCGGAGATGATGGGTGAAGAAGGGAGGGGAAGGGAAAAGGGAACTGGAACTGGAACACGGGCCCGAGCCCCGGCCCGGGCCGAGCCGCACAACCGAACCGACTCGCACGCACCAGCGGACCTGCCTGGCTCGCGTCACTCCGGTTCGTGCCGCCTTGTCGGATCCTGCGTTCTGGGCTCGGATCTGTGCCCGAGTCGAGAGTGGCACCTGATCCACTCGTGGAGGGAGGGGATCCCGCGACAGTACATGTACACTGCGGATGGTTTAGCGGGCGGCGGGCGGCGGACCCGGTGCGATGTGCAGCCCTCGTCGTGTCCACCGCGACCTGGCTGAACCGGGTCAGCTTGGCGCGTTCGCGTTCCACCACCACCACGAGTCCATTCCAGCACGGCACGACGACGGCTGCGGTGCTGCGCTAGTCCGACGGCCGCGAGCCCGCGATGGAGGGAGGCTGCTGCCAGTTTTTCAAATTCAAAACCGGTGGAGTGGAGGGAGCTGCTTGCTGAGGTAGGGAAGGTACCGGTAGGGCAGTGCAACGGTTGTGGGTTCGCTCGCGCCAAAGTGCCGCCTGTGCTGTGCGTGCGGCGTTGCCGCGTAGGCGATAGGCGTAGCACTCGCTTCTTGGCTTGCTCCTGCTCGCGGCGGTGTGTGCTCCTCCTTCCCGTATGCTTTGTGCACCCCCGTGGCCCTGGGTGCTTCTAGCTATTGGTTAGATAATAAGTCACTAAATTTATGAAGTTAATTTAGAGAGCTGTTGGGTAGTATTTTTATGCTAACTATCTAAATTATTAGTTTAGATATTCATTTAAGAACTACTGGAGTTGCTTTTATAGTAGCCACAACGGTGTAGATAGAACACTCTCTATAGCAACATACATGTCATCTACATCTATATCTATACTATACTTAAAACACCAGTTTCAACGGTTGTCATGCGTCATTTTTTTTACAAATAACCCCTCACAGCTATTTCAAATTAATCCGCTGCACGTCTATAGATGTCAAACGACGTCCGACACGGGCTAGATGCATACGGGCCACAACTATGGCACAGGCACGTCATGCCGGCCTGCTAACTGTGTCGGACCAGACCGTTAGCCCGTCGAACCCATGCCCTGATGGAAGAAGGGCGGGAGACATTGGGTGAAACTGTCTAACCAGTAGAATATCAGCTAAGATGTTTTTAATATTGAATATAAATTGTATATATGTATATTATATATGTTTTTTGTAAAATAAAAAACTAATCGTGTCGGGTCGGGCCAACACTACAGGCCGAGGCTACAGCCCAAGCACGGCACGTCGTTCTTTGCTCTTGCAAGCAGGCATTGGCACAATGGACTACACGGTGTTTGAGATTGCTGAATTGGATGGAGCAACAATGATTTGTCACACTAACAGCAAAATGAAAGGTTATTTGTTGGTTTTAAACGTTAGTAATTGCTATGAAGTAGCATAATTTACATGTAGCGCATCCAGTTTTTATTGATGCCTCACTTTAGCAATCACTCCATATTTTGATCTATCTTTTTTATAAGTTTGACTTCATGGGACTTATTTTATAAACTTGATCTCACAAATTTTCTCTTATTTGGTCTCTGTATGATGGAATTATGTCATTTTATAATCTCTGTTCATTCAGTCAATCGTTGTGAACTCTCTTCTAATCGCTCACTTCATTGGTCGTGTTGTACCAAGACATATTTGCATGGAGTAAACAATAACATCAGTTAGCCAAAAAAATATATTATACAGAGAGCGGAGACAAACAATAAAAAATCTTGAATTTTTTTTTGATGGATAGTTTATGTGGGTATTGTTGTAAGCCGTCGCAACGCACGGGCAACCGACTAGTATCATATTATGGGTCTGTTTGGTATGGCTCTAGCGCATCCGGAAATGACTCCGGCTCTTGTTTCCTTTCAAGAGTAGCTCCTTTATATGACATAGTGTATTTTTAACAAATCGTTTAACAAAATAGCTCATCTCGCATGAAAGAAGGGCGAGATAGGGGATTGAGGGAAGGAGTCGCTAGGAGCCTTTTTTTTCTTCGACTTCTCTGTAAAAAATGCTCTAGTTCCTCAGTGCTATTTGTTGTGAGCTCTTTTTGAGACCGTTTGGGAGGGCTCCTCCAGGAGCCGAAGCTAATTTAGAAACCCTCCCAAACATGCCCCCAAATCTTAGCGAACTAGGCAAGTGTTGCATATACTCGATTTCAGGGGCAATAATAGCCTTGCATGGTGTGGGGGTGCAGTACACAATTTTATGAAGAGCTTAGTTGTTTACTTGTAGGCTATATGTAATGCTAAGGATGGTGTAAAAACTTCTACATGGAACTAAGGCACTGTTGCCCTAGATGATCCGATAAATGCGGGCCTCGGACAAATGTCTCACAGCAATTTAAAACCCTTTTTAATTGTTTTGGTGGAACTCTTTTACTCTCCGATTCTGAACCTTCAGAACAAGTGATTATACGGCTAAAAGATAAATCTCTAGGATTAACATTACGTAAAAAGTGATTGCCTATATAAAATGAATTGGCGAAAGATATAAGGTTCGATTGTGTGACTACTACGGAAGTAGCACAAGTGAGGAATCGCCCTAACATTTCATATTAGCATCTAGCATCTTAGTTCCTTGTTTTAAACAATACCTCCACATATACACCATGGATACTTGATTCTATGTAATAAAGAGTGTGAACTTCTCTTAGAGTTACTCTAAGGGCTTGTTTGGGAGTAAGAGTATTGGGAAGGATTGAATTGACTAAAATACTCCACTATTTAATGTTAAATAGTGAGGGATTCTAGGACCCTCAATCCCCTTCACTCCACTTGCTACTAAACAAGCCTAAGAGTTGCACTAGGAGTTCTGCCAAATAAACCTTCAAATAAGAAATTGAATATGAAAAGTATATTACCATATCCCTAGAATCCTAGAAGTAGGGTTTGGTTCACGAAATATAATGTAAATAGTAATGTTAATGATTTACGCTCGAATACTGGTGGTAACAAATTTGAATAAGGCAGTATTCATTTGTAGTATGGTATCGATTACGATTGAACTTAAACAAACATGATTTAACGTTATCGGTTACTCATTACGTTACCAACATGATTCTATGAAGCTATTATAATCCAAACATAACCATCGTCTGATAATCAGCTAGCCAATAGATAGTAGTTGATAGATAGCTTATTATTAGTAGAGACTATTTGGAACCACCATCACTAATTGGCACCCATGACCCCCTATTATCACATATTAGCGGCTTCAAATCCAAAAAATGTGATTGATAGTTAGTAGGTCCTTGGCTAGTGGTTAGTTGGTCTATTAGCGGGTATATTTAGATCCACTAGTGCTAATTTTATAGCATTGTGGATTGAAACAGGCCTTAACATTAACAAAAAAAAATGTAACACAAAATTGGGGCTTATTTGTAGATGTCTAAGTCCATAGCCGCAAGATTTTTTTTCTAGAAGTGGATTCTCTTGAAAAGCAAATAATAGTTTGTTTAACATGGGCATGAATTTCAAAGCATAACCTACAAAGCGGGCTGAAAACCGTCACATGTTTGGATTTGTAAAAGATATTGAGCACATTCGACATGTTAATGCATCTTTTCTCCCCTTTTTTCATTTTTTTTTGCAACAGAGATATTGCTTAGACTATTGGGACTGGGCCGGGCTAAAGAAAATGCCGAATTGTTCCTTTCAGGATGAAAGCTCCTACACGAGCCCCATCTTTACGAGGCTACCACAGAGTTGTCGTGTTGGCCCGGTTCATTTCAAACAAAAGAGGTGCCTGAAAAAAACCGTGTTCTTGTTCCTTAAGAGTCAAACGATTTCAGATTCGAACAGATATATATAGGAAATAGTAATTGTTGAGCACCAAAATGAGGTGCGGACGGTCCGGCTCTGAGGCCGGACGGTCCGCGGTCCGGACGGTCCGCGCCTGTGGGCCGGACGGTCCGCGCACGCGCAGAGTAGATTAGGGTTCCGAGTTTTGTGCTATGTTTGTTAGCTATATCCGCGGAATTAGCTCGAAATCCGGTCGTGTAAAGGGTCCAGCCCCCCTCCTCTATAAAAAGCGAGGCCTACGGCCGATTTGTAATCAACAATCGAATCAATACAACTTCTATTCGCATTTATTTCCGGTACAATTAGGAGTAGTTCTAGTCTAGTTCTAGTTTAGCCTCTCGATCCCCAAATTCTTCGCCTCTCTTCGACTCTACGCCGATTAGAGGAGTCTAGGTCGGCCGGCCCGAGCCTAGACAACCCTTAGGATCTCTCCTCCCCGACGGGGTCCCTCCCGGGAGCGAGATCCAGGCGCCGCCGGCGATCTTCTGCCGCCCCTGCACACGCGCGGACCGTCCGGCCCCAGGGCGCGGACCGTCCGGCCGTCAGGCAGGAAAACCTAGCCCCTGCGCCAGGTCGCGGACTGTCCGGCCCCAGGCCGCGGACCGTCCGCGCTTGACCAGAGAGCACCGCCGCCGGTTCTTTTTGAGTATTTGGCGCTCCAAAAAAGCATCAACATACTTTTTGGCGACTCCGCTGGGGACGACAAATATAGACGCATCAAATCGGCCCTCAATGGCCGGTTCAAGAGATAGCTCTGATATTTCCCTAAGCAACATCATAGAGCCGACTTGGGAGACCTTGCCGGCTGACGAACAGCTCCAATTCGAGGAGCACAAGGAGCGTATGATCCAGGAGGCAAAAGCAAAATTCTTGGCCGACTTTAAAGTGGACAGGAACAACAAGGTCGTTCGACATCGGGCGACGGATCCGGCTTCGCTCCAACCCACACCAAATATCCCCAATGTAAGTAATACTAACGAGCTACAATCTCTTAGAAATTATGTAGAAGAGCAACGTGAGCAAATGCAGAACATCATAGGGGGTATGCAAAGCGATTTTAAGAGACTAGTACGTGCATTTGATAAATCTAATATCGCAAATTTTCCTTCGCACGAGGTTGAGTTAGGGGGTAACACGCGTAATACATCGGCTACAGGTTGTCACGACCAGTCACAACCCCTGTATGGGATGCCGATGGACACATACCCTGAGCAACCGCAAATCGGCAGTAAATCAGCCGATCTGCACATGCCCGGACCGTCCGCACGTGAGCGCGGACCGTCCGGGCCAGCAACAGTCGGGCCTATTTTTAATGAGTTACCTAGATATGCGCCCGAGCCACCACACACGGCACAGAACCCAAACTACCCAGTCGGACGGTCCGCATACAACGACGGACGGTCCGCATATAACCACGGACGGTCCGGGTACGTATCCGGACAGTCCGCGCATGAGTCTTTTGAGGAGGATTACATGAATCCTCGCCCGTCCCAGCAACACTTCCCATCACACTATGCAATGCACCAGCCCATTAATGCAGGATCTAGAGCCCAGGAAAGCTTTCCGGTCCCACCTAGAAGGCCGGAAAGAAACGATCAATCCTATGAGCCATATAGGGCAAATGGAAATGCACCACGTAACTCAAACCAATGGGAGAAAAGACAACATGCTAATGTCCAGTCAACCCCACCTATGTTTGGCCAGAGAGCCGGTGGTCTCGCACCGGCTGCCATTGATATAGTAAGGGAAGAAATAGCCGGGGCGTTCCGAGATAAGCTCGGAGTAAGCATGGTCCCTGGAGGGCAATCATATCGGAAACCTTATGACAGCCGATTTGATCACCACCCGTACCCACAGGGAACTAGAATACCTGAATTCGCAAAATTTTCGGGTGATCAAGGGAAAAACACGCGTGAACATATAGGCCAGTTCTTAGCACAATTGGGAGAATTGGCCGACACAGAGGCATTTCGTGTGCGCTTATTTTCATTATCTCTAACAGGAACCGTGTTTGCATGGTATGCCACTTTACCTCCTAATTCCATTTCATCATGGGGGGATCTAGAACAAAAATTTCATGATCATTTTTTCTCCGGTGACTATGAGTTGGATTTTGGTAGATTTAGTGGCATTACGACAAACAAAGGACGAATCGGTTAATGATTACATCCGGAGATTCCGCGATACAAGAAACCGATGCTTTCAAATTCATTTAGCAGAAAAACAGCTAGTAGGATTAGCCTTTAATGGTCTACGATATTATTTAAAAGAAAGATTAGAAGGCATCCAATTCTTTACACTAGCACAATTACACCAGAGAGCTTTGGCTTGTGAAAGCCGAAGCAAAGAAACTGCTAAAACAATTCGTCACAACGTACATGTAGTAGAATGCGACCAAAGTAGCTCAGAAGACGAATCAGCAGAGGTGTATGCTGCTGAAATGGTTTGGCCAAAGCAGGCCAAATCTTCGGCTTGTGCCTCCTTACAGCCGGTTCAAAAGAAACGGCAAGAGGAGGTTAAGTTTACATTTAATGTTGGTAAGTGTGATAGAATATTTGACGAATTACTCAAAAATGGCAACATTAAAATAAATCACACTGTTCCATCCGCCGACGAGCTAAAACGTCGTGCATATTGCAAGTGGCATAACTCATTTTCTCATGCCACTAATGATTGTAATGTATTCCGTCGACAGATTCAATCGGCCATTAACGAAGGACGATTGAAATTTCAGGAAATGCAGGTGGACACGGAGCCCTTTCCAATGAACATGATCGACTTTGAGGGCAAGAAAGTCCTGACTCGGCCAAACACAGTCGATGAAGGCAAAGGCAAAGAAATAGTCATCGGCGATGCAAGAGAGGCCGGTGGGAATCATAAAACTTCTTTGCAGAAAAGTGGTGGCCGAGAAGACTCCTGATGGAGGGGAGACCTTGAAGGTGACCATCACAGCCTCTGGCACTGGGGGGCAAACACAGACAGGGAGACAGGCGCAAGAACCCATGTTGCGCATCGCGGACGGTCCGCCATCCAGACGCGGACGGTCCGACGCTTCTCCGGACGGTCCGGCGAACTCCAGCGGACGGTCCGGCCGTGCTCAGGACCCGCAACAACCACGTACCTTCAAACCACGACGACCCGAGATAGGTACGTGGAAAACAAATACATTTAAAGCAGCTGGTCGGCTGATCAAGCCTGGCCCGACTTTCAATCAATTGTTGTCTAAATACGTGAAAAAGAAGGCCGGCCCCAGTGACCGGCCACCAAAGCGACCCCGCTCACCCATTCATGAGCAACGTCAGGTCAGGCCGATTGGATCACCTCACCAATCGAAAGAAATGAAAGGTCCTATTGTACAATTGAGACCTAACATACCGACATGGACCCCTCCACCCCCTTATCCATCTATGCCATATCCATACACATACTTACCTCCACCATATGTCATTATGTCCCAAATCAAATGTGGGGCATGCCACCATATCCATTTGGGATGCCACAGTACCCCGCCTGGGGGGCACCCCAAACATCCGTTTTTGATAGGTTGGCGCCGCCAGTGCAAGACCGATTGAGCGCTGCTGAATCTGGTCACCAGGCACAGGCCCAACAAGATTGCCGGACTACTCGGCCTCCTAGGCCGACCAATCCGGCAGGGGGGCATATGCCTGTAGCAACTCAAAGAACAACGAAAAAAGACATCATCAAAATAGGCACTGCAGATGTTGTCATACAGGGGGACAATAAAAGGCCAATGATTTTTGGTGAATCGGCCAACACAACCAAAAAGGATAACACAAACAAAAAGGATACGGCTATCGTCAAAACAGCCGATCCAAAATACTCCATGCCTCGATGGTGCCCGGCAGGATTGACACGATCCCAAAAGAGAAAATTACAGCGCCTAAGAGTGAAGGAGAGCCAGGAGAAAGAGGCGGAAAAGATATTCAATGACACGCATCCACTATACCCGCCACCGCAAAAGAAATGGAGACCAAAGGCCGTCGAGAAAAAAACAAACGACCACGGAAATAGAAAGTCAACCTGCACCAGACGCGGACCGTTCGGCCTCTGCGCGCGGACCGTCCGTCCCTCACCAGGAAGCGTCTGGACAATCTGCACCGGGCGCGGACCGTCCGCCGTTCACCAGGAAGCCTCTTGACAACCCGCACCAAGCGCAGACCGTCCGCCCCCCTGAGAGCACCTAGAGGGGGGGGGTGAATAGGTGATCCTGTAAAAATTCAAAACTTTAAGCCACAAAACTTGTTAAGGGTTAGCACAAGTATGGCCAAGTGGCTAGAGAGGACTCAAAGCACGATAACCACAAGAAAGCAATCACAGAGTTGACACGGTGGTTATCCCGTGGTTCGGCCAAGTACAAAACTTGCCTACTCCACGTTGTGGCGTCCCAACGGACGAGAGTTGCACTCAACTCCTCTCAAGTGATCCAATGATCAACTTGAATACCACGGTGTTTTTCTTTCCTTTGATCTTTTCCCGTTTGCGAGGAATCTCCACAACTTGGAGTCTCTCGCCCTTACAATTGAGTTCACAAAGAAATACGGAGTAAGGTGGGAATGAGCAACGCACACAAGACTCGAAAATCAGAGCAACAACACGCACACAAGTCGCAACAAGAGCTCGCAACGCAACACAGAGAGTTCACAACTCCACAAGAGCTCTATATGCTATCACAATGAAACGAATGCGTGAGATTGATGTCTTGGTGCTTAGAAGAGTTGTAGGAATGCTTGGTGTACTCCTCCATGCGCCTAGGGGTCCCTTTTATAGCCCCAAGGCAGCTAGGAGCCGTTGGGAACAAATCTGGAAGGCCATCTTTGCCTTCTGTCTCGTGGCGCACCGGACAGTCCGGTGCACACCGGACACTGTCCGGTGCCCGATTTGTTTCCTTAAATGGCGAAGCCGACCGTTGCCGACCGTTGCAGATCTGGCGCACCGGACAGTCCGGTGCACACCGGACAGTCCGGTGCTTCCTTCCGACCGTTGGCTCGGCCACGTGTCGCGCGCCGATCGCGCGGCCGACCGTTGGCCCGGCCGACCGTTGGCTCACCGGACAGTCCGGTGCACACCGGACAGTCCGGTGAATTTTAGCCGAAGTCGCCGGAGAAAAACCCGAGAGCGGCCTCTTCGGCCGAGGCAGCCTGGCGCACCGGACACTGTCCGGTGCCCCAGACCGAAGCAGCCCCTTGGCTGTTCACAGCCAAGTCTTCTCTTCTCTTCTTCTATCTGTTTCTAACACTTAGACAAATATATTAGTACACAAAACCAATGTACTAAGGCTTAGAAACATACCTTAACTTGTGATTTGCACTTTGTTCATCCTTGGGCATATTTTCACATTTAAGCACTTGTGTTTGCACTCAATCACCAAAATACTTAGAAATGGCCCAAAGGCACATTTCCCTTTCAATCTCCCCCTTTTTGGTGATTTATGCCAACACAACATAAAGTAGATAGCACAAGTGCAAAATCACTTCAAATAAAAACTCAAATTGGTTTTGATTCAATTTTGGCATATATGGATCATCCTTTGCCACCACTTGGTTTGTTTTTGCAAATCAAACTCAAATCTCTATCTCTAAGTCAAACACACATGTTGAAGCATAAAGAGAGTCATTCCAAAAGAGATTGATCAAAGATTTCAAAAACTCCCCCTATTTCCCATAATCAATACTTCTCCCCACAAGAAGCCAACTTTTGACAATAGAGACAATAAAAGACAATAAAAGCTTTTGACACAACAAAAACTCTATTCTACTATTTTCAAAATCTCTCAAGTGGTAGCTGATCCATTTATCACTTTGGCCTTTATTTTCTCCCCCTTTGGCATCAAGCACCAAAACGGGATTAATCTTGGCCTTTTAACCCCATTGCCTCACCAAAGTCTTCAATTAAGAGCAAATGGCAATAAGATTTCATGAGATGAACTTGGAATTAGTTACCCTCTCATCGGAGTGCAGTGGAAGTCTTTCATGGTCCAAGTCCACCTTTTCCCTTTCAATCCTCCTTCGAGACTAAATCAAGCAAACTCAAGCAAATGGTTAGTCTCAAGGGGTCAAGTTGTAACACATCTCCCCCTAAACATGTGCATCACTTTGCAACGGACTTGTGAGGTCCAGGGAGTGTTGGTACAACTTGAGCACCACAATAAGCAACAAAATGCAGAATGAACCTGATCAAATGCATAAACACATGTATGCTACAATTCAATCCAAGTTCCGCGAATCTAAGACATTTAGCTCACTACGCAACCTGCAAAAGGTCTTCTCATCTAGAGGCTTAGTGAAGATATCGGCTAGCTGGTTCTCGGTGCTAACATGAAACACTTCGATATCTCCCTTTTGCTGGTGGTCTCTCAAAAAGTGATGCCGGATGTCTATGTGCTTTGTGCGGCTGTGTTCAACAGGATTCTCCGCCATGCGGATAGCACTCTCATTGTCACATAGGAGTGGGACTTTGCTCAGATTGTAGCCAAAGTCCCTGAGGGTTTGCCTCATCCAAAGTAGTTGCGCGCAACACTGACCTGCGGCAACGTACTCGGCCTCAGCGGTGGATAGGGCAACGGATGTTTGTTTCTTAGAGTTCCATGACACCAGGGACCTTCCTAAGAATTGGCACGTCCCCGATGTACTCTTCCTATCGACCTTACATCCAGCATAGTCGGAGTCTGAGTATCCAACTAAGTCAAAGGTAGACCCCTTTGGATACCAGAGCCCGAAGCAAGGCGTAGCAACTAAATATCTAAGAATTCGCTTCACCGCCACTAAGTGACATTCCTTAGGATCGGATTGAAATCTAGCACACATGCATACGCTAAGCATAATATCCGGTCTACTAGCACATAAGTAAAGCAAAGAACCTATCATTGACCGGTATGCTTTTTGATCAACGGACTTACCTCCTTTGTTGAGGTCGGTGTGTCCGTCGGTCCCCATCGGAGTCTTTGTGGGCTTGGCGTCTTTCATCCCAAACCGCTTTAGCAGATCTTGCGTGTACTTCGTTTGGGAGATGAAGGTGCCGTCCTTGAGTTGCTTCACTTGGAACCCAAGGAAGTAGTTCAACTCGCCCATCATTGACATCTCGAATTTCTGCGTCATCACCCTGCTAAACTCTTCACAAGACTTTTGGTTAGTAGAACCAAATATTATGTCATCGACATAAATTTGGCACACAAACAAATCACCATCACAAGTCTTAGTAAAAAGAGTTGGATCGGCTTTCCCAACCTTGAAAGCATTAGCAATTAAGAAATCTCTAAGGCATTCATACCATGCTCTTGGAGCTTGCTTAAGTCCATAGAGCGCCTTAGAGAGCTTACACACATGGTCGGGGTACCGTTCATCCTCGAAGCCAGGGGGTTGCTCCACGTACACCTCCTCCTTGATTGGCCCGTTGAGGAAAGCGCTCTTCACATCCATTTGGTACAACCTGAAAGAATGGTGAGCGGCATATGCTAGCAAGATACGAATGGACTCTAGCCTAGCCACAGGAGCGAAAGTCTCCTCAAAGTCCAAACCTGCGACTTGGGCATAACCTTTTGCCACAAGTCGAGCCTTGTTCCTCGTCACCACCCCGTGCTCGTCCTGTTTGTTGCGGAACACCCACTTGGTTCCCACAACATTTTGCTTCGGACGAGGCACCAGTGTCCAAACTTCATTGCGCTTGAAGTTGTTTAACTCCTCTTGCATGGCCAACACCCAGTCCGGATCTAGCAAGGCCTCTTCTACCCTGAAAGGCTCAATAGAAGAGACAAAGGAGTAATGCTCACAAAAATTAACTAATCGAGATCGAGTAGTTACTCCCTTGCTAATGTCACCCAGAATTTGGTCGACGGGATGATCCCTTTGAATCATTGCTCGAACTTGGGTTGGAGGTGCTGGTTGCGCTTCTTCCTCCATCACTTGATCATCTTGTGCTCCCCCTTGATCAACCGCCTCCACTTGAGGTACCTGTTCGTCATCTTTGGTTGGGGGATGCACCATAGTTGAGGAAGAGGGTTGATCTTGATCATCTTGTTCCTGTGGCCGCACTTCTCCAATCGCCATGGTTCGTATAGCGGCTGTCGGAACATCTTCTTCATCTACATCATCACAATCAACAACTTGCTCTCTTGGAGAGCCATTAGTCTCATCAAATACAACGTCGCTAGAGACTTCAACCAAACCCGATGATTTGTTGAAGACTCTATACGCCTTTGTATTTGAGTCATAACCTAATAAAAACCCTTCTACAGCTTTGGGAGCAAACTTAGAATTTCTACCCTTCTTCACTAGAATGTAGCATTTACTCCCAAATACACGAAAGTACGATATATTGGGTTTGTTACCGGTTAGTAGCTCATACGACGTCTTCTTGAGGAGGCGATGAAGGTAGACCCTGTTGATGGCGTGGCACGCCGTGTTCACGGCTTCCGTCCAAAAGCACTCGGGGGTCTTGAACTCTCCTAGCATCGTCCTCGCCATGTCGATGAGCGTCCTGTTCTTCCTCTCTACCACACCATTTTGCTGTGGTGTGTAGGGAGCGGAGAACTCGTGCTTGATCCCTTCCTCTTCAAGGAACTCCTCCACTTGAAGGTTCTTGAACTCGGACCCGTTGTCGCTTCTTATCTTTTTCACTTTGAGCTCAAACTCATTTTGAGCTCTCCTAAGGAAGCGTTTGAGAGTCCCTTGGGTTTCGGATTTTTCCTGCAAAAAGAACACCCAAGTGAAGCGAGAAAAATCATCTACAATAACTAGACCATACTTACTCCCTCCTATGCTCAGATAGGCGACAGGTCCGAAGAGGTCCATATGCAGCAGCTCCAGGGGTCTTGAAGTGGTCATCACGTTCTTGCTGTGATGTGCTCCTCCCACTTGTTTACCTGCTTGACAAGCTGCACAAGGTCTATCTTTTTCGAAATGCACGTTAGTCAAACCTATCACGTGTTCTCCCTTTAGAAGCTTGTGAAGGTTCTTCATCCCCACATGTGCTAAGCGGCGATGCCACAGCCAGCCCATGCAAGTCTTAGCCATTAAGCATGCATCTAGACCGGCCTCTTCTTTTGCAAAATCAACTAAATAAAGTTTGCCGTCTAATACACCCTTAAAAGCTAGTGAACCATCACTTCTTCTAAAGACAGACACATCTACATTTGTAAATAGACAGTTATACCCCATATGACATAATTGACTAACAGATAGCAAATTATATCCAAGACTCTCTACTAAAAATACATTAGATATGGAGTGCTCATTAGAAATTGCAATTTTACCTAAACCTTTTACCTTGCCTTGATTCCCATCACCGAATACAATTGAATCTTGGGAATCTTTATTCTTGACGTAGGAGGTGAACATCTTCTTCTCCCCCGTCATATGGTTTGTGCATCCGCTGTCGATAATCCAGCTTGAACCCCCGGATGCATAAACCTGCAAGGCAAATTTAGGCTTGGGACTTAGGTACCCAACTCTTGTTGGGTCCTACAAGGTTAGTCACAATTTCCTTAGGGACCCAAATGCAAGTTTTATCACCTTTGCATTTTGCCCCTAACTTCCTAGCAATTACTTTTCTGTCCTTTCTACAAATTGCAAATGAAGCATTCAAAGCACAATAAATTGTAGAAGGTTCATTTGCTATTTTCCTAGGAGCATGAATAACATTCCTTCTAGGCACATGATGAATAGCATTTCTTTTAGGAACAACATTTCTCCTAGTAACATTTCTATCATACACATAAGAGGAACTAGGAGCAAACATGGCATGAGAATCATTAACATATGAATCAAAAGCCTCATGACTTACATTTCTAGTTTGTCTTCTATCATGATACAAAAATGCATGGTTCCTTTTAGCACTAGTAGCCATAGGGGCCTTCCCTTTCTCCTTGGCGGGAATGGGAGCCTTATGGCTTGTTAAGTTCTTGGCTTCCCTCTTGAAGCCAAGTCCATCCTTAATTGAGGGGTGTCTACCAACCGTGTAGGCATCCCTAGCAAATTTTAGTTTTTCAAAATCACTTTTGCTAGTCTTAAGTTGAGCATTAAGACTAGCCACTTCATCACTCAATTTTGAAATGGAAACTAAGTGTTCACTACAGGCATTAATATCAACATCCTTACACCTAGTGCAAATTTCAACATGTTCAACACAAGAGTTGGATTTATTTGCTTCTACTAGTTTAGCATTTAAATCATCGTTTATGCTCTTTAAGTTAGAAATAGAATCATGGCATGTTGACACTTCACAAGCAAGCATTTCATTCCTCTTAATTTCTAATGCAAGAGATTTTTGAGCCTTGTTGGGGACTTGTTCTCAAATGCTTCGGTCCTGAGAGAGGGAAGAAAGTACAAGCGCGACGCAAAAGCAAATGCCAAGTCAGCGTGAACAGTACGGGGGTACTGTTCATCTATTTATAGACACAGGACGCAGCCTGTGACGAATTACAATTATGCCCTTTACAAAAGTTTACAACATTATGTTAGACCTCTATGGATAAAAAGGTCATTCTATCTTTATGTCGGTTTGCAACGCCGAAGCTCTATAAAAAGGAACCTTCGGCCATTTCCTGGGGACGATTTCAGCCGAAGCTACTTCTTCACGCAAGACCTTCGGCGCAACGAAGCATGGGCCCAACAAGCCTCTACAAACTTATCATGTTCTTCATACAACAGATCTTCTTGCTTTTCTAAAAGTATATTCTTTTCGTTCAAGGCATCAATTAATTCATTAATTTTGTCTATCTTAGATCTATCTAAGCCCTTGAACAAACATGAATAATCTACTTCATCCTCATCACTAGATTCGTCCTCACTTGAAGAAGCATAGGTAGAGTTGCGAGTACATACCTTCTTCTCCCTTGCCATAAGGCATGTGTGACGCTCGTTGGGGAAGAGGGTTGATTTGTTGAAGGCGGTGGCGGCGAGTCCTTCATTGTCGGAGTCGGACGAGGAGCAATCCGAGTCCCACTCCTTGCCTAGATGTGCCTCGCCCTTTGCCTTCTTATAATGCTTCTTCTTTTCCCTCTTGTTTCCCTTTTCCTGGTCACTTTCATTATCAGGACAGTTAGCAATAAAATGACCAATCTTACCGCATTTGAAGCATGATCGCTTCCCCTTGGTCTTAGTCTTGCTCGGCTGTCCATTGCGACCCTTTAGCACCGTCTTGAATCTCTTGATAATGAGGGCCATTTCTTCTTCATTAAGACTGGCCGCCTCAATTTGCGCCACCTTGCTAGGTAGCGACTCCTTGCTCCTTGTTGCCTTTAGAGCAATGGGTTGAGACTCGTGGAGTGGACCGTTCAACGCGTCGTCGACGTATCTTGCCTCCTTGATCATCATCCGCCCGCTCACGAATTTTCCAAGTACTTCTTCGGGCGTCATCATCGTGTACCTGGGATTCTCACGAATATTGTTCACGAGATGAGGATCAAGAACGGTAAATGACCTGAGCATTAGGCGGACGACGTCGTGATCCGTCCAACGCGTGCTTCCGTAGCTCCTTATCTTGTTGACAAGGGTCTTGAGCCGGTTGTATGTTTGAGTTGGCTCCTCGCCCCTTATCATCGCGAACCGTCCAAGCTCGCCCTCCACCAACTCCATTTTGGTGAGCAAGGTAGCGTCATTTCCCTCATGAGAGATCTTGAGGGTATCCCAGATTTGCTTGGCGTTATCCAAGCCACTCACTTTATTATATTCATCCCTGCACAATGAGGCTAGAAGAACAGTAGTAGCTTGTGCATTCTTATGGATTTGCTCATTAATGAATATAGGACTATCCGAACTATTAAAGTGCATTCCACTATCTACAATCTCCCATATGCTAGGATGGAGAGAGAATAGGTGACTACGCATTTTGTGGCTCCAAAATCCGTAGTCCTCCCCATCAAAGTGTGGGGGCTTGCCGAGTGGAATAGAAAGCAAATGTGAATTTGAACTTTGCGGAATACGAGAGTAGTCAAAAGAAAAGTTAGAATTAACCGGTTTCCTTTGTTTGTCGTGGTCGTCGTCCTTTTGGGAAGAAGAGGACTCATCGCTGTCGTAGTAGACGATCTCCTTGATGCGTCTTGTCTTCTTCTTCTTCCCATCTCTTCGCTTGTGGCCCGAGCCCGAGTCATTTGACTTGTCATCCCTTGGCTCGTTGACGAAGGACTCCTTCTCCTTGTCGTTGATCACAATTTCCTTCCCCTTAGGATCCATCTCTTCGGGCGGTTAGTCCCTTTCTTTGAAGAGAACGGCTCTGATACCAATTGAGAGCACCTAGAGGGGGGGTGAATAGGTGATCCTGTAAAAATTCAAAACTTTAAGCCACAAAACTTGTTAAGGGTTAGCACAAGTATGGCCAAGTGGCTAGAGAGGACTCAAAGCACGATAACCACAAGAAAGCAATCACAGAGTTGACACGGTGGTTATCCCGTGGTTCGGCCAAGTACAAAACTTGCCTACTCCACGTTGTGGCGTCCCAACGGACGAGAGTTGCACTCAACTCCTCTCAAGTGATCCAATGATCAACTTGAATACCACGGTGTTTTTCTTTCCTTTGATCTTTTCCCGTTTGCGAGGAATCTCCACAACTTGGAGTCTCTCGCCCTTACAATTGAGTTCACAAAGAAATACGGAGTAAGGTGGGGAATGAGCAACGCACACAAGACTCGAAAATCAGAGCAACAACACGCACACAAGTCGCAACAAGAGCTCGCAACGCAACACAGAGAGTTCACAACTCCACAAGAGCTCTATATGCTATCACAATGAAACGAATGCGTGAGATTGATGTCTTGGTGCTTAGAAGAGTTGTAGGAATGCTTGGTGTACTCCTCCATGCGCCTAGGGGTCCCTTTTATAGCCCCAAGGCAGCTAGGAGCCGTTGGGAACAAATCTGGAAGGCCATCTTTGCCTTCTGTCTCGTGGCGCACCGGACAGTCCGGTGCACACCGGACACTGTCCGGTGCCCGATTTGTTTCCTTAAATGGCGAAGCCGACCGTTGCCGACCGTTGCAGATCTGGCGCACCGGACAGTCCGGTGCACACCGGACAGTCCGGTGCTTCCTTCCGACCGTTGGCTCGGCCACGTGTCGCGCGCCGATCGCGCGGCTGACCGTTGGCCCGGCCGACCGTTGGCTCACCGGACAGTCCGGTGCACACCGGACAGTCCGGTGAATTTTAGCCGAAGTCGCCGGAGAAAAACCCGAGAGCGGCCTCTTCGGCCGAGGCAGCCTGGCGCACCGGACACTGTCCGGTGCACCACCGGACACTGTCCGGTGCACCACCGGACAGTCCGGTGCCCCAGACCGAAGCAGCCCCTTGGCTGTTCACAGCCAAGTCTTCTCTTCTCTTCTTCTATCTGTTTCTAACACTTAGACAAATATATTAGTACACAAAACCAATGTACTAAGGCTTAGAAACATACCTTAACTTGTGATTTGCACTTTGTTCATCCTTGGGCATATTTTCACATTTAAGCACTTGTGTTTGCACTCAATCACCAAAATACTTAGAAATGGCCCAAAGGCACATTTCCCTTTCACCCCCGCGTGCGGACCGTCCGCTGTTCACCAGGAAGCCTACAACGACACGACAACATCAATGGAGGAGGACGACATGCTCGGAGAAGACTTGGTTGACTACGAGGCCTCTCTAGAACGCCCAGGTATGGATGTAAATATTATTACATTTTCCGCTGATTATACTATTATCGGCGACGATGAACCTGTTGTTGCCCAGTTTGATTTTGGTCCTAAAGAAGCCGCCTTTACTAAACCAAAAGAATCGGTAAATCATTTAAAGCCGCTCTTCGTGCGCGGCCACATTGATGGGATACCGATTGCTAGGATGTTGGTAGATGGAGGGGCGGCTGTAAATCTAATGCCTTATTCATTGTACAGAAAATTAGGTAAACAAGATAACGAACTTGTCAAGACCAACATGACCCTCAGCGGTGTTGGAACTGATAGTTCGATCAAAGCCAAGGGAGTCACGTCCGTTGAGTTAACCATCGGGACTAAGACCCTTGCTGCTGCATTCTTTGTCGCTGATGTAGAAGGAAATTACAGTTTAATTCTAGGCAGAGATTGGATTCACGCCAATCAATGTATACCTTCTACATTACATCAAATGCTAATACAATGGGTAGGCGATGACATAGAACAAGTACATGCTGATGTATCGGCCTGCATCGCTGTGGCTGATGCCCCTGTACTCTGGACTTATGAGACTGCTACATGTCTCACAGGAGTAGATTTTTCTGATTATCAATTCATAAGTATAGATAAGAAAGGTTTCATTCCTGTAATGCTAGAGCCGATGGAGAATCAGCTAAATCCTAAATAAAGTTTAAATGATGAATACACACAAAATTCATGAGTCTCTAGACACGGACAGTTTGGCTTCCAAAGCCGGATGGTCTGGTCTTTCACAAAAGGGTTCGGACTTTAAGACCGAACATATATCACAGCAAAAGGACAGTATTACGGATGATCCGGTCCCTGAGACCGGAGAGTCCGCCGTCACACAAAGATCTTCTAATTCCTCTGTGGGGAACATGATAGAGGAATTCAGAGATCTTGATAAACTAGGACAGGGGTTTACATCGGCCGATCCTTTGGAGGAGATTGACATAGGAGATGGTAAAACTCCAAGGCCGACTTTTGTAAACAAGACCCTGGAGACCGATCCTAGAGATGAGATGATCGGTCTATTGAAGGAATATTCAGATTGCTTTGCTTGGAATTATACTGAGATGCCTGGATTAAGCCGAGAGATCGTAGAGCATCGGCTGCCTATTAAATCTGGTTTCAGACCTTTTAAGCAAAGAGCTAGAACATTTCGTCCAGATCTTCTCCCACGCATCAAGGACGAAATCCACCGGCTGCTAGAAGCTGATTTTATCAGACCTTGCAGATACGCAGAGTGGGTCTCCAATATTGTGCCGGTGGAGAAGGAGTCAGGTAAACTTAGAGTATGCATTGATTTTCGCAATTTAAATAGAGCAACTCCTAAAGACGAATATCCCATGCCCATAGCCGACACATTAATCAATAATGCATCAGGAAATAGAATTATTAGCTTCCTTGATGGTAATGCCAGATATAATCAGATTTTCATGGCCAAAGAAGATGCGTCTAAAACGGCCTTTATATGTCCAGGCTTCATTGGTTTATTTGAGTGGGTTGTCATGACATTTGGTTTGAAAAATGCTGGTGCTACTTATCAGAGGGCTATGAATTTGATCTTCCATGAATTGTTAGGAAACACTGTGGAAGTTTACATTGATGATATTGTAGTCAAATCGGCTGAGTTTAGTTCTCATATAGCTGATTTGCGCAAAGCCTTTGATAAAATGCGTCAGTATGGTTTGAAAATGAACCCACGTAAATGTGCTTTTGGAGTGTCGGCTGGTAAGTTTTTAGGATTTGTCATACATGAACATGGTATAGAAATAGACCCTGACCGAATCAAGTCTATTCGGAATGTGGGACCTCCGACCTGTAAGGTCGAGGTACAGAGGTTTCTCGGCAAGGTGAATTATTTACGAAGGTTTATTTCTAACCTAGCCGGGAAGATTGATGCGTTCACCCCTATTCTTCGGCTTAAGAATGATGCCGAATTCGCTTGGGGGGCAGAACAACAAGAAGCATTTGATCTCATCAAAAAATACTTATCTTCGGCTCCCGTATTAAAAGCACCACGAGCAGGAGTACCATTCCGATTATACATTGCAGCTGAGGATAAGGTCATTGGGGCTGTTCTGACACAAGAAACCGAGGGGATGGAGCATGTGGTGACATATTTAAGCCGAAGGTTGGTGGATGCTGAAACAAGGTACACTTTTATTGAAAAGTTATGCTTATGCTTGTTTTTTGCATGCACCAAATGTAGATGTTATTTACTGTCTAGTCATTGCACTGTTTCTGGTCAAGCCGATGTGATCAAATACATGTTGCATAACCCAATTATGAGTGGTAGAATTGGTAAGTGGGCTTATGCACTCATAGAATATGACTTGGCCTATGAACCATTGAAATCTATGAAAGACCAAGTCATAGCGGATTTTATTGCACTACAGGAAACGCCTAAATTTTCGTAGGCCGATATATTTTCGTCGGCCGGCCCACGAAAATAGAAGGTTATTTTCGTCGGTCCTCGTGACCGACGAAAATGCGGCCTATTTTTGTGGGTCAGGCTGTATTTTCGTCGGCTTGCCGACGAAAATACGAAAGTTATTTTCGTCAGCCTCTAAACCGACAAAAATTGTCTGTATTTTCGTCGGTCTGCGCTCGGCCGACGAACATACGTCATTTATTTTCGTCGGCCCCAGCCCGGCCGACGAAAATAAACTTTTAACGGGCCACTATTTTCGTCGGCCTCAATGAGGCCGACGAAAATAGAGGCCGTTATCTTCCATCCCGGCCTTCTCTCTCGTCTCTCACGTGCCCTCTCTCTCGTCTCTCACGCATCCGCCGCCGCCGCAGCCGCGCCGCGCACCGCCGCCGTGCCGTGCGCCCGCCCTCAGCCGCGCAACCGCCGCCGCGCCGCGCGCCCGCCCGCCGCGCCACCGCCGTCGCGGCCCGCCCACCGCACGCCCGCCCGCAGCCGCGCGCCCGCCTGCCGCCGCGCGCCCGGCCGCCGCCGCGCTGTCAGGTACATACTTGCCCCTGAACAGAGCGATGTATGTTATGCTTGCTTGCTTTTTTTGAAAAAAAATGTTATGCTTGCTTGCACGCCACGGGATAATTTGTTTGTTGGATCAGGTAGCAACCAAACCACACACATTTAGTAAAATCAGTTTGAATAACAGCATGCTAGAATGGGAGTTCTTCCTGTCAGATTCTGTTACTTTCATTTGTTCAATTATGGCCATGCAATCTATCTTAGCACAACCAGATCGGTTGACCATGTTTAACAACACTCTCTTTCGAATAGACAAGCTTGTCTTTCTAAGAGTTGCTTAAGTAGTGGTTTGAGAATATCAATATTTCAGATCATGTTGCTCTACTTCGAAGGCTAACAGAGTATACTGGGGCATACCCTGTAGCTCCACCTCTAGTAAAATTAGACACATGTCTAAAATAAAATGATTAAAAGTTATTAGATAATCAGTTTAGTGAAGGGACACTTGGCTTCTTTGAAACTACTGTTGCTCAGACTGTTCAAAAGTTTGCTAGGTATTGATAGCTGTTCATTATGTAGCTATCGTGTAGTATTCTGTGTTGGCAACCATCGTGTTGTTGTTTTTTGCAGGTTTTAGAAACATCACTTTATAGTGGAGGTGCTGCCGATTTTTTTATTGACAATAGTAATTTTTGTACATAGGTGTTCTTTCGACTTGACCTTCTCCACCGTGTTAGCTGGACTCGTACATTATTCTCAGGTATACATTGTTTTCGTAATTTCGGTTAATGTGTCATTTATTATTTACTATATAGTTATTAGCCACCCGTTCGGAGGGTGATGTCTTTTGTTTAATCTCCGAGATATTTTTAATGTTTAGAGTTCAGTTTTAATCGTTAACCGTAGCGAACCGTATGCGTCACCCGTTCGGGAACGGCGAACGTCACATTGGCTTGTGAGGTTCGCCGTTCCGGAATTGTCCACGTATTTTGGACAGCCTGAGAGTGTAAGCCGATGCTTGTGATTTGTGACATGTGCCTTACGATTGACGCGGAATTTCGGTTGTGTAACCCAGTTGTTCTCCAACGCACCATGTTCAGGCGTGTGCTTGGAGAGCAGCGGGGTTATGCTACCGAAATTTCGCGGCAATCGTAGGCTACACGTCACAAATCACAAGCATCGGCCTACACTCTTGGGTGGGTTTAGGGCCTTTACCTAATAGGGAGTTCACCTAAGCCACGGACGATCGTTGATGTTCTTTGTCTTTTGTTTAGCCTTTGAAATGGACGGTGATCGGAGGGTGATGTATGACGGGTGGAGAAAGGATGGGGCACATTCGAATGAATGGATGGGTGTAACAAAGGCTTTTCTTCAGCACGCTTTCAAAGATGCAACTGGTCGTCTAGTGAAGTGTCCTTGCAATCGCTGCGAGAACAAGTGGCCTCAGAAGAAGGAAGAAATGGAGAAACACCTTTGCAAAAGTGGGTTTATGCCGAACTACCTTGTATGGTACCGGCATGGAGAGTCTATTAGACACGTTGACGCGGAGGTGGAACTTGATGACGATCATGATAGGATGGATGACATGTTGCATGATCTTGGTAGGGATGTTGAAATGAACGCTGAGGAGTCGGGGCAGCTTCCACGCGATGCTCAGGAATTCTTCAGGCTACTCGCCGCGGGGGAAGAGAGACTGCACGAGCACACTCAGATGTTAGTTCTTGGGACTCTCACAAGACTAATGGCGATAAAGTCGAAGCACAACATTTCAAACAGTGCTTACAACGACATCGTCCAACTGATGGGCGAGGTTCTCCCGGAGAATCATAAGTTGCCAAAGAATATGTACTTCGCAAAGAAGATGTTGGCTGGTCTTGGGATGACATATGAGAAGATCGACGTGTGTCCCAACAGTTGCATGCTATTCTTTGAGGAGGATGACAAGCTGGACCGTTGTAAGCATTGTGAAGCTTCTAGATATGTCGAGGTGACAAATGATGAGGGTGAATTGGTAGTTACGAAGGTCGCAGCTAAGCAACTTCGTCGGTTGCCCATCATTCCTCGGCTTTCAAGGTTGTTCCTCAACAAGGAAATAGCTCTGCATATGACGTGGCCAAAGAATGGTGTACGTCTCATCACTGATCCAGACATAATGGTCCATCCGTCGGACGGTGATGCGTGGAAGGCATTTGACGAGTTTGATCCCGAATTTGCAAACGACCCTAGGAGTGTACGGCTTGGTCTATCGACGGACGGATTCACACCTTTCAATACCAGTGCAAGCCCTTACTCGTGTTGGCATGTCTTCATTGTGCCATATAATCTTCCTCCTGAGTTGGTCAATAAAGAAGAGTTCATGTTCCTTGCACTAGTCATCCCAGGCCCCGAGCATCCAGGGCCAAAGCTGAATATGTTTGTTCGCCCTTTAATTGAAGAGCTGAAACAATTGTGGAGAGGTGTGAAGGCTTATGACAGCCATACTGAAAAGGAGTTTACCATGCGCGCTGCTTATTTGTGGTCAGTGCATGATCTGCTGGCGTATGGAGATTGGTCTGGATGGTGTGTCCATGGTCGGTTGTGCTGTCCCATATGTATGAATGATACAGATGCATTCAGATTGAAGCATGGTGGGAAAGTGTCATTCTTTGATGCTCATCGACGTTGGACTCCATTCAAGCATGATTTTAGGAATTCGCTTACTGCATTCAGAGGTGGAGCCAAAATCAGAAATGGGCCACCAAAGAGGAAAACTGCACCGCAGATAATGGCATGGCATGCTTGTCTGAAGCAAGGAGAAAATGATAGGTTCCAAGGCTACGGGGAGGACCATAACTGGACCCATATTTCATCAATATGGGAGCTTCCGTATGCAAAATCCTTGATCATGCCGCACAACATAGACTTGATGCACCAAGAGTGTAACGTTGCTGAAAGCATCATAAGCACATGTTTCGATGTGACTGATAAAACGAAAGATAATATGAAGGCAAGAAAAGACATGGCTGAAATTTGTAAGAGGTCGATGCTCGAGTTGAAAGTAAGCGATAAAGGGCATGAAAGTAGGCCGCGAGCTGATTACTGCCTCAAGCCGAATGAAAGGAAAGAAATATTTAAGTGGTTGAAGAATTTGAAATTTCCAGATCGGTATGCGGCAAATCTGAAACGGGCAGTCAATCTGAAGACCGGTAAATTGATCGGTTTGAAAAGCCATGACTACCATATTATTATGGAGAGGCTGATGCCCGTGATGTTTCGAGGCTATTTTAAGGATGAGCTTTGGAGCATATTTGCAGAGTTGAGTTACTTCTATAGGGAAGTATGCGCAAAGACGGTATCGAAGAGGTTGATGCAGAAATTTGAGAAAGAAATTCCAATTCTTATTTGTAAATTTGAAAAGGTTTTCCCGCCAGGATTCTTCAATGTGATGCAACATCTAATTGTGCATTTGCCTTGGGAAGCTTTGGTAGGCGGACCAGTGCAATTCAGGTGGATGTATCCTATAGAAAGGGCGTTGAAAAAGCTCAGGGCGTCTGTCGGAACAAGGCTAGAGTCGAATGGTGTATTGCGGAGGCTTTTGCCCTTAAGGAGATATCTCAATTCTCAACCAGGTATTTCGCTCGAGCCAACAATGTGTTTGCGCCTTCAGTGCGACTTAGGTATAAGAAGAGCAATGTGCTTGGTCCGAGACCTGCCGAGAGGAGGCTCATCCGGCCGCATGGAGAATGGTGGGGCTTATTTCTGTTGTGTTAATTTTTTAATGTGAACGTGATTTCACTGGTTTACTTGTTTTATTAATGTTTGTAGGTCATGGGAAGACTTGACTTGGGACGGTACAGGCAGACGTCCCAAGGTGAACGCGGTGTTGGGTAGCCTCTGTCGCTTCTACTACCCTGGCATGGTGGAGCTGAATGGCGAGAGGTTCGCGGCTATGCAGTGGGCTGACTGGGGTCTAAAGGACTATGTCGAGCCAGGGGAGTCAGGGGAAAGCAGTAGCGGAGGGGGAAGTTCGGAAAAAAAAACGAAGGACTTGTCAGGTGGCTGTGTGGGACGAGTTCTGGGTGAGTTTACTTTCGTATATAAGCAATTCACTGAATTATTGCTTCTCCTAATCTTACTTTAACTTAACTTCTCCATTGATATGTAGGGGAGGTTCGAATTGCCGGATGACATCGAGGACGATCAGGCTCAGTGGGCACGTGTGAAGAGGCACTTTCGGAAGTGCGCTGATAAGGTCATCAAGGATGCCATGTACAATGCTCGCATCGCGGCCGTCAACTACTACTACAAGAAGATAAAGGGGCAGAAAATGAGCAAAGCATTAGGGGTGTTGGGGTCGTGCTTCGGTGCGCCGAAGGTCTCACACGAAGAAGCAGCTTCGGCTGAAGTCGTCTCCAAGAGATGGCCGAAGGTCCCTTTTCATGGAGCTTCGGCGTTTTAAACCGACATAGAGATAGAATGACCTTTTTATACATATAGGTTTGAGTCAATGCTATAAACTTTCGCAAGGGGCATAATTGTAATTTGTCACAGGCTGTGACCTGAGCCTATAAATAGATGAACAGTACCTCTGTACTAGACACGTGAACCTGTCATTTGCCCTCACATCACGCTTGCACTTTTGCCTTCTGCAAGACCGAAGGTACATTTGTAATTCAAAGTCATTTATGTTCATTAATACAAGTAGAGATAATTCTATGACAATATTTAAATGTTTATTTCATATTCTATGATTTATGTGAATGCTTCATTCTTCGTTGTTATGCTTACGGAGGTATGTCCTTCGTAACCTTCGTCCGAGATGCTTTATATCCCGAAGGGATATAATGTTATGGAGGACGAAGGACCTTAACACTTAACGTTTTTTGTGTTGCCTTGTTCTTAATTCTTAGCATTTGAGAACAAGTCCCCAACATTGGCGCCCACCTCCGGTCAACTCACTTCCACCTTTCTGAGCTGATGGCTTCGTTCAACACTCAAGCTGGAGCTGCTTCGGCTTCGAAGCTGGTGCTCCCGATAACAGGCGGTTCTTGCTCAGAGCCAGCTAACAAAAAGCAGAAGAAGGAGGCTCAGAGAAGGGTGCAGCATGTTGGAGTGCAGGGACCCTTCATTAAGTCAAAATGGTCTCACATTCCAATTACCTTCTCTCAGGAAGATCTTCAGCTCAAGGACTATCCTCACAATGATGCTATGGTCATTTCTTGTGTGATCAAAGGGTTTCTAGTTCACAATGTCCTAGTTGACACAGGCAGTGCAGCTGACATTATATTTGCCAAAGCCTTCAGACAGATGCAAGAGCCTGAAGACAAGATTCATGATGCTACGCACCCTCTTTGTGGCTTCGGAGGGCGGCAGATTGTGGCACTCGGGAAGATTACCATGCCGGTAACCTTCGGATTCGTTAATAACACAAGGACTGAGCAAATTGTGTTTGATATTGTTGACATGGAATACCCCTACAACGCCATTATTGGTCGCGGTACCCTAAATGCTTTTGAAGCAATTCTTCACCCAGCTTATCTCTGCATGAAGATACCTTCGGACCAAGGGCCTATTGCTATTCATGGGAGTCAGGAAGCTGCCAGAAGGGCCGAAGGAAGCTGGACTGATTCCAAGGCAATCCATAGTATAGATGGAGTTGAAACTGGTGAACAGTACAAGTTCAGGAGGGAAAAAGCAGCTTCGGCTGATCAGCCGAAGCCCATGCTGCTGTGTGAGGATATAGCAGAGCAGAAGGTGCTATTGGGTTCGCAATTATCTGAAGATCAAGAGAAAACCTTGATAAGGTTTTTATTCAACAATAAAGATGTTTTTGCATGGTCAGCCAATGATCTTTGTGGAGTGAATCGGGATGTTATTGAACATTCGCTCAATGTTGACCCATCCTTCAGACCCCGCAAGCAGAGGCTTCGGAAAATGTCTGATGACAAGGCCGAAGGGGCTCGCAACGAAGTAAAAAGACTCCTAAGTGCAGGAGTTATCAGAGAAGTGAAGTATCCAGAATGGCTAGCTAACACTGTTATGGTGAAGAAGGCCAATGGAAAGTGGAGAATGTGTATTGATTTCACAGATCTCAACAAGGCTTGTCCGAAGGACGAGTTCCCGTTGCCAAGGATAGACTCTTTAGTTGATGCAGCAGCTTCTTCGGAACTCATGAGTCTCCTGGATTGTTACTCAGGCTATCATCAAATCTGGATGAAAAAGGAGGATGAGCCGAAGACTAGTTTTATAACCCCAAGTGGTACATATTGCTATCTTCGGATGCCTGAGGGGCTTAAGAATGCAGGAGGGAGTTTCAGCAGGATGACTGCGAAGGTTCTCCAATCTCAGATAGGCAGAAATGTGTTGACCTATGTTGATGACATTATTGTAAAAAGCACGAAGCAAGAAGACCATATTGCTGATCTGCAGGAGACCTTCGCCAGCTTCAGACAAGCTGGTCTGAAGCTGAATCCAGAAAAATGTGTCTTCGGAGTAAAGAAGGGTAAGTTCCTTGGATGCTTGGTTTCAACAAAGGGAATTGAAGCTAATCCAAACAAAATCGAAGCTATACTTCGAATGGAGCCACCAACCACAAGAAAGGGGGCCCAAAGATTGACAGGAAGACTGGCATCTCTTAACAGATTTATATCCAGATCAGCGGAAAGAAATCTACCCTTCTTCGAGGTGTTAAAATCAGCTGAAGTCTTTCAATGGGGCCCAGCTCAACAAAAAGCTTTCGAAGAACTCAAGCAATACCTGATAGATCTAACAACATTAACTCCACCAATGCCAGGGGCTCCTCTGTTGTTGTATGTGGCAGCTTCGCACTCAGCAGTAAGTGCGGCGCTTGTGCAGGAGAAGTTTGATGGACAAATCAAGAAGCAGGTCCCAGTATATTTTGTATCTGAAGTCCTTAGTGTCTCAAAGAAAAATTATACAGAACTGGAGAAGGTGTTGTATGCCGTTCTAATGGCATCCAGGAAGCTTCGGCATTATTTTCAGGCATATAATATTATTGTTCCTTCTTCGCAGCCGTTGAAAGATATCATGAGAAATAAAGAAGCTACTGGCCGAATTGGAAAATGGGCTGCGGAGCTTAATGAATTTTACATTGATTATGTGCACAGATCCTCGATCCAATCTCAAGCATTGGCAGATTTTATTGCCGACTGGACGCCAGGGGCTCAAGGCGAAGAAGTGAATAAAGATGCCGAAGCATGGACAGTGTTTTGTGATGGCTCCTGGGGAACCTTCGGAGCAGGAGCAGCTGCTGTTTTGGTTTCACCGTCCAAGGTTAAAACTTGCTATGCAGCAAAACTGGACTTCAGCTGCACAAATAATATTGCTGAGTACGAAGCCTTGCTCCTGGGTCTTCGGAAACTAAAGGCGATGGGGATCAGGAGGGCGATCCTTAAAACTGATTCTCAGATTGTTTCGGGTCATATTGACAAAAGTTGCAAGGCTAAAGACCCGAAGCTTGAAAAATACCTAGACACAGTCCGAAGGATCGAAGCTTCTTTCGAAGGATTTTCTGTTAAGAATATCCCTCGAGGGCAAAATGAACATGCTGATTTGTTAGCCAGGTCTGCAGCACAGGGGCTGCCGCTACCTTCGGATGTATTCTTCGAAACAATAAAGGCACCTTCAGTGGAGTTACTTGAAAGAGCAGTTCTTACTATTTCTCCTGTGTACAGTGAAGATTGGAGAACTGAAATAATTTCTTACCTTCAGGGCAACTTCTTATCAGATGACGAAGCTTATAATAAAAGAATAGAGGCAAGAGCTCGTCCGTATGTCATTATAGAAGGGGAGTTATACAAACATGGAGTTTGTGCCCCTCTGCTCAAGTGCTTGTCTAGAGCCGAAGGTATAGAGTTGATGAAGGAGATACATGCAGGCCTTTGTGGATCCCACATCGGATCCAGGCCGTTACTTGGAAAAGTATTCCGTCAAGGATTTTATTGGCCGAAGGCAGCTTCGGATGCAGCTGAGTTAGTTCAAAAGTGCGAAGGTTGTCAGAAATGTGCAAAAGATCAAAAACAACCTTCGTCTTTGACACAGCTAATACAACCCATCTGGCCATTGCAAAGGTGGGGCCTCGATTTGCTGGGCCCGTTACCACCGGCTCAAGGCAATCTGAAATATGTTGTAGTTGCTGTGGAATATTTTTCCAAGTGGATTGAGGCGAAGCCATTAGCTACAATAACTTCGGCCACTGTCCAAAAATTTTTCTGGCAGAATATTGTCTGTCGCTTCGGAGTGCCGAAGGCTATAACCGTAGATAACAGAACACAATTTGACTCCGAAGAATTCAGGAATTTTTGTGATCAAATTGGCACGAAGATCCACTTTGCGTCAGTCAGGCACCCGGAGTCAAATGGGCTTGTTGAAAGGGCCAACGGCATCATAATGACAGGAATAATGAAGCTAATCTTCAATCAACCAAGGGGAAAGTGGCCAGATCAGCTTACCAAAGTGGTATGGAGCCATAACACAACAACATCAAGATCTACAGGCTTCACCCCATTTAAGTTGTTATTTGGTGACGAAGCAATAACCCCGGAAGAAGCCAAAGCTGGATCAATAAGAGTGGTAGCTTCGGCAGAATCAGGTCCCGAAGATACTTGTCTCGTGGAAAAAGATGCCTTAGAAGGGATCAGGCTTCAGGCCGTGGAGAATATCAATAAGTACCAGGCTGAAACAGTTAAATGGCGAGATAGAAAGGTCCGGCTAAAAAATATTGAGCCAGGACACTTGGTGCTTCGGAGAGTGGCCAATCCAGACACAGTGGGCAAATTGCAACTGAAATGGGAAGGGCCTTTCTTAGTAGCATCTTCGTCAAGGCCTGGTTCGTACAGACTGAAGGACATGGATGGCAATGAAATTCCAAGATCTTGGAATGCGGATGAGCTTCGGCGGTTTTATGTATAACTCGATGTAATTTTGACTTTTCTTTCCTTTTTCATGGCACCCTTTTCCTTTCTAAAGGGGGAGAAAGGTTTTTAATGGGGCCATCACATGTAATTTTTCTTTTTAGTTTTATAAGAGCAAAATCCCCCAAAGATGTACATGTAAAAGCTGAGAGCGCACCATCGAGTGCCGAAACTGAGAAAGAGAAGAAGCTCCAAAGACGTTCCCAAGGGGATGCAGAGCTTACAGCGAAAAGTCAACGCTGATTCCGCCGAAAGTAAAAGGCGAAGAAGCTCCAAAGACGTTCCCAAGGGAATGCAGAGCTTATACCGTCTAAGTAAAAGACGAAGAAGCTCCAAAGACGTCCCTAAGGGGATGCAGAGCTTACAGCGAAAAGTCAACGCTGATATTGCCTAAGTAAGAGGCGAAGAAGCTCCAAAGTCGTTCCTAAGGGAATGCAGAGCTAATGTGTGGTTGTTTCCAAGTAATGGCTGACAATATGGCTTCGGACATATGCTTCGGACATCCATTCGTGCATTACATTACATCATAACATTCGCATGCATAAGCATTCATTCATAGCATTTGTGTTCCCAAGTGGCTGCTTCGGCAAAAAAGCTTCGGAGAAGTGCCTTTTTATGACTTGTTACGCTATGTTGTGTGCAAAAGTGAAAAGTTCCGTTGCTTTGGCACAAAGAAAAGTTTCAGTATAAGGGAGAACTGGATTTTTATGAATCGTTGTGTAAAAGAGTAGTAGTCTTTTATGTTTTGTCATGTAAAGGAAAGCTTCGGCAGAAAAGAGAAAGTAGTTTTTAATGTTTTGTACAGAAAAGCTTCGGCAGAAAGGAGAAGTAGTCTTTTATGTTTTGTCATGTACAAAAAAGCAGAGCTTCGGCAAAAAGAGGGAGCGACCTTTTAGGCTTCGTTGTGTACGAAAAGAAGGGAAGGTGTTTTCCAATGTTGGTGACTTGTTCTCAAATGCTAAGAGTTAAGAACAAGGCAACATGAAGAGTGTTAAGTGTCAAAGTCCTTCGTCCTTCGAAGCATTATGTCCCTTCGGGAAATAATGAATTTCGGACGAAGGTCATAAGAGACATACCTTCGTAAATATAATAGGTAATAACGAAAGACTCATATAAAGCATGAGATATAATATAAGCATCATCATGGAATCATTTCTACTTTATTAACATGGGAAAATAGAAATGATTTCAAATTACAAATGTACCTTCGGTCCTGAAAGAAGGTAAAAAGTACAGGCGTGACGCAAAAGCAAATGTAAAGTCAGCGTGAACAGTACGGGAGTACTGTTCATCTATTTATAGACGCGGGACGCAGCCCACGTAAAATTACATCCATGTCCATTACATTTGTTAACGGTTTATGGAAATTTATTGAGGACCCCGAAGTCTTTTCATCTTAAGGTCGGTTCCCCCTTGTGCCATCGCGCCGAAGCTTCCCTGCGTACAGCTTCGGCTGCCCCCGACCTTCGTCTGGCTCAGCCTTCGTCCTGGTCGTGCTCCATATCCATAATTCTGAATCCGAAAATACCTGTTCATATAATTCACTTGGAAAACATTGTCAAATCATGTTTTTGAGGACCTTCGGAGGACGAAGGCCCCCAACAGTAGCCCCTCGCAATATTAATTTGTAAATAATAAATTCAGATTGCGATATGGACGAAGGCCTTGAGCCGAAGGTCCGAAAAAACACCTTCCCTTTGCTAGAATAGCAACATTCACTGACAAGCGGGGCCTTTTAACTTTCAACGCCCTAGGCGTATAAATAAGAACACATCGTGAATTCATTTGGTACACACGCTTGCCTTTTGCTTCGGCCCACTAAAAATTTTTAGCTCTTGCTCATTGAGATTTGCTGGTCTTTTTGATTTCGAAGCTTCGGCCTCGGGAACAAATTTTTAGTGTTTCCGAAGATGTCTGAAGACAAGAAGATCCCTGCTGAGACGAAGCTGAGTCTCGAGGAGGAGAAGAATCTGGGGTTCCTGATAGCGATGGCAGAGACTAATACAGAGAAAATCACGAAGGAGATTCTCGAAGGTTTGTCCGAAGATACTGATGACAGCGACAGCTATGATGTGGAAAGTGATGGGGAAGAGGCCGAAGATCGACCGTGGCGACCAAGTCACTCAGTTTTTGGGAAAACAACCATCAAGCAGAGTCACATTGATAATATGAGGGGGCGATACTTCCGAGACATATCTATTGTGAGAGCTGATGCCGGGGAAAAGACTTCTCCCACCCCTGAAGAAGATGAAGTTGTGATTTTCCGAAGCCTCCTCAAGGCTGGGCTTCGATTCCCCCTGAGCAATTTTGTTGTTGAGGTACTGAAAACATTCCAAATCTACCTTCATCAACTCACTCCCGAAGCTATTATAAGAATGGGGATTTTTGTCTGGGCTGTGAGAAGCCAAGGTTTGGAGCCAAACGCTAAAAGCTTCTGCAACATACACGAGTTATTGTACGAGACGAAGCCCTGGGGAAAGGAGCAATACCACAACAACTTTGGGTGCTACAGCTTCGGCGCCCGCTCCGGGTCAAGCTACCCTGTGCCAACCTTTCGGAAGAGGTGGCCCGGAGCCTGGATGTCTGAATGGTTTTATGTGAAAAATGATCTAACAGCGCAAAATAATGTCAAAAGTATCATTATGTACCCAATTTGGCAACGCTTCGGGCTTCGAAGGCCGAAGGTTGAAATGGATGAGGCAGCCGAAGAATGCCAAAGAGCCTTCGGCGCAGTCTGCTCCTTCATTGGGTCAAGGGACTTGGTCCAGGAGCACATTGCCTTCAGGGTATGGCCACTTGCAGAAAAGTGGGAAATGCCGAAAGAAACCATCAAAGAGTCCGACGAAGGCGGACTAGTCAGATTAAAATACACATTCAAATATGCAGATAAATTTATTGAACCTGATGATGACTGGCTGAAAAGCATTGAAACATTAAGTGATGAATTACTTGGGGCATTCTCGAAGGCTGAAAATACTGCACTATCAGCAGCCTTCGGAGGCCGAAAAAAGAAGAGACTGAACCGAGTGTTTGATGCAATCGGGTTCTTGTACCCTGATTATTGCTATCCCATTCGAAGGCAGAAGAGAAAAAACACAATCTCTGCAAAAGAAGAAGCTGCAGCTGCTCCTAGCGAGCCAGAACTGAAAAGGAAAAAGATAAAGGTTCTTACGCACCGGCCGCGTTATATTGAACCAGCTTCGGTGCCGGAGTTTACCGGGAAAACTTCTTCGGCCACCGAAGCTGAAAAACTAATCGAGCCAGCCTTGTTGCCAGAGATCGCAGAAACGGCCGAAATGCCACCAAAGATAGAATCAGAACACTCAAACATTTTGTTGCCAGAAACAAAAGAGAAAACCGAAGCGCCGCTCACAGAAAAAATTGAGGAGGTAAGAGAAGCAACTGAGGGCTCCAAAACATCAGAAGTTTTGAGTCCTACAGCAATCATTGGGACAGCAAAAAATGAAAAAGTGCCAGCTGCAACTCCGAAGAGAAAAAGAATGGCTAATGTGCTAGACGTATTGGAAACGATCAAATCTTCGAGCATACCTCCGAAGAAAGCTGCTGTTACTCCTGAAACAACAGCTGAAATCTCTGGTTCTACAGCTCCAGAGCAAGAGATTTCAGCCGAAGCTGGACCCTCAGAGCCCGCAAAAACTTTGGAAAGTGAGACAGAGAAAATAACAAAGCCAACTATTGAAGAATCTAGTGTTGTTGCCCCCGAAGCACCCCCCAAGACTCGTGATTATATTTTTCGTCATGCTTCGGGGAAAAAATTATCAGAAAAAGAAGAACAAGAGGCCCAGCATTATGCCCAAAAATTGAAATATCCGAAGGGAGCATTAATATTTAATGGCAGTGGAGAAGAAGACTTCTTGTACTGTCTTCCCGACAACAAGGAAATTTCTGTCTGTCGGGAGATAAGCAGAAGCTTCGGATTCCCAACTTTAGAAGACGGACTTTCGGTGCTATCAAAAAACGATCTGGCTGACAGCCTAGCTTATAACAGTTTAAAGGTATGATAAATGAAATCCTTGTATTTTTCCGTTCATTTAAACCCTCTGACACACACACATATTCCTTTTTGCAGGGCTTGATTCTTAGCAATGCTCTTAGAGCCCAGAAAGATACTGAAGACGAAGGGTGTACTATAGCCCTGAGCAACCTTCGTTCCGAAGTAATTGAACTGAGGAACGAAGGTCTCGAAAAAGACAAAATATTATACTCACTGATAGATAAAATAAAGGAGGACGAAGCTGCTTTCAAAAGTCAGGCTGAAGCTCAGAAACGCGAAATTGAAGACCTTCGGAAACAACTGGCCAGAGCCACAGAGGAACGTATACTTGAAGAAACAAAGCGTGAACTCAGCGATCAATGGGCAGATCACCTAGAAGTGACTGTTGAAGAGCTTCGTTCATCCAAAAAGAGATGCTACAATAAATCTATAGACTGTGTTAAAAAATTAAAGGCTAGCTTCGCCAAGGTCGGCGCATTCTCAAATGAAGAAAATTTTCTAAGGGGCAATCCCGAAAGTGTCATTGAATGGATTGACCACGAAGCTGAAGCCTTCGAAGAAATTTTAAATAGCCGAGGAGATATATGTGCCTTCTCTGGCGCCAGAGGGATTGCCACTATTTTAGAGAAGAAGGGCTGTGAACATGTGAAAATTTTAGCACAGTCCGAAGCCACCTTGTCGACTGAAGATATAAAAGATCCTTCAGCCGAAGCTAGCGCGGCTGGGGGAAAATTTTTCACCGACATCTGGGACAACGGTGGCCGAGAAATGGCAAGAGAAATTATTCAGAGAAGTGAAAAGGGCATCCATGATGCTAGAGAAGTGGCTAAGGCTGCTGAAAAGAGCACAGAGCCCGAAGGTCAATTAGGTACTAAATAATAGCTTCTACCGTATTGTAATCTTTAGGCTTTTAAGATCTGTTTGCGATTTGTAATAGTAATGTAGTCGTGTCCTGCTTCAGATCCGACTAAAGCGCCTTCGGGCCCTCAGCCGAAGGGGGACGACGAAATTAAAAAGATGGCCGAAGATATTATGGACGAAGTCGTCAATCGGCTTCTGAATGAAGCTGCAGGAGTCGTTTTGAGAGAGGATTAAACATTTTTGTAAAAAACTTCGGAAATGTAATATAATGTAACATTTTTGTAACCCCGAATGTAATATATCTATTTTTGCTACTCAATTCTTTACGATGCATGAAACTTTACACACGTACCGTTTTTGAGTTTGGCGAAAAAAAAAAACACCTTCCCTTCTTTTCATGCTTCGTGAAGAATATCCAAACTTCGTGTAAAAATTCTCCGAAGCTATACTTCCGAAGATGAAGATTGATTCTCTTTACGACCATGATTTTCTCTCTTTCAAATCATACTTTCGAAAATCAATATTGTGTCCCCTTCTTGGGACCACGATTTTCACTCTTTCAAATCATACTTCCGAAGATCAATATCGTGTCCCCTTCTTGGGCCATATGCAACATGATGTATGATGCTTATGCTATGCAAAATGATGTAATGATGTTATGCTACGTAGATGACATTTGTTCCGAAAGATACACACATCCCCACACAATATTTTTGTATCAGCACTGATTCTTCGCTGTAAGCTCTGCATTCCCTTAGGAACGTCTTTGGAGCTTCTTCGCCTCTTACTTAGGCGGTATAAGCTCTGCATTCCCTTAGGAACGTCTTTGGAGCTTCTTTGCCTTTTACTTAGGCGGTATAAGCTCTGCATTCCCTTAGGAACGTCTTTGGAGCTTCTTCGCCTTTTACTTAGGCGGTATCAGCGTTGACTTTTCGCTGTATGCTCTGCATTCCTTTTGGAACGACTTTGGAGCAGAAAACTTACGCTGCGCTCCCTTCGGAACGACTTTTTGTGACTTCGTCAGACTTACTCTGCGTTTCTTAGAACGACTTTTTTTTGTGTTGCCTTTCTGAGCTGATGGCTTCGTTCAACACTCAAGCTGGAGCTGCTTCGGCTTCGAAGCTGGTGCTCCCGATAACAGGCGGTTCTTGCTCAGAGCCAGCTAACAAAAAGCAGAAGAAGGAGGCTCAGAGAAGGGTGCAGCATGTTGGAGTGCAGGGACCCTTCATTAAGTCAAAATGGTCTCACATTCCAATTACCTTCTCTCAGGAAGATCTTCAGCTCAAGGACTATCCTCACAATGATGCTATGGTCATTTCTTGTGTGATCAAAGGGTTTCTAGTTCACAATGTCCTAGTTGACACAGGCAGTGCAGCTGACATTATATTTGCCAAAGCCTTCAGACAGATGCAAGAGCCTGAAGACAAGATTCATGATGCTACGCACCCTCTTTGTGGCTTCGGAGGGCGGCAGATTGTGGCACTCGGGAAGATTACCATGCCGGTAACCTTCGGATTCGTTAATAACACAAGGACTGAGCAAATTGTGTTTGATATTGTTGACATGGAATACCCCTACAACGCCATTATTGGTCGCGGTACCCTAAATGCTTTTGAAGCAATTCTTCACCCAGCTTATCTCTGCATGAAGATACCTTCGGACCAAGGGCCTATTGCTATTCATGGGAGTCAGGAAGCTGCCAGAAGGGCCGAAGGAAGCTGGACTGATTCCAAGGCAATCCATAGTATAGATGGAGTTGAAACTGGTGAACAGTACAAGTTCAGGAGGGAAAAAGCAGCTTCGGCTGATCAGCCGAAGCCCATGCTGCTGTGTGAGGATATAGCAGAGCAGAAGGTGCTATTGGGTTCGCAATTATCTGAAGATCAAGAGAAAACCTTGATAAGGTTTTTATTCAACAATAAAGATGTTTTTGCATGGTCAGCCAATGATCTTTGTGGAGTGAATCGGGATGTTATTGAACATTCGCTCAATGTTGACCCATCCTTCAGACCCCGCAAGCAGAGGCTTCGGAAAATGTCTGATGACAAGGCCGAAGGGGCTCGCAACGAAGTAAAAAGACTCCTAAGTGCAGGAGTTATCAGAGAAGTGAAGTATCCAGAATGGCTAGCTAACACTGTTATGGTGAAGAAGGCCAATGGAAAGTGGAGAATGTGTATTGATTTCACAGATCTCAACAAGGCTTGTCCGAAGGACGAGTTCCCGTTGCCAAGGATAGACTCTTTAGTTGATGCAGCAGCTTCTTCGGAACTCATGAGTCTCCTGGATTGTTACTCAGGCTATCATCAAATCTGGATGAAAAAGGAGGATGAGCCGAAGACTAGTTTTATAACCCCAAGTGGTACATATTGCTATCTTCGGATGCCTGAGGGGCTTAAGAATGCAGGAGGGAGTTTCAGCAGGATGACTGCGAAGGTTCTCCAATCTCAGATAGGCAGAAATGTGTTGACCTATGTTGATGACATTATTGTAAAAAGCACGAAGCAAGAAGACCATATTGCTGATCTGCAGGAGACCTTCGCCAGCTTCAGACAAGCTGGTCTGAAGCTGAATCCAGAAAAATGTGTCTTCGGAGTAAAGAAGGGTAAATTCCTTGGATGCTTGGTTTCAACAAAGGGAATTGAAGCTAATCCAAACAAAATCGAAGCTATACTTCGAATGGAGCCACCAACCACAAGAAAGGGGGCCCAAAGATTGACAGGAAGACTGGCATCTCTTAACAGATTTATATCCAGATCAGCGGAAAGAAATCTACCCTTCTTCGAGGTGTTAAAATCAGCTGAAGTCTTTCAATGGGGCCCAGCTCAACAAAAAGCTTTCGAAGAACTCAAGCAATACCTGATAGATCTAACAACATTAACTCCACCAATGCCAGGGGCTCCTCTGTTGTTGTATGTGGCAGCTTCGCACTCAGCAGTAAGTGCGGCGCTTGTGCAGGAGAAGTTTGATGGACAAATCAAGAAGCAGGTCCCAGTATATTTTGTATCTGAAGTCCTTAGTGTCTCAAAGAAAAATTATACAGAACTGGAGAAGGTGTTGTATGCCGTTCTAATGGCATCCAGGAAGCTTCGGCATTATTTTCAGGCATATAATATTATTGTTCCTTCTTCGCAGCCGTTGAAAGATATCATGAGAAATAAAGAAGCTACTGGCCGAATTGGAAAATGGGCTGCGGAGCTTAATGAATTTTACATTGATTATGTGCACAGATCCTCGATCCAATCTCAAGCATTGGCAGATTTTATTGCCGACTGGACGCCAGGGGCTCAAGGCGAAGAAGTGAATAAAGATGCCGAAGCATGGACAGTGTTTTGTGATGGCTCCTGGGGAACCTTCGGAGCAGGAGCAGCTGCTGTTTTGGTTTCACCGTCCAAGGTTAAAACTTGCTATGCAGCAAAACTGGACTTCAGCTGCACAAATAATATTGCTGAGTACGAAGCCTTGCTCCTGGGTCTTCGGAAACTAAAGGCGATGGGGATCAGGAGGGCGATCCTTAAAACTGATTCTCAGATTGTTTCGGGTCATATTGACAAAAGTTGCAAGGCTAAAGACCCGAAGCTTGAAAAATACCTAGACACAGTCCGAAGGATCGAAGCTTCTTTCGAAGGATTTTCTGTTAAGAATATCCCTCGAGGGCAAAATGAACATGCTGATTTGTTAGCCAGGTCTGCAGCACAGGGGCTGCCGCTACCTTCGGATGTATTCTTCGAAACAATAAAGGCACCTTCAGTGGAGTTACTTGAAAGAGCAGTTCTTACTATTTCTCCTGTGTACAGTGAAGATTGGAGAACTGAAATAATTTCTTACCTTCAGGGCAACTTCTTATCAGATGACGAAGCTTATAATAAAAGAATAGAGGCAAGAGCTCGTCCGTATGTCATTATAGAAGGGGAGTTATACAAACATGGAGTTTGTGCCCCTCTGCTCAAGTGCTTGTCTAGAGCCGAAGGTATAGAGTTGATGAAGGAGATACATGCAGGCCTTTGTGGATCCCACATCGGATCCAGGCCGTTACTTGGAAAAGTATTCCGTCAAGGATTTTATTGGCCGAAGGCAGCTTCGGATGCAGCTGAGTTAGTTCAAAAGTGCGAAGGTTGTCAGAAATGTGCAAAAGATCAAAAACAACCTTCGTCTTTGACACAGCTAATACAACCCATCTGGCCATTGCAAAGGTGGGGCCTCGATTTGCTGGGCCCGTTACCACCGGCTCAAGGCAATCTGAAATATGTTGTAGTTGCTGTGGAATATTTTTCCAAGTGGATTGAGGCGAAGCCATTAGCTACAATAACTTCGGCCACTGTCCAAAAATTTTTCTGGCAGAATATTGTCTGTCGCTTCGGAGTGCCGAAGGCTATAACCGTAGATAACGGAACACAATTTGACTCCGAAGAATTCAGGAATTTTTGTGATCAAATTGGCACGAAGATCCACTTTGCGTCAGTCAGGCACCCGGAGTCAAATGGGCTTGTTGAAAGGGCCAACGGCATCATAATGACAGGAATAATGAAGCTAATCTTCAATCAACCAAGGGGAAAGTGGCCAGATCAGCTTACCAAAGTGGTATGGAGCCATAACACAACAACATCAAGATCTACAGGCTTCACCCCATTTAAGTTGTTATTTGGTGACGAAGCAATAACCCCGGAAGAAGCCAAAGCTGGATCAATAAGAGTGGTAGCTTCGGCAGAATCAGGTCCCGAAGATACTTGTCTCGTGGAAAAAGATGCCTTAGAAGGGATCAGGCTTCAGGCCGTGGAGAATATCAATAAGTACCAGGCTGAAACAGTTAAATGGCGAGATAGAAAGGTCCGGCTAAAAAATATTGAGCCAGGACACTTGGTGCTTCGGAGAGTGGCCAATCCAGACACAGTGGGCAAATTGCAACTGAAATGGGAAGGGCCTTTCTTAGTAGCATCTTCGTCAAGGCCTGGTTCGTACAGACTGAAGGACATGGATGGCAATGAAATTCCAAGATCTTGGAATGCGGATGAGCTTCGGCGGTTTTATGTATAACTCGATGTAATTTTGACTTTTCTTTCCTTTTTCATGGCACCCTTTTCCTTTCTAAAGGGGGAGAAAGGTTTTTAATGGGGCCATCACATGTAATTTTTCTTTTTAGTTTTATAAGAGCAAAATCCCCCAAAGATGTACATGTAAAAGCTGAGAGCGCACCATCGAGTGCCGAAACTGAGAAAGAGAAGAAGCTCCAAAGACGTTCCCAAGGGGATGCAGAGCTTACAGCGAAAAGTCAACGCTGATTCCGCCGAAAGTAAAAGGCGAAGAAGCTCCAAAGACGTTCCCAAGGGAATGCAGAGCTTATACCGTCTAAGTAAAAGACGAAGAAGCTCCAAAGACGTCCCTAAGGGGATGCAGAGCTTACAGCGAAAAGTCAACGCTGATATTGCCTAAGTAAGAGGCGAAGAAGCTCCAAAGTCGTTCCTAAGGGAATGCAGAGCTAATGTGTGGTTGTTTCCAAGTAATGGCTGACAATATGGCTTCGGACATATGCTTCGGACATCCATTCGTGCATTACATTACATCATAACATTCGCATGCATAAGCATTCATTCATAGCATTTGTGTTCCCAAGTGGCTGCTTCGGCAAAAAAGCTTCGGAGAAGTGCCTTTTTATGACTTGTTACGCTATGTTGTGTGCAAAAGTGAAAAGTTCCGTTGCTTTGGCACAAAGAAAAGTTTCAGTATAAGGGAGAACTGGATTTTTATGAATCGTTGTGTAAAAGAGTAGTAGTCTTTTATGTTTTGTCATGTAAAGGAAAGCTTCGGCAGAAAAGAGAAAGTAGTTTTTAATGTTTTGTACAGAAAAGCTTCGGCAGAAAGGAGAAGTAGTCTTTTATGTTTTGTCATGTACAAAAAAGCAAAGCTTCGGCAAAAAGAGGGAGCGACCTTTTAGGCTTCGTTGTGTACGAAAAGAAGGGAAGGTGTTTTTTCGCCTTCGGCTCAAAATACTGATTTCGTCCACAACAAAGCGTCTCAAGCAAAGGGTAAGAATATATTACAAGGTATGTACAAAGTTCCTTGAAGATAGTCTAGCTGTGTTTACAAGAATTGTTACAAAAATATCCTGAGTTTTTCTACAGTACACTTCTACTGATCTTCATTAAGTCTTAGCTTCGACGACATAATTTAGGCATCATCTTCACCTTCGTCATCCTACATAAATTAAGAGTTTATGAGTAAAAATCAAGAGCAAAGGAAAAGGTAACTCCGAAGTATCATTTCTTACTGGTTCAAGATGACTTCGTGCTTCGTCTCCAGCTTTCTCCCGCCCGCCTTTTGTCCATATCATTTTTATAAACCTATTGGAGATGCTTCGGGCGAGGTCAGGCATATCATCCAGGATTGATGGAGATAAGATGAAGTTGGGCCTGTTGACAATTTTTCCGTGTTCGCAGCCGGCCTTCAGAAATGCAGCAGCGGTCCCTCGAGAAGCCACCCAGGCACAGAAGTCACCATGCCCAGCTATGACTTCGTCGAGCTCGTCAATCTCCCCCTCAATGTGTTCAAAGGTTTTTGGTAGATCTTCAGCCGAGGGGGTAAATTTTTCGCTGCTAGCTCCAACCGAGTAAAAAATCTTTCTTAATCGTTGAATGCACTTGTTGCTAAATTCCAGGCATTTTTCTTGAAGATTTGTCAGTAGTTTTCTCAAATCTGAATTCTGCTGAGCTTCGGCTTCAAGTTTTTCATTGAGATCTTGTTTTTCTCGTTCGAACTGCTCGGACTGGCGGAGAAGCTTCGAGTTTAGTTCTGATATTTTTGCTTCAGCTTCCGCCAGTAAGCCTTCGGCTGCCTGGAGCTCAAAGTTCTTTTTCTCAAAAGCATCTGATTGCTCCTTTATTTTGTTTTCCAAATTTCCGATTATAATTTCATGCTTCTTATCTTCAAGATCTTGCTGCATTTGCAAGGCTTTGCTCAATAACATACTCTACACAAACACAACCTTCGTCAGACATGTTTTCATTAGAAGCAATAAAGGTTAAGAAACAAGTCATTCACCTTGAAGTTGGAGTAAAATAAACTACCAACGACATGTTGTCGTCGGTAGCGGCTGATGTCTGACTCCAGCTTCGGAAAACCGATACTCTTTGATAGAGTACCGATGACCTTAGCCCCAGCTGAGTCCCGGATGCAGCCCAGTTGTTCATCATCTACACCCCCAAATAGGAGGGCACCTGACTTGTACCCGCAAGACTTGGCGTAGTCTTTAAGTTCTTCTATTTCGTCCTTCGTCAGATGTTGCCCAACTAAGTTCTGGAAAGTGTATGCTTCGTCGTCCGAAGGGTCTTCGGCTATTTCTTTTCCTTTCTTAGGCACTGTGGCCATGGTTTTTCAGTAGTCGCACCAGCTTCTTCCGCAGCCATGTCTTCCAAAATCTTGTTGATATTCTCAATCGTGGATTTTAAGTTTGTATCTTCGGCTGTAGCGGCTTCGGTAGCCGCGACCCCCGAAGCTACGCCTTCAACGATTGCTGTACCTTCGGCAGCTGCCGTTTTTTGGATTGACGCCCTTGGCGGCGTCTTATCGATAACTTCAGTTACCGCAATGATTCTTTGCCGCTTGGGTTTGCTTGTCTTCGTTTGATCCGGCTCGTCCACCTTTTGAAAAAGCTTCGTCAGTTGGAGCCCTAGTGGACTTAGCTTCGTAGGCATGGGTTCAGTCATTACCTTTAAAATTTCTTCTATGTCGCTAGTAGAAGGCGGTGTGGGGGTTCTCTCTTCTTCGGATATTTTCCGTTTCGGAGTTGATATTTTCCTTTTCTTCGGAATTTTCTTCTCTGCTGCTGGTTGCTCTTCATCCTTGGTCAGAATTTCAGCCACTCTTTTTCTTTTGTGGCCTTCGGCACCCTTATTCAACTGCTCATAGTCTGGATACTCGAAGCCCAGGGCATCGAATACTCGGTTCAGCCTTCGCTTCGGTCGGGTGCCGAAGGCTGCTGTCATTAATTGATCCTCCTTTTTGGAGTAATTCCCCAAGATTTCATTGCACATTGTCTCAACTGTGTCTAACCACTCTTTGCAGGGTTTCTTAAAGTACTTCTTGAATTTAAAGTGATAAGGCAGACGAACAAGCTCCCCCTCCTTCTTCTCTCCCTCCAGCTTCGGCATCTCCCACTCTTTTAAAGTAGGGAAAACTCTGAATGCTAAAAATTCCTGAACTAGATCCCTGGTGCCAATATGTTCTGAAATAATTTCGAATTCACCCAGAGCGGCCCAGGTAGGACCCTTTAAATCGCCGATGTGGCAGCGTGGCCTCGTCTCTCCGAAGATTAATTCCAGAGGGCTTTGTACCAATTTTTCTCTGTCTTCGTCAACTTTTACGTAGAACCACTCAGACTTCCAGCCTGCTGGCCATTTGCTTCGGTAGCTGATGACAGGATACTTTGTTGTCTTCCGGTAGGCAAAATTGTAACAGCCGAAATTATCATGTAGTCCGTCTGTTCTGGCCTTTGTTTGGTAATGTAATTCGTGGGCTCGGCAGAAGCTGTCGGCAAACGGTTCCACAGCTTGGCTTCGGAGGGCCCAGATATAAACATTGAGTCTAACGATGGCGTTAGGAGTCAATTGGTGAAAATAAATGCCAAATTTTTGCAACACATCTCCAATAATTCCATGGAGAGGAAATCTCAGCCCAGCTTTTAAAAAGCTTTTGAAAATTACAATCTCATCCTTCTCTGGCTTCGGGGTAGTCTCCTCTCCCCCGAAGCGAAGTAGCTTCTTCTGATTTTCATTGAAAAAACCTGCTTTCACCATCTTCGCAAGGTCAGCTTTTGAAACAGTTGATTTTCCAAAATCCAGGTGACTGGGCTTGCTGGGTGTAGCAATGTGGTAGTCATCCTCGGAGTCGGTCCCATCAATGTTTTCTTCTTCGGCTGTTGTCGGGTTTGCTTCGGCACCAGGCCTCTCTTCCACAGTCACTAGACCGGAGCGCTGCATCGCTTCGGAGATGGGCACAGTGCCTGAACTTTCGGCTTCGTCTCCCTCACGAACAACTTTGGCAGTAGATCGCACTCTCGCCATTTGATTCTGAGTTTGGGGAAGTCAGAAACCTTTTTCTTTTTTCTTTTTTCCCGAAGCTCTTCTTTCTGACGAAGCAAGCGTCGAGACGGACCTTCGTTCGATTTTGGGATTTAAGCTTCGGCTATGATGGAAAATTTCGGCAGCAAAACAGTGCAAATAGCAATGAATGCTGTGGTAACTTCACACCTACCTGCTTGTTTATATAGTACTGCAGGTAAGAAGGCGAAGCGGCGGAATTGTTACACCAGGCGCGCTGTAACTTATACTCGCTGCGCAGTGGACCGCAAGGATCAAACAGTAACTCTGCAAGGTGGGACCGACACGCGCTCGGAAGTCGGATCGTTTCTCCGCAACGAGCTCAGGGAAGGTGTTTTTTGGACCTTCGGCTTCCCGAAGCTGAAGAGGCTTTTTTCACGGGTCAGGCTCGTTACGAAGAACGATCTAGCACCGCGAAAGGGGCTACTGTTGGGGTCGTGCTTCGGTGCGCCGAAGGTCTCACACGAAGAAGCAGCTTCGGCTGAAGTCGTCTCCAAGAGATGGCCGAAGGTCCCTTTTCATGGAGCTTCGGCGTTTTAAACCGACATAGAGATAGAATGACCTTTTTATACATATAGGTTTGAGTCAATGCTATAAACTTTCGCAAGGGGCATAATTGTAATTTGTCACAGGCTGTGACCTGAGCCTATAAATAGATGAACAGTACCTCTGTACTAGACACGTGAACCTGTCATTTGCCCTCACATCACGCTTGCACTTTTGCCTTCTGCAAGACCGAAGGTACATTTGTAATTCAAAGTCATTTATGTTCATTAATACAAGTAGAGATAATTCTATGACAATATTTAAATGTTTATTTCATATTCTATGATTTATGTGAATGCTTCATTCTTCGTTGTTATGCTTACGGAGGTATGTCCTTCGTAACCTTCGTCCGAGATGCTTTATATCCCGAAGGGATATAATGTTATGGAGGACGAAGGACCTTAACACTTAACGTTTTTTGTGTTGCCTTGTTCTTAATTCTTAGCATTTGAGAACAAGTCCCCAACAAGGGGCCAATGAGATCTACCTCACAGAGGAGCAGTACCTGGAGAGCGTTGTGGATTGGCTGGCGAAGGACATGGAAGCCTGGAGGTGGTTGGCAAAGAGATGGGCGTCGCCTGAGTGGATTGCAGAGTCCAACAAGCACCGTGTCAACCATGGCACTGAAGGACCAGGGCATAGGTACGGCGCCGATGGACACCTTGGTACCGCACGCCGCATGGTAAGTATATAAATCAAACTTGTATGTTACATCTATGAAAATTATATGGTTTAACTCTTCTTTTTCATGCAGGAAGCTGAAAGTGGAGTTGCTCCAAGTTTTATGGAGGTTTACGTCCGTGGTCACCGTGGCCCTGATCCGGCGAACCCTGATGAGCTATGCAGCGAGGCGGCAAGGGAGAAAATGGTAAACAAGTTGTATTTACGAATTAAATTGCATGTTTTGTGTCTAACTCCAACTCTAACTTTCTTTGCAGAATGCATATGGGGAGGAAATGACTCAACGCCATGGGCCTGATTTCGACTGGATGCATTCAGACTTAGATGCCTCGGCGTTGTACCACAGTGGTGGGGGTAGAAAGCATGGCAGGTGAGGTGGTTGTCTTTGATTCGACAATTTCATTAACAAGAATGTGTCCACTTAATGGCTCAACTATGTGTATCATGCAGGTTTGCCTTTGGCACCGGCGTTGTGGAGTACAATAGGACATTAGGTCAAGGGAAAGCATCGTCTTCGGCAGGGAGTTCTCGCTCCTCCAAGTCTGCTCGAGAGGCTGAGCTGGAGGAGGAGACTCGGGCAGCACAGGAGCAGGCTCGAGCAGCACAGGAGCAGGCTCGAGCAGCGCAGGAGCAGGTTGGACAGCTGACGCAGTATATGGCTTCTTATTTTCAGGTAATCCGTCTATCTCATCACGTGTCGTCATTGAATTCAAAGTATAATGTTGTGATTCTAACGTTTCATCCATTTGCAGGAAATGACTACTCGACTCGGCCCTGATATGAACTTGCCAGCTTTTCGCCCTCCCCAGGTAACACTATCTGAACACTTCAATTCCATAGCAACTCTTTTTTTATTATAAAAAATGGCTCGCAGGCACAAGGATGGGGACAGTGGCCAGGACAAGCTCCAGCGTCGCAGCCACAGTGGACTGGTGTTGGGTGGACGCAGGCACCTCCAGGCACTTGGACACCTCCACCACCCCAAGGATCGCAGCCAGTCCCGGGATGGGTGCCACCGGTCTTCCAGCCACCAGCGGGCTCTCAGCCATTTCAAGCGTGGATGGCACCGCCACCGACGGGGTGGGTGCCACCACCTCAGGGGTGGCCAGCACAACAGTACCCGTGGATGCATGCACAGCCTCCTCCTCACCATGGATCACAGGTGACGTTCCATGTTTAGTTTTATGCAAATATTGACCAAACACAGCCTTATTTGAATGATTGATGAATTGCAGGGTTCAGCGTCACATGCTCAGGGATCGGAGGGTGCTGTCAACGTCCAAGACTTCCTCGTCCATGGTTCTGGAGGGAGTGGCCACCTTCCTGGTGGCGGAGGAGGGAGTGGCCAAAACTCACATAGCCCGCCGGAGTGAGTAGTGACTTTGTTTATGGACTATGTATGGATATGTATAGACTTTGTTTATGGTTCTGGAGGGAATGACTTTGTTTATGTATGGACTATATATGGACTATATGTATGGAATATGTTTGAAACAATTATGTAATTGCTTGTAAATGTTGTTTGTGAAAACTGTATTGTTTGTGAAATCTGTATATGTGATTGTGTATATGTTTATTTTGCTGTGAATTAATAAAAGGTGCAGAAAAATCTGTTTTTGGGGGGTATCATGAATTTTCGTCGGCCTGGGTGGTGGCCGACGAAAATACGTGCCCAGATATTTTCGTCGGCCACCACCCAGGGCCGACGAAAATTATGTTCCTATTTTCGTCGGCCTCAGTGGCCGACGAAAATAGTCAGCCGACCAACTATTTTCGTCGGCCTTGGGGAAGCCGACGAAAATAAGTCGTTTTCGTCGGTACCGACGAAAATAATTCCCTATTTTTGTCGAACTTATTTTCGGCGGCTATTTTCGTCGGCCTGCCGACGAAAATAGGCTATTTTCGTCGGTTTAGGCTTATTTTCGTGGGTTTTTGGCCCACGAAAATTTAGTCGTTTCCTGTAGTGTTGTAGAACATCGGGTTAATGATATTCATGAACTAGACATGTCATACCTCACTATTACTCCTTGGACTTTATATTTTGATGGATCGGTTTGCAATGAAGGGCAAGGAATTGGCATTGTGCTTGTTTCACCAAGTAATGTCTCCTTTGACTTTTCTAGCCGATTGAAAACTTATTGCACTAATAATCAAGCTGAATATGAGGCCCTCCTATTCGGCTTAGAACTTTTAAATGGTATGGGAGTAAAACATGTGAAGGTATTTTGTGATTCTCAGCTGGTTGTCCAACAAGTGTTAGAAGAATATCAATGTTTTGATGGTACTCTAAATAGTTACCTTGAGAAATGTTGGAGCATAATTCATTCTTTTGACGAATTCAGTATTTGGCATATCTCTAGAGTTGAGAATCATAGAGCTAACGATTTGGCACAAGATGCATCAGGTTATCGGATAAAGAGAGGAAAGTTTCACAAAACTGAAAATCTGATAACCGGTGCAAAGCCAAATTCCCAGGTCGCGGACCGTCCGCGTGATGACGCCGGACCGTTCGGGGTTACCAGAAATGTTCTTTTGATCAATTCGGCTGACAATGAGGCCAATGCAAGTGATTGGAGGACACCTATACTTAATTATCTACGAAATCCCAATATCAGGACAGATAAGAACATTCGGCGAACAGCTTTCAAGTATGTTTTGATGAGTGATGAACTTTACCGCCGAACAGTCAACGATATCCTGCTTAAGTGCTTGGGCCCAGATGATGCCATATTAGCCATGGCCGAAGTACATGAAGGAATTTGTGGTACTCATCAATCAGCTCCAAAGATGAAGTGGTTGTTGCGAAGGTCTGGTTTTTATTGGCCTAGTATGATAGCTGATTGTTTCAAGTACTACAAGGGTTGCCAAGTGTGTCAAAAATTCGGCGACCTACAGTTAGTCCCTGCAGCCGAATTACATCCTATCATCAAGCCTTGGTCGTTCAGAGGATGGGGATTAGACTTTATTGGAGAAATTCATCCTTCATCATCAAAGGGGCATCGGTTTGTGTTAGTTGCCACTGACTACTTCACCAAATGGACTGAAGCCGTTGCTCTAAAGAACATGACACACAAGGAGGTAATTGAGTTTATAACTGAGCATATTATTCATAGATTCGGCATTCCCCAGACCTTAACTACAGATCAAGGTACTTCTTTTATGTCAAAGGAGGTACATGAATTTGCTGAATTATACAGAATTAAGCTGCTTAATTCATCTCCATATTATGCTCAGGCCAATGGACAGGCCGAGTCTAGTAATAGGACATTGATTAATTTGATAAAAAAGAAGATATCTGATAATCCTAAACATTGGCATAAGATTTTGTCTGAAGCTTTATGGGCTCATAGGATATCTAAACATAGGGCTACTCAAGTGTCTCCTTTTGAGCTTGTCTATGGGCAGGAAGCAGTGTTGCCTGTGGAAATAAGTTTGAATGTTGTCAGGTTCGCCAGACAAAATGATTTAAATGCTACTGATTATTATAATTCAATGATGGATAATATCGATGAGGTGACCGATAAAAGGATGATAGCTTTGGGAGCAATAGAAAAGGACAAAATCATGGTAGCCAGGGCCTACAACAAGAAGGTCAAAGCAAAATCATTTCAAGTAGGAGACTTGGTGTGGAAGACTATTCTGCCTCTAAGGAATAAAGATCGGAAGTTCGGGAAATGGTCGCCAAGCTTGGGAGGGTCCTTATAAAGTAAAACAAGTGATGTCTGGCAACGCCTATTTGCTACAAACATTACAAGGCAAGGATTTGCCTAAGGCTTTGAATGGGTGTTTCCTCAAACAGTACCATCCTAGTATGTGGCAAGATGCCTAAGAGAACCGATGTAATCTCATCGAGTTATTTGCTTTTGGTTTGCTCAGCTCCACCAAAAGGCAGGGGGCATATGTTGAGCACCAAAATGAGGTGCGGACGGTCCGGCTCTGAGGCCGGACGGTCCGCGGTCCGGACGGTCCGCGCACGCGCAGAGTAGATTAGGGTTCCGAGTTTTGTGCTATGTTTGTTAGCTATATCCGCGGAATTAGCTCGGAATCCGGTCGTGTAAAGGGTCCAGCCCCCCTCCTCTATAAAAAGAGAGGCCTACGGCCGATTTGTAATCAACAATTGAATCAATACAACTTCTATTCGCATTTATTTCCAGTACAATTAGGAGTAGTTCTAGTCTAGTTCTAGTTTAGCCTCTCGATCCCCAAATTCTTCGCCTCTCTTCGACTCTACGCCGATTAGAGGAGTCTAGGTCGGCCGGCCCGAGCCTAGACAACCCCTAGGATCTCTCCTCCCCGACGGGGTCCCTCCCGGGAGCGAGATCCAGGCGTCGCCGGCGATCTTCCGCCGCCCCTGCACACGCGCGGACCGTCCGGCCCCAGGGCGCGGACCGTCCGGCCGTCAGGCAGGAAAACCTAGCCCCTGCGCCAGGTCGCGGACTGTCCGGCCCCAGGCCGCGGACCGTCCGCGCTTGACCAGAGAGCACCGCCGCCGATTCTTTTTGAGTATTTGGCGCTCCAAAAAAGCGTCAACAGTAATAATTAGACTATAAATTTTTGAATCTACTTTTATAGTAAATCTACTTGAAAACATAAACGCTGTTAATATTCTATATAAATCTAGTCAGATTTAAATAAGTTTGATCGGCACAAAAAGACACAGTGAAATTTATTCTAAGATAGAGATAATGTTTTTTACGGCTGCCGCTCCAGCTTTAGCGGCACCTTCAATAATACACAGAAGTCACTAGTCAGAGCGGTCGTGCCAAGCATCTGGAAATGAAGACAGAGCAGTTAACTTTTATGGCTTTCTACTTTAGTGAAGGGGCGCGACCGCGACTGGTAGAAGCCGTGTAAAAGAGACACTTCATTTTATTTTTACGATGCCACTTGGTTTGTCCAGTATAATGTCCAAACAGCGGCGCCCTACAGGCTAAATCATCTATCATCAGTGCCAAGTAACGGAATTTTCAAGAAACAGTCGAAATCAAATGGTCATCTGTACTCTAACGCTAATAGAGTACTCCGTCCTTTCCTTTGTATAAGGTGTACTAGCAGGATTTAAAAAAAAACATATACAAGCATACTTTGATCATAGATCTTAATAGTGCATATTTTGATCTTAATTGTGCATACCACGGAGGTCTCAGTACTACTGCTACGACAGATAACGTCCTGCTGTTACAGTTACCTCAGAAAATGTTCACGATAAACAACAGCTATGACGTGTCTGAGGTGTCGCTTTGTTATTAGTGTGGTAGGAGTACATAGATCTTTACATGGAAGTAACTATCTGAACCACAGACCGTGACAATTCCCAGCAGCATCCAGTAGCAGACCTGCAGTACACACACTAGCTTGATGCCAGTTTCTTAGATTGTATCGCTGACGGAGCAAAATTAGCAACGGGTCGCTTTGTCTGAAAGGTGATATTACTATACTATAATTTAACAAGCATCTATCCCAGCTCGTCTAGTTCAGTTGCCAGCCGCCGGCTGCAGATTCAGACGTGTGTGATACCGACAACACATGCATGCCATTGCCATCCAATCCAACGTACCCCGCGCACCAGTCATCGTAACCGCCGCCGCCGCCCCGCGGCTGACTCCGATCCGAGTCCGAGCTTCGCGTCGAGCTCAGCAGCCCCGTCTCGCCACACGTAGTTGAGTCCCACGAGCAGGTCCGTGACCGCGGCCTCCGTCTTCCCCCGGTCCGCGAAGTGGAGCGTCTGCAGCAGCAGCACGGCGGCGGCGCCGCCGCCGCCGCTGCCACAAGGCGCGACGCTCCGCTGCCCGAAGCTCCTCTCGGCCTGCCACCGGGCCGTGTTGCGCGCGAGCGGCGCGAGCCACGCGAGGGTCCGCCGCACCGTGTCCGCCCACAGCGCGGGGTCGGCGCGGGGCGCGGCGGCGGCGAACGACGGCCTCAGCCGCGCGCCCACGGACGCCCGGAGGCTGCCCGTCAGCATGCCGTACAGCGCGTCCCTCTCGTCGGCGCGGATGTGGTGCGGCGCCGCCGCCAGCCTGTCGATGAACATGATCAGGTTCGCGTAGTGCAGCGCGAGACCGGCGCCGCCCAGAGACGCCTCCGGCGGGTGCGCCAGCGCGTCGCGGGAGGCGTCGAACACGGACGTCGTCGTCGTCGGTGGTGGTGGTGGTGGTGGTTGCCTGCCGTCGCCCAGGGAGTGGAAGCTCATGATGCCGGCGCCGCTGGAGTGGTCGTCGGAATCGGATACGTAGCTGAAGCTCTGCGGGATCCACCCGTCCCTGCCCTGAGGCCTGCTGCTCCCCGTGACGACGACGCAGCCGATGAGGTGCTTGCCGGCCGCCGCCGGCCACCTGAGCTGCTGCCTCAGGCTCTTGCTCCTGGACATGTGGCTCTTGCTGCCGGTAGCGGCGGCAGCAGTCTTCCCGGACCTCGCACGTCGCAGCGCCGTCCGAGGCGCGTCGGCGCCGGCGACGACGACGTCGGAAGGGTACACCATGTGCATGCTGCCGCTGACGAACGAGGAGCCCCACGAGAGCCGCGAGGCCCTGGACGACGCCGTCTCCTCCTCCTCCTCCTCGTCGTCGTCCACGGCGTAGTCCAGGTCGAACACCTCGATGATCCTGGCGACGATGGTGAAGAGCGACCTGGCGAGCAGGCGCACGGCGTAGTCGAAGGTGCGCGGCCAGAGCGACGCGGCGCGGATCCGCTCCACCTCCTGCCTCTGCCTGGCGACGCGGCGCGCGCGCTCGGCCCGGCTGTTGCTGGTCCCGGCCCCGGTCCCGGCCTGCTGCTGCTGCTGCTGTTCCAGGTCGGCGAGCACGTCGAGCTCGTGGCACAGGTGCGCCGTGGCGGCCACGAGGCGCTGCATCTTGCGCGCCTTGCGGTCCATCTTGGCGCGCGCGGCGTAGCGCAGCCCGTGCGGGTCGGCGGCGCGGCGCTTGAGGAGCGCGGCGAAGAGGGCGTCGAAGCGGCGGAGCAGCGGGTCGGCGCAGCGCGCGGACAGGCGGGCGACGGCGCGCGACAGGTCGCGGCAGGCGGCGGCCATCTCGGCGAGCGCGAGCGCCAGGAGCGCGGCGTCGTCGTCGGCCACGAGCCGCCGCACGCCCTCCAGGCGGATAGCCTCCCCTCGGAGGCGCGCCAGGTGGTGGTCGTCCAGCGCGCGCCACAGCCCCGCGGCGCGCGACATGAGCGCCGCCACCTCGAAGCCCAGCACGCCCAGCTTCTCCCCGCCGCCCCGGGGCGCGCTCAGCTTGCGCATCGCGGATCTGCCTGACTGACTGCCCCTCCCTACCCTACCACCGCCGCGCTCGGTATGGGGCGCGGCGTCGCTGGGTTATGTATGTACTGTACCTGACTGACTACCTGGACGTATACGCGGGGTGGGGGTCAAAAGGCGCCTGGCTGCGCGCCAACGGGCAACGGCTTTGGTGGTGGGCGAGGAGAGCTGCAGCGCGGTGGCATCGGTAGTGTCACGGGGTGGTGGTGGTGGGAGGGTGGATGGGAGTTGAAACCGAGCGCGCCGCGGCATCGGCAGGGGGATTATTCCGTCGTCGTCGGCTCGTCCAGGTGCAGTGCAGGACTGCAGGGTGACTGTGGCAGGCTCCGCGGCCCGGCGTGTCTCCGTGCGGGTGTCGTGGCTCGGGTACACCGCCCGCGCGGGGGTTCCAATGATTGGCAGAGCCAAGCCGTGTTGTCCTTGTCGCGCCACAAGCTCGCGGCCCACGGCAACGTCGGCTGGTAGTATGGTTTCCATAGAGTGGAGCGGCGGGACGCATCGCCGCTCGACGATTTTGCTCGCGCCGGCCGCGGAAACGAAGTAGTAGTAGTGGAAGCGTACAATCCACACACCCACACACAAAATAAAAGGTTTGGACTTTGCCGGCGGTTTAGATCCCGTCCAGACGGCAACAAATGTTCCCTTGCGCTTGTCTTCAGGACGGCGCCCAACAGCAAGCACGCCGTATGGTTGCGGCGCGGAAGCGTTGCAAGATCGATCGGTCGTGGATTCGGGGCAATCCTCAATAAAAAAAAGTTGTCCTGATTGCTGCCAAAGTGAGCAACTTCGAGATTTTGGAAAAGAAACAACAAAAACAAAACTGTGTAGCCAGTAGCCACACGCAAGACGGCTCCTTATTTTGGGCTGCCGCTGGCTACTTGGCGTGTCTGGGCGTTGGACAGGCAGCAACGACAGTACGACACAGCCTAGTACAGAGAGCAACCAACAACGGACACCGTGCGCCTTCGTGCTCCTGCACCCAGGCCAGGAAACGCAGACCACTTAGCACCATCTCTCCTTGGCTTCTGCTAGGGCTGCAAAGTAGCTTCTCCCCCAATGCTCTTGAAGCTCTTCTATGGACTAGCCTTTGATAAAACAAAATATGGGCATTGCTGCCAGGACCAATATGGAGTCTCACACCATGAATACCCACGCTTCTCATTTCGGTGGACGCAAATCATCACAAAAGCACAGGAGACCTCTTCCTCCGTCAACACCTCTTCCCCTCCAAATCTTGTATCCATATTGTATTTCATTTTAGTCCCTACATTGTCAAATACAGAAACTAAAATATTTGTCTATTTGACAATTTAGAGACTAAAAACTAGTCCCTACAAACCAAATACACCCTACAATACGCCTTCGAGTTAACCAAAACGTGTTCTACCCAATCCCCAATCATCGGTACTTGGCAAAATACAAAATTAATCCTACATTTGTGAGCACGGGAACAGTCCAAGTGCAAGAGCTAACTAGAATCCACAATACGCCTTCGGCCCACTACCCCTTCCATGGGCCAAACTAGTAGTAGGACCGAGGCCCACTAAACCATTTGTGGATTACGGTATCACCTCCAGACTTCAGTGGCCTGGCCACCCTCCGCCCTCCAACAGCAGTCCTGATCTGTGACTCTTGTAGTCGGTACGGGCTCTGGACATGTATCTCTGTCATCCGCTTCGCCAATGGTTAACGAAATTCCTTTTAATAAAGCGGGGAGGGAATCTGGTAGGAAGAGGTGTCCACCTGCAAAATTCCTCTCAATCGTTTGATTCGCCATGTACGTCCAAGATGCAACACGTGAGTATGAGAATCCCCACACCACGGGATGCTTCCAGACAAGGCTGCCAGGTTCCCAGTCAAAAAGAAAAAATGGTGGTCTGTTGGCCACACCACGGGACGCTTCCAGATAAGGCTGCCAGGTTCCCAGTCAAAAGGAAAAAAGGGTGGCCCGCTGGCTTCTCTGTGGGCGCTTGGGCAGAGATCTGGATAGCGAAGCCTACTCCACGCCGCTGCTCCTCCTTCCCCGCGAATGTCCGCTCCGTCGCCGGCGACTATGATCCTGTTTCTGGTGCGTACCTCACAATCCATCCTTCTCCACATGTATACGCTCTTCACTGCGCCATGCGATTCTTCCAGATCGCGTCGCATTCCCCATCAGCAACTGTACTGTTACTGACGGCCACTGCGTGGTGTTCCCGACGTGTGCTACCATCTCCGGTACACCCAATCCTCAACGTGCCGACGATCCCCGCAAGTACGAAGACTTCTCTGGCTATGTGTTCTTCGTGTTAGGTTTTGTCTTTTGGATCTCATTCTGATTCCAATGAACACGACTAGATATTAGGGCTTCGATGTTAGGTTTTTTGTTGTAACTTCCTCCTCCGTGCACGGGTGATTAGGGCTTACCTCCAGCTTCGCTCACTTTGACTCCATTTTTTTATTCATCGATTTTTTTATTTCCTAATGTTTACCAAATGTTGAATTGCTATTCAAGGTTATCTATATTTCTCATCAAACTACCTACTATGACTCATACGAATATCCCCTCCCCGCTTTATTAGAAGGAATATCAGACTCCTCAGCTTACATATGTGAATCCAACTTTGTTCATTATTATCTCTGAATACTCACTTACTATTCAACACCATCAGCAGGTGATTTAGATAGCGTGCATATTTTGTCACCAACGGGACCAATACATCTGGGACCAATACATCTGGGACCAATACATCTGATATTGTAAGTTTCTCCTATACATATAGTACATTGTACATGTTCGAAATACTTCTCTATATACGTTCAATGATCCTTAACCTGCATCATGCATTCTTATAATAAATACATAAGTACATAAACAAATGTACATCATGCATTCTTATAATAAATACATAAGTACATAAACAAATGTACATGTACACAGAATACATATAGTGACTAAGTACATATGTACAGTCATATATATATACACAAAGATTATATACTGTGGTTACATATATGCATATAATATATAATATAGATATGCATATAATATATAGACGCGCTTACATATTTGTGCTCAGATCTATACATATCCAAAACAAGATTACCTTTCTTAACTCTAACCTTCTTAAGTCCTACAAATCCAGATATATATATACATTCATACTTACATGTTTCTCTTTCTTGACTCTAACCTTCTCAAGTGTTCTTGATTTCATATAGACTAAAAAATAAAGGCAAAAACATGTAAAAAAACACAACATGCCATCTTCATCATCCGGTCCACCTAGCAATGATGTAAGGCTGATTCCATATCTTGATGAATGTGATGCCCCAAGAAGAAAAAGAAGGCACAGTAAGTCTTTTCACTCAGTATATAAAAGGCTATAAGTCTGACCAAAATACATACACACTATTTAGCTTGGCGCCTAAATAAAAACAAGAAAGCTCATGGACTCTTTTTTTCTTAAAAAAGGCGCTTCTGCCATCTATAATCCTCCTAATATAACTGCCACTCAAGCAAGGGCAACAAGGCGACATCTTCTAAATCAGAGTCGAATTGCTAGAAAAGGTAAGTTCCACATCAAAATTATTTATGTTCCAATTATAACATATTACGACCTATTCTAATCATAAAAGTCAAAAACAATAGGGTTGGCAGCTAAAACATTGACGAATTTCCATACTGGACAGTTCACAACCGAATATGTGGAAGCATTAAAAGGTATGCACATATTCTCTCTCAAATGCCAGAGCGAATAAAATTACTACTTCTAAAAAATATAAAAAATGTAACTAATACACAATCATTTCACTGCACAGCCTCATACCCAAATAGGTCATACTACGGAACACCAGATTACGAATGCTCTTATTGTCATGCTGTGTTCTGGTATGCTGAAAGGGTCAGGAGTAATCAACACGATTCATCTATCAGATACAACAACTGCTGCAAAGGTGGAAAAATCAGCATTCCTCCCTTCAAGCCTCGGCCTGAGCCTTTAGCATCTCTTGCAAGATTTGATGGTGATGCCACATCAAGAAAATTCATTCGCAATATTAGACAATACAATTGTCTGTTTGCTTTTACATCAATGGGAGCACAAATAGATAACTCTGTCAATGATGGTCGTGGTCCACCTCTCTTTAAAATTTGCGGCCAAGTTCACCATCGTATTGGAACTTTGTTACCAGACGATGGATCTCCTCCAAGATTCATTCAATTGTATATTTACGACACCACAAACGAAGTCCAAAACAGAATAAATGCTTTAGACAGTGGTGACAGAACCCAAGACAATTTCGATCCTGTAATAATAAGAAATTTAATTAAAATGCTTGATGATCATAACCCATTCGTCAAGAAATTCAGAATGGCAAGAGATCGTTTGGCGGATAATCCGAATGAAGAATTCACTATCAGACTTATCGGAGCAAAGGAAGGTGATCCTATCCAATATAACTTACCAACAACAGATGAATTAGCTATGCTGGTTGTCGGAGATTTCACATTAGACACATTCAAACGTGATATTATTATTGAGACTCAGAACAAAGAGCTAAAGCGAATATCTTCACTACACCCAACATATATGGCTCTACAATACCCACTGCTTTTTCCCTTTGGCGAGAGAGGTTTCCAGGTTGGAGTTTTGTACAATGGTGCCACATCCAGCGGACAAAATGCACGAAAACATTTAACTATGCAAGAATATTATTGCTACCAGTTCCATTATAGAAAAAAAATCAACCAAATCCTTATTTCTGTTATGCAATGTTATCAAGTCAAGCCAAAGTAGATGCTAGAGCATGTATTGATGAAAATAGACTCAACTACATAATTAATAATCAAAAGAATCTACGAATGGAAAGCATTCAAGGTATCACAGATGCAGTTAGCCGTGGATGCATCAGCGGTGAACAGATAGGAAAAACTATAATATTACCAGCATCACACACAAGAGGCAGACGCTACATGATCCAAAATTATCATGACGGCATTGCTATTTGTCGAGTTCATGGACCACCAGATTTTTTCCTCACGTTCACATGCAATCCAAATTGGCAAGAGATACTTGAAAGTCTATCTCAGCCTGGTCAAACCCCTTTGGAAAGATCTGACATCATTGTTCGTGTTTACCATATGAAACTCAATGACTTATTACATCATATAAGGAATGGATCAATTTTTGGTCCATGTACCGCAGGTACACTAACATTGCTATCTCACATTGCATACTTTTTATGTACATCATTCACATTCATGTACTTTAAGTTATCCTAACACATGTTCCAATATTTTTCCTTACAGTTTTATACACAAATGAATTTCAAAAACGAGGTCTTCCTCATTCACATATTATATTTTGGGTCTCCACTGACACTACGCAACCAACACCTGCTCTAATAGACTCATTCATCAACGTTGAAATACCAGACCCGCTGGTTGATCCTCTAGCTTATTGCTTAGTTGCAGAGCACATGATACATGGTCCTTGCGGTTCATTGAATCCACACTCTCCTTGCATGAAGAACGGCAAATGCTCAAGGAACTATCCAAAGCAATTCTGTGAAATAACCACTTTGGACAATCAAGGGTTTGTCACATATAAACGACCAAACAATGGTCGATATATCATTAAGTCATGTAATAAGCTTGACAATAGATGAGTTGTTCCATACAAAAAGGCTTTATTGAAAATCTACCAAGCTCATATTAATATTGAATGGTGCAACAAAACTGAAAGGGAAATAGGCTTACACCTTTTCCTAATTGATTTGGTGGTTGAATTGCCCAACACAAATAATTGGACTAACTAGTTTGCTCTAGATTATGAGTTGTACAGGTGCCAAAGGTTCACTACAAACCAATAAAAGGACCGAGAAAGGATTCAAATATAGAGAGCTAAAGTCAGCCGAAGTGTGCCCTGGTCTGGCGCACCGGACTGTCCGGTGTGCCACCGGACAGTGTCCGGTGCATCACCGGACAGTGTCCGGTGCACCAGGGACTCCAACTCCGAACTGCTCACCTTCGGAAATTCTGGAGGCCGCTCCGTTATAATTCACCGGACTGTCCGGTGTAGCACCGGATAGTGTCCGGTGGCGCACCAGACTGTCCGGTGTGCCAACGGAGCAACGGCTACTTCGCGCCAACGGTCGTCTGCAGAAGGCATTAAATGCGCTACAGTGCGTGCCAGAGTCAGAGCAGAGCCAGATGGCGCACCGGACACTGAACAGTGCCTGTCCGGTGCACCACCGGACTGTCCGGTGGCCCAGAAGACAAAAGCTCCAATGGTCGGAATCCAACGGCCAGGTGACGTGGCAGGCGCACCGGACAGTGTCCGGTGGCGCACCGGATCGTCCGGTGCGCCATGCAACAGCAGCCTTCACCAAACGGCTAGTTTGGTGGTTGGGGCTATAAATACCCCCAACCACCCACCATTCATAGCATCCAAGTTTTCACACTTCCTACACCTTACAAGAGCTATAGCATTCAATACAAGACACACCAAAGAGATCAAATCCTCTCCAAGTCCAAAGATTATTCCCAATCAAATAGTGACTAGTGAGAGAGTGACTTGTGTTCATTTGAGCTCTTGCGCTTGGATTGCTTCTTTTTCTCATTCTTTCTTGTGATCAACTCAATTGTAACCGAGGCAAGAGACACCAATTGTGTGGTGGTCCTTGCGGGGACTTTGTGTCCCGTTTGATTGAGAAGAAAAACTCACCCGGTCTAAGTGACAGTTTGAGAGAGGGAAAGGGTTGAAAGAGACCCGGTCTTTGTGACCACCTCAACGGGGAGTAGGTTTGCAAGAACCGAACCTCGGTAAAACAAATCCTTGTGTCTCACTCTTTATTTGCTTGTGATTTGTTTTTCACCCTCTCTCTCGGACTCGTTCATATTTCTAACGCTAACCCGGCTTGTAGTTGTGCTTAAGTTTATAAATTTTAGATTCGCCCTATTCACCCCCCCTCTAGGCGACTTTCAATTAGTATCAGAGCCCGGTGCTTCATTAGAGCTTAACCACTCGAAGTGATGTCGGGAGATCATGCCAAGAAGATAGTGATCGGCGGTGAGAAGACCGCTTCAAGCCACGGGAAGGCTCCATCGAGGGAGTCTGCCAACAACAAGAAGGATGGATCCCCTTCACGCATTCGATCGCACAAGGGTGGCGAGAAGAAGAAGAAAATGAAGAAAGTGGTCTACTACGAGACTGACTCTTCCTCGCCCTCTACATCCGGATCCGACGCCACGTCCGTCACTTCTAAGCGCCAAGAGCGCAAGAAGTATAGTAAGATCCCCTTACGCTATCCTCGTATTCCTAAGCATACTCCATTACTTTCCATCCCATTAGGCAAACCACCGACGTTTGATGGTGAAGATTATTCTAGGTGGAGTGATATGATGAGATATCACCTAACCTCACTCCACAAAAGCATATGGGATGTTGTTGAGTTTGGTGTACAGGTACCATCCATAGGGGATGAAGATTATGATGAGGACGAGGTGGCCCAAATCATGCACTTCAACTCTCAAGCCACCACTATACTCCTCACCTCTCTAAGTCGAGAGGAGTATAACAAGGTGCAAGGATTGAAGAGCGCCAAGGAGATTTGGGACGTACTCAAGACCGCGTACGAAGGAGACGAGGTGACAAAAATCACCAAGCGGGAGACGATCGAGGGAGAGCTCGGTCGCTTCAGGCTTCGCCAAGGGGAGGAGCCACAAGAGATGTACAACCGGCTCAAGACTTTGGTGAACCAAGTGCGCAACCTCGGGAGCACCAAATGGGATGACCATGAAATGGTCAAGGTTATTCTTAGATCACTCGTTTTTCTTAACCCTACGCAAGTTCAATTAATACGTGGTGATCCTAGATACACACTAATGTCTCCCGAGGAAGTAATAGGAAAATTTGTGAGCTTTGAATTGATGATCAAAGGCTCAAAGAAAATCATCGAGCAAGATGCCTCCTCCACACCCGAAGCACAACCGGTCGCATTCAAGGCGACGGAGGAGAAGAAGGAAGAGTCTACATCAATTAGACTCCCCATCGACGCCTCCAAGCTCGACAACGAGGAAATGGCGCTCATCATCAAGAGCTTTCACCAAATCCTCAAGCAAAGGAGGGGGAACGACTACAAGCCCCGCTCCAAGAAAGTTTGCTATAAATGTGGTAAGCCCGGTCATTTTATTGCAAAGTGTCCATTATCAAGTGATAGTGACAGGGGTGACGACAAGAAGGGAAAGAGGAGAGAAAAGAAGAGATACTACAAGAAGAAGGGCGGAGATGCCCATGTGTGCCGCGAGTGGAACTCCGACGAGAGCTCCACTGACTCCTCCTCCGACGAGGACGTCGCTAACATCGCCGTCACCAAGGGACTTCTCTTCCCCAACGTCGGCCACAAGTGCCTCATGGCAAAGGATGGCAAAAGGAAGAAGGTAAAATCTAGATCCTCCACTAAATATGCATCCTCTAGTGATGAATATAATTCTAGTGATGAGGAGGATAATTTGCGCACCCTTTTTGCCAACCTAAACATGCAACAAAAGGAAAAATTAAATGAATTAATTAGTGCTATTCATGAGAAGGATGAACTCTTGGACTCCCAAGAGGACTTCCTAATTAAGGAAAATAAGAAGCATGTTAAGGTTAAGAATGCTTATGCTCTAGAGGTAGAAAAAGTGAAAAATTATCTAGTGAGCTAAGCACGTGCCATGATATTATTGCCAACCGTAGAAATGAGAATGCTAGACTAATTGCTAAGGTTGATTCAAATGTTTGTGATGATACAATTTCCAATCTTAGAGATGATAATGTTAGTTTACTTGCTAAGATTGAAGAATTGAATGTTTCTCTTGCTAGCCTTAGAAATGAGAATGAAAAATTAATTACTAAGGCTAAAGACTTAGATGTTTGCAATATTACCATTTCCAATCTTAGAAGTGAAAATGACATTTTACATACTAAGATTATGGAACTAAAATCTTGCAAATCCTGTACATCTACCGTTGAGCATGTTTCTATTTGCACTAGATGTATAGACATTAATGTTGATGCTATTCATGATCACCTAGCTTTAATTAAGAAACAAAATGATCACATAGCTCAACTTAATGCTAAAATTAATGAGCATGACTTAGAAAATGAAAATTTTAAATTTGCTAGAAGCATGCTTTATAGTGGGAGACGCCCTAGCATCAAGGATGGCATTAGCTTCCAAAAGGGAGACAATGTCAAACTTAATGCCCCTCCTAAAAGATTGTCAAACTTTGTTAAGGGCAAGGCTCCCATGCCTCAGGATAACGAGGGTTACATTTTGTACCCTGTCAGTTATCCCGAGCACAAGATTAGGAGAATTCACTCTAGGAAGTCTCACTCTGGCCCTAATCATGCTTTTATGTATAAGGGTGAGACATCTAGCTCTAGGCAATCAACCCGTGCTAAATTGCCTAAGAAGAAAACTCCTATTGCATCAAATGATTCTAACATTTTATTTAAAACTTTTGATGCATCTTATGTTTTGACTAACAAATCCGGCAAGGTAGTTGCCAAGTATGTTGGGGGCAAACACAAGGGATCAAAGACTTGTGTTTGGGTACCCAAAGTTCTTGTATCTAATGTCAAAGGACCCAAAACCGTTTGGGTACCTAAAATCAAGAACTAAATTTGTTTTGTAGGTTTATGCATCCGGGGGTTCAAGTTGGATCATCGATAGCGGGTGCACAAACCACATGACAGGGGAGAAGAAGATGTTCTCCTCCTATGAGAAAAACCAAGATCCCCAACGAGCTATCACATTCGGGGATGGGAATCAAGGTTTGGTCAAAGGATTGGGTAAAATTGCTATATCACCTGACCATTCCATCTCCAATGTTTTTCTTGTAGACTCTTTAGATTATAACTTGCTTTCAATTTCGCAATTATGTAAAATGGGTTACAACTGTCTTTTTACGGATATAGGTGTTACTGTCTTTAGAAGAAGTGATGATTCAGTAGCATTTAAGGGAGTGTTAGAGGGTCAGCTATACTTAGTAGATTTTGATAGAGCTGAACTCGACACTTGCTTAATTGCTAAGACTAACATGGGCTGGCTCTGGCATCGCCAACTAGCACATGTTGGAATGAAGAATCTTCACAAGCTTCTAAAGGGAGAACACATTTTGGGACTAACAAATGTTCATTTTGAGAAAGACAGGATTTGTAGCGCATGCCAGGCAGGAAAGCAAGTTGGTGTTCATCATCCACACAAAAACATCATGACGACTGACAGGCCACTCGAGCTCCTACACATGGACCTATTCGGCCCGATAACTTACATAAGCATCGGCGGGAGTAAGTACTGTCTAGTTATTGTGGATGACTATTCTCGCTTCACTTGGGTGTTCTTTTTGCAGGAAAAATCTCATACCCAAGAGACCTTAAAGGGATTCTTGAGACGGGCTCAAAACGAGTTTGGCTTAAGGATTAAGAAGATAAGAAGCGACAACGGGACGGAGTTCAAGAACTCTCAAATCGAAGGCTTCCTTGAGGAGGAGGGCATCAAGCATGAGTTCTCTTCTCCCTACACTCCACAACAAAATGGTGTAGTGGAGAGGAAGAATAGAACTCTATTGGACATGGCAAGGACCATGCTTGATGAGTACAAGACTTCGAATCGGTTTTGGGCGGAAGCAGTCAACACCGCGTGCTACGCCATCAACCGATTATATCTACACCGAATCCTCAAGAAGACATCATATGAACTCCTAACCGGTAAAAACCAAATGTTTCATATTTTAGAGTCTTTGGTAGCAAATGCTTTATTCTTGTTAAAAGAGGTAGAAAATCAAAATTTGCTCCTAAGGCTGTAGAAGGCTTTTTACTTGGATATGATTCAAACACAAGGGCATATAGAGTCTTTGACAAGTCCACTTGTCGGGGACCATAATTAGGGGTACCCTCAAGACTCCTAATTCTCAGCTGGTAACCCCCATCAGCATAAAGCTGCAAAGGCCTGATGGGTGCGATTAAGTCAGGGATCAGTCCATTCGAGCGACTCGATCACGCCTCGCCCGAGCCTAGCCTCGGACAAGGGCAGCCGACCCCGGAGGATTTCCGTCTCGCCCGAGGCCCCCCTCCAACGGCGGACACATCTTCGGCTCGCCCGAGGCCCTGCCTTCGCTAAGAAGCAACCCTGACTAAATCGCCGCACCGACCGACCAAATCGCAGGAGCATTTAATGCAAAGGTGGCCTGACACCTTTATCCTGACGCGCGCCCTCCGGCAGAGCCGAAGTGACCGCTGTCACTTCGCCGCTCCACTGACCGGTCTGACAGAAGGACAGCGCCGCCTGCGCCACTCCGACTGCAGCGCCACTTGACAGAGTGATGCTGACAGGAAGCCAGGCTCTGCCAAAGGCACCATAGGAAGCTCCGCCCGACCCAGGGCTCGGACTCGGGCTCAGCCCCGGAAGACGGCGAACTCCGCTCCGCCCGACCCAGGGCTCGGACTCGGGCTAAGACCCGGAAGACGACGAACTCCGCTCCGCCCGACCCAGGGCTCGGACTCGGGCTCAGCCCCGGAAGACGACGAACTCTGCTCCGCCCGACCCAGGGCTCGGACTCGGGCTAAGACCTGGAAGACGGCGAACTCCGCTCCGCCCGACCCAGGGCTCGGACTCGGGCTAAGACCCGGAAGACAACGAACTCCGCTCCGCCCGACCCAGGGCTCGGACTCGGGCTCAGCCCCGGAAGACGGCGAACTCCGCTCCGCCCGACCCAGGACTCGGACTCGGGCTAAGACCTGGAAGACGACGAACTCCGCTTCGCCCGACCCCAGGGCTCGGGCTCGGGCTCAGCTCCAGAAGACGACGAACTCCGCTTCGCCCGACCCCAGGGCTCGGACACCGCCCTGGCCTCTGCCGACGACCTCCGCCTCGCCCGACCCAGGGGCTCGGACTCGGCCTCGGCCATGGAAGACAGGCTCGACCTCGGCTTCGGAGGAGCCTCCACGTCGCCCAACCTAGGGCGCAGGCCAGCCACGTCAACAGGAAGCGCCATCATCACCCTACCCCGAGCTGACTCGGGCCGCAGAGAACAAGACCGGTGTCCCATCTGGCTGTCTCCACCAGATAGGCAATAATGGCGCCCCGCATGCCCTGTGACGACGGCGGCTCTCAGCTCTCTTACGGAAGCAGGAGGGCATCAACAAGGACACAACCGCTCCGACAGCTGTCCCTCCGCTAGGCTCCGCCGCTCCTCCGACGGCCACGACATCACACTAGTTGGGTTCCAAGATCTCTCCGGCTGCCACATTGGCATGTACTCAGGGCACTAGCTCTCCCTCGCTAGACACGTAGCACTCTGCTACACCCCCATTGTACACCTGGATCCTCTCCTTGCGTCTATAAAAGGAAGGACCGGGGCCCTCTTAGAAAAGGTTGGCCGCGCGGGACGAGGACGGGACAGGCGCTCTCTTGGGGCCGCTCGCTTCCCTCACCCGCGTGGACGCTTGTAACCCCCTACTGCAAGCGCACCCGACCTGGGCGCGGGACGAACACGAAGGCCACGGGATTCCCACCTCTCTCGCGCCGGTCTCCGGCCGCCTCGCTCCTTTCCCCCCTTCGCGCTCGCCCACGCGCTCGACCCATCTGGGCTGGGGCACGCGGCACTCACTCGTCGGCCTGAGGGACCCCCCGGTCTCGAAACGCCGACAGTTGGCGCGCCAGGTAGGGGCCTGCTGCGTGTTGACGAACAGCTTCCCGTCAAGCTCCAGATGGGCAGTCTCCAACAACCTCTCCAACCCGGGACGGTGCTCCGTTTCGGGAGTCTTGAGTTCATGTCCCTCGACAGCAGCTACGACATGATACTCCTTCCACCGCCGCGCGACAACGACAATGGCGTCCGACAGCCCGCCCGCCGGCGGCGGAATCGACGACGTCTTCCCCGCGTGGCGGAAGAACAACATTCGAGCTCGCCCCGTCCTCTCCCCCGCCAACGGAGGAGGAGGCGGGGCAACCAAGGCCAAGCAGGAGGTCGCGCCTCGTCGGCTGTCGAGCGAGTCGACGTCCCTAGCACCCCAACGGGGGGCGCGTTGGGCGTCGACCTCGCGTTTGAGACGAAGGCGAGCGCCGTCTCCCAGCGACACGCCAATCCCGAGCAAGTGGACGACGCCAGCGCGCTTGCGAAAAGCTTGCAGGACGTCGCCCTCGTACCGGAGGCGACGATGCAATCAGTCCTCGACGTGACTTCATCGCCGCTCGACGACCAAAAGGTACCAACCGATTCCCATCCTACGTCATTTGTACTCAGCCTCAACCCGCCTAGCAATCTCGCTTTGGCGGGCGCCCTTGTAGAGGCGAGTACAAACCCTCTGGGGTTTCGCTTGCGGTCGCCTTGGGACCGGCTGACGGACGTCTCGACCTACGGGCCCTCTGGGTCCGAGGAAGATGACGACCCCAACATCTGTTGGGATTTCTCTGGATTTGGCAACCCCAGTGCCATGCGGAACTTCATGACCGCATGTGACTACTGCCTCTCTGACTGTTCCGACGGTAGCCACAGCCTCGACGACGAGGACTGCGGCCCAAGCCGCGAATGTTTCCACGTCGATCTAGGGGGTCCTTCCGAAGGCAACCATCTCGGCATGCCGGAGGACGGTGCTCCCCCTGGGCCGGTGCCTCGCGCTGACATCCCGCGGGAGCTAGATGTGGTCCCCGTTCCGTCGGGGGGTTATGACCCACAGCTTGAGCAAGTCCGCGGGGCGCAGGCTAGGATCGACGAGGGAGCAGGAGCGCTTGAGCCGATCCACCGGGACGTCGGGCAGGCATGGGCGGGCCAACCCTCGGCCGGAGAAATACGTCACCTGCCCCAGGGTCTCCAGCACCGCGTCGCCGATGTCGTCAGGGTCAGGCCACCACCTGCATCCAGTGGGGTCGGTCAGAACCTGGCCACAGCAGCGATGCTCCTCCGCGCGATGCCGGAGCCATCCACCACCGAGGGTCGGCGAATCCAGGGAGAACTCAAAAATCTCCTGGAAGGCGCCGCGGTCCGACGGGCCGAGAGCACTGCCTCCCGAAGGCAAGGATACCCTTCGGAACCTCATGCCACGACCTCCCGATTCATGCGGGAAGCCTCGGTCTACACCGGGCGCACGCGCAACACCGCGCCTGCGGCCCCGGGCCACCTCGGCAACGAGCGCCATCACCGCGACCGTCGAGCCCACCTCGACGAGAGGGTGCGCCGAGGCTATCACCCCAGGCGTGGGGGACGCTACGACAGCGGGGAGGATCGGAGTCCCTCGCCCGAACCACCCGGTCCGCAGGCCTTCAGCCGGGCCGTCCGGCGGGCACCGTTCTCGACCCGGTTCCGACCCCCGACTACTATCACAAAGTACTCGGGGAAAACGAGGCCGGAATTGTGGCTCACGGACTACCGCCTGGCCTGCCAACTGGGTGGAACAGACGACGACAACCTCATCATCCGCAACCTCCCCCTGTTCCTCTCCGACACCGCTCGCGCCTGGTTGGAGCACCTGCCTCCGGGGCAGATCTCCAACTGGGATGACCTGGTCCAAGCCTTCGCCGGAAATTTCCAGGGCACGTATGTGCGCCCTAGGAATTCCTGGGACCTCCGAAGCTGCCGACAGCAGCTGGGAGAGTCTCTTCGGGACTACATCCGACGATTCTCGAAGCAGCGCACCGAGCTGCCCAACATCACCGACTCAGATGTCATCGGCGCGTTCCTTGCCGGCACCACCTACCGCGACCTGGTGAGCAAGTTGGGTCGCAAGACCCCCACCAGGGCGAGCGAGCTGATGGATATCGCCACGAAGTTCGCCTCTGGCCAGGAGGCGGTCGAGGCTATCTTCCGAAAGGACAAGCAGCCCCAGGGCCGCCCGTCGGAAGATGCTCCCGAGGCGTCTACTCCGTGCGGCGCCAAGAAGAAAGGCAAGAAGAAGTCGCAAGCGAAATGCGACGCCGCCGACGTGGACCTTGTCGCCGCCGCCGAGTACAAGAACCCTCGGAAGCCCCCCGGAGGTGCCAACCTCTTTGACAAGATGCTCAAGGAGCCGTGCCCCTATCATCAGGGGCCCGTCAAGCACACCTTTGAGGAGTGCGTCATGCTTCGGCGCCACTTCCACAGGGTCGGGCCACCCGCGGAGGGTGGCAAGGCCCGCGACGATGACAAGAAGGAAGATCACCAAGCAGGAGAGTTCCCCGAGGTCTGCGACTGCTTCATGATCTACGGTGGGCAAGCGGCGGATGCCTCGGCTCGGCACCGCAAGCAAGAGCGCCGGGAGGTCTGTTCGGTGAAGGTGGCGGCGCCAGTCTACCTAGACTGGTCCGACAAGCCCATCACTTTCGACCAAGCCGACCACCCCGACCATGTGTCGAGCCCGGGGAAATACCCGCTCGTCGTCGACCCCGTCATCGGCGACGTCAGGCTCACCAAGGTCCTCATGGACGGAGGCAGCAGCCTCAACATCATCTACGCCAAGACCCTCGGGCTCATGCGTGTCGATCTGTCCTCTGTCCGGGCAGGCGCTGCGCCCTTCCATGGGATCATTCCCAGGAAGCGCGTCCAGCCCCTCGGACAACTCGACTTTCCCGTCTGCTTCGGAACACCCTCCAACTTCCGAAGGGAGACTCTGACGTTCGAGGTGGTCGGGTTCCGAGGAACCTACCACGCGGTGCTGGGGAGGCCATGCTACGCGAAGTTCATGGCCGTCCCCAACTACACCTACCTGAAGCTCAAGATGTCGGGCCCCAACGGGGTCATCACCGTCGGCCCCACGTACAAACACACGTTCGAATGCGACGTGGAGTGCGTGGAGTACGCCGAGGCCCTCGCCGAGTTCGAGGCCCTCATCGCCGACCTGGAAATCCTCTCCAAAGAGGTGCCAGACGTGAAGCGTCATGCCGGCAACTTCGAGCCAGTGGAGACGGCTAAGACCGTCCCCCTCGACCCCAGTGGCGACGCCTCTAAGCAGATCCGGATCGGTTCCGAGCTCGACCCCAAGTAAGAAGCAGTGCCCGTCAACTTTCTCCGCGCGAACGCTGACGTTTTCGCGTGGAGTCCCTCGGGCATGCCCGGCGTACCGAGGGATGTCGCCGAGCACTCGCCGGATATTCGGGCAGGAGCCCGACCCGTCAAATGGCCTCTGCGCGGATGACACCCGGGGGCTACGCACACCCCCAGGAAAGGCCGCTTGTCATCGCCGATGTTCTGGAGCCCGGAACGCACAAGCTGGCCGGCGGTCAAGGCGGGGTCTACAGCAATGCTTGGAACGTCCGACAGCTACGTCGCTTCTACCCTTAAGACGTTTTCAAGCTGTTCGTACACCTCGCTCCCGCACAAGTCTCAGTCATCGAGGAAGGGTCGGCCTCGCCTCGGCAGAACCCGACCCTCCCTCGGGGGCTAAAATGGGGGAACCTCTCTGCGTCAAGACTGGGTGTACCTCTCCGCATCCAAAATTTTCGATCAAAAAGGCTTTTTGCGTTCTCCCGGCTATATCAGAAGCAGGGCCCTAAGGAGCAAACGTGGGTGCATGTAAGTGGCAAGGCCGACTGAGCCGAGGGATTCCTATGCCTCCGGGTTAAGGACACCTTCACTCGTCACCCGCCACGAAAAATGACCCCTACTCGGGAAGCCACCCTGTTATTGACGAACAAAGTCGGACACGCAAAATAAAAGGAAGAGTACGACTTCATGCAATAGAAGCAAAGTGTTCAGGCCTCGGTGGCCACAGGAGGACGCGCGCACATCCAACAGAAACTGATCCAATAAGAGTTAGGTGTCGCCTTGGGAAGGAGCCGCGCCTTCAGCTCCGTCTCCGCCTTCGGTGAGGTCCATCTCGGCTTCCGACGACGGCGCAGGGGGGAGGATTTCCGCCTCAAAGGTGGTCGCCAGCACTGCGCTCGGACCCGCGGCGACCGCGTCGAGCCGCTGGACTTCCGTCAGGGCAGCTTCGTCTTCGTCAGGAAGACAATACCCCTCGCTAACCCGCTCCAGGTCCACAACGTAGTGGGAAGCAAGCACGGCGAAGGCCCGCCTGACGCCGTGGTGGAGCGCCTCGCGGAGCCTGCCGCGCGCGTGATCACCCAAGGCTTGAAGGCGGCTTTGAGGGGAGCTTCCTGAGGGGACGTCGCCGGAGCCAAGGATCCGATAAACGTCCGAGATGGCTTCGGACATGGCCGTGAGGTCGGCTTCCCTCTGCTCGGCCGCCCCGGCAAGCGCCTCGGCAAGCGCCTTGGCGGACTCATCGAGGGCGGACTCGAGCTCTGCGAACAACCAGAAGAAAAAACCTCAAACACAAGCAGAGGAAACAAACAAGAACAAGAACCAAGGATGGTCAAGGCATACCCCCGGCTCGGGCACGCTGCTCCGAGGTCGCGGCCTGGGCCGCGGCTAAGTCGGCCGCGAGGGCGTCGGCCCGGCTTTCGGCCTCGGCAGCCCGGCCCCGAAATCGGTCCCGCTCCTCGACGACCTGGACGAGCTCCGACCGCTGCCGTTGCACCTCTGCGCGCGCCACGGCCACCTCCGTGCGCGCCGCTGCCGCCTCGGCTCTCAGGTCAGTGCAGAGCAACTGGAGGTCCGCTACCTCGGCACCCTGCTGAGAAAGGCGCGCAGTGGCCCTGGCAAGCGAGGTCCTCAGGGACCGCAGCGAGCCCCAGACATCGACTTCGCGGCGGATGAACGACGACTTGGCAGCGCTCCGACCCGACAGATCCTGAGGGAAGGAAACGGGGCGTCACAAAGAACGCCTCGGTCACAGAAGAAAAACAAAGGTATGCCCGAAACCGTTACCTGGAGGATTTTGGGGACGTCCCCGCAGAAAACCTCCAGCAACGACCGGAGCGACCCCACCGTTGCTTCGGCACGCTCGCGGAGCTCGTCCCAGGACTGGTCCTCCCGTTCATCGTCGAGAACGAAGACGGTGTCCGAGGCCTCACGGGTCCGGAACCGGAGCAACTGGCGCCGGACCTCGGGGCTCCGCCGCACAGCGACGAGGCCGCCGCCCGGCAGGACGAATCGTGCCTCCCCGCCCGCCTCTTCCGAGGCACCGGGCGCCGACATATCAGCCGTCTCGGCGTCGGCAGCAACCGGTCGCTCCTCGACCGGGACGACGGCGACTTCGGTAGCGACAGGCGCCGGCATGGCCGGCACGACCGGTGGGCTCAGGACCACGTCGGCATCAGCCGCCTCTCCTATCACAATGGCCGCCTCGGCAGAGGAGCCGGCCTCGGGAACCTGCTCCACGGCGACCGGCGCCGTCTGAGCCCCCTGAGGTGGAACGCCGTGCGAGAGGGTCGGTTGAACGGCAAGGCCCGAAGCGGCGCTGGCCGCACAAGCCGGCGTCGTCTTAAGTGCCTTCCGGGGTGCCAGGTCGGTCAGGCCATGGCTTCGCTTGCTGAGGAGAAAAGAAAAATCACGGCCGGAACCTATGAATGGAAAGCCAGGACGAAGACATTCCGAGATACTTACCCGCTCTGGGCCATGATCCACCGTGCCTGGGGGGAAGTCTCTTGGATCCCGGCCCCCAGAACCGCCGCCGAGGCCCGCTTCGCTGGCAACTTCGGCACCGCCCTCGCTTCGGACGCCCGGGGGGCAGATTGCCCAGGCACTGTAACGGTGGCCCGAGGGCCGCCTCTCTGCGCTGCCGGCGTGAGCGGCGGCACCCGGGGAGCAGACGCCCTGGCCTGGTCCTCTGGGGTCACCTCGGCTCCTCCAGCCGGGGTGTCAGGAGCCCTCTCGGGTTGCCCTTGCCCCTCAGGCCGGGACCCTGACGCCCCGACTCTGGGGACTGACGGCGTCAGCCCGCTCGGGGGCTGGCTCGACGGCTCCTGGCCAGACCCCAAGCCGGGGCTGAGGCCAAGGCGGGCGGCCACGTCGTCCTCCTCGTCATCATCTTCATCATCGTCGTCGTCGGGCGTTTCCGGCGACGGCTCCCTCGGGAGCCCCTCCCTCTCCTGCTGGTGACGGCGCTTTTCCAAGGCGTCTCGAGCCCGCCTCCGCTCACGGGCCCGGGCCTTCTCCGCGTCCTTCTTCTTCTTCCTCTCCTCCGCGGCGACCCGCCGCGCTGCTCGGGCCACCGCGTCCTGCGGGACCCGAGGCAGGGAAGGCTTGTGCCACCCCACCTCCTGAAGAGGAGGGGAAAAACCTCAATCGTAAGAACCTGAAGCGACCGGATGTATGAAGAAGGAAGAAGCGGACACTTACCAGAGTCACGCACCCCTCGTCGGGGCGCATCAAAGGCTGGGAGAAAGCGTGGGAGTCCGGCTTCCCCAACGCAACGGACACCCGCCATCTGAGGGCGTCAAAGGGAAGAGGATCAGGGGACATCCGCGAGCCCTCCCAGTCGGCCTCCGGGGTCATCTCCCAAAGCGACAGCCGCCGCTCCGCCAAGGGAAGCACCCTCCGACGGTGGATGGCGGCAACCACTCCCGCAGCGGTGAGTCCCCCTTCCCGCAACGCCTCCAAGGCCTGGAGGAGTGGCTCGAGGTTCTTCTGCCTTTCGTGCGGGGTCCCGTGGCGCCAGGCGTCGGTGGCAGCGGTGACTACTCGCTGGGAGAACGGCGGGAGCAACTCGCCGTCGTTCCGGAGGTAGAACCACCGGCGCTGCCACCCCTTGTTCGAGGACACGAGGGTGGCAGGAATATACAGCGACGCCCGCGACTGCCTCAGCAGAAGGGTACAGCCGCCGGCCCGCACCGCTGCACGGACTTTCCTCTCCCCCGTCGGCGAGGCGAAAAGCTCCGCGCAAAAGAAATGGGTCCACAAATCCCAATGGGGGGCGATCCCCAAGTACCCCTCACACACCGCAACGAAGATGGCAGCCTGCGAGATGGAGTTAGGGGTGAGGTTATGCAACTCCACCCCATAGTGGTACAGGATCGCCCGCATGAAGCGGCCCGCCGGCACGCCGAATCCCCGCTCGTGGAAGGAGACAAAGCTCACGATGTACCCCGGCGGTGGGGACGGAGCGGCTCCACCCGCGGGAGGAATCCATTCCGGTCGCTGCTTATCGGTGAGGGGACGGAGCAAACCCTCGCCGACCAGATCTTCCAGGTCGCTCGCCGTCACCGTGGAAAGGGGCCATGGATCGCGCGGCGGAATGATGGTCACCCGCTCAGCCATCACCGAGCTAAAAGGGATGGCGGCGCGAAGGGCAGGAAGGGCGGTTCTCTCTTCTCTGGCTAGATCTCTCGGGTTGCAAAAACCTAAGAGGCAGGCAGGAAGCGGAGCAAAGAACCGTCACCGGACCCTCTCCTGGGTATATAAAGACCAAGGCGAGGATGGTTCCAATGTTCCGCCCGGACCGGACGCGGGATTCAAAAACGTGAAGCGAAACGGCCGTTCCTCGAACGGCTCGCGCACGCGCAACGGCCGCCCCGCCAACTACTCGCCCTGTCGCATTAACTCCACGGCTGGACAGGCGGCGCTTCTGGCAGGAGCAGCGGGCGACGCTTCGCCTTCACCGAAACAACCACGCCAAAAAAGGTACGCTGCGTCGTTCGGTTTCGTATCCTTTTCCCTTTTTTCCTCTTTCTCTATCTCTTGCGACAGGGACCGGGAAAGGGGGATACCCCGAAAGGGATCCTTCCCCGTGAAGGAACCAGGCTCCGAGCCTCCTTACTGATCAGAGGTTCGAAGGCTGGCCCCCCGAAGGGTTCAACAGCCGCCTCAGATCGCGTGGGCCCTACACCCACTACTGGTCAGAGGTTCGAAGGCCGGCCCCCCGAAGGGTTCCACGGCCGCCTCAGGCTACCTGGGCTCCGTGCCCATTACTGATCAGGGGTTCGAAGGCTGGCCCCCGAAGGGTTCACAGCCGCCTCAGACGCCGAGCGAGGGATGACCAGGGGTACGTTCGATACATAACCAAGGCTCGGGCTGCGCTCCCGAGGTACCCTAGGACATTTCCGAGACCAGCGGGAGCGATCTTGTAATGGAATCCCATCGGAGGGAGGCATCGAGCCCTCGGACCCCGTCGCCAGGGGACCGGGTCCGGCAGATCACCCGCAGGTACTTTTGGGCGTGCCTTTGGGCCCCTAGCCGACCCCTAACGAACGGGGCACGGACGTCCACTCGGATTACCCGCTTGCAGCTCACCGGAGACACCATGTTCGGCGCCCATCGAGGGTAACATGGCGCTCTCCCCCCCTCCTCCTTGCGAAAAGGCGACGCAGGGGCGTATGTAAAAAAGCCGAGTCTGTCCCTGATCACCCTCTTGCCCTGTGCAGAGGCTCGGGGGCTGCTCTCGCAAACCCGGCTCCGGCCAAACCATTAACAGCGTCAACATACCAGCCCGAGAACTTGGGCCCCGACTGTACACCCGGGCTACGGCCAGCTCGCATGAGGGAACAACCAAACCAGCCGAAGCATTACGCAAGGCATTAAGACCTCGAAGGAGTGAAACCACTCCTCCGAGGCCTCGGGGGCTACACCCGGCGGGTGCGCTCGCGCGCACCCACCGGAACAAAATACAACCGAGAAAGGCTGGTCCCCTTGCAAAAAAGTGCGACGAAAGCCTCCAAGCGAGTGCAAACACTCCCTTCGAGGCTCGGGGGCTACTGTCGGGGACCATAATTAGGGGTACCCTCAAGACTCCTAATTCTCAGCTGGTAACCCCCATCAGCATAAAGCTGCAAAGGCCTGATGGGTGCGATTAAGTCAGGGATCAGTCCATTCGAGCGACTCGATCATGCCTCGCCCGAGTCTAGCCTCGGACAAGGGCAGCCGACCCCGGAGGATTTCCGTCTCGCCCGAGGCCCCCCTCCAACGGCGGACACATCTTCGGCTCGCCCGAGGCCCTGCCTTCGCTAAGAAGCAACCCTGACTAAATCGCCGCACCGACCGACCAAATCGCAGGAGCATTTAACGCAAAGGTGGCCTAACACCTTTATCCTGACGCGCGCCCTCCGGCAGAGCCGAAGTGACCGCCGTCACTTCGCCGCTCCACTGACCGGTCTGACAGAAGGACAGCGCCGCCTGCGCCACTCCGACTGCAGCGCCACTTGACAGAGTGATGCTGACAGGAAGCCAGGCCCTGCCAAAGGCACCATAGGAAGCTCCGCCCGACCTAGGGCTCGGACTTGGGCTCAGCCCCGGAAGACGGCGAACTCCGCTCCGCTCGACCCAGGGCTCGGACTCGGGCTCAGCCCCGGAAGACGGCGAACTCCGCTCCGCCCGACCCAGGGCTCGGACTCGGGCTAAGACCCGGAAGACGACGAACTCCGCTCCGCCCGACCCAGGGCTCGGACTTGGGCTCAACCCCGGAAGACGGCGAACTCCGCTCCGCCCGACCCAGGGCTCGGACTCGGGCTAAGACCCGGAAGACGGCGAACTCCGCTCCGCCCGACCCAGGGCTCGGACTCGGGCTAAGACCCGGAAGACGACGAACTCCGCTCCGCCCGACCCAGGGCTCGGACTCGGGCTCAGCCCCGGAAGACGGCGAACTCCGCTCCGCCCGACCCAGGACTCGGACTCGGGCTAAGACCCGGAAGACGGCGAACTCCGCTTCGCCCGACCCCAGGGCTCGGACTCGGGCTAAGACCCGGAAGACGACGAACTCCGCTCCGCCCGACCCAGGGCTCGGACTTGGGCTCAACCCCGGAAGACGGCGAACTCCGCTCCGCCCGACCCAGGGCTCGGACTCGGGCTAAGACCCGGAAGACGGCGAACTCCGCTCCGCCCGACCCAGGGCTCGGACTCGGGCTAAGACCCGGAAGACGACGAACTACGCTCCGCCCGACCCAGGGCTCGGACTCGGGCTCAGCCCCGGAAGACGGCGAACTCCGCTCCGCCCGACCCAGGACTCGGACTCGGGCTAAGACCCGGAAGACGACGAACTCCGCTTCGCCCGACCCCAGGGCTCGGACACCGCCCTGGCCTCTGCCGACGACCTCCGCCTCGCCCGACCCAGGGGCTCGGACTCGGCCTCGGCCATGGAAGACAGACTCGACCTCGGCTTCGGAGGAGCCTCCACGTCGCCCAACCTAGGGCGCAGGCCAGCCACGTCAACAGGAAGCGCCATCATCACCCTACCCCGAGCTGACTCGGGCCGCAGAGAACAAGACCAGTGTCCCATCTGGCTGTCTCCACCAGATAGGCAATAATGGCGCCCCGCATGCCCTGTGACGACGGCGGCTCTCAGCTCTCTTACGGAAGCAGGAGGGCGTCAGCAAGGACACAACCGCTCCGACAGCTGTCCCTCCGCCAGGCTCCGCCGCTCCTCCGACGGCCATGACATCACACTAGTTGGGTTCCAAGATCTCTCCGGCTGCCACATTGGCATGTACTTAGGGCACTAGCTCTCCCTCGCTAGACACGTAGCACTCTGCTACACCCCCATTGTACACCTGGATCCTCTCCTTGCGTCTATAAAAGGAAGGACCGGGGCCCTCTTAGAAAAGGTTGGCCGCGCGGGACGAGGACGGGACAGGCGCTCTCTTGGGGCCGCTCGCTTCCCTCACCCGTGTGGACGCTTGTAACCCCCTACTGCAAGCGCACCCGACCTGGGCGCGGGACGAACACAAAGGCCGCGGGATTCCCACCTCTCTCGCGCCGGTCTCCGGCCGCCTCGCTCCTTTCCCCCCTTCGCGCTCGCCCACGCGCTCGACCCATCTGGGCTGGGGCACGCGGCACTCACTCGTCGGCCTGAGGGACCCCCTGGTCTCGAAACGCCGACACCACTGGACTAGTTGAAGTTTCTTGTGACATTGTGTTTGATGAGACTAACGGCTCTCAAGTAGAGCAAGTTGATCTTGATGAGCTAGATGATGAAGAGGCTCTGTGCATTGCGCTAAGGAACATGTCCATTGGGGATGTGTGTCCTAAGGAATCCGAAGAGCCTCCACATGCACAAGATCAACCATCTTCCTCCATGCAAGCATCCCCACCAACTCAAGATGAGGATGAGGCTCAAGATGATGAAGGAGAAGATCAAGAAGATGAGCCACCTTAAGAGGAGGGCAATGATAAAGGGGGAGATGCCCATGATCAAGACAAGGAAGATGAACAATTTCCAAGACCACCACACCCAAGAGTCCACCAAGCAATTCAACGAGATCACCCCATGAACACCATCCTAGGGGATATTCAAAAGGGGGTAACTACTAGATCTCGTGTTGCTCATTTTTGTGAACATTACTCTTTTGTTTCCTCTATTGAGCCACATAAGGTAGAGGAAGCACTTCAAGATTTGGATTGGGTGGTGGCGATGCAAGAGGAGCTCAACAATTTCACAAGGAATGAGGTATGGCATTTAGTTCCACGTCTTGACCAAAATGTTGTAGGAACCAAGTGGGTTTTCCGCAACAAGCAAGATGAGCATAGTGTGGTGACAAGGAACAAAGCCCGACTTGTGGCAAAGGGATATTCACAAGTCGAAGGTTTGGATTTCGGTGAAACCTATGCACCCGTAGCTAGGCTAGAATCAATTCGCATTTTACTTGCCTATGCTACTTACCATGGCTTCAAGCTTTATCAAATGGACGTGAAAAGTGCCTTCCTCAACGGACCAATCAAGGAGGAGGTCTATGTTGAGCAACCTCCCGGCTTTGAAGATAGTGAGTATCCTAACCATGTATATAAACTCTCTAAGGCGCTTTATGGGCTCAAGCAAGCCCCAAGAGCATGGTATGAATGCCTAAGAGATTTTCTTATCACTAATGGCTTCAAAGTCGGAAAGGCTGATCCTACTTTATTTACTAAAACTTTTGCAAATGATTTGTTTGTATGCCAAATTTATGTTGATGATATAATATTTGGGTCTACTAACGAATCTACATGTGAGGAATTTAGTAGGGTCATGACACAAAAATTCGAGATGTCTATGATGGGGGAGTTGAAGTACTTCTTGGGATTTCAAGTAAAGCAACTCCAAGAGGGCACTCTCATTAGCCAAACGAAGTACATTCAAGATATACTCAACAAATTTGGGATGAAGGATGCCAAGCCCATCAAAACACCCATGGGAACCAATGGGCATCTCGACCTCGACAAGGGAGGTAAATCCGTAGATCAAAAGGTATACCGGTCGATGATTATGCTTTCCGTATGCATGTGTGCAAGATTCCAAGCCGATCCTAAGGAAGCTCACCTTAGGGCCGTAAAACGAATCTTGAGATATTTAGTTTATACTCCTAAGTTTGGCCTTTGGTACCCTAGGGGATCCACATTTGATTTAATTGGTTATTCGGATGCCGATTGGGCGAGGTGTAAAATTAATAGAAAGAGCACATCGGGGACTTGCCAGTTCTTGGGAGGGTCTCTGGTGTCTTGGGCTTCAAAGAAGCAAAATTCCGTCGCTCTTTCTACTGCCGAGGCCGAGTATATTGCCGCAGGCCATTGTTGCGTGCAATTACTTTGGATGAGGCAAACCCTTAGGGACTATGGTTACAAATTAACCAAAGTTCCTCTTCTATGTGATAATGAGAGTGCAATCCGCATGGCAGATAATCCCGTTGAACATAGCCGCACTAAACATATAGCCATTCGGTATCATTTTCTAAGGGATCACCAACAAAAGGGGATATCGAGATTGCATATATTAACACCAAAGATCAATTAGTCGATATCTTTACCAAACCACTAGATGAACAAACATTTACCAAACTTAGGCATGAGCTAAATATTCTTGATTCTAGGAATTTTTATTGATGTTTTGCACACATAGCTCATTGATATACCTTTGATCACCTCTCTTTCATGTGCTATGACTAATGTGTTTTCAAGTACAATTCTTGCTAAGTCATAGATTGAAAGGGAATTGGAGTCTTCGGCGAAGACAAAGGCTTCCACTCCACTCTATTGAATTACTCATCCTTCGTCGTCGCTCCGTAACGCTCTCCAACTTTGGTATAATCTTCACTCATATGTTATTTACCATAGGGAGAGAAAGTAAAAATGGCTTATATTTCACTCAAGTATCCGTTTTTGGCGATTCATGCCAAAGAGGGAGAAAGTATTAGCCCAAAGCAAAAGGACCGCACCACCACCAATTTTCAAAAATTTGAGTTAAGAAAAAAATTTCAATTGATGGTTTTTCAATCGGTATATTACTTTTGATAGAATTTCAAATTGGTACAACCCGTTCAAAACTAATATCTAAAACCCTCTTGAACACTAAGAGGAGGATTTGATTAAGGGGAAGTTTTGTTTAGTCAAAGAAAAAGCATTTGAAACAGGGGGAGAAAATTTCAAATCTTGAAAATGCTTCTCAAAATCTTATTTATTTACCTTTGACTATTTGCAAAAGGGCTTTGAAAAGAATTTACAAAAGAATTTGCAAAAACAAAACATGTGGTGCAAGTGTGGTCCAAGATGTTAAAAATAAAGAAATCAATCCATGCACATCTTATGAGAATTTATTGGTTCAATTCTAAGTAACCTTTGCACTTACATTTTGCAAACTAGTTCAATTATGCACCTCTATATTTGCTTTGGTTTGTGTTGGCATCAATCACCAAAAAGGGGGAGATTGAAAGGGAAATAGGCTTACACCTTTCCCTAATTGATTTTGGTGGTTGAATTGCCCAACACAAATAATTGGACTAACTAGTTTGCTCTAGATTATGAGTTGTACAGGTGCCAAAGGTTCACTACAAACCAATAAAAGGACCGAGAAAGGATTCAAATATAGAGAGCTAAAGTCATCCGAAGTGTGCCCTGGTCTGGCGCACCGGACTGTCCGGTGTGCCACCGGACAGTGTCCGGTGCATCACCGGACAATGTCCAGTGCACCAGGGACTCCAACTCTGAACTGCTCACCTTCGGGAATTCTGGAGGCCGCTCCGCTATAATTCAACGGACTGTCCGGTGTGCCAGCGGAGCAACGGCTGCTTCGCGCCAACGGTCGTTTGCAGAAGGCATTAAATGCGCTACAGTGCGCGCTAGAGTCAGAGCAGAGCCAGATGGCGCACCGGACACTGAACAGTGCCTGTCCGGTGCACCACCGGACTGTCCGGTGGCCCAGAAGACAGAAGCTCCAACGGTCGGAATCCAACGGCCAGGTGACGTGGCAGGCGCACCGGACTGTTCGGTGCGCCATGCGACAGCAGCCTTTACCAAACGACTAGTTTGGTGGTTGGGGCTATAAATACCCCCAACCACCCACCATTCATAGCATCCAAGTTTTCACACTTCCTACACCTTACAAGAGCTATAGCATTCAATACAAGACACACCAAAGAGATCAAATCCTCTCCAAGTACAAAGATTATTCCCAATCAAATAGTGACTAGTGAGAGAGTGACTTGTGTTCATTTGAGCTCTTGCGCTTGGATTGCTTCTTTTTCTCATTCTTTCTTGTGATCAACTCAATTGTAACCGAGGCAAGAGACACCAATTGTGTGGTGGTCCTTGCGGGGACTTTGTGTCCCGTTTGATTGAGAAGAAAAGCTCACCCGGTCTAAGTGACCGTTTGAGAGAGGGAAAGGGTTGAAAGAGACCCGGTCTTTGTGACCACCTCAACGGGGAGTAGGTTTGCAAGAACCAAACCTCGGTAAAACAAATCCTTGTGTCTCACTCTTTATTTGCTTGCGATTTGTTTTTCACCCTCTCTCTCAGACTCGTTCATATTTCTAACGCTAATCCGGCTTGTAGTTGTGCTTAAGTTTATAAATTTCAGATTCGCCCTATTCACCCCCCTCTAGGTGACTTTTAAAAACCATCTTCATAAAATATCTCTTCAAATATGTCACAAAAGGGCCAGATTGCAGCAAAGCATATTTACAGAAACTAAGAAATGGCGAAGAAGCTCCATATGACAAAGCAACGGATGCAAAGAATGAAGTAAAAGAATATCTGGATAGCCGTTATCTTTGTGACAAAGATTCTGCATGGTGTATATTAGGGTATGAAATTCACAGACACTACCCTGCAGTTGAAAGAATGCTTGTTCATCTACCAAATGAGAACTACATCACCTACAATGCAATAGCTAACATGTCTGAAATATTATCAGAAAACTTCCTTAGAAAAACCATGTTGACAGAGTGGTTTACAACTAATGTACAAAATGAAAATGCACGTAATCTAACATACATTGACTTCCCATCAAAATGGCGATGGGACGACAAAACAAGGAGCTAGAAATCTAGAGAACAAAGAGAAGGCAAAATAGGCCGTATATACTACGTCCATCCATCCACAGGCAAAAAAACTACCTACGAATGTTGTTGCTCACTGTTAAGGGTGCTACAAGTTATGAGGACCTCAAATCATACAACAACACACTACATCCAACTTTTAAAGAAGCATGTCGAGCACGTGGTCTACTAAATGATGATAACGAATGGTATGAAGCTTTTGACGAGGCTGCTAAATGGGCTACTTTAGATCAACTACGTCAACTCTTTGTTACCATGTTGCTCTATTGTGAAGTGGGTGATGAACACACATTTTTTTAAAAAGTCTGGAAGCTTCTAGCTGATGATATACAATACAATATGCGTAGGACATTACATCTTCCCACTTATCAAATGCCCGAAGATGAAATAAAGGACCAACTGCTGGACAATCTTACCATTCTATTTAATAGGTGTGGAGCAAACATACATGACTACAATTTGCCCAGAAAAACTATCTTCACAGATCCTTGCTGTGGAAATCGACTGCTTGAAGAAGAATTATCGTACTACTTTGATGAACTATCACATCTATCCCATGTTCTATATTCCAGACTCAACAAAAATCAACTACATGCTTTTAACACTATTATAGACACTGTCATTGCCAATAAACCTGGATTCTTCTTTGTGTCTGGATACGGAGGCACCGGAAAAACTTTCTTATGGAATGCTATCATCACACACCTATGAGCCAATAAAAAATAGTACTAGCAGTTGCTTCCTCAGGTGTAGCATCTTTGCTTCTTCCAGGTGGCCACACAGCACATTCACGATTCAAGATACCATGCGATCTAGATGAATCTACTACTTGCAACATAAAAAGGGGAACAATGCTAGCTGAATTAATTGAATCAACTTCTCTACTAATATGGGATGAAGCTTTCATAACACACAGATGTGCATTTGAAGCTTTAGATCGCTCCCTCCGAGATTTGCTCTACTTAAATACATCTAAGTAGAGCAAATCTCGGAGGGAGCGATTTAAGTATCCAAGTATTTAGATCGCTCCCTTCATTGTCAGCTGAATTCTAAGTATCCACAGGTTCATATTGTATAACTTCTTTCACCGTTTGCTAACAATATATACCAACACATAGCCTAACAATATGCAGCGCCCCAGATCCTTTGGCACTCAAATGTGATACAATTACTAGTCCCAGGAGGCTAGTAAACACATTTATACATCAGATGGTTCCAGATCTGCTTAAACGAGACAAACCTATAAAGGTGGCGATCAACTTTAAGAGTTGGTCCACAAATCGGGACATATCATCAGAGTGGGGCTGAAGCAGCCCGATATACGCAGCGAAGCAAATCAGCGGTCCAACAGCCACAGGCAAGGTTGGGAACAGTCGTAACTCTTACCTGATCTCCTTTTTCTGAAAAACAACAAATAAGCAAGGGTGAGTACAAACGTACTCAGCAGCCCACCTTCACCCGCGGAAAGGGGAAATCAGATATAATGCATGGAATATGTGGAGCTCAGGGTATTTTGAAGAAACAACAATATTTTATGCAGGGTTGTTTTGTAAAACATTTTGTATTTTGCAAAGCGCATCCTCTCCCAAAGGAGTAGGAAGTTTTTCAATATTAGAACAAAATCCCCTGGACTAAACCATCTAGGTATCTCAGCAGTTTCCCACTGGTTTTCATTTTCAAAATCAGCTACTAGACTTCTCGTCCACCATAGCTCACGGCTCAACCGCCGGACCTTTTAAAAACCACTTTTCTCAAACACACCCTAATTTTTGAAAACAAAACACTAATTGCCATACCACACCAGACTCGTCCATTCCTGTGGACACAGACTATTCGAATAGGTTTGAACTCTACGCAGAGGGGTACACTTTACCCACTAGTCTGGCTCTGCGATCTCATGGCCAATGAGATCCGAATCCGAATCTCTTTCTTTCCTCGCACGTCCTAACCTTAACGGTTATACTGGAAGGAGTCAAGCCACCGCCATGTCCAAACCGGACAAAACATTCCCCCTCCTTATCCTCCCAGTGCTCCCCAGCCTTCACAACCTTGGGGTTGGTCCGTACGAGTTCAGATTGAGTGACTGCCCATACAGTCTCGAGTGGTTGTACTTATCATGAGTACAGGTAGTGAAGGATGACAAACTGGTCCTTATGTGAGGGGACAATCCTTCTGCTCACGCCTAAATCAGCTGAGCCATCACCTTAGGCCCTCCCCTAAACCAGGGAGTCCCTAATCATCCCTACTCAAAGGTGAAAAGGGTGAAAACCCTTCATCATACACATTTTGATGGGTAGAGTCTTGAGTAGCATAAACAAGCAAACATACAAACCAACAAGTATACCAACAAATATTTAGTATACTGGTCAGAATAGCGATATATGGATGGGTAGAGTCTTGAGTAGAATCTGTGTCATGTGGTGTTGTGATATTAGTGGTGGTGGAGCGGAGGTGCTTACCAGGAGGGTGGACTAGAGGCGAAGCGACACTATGTGTGTAGCCGGCAGAGCGGAGTAACTGAGTGGGTGGGGTGTTTGCCTTGGCTGAGGGTGTTGAGTGTGTGTGGAGAGGGAGAGGGTAGTTCGGTGTATTTATAGCTGAGTATATGTGGTGTAGCACAGTGAAGTTCACTGTTGGTGAGAATAGTGACGAATGAATCGTCTGACTTAGTCTGAACAGGGAGATTATAGGCAGAATATGGGATAAGAGTATTTTAGGAGTTTTCTGGAATATGGACCATGCTTAAGAGATGACAGGGTTGGATAGGGAATAGTTTGATAAGAATTTAGAAACAAGAATTATTGATCTGAGTTTGGAAGCCTGGTTCGAAGGAATCTCAAAGTTAAGCGTGCTCAACTTGGAGAACCCTGGGATGGGTGACCAGATGGGAAGTTCTCTACTGGAAGAAAAATCACAGTCACCGGAGTTCGTATGACTGGAATATGGTCTTAGGTGGACTGGACAGCATGATGGATGAGTAGTTGAAATTTGGAGTGATCGGATGATCGATGAATAGTAATGATGAACAGTAACGACAAAAAAGTAATTATAGATATCATCGATGAATAGTAACGATGAATAGTAATGGTGCATAGTTCGTATGAACGAACAGTGACGATGAACGATGAATAGGAACTATGAACGAACGGACGAACGGACGAACGAACGATCGGAATTTTGGCAGCATAACGGCAGGACAAAGATTATCTGGAATAACGATGAATAGGGACTATGAACGAATGATGAACGATGAATAGGAACTATGAACGAACGATAAACGATCGAACGATCGGAATTTCGGCAGCATAACGGCAGGAAAAAGATTATTTGGACGAACGAACGGATGAACGATCGAATGATCAGACGAACGAGCGATCGGAATTTTGGCAGCATAACGGCAGGACAAAGATTATTTGGACGAACGAACGAACGATCGATCGAATGATCGGACGAACGAGTGATCGGAATTTTGGTAGCATAACGACAGGACAAAGATTATCTGGAAGAACGATGAATAGGGACTATGAACGAACGATGAACGATGAATAGAAACTATGAACGAATGATGAACGATCGAATGATCGAACAAACGAACGATCGGAATTTCGGCAGCATAACGACAGAAAAAAGATTATTTGGACGAACGAACGGACGAATGATCGAACGATCGGACGAACGAACCATGAACGATCGGACGAACGATCGAACGATCGGACGAACGAACGAACGAACAAACTAAGAATAGGGGGACGAACGATCGAAGAACGACCGAACGATCCTTGTGCTAGTGTGTGCTTGTGTGGAACATGGAGTGGGTGTGTGGGGGGGGGGAGAAGAGAGTTGCCATGAAATGGCTTGGGGTGGGATGAGAGGAGGCCCTTGCCCCTCTATTTATAGCCATGGTGGGGGGATTAGGGGGAGAGATGAGATGATTAGTAGGAGGATGAGAGGATTAGTGGGAGATTAGCATGTATTTGTCTTGTATGAGTGTAATTAGCTTGTAGAGCTCACCGTATGACACTGGAGGCATACGTATACGTATGAGCATGAGGAAAGTTATGAAGAAAATATTTATAGGGACTTGAAAAATGATTCTGAAGGTATTTCTCAAGAGGAAAATACTTGGAGATATATCGGTGGAATATTTGGACAATATTCCTGTAAAGAATTTGAGGGGGATCACTGGGGAAATATCAGGGCAGTATTTCTGGAAAATATTTGAGGGGGGTCACTGAGGAAATATTTGTAGGATATTTGAGGAGGATTTTGGAGAGAATATATACCACTATATTTTATTTGCTGATATCAACTCGCAAACAAACATTTTGAAATGAAATTTAAAATTCATTCTGAATTTAGAGCGAGTTTGAGAAAATTTCAAGATTTGAATTTTTGGGATGCTACAAATCTACCTCGCTTAAAAGGAATCTTGTCCTCGAGATTCGGCTTAGGAGGGTTATGGGTATAGCTTTACTTCAGCTACATATCTTCACTTTGCAGATTCTTCGAGGAGATGGAGCTTCAACAAAATCTGGCCCTTGCGGAGCATCTGGTTGCTGATTGCAAACGCTGATTCTGGCTACTCAAAGATCATCTTCAGGCTTCTAGGTTTTGCTTGGTAGCTAGCTTATTGAGGAAGCATCGATGCCAACACACAAACCTTTCTCTTGCGAACTCCCTCATGGATTCCTTTCTTGATTGGTCTTCTGGTGCTTCATCAACGAAACTTGGGTGACCACCTATCATCCAGAAACTTATATGCTTCGATGATCTGGTCCTCCACAAGCTTGCTACAGGCCTTCTTCTTTTTCTCCATAGCAGGAACTTTACTAGAACACTACCCCACTTAAAAAGAATGAGGGTAGAACTCTTGAATCTTGGGGATTTGAACTCCTTGAAGTACCTCATAACAAGGGCGTTACGGGGCCTTCTTCTGCTGTTGCTGCTTGAGCAGGCTACGGAGAAATGACTGACACAGGTTGATTTTGGGAGAACCTTCTTCTCATCTTCTCTTCGCTATCTTCTTTTCTCTTCTCACTTCACTTCTCACTGCCTCTTTCTTTCTCTTTGCTCTTCCCACTGGACGATTCTATCAAAGAGTATTACCATCACACATTGGAGGAAACCAAAGACTATGAACCATGTACAACATTCTTCAACCCAAGAATCACCAAGCATTGTGATCTTAGGGGCGAGGGAGTGGAAAAATGGAGTTGCTTGCGATTTGGCAGAGGGGATTTTATCAGGTGTGTTTTGCTTGGGATGGGAGTTGAGGGAGCTGGTGGGGGAGTTTTATAGGCGAGCGTTGGTGTTTGGTTGCGGAGTAGTGGTGATGGAGTAGGTGCTACGTGGCAACAGGTGCGACGGAGGGGAAGGGGGCCTGGTGCCGGTGATGATGGCGGCGGTGGGTGCACTGCAAAGGGGGCGTGGGCGGCGGTAGTGCGCTACAAAGGGGGCGACACGGGTGAGTGGTGGGGTCAATGACCCTGATGTTTGTGGTATCTGGTTCCAAGAATCTTTGTCTCTCTGTATGGTAATAACTCCTTGTGTCCTCTTTTCCCGTTTACTTTGACTCTAGGGCAGTGCTTTGATTCTCACGGTCAGTCCTTTTAACTGAGTGGCTGGACTGGTTTCTTCTGTAGCTTATTCCAGGCTTCAAGGGTAAGCTTCCCGGTATCTTCTGGGGTAAGGTGCTTTTCTCTTGAGATGGGTTAAGATGAGAATGGAAGCATAAGGTGAGGATTTGCTCTAATTTGTGATCTATGTTTTTAGAGAAAACCTTTCTTAAAAAGAAAGAAAACATACAAGCTCAGCAATGATAAGCACAAACAAATCAAATGTTTTGAATAAGGAAAGAATAGAGTTTTTCCAAAGCACGGACTACTCAGATTTGGGGGCTAAGCATAACTACTATTGCTTGGCTCCTGAATTGAGAACTATGCTAAATGCAACTTATGAGCACTAACGTTAAAGCATCACATATGCACTCAAAAGGGGAGAAAACATCAAGCAAAATTCATTTTGAAATGCCCTAGGGGGCCACACAATTAGAGTTTTGCAAAACACGAGTCTACACGATTACCTCTCGTACATGCAGGGCTCTAGCCAAAGTGAAGAAAAACTTCACTACCCAATGCATGCAGAGGACTGGGCATAACTAACTTCAGACCAGGCAGCTTCTCTTCTGGCAAGGCTGGCGCACAACTTCAATCTGAGACATCTCCTGGATGGGTCAAGAGGGAGCTGTTGTTGATGACTTCTTTTGGCGGCGACTGATATGGCAAGACAGGGTCGAACTCTTCTTCAAGCGGGACTGGCTCTTGTAGCTCCTCAGAGGGCAGCGATGCTGGCGGGGTGCTTGCAGCTTCCTCTTTGATCTCACGAGACAGTGCTGGAATCTTCTTCATGGTGAGGGGCTCAAACAACTCTGGCGGTGGATCTTGGGAGGACTCGGGGTGCTCTTGCTTATCCATAGCCTAAGGGAAGACTGGAATTCCTTCCAAGACTATGGCTCCTTCCGGGAGTTCCCAAGCCTTCTTTTCTCCTCTGGTAGAGACCGGGTGACCTTCAACAATCTGGGGATCTTCAGCTCTCCTGGGTTGAGCTGGGTTGGATGAAGCGGGTTCTTGGATCCGCAGGGCTCTATGTTGGTTATGGGTTACCAAGTAGGCCTCCATCAACTTTTGGACATGCTCATCCTTGGCTTGCTTCAGGGCTTCAACGGTAATGACTTCACGACTTTCCAAGGCAGTTGCACGGGCTTGAGCTGTGGTGAGATCCACATGGAGCTTACGGTTGCTTCTCTGCATCTTCTGCTCGGGCAATCATCTGACGGTGGTGCCGAGCCAAGAAATCATACTGCGCATCCAGGGTGAGCAGGTATGCGGTGAGGTACACGACTGAGGGGTCGTCCTCAAGCAGCTGCTGCACTTCCAATGCACGCATCCTGGCCATCCAAATGGGACAGTTCTTCTGAAAGGGCGGAAAGAATCTGAGCGGTGTGTCAGCCACTTCTTCTTCATAAATCTGACACAGGGCCCTTAATGCCTTGCGGGCGATGACTTGGCAGGTGTCTTTGAATCTGTGCCCAGCAGCAGTGACACTCCATTCCACATGGTGCAGACTAGATCCAATGTATACAGTCATGACACACTTCTCTGTGCCATGCTCGACGAATTCACGACCATCATACTCTGGCTGGCTCCTGATTCCGAGGCGAACTGTGCATGCTCTCAGCAACTTGGGGAAACCATCTTCATTCTGGCAAAAACTTGTTTGGCAGCGGACCTCCATCTGACTTCTGAGAGAAGGAAAGCATTTTTGAAATGAAGGGATGAGAGCAAGATTTTTTTTAGAAAATAGTTTTGACTCAAAAACTTTTGGATCAAGGCTAAGGGTTATGTCCTGCGGCCAACCTAACATCTCTGATACCACCTGCAGTGCCCCAGATCCTCTGGGACTCAAATGTGATACAATTACTAGTCCCAGGAGGCTAGTAAACACATTTATACATTAGATGATTCCAGATCTGCTTAAACGAGACAAACCTATAAAGGTGGCGATCAACTTTAAGAGTTGGTCCACAAATCGGAACATATCATCAGAGTAGGGCTGAAGCAGCCCGATATACGCAGCAAAGCAAATCAGCGGTCCAACAGCCACAGGCAAGGTTGGGAACAGTCGTAACTCTTACCCGATCTCCTTTTTCTGAAAAACAACAAATAAGCAAGGGTGAGTACAAACGTACTCAGGAGCCCACCTTCACCCGCGGAATGGGGAAATCAGATATAATGCATGGAATATGTGGAGCTCAGGGTATTTTGCAAAAACAGCAATATTTTATGCAGGGTTGTTTTGTAAAACATTTTGTATTTTGCAAAGCGCATCCTCTCCCAAAGGAGTAGGAAGTTTTTCAATATTAGAACAAAATCCCCTGGACTAAACCATCCAGGTATCTCAGCAGTTTCCCACTGGTTTTCATTTTCAAAAACAACTACTGGACTTCCCGTCCACCATAGCTCATGGCTCAACCGCCGAACCTTTTAAAAACCACTTTTCTCAAACACACCCTTTTTTTGAAAACAAAACACTAATTGCCATACCACACCAGACTCGTCCATTCCTGTGGACACAGACTATTCGAATAGGTTTGAACTCTGCGTAGAGGGGTACACTTTACCCACTAGTCCGACTCTGCGATCTCATGGCCAATGAGATCCGAATCCGAATCTCTTTCTTTCCTCGCACATCCTAACCTTAACGGTTATACCGGAAGGAGTCAGGCCACCGCCATGTCCAAACCAGACAAAACATTCCCCCTCCTTATCCTCTCGGTGCTCCCCAGCCTTCGTAACCCTGGGGTTGGTCCGTACGAGTTCAGATTGAGTGACTGTCCATACAGTCTCGAGTGGTTGTACTTATCATGAGTACAGGTAGTGAAGGATGATAAACCGGTCCTTATGTGAGGGGACAATCCTTTTGCTCACGCCTAAACCAGCTGAGCCATCACCCTAGGCCCTCCCCTAAACCAGGGAGTCCCTGATCATCCCTACTCAAAGGTGAAAAGGGTGAAAACCCTTCATCATACTGAGAGTTCCCTTTGACCCGGGAACAGGATCTGGATGTCGCCTAGAGGGGGGGTGAATAGGCGAATAAAACTTAAATTCTTACTCTACTCGAAGACTTAGTACGCAGTGGAATGAGAAGACTCTTCGAGTAGGTCGCAGCGGAATGGAAGATCCTGTCTCAAAATGTCCTGCACTTCAAATCAAGCTTATACCACAGATAAGTATTGAAATGCAGATATAAAGACGAGTAAGACAGAGAGTCAGGATACAATACAAAATAGAGCACACAGACGCAAGGATTTATCCCGAGGTTCGGCCAAGCCTGAAATGCTTGCCTAGTCCTCGTTGGAGTTAGCCACACCTGGGCTTGGAGTCTATTTCAACTCCTTCCTCCGTTTGCTCAGATCTGTCAGTATGACAGATAGAGCCTTTCACTATAGAGTGGGATTACAACAGAACCGCGGCTGCTTACAAACTTCTTGGCAGCACCCCGGCAGAGTAACGATACGCTCAAGACCTTGCTCTAGCTCTTAGCAGCACTACTCCTCTCTCTAAAGGCTTATAGCTGTGCCTTCTACACAAACTATAGAGTTACACACAAGAGGGAGAGCGAGAATTGATTCCAATTTAGTCTACACTTGTTGGCTGCACTTATATATTGCTGGAGGCGCCTAGGGGTCCCTTTTATAGGCACAAGGGGCCTAGGAGCCGTTGGAAGCAATCCAGGAAGGCAAGTCTTGCCTTCCGTCGGGTGGCGCACCGGACAGTCCGGTGCACACCGGACACTGTCCGGTGCCCGATTTCTTTCCTTCTACGTCGAAGCCGACCGTTGGCAGTCTTGGAGCCGTTGGCGCACCGGACATGTCCGGTGCACACCGGACAGTCCGGTGCCTCCATCTAGCCGTTGGCTCGGCCACGTGCCCCGCGCAGATCGCGCGGCCGACCGTTGGCCCGGCCGACCGTTGGCTCACCGGACAGTCCGGTGCACACCGGACAGTCCGGTGAATTATAGTCGTACGTCGCCGGTGAATTCCCGAGAGCGGACAGTTCGCCAGAGTTCAGCCTGGCGCACCGGACACTGTCCGGTGCACCACCGGACAGTCCGGTGTGCCAGACTGAGCTGCTTTGGCTGTACATGGCCAAGCCCTTTGCACCTCTCTTCTTTTCTTCTTCTTTCTGTTTCTAACACTTAGACAAGTATATTAGTCCACAAAACCAATGTACTAAGTATAGAAACATACCTTCTCTTAATCATTAAATCTATAGTATTCCACATGCTTGAGCTTTGATGTTGGACTCATAAATCATCAAGTCGGCTTGTCTTGATCTAGATTGACATTACTTGGCTCCAACATCCTGTAAAGGTCACATAGAACATCTCCAAACATAGGAACAACCCAAACTAAAGATCAAGGTGAACTTAGCTCTTTTCGGCTGCTTCCAGTTCTGGTTTTGACACTTGTTCTCCTTCTAGTGACCTTGATCTCCTTCTTAGAGCTTGTTCTTGAGCCTTATGACTTACACCACATAACTGTAGCTGTTACCTCATTGGCTGTAAGTCACGTTCTTATGTAGTGATCCTTGATGTGTCGTAGCCGTTCTCAACTCGATCACCCTTGACTTTGCAAGCCTTCTTCTTCACCCTTGGCTTTGGGTTCCTCAGCCTCCTTGACCTTCTCCCGTGCACTTGGTACCTCGAAGCTCTTCTTGCCTCCGTCCTTGGCTTGATCAGTTGTCTCCGAGCTACGCACCCGAGTCTCACTTTTGCAATGTCCATCTTACTTGTGATGTCCATCATGTATCCATAATCCAGTTCTTGGACCATCACATTTGTTCACTTGTGTTGAACCCTGTAGGCTTTACCTTAAGCACCTGTTCAACACTTAGTACACTTGTTAGTCCTTTAATTGAGTTGTCATCCAAACACCAAAACTCACAAGAGAGCTTTCACATACACATTTTAAAAAACATTTTCTTTTGAAAAACTCACACCTTTTCTCAAATCATTTATAACAAATATATTAAGGATTGATTGCAGCAAGCGGCTTGGGTGGCCATAATAACTTGTCTCAAAATTATATCATGCATAAAATAACAGGCTGAGGGTTGTGGTTGAAAAATCATAGGTAATTTATGCATCAAAGGGATCCAGTGAGCTTGCCGTGCTTATCCGGCGAAGGGGGAAGGAAAGCTCGCGGAACTAGCTTCTAGCTCCACTGCCTGGCGTAGACTTGCAGATCTGGCCTCCACAAGACGACACGAATGCTCCGATAACTATGCAGCATAAACAAGCAAACATACAAACCAACAAGTATACCAACAAATATTTAGTATAGTGGTCAGAATAGCGATATATGGATGGGTAGAGTCTTGAGTAGAATCCGTGTCATGTGGTGTTGTGATATTACTGGTGGTGGAGCGGAGGTGCTTACCAGGAGGGTGGACTGGAGGCGAAGCGACACTATGTGTGTAGCCGGCAAAGCGGAGTAACTGAGTGGGTGGGGTGTTTGCCTTGGCTGAGGGTGTTGAGTGTGTGTGGAGAGGGAGAGGGTAGTTGGGTGTATTTATAGCTGAGTGTATATGGTATAGCATAGTGAAGTTCACTGTTGGTGAGAATAGTGACGAATTAATCGTCTGACTTAGTCTGAACATGGAGATTATAGGCAGAATATGGGATAAGAGTATTTTAGGAGTTTTCTAGAATATGGACCATGCTTAAGGGATGACAGGATTGGATAGGGAATAGTTTGATAAGAATTTAGAAACAAGAATTATTGGAATCTGAGTTTGGAAGCCTGGTTCGAAGGAATCTCAAAGTTAAGCGTGCTCAACTTGGAGAACCCTGGGATGGGTGACCAGATGGGAAGTTCCCTACTGGAAGGAAAATCACAGTCACCGGAGTTCATATGACTGGAATATGATCTTAGGTGGACTGGACAGCATGATGGATGAGTAGTTGAAATTTGGGGTGATCGGATGATCGATGAATAGTAATGATGAATAGTGACGACAAAAAAGTAATTATAGATATCATCGATGAATAGTGTCGGTGAATAGTAACGATGAATAGTGATGGTGAATAGTTCGTATGAACGAACGATGAATGATGAATAGTGACGATGAACGAACGATGAACGATGAATAGGAACTATGAACGAACGGACGAACGATCGAACGATCGGACGAACGAACGATCGGAATTTCGGCAGCATAACGGCAGGACAAAGATTATCTGGAATAACGATGAATAGGGAATATGAACGAACGATGAACGATGAATAGGAACTATGAACGAACGATGAACGATCGAACGATGAGAATTTCGGTAGCATAACGGCAGGAAAAGGATTATTTGGACGAACGAACGATCGGAATTTCAGCAGCATAATGGCAGGACAAAGATTATTTGGACGAACGAACGAACGAACGATCAAATGATCGGACGAACGAGCGATCGGAATTTCGTTAGCATAACGGCAGGACAAAGATTATCTAGAAGAACGATGAATAGGGACTATGAACGAACGATGAACGATGAATAGGAACTATGAACGAACGATGAACGATCGAATGATCGAACAAACGAACGATCGGAATTTCGGTAGCATAACGGCAGGAAAAAGATTATTTGGACGAACGAACGGACGAACGATCGAACGATCAGACGAACGAGCGATCGGAATTTCGGCAGCATAACGACAGGACAAAGATTATTTGGACGAACAAACGGACGAACGATCGAATGATCGGAATTTCGGCAGCATAACAGCAGGACAAAGATTATCTGGAAGAACGATGAATAGGGACTATGAACGAACGATGAACGATGAATAGAAACTATGAACGAACGATGAACGATCGAATGATCGAACAAACGAACGATCGGAATTTTGGCAGCATAATGGCAGAAAAAAGATTATTTGGACGAACGGACGAATGATCGAACGAACGGACGAACGGACGAACGAACCTTGAACGATCGGACGAACGAACGAACAAACTAAGAACAGGGGACGAACGATCGAAGAACGACCGAACGATCCTTGTGCTAGTGTGTGCTTGTGTGGAACATGGAGTGGGTGTGTGTGGGGGGGAAGAGAGTTGTCATGAAATGGCTTGGGGTGGGATGAGAGAAGGCCCTTGCCCCTCTATTTATAGCCATGGTGGGGGGATTAGGGGGAGAGATGAGATGATTAGTAGGAGGATGAGAGGATTAGTGGGAGATTAGCATGTATTTGTCTTGTATGAGTGTAATTAGCTTGTAGAGCTCACCGTATGACACTGGAGGCATACGTATACGTATGAGCATGAGGAAAGTTATGAAGAAAATATTTATAGGGACTTGAAAAATGATTATCTGGAATAACGATGAATAGGGACTATGAACGAATGATGAACGATGAATAGGAACTATGAACGAACGATAAACGATCGAACGATCGGAATTTCGGCAGCATAACGGCAGGAAAAAGATTATTTGGACGAACGAACGGATGAACGATCGAATGATCAGACGAACGAGCGATCGGAATTTTGGCAGCATAACGGCAGGACAAAGATTATTTGGACGAACGAACGAACGATCGATCGAATGATCGGACGAACGAGTGATCGGAATTTTGGTAGCATAACGACAGGACAAAGATTATCTGGAAGAACGATGAATAGGGACTATGAACGAACGATGAACGATGAATAGAAACTATGAACGAATGATGAACGATCGAATGATCGAACAAACGAACGATCGGAATTTCGGCAGCATAACGACAGAAAAAAGATTATTTGGACGAACGAACGGACGAATGATCGAACGATCGGACGAACGAACCATGAACGATCGGACGAACGATCGAACGATCGGACGAACGAACGAACGAACAAACTAAGAATAGGGGGACGAACGATCGAAGAACGACCGAACGATCCTTGTGCTAGTGTGTGCTTGTGTGGAACATGGAGTGGGTGTGTGGGGGGGGAGAAGAGAGTTGCCATGAAATGGCTTGGGGTGGGATGAGAGGAGGCCCTTGCCCCTCTATTTATAGCCATGGTGGGGGGATTAGGGGGAGAGATGAGATGATTAGTAGGAGGATGAGAGGATTAGTGGGAGATTAGCATGTATTTGTCTTGTATGAGTGTAATTAGCTTGTAGAGCTCACCGTATGACACTGGAGGCATACGTATACGTATGAGCATGAGGAAAGTTATGAAGAAAATATTTATAGGGACTTGAAAAATGATTCTGAAGGTATTTCTCAAGAGGAAAATACTTGGAGATATATCGGTGGAATATTTGGACAGTATTCCTGGAAAGAATTTGAGGGGGATCACTGGGGAAATATCAGGGCAGTATTTCTGGAAAGAATTTGAGGGGATCACTGAGGAAATATCAGGGCAGTATTTCTGGAAAGAATTTGAGGAGATCACTGGGGAAATATTTGTAGGATATTTGAGGAGGATTTTGGAGAGAATATAGACCACTATATTTTATTTTCTGATATCAACTCGCAAACAAACATTTTGAAATAAAATTTAAAATTCATTTTGAATTTAGAGCGAGTTTGAGAAAATTTCAAGATTTGAATTTTTGGGATGCTACACAATATGAATACCATACACAAATTCCATGCTGCCATAGGTACTCACAGATTACTGCACCAGATAGAATCTAGGTATCAACTTAGGAATTTCTAATAAATACACCAAATTGGACCTTCCAGAAATACTTCCCAAATCTAAAATTCATAACCATTATTATCCATCTTCCTATCAGGTGCCTACATAAAAAAATCAACTGCTACTAATAAGTTTGTACACTATGACTTAAACAAAACAAAACCATACCATGTTCCCTATATCTATTTTATGTACCATGCACGATACATTTTAAGAAAATACGAACCTTTTGATCATAGAAAAAAACTTTATTTGTTCTTTACTTTACTTTAAATTAAGTTGTTAACTTGCTCACAAATTATTTCCTATATTCGCATCTACATCGATCTATACTACCCTAATTTAAACCCACCATTACTAACTACTTAAATATATGTAGGTTCAAGAAAGGAAGCTTACATATCCAAAGCAATGATGGCGATGTCCAGGAGCACTAAACACGGATGTTTAGAGCGCCAAATTTTCTTGCTTTTGACACGATGTCTTCTACAAACTTTGGTGTAATCCGATCTAAAACGTATTTGCCTAACAAAGTCCCTACAGACTTTCTTTTGATGTAAACAATATATCCATACCGAAACAAACATTATAGCTAGAAAGGCATGTAGCTATAGTTCTGACATGCCACCTTTTACGGTCTTTAGGACCAATATTTTGGTGCCTCAACAAATATGTACATATAACTAGGAACTTGCTATCAACTATGGTTAGCTTACAACCCACTGTAATATAACACATCCAATCTGGATATGATCCTATATTTGCATATCCTAACTTTTCAGTGGTACAAACATATTCATGCTTGCATATTTTTCATTCATATTACATACCGTCTTCTACACATATATTACTAAGATACACATTGCTTATATACACCCACAACATCAATTTACTTAATGTCTATATACATCAAATCAGCTATTTAATTGTGATATAAAAAACTCGCGCAAGGCGCGAGCAAGTTTCTATTCATATAGTAGTCAGCCTTCAAAACATTAATTTAGGGTAAAATAAAATAAAATTGTAGAATAAGATTTTGAAAAATGAGGCATGAAAAGGAAGGATATGCGTGCCTATGCGGCGCGTTCAATCCGGCGAATGGATAATTCCATTCTAGCTCCAGCGGTGGTGTCGTACTCGTGTCGTCACGTGTCCTCAGCTCTCGATGTCGCCGTCGCCTTCTGCCACCTTCGCCCGCGTTCTAGACTCCTCCCGCGTTCCTCCAGCGCGCACCTCAGCTCCCCCTATAAATCTCTCTCCGGCCACGCCGTCGTCTCATCAGAACCGATCCTTACAGAGAGACACACCCAGCGCGCGAGATATCTACATCGATCATCATCACCAGCGAGCGAGCCGGCCGAGCAGCACCGATGGCGGCGTACATGCGCGTGACGCACCGCGACGAGGAAGGCAAGAAGGTGACGGAGAAGATGCCGGTCCCGGAGACGCGGCGCCCGGACACGGCCAAGCACTTCGAGCGCAAGCTGGAGGAGCAGGGCCTCCACCGCTTCGAGCGGCACCCGGCGAACGCGCCCCGGGGCGTGGGCATCGGCGCCCCGCCGCCCAAGTCCGGGCGCGGCGGCAAGTACACCTGGGAGGGCCCCGGCAGCGTCGTCGAGGACCAGCTCGACCCGGCGCCGCCCGCCATCGACCCCAACGACCCCAACTACGAGGAGGGAGGGGCGGCGGACGAGGACGACGAGGCGGCCAGGGAGGTGGTCGTCGGGGAGGTGGAGGTCGCTAAGGTCGCCGAGAGCAGGGACGGCGTCGCCAGGGTCGACGTCGCGCCGGGCCTGCTCCAGGACCAGAAGCAGTAAAAGGACTGTCTTTTCTGGATACGTCTAGACTCTATAAGACTGTGTGTCAGTGTGTTCGAGTTTGTTCCGTGCAGAGAGTGCACGTCAACTCCGCTTTAATTAATCTGCTTTTGTTAATATTTTTACTGATCAGTAATATGAACCAGTGGTTGATATTTGGATGGACTTGCTCTCAGCTTAACCTGTAAAGTTTCTCCCTGAAGAGAACTCCTGCACACAGCTACTGATTGGGGGCACATTCCTAAAGATCTTGTGGTTTCTTACAAATTCTAGTTGATTGTGGTTTCTAACAAATTCTAGTTGGTAACCTTAACCTTGGGACTTAGTTCCAACATATCAGAAGCTAGCTTTAGGCCTTATTTGGAACCCATAGAATTAATAGCTTAGCCAATACTGTTGAGCCAGCTAATAAATTACTAGTTGGCTATCTAACAATTAGTTACGGTTTAAAGCCCAATAACTAACTTTTAGTAGCTAACTATTAGTTTTATTAGTTTTAGGGGGTGTTTGAATGCATTCATTTTATTGATCAGTACTCATATGACGTTTGACATGTTGTAACTTAGTTTAATTAGTTGTACTTGTGACTTTGTATTGATCTTTGAAATGAAAATATTAAATTGAGCTACTAAGTGGTTTTTTCTTCTAGGGGGCATCGAGCTAGCCTACGGGCGTGTTTGCCGCTATGGCCCAGCAGCCTGGCTGCGCTTCCGGGATGCAGTTCCTGTGTTTGCGTCGTCTGAATTGCTCGGGAGTCAGGCTGTGCGCGTGCAAATTGAGCCTCTCAGCCTGGTTCCACAGAAACGAGCTCAAGGTCCGTTTTCTGGGAGCCTGGCTGCTCGTGGCGCAAAGATTCCGCGTTTAGATAGTTTTGGTCTTCTAGCCTGGTTGCCTATTGGGTGATAAACACCAGCTCGTCTGAGCCAGGCTCATATTGTACAAGTGCGCAAATAAAGTGAGTTGTAGTAGCCGGGACAGGCTAGCCTCAGCCTTGACCAGTTGAACGGGCCAAGCTGGCCAGGGACAGGGTCACAAACACGCCCTAAGTAACCTGATTTCTTAACCGCGCTTATTGAGCTGATCGGCCTTACAAAACGACTCGGCATGCTGTTTCTGAACTATCGATCAGACTTCAGTTCAGACACAATAGTACCTGACTTGACACGGCCTGGCGGCTGTCCTGTCGTACTTGACCCGATACAGGTCCAGAGTCCAGTGCCAAGCCGTCCCAAATGAAAATCTACTACCATCGTTTCTGTCACTGGGCCTTTTTAACATGTCTCGTGAATGTTCCATTTTAACCGGCTCGGCCCATAATCCCTTGTAAGAGAGGCTTTTGCCCCCAACAGCCCAAGTGCTTGCTCCTGCCCCAATACTACAACTACAAGTGCCTGGGGGGGCCGCGACGAGGATGGAGCCATGGAGAAGACCGCGGCAGGGGAGCTCCACCTCCACACCCCGGCCCCGAGCTCCCATCCATTTCACATGTTAGCTGCCTCCAGCAAGGATCTGTATACGGTTCTGAACTCTAAATATAGAGATTTAGAGGATCTTTTTTTTCCAGCAGCAGCCTGTAAAGCGTACTCTAAAATAGAGGAGCACTGGAGCATCCGCTATCTCTGGAGTTCTTCTGCTGGTCCGCTATCAGGTGCTAGCAGTAGCTTTACCGTCCAAAAGCAGTTGCCAGCCATACGATCCGTACATCGGCAGGGGTAAAAGCAGTACTGTTTGCTACAAAAATATTCTTTTTATATAGTTGGTATGTTATAGAGGATGAACTTTAGAGTATGCTGTTGGAGATGGTGAAGATATAGAGGACGGAATATTTTAGAGAGAACTGTAAAGAACATAAAATATTCCTTTAGAGGATGAAATTTAGAGAACGTTGCTGGAGACAGTCTTAGGTGTAGCGGGTGTATTCGGCGGTTCCCTATTCAGTGTTATGTATGGTTCCTTGGTAACCTCTAGTTTGATCAGGGAAATCACTGAAAATAAGTCTGCTAATGAGGGTTATAAATTTGGTCAGGAAGAAGAGACCGGACAGAGGCGAGTCTCGGCGGCGAGGGGAGCGGAGAACGTGAGGCCGTCGTGGCGTTGAGGGCGGACACGACAGTTAACTTGCACGCCAAATGGCCACCAGGACACGCGCAAAGGACGTGTGGCAGTGCAGCACAGAGGAGCGCGACACGTGGTGGAGCGCCGGCGCCGGCGTGCAAGTGCGAGCTCGTCGTCGATGGACAGAGGAGCCATGCCGCAGTTTCCCCCGCAGTCTAATCTGTGTTAGGGTTCAGAGTTTAGTAGCCCTCCAAAACCACCCAGTTTTGACACCCTCTATCTCCAGTATTTCTGCAGAAACTTGAAATTTCCCAGACATAAAACTTGTAGAGGGATCAAAAGGGAAACGGTTTTGGTAACAGCATTGCAGTTTTTTCTTTCTTTCTTTCTTTCTTCTACAATTCCCAGTCGATCTCTGCATGCAGACTGAACAGAACCTGCAGCCGATCTATTAGCGAAACCTTCCAGTTTCCAGTCTCTGCACGCGAACTGGAACGAGCCTGTCAGTTTAATAGAACACCGTGAGAAGAACTCTGGAGCTCTATCTCATATAAGTACATTGTGGGAAAGAAAAAAACGTGAATGCGTCCCTCGATTCCCTTTTCTTGGGAGAACTCTGAAGTGCCGCATGTTCATAGGACGGCGACCTCTATTATTAATAATAATAATAATTTTTTGTGTGAATTTTGTCAAAGGAGCCATGTCAGTCATCAGGGACCTGATCTGACCTCCCTTTAGCCCCCCTCCGGCTTCCTTTTGTCGAAAGGCAAGCTGAAAAGATGCCTACGCTACACTACACTACACTGGTAGATCTCGGGACCTTTAAAAAAAAGGTGCGTCGTCAATCGCGATGTCAAAGACACAGCTTGATTCAATCAAGTTCTTTTTTTCACATCTTATCTTTACAGCCAGCCATCTCTCCGGATGTCAGCTCAACGGATTCTTCAGCAGCTGATGACTGCTGCCGAGCGAGTACGTAGCAACTAAGGGCATGTTCGGTTAGCATGAATTTAATCCCTAGGTGGAATTAATCCACAAGAGGATTCAATGAATCCCCTGCTTACACTTTTTCCCTGGATGGTTTAATTCCATATTCAACAGTTCCCTGTCTCTCTATTTTTTTGTTCGGTTAGCCCCAATCGCCAAAGTAGAGAATGATGTTTTTCAGCCTACAGTCCCCAGGTAGCAGCTGTGTGTTGCAAAGCAACTTGTATAATACAATTGGACAAGTTCGAGCTTCAAATAACTCATATACCATGCAAAGCAAATTGGATGGTTTTCAGCCCACGTAATTAAATGGAAATCAAGTTTTCCAACCTGTCAAGCACTACATGATTAATTGAAACCTTCAGTTCTGCATGGGTGCCAATCTGGCCAATAGAAGTGTTATTGCTTATGCAGTTTGCACATGATTTAAATAGATGAAAACAAATAACAAAGTAGAGTTAGTGCTTGCAGTCAGCTTGTCCCACTCCCATACTTCCTTTGCACTTTTCCTCCCAGCAAATTAGTACCAGCTTTTACGTGTCCTCATCATAACAAGTATTGACCATGAATCAAAATACAGACATCACTCACAGCTCACAGTTCCAGGCCATGGTTACAACCTAGCACTAAGTTGACCAAGGCTTCTAAATTTAGAACTTTTAATAGCAGAAGTGCCTTGAAGATGTAAAGCCTGCAAATATACAGGAGGGACAATGATCAGATTCTCCACCAACATAACTCACTAGTGCTTTGGGTTGACAATAATCACATAAAGGAACCAAGTTATGCTGACAGAAAATTATTTGGAATAATACCAGCAATCAAATAAAAGAACCAAGTTGTGCTGACAAAAGCAACATAAAGACCAAGAAACTATATGACAAAAATTTTGTGAATACATCATTCTTTTGTGGGCGAAGAGTATACGTAGATATTAGTGAAAGTCGCCTAGAGGGGGGGGGGGTGAATAGGCGGAACCTGAAAATTAAAACTTTATCCCCCAACTAGATCCCTTGATTAGTGGTTAGAACAAGATGAACAATTATCGGAGTATAAAAACTAAGTTCTTGCTAGTAAAGAGTATAGCTTTCAAATAATGCGGAAGTGATAAATCAATACAACTAATAAGTCTATGATAATAAAGCAAGAAAGCTTAGATGAAAAGAGCACTAACTCAAGTTCTTTCTTGCGGAGCGTTGCTTCACTTAAATGAGAGTTTAACTTGAAGCAACACCAAATGATATGAGTAAAGAATAGTGCAAGAGAACTTAGAGTAAGGGAAAGCAAACAAATCACAAGCAAAAGCACAATGAACACGGGTGATTTGTTTTACCGAGGTTCGGCCCTCGAAGGCCTAGTCCCCGTTGAGGAGTCCACTTAAGGACGGGTCTTTTTCAACCCTTTCCCTCTCTCCCGATCACACAAGGATCGGCGAGCTCTTCTTCTTCTCAAGGATCACTCTTGATCCCACAAGGACCACCACAATCTTTGGTGTCTCTTGCTAGCTTTTACAAGCCTCCAACACTTTGGAGGAAGTTCGAATGGGAGTCAAAAACTCCACGCGCAAATGAACACAAAGATGTAGCACACACTATCTCTCAATGAATCTCACAAGGCGCTAGGGCTAAACTCAATTGAGTAGCTCTCAATTGCTTGCTCTCTCTTTTGTGGCACTTGTGTTGGTTGTAGTGGACTAAATCTTGTGTATAGGATGGATCAATGAATATAGGTGGTTGGGAGGGCTTGAGTATGTCAACTATGTGACTTGGAATGTTGCTTGGGCTCCCTCACCTTGAAGTGGCCGGTTGGGGTGGAATTTATAGCCCTCAACCATCCATATAGCCGTTGGGGCGCATCTGCCAGGAATTGCACTGGCGGACGGTCCGCGGCTAGGGCCCGGACGGTCCGCGACCCTCCAACGGTCGATTCTGACATCTTCAACGGATACTTCTGTCAGATCAACGGCTAGATCAACGGCTATCTGCCTCGGTGACACCACGCGGACGGTCCGCCCTTGGTCCCGGACGGTCCGCGCCAGCTCTATAATTCCTTTTGCTCAACTTGTCACCTTCGGGCTGAACCAGGTCTTCACATGCGGACTGTCCGCGAATTATAGCCGGACGGTCCGCACGTTGTAGCTGGACGGTCCGCGGTTTAGTCGGACTGTCCCTGATTTGTAGTTCCTGGTCGAAGTCAACTTGGTGTCGCGGACGGTCCGCCGCAAGGGCCCGGACGGTCCGCGTGTGGTCTCAGACGGTGCTTGCTCTTCCATCGGACGGTCCGCAGCACAGACTTGGATTTTTGCATTGGTTCTGGCCGAGTGACATCCTCGTGTCGCGGACGGTCCGCCGCAAGGGCCCGGACGGTCCGCGCTTGGCCTGTTTTTCCAAAAAGCTTCTCCTGTCCGGAATAATCTACGGTATTCCGGACAGTCGAATTAGTATAGTTGTAGATGAACCTTTGGCACCTGTAGAGCATATAATCTAGAGCAAACTAGTTAGTTCAATTATTTGTGTTGGGCAATTCAACCACCAAAATTATTTAGGAAAAGGTTTGAGCCTATTTCCCTTTCAATCTCCCCCTTTTTGGTGATTGATGCCAACACAAACCAAAGCAAATATATAAGTGCAGAATTGAACTAGTTTGCATAAGGTAAGTGCAAAGGTTACTTGGAATTAGACCAATTTACATTTAATGTTTTAGACCATGCTTGCACCAATTGTTTTGTTTTTGCAAACTCTTTTGGAAATTCTTTTCAAAGTGTTTTGCAAAATAGTCAAAGGATAAATAAATAAGATTTTGAGAAGCATTTTTAAGATTTGAAATTTTCTCCCCCTGTTTCAAATGCTTTTCCTTTGACTAAACAAAACTCCCCCTTAATGAAATCCTCCTCTTAGTGTTCAAGAGGGTTTTAAGATATTAATTTTGAAAATACTACTTTCTCCCCCTTTTGAACATAATAAGATACCAATTTGAAATTTACCAATTGAAAATCATTAGTTTTACCAATTTGAAATTAGGAGATGGTGGTGCGGTCCTTTTGCTTTGGGCCTAATACTTTCTCCCCCTTTGGCATGAATCGCCAAAAACGGACACTTAGAGTGAAATGTAGGCCCTCAAAGTGCTATCTTCCCCTTTGGGCATAAATAAATGAGTTAAGATTATACCAAAGGCGAAGTCCGGTCTTTTAGCTTTGGGCTCTTACTCTCTTCCAGAGACGAGGTCCTTTTCTTTGATGTACGTTTCTCCCCCAAGGAATAGAGAGTTGCTTGGAGTGATGGCGAAGTATGATATACGGAGTGGAAGCCTTTGTTTTCGCCGAAGACTCCATTTCCCTTTCAATCTACGACTTTAGCATGGTAATATACTTGGAAACATATTAGTCGTAGTCACGGTACGGGAATAATAGGATATATGCATTTGTACCAAAATGAAAGAGATATGATCAAGAGATATGTCAATTAAGATTAAACAATTCTATACAATATAGATTGCTCCCCCTAAATATGTGCATGGAGAGAAACATATATTTTGGCCTTAAATGCCAATTGCACATAACTAGGTTAATGAGAACATGTCTATATTATATGGAATGTGAAGTGCATTGTGTCATAGTATAAGTGTGATGCTAATGACATTTTATGCACTTATGAAAGCATGTTATAAATATCTCAAGCATTTACCCTTAAGGATTTCAAAGAGACCTAAGGACCATCCACCTTTTGGAACAAAAGGCAGCTTATCCTCGTTACAAGGTTAAGCTTTTAAGCTCCTTGACAATAAAATTACTTCACCCAGTTTAAGCAAAAGATGTAAAAATGAATGTTTGAGAAGTTAAACTAGGTATGAAGCAGGGATAAATGCAAAGGTCATGCTTTCTCTTCCTTTTATACAAGATATGCAAAGAGTGTATATAAGAGGAAGATTTAGGTACAAGTTTAAATGAAAGGAAGTGGTTTTACCCTTTTGTACCTTCTCATAGAGACGCTCTCTTCATTGTGCTTTGTCCTTAGTCTTAGTTGCTTAAGACCTATACTCAATGACAATACATGGAAATACTTTGCACAAGAGAGAGTTATACAACTAGTGATCTTTTTCAAGTTATTGTTAGCATATATCATATGGATCACAAATTTCATAAATGAATCATGAATTCTCCTTTTACCTTAGTGCATATCAAGATAGATGTCAATTAAAATTACCAATTGAGATCAAATTGAAATTACGTGAGGCACTAAGAAACATAAGTGATAATGGAAGTTGTTCAATGATCAACCAACGATGCGATCAAGAGAGCAACATAGGCATTAGATTTACAATCAAGCTTAAAAATAGGAGAATCCAATAAGCATGCTACTTAAGAAATGAAAGCAACAATCCTTGATAAAAGCGACATTATTTTAACAAGTTGGATTGATGTGAGTAGCATACTATATGAGAAACATTATTCTCATGCAAGAGACTATATGAAATTTTTAAGACAAAGCAATAGTCTCAACATAATCAAAATATAATAATGGACTCCCCCTAAAGATATGCATCAAGTAATTTTAAAGAAATGATTTCGATGCATTTACTTTAAAGAACATAAAGGGAGAAGCATTATACATTTTGATCAAGGCTTACAAATTTAGCAATAGATAACTTAAGCCTTGTAATCTCATAATGAAAAAGAATTTAGAATGCTTACAACCACACCATTGATTATTGCGAAGACCTTATTGTCCAAGTAGGTGTCGTTGTCCTTGATGATCTTCCTTTTTCATTTGAGTGTCCTCCCTTTGTAGTCGTCTCTTTTTCCTTCCAAACTCATTGAAAATACTCAAGAGAGATGTTAATGACGCAAGGGAGTATATGGCGAGGGATGATTTCTTTAGATAACTAACATGCATAATTCATCATCCACAAGTCACATAGATATGAAGAAAAATCCTTAATATTAGTGCACACCATAAAAAAAAGGGATATGCACCTTCTAAACATTTTGAACAATCTTAGGAAATTTTACTTCTTCATATTGAATTTTAACATCATGACTTGGAAGCATATCAATATGAAAACAAATATAGCAAAGATATGAATTGGATTCTAATGGATAAGTGCATTTATGAGAATGTGATTGAGTGCTCATCAAGACAAATTTAGTCCTCCAAAGAATCTATTCTTCAAGAATGATAATTTAGAGTGAATAACCATTGAAGGGAACTATATTAAAGAGATGAGTTCCCATACCTTTGCTTTTACCTTTCTTCTTTTGGGTGAAGATCAACCCATGGGGCTTGTGTACTTTCCCTTCTATGCATATTTATAAGCTCAAGAGATACGTTAGTAACACAAGCACTAGTTTCCATTTAGTAATCATTTTGACAAAGAATGAAAAGTGAATTACTATTGGCATGGAAACTTTATAATATGAACTGGATTATTCCATGAAGTATGCCTAGTTTTAACTCATAAAACAAGCATGGTTAAATTCTTGAGACTTAAGGGAATAAATCTAATTCATAACATGGAGAGCGATAAATGTAGAAGAATCATATCCAATTTAAGCAATAAAACATAGAACATACATTATTGGATTGATTTTCCTTGTCAAGATAAATTACGCATCTCCAACTAGAAACATATTCTCTACTAGTGAGACTACATGAGTTACTTAGATAAAAGCATTAGACTCACTATTCTAGACATAAAGAAAGATTCCCTTTTATGAGTGTCTTTAGGATTTGAATTCTTTGCATGACACCTTATTCTTTTAAGAATATGGAATCTTCTTCTATATCTAGATCATGGCAATAATAGGATAATTAAAGTAAAACATGCCATGGGAACTTGCAACAATTTTAAAGCATGTATATTGCCATAGTATAGGAATGAAGAATATGCAATCTACCATATGAGAGGAATTTCTTCAAAGAATGGTGACATAATTTTAAAAACATCTTCAGTGCTTCTTTTTCCTATGTGACTACACAAGACACATAAGAAAAGATAATTTAAGATACTTTCACTTAAAGCATAAGTGTTACCATCCTTTGACTTTCCTCCATGTTGTAGGCCTTGAGTTTCCGCACATGATGATTCTTTATTTCCTACAACATTAATATCTTCCCGAGATGATATGGGTTTTGAATGTGAATTGAAGTAACCTTGGGTCAATCTTGACTATGTAGATCGTTTGAAGATTGATAGCTTGAGTTGTTAAGAATTGAATTAACTCCCTCAAGCACCCCAAGGCTCATACCATCTCCTTCTCCTACAAATCTTGTCAAGCACACTTTGGTACCCATCGCTTGATGGGTCCGTTAAGGTTAGTAAACAAAGATCTAGGAACCCAAGTGTCCTTTGTGCTAGCGCTTGGTAAACTTGTTACCTTTCTAGCACAAGTTGCAATCTTGGGTTGCCTAGTTATATATGAATCAAATGACAAGTTAGGAGTGAGATTTTTACCAATGGGACAATCTTTGCATTGATGTCCCTTTCTTCGGCATGTGTAGCATAGGCGTTTTTCAAGTTTTGAAGTTTTCTTCTTTCCTTGCTTGTTCCCTGCTACATGGTTAGTAAAAACTTTCTTTTCTAACCCTATGCCTTTTTGTTTTAAATGGGGACAAGATCTAAGCAAGTGTCCCTTCTTAGAGCATTTAAAACAAAGTCTATCATCCTTGTTAATAATCAAGCCATTTTTGATGTAGGGACATGACCTAATCAAGTGCCCCTCTTTAAAGCATTCACTACACCTTTTAATGTGACGTGTGGCTTGATCATTACCTTGGATGTTACCTTTTGTGGAGGCGTGGTTGAGGCTTTTGGAGGAGGTGTTGAATTCCATCTTTTGTTTCCTCCTCATGGCAATCCTCAAATCCTTGACATTTTCTTCAAGGGATGTAGTGCATGCCACGGTTGTTCCCGTCTCAAGCTTCTTCACCATGTGATCACGGTTATCTTGAGAAGGTTGGGCAATGCATTTCCCTTTAAGTTGTGTCAAGCTCTTCTTTAGCCTCTCATTTTCTTCTTTGAGCTTTTGATATGAATCATCATTTGTTCCTGTAGATTCTAGCTCAAAAGAAGATTTGCTTGTCGACGAACAACAAGCATTAGCACATGGTAATATAGTATCAATTTGAATACATGTGCATGAGTGAGGTTGTTGGGATTTTAAATTTTCTATCACAACCTCATGAGCAATGTTTAATATGATATGATCATCTATAAGATTTTCATGAGAACATAGAAGCATATCATATTTATTTTGAAAAGCTAGATTTTCAACTTTTAGCTTTTCTATTTGGTCCTTAAGCAAGGTATTCCTATTTACTAATTGAGCGATACAATGTAAAGCGTTATCTTGCTCAATTGAAATAGTTTCATACCTTTGGACCAAATCAACATGAGAGCACTTTAGCTCCTCATGTTCTTTAGTCAACTCGTCAAAGTGTTGCATCTTTATGGAGAGAATATCTTCTAGCCTTTGACGAGCTTCGCTTTGTTCTCTCGCTCTTTCTAGAAGTTTGAGCATGACCGCCTTATCTTCTTGGCTTAGGCGAGCGTAGAGATGCACAAAGCTTCTTTCTTCCTCCTCATCCTCGTTTGTGCTTCCGCTATCATTTTCATTAGCTACACAACACATGTGGGAATCGAAATGGGAAGACAAACCTTTTGGAGAGATGGATTCATCGTTTGGTCTCCATCGTTCATTTTCTTCTTCTCCCTTGCAAGGGTTAGTATCACAAATACCAAAGGAAGTAGAAGCACAAAATGAACTATCATTTTTGGACTTATTAGACTTGCTTTTAATTCTAGTCCAAATATCATGCGCATCGGGAATATGTTCATAATGATTCATTATGAGGGCATGATAATCTTCCTTGCTAAGAGAATTAACCAAGATGTCAAAAGCTAGATAGTTTAAGCGAATACATCTTTGGTCTTCATCGGAAACATTTTCCCTATCATAGTTAGGAGGGATAATACTCTTGTCTAAAATTTGTTCTAATTGTGGATCTACGGTTCTAAAGGCATTTATAACTCTAGTAGACCATGAATCATAATTAGAACAATCGGAAAGTAATATTTCAAGAGTTACCTCCGTGCTTTTGTTGGAAGATGTCTTCTTGTTCTTTTGGGATCTTTTACGAGCCATCACTTCGAGTTGTTAGACTCAAGATGAAGTGCCTAGCTCTGATACCAATTGAAAGTCGCCTAGAGGGGGGGGGGGGTGAATAGGCGGAACCTGAAAATTAAAACTTTATCCCCCAACTAGATCCCTTGATTAGTGGTTAGAACAAGATGAACAATTATCGGAGTATAAAAACTAAGTTCTTGCTAGTAAAGAGTATAGCTTTCAAATAATGCGGAAGTGATAAATCAATACAACTAATAAGTCTATGATAATAAAGCAAGAAAGCTTAGATGAAAAGAGCACTAACTCAAGTTCTTTCTTGCGGAGCGTTGCTTCACTTAAATGAGAGTTTAACTTGAAGCAACACCAAATGATATGAGTAAAGAATAGTGCAAGAGAACTTAGAGTAAGGGAAAGCAAACAAATCACAAGCAAAAGCACAATGAACACGGGTGATTTGTTTTACCGAGGTTCGGCCCTCGAAGGCCTAGTCCCCGTTGAGGAGTCCACTTAAGGACGGGTCTTTTTCAACCCTTTCCCTCTCTCCCGATCACACAAGGATCGGCGAGCTCTTCTTCTTCTCAAGGATCACTCTTGATCCCACAAGGACCACCACAATCTTTGGTGTCTCTTGCTAGCTTTTACAAGCCTCCAACACTTTGGAGGAAGTTCGAATGGGAGTCAAAAACTCCACGCGCAAATGAACACAAAGATGTAGCACACACTATCTCTCAATGAATCTCACAAGGCGCTAGGGCTAAACTCAATTGAGTAGCTCTCAATTGCTTGCTCTCTCTTTTGTGGCACTTGTGTTGGTTGTAGTGGACTAAATCTTGTGTATAGGATGGATCAATGAATATAGGTGGTTGGGAGGGCTTGAGTATGTCAACTATGTGACTTGGAATGTTGCTTGGGCTCCCTCACCTTGAAGTGGCCGGTTGGGGTGGAATTTATAGCCCTCAACCATCCATATAGCCGTTGGGGCGCATCTGCCAGGAATTGCACTGGCGGACGGTCCGCGGCTAGGGCCCGGACGGTCCGCGACCCTCCAACGGTCGATTCTGACATCTTCAACGGATACTTCTGTCAGATCAACGGCTAGATCAACGGCTATCTGCCTCGGTGACACCACGCGGACGGTCCGCCCTTGGTCCCGGACGGTCCGCGCCAGCTCTATAATTCCTTTTGCTCAACTTGTCACCTTCGGGCTGAACCAGGTCTTCACATGCGGACTGTCCGCGAATTATAGCCGGACGGTCCGCACGTTGTAGCTGGACGGTCCGCGGTTTAGTCGGACTGTCCCTGATTTGTAGTTCCTGGTCGAAGTCAACTTGGTGTCGCGGACGGTCCGCCGCAAGGGCCCGGACGGTCCGCGTGTGGTCTCAGACGGTGCTTGCTCTTCCATCGGACGGTCCGCAGCACAGACTTGGATTTTTGCATTGGTTCTGGCCGAGTGACATCCTCGTGTCGCGGACGGTCCGCCGCAAGGGCCCGGACGGTCCGCGCTTGGCCTGTTTTTCCAAAAAGCTTCTCCTGTCCGGAATAATCTACGGTATTCCGGACAGTCGAATTAGTATAGTTGTAGATGAACCTTTGGCACCTGTAGAGCATATAATCTAGAGCAAACTAGTTAGTTCAATTATTTGTGTTGGGCAATTCAACCACCAAAATTATTTAGGAAAAGGTTTGAGCCTATTTCCCTTTCAATTAGTTTATTTAGAAAATTAAAAAAATGGTTTAAATTTTAGTTAAAGCTCATTTTTTGCCTGAGTCAAGGTAATACAACACATCAGTATCATATATCTAAATCTGTGGATTCACCAGCTCAAAGGAAGATAGCAAAGACAACAACAGGTTAGCGTTGCTGAATTGTAAAGTACAGAACTAGCTAGTGTTGCTGAATTGTAAAGTCCACAAGCAAATTGTTGCAGCTCGCCTTCATGCTAAGAAACTGACATGCTGAATTGATGAGCATGCAGCTGAAACACACTTAGATAAACTAAGGTATATATACATGCAGCCTAATTAAAGTACTAGAACTACTAATTACTTGGTAATGCACTACATATGTGTAGAATGTTCAGAGGAACAGCTAGCGTTGTTCCAACATGTGCATGAACTTTTAACCGAAAGGGCATGTTTTATCAATCTCTTTAGACCTCAGTAGAGTTTAGGCAGTGGAAAGCTACTAACTAGGAGAGATGTCATTTATTTCTTAACTATCACTTAACAGGCAGAATTAGCCAAACAAAAAAAGGACCATGCTTTTACATAGACAATCTGTAAAGTCCATGTGACAGAAAATATATTGGATGCAAACTGACTTAGGAACTAAAAAAGCTTGAATCTTTTTGTATTTAGATCCAAAGAACCCCTGACCATTTTTCAAAATGGTTGTTAAGAAAACCTTGAAAATTCTTGTCCATTATATCCTATTGTTACTTGATTTCTGAAACCGATGTATAAATAATCAGAGCAAACTTTACTGATTTCCAACCACCCCAAGTGTAACAGGCTAAGGTTCATCTTTGATACTACCAAGGAATTGTCACTATATTATTCTTTTGCATCTACTGTATTGTTTACTAATAACCACAAACTATCTATCATCAAGTATTCATGAAAGTATGAAATCAGACTGACATCAGGTAATCGCCATTCCTCACACAGTCACACCACAGGCAATAGCAGATGCATATAAAGGTTGCTTGATTTGGCTGCTATCGCTCATCAAAGATCATCGTTACCGACACAAATCAAGAACCCTAGAACTGGTACATAAGAAAAAGGAGAAGGTAGAGGAGGGTGACGACTACCAGTGAGAAGACAGCTGTCGGATGCGAATGGGAGACCACCAGGTCGCTGTCGCTGTTCGATTTGACCGGAGGCGAGAGAGACTCACGAAATTGGAGGGGAGGCTCGAGGCGACGGCGCGCGGAACGGAGTGCGGGCGAGGGAGGGCCAGATCCGTGCTGCAGCCCCCATAGCCGCTCGTGCGCAGCCCTGCCGTCGCCGCTCGTGTGCAGCCCCGCTGTCATGCCGCCTTGCGTTGTCACCGATGCCCGCTCGGCGTCGTGCTCTGTGGATTCTTTCCACACCCTTCGGACGGGGGCTGCTTCCCGGGCCAGGGACAGGGTAGAAGCCGGGAATCGACCGGGGATGGATCCTCGAGTGGGTTAACCGAACACATCTTCTACCATGGGTGGGGAAGAATTCCAGACCAGGCAGATCCACGTGGTTTTATTCCCATTCCTCGCCGTTCCCGGCCAAAACGAATAGGCCCTAAAGGGGATGATGTGAGCTGTGAGCCGTGCACCTTCCAGCGACTTTTGCTAAGGCAGGCAAAAGCCGGCCTGCTGGTCCTGAAAGCTTGGCCGGCGGCGAGCGGAAGGGGACGTACGGCTGGCTAGCTGTGGACGCCCAAGGTCATGGGTTGGCAGATCGCTTGCTGGTGGGTGGTGGCTCGGCCGGGACCAGGACCAGGACCATTCTCTGGTTAGATGCTGTGCAGCAAATGGCACGTCGGTCCAGCGAGGAACACGTGTACGTGACTAGCTCGGTCGACAGCGATGCCGGCCTGCGCGGCGTTCTCGATTCCTCTCTCTGAAACCACAGCACGCAGCAGCCACCTTTATTTCGCGCGTACGTCCCCGTCGTTTCTGTGCTGTCCAGTGTTGTGCTGGAACTGGACTGAAACGTTCGTTCTGATCTTGAGTTGTGGAGAGCGGAGAGCAGCATGCATGGATGGCACATGCTTATCTCTATGTAAAGGCCCGTCCTCCTGCTCCTTACACAAGTTTGCCTTTCAGGTTTCAGCAGCAAGTGTATTTTACTAGTGTTCATCTGCAAGCTAAGCGAGGTAGGTAGCTAGCTAGCTAGCTTTCAGCAGGTACGGGATTAAAGGGGCCGGGGGACGATCGAGAGGATATCTTGGCAAAGCTGCCATCGATCGCGCGCGCGCCCACCATCCATTCCATCCAAGCTCCTCAGCTTTCTTTGATTATGCTGAAAAAGGCGCTGCAGGGGTTAGCTCCTCCGATCCATGGACAATCTGACTAGTAATCATGGTACAAACACGCTCTCGAGCCCTTGTTTTAAATGAGATGAGGAGCACTGTGTTACAAACGCTAAGCCTTTGTCTGCCATTATTCTCTCTCCTTAATTACGTGGAATACACCCGGAATTATTATAGCTAATCAAAACTTATATAAATTAGAGAAACAATTCGAACAGTAATTGTTCCAGGGCTCCGTATCTTGGCAAGGCTGCCATCGATCGCGCGCGCGCCCATCATCTATGCAAGCTCCTCACTCCTCAGCTTTCTTTGATTATGCTGAAAAAGGCGCTGCAGGGGTTAGCTCCTCCATGGACAATCATATCTGACTAGTAATCATGGTTCAAACACGCTCGAGCTCTTGTTTTAAATGAGGAGCACTGTGTTACAAACGCTAAGCCTATGATTCTAGACTTGTGATACAGTTGGCTCGTGTTTATCTCTGTCTGCCATTATTCTCTCCTTAATTACGTGGAGTGAAAGAGTAAAATACATTATCACGGTCATTAATTTGGCATTGTTGTGTAAATCGAATCCTCGGCCTCTCAACCATGAAAAAAAAGATACTGGAACTTGTTGCTCCAGCTAATTGTTAAGGTCCTGTTCTTTGCACAGGAATACACCAAAAAATTTATTCTAGATAATTAAAACTTATATAAATTAGAGAAACAATTCGAACAGTAATCGTTCCAGGGCTCCATGCATTCCGTAATAACCCTAAAACATTACCGAGCAGGTCCAACACGCACACCGAGATATTCCGACACTGAACGTGTCGCTCTCGGCAATCAGCATGCTAAGAAGCACGTACGTACGTCATTTATTATTTGCCTACTGCATGCGCGCCGTACCTATCCATTGCGCCATGCCTGCCGATCATGGAGCTAGCTTCACTGTCATCAACTCGCCGTCGCGTACGTCGCCATCGCGGCATTGCCCTCTGCATTCTAGCTATAGCTAGTAGCAAGCTATAAGAAAAAGGAAAGGCCAAAGGGTCCCCGGCCAGCAGCTGCACGCGCGCCTTCTTCTTTACTACTAGTACTAGCTACACATCGATATCACGCCTGCATCCTCTTTGCATGCATGCATGCTAAACTGGAGGCGGCGCTGCTAGCTTCACGAATTACGATTCAGAGTATTATATTCACCACGTGGAACGCATGCATGCATGTGTAGTGCGGTCGTCGCGCGCATTTGTGCTAGCTCGAGCAGGATTGTTCGATCCAAACCAATAAAGATTAATATTACGTATTCGATTAGTATGTTGTTTAATTAGAGTAGGTACAATGAGTGTCTTAAGTTGTGTCCTAGAGTGTATCTAGGGGATGAATGTAAAAAAATCTCAAGACATGTATCTTGACGAAGACACAGTGTCTTAGCTCTATGTTCGAGACATGAGACTATATGATTGATCACTTTAATTTATTAAATGTTTTGATTGGTACAATGAATATGGTAAGACACATGTTTTAGACATGGCCACTGTATTATGTTATGTTTTAGTTGTGTCTTATGCTTGGAGTAACGTGCAGCAGTGTCTAGATTGTACATGCGCCCTTATACGTGTGCATGCAAATGCTATATATACTAACCTAGGGGCCTACTAATTGAAGAAAGAATCTACCTTCCAGGGGGAAAAAATAAGAAACAAAGGAAAACTTAGGAGGTGTTTGGTTCTAGAGACTAATTTTTAGTCCCTTCAATTTATTCCAGTTTAGTCACTAAATTGTCAAATATGGAAATTAAAATTGAGTTATAGTTTCCATATTTTGCAATTTATATACTAAAGTGGAATAAAATTGAGGGACTAAAAATTAGTCCCTAATAACCAAACACTCCCTTACAAGACGATGATGGAAAGCTCTGTACGAAGATAGCTGTGCGGCTGTGTGCCTGTGTGTCATCGTCATCGGTGAAAAGGAATCAAAGATTGTAGAGCATGCATCACATGCATCACTGATGGTCTGATAAAAGGAATTAGTGGCGCACACGCACAGCACGCAAGCTGGTGCTGCCAGATTAATAAGAAAATATCCACACAGTCCCTATCCTCATTTAGCTATAGGTCACGCACGCGACCTACGTCATGCTCCAACAAGATTACGTACTCCTCGCATTAATTCATGCTTAAACTAGCTAGCTAGCATGTGAAAGGAGAGTAATGGTGCTCTACACAAGCTAGGACTACTCGCTGAAAACGACGCGGGAAACTCTCTGCACGCCTCATCAGCCTCATCATCTCCAATTAATCACTACAGGAAAACGCCCGGTTTCCGACGGCCTAAATCGTCGGAAGTAACTACTTCCGACAGCTTAAGGCGGGTCCCGTCGGAAGTAACGCCGTAGGGAATACCCAGTCGGAAGTACCCGCGTTTCCGACGGGGCCGTCGGAAATAAAGCGAGGTGTGCCCCGCAGACGGCCGGCCGCCGGCGTCTGACGCCGTCACAGCTTATTTCCGACGGCCCCGTCGGAAATAAGAGGCCGTCGGAAGTAATTAAAAAACAGAGAAACAGAATTTTCCTGCTTTTGTTTTACAAACAATCATACAAATTCAATCTGCACACAATATCCAGTTTTCAATAATTCATCCAGAATCACATACAATACCACAAATATCCATAATTCATCGTTTCACATGAAACACACAATTAAATTCACAAAATGTTCACCCGTCCACAAATTAAAGCACAAGTTCACAAATTCACAATAGTACAAGTTCACAAGTTCCCAATACCACAAGTTCACAAGTCCATAGTACGAGAAAAACACAAGGAGACAGGCTACTCAAATGGAGGAGGTTGATCAAATGGATGGGGTTGATTTGATCCGCTAGCTCCTCCGCTGTTTAGAAGACCGTCCACAAAAGAAGCGACCGCGTCTTCAGAGTCCTCATTTCCCGGAGTTAGCAAGTTTCCTGGAGGGACCTACAACATTCAAAAAAATGTGTTAGTAGTTAAATTCTTGTTATGCAACGTCAAAAGAAAAAGTCAAGTAATATAACCTGAGGTGCAGGTGTGGGCCAACTAAATTGTGGAGTCGGTACAAACTGCAGGATAGGTGGAGGAGGTGGCATAGTCATCGCTGAAAAATCTGGACGTTGCCCTAGTGCTATTTGTTGAAAGAAATTGAAAGCTATGTTACGAGGATATATTACAAAATATGTGCTCCAATTATAGTAGAGGCTCACGAGGATCTAATTACCTGCATCATCTCCTGCTGTCGTGCAAATTGAGCAGCCCAGTACTCTTGTTGTTGCTTGTTATACTCCTCCTGCCGCCTCAAAGCTTCCTGCACCCGGATCAGCTCGGCGTTTCCTTGGGTACTAGAGCGAGGACCACGGCTAGACGACCTCGATGGGCGAGACCTTTCAGGCCTCACCTGAGTCGAGTCGATAACACTACCAAACATAGGGTAACTACAAAAAAATAGAAAGAAGTTAAACACGCAACACATCATGTTAGAAAAGATCAAATCGACGAATTCATAATAGCAAACTCACCGTCCATGAGGTTTTCCGCCTCCACTAGCATACACAACCTGAGGATCGATAGGCTGATTCATCCAATCATAGTCTTGCCCATGCTCCGACATCATGGAAGCACCATATGAGGCCTGACAAATAATAAACAATGCAGTTATATTTTTCTCGACTCTTAGAATAGAAGTGCATTGTAACTAGTTGCGAAAGTCTCACCACACGCTCAGCAGCTGACTGAGAACACAACTGTTCTGGATTTGTAGGATCCGACCCCCTGTGACCTCTAAGGTAAACCTGAACATCACTCGGCGTAACACGAGAACTAGCTTCCTACAGGCAAAAGAAAATAACATAAAACACATAGAAGATTCATGATATGCACGACCATAAATTACACTTACCATGCGCTTTGCCAAACGAACGTGGCCATCACCACCATATCTGTGGTGAACATCATGCCCACGATTTGAGCTATTTCTCAATGAAACACCTTTAAATCCATCTGTTGCCCAATATTTGCATACAGCTCGCCAACCAGCCTCATTTGATGCCATCCATGGCACCGAGTCTGAAAACTTTATTTCGATCCAATGTATTGTTAGTACTAACACTTGGACATGAATTAGGATAAAAACAATTTACCTCAAGATATTCTTCTTCGGTTAAGTATTTGTTTGATGCCTCACTTTTGGAACGTGGCCGACGTCCTTCCTGCCTTAATATGTAATCAGAAGTGACCTGGATCCGAGCATAATACATCTGATCCCTAACCAAGGTAGTCGCGCTCTTGTTAAAAACGATCCGTGCACGATCGTTCATACTTCCATCTTAAGGCAACTTGTAACGTTTCTGAAAAAAACAAGAAACAAGATTTTTAGCACATTGTATAGTTGAATCAATTCAAGTTGGGCTAGAGAACATACCCAGAACTCATGCCACACAGCACCTTGGGCATTCCTATGTTCCGCATTGAATGCGAGCCCGTACTGATCCCAAGACATACAAGGCACCTCAACGCCTTTCTCCATCACTACACCAGGCCAGAGATATTTGCATATACTTCCCAAAACTTTATTCACCTGTGTGTGACGTCCTTGACCTTGAAAAGATGCATCAATCCAAGACCTGCAACCACATTGTACAAAAGAAGCATTAACAAATTTCATATAATGCATGAACAAATATTTAACATTAGAATCAACTCACTCGTCGCCACACGGTACGATCAAAATATTATCCTCCTCACGAGCAGGAACTTTAGGAGGAGGCACCCAATGTGTTTTCCTCGACTTCCGTGCCCGAGAAGACCCTCCACCACTAGAAGCTCCAGCATCACTGCTAGGCCATGAGTCCCATCCGCCTGCTGACCATCCACCCTCAAACTGACCACCACCGGAAGACCACCCATCTCCACCTCCACCTCCAGCATCATCTTCCTGCTCATAGTCTGCATCGGCCGCATCGTAATCGGCCGCATCCTCACCCCTCGCCTCCTCCTCTCGAGTCTCGTTAACATCCTGCACATGAAACACTTTAATCATTAGATTCATATAAACATTACTATATTGAAATAAACTAATAATTTAGAGTAATCATTATTCAAGTAACCCCGAAACATTACAGGAAGTAATCTTTCCATAATAATGTGATAATCATGACTCTTCAATCCATTCATTTTTCCTGTCCTCAAATTCACGGACCTTCTGAATCCCGCGGCATACCCATCTGGAAATTTTAAGTTTTTCAACCACACCATCACCTCTTTCTTTTGCTTAGATTTTAGACAAAATGCCGCACGTGGCTTAGCACCACTCTGAAGCAAGACCAGGCTTGGTCGGTTACAAATTTTCTCTAAATCTTTTCTGGCCTTTATATTATCTTTGGTTTTATCGGGAAAATCCATACATGTACTAATAATGCTTTCAGCAACATTCCGCTCTTGGTGCATGACATCAATGTTGTGCATCAGAATCAAGGCCTCCGTATAAGGGAGTTCCCACAAAGAACATTTATGTGTCCAATTATGTTCTATTCCAAATCCCAGGTAACCAGTACCGTCTGGTTTCAAATTATCGAGCGCAGCATGAATCTCTGCGCCACTCAAACGTTTCGGTGGGCCTTTGGTAACAATGGTGTCTTTTCTGAATTGATTTGCCTCAAATCTGAACGGGTGATCGAGAGGCAAGAAACATCTGTGGCAATCAAAGTAACAGATTTTCCCACCAAACTCAAGACGAAAACAATCTGTATCCTTACCACATATTGGACATGTCAACTTTCCATGACAACTCCATCCAGCAAAAATACCGTAGGCCATGAAATCATGAATCGACCACAAGTACGCAACTCGAAGATTGAATCTCTCTTTCTTGTAGCAATCGTAAGCTTCGACTCCTTCCCACAATTTTTTCAACTCATCGACTAAAGGTTCCAACATTACATTGAGATGTTTTCCAGGGTGTTCTGGTCCAGGAATGATTAGACACAGAAACATGTAATCATATTTCATGCAAAGGTGAGGTGGAAGATTGTATGGAACTGCAAATACAGGCCAACAAGAATACGGCGATGCGGTCATATTGAAAGGTGAGAACCCGTCCGTCGCCAACCCGATTCGAATATTTCTAGCTTCACTAGCAAAATCCGAATCAAAATCACCAAGCGCCTTCCACGCATCACTATTAGATGGGTGCATCATAACTTGAGGGTTCTCGCGTTCACGTTCTTTGTGCCATCTCATCTGCTTAGCGGTGTTTTTTGAGAGAAACAACCGTTTTACACGAGGCGTGAGAGGCATGTAACGAAGTTGCTTATTTGCTACTTCTGTTGTCAATTTTTCTCCATCTTCATTTACGACCTCAACGAACCTTGATTTGCTGCATCTCAAACATTTGTCTAATTTTTCATTTTCCTTCCAGAAAAGCATCTGATACAGTTATCTGGACAAACATCAATTTTTTGATACTCCATACCTAAGCCAGAGAGTAACTTTCTTGACTGATACACGTCTTTGGGCATTTTGTGATTTGGTGGTAATACGTCGCTGATCAAATTCAAAAGTTCATTTAAGCAGTTGATGGAGAATGCGAACTTAGACTTGATAGCCATAAGTCGCGTCACAAAAGCAAGAATGGTTACTCTCGTGTGTTCGTGCAACGACTCTTCTGCTGCCTTGAGAAGTTCAAAGAATTTTTTAACTTCCGGCGGTTGAGGATCCTCAGGATTATCTAGAAACACTAAATCGGGATCCTCTCTTAAATCCTGAACCATCTCATCCATTCGGTCTAAATCCGGGTCAAAATTGTCTTGACCTTCTGCAGCATATCCACGGGGAAGCTCCTCACCATGATGCACCCAAACTTCATAATTTGGCACGTAGCCATTTTTGCAAAGATGACCAGACATCTCTTTCTTGGTTTGACGTTGATAATTTTTGCAAACACTGCATGGGCACCACACTCGACCATTTCTTGACGAAGAAAAAACACGATTGATAAAATCTTCGGTTTTCTGTATCCACTCAAGCGAAGGATCATTTTTTCGCCAGCCTTCATACATCCAGCGACGACTACCACCCATCGTTCGACTAATTAAAGATCAAGACAAGTTCATTAATTTCTAGATATATTATCAGCCGGTGGTCCTACAATTATAGGAAAGGATAGGTCCTAAACCCACCTAAGAGTGAACGACATATCACAGATTTATGATAAGTCAATGAGTTTGAACTTGTTCTCCATTGCACGCCCGTAATGGTGCAACGGAGAACAAGAGGGTTATGCTGTCGAAATCTCGCTCAAACTCATTGACTCATCATAAATCCTATTTGATATGTCGTTCACTCTAAGGCTGTCCAAAAAGGGACAATTTCGGTACAACACACTACTTTATTAAGCAATGTGTTGGACCGAAACGGGTGACACATAAGTTTATACCTATTTTAGTTAAGTATCGCCTATAGGCTCTACTGGTTACCTAGGATTTGGAATAGAGATGAAAGTCGATGCGTTAACTACTGTCAACTCACCTCTCTAAACGAGCAGTGCTTCCAACTGGATAAGCTAAGCGTTAACGCCATGCCAGTTGCTATCGCTACCAGAGAAGCACTAGCACAGGCGCACAGCCAGTACTGCCTTCTGCTCCATTTTTTCTTTAAACTAATGGTAGATGGAGACGGCGAGAGTCACAGGCCGCCACTGCGTCTAGCTTGCCTACGTGTCTGGCATGATGGCCAAGCATGTTGGCGCCAGTTGTCGACCTAGCTAGCAGTGGTTCTATTCTATTTTCGTTGGAGCCATGCAACACGCAGTCCGGGCCGGGCCGGATCGACTCGATGCAGCGTGCTAATGTGCACTGCACGGGTATTTTGGTTCCATGTCACATCAAATATTCGAACGACTATAATCTAATTATATTAAAAAAACTATTTACATAGTGAAAACTAAACGACAGTGATGCCATTACCCGGACGGCGACGGCTCTGGCGAGCCCCGGGTGGCGGCGGTGGGCAAAGCCGGGCGCGGGCGGCTCGAGGCGCGGCGGCGGCGGCGCGCTGTGCGGGGTCGGGGCAGGTGTGCGGGCGTCGGGGCGGCGGCGCGCTGTGAGCGGGCGTCGGGGCGGCGGCGCGCTGTGCGTCGGGGCGTCCGGCGGTCCGGGCAGGTGGCCGACGAAGGTGGCCGGCGAAGGTGCCTTCGCCGTCGGGTCCTGCAGCTGGCGGCGGCGGCGCAGAGTTAGAACGTGCGTGTGTGCGGTGCGTGTGTGCGTTGGCTGTGTGCGCGGCCGGGGGGCCGCGCGGGAGACGGCCGTTAGGGGGCGTCCCTTTATTTCCGACGGCTTAGTTGGCCAGCCGTCGAAAATACTTCTATTTCCGACGGGGGGCTTGGGAGCCATCAGAAATAGTCTTATTTCCGACGGTACCCTAGGAACCGTCGGAACTAGTGGAGGCCGTCGGAAATACAGCATTTTCCTGTAGTGAATAATAATAGACCGTGTTTGCTGCTGCCATATCCTCCGGCATTATTATTAGCACTCTCCACTGTTAGCGATGATATACAATTAATGAACCATGATTAATTAGTCGAGGGGGATGTGTGTAGCATAACAAACTCCTTTCTCGCGATTGCATGTGCTCCCATTTGTTACTAGATATTTTTACCTTGGTGCTAGTGATGTCGCACGATCTGCTAGTTGCATGCATCCGCTCAAGTCCAGCGCATGCATATGCATGCGTGCATGGGAAGATGACAGTTTGCACAAGCAAAACTGTTCACGCAGCCTGATGCACTACTGCACGCCGTCGTGTAGACTCTGCGGTCCTAGGAGTATCTAGTACACGTAGTTGCATGACAACGACATGCATGACCGGCGCCGCCGACACAACATATACATGCATGAGGCGGGCGTTCACTGGATTTCGATTCGCAAGTATGTTTGGAGTCTTGGAGAGCACCTAGCTAGGATTGGGGAAACGCCCAACTGATCACGCCCGCCCGAGTACATCCATCATGACCGGCAGCTGTTCGATGATGACGTCGTGCGGTCGTCCTTAGCGCGCTCGCTCTCTCTCTCTCTTCGTGTGGTCGTGGAAGTCGTCGCACGCGTCACGCGAGCGAGCAGGAGCCGCAGCTCCGTCTCGGCAGCTGTTGCAGGGGGTGCAGTTGTACCTTCTTCCGTCGTACGTACTGGCAAAGCACAAAGCAGGCAGCTAGCTTGGCGCCGGCTGTGCGTACCTGTGTCGCCGGCGGGTGCCCCACCACAGGGCCTCTGTGCCAGTGCTGCATGCATGCGATACGCGCCCACGTCGTCCATGTGTCCTCCCTCCGCCATGAGGCTACGGCTACTGCCTACTGCACTGTGCACTGTATGGAGGCCGGAGGCCAGGGACGAGGGGACTGTGCAGTGCAGCTACCACAGTGGCCAGCTAGCTCAGCTGTGGAGCCCTGACAGCGCGCTACGTGTGGATCCGGATCGAGATCGATGCATGCACAGCACGGAGCCGTTGACTCGTGTGTGGACCGGACAGCGAGCTAGCGACAGCAGGGCTGAAAAGACCAGAGCGGAGGACGAGACGAGTAGGTAGGTAGCTGGCTAGAGCTCATCAGGGTACATGCACAGATCAGATTGACAGAGCACCGTTGGTTTTCGACTTGTTGGTGCTGGTCCTTGCAGTCGCAGCGAGCGAGCGAGCGCTGACGACGCACGCATCAGCCTGCCTGCCTGCCTGGCGCTCTCTCTCTCTCTCTCTCTCTCTCGCTGTGGGGCGCTCGGCGACGACGGCAACAAGCATGTGGCGAGCGCAGGCGCGCAGCGAGGAGCGTGGTGGAACGGTGCATGCACGCAGCCGGCCGATAGGTCCCCAGTCTCGTCGATCGTGGGCTCAGCTCAGCTCAGTGCCCATGCAGCAGCTAGGGAGGAAGTGGCGCCAATGATGCATCAGAAAGTAAAATAGTGGGACGAAGCGCAGATGGGAGGCGAAGGTGACGGAGAGAAGCATGGCTGCTGCTGATGCCTGCCACCGGCCACCGGGACCCGGTAGAGAGAGTGGAGACTAAAACGATGCATGGGATGAATTGTTCCAAATGCGAAGCGTGTGCCCCAATGCCAAAACGCTCACAGAAACGAGACCGTTGCCGCGCGCTCGTTCCCATGCGTCGTGGTGCCATAGATTTGGCCGGATGGGAATTTTTTTAAAAAATAAATTGTCCAAAGGAAAGTAGTGGCCGTGGGGCCCGCTGCTGGGCCAGCGTGGACGACGCCTTGGTCAACGTGCGTCAGGTCAGGCCCGCCCATGCAGTAGGATGGACACTGGTTCGGAGACGCAGACGATGTAGTACGCATGAGACTCCGTATCAGGCCGTCAGACGACGCGCAACGCCTGCCAGGCCACGTCAGCGCAGCAGGATCACAAACAAACTAAGCACTGTTACCGCCGTACGTCTCCCGTTTATAAATAGAGCGCAGCGCCTCCATCGGGTACCAGCAGTCCAGCACCACCAAGACGTATAGATGTCCAAACAGTGCGGGCCGCCCGTTTGGCCCGTGGCACGGCACGAATTTAGCCCGGTCCAAACACGGCCCGGCACGGTCGGTTACGGGCCCGGGCCGGCACGGCCCGTTTAGCGGGCCGGGTATGGGCACATACGGCGGCCCGCGTGCTTTGGCCCGGCCCGGCACGATAAATGGATCGGCACGACGGCGGCCCGCATATTTATGTAAATACTAAATATGTAAATACATTTAATTCTCTCATAGTATGTAAATACTAAATACGCGAAAAAACATATATAAAATACATACATAAATATAAAATGCATACATAAATATTTTGTTGTCTTAATATATATAAATAATATGTTATTATATATGATTAATTATGTTAAATATATGTATTTATATACTGTTCTACTGTTGGTTTGGGCCAGTGCCCGCCCCGGTCCGTTGAGGCCCAACGGGCCGGCCCGGCACGATTTTTCCCTGTGCATGCCGGGTTTGGGCATGTCTCTAGGCACGTGGGCCAGCCCGACCCGGCCCAAAGCATCAACGGGCCGTGCCTGGCCCGGCCCTATTCGTACTGGGCCGAAACGGGTTCAGGCCGGGTGGCCCGTTTGGACATCTATACCAAGACGGCCACTCCCATCCAACACTGTTCCAGACTTCCAGTCCAGCGCCCGGCTAATAGCCAAGCAGAGCTTCTCCCTAGCCTTTGCTTGCTCTTCCACAGCGCAAAGCTCCGAGATGATGATCAGGCGCGGCAGCAGCAAGATCTCCTCACCCCTCGCCCTCCTCTGCCTCCTCCTCCTCCTCCTCCTCCTCGTCATCGTCTGCTCCTCCTCCAACTGCGCGGCAGCTGCTCGCCTCCTGCCTGGCGCCGGTCCTCTCCCTCCTCTCCGTGCCGCCGCCCCCAGTGGCGGCGACGAGCATTCCGCGGCCTCCGAGGTGACAACACAAGACGTACGACGACACTGATCAAATCCGGTGCTCTTCACTTTGAGCGTTTGACCCCTCTTTCTCATCATCCTGCTTCTGCATGTGCCTGTGCAGACGACGAAGGGAGCGGCGGAGGCGTGCGAGGAGGGGAACGAGAACGACGAGTGCGTGCAGAGGCGGCTGCTCCTCGACGCGCACCTCGACTACATCTACACGCAGCACAAGGGCAAGCCGTGACGGTCAGCGAGGAGAACGGTGCTTTGCGCATGGTGGAGTACGTAGATGAACGCTGCTGCGGCTAGTTAATTAACATCCGGACGGACGTTGTCATCCGTCTAGTAGTAGTAGTTAGTATATATCTATATAATGGCTGTGTACGTCTCCAAGTCTTATCTAATATATGCATGCACATGGTACGTGGTGGACAAATTAAATAATAACATGTATAACCAACCTCTCTTCTTAGTTCTTTAGTCCCATTCCCATCTTTTTCATTATTGAACCATGCTTTGCCACCTTTGCCGCCGGGCGAACGTTGTCTAGTTCGTCGACATCTTTTAGACTTTTGGGGTGTTGTAGACTTGTAGCAGCATGGACGGCACATGCGACTGGACGAGTTTATCTCCATGTAAATAAAGTCCTGTGAGTCCTGCTCCTCACACAAGTCTGCCTTTCAGCAGCAAGTGTATTTTACGTACTAGTGTTCATCTGCAAGCTAAGCGAGCTAGCTAGCTTTCAGCAGGTACGGGATTAAGGGGGGCGGGGGGACGGTCGAGAGGATCATATATAGAGGTACGTAGAGAATATCTTGGCAAGGCTGCCATCACGCCCATCCAAGCTCCCCTCAGCGGCTCCATGATTCTGAAAAGGCACAGGGGGCTAAGCCTCACGGACAATCTGTCTAGTAATCATGGTCCAAACATGCTCAACTTCTTATTTTTTTAAAAAAATAGTTTATTTTCTTTTGAGAAAATAAGAATCTCATAAAAAATAGTGTTACCAAACTAGCCATATTATACATGATTAAAACGTTACCCTATACGTATTGCGGCAGCCGCAGCGGGTCATACGAACGGCACCAACACGCACACCGAGATATTCCGACACAAGCTAGCTCTAGCTGGTAGTAGTAAGGATAATGGACGATGGATGATGATGAGCAGATCGAGATGAGCACCCACCCATGACGCCAATCGCATCACAGCCACGCGAGGATGGACTAGTGAGTGAGCGTGTCCACTGACCACCGTCGCTCTCATCAGCAATCAGCACGCTAAATTAAGAAGCACGTACGTACGCCATTTATTATTATTTTTTCCCACCGTGCACTACTGTGCACCTATCCATTGCTTGCCCATGCCTGTGCCGATCATGCATGGAGCTGAGCTTCACTGTCTCATCAACTTGCCTCGCCGTCGCCGTCGCCGTCGGCCGCGTCGCCATCGTCATATTGCCCAAGCATGCTAGCTAGTATAAACAAGAAAAAGAAAGGCCGAATCGAAGGGTCCCCAGCTCGGCAGCTGCACGCACGCGCGCCTGCTCCTCCTTTACTACTAGCTAGTACACGGACACATCACGCCACTCGGCTGCCGCTTTGCAAAGCGTTGGTCGTGTGCTCGCTGCGCGTGTGTTTGTGATTGTACTCTTTGCATGCATGCTAGCAGACTAGAGACGGCCGGCTCTGCTAGCTCCTTGTCCACACAACAAGACAACAAGTTGGCGCGCTCTGGTCGTTATTACATGGATCGATCATGCATTCATGCGTGGTGATGGATGCATAATTATTATATTCCATCTTATCTTCGTCGTCTACTTATGAAAGCTAGCTTTACGATTGGAGCACACGCTAGTGCAGAGTTATAGGGGCTGTTTAGTTCGCTGACTAATTTGCCACACTTTTATAACTAAGGTTAGTTCTTCAATTCGAACTATTAAACTTAGACAGAGTGTAACATAGTTAGCCTTAGTCAGAAACCAAACACACATACGGTAAACCGTTTGCCGGCATATCCTCCGGCATTAGCGTGCACTAGGACTCTCCTCCTCCACTATTAATTAGCGACACGATTAATTAGTCGCGGGAGGAGTCTTGTATATAACAAACTCCTTTTTGCGCGATCGCATGCTCCCCCCGTAGATATTTTACCTGCTAGTGATGTCGCACGATGTAGTAGTTGCCGGCCGCCGCTCAAGTCCAGCGCCGCATGCATGGTAAGATGACGTGTGTGGGCGCCCACAACTCTCTCTCTCTCTCTCTCTGGTCGAGTGGTCGTGGAAGTCGTCGCGAGCGAGCAGAAGCGCCACAGCTCCGTCGGCAGCTGTTGCAGATCATGCAGTCGTAGTAGCTTAGCTTTCTTCCGTCGTACTGGCACGGCAGCAGGCAGCTAGCTTGCGTTGGCGCCGGCTGTGCGTTGCCTGCCTCGCCGCGCGTGCCCGCTGCTGCTGCTGCAGGGCCGGCCTCTCTGTGCGTGCCTGCTGGCGCTGCATCTGCATGCGATGCGCGCCCTCTGTCCTCTCCGCCGCCGCCATGAGGCTACAACGTACGGAGGAAGGAGGGAGGGCATGCACGGCGGAGCCGTTGGGCGGGTCGATGTGGACCGGACCGTACAGTGACAGAGCAGGGATGAAAAGTCGACCAGAGCAGAGGACGAGTGGCTAGCTCATCAGAATACAGGCACAGATTGACAGAGCGCCGCTGGTTTCGGTGCTGGTCCTTGCAGCTAGCCAGCGCTGACGACGCACGCACCACAGGTCATCTCTCTCTCTATCTCTATCGCTGGGCCGCGTCGACGACGACGGCAACAAGCATGTGGCGAGCGCAGGCGCAGCGAGGAGCGATGCATGCACGAGCGAGGCCCCGGCAGCTAGCTCCCCCTCTCACCCGACCGACCGTACGTGGGCTAAGCTCAGTGCCACACTGACACTGCCACTGCTGCCCAGTGCCCACTGCGCCCATGCAGCAGGAAGGAAGTGGTGCATCGGAAAGTTAAAATAGTGGGAGTAGTGGGAGCTAGGAAGCGCAGATGGCAGACGACGGTGGTGAAGGGGACGGAGGGGAAGAAGCAGCAGCACACAGCATGGCTCATGGTCATGGACTCATGGTGCTAGATGCCACTCGGACCCGATAGTAGAGAGAGTGGACTAAAATGACGCATGGGATGAATTGTTCCAAATGCATGCATGCTTGCCCCAATGCCAAAAGCACACAGAAACAGCACCATTGCCGCTCGTTCCCAAGCTTCATGGGTGGGATTCACGCCCCAGTGCAGTAGTGCATAGAATAGATGTGGCCGTCTGCTTAAAAAAAAAGAATATATGTGGCCGTGGGATTATGTATTTTTTTTTATATATTTTGTGCAAAGAAAAGTAGTGGCCGTGGGGCCGCTGCTGGGCCGGCATGGACGACGCCTTGGTCAACGTGCGTCAGGCAGGCCCCGCGCCCATGCAGCAGGATGGACACTGGTTGAGAGACGCAGGCAGGCAGGCAGCTTTGTACTATACTCCTTGGATTCTTTGGACAATGTAGACAACGCGATTACTGTTCGCTTGACTTTAGTCTTGTACCGTCATTTCTGAAAACTAATTCACAGGCTTTAATTATTACCGATTTCTACTGTTTCGATATTATTTTTTGTGTCTATATATATATATAGATTACAGTCAGTTCAGGCTTTAATTGAGACTCGGTATCAGATCAGATACGATGGCAGCACAGCAGGATCCCAAACAGAGCATGATTACGCAGCGTTCTATTACTAGTATTTTTTTTTTCTGGGTCGAAAGACAACGCACGTCCCGGCGTCCCGCCGCGCGTCTCCTGTTTATAAATAGGAGTAGAGCGCAGCGCCTCGGGCACCACCACCACCACCACACCAAGATTAATTAGCTGCAGTGGAGCGAGGAGCTTGCAGCTGCAGGCCACCGTCTCGGTTCGGCACTTCGACTCTGCTAGTGCTACGGCCCCCCTACGGAAAAAGTTGGTTTGTGGAGGGAATATTTTATAATCACTTGCTAGAATGCTACCTAGATGAACGCTGCTGCGGCTAATTAATTAACATCCGGACGGACGTTGTCATCCGTCTACTAGTACGTCTCCAAGTCTTATCTAATATATACATGCTGCATGCACATGGTGGTGGACAAATTAAATAATAACATGTATAACCAAACCTCTCTTCTTATTTCTTATATAATTCTCGTTCCCATCTTTCATCTTTGTTACATTATTGAACCATGCTTGGTTGATGGAACCAATTTCTCAACAGTAACGTCCGCATGCGAGTCAGGCGCCCGGCCAGCTCCGCACGTCAGTAATCGGCCGACAGATATATCTAGTCATGTTACTGCAGAGGATCCCATAAATGAATCTACTAATTTTTTTTTGTATTGTCAATCTTATGAAACCATCGATATAACCAGTTAAAATTGATAGCTTAGAATAAACCTAAAACGACTAAGGTTCTGTTTGGTTGGGCTGTTGCTGTGAAAAAAGTTGCTGTGGGCTGTGAGCTGTGGAAAAAGCTGCTGTAGGCTGTAAGCCGTTAAAAAGCTAAAAACTGTTTGGTGGAAACCACTAAAAGTCGTGAAAAGTTCTTCGATATATGTTTTCACAGTTCCATTCGAAAAGCCACTAAAAGCAGGTTCAGGGGTGCTTTCAGATTTACACTGTGAGAAAGCCAGCTTTTAGAAAAAGCTGCTTCCTGGATCTAACCCTTTGTTTGGCTTTTGGCTTTTAGGGAACAAAAGCCAAAAACCAAAAGTCAAACCAAACACACCCTAAAACTCGTGTGGACGGAGGAGGGATTACGTGCGAAACGTTGCATAGCGCGCGGCGCGAAGTGAAAAAAGTTCATTAAACAAAAAAAAAAGGAGCATGCCCGTTACATATTGAATTCCTCGACACGACAACGTGTGTTTTCTTTAGTGGTGTGTTTGTCCTTGTTCACGTTTAGTTTTCTTCTCCGCGACACACGCACCGAAACATTCTAGGGTGCGCCAGCAACACGCACGCATCCCGAAACATTCCGACAGAAGCTAAAGAGAAACTAATGACGCGATGGCCTTTATATATAGGAACGAGATTAGGTCATGCACAACTGGACTTTTAAGGGGGTCTCTAATGATTACTTGAAGAAAATACAATTTAACTGTATTTATGAACCACATGTTTAGGACTGTGTACTACACCGTTCACAAATATATGACATCGTTGATTTTTTCGAAAACTTTGATCACTCGTCTTATTCAAAATATTTATTTAAAAATATAAAATTTTAAGCCAAGCGCAAACTACCTTAAGTGATAAATTAAATCACAAAAAATATAAGACACCTCATTATTTTTTTAATAAGACGAGTGTTCAAAGTTTTTATTTAAAAAAAGTCAAGGGTGTCATATATTTATGAACCGGGAGAGAGTATTATATGGTTTTTAGTTATATTTCTTGTTTTTGAAAAATCAATCCAAGGCCTCTTGGCTGTATATTGCCCTTAAAAATCTTAGACTACGGTTGTAGCGCATGTTTGGTTCCCTGCCTAACTTGCCAAATGTTGTCTAATTTTTTCTGTCTAAGGTTAGTTCTTTAATTTAAACGACTAACTTTAGACAAAGTGTGGCGTAGTTAGTTACCAACCAAACAGGCCCGTAGTTATCTCGGCTACACAAAAAAAGAAGAGAAGAGCACGGGCACGGCACCCCGCACGCGTGCATACATAGCGGTACCATTCGTATAGCATATCCCTCTCTTGCCGTTAGTTCTTCGGCACAAATTAAGCAGTTGCAAGGTTACAAGTCATTTTGAGTGTAATAATGGTAGACAAGCATCAAGTGGTGGTAAGAGGTTTTCAAACCTCACTAATGTAGAGCAAACGCATAAACGATGGTGGAGCTAGATGGGAATGAAGGAAAGAGAGCGCTCGGACGCAACAACTTGAACGGGAAAAAGGTATATGATGCTCTGTCTAGTGCACGAAGACTGCCGTTCTGTTCATCCTTGTTTTTCGTCTTTATTTCACCGTACGTCTCTTCCTTACTCTTTCATTTCATCGTCCTTTTTTCTCCGAGAGTACGTGGCTAGCTGCCTCCAAGACAAAAAGAGGTAGCATAGCATATACTTTGCGTTTGAAGCTGTACAACAGTGCTCCTCGGTTCCATACCTACGTTCAGACGATGGAAAAAAAAAATCCTTTACATACCGGATGTAAAAAATCCTTTTTACAGCCCCTTATATACATCTAATGGGCCACCAAATGATAAAAGATGATGTTTACCTCCGGTATGTACGAAATTTTTTCCACGGACGATTACTCACAGGCACAGGCCTCAAAATATATCTGAACGTAAACTGACAGTGACAGTCAGCAAATTAATGCTTGCCTAATCCGGCGGAGACCACTCATGGTATCGTTCGTTCACTACACCAAAATAGTAAACTTGCTAGAGCCTAAACCCTAGGAAGTTAGGCCTAAACTCTAGGAAGTTAGCTAAACTCTCGGAAGTTAAGCCATCCCGTCGGAAGTTTGGCTCTCAGAAATTTTTTGTCGGAAGTTAGCTTAACTTTCTAGATCCCTCTAGGAAGTTAGCTAACTTCCTACAGCCAAAAAAGCCTCTCGGAAGTTAGTAGATTCTCGGGAGTTAGTAGCTTCACGCCGTCAGCGCCGGCAGCTGACTAACTTCCTACGGCTGACCGTAACCCCTAGGAAGTTAGCTGGCTAACTTTCTACGGCTTACTGTAGCCCCTAGAAAGTTAGATGGCTAACTTCCTACGGCTTAATAAGCCTCTAGGAATTTAATTTGACCAGCATTACAAATGTTGTTTATTTTTATTTTACACCACATTCCACAACATAACAAATATATTAACAGCTATATAGCACAACATATTTTCACATAAAACATCTCACACACAATCACATAACAATATTTAAATCCATAGTCTCATCAATTACATCACAAAAGTCTCATCCATAGTCTCATCAATTACATCACAAAAGTCTCATCCATAGTCATAATAAGACACATCTTATCATCCAGTACTAATAAGAGATAATATCTCATACATAGTCATAATAAAAGTCTCAAGTATCACCATCGGGTTACAGTGAAGAGTGATGATCGATACCTCCACTAGTGAAGAGGGTTTCGACAAAGTCTAACCCGTCGTCTTGTTCATGCGTTGGCAAGGTAGCTACGAGCAACAGACCTCGATGAACCTCCACGCTGAACCCTCACCTGGCTCGAGTCGATGACGTTAGTAAACATTGTGTACCTACAAAACAAGTAACATCACGACAGATTAAGAATACATGTATTGCACTCAACCAATGAAACAATATAAGATATGTAGAGTCCTCACCTTCCATGAGCTTTTCCACCACTTGCATACAGCCTGAGGATCAATGAGTGAGGTCCTCTAGTCATAGTCTGGTCCGTGCTGACTAGACATCGCCTCGCCATATGCAGCCTCATACAAAAGAACAATGCAATCTTACATACAATGGTTTTTCTGCCAGCAGCAGACGATGGTTTTTCTGACGACGCGTCGAGGAAATAATCGAAACAATTATAATGACAATGAGGTGATGGTTCTGAAAAGCAGCACTATAGATGCTTGATTAAGTGTTAGCACAGACAACGACAAACTAATTGCTCTGCAGGGCTGGCTAACAACGTGGTGTTGACGGCATGGTAGTTTAAAGTAGACGACATGCTGATTACTCTGAAAGTTTGTAGTCAGTGGCGGAGCTCCGTAAAAATAACTCCCCGGGCCACTCTATAAATATAATGATGTACTACTCGTCTTTTAATTTTTCGCATTTAGGGGTAGAAACATTTAAAACAATTTAGTGGAACTGTGGCAGATAGGGAAAGAGAATCAGACATTCAGGAACAATTACTCACAATAAAGGAGAATCACGGGCACATGGCAGCAGACAGTCAACTCAGCACACAGTGCTCGCCGCTCAGGTGGTCGTTGCCCATTGGCCAGGGAGGTGCGCTCCGCCCTCGACTATGAATAAGAAAAGGAAGGGAATCAGGTTGAGAAAGTTATATAGTTTGGAAGAAGATGTAATGGCAGGGACGGATTTAGGTGGTGGCGCGGCGCCAGGCAGCGCGCGTCATTGCTATAGGGTCGCAGGGACGCTGGAGGCAGGCTGGCGGAGGTGGAGGTCGGACTGGCAGTGGCGGATGCCTGAGTCAGAGCCCGCCGGACCGACTCGGAGGTTGCTGCCTTGTGCTCTTGTCGGATTCGTAGAGTCTGAAGGTGTGGAGAGCGATAGAGGACTGAATGGAGGCGGCACACCGCTGGAAACATAGGAAACGCAGCCGCGCAGGTTCACGAAATAATTGGAAGAGGCGACTAAGGGAGGCTGCCAGCGCTAGGCTCAATCGGTGCAAGCAGGAGGTCTTTTGGGCCACATTTTTAAGCTAAAATGTATTTTAGGCTAGATTTTTTGGTTAAAAAAATACCTATATACATGAGTATTTTTGGGTTGCGCCCCGGGCCATGGCCCAGGTGGCCCGGGGCCCAAATCCGCCCCTGTTTGTAGTGCAGTACGGGTTGCAGGCTGCAAAGGGGGGAAAAGCAGCAGAGATCTGTAGAGGCTAGCTATTTATGTCGCCGATTTACAGTGCAGTTTACTGTCTTATATATGCCGATTTGCAGAGGCTAGCTGTTTATGTTGCTTCTCCCATCCTACCTAAAAATTATTTGGGTAATGATAGTAGAATTTTTTGTCTCTCGTACATATTAGTCTTTTTTCATGTGATCGATCTGCTAGCTAGTACTCGGGTAATACACAATTGGCAACAAAATAACATTAATAAAGACGTGTAGTTTACTAATGGGCAAGAACCAACAAGTAATATAATAATTAAGAGCTGTGAGCAACGGAAGTACCGGAACTTCTTCAGAAACTGCTGAGATTGATCGTGGCTTCCTCTCTCTTGCTGACTGTTTTTAAATATATATATATATATATTAAGAAAACAACACCATTCACGCTAGGTTAAAGGACGAATTCACAACCAGAAAATCCATACATCGTTAGGAACGGATCCAGGTTCCTTCCAACGAACTCATCAACCCTACAGAGAATTATCAAAGAGAGACAATCAGCAGAGAATCTTCTTTGGTTTTGTCCACATAGCAGCGATTCATTCAGACAGAAACCTAAAACTAGCTAGTTATCCGGCCATGGCTATCTGTATCTAGTATATATCTTATCCAAAGAACAACAATGGGTGGATGGATGGATGGACAACTGAATGAGAACATGCATGTTTTGCAACTAATTAAACTGAAGAGAAAGTTCATCAATTAATTAAACAATGGGCGGGGCCGGGGCGGCGGACAGAGTTGGAGGCGAGCCGAGGCGGGGGCGGCGGCGGCGGACGGGGGCGGCCAGGGCCCGAGGCGTCCGCGGCGTGGGCGGTCGGGGATGGGGGCGGCAGGGGCAGCCGGGGGCGACCGTGGCGGGGGCGGGTGGGGGCAGGCACTGCGGGGGCTGGGGCAGCCACGACGTGGAGTGGACGGCGGGGGCGGCTGGCGGCACCAAGAGACAGAGAGAGACGGGTTGAGAAAGGTGAGAGAAGAGATAAGGTTGAGGAGAGGTTTAAAATAAAAAAAACATAACTTCCTAGAGTCAAGCCGCATGAAGTTACGTAACTTCCTAGAGTTTGTACATTTACTCTAGGAAGTTAAGTAACTTCCTAGAGCCAGTCGTAGGAAGTTAGATTTTGGTTTGACTGATCAACAGCTGAAACCTAACTTCCTAGAGGAGGTCGTAGGAAGTTAGCTTTTCGTTTGACTGGTCAACAGCTGAAACCTAACTTTCTAGAGGAGGTCGTAGGAAGTTAGCTAGGCAACTAACTTCCTAGAGCCGGCCGTAGAAAGTTAGATTTTGGTTTGACTGGTCAACAGCTGAAACCTAACTTCCTAGAGGAGGCCGTAGGAAGTTAGCTGGGCAGCTAACTTCCTAGAGCCAGTCGTAGGAAGTTAACTTTTCGTTTGACTGTTCAACAGCTGAAACCTAACTTACTAGAGGTGGCCGTAGGAAGTTAGCTGGGCAGCTAACTTCCTAGAGCCAGCCGTAGGAAGTTAGCTTTTCGTTTGACTGGTCAACAGCTGAAACCTAACTTCCTAGAGGAGGCCGTAGGAAGTTATCTAACTTCCTACGGTTTTTTAACTTCCGACAGCTTTTATAAAATATCGTAGGAAGTTATGTTTATTTCCTAGAGCTACCAATTGCCTCTCGGAAGTTATTTATTTCCTACAGTTTGTTATAAAAGCTGTAGAAAGTTAAAAAGCTGTAGCAAGTGTATGATTTTGGTGTAGTGGTTACTGTATATTAACAAAATTCTGCGGTTTATTTTATCATTATACAAAAGAAAACAAGATTGATGCATGCCATGAGTTGAATCCTCGTCGTATTGTACAGGGCGCGTCCGTCGATCGACCACAGCATGCGGCGCCCTCCTGCTGCTGGCTTGGACGACGACGAGCGAGCCGACGACCGCTGCCCCGGGCAATGCATGCGCGCCCACGTCCCTGTCCCGTCATCAGCTCCGCTGCATGCGCAGCGCACCCACGTCCCGGCCTGTGTCCCGTCGTCATCAGTTCTGCTGCATGCCTCTGCTCCGGCCGCCCGTCGCGTGGAAAAACTATGTAGCTAGCGCGCGCTGCTGCTGCACTGCACGGCACGGGTCAGCTAGCATGCCTGCTGCTCGCCGGCCTGACGAGCTGACCTGAAAGCCACTACACCGAGGCGAGCGAGCGGGTGCAAAGTGGAAACGACGCGACACTACAGCTGCCTTAACGACGTCGGTGATGGAGCCAGCGAAGCGAAGAGACTCGAGCGACGACCGGCAGGCAGGCCGACCGTCGATCACGTACGCTTAGCCTTAGCGGCAGCGCACTACTGTGGGCGCGTGAGACGACGACCACCCAGCACGACTGCACGAGCGAGCGCGTGCATGCACGCGCACTGCCGTCCCAGGCCGGCTAGCTACAGATAGCTGGTGGAGCGACGACAACGACGAGCACGAGTTCACGAACGACGACGACGACGACGACAGGAGCGCACACACGCACGCAACTTCCTCTGTCTCGGTCGTCGTCGCCCCTCATTGTCCGGCGCATCATCCCAGATTGGATACGGTGGGCATGCATGCCACCGATTGCGGCAGGAGCGAGGAGCAGTGATCACACACGACACGAGAGGCGAGACTGGATCCAATCCAAGTGCTGCAGGAAAATGGTGGCCGGAGCCTGAGGACGTAGCATGGTCTGCCGACATGCGCGTGAATGGTCCGCCGAAATCCGCCCCCCTGCGGGGGCGCGGCTACCTTTTGCCGTTTGATTGGTTTCTTGGCTGTTACGCTTATCCTAACCGATCGCCGGGAGAGGGCGAATAAGGTTTTTGGGAAGCGTCTTCACGCGACTGCTCGTGACCTCGTCGACCCTGCTGATTTCGCTACTTCGACATCGTCGACCCTGCTGATTCTGGCGCGTGTCATCTATCAATAAGTCTAATCAGTACGCATTTATCTGATTTGGCTTGTTATTTCAGTTCTTCTGATTTGGTAATGATTTATATTCGGAATTTAAACTGGAATTTGTCTAATTATTCAACAATATCATACATGTGTGCTACATGGTCTAACTTCAAATTTAGCTAATAATTCGCCTCGCATCTGTTCGATTTCTTGTGCCATATAAAGCCATATTCTTCTCCATTGTGTTCCTTTGTTCGACCAATTCCAAATTCCCCTTCTCGCTCGCAGCTTTCGCATTATAAATACAGCTGCCGGCATCGGCAGCCCAGCACCAGCAAGCAGCAGTCTACCACCATCCCACCAATCTCCCAAATTAAGCCATCCGTCACCAGCCAGCCAACCAGCACTCACTCACTAGCTACGTCCAACTCGTACACAACCCCTCTTTCTCTCTATCTTCTCTCCATCCATCCATCCTCTCGCTCGCCCTTCGACAGCTAGCTAAGCAGTACGACGTAGTATACTAGCATTTAGCAGTTCATCAACGCGCTCAACCTAGCACGACGTACGGCGATGAGGCGCCGCGGCAGCAACTCCTCGCCGCTTGCGGCTGCTGCCCTGCCCCTCCTACTCCTCCTCGTCGCCGGCTGCTTCCACTGCATGGCAGCGGCGGCTCGCCACCTGCCTTCTCCTGGCGCCCCAGTCCAAGCGCTGGATCACCAAGGTACGCACACGACGACGGCACACGATACGACTTCGCTTGCCTCGACCGTACCGTTCGTACGTTGTTGCTTTTGTTGGGCTTGCTTGCTTTGCTGCTCGACTTAATTAACGTCCCTGAATGGAACTCTCTCTCCGTCCGCAGCCGAGAACGGTGTCAAGGCTGCATCAGCTGGTGCAGACGGCGCCGGCGGCCTTGTGCTCCAGGAAGGTGGCACGGGCAACAACGGCGACGACCTCTCCTCCAAAACCCTCCTCGAGACGACGACGACGACGATGGGAGCGGAGGCGTGCGAGGAGGGGAACGACAAGGACGAGTGCGTGCAGAGGCGGCTGCTCGTCGACGCGCACCTCGACTACATCTACACGCAGCACAAGGGCAAGCCGTGACCGTCAGCGACGAGGACGGTGCATGCCGCGGCTGCAGAAAATGAGGAGCGGAAGAGGAGTGAAAAAATGATGGACCATCCTCAAACCAAATATCCTATAAATTCACGCACAAGGGGAAGGGGATAGTAATCTCATCTGCTGCTGCTAGCTACTAGTACATGCATCGATCGACCTTCTGCGTGTGCTGTATATTTCTGCCACGCTGCCTATATATTAGCATGCATCATCATCTAGGTCTAGGACTGTCTGATGGTTTCCCGTATTTGTAAACACTGATGAACAGTACCTCTCTCTCTCTCTGCTTCCTGTAACCACCAAGCTTACTTGGTCCAAGAGAACGTAACAACGCACATTTGTTTACTTGGCCCGAGAAAACAAACGCTTTGGGGGGCTTCCATGCATGAGCATGACGGTCGGCCTGGCTCATAGAAATAAAGTCGAACACCATGGACGATGGTATGGAATGGCACCGTGAGTACAGCAGCTCGTCATTTCCATACCGTCGTGTGAGGCGCGCTCTCAGCTGCTCCGGCAAAGAGCGGCATGCATGCAGATGCTCTCCGGTCCTCCTCAGATTAGAGCCCTGGCGATGATTCACATGCGAGCCATGGCGATGATTCACAATATATCTCGCACACTGTGCTCAGGCCGAGTGATCAGCTCCCAATCTAGTGCCCACCCCACTATCCATGCATCTCATACTAGAACAGACGGCGCCCCTTCGGGCGCCCTATCCTGTTCAAACTTTTGGAAAACTTAAAGCGTTCAGTATTTAGTAGTTTCATAATTTAAGAATTTTAAAAGACTAACATTGATGTATCAAAAAGACTATGTACACTTATTTCTGGGTGTACTCTATATAAACCGACAAAAACAGGAAGGACCAAGAAAATATACTCTAGTAATAAGCGTAAACTGGAATCATTTAGGAACAGTTCTGTGATCAGTCTGTGTCAAAGCTGTCCATCTCGTACGTGGGATCAAAGCTGTGTCACAGGCGAACCGACTGGAGGTGCTGGCCGGGTTGCTCGTGTACTGGAATCATTCTGTGATCTATACACAAACATTTTCATTCTGTGATCAAGATATTACTATATCTTTCTCGAACAGTTATAGATAATCTGAATCAATGGTACCTAACTTAAGCACGCCAAATTGATGCAGTAGTACAGGACATCAAAGAGTGGGGTTCGGTGACCGTTATTATTATTTCCGCGGTATTCTTCGTCTTTCACAACATTGTAAACAGTTGGAGGGATGCTTCCTTCCGTGTAAACTGCTTCCAGAGGAATCCTGCAGAAGCCCAGGCCACACTCGATTGAAATAATATACATTGAGAACGTTAAAATTTGGATCCCAAAACACCTCCAAAATCAAAAGTTGATATAGACCATACTATTCGTAGAGAATAGAGTTTAAATATAGTTACATGGATAGATAAGCTGATGGAGATAGGCTAACTAACTACTTACGTTGCCTCACCAACAAAATCGTCATCAGTGCCACCGTCACTGTCCATGAGTTGGATGAACAATGCTGCTGCGCCATCGGAGACTGTGAACACGAAGGTCTCGTTCCACTCAGGTTCACAGCCTTTGCCTGCAGTGCACAAACAACAGGTCAAGTTCTTTGTTTCTAAACAACAGGTCAAGTTCTTTGTTCCTAAACCCGCTCCTGCAACCTTAAACAAGAGACTAAGTACGTCCAACCTAGACTGAACAGGTATTTTTCATTTGGCGGGGGTCAAAAAAATACAAGAGAATCAATGTACTCCTAGAACTCTAAGCAGGAGAGGCTAAGACGACAGCCCCGAGCTTGTCTACCAATTTCAGCTGAGATTCAAAATAGCCCCAGAAGTGGACAGCTTCTTTCCTGAACAGCAGCTCGCCACCTCTTTTCCTCTCTCTGCCATCATGGGGGGGATGGCACCCTCACATGGCCAGAGGAAGAAGAGCCAAAAACACCCCCTCTGTATTCCACTCACCACCTTGAAGAAACAAAATACACAACCATACCATCAAAATGCCATACCATGCCCTCACAATGTCTTTGTCCACAGCTGGTGGAACAAGCAGCAGTGGGAGCTGCAGAATGGTGGCAGCCCAAAGAAGAGAGCCATGGTGCTGCTCGTGCTCGTGTTTTCACTAACCCACCACCATCCTTTTTCTTGACCAGGCTCCTAGCGAAAAACAAGCAGATGACCACGAATCCCAGGCCTACGGCTCCCCCGAGCACAATGGCTACAGTCGTTGCTGTGTGCTGCCCTGAGATGCATAACATCAAGAGGCAAATTGATCGATCAGGCCAGGGGCAGCACGGTCTAATCATGTGGACAATCATACAGGCATATCTCCCGGTAAATCCCCGAAGAAAAGGCAAAAAGGCAATGAACACAACCTTTATGAAACCTTGAATAGACAGATGCATAAACAAGGTGGCAAAATAGAAACTGCACTACCCTACTACCATATGGTACCCACAGAAAGCGTGAGCCAAGCAATGTGGGTTGAAGGAGGTTCGGTAATGAACATCTCCTAAGCTGACCTAATTAGCTAAAGAAACATGTAGAATGTGGAAGTGGAAGAGGAACGACATGGCATGGCAAACAAACGTATCCATGTCTGTCAATTCGTAAACTGGGCAGACAAGATAAGAGCGAGACCATGCCACATCTCGATCAAAGTTCCACCTCAACAGAAGAGTCACACCTACCTATGCTACGGCATTGCTGAATCTGGCCCAAACATGAAAACAAGGAAAATAATATTCATGACAAATAAAGGCAATCTGAAATTCAAGGATGGGTTACACGACATACCTTGGTATATTTCTTATCATTCAGAATTGAATTGCCTCCTTTCTTGAATGGAACATAGGAGCTGCTTCGCTGTGTATTTCCTGTACTATAAGAAAAATACCATAGCCTCTGACCATTATATGCAGAACCTCATTGTTTGGTTAGCAGATAACCGGGGTAATAGATAAATTTCAATGGAAAGTAAGGAAAACCTTGAAATGGACGCGTCTGATTGGTTACCACCTAATAGTTACATGTTAAAGGGAGTAGAACGACAAATAGATGGCTGGTAGTACCACAGAACGACAAAGAGAAATAGTAGAAGTACCAAGGGAAGCAATGTCTTGTTCAGGCCTAGACTACATAGGCATGCTTTACATATCGCGAGTATGGTCCTCGCAAGCTTGCACGCATATCATAGCTACGACCAGGTACTACCCTAGAAGCACCAAAAGACATAACTTACAGTCAAGCACACAGCATAGCGCTGCTCATATCTTACAAGCATAAAACCATACTCCCTGCACAGCAGGGGGGGCAAGTTCTAAGAGTAACCTAGATGAACTGGGCTAGTTCCCAAAAGCGATCTTCATTTCCCAAAAGCGGGTCTCCATAGCTGGTGGCGCTCATGTCCAAAAGCACTGCAACTAAAAAAGGGTATACCGCTACTCGGCATCAACGTCTCCAGAACCAGCAACATCGTCATCTCCCGTGTCTTCATCTCTAAAAAGTTTCTTGGCAACCTTGTTGGAAGGTGATGTCCGAGCCCTATGAAAAGTTTGGTCCCATGGCATGCATGCAAAAGTGATGAGATGGTACGGGAATAACAGTCTAGGTAGATTGCTTGGCATGAAACTAACCTCTTTCCAGTAACACTTTTGTGAGCCTTGTTTGTAGACCCATCTAGCACGCTGTAAGCAGCTCCTGATGGCGCCTGCATGTTAGGCGGAGAAGTGACAATTTCTGTTCCTTGGAGCAGATTGTCTCCCTGATGTGGGGCTGTCTGTATGTCACACTGCAATGAAAAGACATATCTAGGGCTTATTTCTTAGTGTATCTAGAAGGAGAACGATGCTTTATATTGTAGGTAGCTATTTTGTTCTACTGAGTACAACAATGCACCTTGGCGATAGATGAAACTTTGTGACTCTCTGGTGTCAGTGACGGCTCGCGGATGAAGGAAGCCCCCGTGTTCTGTGTGACACCTGATCCTTGTCCTACCGCGGAGTTAGCAGCCAGACCAAAAACAGGTTAGAGCCACAAGAGTTGCAGTTGATGGGGATAGGGTGCAGTGAAAAGAGTTGTACTCAAAAAGAAACCTACTAAGTCAGAAGGCGGAAATGCTTGTTCTGTAGATGGAAAAAATGCCTTTAAACTGTAATATTACGGCCTAAACGCTGGTATGGCCCCTTCCAGTGTAATGTGGTTGAGTCTTTAATATGGGTGGAACATATTCTGAATATCTACCTGAGGTATAATATTGTGGTTGCTTCAAGCAATTTTCCAAGATATACAGTAGTTCTGTGTGCAACATGTGCGCAACATATGGTGTTCTGGACACATGACGCATATTAGCCTCTTTTTAGCATATGTTGAATTTCTGGTGTAGTTTGTGCAGCATGTTTACAGTGTATGAGTTTAGTTCTGTTTCTATATGCACCAATCATTACTCAATTTGACCAGTTTAATATCAATCAGTGTACGTTCAGCCAACTGTTTAATACTCTTTTTTAGGAAGCTGCCTAGTTTCAGGTGAGCAGACAGCAGACCGCCAGTTTGTGTCTATTCAGCACACTTTGCAGGCTGTGTCGTTTCAGCTTTAGGTGACCCATCATATACAGGTAGAACGAAACGGAAAGAAACAAGTAGAGGAAACAAACCATTAGTTTCATTTCTAACTTGGCATAAACTAACGTACGTAGCTCTACTAAACAGATATGATAAGATGTACCTTGAGAAAGCACGATCGACGATGGCTGTGAGGACGGTGTAGTTGGAAGTATGTTGCCACCATCCATTTCTGCGTTTATAGCATTGACTTGGAAGGAAACATTGCTATAAATAATTGTGCTTTCGGTGAAGCTAACATTCCACTCGAAAGACTTTTCCAGTAGATTTGTAATCTCTTTTGGAATGAAACCGGGTGGATTAGTCGAGATGAGGGTGTCCACATTTTTTTTAATGAGGCGCTGCGCCATTCGTCCAAAGAAGATAAACTCGGCGGTGTCAGTATCGTCTTCAGCGGTGAGGGATATTTTGTACCTGCACAGAGTGGTTCGATAGCCAGACATCACAAACCATGAAATCTGTAGACGGCGAAACCCTTAGTTCAATTTAGTTCTAAATTTTGTCCTAGACACTAAATGTCTCCTTTAGTTGCCATAGTTTGTTTTAACGACTTTTCTTTTAGCTATATTACCAGAACAAGCACACTATGCACAGACTGGCATATGTTTATCTTACAGATGTACGGAATGCTAATGCGTTGCGCACTAAACTTCACCAAAGCTAACATACTCTAACTGCATAAGCCATATACTGGACAACCTCCATCATAGCAACTCTTCTTGCTGTAGTTGGAACTCAAGCAGCCATATCTACTATCTACCTGATTGGTAAGCAAACCCTTGTACAGGGCTATTGCCCCTGCTCTAATGCTGTGCATACCTCAAACGAAATTCTAGGGCATATTTGCATCCCTGACATCAGCTGGGTAGTTATGAATCTCTGTACTGCTATTACTGATGGGTTCAAGAATCAAAGCCAAATACGAAATGCGTACTGTGATTTTTACTTCTTTTCTAGTATTCACCTCCAAATTGCAATATGCAACTGAAAGGGGTAAAGCTGGTCTGTGTCTATCATGCTTACAGCGTGCTTAATTTCGAACGCGTATGAGTTAACATTTTTAGATCTAAATAGAAGGTGTCTAGCAGGTCCTTAACAAAAACAGGGAAAGACGTATAAGAGCTGACCTTGGGGTAGGCGATCCAATGCTGTCACAAGAACTATTGGTGCACTTGTATGTGTCACCGTGTGGTTTGGTTGTCCTAAGGCATTTTTTGCATGCGTTGTACCACCATGATCTATCAATCTTGAGGATCTTTACGATGACAAGCCATTCCTTCTTCTGTAAACAATGTAACCGAAGTGAATAGCTATGAACCTGTGATAAAACTTAGGATTGAAAGGTTTAGCCGAGTAGTGGTACCTTATTTTCAAAAGGATGGAGGTACTTAATATCCTTGAGTTTCCTATGTTCAGGCACCGCAATTACTGCACCCTCAGCAGCTGCTTTCCCCTGATCCCAAATGACAGGTTGGTGTTTGGTTTCAGCACTGCTTACCCATGTCAGTTTACGAATGGCACCAATCAGATTTGGTGAGAAAGATGACGGAAAACTGAATGTCTGAAAACCTAGGATGAGTAAGTTACCTAGCTCTGAGAGCGTTTACTTCTGGGACCGGTGCGTTTATGTACCACTTGCATGACGATCCACCCGATAAAGACACATTATCTAAAACACAATGGAACCTTTCAGACGCTCATGCGTATTAGCAGCGCAATAAAAGGGATGTAGTAGACTTACCAGCGTAACTCCTCACGAGAGTGCCAACAAATATTATGATTTGTGGTGAGGATCCACTGTCCCTGTGGATCTGTTCAGCTGGGAAAGTTGTGGCCCGCTCGCCCCAAAGCACAACATCAACGGTTGGCCCAGTATCCCTGCCAGAGTGAAGAACAGCGAGTTTATAATAAACTCTTCATTGCACTGTGTTAGTTGTGGACATTGCAAAGAAACAAAAGGCGTAAACAGTGCGTCTAGAGCGCTATTTCATACTGCCAACTATGTGCGAAGTACGTAAACCACTAAATGGTAGGCCTCAAAATAGCTGCTTGTTTAAATGGCCGATGGCAGATGAAATTGTCTAGTAATCTTCTATATGAGCAATAGATAATATTAGACATGGAGGATTGGCGGAGCAGGGAAAATGATCTTTTCTAAGGTACATTGCAATGAAGTATGGTCAACTGAAGACAGGTAGTTTAAAACCAGTTTTCCTTTACAAGGAAGATGGCATTTTTTATTTCTCACTATGGCCAACCTGTTTGTAGCATAACCCTTGCATGATTTGTGGACATATTCTTGCTGAGTTTTTGGACGCAGATTGACCCCCGCGTGATCTAACAGTGTTCTTCCTATCTAGGTGCATCTACCCTTCAGCTATTCCCTTGAGCGTATCGCCAATTTTGCCAGCGTGGAGAATAAGAAGTGGCAGCCCCCACACGGATGATAATCTGTGGTTTAGGTTGAGGCTGTTCATGGGTTCATTGCTATTTTCGTGCAAACAAAATTGTGCAGCATACACGTGTGCGGCACCCAAAAGGAATGTATAGCAGGATAGGAATGCAAACGATACCTTGCATTGGTTATAGTGACTGTTCTCTTCATAACCTCAGCCTGTCGTCCCCTTGTGCGCAGCGATGAAACATGGGAGATCACACTGACAACACCGAGCACATCTACAATAGAAACGGCGAGGGCATTAGTACTGTATTCATGCTCCTTGTAACATGGAAACCACTATGTCTAGAAGGTTACCCGTGAAATATTCCTTGTAGTCCACGCGCGGTTGCAGCTGTTCTATGGGAGTGAGATTATATGTGCAAACCGGAAAAGCAGGGGGGATCTGGAGGACAACCTCAACCGTAGTCCACTTTGTAAAGCTGATCATGTTGCAGTTTTCAACCGGTTTGTAGAATCTGTTAGCTTTCCTGACTAAGAAATACTTCAGATTGTATACCCCTCCCTCATCAAGCAGCGCACTGAGCTGTTGGCATAACGGAGGATAGACCTGGGCATGTATGCTGTTTCCCTAACAAAAGGAGGAAACATTTTAAACAACACGCAAGAACTGCATAGAAAATTGTATATCATATTGTATGAGCTGATGGTTATTATGCATGCACAAGTATTAGACCAGTATAAAGATGCATGTACCTCTTCATCAAGCAAAACAAGATCAGTATGCAGGAGCCTACTGTCATCCTGAGGATCAAGGAATTCCCAAAGCCTAGAGACACGCACACAGAGGCTGTGAGAGCAGTCTCCAACCATAAGGCTAGGAATGAGTATGTCCCCCATCTGCAGTAAAGAAACAGTGGCCAGTCATTTCCAGCGAAATAAGCAATCAACAAACATTACACTCGATGTTGATAAGGGCAGTATGGCCACCCAAAAAATTATTTAGGATAGGAGAAACATGCCAGGTAAAGTTAGTCCAATATCATTGAGTAGGAATCTACCACGGATGTTGTATGACAACATCCACTGGAGCATCGAGACATAACGGTTCCCCTCTGTAAACTTGCCACACGTAGTGCTTGCATGCCGGTCGGCTGCTAGACGAACGGTATAGGAGCCAAAAAAATTGTTTTGGTGGGGAAGCAGTTGTACAGCAGCAGAATAGGTACGATAACTAAACGCGTTGCTGGTATACACATTTTTATTTTACATATTGGTTATGTACAAGTCTGAGTCGATAATGCACTAAGAAGTCTGCAGTGGGTCCGCATCTACGGCCCGCAGCACTTCCCGATAAACAACGTTTCGAGTTTGTGTTCCGCAAGAACCATCAGCATTTTCAATCAAAATTCTAAGACCGCTTCTAGATGTAACCCTTGAAACAGCGACGTAAAGCTGGCCATGCGTAAACACAGGTCTGTCAAGGTAGAGGCCAACCGTTGAGAGGGTCTGACCCTGGCTCTTATTAATCGTCATGGCATAGCATATCCGTACTGGAAACTGTCTTCTTTGCAATGTGAAGGGCCATTTGGCGTCGGTAGTGTTAAGCGCGATCCTCGGTATGAAAACTTCTTCTCCGACTCCGGAGGGCGTTAGTACTACGCATTTAAGAATACGATGGCCGATCTCAGCTACAAGCATCCTTGTTCCGTTACAGAGCCCCGCAGTCTGGTTCAAGTTACGTAGCAGCATGACAGTAACGCCTTTTTTTAGCTCAAGTTTGTGGCAAGGGAAATTTGCTGCATTAATAGAGTTTAGGAACTCAGTAGGATACAACATGTCAAAATCAGGTATGCGTTCAGACGCCTTTGAGATCGTGTCGCAACTAAGGCATTGAACACCATGTCCAGGGAGCATTGAGACAATGTAATTGTTTATTTTATCAGTCGTAAGGTTATTAGGACATACAATGGCACGTGTAGCTAGGTATGCAGGGTCCATATATCTCTCTAACAAATCTGGGTAGACCTCGGATACGAGGGCCGCAGCAGCATCACCGTCTGTGCGTATCAATAAATCTTCAGGAATCGTAACCCATGTAGGTTCGGACTCGTCTCCTCTTGTCATGGCTGGCAAAGCACCATCGCCGATATCTAACACCCATTTGCTAAATTGTTCCAAGTCCGCGCGTTCCTTCCCATGTAAAGACGGGTTGGAGAGCCTCATATTTGTTCGTAGTTTCAAAACAGTTGCATGCTGCCACAACGGTGAGCTGGTAATCGATGCGTTCACTATGGCAGATCGTGAGCCTCTGCGCACCACAGGTAGAATCTGGCGAAAGTCTCCTCCAAGCACAATAGGTTTGCCACCAAATGGGATGTTCGCATTTTCCGCTCTATGTTCCGAAAGAATATCACGCATAGTCCTGTCTAGGGCCTCAAAGCAATGCCTATGGGTCATCGGCGCCTCATCCCATATGACAAGAGAAGTCCGTTGTATAAGTTCAGACAGCATGGTACCTCTCTTGACACCACATACACCTCTCTCATCTAGATCAAATGGTATTTTGAAACGTGAATGAGCAGTACGGCCTTTTGGTAATAGCAACAAAGCCACGCCAGAGGAGGCCACAGCAAGAACAATTTTTTGTCGGGACCTCAAATGTGTGAGTATAGCGTTCCACAAGAAAGTTTTACCCGTCCCACCATGGCCACATACGAAAAATATGCCCGGCGAGCAAGCCAGCGCAGATTCAGTCAGCTTTTCGAAAATGAACCGTTGGTCAGCATTCAACTGCGAGACAGCAACGGCGGCATGGGCACGCAATAGCACTGGTTCAGACCTCAGTTCGTCGTTTATCAGCCGGTTGCCAAACTCTTCGTCACCACAGGCCGATAAGATTGGCAGGTCATAATCAACTATGTTGGCACCACTATTAGCAAACGTGTCTGCTAGTTTCCTCAAAAGCAACGTAAGGAGTTGTTCATGTGGAGCTGTGTAGCGCGGGTTGCCGAGAGCTTGTCTAAGTCCATGGTGTATGTCATCGGTGAAGTAGATCCAATATTTGTCAAACAAAGCACGAACATTGCAAACAGGACAATGAATGACAATGGTAACGAACAGCTGCCGAAGCTGAAATGACGAGGCAGACACTACTGCCTCATCAAATAGAAGGCTCCACTCGTTGTCGCCTTCGAGCAAACCACGTGCTTCGCACGCCTCTCTGAACGTCTCGTACACAGTATCCTGGAAGGTCCTTACATCAACGAAGCTCGTTGCACCGGAAACAAACATCAAGAGCATACGTAGATAGTATATCTCCCCAGCTGTTGGGTGCACGTAGTACATGCGACCAATCTTGGCAGACGTCAACCTCCTTCTTCGCCAACACCTAGTAGAAATGTCCCACGACCACTCTTTGGGGAAATCACAATAAGTGAGGTGACGTGCATCAACATATTTCAAGTTTATTTGAAACCATTCAGTTAACATTGTCTTCTTCGCTGCACGGCTCAAAAGCAGCGCTTGTAGGTCTGTCCCAGGCTCGTATTGTACAATGTTTTTTCCAGGTAAGTGTACCGCCAGGCGTTCCACGGAAGGAATTCTAAAGTGAATGTCGAATTCGAAGATTCGCCATAGAGCCTCACATGTTGATAGGTATCTGGCATCTATGTATTCGCGGATCTCATTTGGCGGGGCTATTTGAGGACCTGGAGATGCATTAGTTGTGTTCGCAGTCAACTCAAAATATATCTTGGCTCGATCACTTCCCTTGGTAACATATTTAAACAAGTACTTGATCATGTGTGTTTTGTTACACCACTCGACATTAATATGTGCATTGTATTTTTTAAGCAGATGCATGTTGTACGGCACTACGCTCCTATTGTCCAATTTTATTCCACCTTTTACTACGAACCGGCAGTTGTTTCGTCTTCTGTAAAGGGTATAGCCAAAAGCGTCGATGACAGTCTCGTCTTGGTACGTCTTAGGGAATTTCTTAGAGCACCTGTCATTTTTCATGCATGGACACCGCCTGTTGTAATCACCGCATGGACCATGTATCATGAATTCATCAACGAGAGCATAGCCCAAGGGGTCAATGACAACGTCAGGTATCTCAGCACATATGAAAGCGTCAATGGCACAGGCTTCTGTCCCTGAACAACCACCAAGCAGCCATAGAAGACAGTGTATGTGTGGTAGGCCCCTTTTTTGGAATTCTACGGTGTAAATCACTGCATAGGACAGACCATAGGTGAGAGCATGCAAAGAAATACTAAGGAACTACTGAATGTGTCAAGCTAAAATGAAGCTCACCAGCGCGGATGGCACCAAAAATTTTATTTTCTCTAATGTCTGCTATGAATTCATCGACCTTCATATGGAACACCCTTACAACGATATCGGAACGATCGCATGGCTGCTGGCCAGGCTCGAAGCGAAGGGCATCGACTATTTCCTTCCATTTAGGGTTGCATGTGAAGGTGACGAAGAGATCTGGTGGGCCGTATACTCTACAGATGGCCATCGCGTCCTGGTAGTTCATCACATGGTACCTTCGGCCCCCCGTAAAAGATGCAGGCACAATAACTCTTGCCCCAACCGAGTCAGCACTGGTGAGACCCTTGCCAATGGCATCGGTTATTCCCTGTACGGATTCACAACGCAATTCTTTTTGGTGGTCCGCTATGAACTGCAACCGAGACGCCTCAATCGTAGAATACGCATCGACAGCTAGCTGGTTGCTTAGCCTACCATAGCAAGTGAATGGGTTCGGTTCGTTGAGCCTATAGTGTGAACGATGTCTAACAAATTCAAGCATTGTAACATACTTGCGGCATGCGACATCACCCTCTCCCACGTCAGCGTATTTTATTCCAAGATGATATCCACGATCACCGTAAGGGAAAAGCAGCGGGTACTGCAAGGCCATGTACGACGGGTGCAAGCACGAAACATGTTTGAGGCCACCGTCTCTAGCGTGCACGAGGACATCATACTTGTACTGTGAAGATAAGCAATCACCCACTATTATAGCAGCGAGCTCACCATTGGCTGGTAAGTTGTATTGTGCGTCATGACGTGTGTTACAGCCTAACAACCGCAACGTCACCTTTTGGTCGCCCTCTTCGTGTAAACGTTCTTTAGCAAAGCGAAATGCCGCGACCAGCTTGTTATGCTCATCTAGCATGTTAAGTAATAAACGGGCCACCTCTGAATCCGGACGATCATGGACATCAGCTTCATTCTCAAACATGCCCAACCTATTTTGCACCTCATGTTCAGTGTCATATATGTAAAGCTGAGCAAATTGTGGGCGCAATCCATGACTGGGCAATAGCGAGCCAATGCGATGGTGTACGACACCATTGATTTTGAAAACATAAGGTGCAGTACCGTTATTTATCGATCGATCAACGACAGCACCTAGTGAGGTAAACGCGAAAAGGGAATTGTATGAGCGGATTTGCCTAAGGAACCTTCTTGCACGACTATCACCATCGAATCGCAGTAGGTCACATAAGGGTGCCGGTGGACATTTGTAAGGCTCCAAAACAATCTTACCTCCTCTGCAACAAAGATTGTACACAAGCCTGCGCTGCGAAACAGCAGACAGACTCTTGACCCGTTCCTGAAACCAGAAAACGGCGCCACAATGTGGGCACTCGTCTGATGGGCCACCATAGTATGAGCGATCTTTGTAGGTCTCTATAGGCAAAGATGTGTAAATGTTGTATGGACAACTTTAGAAGTACGTAGAGAAAATAATCCAGGTGGCACACAAGCACCTTTAAGCAGCTCGACGTACGATCGTTCAAGAGGCGGTGAGGCTGCATCCGCGCTAACTATAAGTAGGAAGTCGAGCATAAATTCATATAATTTTGTTTACACGCACCACGCACGAAACCTAAAGATTATTTTGAAAACATACACGATAGGGGAAAACCGTTGTTTGCACATGCTTGTTCAGCAGACGCAACCGTACGACGCATCCTCTGTTTGCGGTGGTGTCTGTTAGCGGTGGCAACCGCTGTAGGAAAGTCGAGTAAGGACTTGTCGCCTACAAACGGCGTGGACACACATCTTAGTATGCGCATAGAGCTGTAGTAGATATAAGTAGCATGAAAAGGTTGACAGCCACTAACCTGGCCGCTTTTGACGAACCTGCTGAGACGACAACGAAATCGCATAACGCGACGCATGTGCCAGCGCTGAAGCGGATGGCTGATCAAGTGTGTTCATGGGTTCGATAGTAGCTGTTCAAAGACATAATGAATGCCTGGTTGTTTATGCGAAAGGGAAAGAGACAGATTGCCTTAAATAAAGGCTATATTCAACCAATAGAGCGCACAATATTAGTGCAGACTTTGCGAAAACGCAGAACGTTGGGCACTGGAAGGGAAGATATCATAGGTATTGCATGTTAGTCACTCTGATCCTCCAAACATTTTGGATTGTCGGATTCAGTCTATAGTCCATCATTTGTTCACGACATTGGTGATACAGTTGAGAAAGTCATATTTGAGAAGTCAAGTTAATTTGTATTCTAACATGTTGGTTAAGCCATATTTTCTGTGATGAACCAAATCCTAGGCTTGGGGATAGGCTAGATAACTATGTTTCTCCCCAAAAAAGTATCGTTCCAAGAAACGGATGTGCGACATAATGCTATCTAAGGAAGTGACACATGACCACAACAGGATCATATGGAAGGGAAGGTAATGCAGCTATGTCTCTAAGAGAAAGAAGGCAACAAGAGCGGCAATAGAACCTATGAGAAAGATGCAAGCACACTGACTCTAAAGCGTATACAGAGCCTGAGAACAGAAATATGCACCAATGTCTTATAATATGAGTTCCCGGGTATTGCATGTTAATACCTCGAAACATTTTGGAGTGTCGGATTCAGTCTATGATTCATTTTGGAGTGTCTGATCCTCCAAACATTTTGGAGCGTCGGATTCAGTCTACTACCCCTGCCAGAAAGAAGGCAATGGGGTGAACAACTGAAAATTGGTTCAGGCAAACAGAAATGGTAACCAGCTTTTGCAGTCAGCCTTTGGATGCCATAAACTGTAATGTAGGAGGTTTGGGTCTATGGATTCTACAGAGACTTGATAGACCTTGGACCAATGACAAGCTCTGTTACTGGTGATTGGCCAGTTCTTAATCAAACTATGGAGAAAGGGCTGACTGAAGAAAGGGGGACCAATTATCTGTTGAAGATTCAGAAAAGGCTGAAATATCTATCCTTGATATTTACTCTCCTTGCCATGGCCAAGCTGGGATCGAATGAAGATTGGGATGAAGTGCTGGCAGGGATATTCAGATTGGTGCATCCCTGAAAGACCGCCTGCGCAAACATCCTGTACAGTGCACCTAACCTGAAAAACTAAAGACAGGGTATCCATGTATGCCTGTATCTATGTCTGTATCCAGTGAAATGGGCGACATAATGATATCTAAGGAAGTCCTGTATTCATGAGCGAGTTTACTAAGAAACTCTGTGCTGGTGTTATGAAGATTTAGGAGATATGGGCGCCTAAACTACCTCGGTCAGAAAGGATCTAGGAGATATGGGCGCCTAAACTACCTCGGTCAGAAAGAAGCCAACGGGGTGAATAACCGAAAATTGGTTCATGCAAACAGAAATAGTAACCAGACTTTGCAGTCAACTTCTGGATGCCATAACCTCTAATCCAGGAGGTTTGGGTCTATGAAATCTACAGACACTTGGTAGACCTTGGACTGATGTTTTGAGCTGCTGAGGACTGTTTAAATGATTTTAGTACTAAAGGGCCTGACTGGTTCCTAGGAATTGAGAAGAATTGGAAACTAATTCCACAGTCAGGTTGTTTGGGTGCCATGAAGGATAGAAATGATTCCACTTTGTATACTAATCCAACAGAATGTGATTCTTCTCTTCACCTGTTAAATGTCTATATCTGTAATTGAGTTTTGACTCATTCAGTTATGTGCTCCTCCCCATCTCTCCCTTGGAGAGAAACAGTAAATGAACTACCTCGGTCAGAAAGAAGCCAACAGGGTGAATAACCGAAAATTGGTTCATGCAAACAGAAATAGTAACCAGATTTTGCAGCCAACTTTTGGATGGCATAACCTCTAATCTAGGAGGTTTGGGTCTATGAAATCTACAGACACTTGGTAGACCTTGGACTGATGTTTTGAGCCTCTGAGGACTGGTTAAATGATTTTACTACTAAAGGGCCCGACTGGTTCCTAGGAATTGAGAAGAATTGGAAACTAATTCCACAGTCAGGTTGTTTGGGTGCCATGAAGGATAGAAATGATTCCACTTTGTATACTAATCCAACAGAATGTGATTCTTCTCTTCACCTGTTAAATGTCTATATCTGTAATTGAGTTTTGACTCATTCAGTTATGTGCTCCTCCCCATCTCTACCTCGGACAGAAACAGTAAATGAAGTAATGAACTACCTCGGTCAGAGAGAAGCCAACGGGGTGAATAACCGAAAATTGGTTCATGCAAACAGAAATAGTAACCAGATTTTGCAGTCAACTTTTGGATGCCATAACCTCTAATCTAGGAGGTTTGGGTCTATGAAATCTACAGACACTTGGTAGACCTTGTACTGATGTTTTGAGCCTCTGAGGACTATTTAAATGATTTTACTACTAAAGGGCCCGACTGGTTCCTAGGAATCGAGAAGAATTGGAAACTAATTCCACAGTCAGGTTGTTTGGGTGCCATGAAGGATAGAAATGATTCCACTTTGTATACTAATCCAACAGAATGTGATTCTTCTCTTCACCTGTTAAATGTCTATATCTGTAATTGAGTTTTGCTACCCTGCTTCCTGCTGCTTCTACTCTTCTGCTTGTTTAGATATTATCATTTAGAGCAAAGTTCCAAACGGCACCCTGAACACAAAATCGAAATTTTGTTTGGCTGGACGCAGATTCAATTTAGAATAAGATTTTGAAACATTTCTTAGAAATTGGTTACAATGGTGCTGTACGACCTGGGCTGTTTCTATTTTTGGGGCCAGAGGCGTGTAAAAGCGCTCATTTTCTAATGACAAGCTCTGTTACTGGTGATCGCCCTGTTCTTAATTAAATTATGGAGAAAGGGCTGACTGAAGAAAGGGGGACCAGTTATCTGTTGAAGATCCAGAAAAGGCTGTTCTTCATGGACATCAATAATTTCTGGTTTCACAATGCATGGGCTGTCAGTTAAGGAACTTCAGCTGTTTGCAGAGATGAGAAAGGGTGGTGTCATTGCTATTTATTGTTTCTTGGCAGCTAAATAGATTGTCATAAATCATATGCCTGCAGTTCCATATTTGTTACTCAATGGTACCATTATGCCATGTCAGTTTGTTTTCTTTTTATGTCCTGATAATAAGCCTGGAAGGCATGCTGTATTTCTTCACTGTTTTCTATTTTCTAGTTTCAAAGTTACGGTTTCACTCAGTAGAACTGTCTGTTAGCCCTTTTACATATCCTATGATCCTTTGCAGTTGCAGGAAACAGGTGAAGTGAACCTCATGTCCAGTTCTTGCTCAGCGAAATGTGAAAAAACTATCTACGCATGCAAGCAGAAGAGAAAGTAGCGGTAAAACGTGTAGGAAAAAATGAACCACGACACGACAGCACCCTGTTTCTCCCCAAAAAAAACAGAGCTATAAGAAACTGATGTGCACCTAATTTGGAAAAATGCAGACAATCTATCCATGGACACCAAAGTAACATCTAAAAGAGAGCAATGGAGGAAGGAGTGGCTCACCTCGAATAGCTGCAGAAGAGACCGAGAGGACAGCGGGAGGATGTGCTTGTGTCTGCCCTTTGGGTACGTAGCAGATCTACAAGAGCAACATACACTATGAGCTAACACACATGACGCAATGAAGGAACCGAAACAACAGAAAGTAGGGTCCGAAGAAAGGAACGGACGACGGCGACGAAGTCGAGGATGAGAAAAACGCTTCCGCCGGGTACCAGGACGACGGAAAGAGGAAGACAGCAGCGAAGGGGCTCTATATACTACCTAGCAGCGGGATGGACGCTGTGTTCAAGTACAGAAGAACAGGGAGCCGGCGCTGTTGGAAAAGCACAGGCGATGGAGGCAAGGCAACGCGCGGATGAGCGGGATTTGTAAATACGGTGAACAGGCCTCACCTAACGTCATGGGCATAGGGCAGCGGAGGACAGTGACGCGCGTCGAGGTCAACAGGGGATCTACAGCACCACCTAATCTGGCTAACGGCGACGGCGAATTTGGACACCCTAGATCTACAGCGGCGCACGGGCCCGTACCCCGGTGGCGCTGCTGGAGAAGCGGAGGCGGCGCACTCACCTGGTTAACGGCGAAGCGCCGGCCGCAGCCCCGCGCCGTCCTCGGGGCGCGTCGCTCCGTCGCGGCAGATCCGGTCGCCCGCGCTGCTCGTCGAAGAGCCGGTCCGAGCCGTCCAGATCGCGGCACGACCCTCGGGGCAGCCGTAGACCAAGCCATGCCCTCTGCCCACCGCCACGACGGTCGTCCTCGCGCGCGGACGCTGATGCGTCGCCACTGGAGGCCGTGTCGCAGAGACGACATGGACGTTCCGGGTACGGCCGCTCAGTCGCGGTGTGGGCTCACTGGTGGAGAGAGTCGCGGTTGGAAGCCGTCGCACGGAATCACTGGGGGAGAGAAGACGGCTCAGCCGCGGTGTCCTCCCAGCCGCGCCCACTGCGGGCCCACATGTACCGCGACGCACGCGTCGGTGCGTAGGCGGCGGAGGTCGCGGGAAACGCGCTCCGAGCAGCAATACCGTGTGTCTTTTAACTAGAGGTAATTCTCATGCGTGCACATATATATATATGTGGGGTTCATTGGTTAAAGCAGCATGCATAATGAACAGCATTCCACTAGATATGCTGCTGTAGATTTATGTACGGTACTAGCATTCGACAGCAATCCATCCCGAGGTCTCATCAGATATTTCGGTACTAACAGTGGCGGATCCAAGATTGATTCAAGTGGGGGCTACTAAGCTAAGACTATAAATTTTTTTAAACTAAATAAAAAATATAATTCATGTTTAATATGACACAAGAATCAAAATATAATTTAAACATTCAAGAAATTTGTAGCCCAAAAATAAGTTGATACGAATTCAAGAAATACAATAATCAATGTGTACTGTTCATGAGTTGATGATGCGAATTAAATTTATGTTCCGAATTCAAGTCTTGAAAATGCTTCAAAATTTGCCCTAATTGTTTTAGAATTAGAAGCATCTTTTTCTGGTTCTTGATGGGAAATTTATCCATCTTATTCCTATAATCAAATCAAAACTTCAAATCAAGCAATTAAGTAAACAATAGCACGCTTGAGTCTACACACGTCTGCACCTTCACGACGTATGCAGTCTGCTCGGCCTCATGGCTTGCTTGCTTGTCTGCAGTTCGCGTCCGCCCGGCCGTCCCTGCTCGCTGCTCATCTGAACTTGCTTGCTTTGCTTTGCTTGTCTGGACTCTGCTTGCTTGCTTTGCTTTACGGTTTCACTGCTTGCCAGGAGGCTTCACCTTTACTGCTTGCCTCCTTCACCTTCACTGCTTACTTGCTTTGCTTCACGGATGGAGGATAGCCGGCCAGAAGCCCAGGACCAGGAGAGCGCCCGCGACGGTGCTCCGGCCTCCGGCCTCCGGGCGCGAGACGGCGTGAGGCGAATGGCGGCTGCCGGCTGGAGGGAGGCGTAGTGGTGGGCTGGGCTGCAGCCCAGGCAGCCCCGGACGCAGATCCGCCCCTAGGTACTACCATGCATCTAGACTGGCAGGTCAGCTGCTGCCAGAGAATTGGGCTGGGTCGACGTGTGTACAACTAGTGCCGTGAATTAGGCTGGGTCGGGCTGGCTCGGCTAAATCTATCGTGTTTCGAGTCAAATAGGCTCATGCTGTAAAGGTCTCAAAAACTTTTGGTTCTCTCTAAGGTATGTAATGGTGGAGAATACCAATAGTACCACATTGGAAGTCCAAGGGTCTTTTGGCTTAACTTATATGGTGGGATTTATTCCACTTATCTTGAGAAGTCAAGAAATGGACAAGGGCGTGCCACACGTGCGCGCGCGCGCCGCCGCCGCCGGGCGGGCGGGCGGGCGGTGGTGTGGTTAATTTTTAGCACTCACTAACTGCGTTAACCTTTCAGTTGCCTGTCTCTTCGTCAGCCGAGTGACACTTCTCCTTCAGCTGACCGACTCATGGCATGACTCGGCGAGAGCTGACCGACTCTTGGCGTGACTCGACGACCGTTCTCCTTCAGCTTCCCTCTGCGAGAGGTTAAATAGAGGAGCACTGCCCTCCGAAGCCGGTGCCGTTCGAGACCTTGCACGGGGGATCGGCAATTAGGTTTTTGGGGAGCGTCTACGCGACTGCCCAAAACATCTCCAACATGACAAAAGAAGCTGGCCAAGGATCTGGATCATCAGAGCGCATGGGAGGGTATGATCAGTTTATTTACTTACTGTTTTGTATTCTGGAGATTATATATGTTTAATATATTCATTTATGATGTTTCATATGTAGGAATAATTTTATCTTATCTGTTCTGTCTTATTATAATATGATAGATTTGTCTGTTTTAATTTTACAGTCATGCTGTTTATGTTTCTATCTGTTTATTTTCAATTGTTCAGTCAGTTTACATATTTATCATATTTATATGATTTATATAATTCATATGCTTTATGTTCTCATATCACTTATCAATTCGTACGGGCCTTGCCGGAGCCCAATAGACTAAGGTCTAGGCCCACCTTCGGGTCATGCTAATCCGATCCATATCACTTCGTGTTCGGGTATGTTTTGTGTTCCTATTTTTAATTCGTGTCCGTGGTTGCAAAAAAATTAAAAAAAAAACAGACCCATATATTTAGTACTATACTACTATGTACATCCAAATACCACGTCACCAGCATGCCTAGCGCCGCAACAGCCGGCCATCGACCAGCCACAAAGGGCAGCCCTCATTTCCTATTTATACGAAGTTTGAATAAATTTTTATGAAAAACTTTGGTCTTCGTGGTCTTGGAACCTAGCATGCACGTATGAGCCAAGTTTAGACCAACACGACCGAATAAAATTCATATTGTTTAATTTTTTTAAATTTAGTAAGATATAATCTTAATATGATTATAATATTTGGACTTTATATGGTCAGAAGACGCTAATCACATTGTTTAGGGTGTGTTTGGCATGACTCTGCTCCACCCCAGAGCAGCTCTACTCTAAAACTCTGGATGGAGCAGCTCTGCTCCAGAGTTTAGATTGTTTCTCATAACCAGTGGCAATGGCGGGTAAATAACTCAAAACTCCATGACTAGTTTGCTTTTTTGGAGTTTTCAGAGCAGCAAAAGAGGTACTCCAAAAAATTGTACTGCAGCTCCAAAAACTCCATAGAGTTTACAACTCTGGAGTTAGGGTGTTTGGCATGCTCTGGCCAGCTCCTCCTTGGAGTTTTGCTCTGGAGCCATGCCAAACAGGCCCTTAATATCTTTAATTTTAATTTTGTAAGTTATGGACTTTATGACGTTGTTTGCTTTCTATGGACTTCCATTTTAGTCAAATATAGAAACTAAACACCAGCACTTAATAATTTAGAGACTAAAATATAATAAAAGAGAGATGTTAAAAATTAATCCTTAAAAATCAAACATTTCTTAGTGCTGACTGTGAGAATGAGAGATGGCAATCAAAACAAAGTTATACATACGTTTCCTAGACTTATCGCTTTTTACGTGTATTGAAATTAAATTATTTTGTAATTAATATCGTATTTTAGTCAAATACTAATGTCTCACGAAAACTATATTAGAGACGGAGAGTTTGGTCAGGTAATGGCCCAAACCTAGGTACGTGGGTGCGTCGGGCACGCGTGGGCGGAGAATCGTAATTTACTTAGCAGTGTTTGGTTCTAGAGTATAGTAGAATAAAACCGCTCTATTCTAGTACTGAGACTGTTTGGTTCGAATCAAAGTGAAACAGAGCCGTTTTAATATATGAATATTCTATTAAGATGCTGGATATCAGGGCTCCGAAAAAACAGCCGGACCTAAGCGCTCCGCGACCGCCCGACACCCGTCACGGCTTCATGTGCCTCCTCCCGTGCGTGTATATTATGGTTATATTTAATATAATTATATTTGATATATATATATATATCTACAACTATTAAGACTCATCTATAGACTGCCCCCGCTCTCCCCTAACTCCCACGGCTCCCGCGCGCCCGCCGAGGATCCCGTCGCCCGCCCGCACAACACCGCGATTCGCGGGCGCCAGCCGCGATTCCCCGCCGCCCGGCAACCAAACACCGCCGAGGATCTCGCGCGCGCCCGCCCGCCCCCACCCAGCCACAATTCCCCACCCAACGCGCGCGAGTCACGCGCACGTCACGCACGTCGCGCCCGCCGCCGAGGCAGTTGGCGAAGACGAGCGTGTACTGGCCGGGCTCGGTGACGCGGAAGGCGGTGGAGAAGGAGGAGGAGCGAGCGACCTCGACGCCGGCGGGGTTGGAGGGCGGGCGGAGGCGGTCGAAAGTGAAAGGGAATTAGGCTTACACCTAGTCCCTAATTAATTTTGGTGGTTGAATTGACCAACACAAAATTGGACTAACTAGTTTGCCCAAGTGTATAAATTATACAGGTGTAAAAGGTTCACACTCAGCCAATAAAAAGACCAAGTTTTGGATTCAACAAAGGAGCAAAGGGGCAACCGAAGGCACCCCGGGTCTGGCGCACCGGACTGTCCGGTGTGCCACCGGACATGTCCGGTGCACCAGGGGGACTCAGACTCAAACTCGCCACCTTCGGGAATTTCCAGAGGCGACTCGGCTATAATTCACCGGACTGTCCGGTGTACACCGGACATGTCCGGTGCTCCAAGGAAGGTCGGCCTCCGGAACTCGCCAGCCTCGGGTTTTCTCCCTCGCCGCTCCGCTATAATTCACCGGACTGTCCGGTGTGCACCGGACTGTCCGGTGCAACCTCGGAGCAACGGCTACTTCGCGCCAACGGCTACCTGCAACGTCATTTAATGCGCGCGCAGCGCGCGCAGGAGTCAGAATCGCCCATGCTGGCACACCGGACAGCAAACAGTACATGTCCGGTGTGCACCGGACACCCAGGTGGGCCCACAAGTCAGAAGCTCCAACGGTCAGAATCCAACGGCAGTGATGACGTGGCAGGGGGCACCGGACTGTCCGGTGTGCACCGGACTGTCCGGTGTGCACCGGACTGTCCGGTGCGCCATCGAACAGACAGCCTCCCAACGGCCACTTTTGGTGGTTGGGGCTATAAATACCCCAACCACCCCACCATTCATTGCATCCAAGTTTTCCACTCCTCAACCACTTACAAGAGCTAAGCATTCAATTCTAGACACACCCAAAGTGATCAAATCCTCTCCAATTCAACACAAAGCCCTAGTGACTAGTGAGAGTGATTTGTCGTGTTCATTTGAGCTCTTGCGCTTGGATTGCTTTCTCTCTTTCATTCTTTCTTGTGTTCAATACTCACTTGTAACCAAGGCAAGAGACACCAATTGTGTGGTGGTCCTTGCGGGGAGGTTTTGCTCCCGGTTGATTTGAGAAGAGAAAGCTCACTCGGTCGGAGGGACCGTTTGAGAGAGGGAAAGGGTTGAAAAAGACCCGGCCTTTGTGGCCTCCTCAACGGGGAGTAGGTTTGAGAGAACCAAACCTCGGTAAAACAAATCCTTGTGTCTCACTTCACTATTTGCTTGCGATTTGTTTTCACGCCCTCTCTCGGACTCGATTATACTTCTAACGCTAACTCGGCTTGTAGTTGTGTTTATATTTGTAAATTTCAGTTACGCCCTATTCACCCCCCCCTCTAGGCGACTATCAATTGGTATCAGAGCCCGGTGCTTCATTAGAGCCTAACCGCTCGAAGTGATGTCGGGAGATCACGCCAAGAAGGAGATGGAGACCGGCGAAAAGCCCACTACAAGCCACGGGAGCACTTCATCGGAAGAGTCCCGCACCAAGAGGAAGGAGAAGAAGAAGAGCTCCTCCAACAAAGGGAAGGAGAAGAAATCTTCTTCTCACCACAAAGAGAAGAAGGAGAGATCTTCCTCCCATAAGCCGCATCGGAGGGGGGATAAGCACAAAAGGATGAGGAAAGTGGTCTACTACGAGACCGACACTTCATCAACATCGACCTCCGACTCCAATGCGCCCTCCGTAACTTCTAAACGCCAAGAGCGTAAGAAGTTTAGCAAGATCCCCCTACATTACCCTCGCATTTCTAAAAATGCACCTTTACTTTCCGTCCCATTAGGCAAACCACCAACTTTTGATGGTGAAGATTATGCTAGGTGGAGTGATTTAATGCGATTTCATCTAACCTCACTCCACAAAAGTATATGGGATGTTGTTGAGTTTGGTACACAGGTACCATCCGTAGGGGATAAAGACTATGATGAGGATGAGGTGGCCCAAATCGAGCACTTCAACTCTCAAGCGACAACAATACTTCTCGCCTCTTTAAGTAGAGAGGAGTATAACAAAGTTCAAGGGTTGAAGAGCGCCAAGGAGGTTTGGGATGTGCTCAAAACCGCGCACGAAGGAGATGAGCTCACAAAGATCACCAAGCGGGAGACGATCGAGGGGGAGCTCGGTCGGTTCCGGCTTCGCAAAGGGGAAGAGCCACAACACATGTACAACCGGCTCAAGACCTTGGTGAACCAAGTGCGCAACCTCGGGAGCGTAAAGTGGGACGACCACGAAATGGTTAAGGTTATTCTAAGATCTCTCATTTTCCTTAACCCCACTCAAGTTCAATTAATTCGTGGTAATCCTAGATATACTAAAATGACCCCCGAGGAAGTTATCGGGAATTTTGTAAGTTTTGAGTGCATGATCGAAGGCTCGAGGAAGATCAACGAGCTTGATGATCCATCCACATCCGAAGCTCAACCCGTCGCATTCAAGGCGACGGAGGAGAAGAAGGAGGAGGCTACACCAAGTCGACAACCTATAGACGCCTCCAAGCTCGACAATGAGGAAATGGCGCTCGTCATCAAGAGCTTCCGCCAAATCCTCAAGCAAAGGAGAGGGAAAGACTACAAGTCCCGCTCCAAGAAGGTTTGCTACAAGTGTGGTAAGCCCGGTCATTTTATTGCTAAATGTCCTATATCAAGTGACAGTGACCGAGGCGACGACAAAAAGGGGAGAAGAAAGGAGAAAAAGAAGTACTACAAGAAGAAGGGCGGCGATGCCCATGTTTGTCGGGAGTGGGATTCCGACGAAAGCTCAAGCGACTCCTCCGACGACGAGGACGCCGCCAACATCGCCGTCACCAAGGGACTTCTCTTCCCCAACGTCGGCCACAAGTGCCTCATGGCAAAAGACGACAAAAGGAAGAAGGTTAAATTCAACTCCTCCACTAAATATGAATCATCTAGTGATGATAATGCTAGTGGTGAGGAAGATAATTTGTGTGTTCTCTTTGCAAATCTTAACATGGAGCAAAAAGAAAAATTAAATGAATTGATTAGTGCTATTCATGAAAAGGATGACCTTTTGGACTCCCAAGAGGATTGTCTAATTAAAGAAAACAAGAAACATGTTAAGGTTAAAAAGGCTTATGCTCTAGAAGTAGAAAAATGTGAAAAATTATCTAGCGAGCTAAGCACTTGCCGTGAGATGATTGACAACCTTAGGAATGAAAATGCTAGTTTAAATGCTAAGGTTGATTCTCATGTTTGCATTGTTTCAACTTCCAATCCTAAAGATAATAATGATGATTTGCTTGCTAGGATTGAAGAATTGAATATTTCTCTTGCTAGCCTCAGAGTAGAAAATAACAATTTAATTGATAAGGCTAAAGATTATGATGTTTGCAAAGTTACAATTTCCGATCTTAGAGATAAAAATGATATTCTTCATGCTAAGATTGTTGAACTTAATTCTTGCAAACCGTCTACATCTACTATTGAGCATGTGTCTATTTGTGATAGATGTAGAGATATTGATGTTAATGCTATTCATGATCACATGTCTTTAATTAAACAACAAAATGATCATATAGCAAAACTAGATGCTAAAATTGCCGAGCACAACTTAGAGAATGAGAAATTTAAATTTGCTCGTAGCATGCTTTATAATGGGAGACGCCCTGGCATTAAGGATGGCATTGGCTTCCAAAGGGGAGACAATGTCAAAATTAGTGCCCCTCCTAAAAGATTGTCAAATTTTGTTAAGGGCAAGGCTCCCATGCCTCAGGATAACGAGGGTTACATTTTATACCCTGCCGGTTATCCCGAGGACAAAATTAATAAAATTCATTCTAGGAAGTCTCACTCTGGCCCTAATCATGCTTTTATGTATAAGGGTGAGACATCTAGCTCTAGGCAACCAACCCGTGCCAAGTTGCCTAGAAAGAAAACTCCTAATGCATCAAATGATCATGCCATTTCTTTTAAAACTTTTGATGCTTCTTATGTGCTTACTAACAAATCCGGCAAGGTAGTTGCCAAGATTGTTGGGGGCAAACACAAGGGGTCAAAGACTTGTGTTTGGGTACCCAAAGTTCTTGTTTCTAATGCCAAAGGACCCAAAACAGTTTGGGTACCTAAAGTCAAGAACTAAATTTGTTTTGTAGGTTTATGCATCCGGGGGCTCAAGATGGATACTCGACAGCGGGTGCACAAACCATATGACCGGGGAGAAAAGGATGTTCTCCTCATATGAGAAAAACCAAGATCCCCAACGAGCTATCACATTCGGGGATGGAAATCAAGGTTTGGTCAAAGGACTTGGTAAAATTGCTATATCTCCTGACCATTCTATTTCCAATGTTTTTCTTGTTGATTCTTTAGACTACAACTTGCTTTCTGTTTCCCAATTATGTCAAATGGGCTACAACTGTCTCTTTACTGATGTAGGTGTCACTGTCTTTAGAAGAAGTGATGATTCAATAGCATTTAAGGGTGTGTTAGAGGGTCAGCTATACTTAGTAGATTTTGATAGAGCTGAACTCGACACATGCTTAATTGCTAAGACTAACACGGGTTGGCTCTGGCATCGCCGACTAGCCCATGTTGGGATGAAGAATCTTCACAAGCTTCTAAAGGGAGAGCACATTTTAGGATTAACAAATGTTTATTTTGAGAAAGACAGGATTTGTAGCGCATGCCAGACGGGGAAGCAAGTTGGAGCCCATCATCCACACAAGAACATCATGATGACCGACAGGCCGCTTGAGCTACTCCACATGGATCTATTCAGCCCGATTGCTTACATAAGCATCGGTGGGAGTAAGTATTGTCTTGTAATAGTGGATGATTATTCTCGCTTCACTTGGGTATTCTTTTTACAGGAAAAATCTCAAACCCAAGAGACCTTAAAAGGATTCTTGAGACGGGCTCAAAATGAGTTTGGCTTAAGGATCAAGAAAATAAGAAGCGACAACGGGACGGAGTTCAAGAACTCTCAAATCGAAGGCTTCCTTGAGGAGGAGGGCATCAAGCATGAGTTCTCCTCTCCCTACACGCCACAACAAAATGGTGTAGTGGAGAGGAAGAATCGAACTCTATTGGACATGGCAAGAACCATGCTTGATGAGTACAAGACACCGGACCGGTTTTGGGCCGAAGCGGTCAACACCGCCTGCTACGCCATCAACCGGTTATATCTTCACCGAATCCTCAAGAAGACATCATATGAACTCCTAACCGGTAAAAAGCCCAACATTTCATACTGTAGAGTTTTTGGTAGCAAATGCTTTATTCTTGTTAAAAGAGGTAGAAAATCTAAATTTGCTCCTAAAACTGTAGAAGGCTTTTTACTTGGTTATGACTCAAACACAAGGGCATATAGGGTCTTTAACAAGTCCACTGGACTAGTTGAAGTCTCATGTGACGTGTTTGATGAAACTAACGGCTCTCAAGTAGAGCAAGTTGATCTTGATGAGATAGGTAATGAAGAGGCTCCATGCATAGCGCTAAGGAACATGTCCATTGGGGATGTGTGTCCTAAGGAATCCGAAGAGCCTCCAAGTGCACAAGATCAACCATCTTCCACCACGCAAGCATCTCCACCAACTCAAAATGAGGATGAGGCTCAAGTTGATGAAGGGCAAAATCAAGAAGATGAGCCACCTCAAGATGATGGCAATGATCAAGGGGGAGATGCAAATGATCAAGAAAAGGAGGATGAGGAAGAACCAAGGCCGCCACACCCAAGAGTCCACCAAGCAATCCAACGAGATCACCCCGTCGACACCATCCTCGGCGACATTCATAAGGGGAATTTAGTAGGATCATGACAAAGAAATTTGAGATGTCTATGATGGGGGAGTTGAAGTATTTCTTAGGATTTCAAGTGAAGCAACTCCAAGAGGGCACCTTCATCAGCCAAACGAAGTACGCTCAAGACATCCTAAGCAAGTTTGGGATAAAGGATGCCAAGCCCATCAAGACACCCATGGGAACAAATGGGCATCTCGACCTCGACACGGGAGGTAAGTCCGTGGATCAAAAGGTATACCGGTCGATGATTGGTTCATTGCTTTATTTATGTGCATCTCGACCAGACATTATGCTTTCCGTATGCATGTGTGCAAGATTCCAATCCGACCCTAAGGAATCCCACCTTACGGCCGTAAAACGAATCTTGAGATATTTGGCTTATACTCCTAAGTTTGGGCTTTGGTACCCTCGGGGATCCACTTTTGATTTAATTGGTTATTCCGATGCTGATTGGGCAGGGTGTAAGATTAATAGGAAGAGCACATCGGGGACTTGCCAGTTCTTGGGAAGATCCTTGGTGTCTTGGGCTTCAAAGAAGCAAAATTCGGTTGCTCTTTCCACCGCCGAAGCCGAGTACATTGCCGCAGGTCATTGTTGCGCGCAATTGCTCTGGATGAGGCAAACCCTGCGGGACTATGGTTACAAATTAACCAAAGTCCCTTTGCTATGTGATAATGAGAGTGCAATCAAAATGGCCGACAATCCCGTCGAGCATAGCCGCACTAAGCACATAGCCATTCGGTATCATTTTCTTAGGGATCACCAACAAAAGGGAGATATCGAGATTTCTTATATTAACACTAAAGATCAATTAGCCGATATCTTTACCAAGCCTCTTGATGAACAAACTTTTACCAAACTTAGGCATGAGCTCAATATTCTTGATTCGCGTAATTTCTTTTGCTAGATTGCACACGTAGCTCATTTATATACCTTTGATCATATCTCTTTCATATGCTATGACTAATGTGTTTTTCAAGTCCATTTCACACCAAGTCATAGGTATATTGAAAGGGAATTGGAGTCTTCGGCGAAGACAAAGGCTTCCACTCCGTAACTCATCCTTCGCCATCGCTCCAAGAACAGGACCTTGTCTTTGGGGGAGAGAGTAAAAGCCCAAAGCAAAAGGACCGAACTTCGTCTTTGGTATAATCTTAACTCATTTACTTATGACCAAAGGGGAAGATCGTACTTCGAGGGCTCTAATGATTCCGTTTTTGGCGATTCATGCCAAAGGGGGAGAAAGTATGAGCCCAAAGCAAAAGGACCGCACCACCACCAATTTCAAAAACTTAGTGCTTTCCAAGAGTATTTATCAATTGGTATCCTATTGTGTTCAAAAGGAGGAGAAAATTAGTTTTTCAAAAATGTATATCAAAACCCTCTTGAACACTAAGAAGTGGATCTCCTTTAGGGGGAGTTTTGTTAAGTCAAAGGAAAAGCATTTGAAACAGGGGGAGAAAATTTCAAATCTTGAAAATGCTTTGCAAACTCTTATTCATTTACCTTTGTCTATTTGCAAAAGATCCTTGAAATAGATTTACAAAAAGAATTTACAAAAACAAAACATGTGGTGCAAACGTGGTCCAAAATGTTATATAAGAAAGAAACAATCCATGCATATCTTGTAAGTATTTATATTGGCTCAATTCCAAGCAACCTTTACACTTACATTATGCAAACTAGTTCAATTATGCACTTCTATATTTGCTTTGGTTTGTGTTGGCATCAATCACCAAAAAGGGGGAGATTGAAAGGGAATTAGGCTTACACCTAGTCCCTAATTAATTTTGGTGGTTGAATTGACCAACACAAAATTGGACTAACTAGTTTGCCCAAGTGTATAAATTATACAGGTGTAAAAGGTTCACACTCAGCCAATAAAAAGACCAAGTTTTGGATTCAACAAAGGAGCAAAGGGGCAACCGAAGGCACCCCGGGTCTGGCGCACCGGACTGTCCGGTGTGCCACCGGACATGTCCGGTGCACCAGGGGGACTCAGACTCAAACTCGCCACCTTCGGGAATTTCCAGAGGCGACTCGGCTATAATTCACCGGACTGTCCGGTGTACACCGGACATGTCCGGTGCTCCAAGGAAGGTCGGCCTCCGGAACTCGCTAGCCTCGGGTTTTCTCCCTCGCCGCTCCGCTATAATTCACCGGACTGTCCGGTGTGCACCGGACTGTCCGGTGCAACCTCGGAGCAACGGCTACTTCGCGCCAACGGCTACCTGCAACAGCATTTAATGCGCGCGCAGCGCGCGCAGGAGCCAGAATCGCCCATGCTGGCACACCGGACAGCAAACAGTACATGTCCGGTGTGCACCGGACACCCAGGTGGGCCCACAAGTCAGAAGCTCCAACGGTCAGAATCCAACGGCAGTGATGACGTGGCAGGGGGCACCGGACTATCCGGTGTGCACTGGACTATCCGGTGCGCCATCGAACAGACAGCCTCCCAACGGCCACTTTTGGTGGTTGGGGCTATAAATACCCCAACCACCCCACCATTCATTGCATCCAAGTTTTCCACTCCTCAACCACTTACAAGAGCTAAGCATTCAATTCTAGACACACCCAAAGTGATCAAATCCTCTCCAATTCAACACAAAGCCCTAGTGACTAGTGAGAGTGATTTGCCGTGTTCATTTGAGCTCTTGCGCTTGGATTGCTTTCTCTCTTTCATTCTTTCTTGTGTTCAATACTCACTTGTAACCAAGGCAAGAGACACCAATTGTGTGGTGGTCCTTGCGGGGAGGTTTTGCTCCCGGTTGATTTGAGAAGATAAAGCTCACTCGGTCGGAGGGACCGTTTGAGAGAGGGAAAGGGTTGAAAAAGACCCGGCCTTTGTGGCCTCCTCAACGGGGAGTAGGTTTGAGAGAACCGAACCTCGGTAAAACAAATCCTTGTGTCTCACTTCACTATTTGCTTGCGATTTGTTTTCACGCCCTCTCTCGGACTCGATTATACTTCTAACGCTAACTCGGCTTGTAGTTGTGTTTATATTTGTAAATTTCAGTTTCGCCCTATTCACCCCCCTCTAGGCGACTATCAGAAAGAAAAGGCGAGCTTGACGAGCTCGGACTGGAGCGCGCAGGTGACGTCGAGGTCCTGGAGCTGGCGGAGGACGTGGACCCAGGCGTCGAGCGTGGAGAGGAAGAAGCCAGCTGGGAGAGGTCCAGCTCCGCGGAGGCCTGCGGGTCGAAGGCGATGCCGGAGACGTTGAGCTCCAGCACGCCCGAGTGGGAGAAGCCGAACTCGTCCAGCGGGATGATGCTCCGCAGGTCGGCCCGGATTGCGGTCTCCCGGATCTCGGCCGCCGCAGGGGGAACCAGCACCATCGCGGCGACGAGGAAGAGGAGGGCGGTCAGGGAGGGCCCCCGGTGCGCCACGGCGTGCAGCGACGGCGAGGCGGCCATTATGTGTGCCCGTCCAGCAACCTTTGTGCTCTGCTTTCTCCGCTCACCCCCTTCCCCTCAACGATAGACACCAAGGTATCCTTTCTGAATCTGGCTATTGAGGTAGATAATGTTTTTCACCATTTTAAGTTTTTTTTCTTTACGTTGATAATAGACTAAGGCTGATCTTGAGGAAGTTGTTGTCGCTGAAGCTGATATTATGAACTTGCAGCAAAAGGTTTCTGATCTTCGGGGACAACTCAACAACCAAGTTCAGTTGAGTTCCACCTCGTTATGTGAATCATGCAACAACAAGCGATCCATAAATGCAGACAAGCTTGTCGAGTAAGGTTTTACTGCTAAGCATTCAATATTGGTATATTATTATTTTCTCACTGTTTATAATATTTGCCTCCATTTAGAAACCTTGGTTGAGATATAATTGCCCCTTGCTTTCTGCAGAGGTGAACAAAACGCTGCCCTTTCTCCACAGATTGCCTCAGTCGAAGCACCACCAATTGTAGGGTCTTATTCTGTACCTGACATGTTCTGGGCTACAAACCAAATGGTTCAGAAGATGTTGTATTCAAAGGGTGAGATTGCGAAGGATGGCCAAGACGGATCACTTACATCAAGATGGAACTTTGCACAGAGACCACACTCAAATAGTCCAGTCGTGAGCAGGGTTCAAGGTTCTGATGCCTATTCAAGTACTAAAACCGAGGTGATCACATTCTGCAGCATAATAAACACTGATTTTACTACCCTGGGTCACCATAATCACCTGTTTTCTATGTCTTATTAAGATTATGCTAACTATGCCACTTTGACTTGAAGTTACTACTTTCACTATTTTCAGGAATCTGGAGGCGCACCTTCCTCTGCATTAGCCAAGCTGACATATGTATCTTTCAAGTAGTCCAGTAGAACCTCTGATTCATCAAGTAGTCCAGGAACGTCGTCGTGTGGTTCGACGCGTTCGCGGACCGCTGCCGCCAGCGAGCCGCGCACGCCGGCGACTTCACCGCGCGGCTCGTAGACATCATGGCTGGCTGACACGCGGGGGTGCGCGTACGTGCTCGGTCGCAATGGAGGGACGCATACGGGGATGTGTGGAGCGGAAGGCCGGTGGCCTGGCCGAGCTTTATAGAGATGGATCGAGAGAGCGGAGGCGGGCGGGCGCTGGAGGCTGCATGTGAGAAGTGAGAAGTGAGGGCCGAGGCCAGCAGGCGGCGGGGCTCCCGTCAGTTTTGTCCGTTGCCTGCAGGACACTGTCCGAGTACTATAAAAACAAAACTAGCCCTCCCCTGTGGCAGGCGGCCGGGCACTGGTGTTCGGGTTCCAAACCGCGAGTCCCAAGTCCCAACCCACGCGGCGGCGCGGTGTTGCCAGAGGCAGACTCGCTCGTGGTGGCACCCGTGTAGGCCGCGCATGGAAGGAGACGACGAGGGGGGGAGTGGATGACACCCCCAGCCCACGAGCCTTTAGCTCTAGCTAGGCGAGGTCGAGGAGAGCACGAATGACAACCACAGCCGCATGCACGCTCAAGCTCTAGCTACTCCTACTTGCACGGTGTGGCCGATCTTTTGTAATGCGCGGGATTGCGGAGCCGAGAGGCCAGGTGGCGGGCGTTGGCAGGGGGTGCTCCTGTCCAGGAGGAGAGGCGCTCTGCGTGGTTCGTGAAAGGGGCAGGTGAGGCATTTCGCTCCGCGCTAGCAGCCATCAGCCATGGCAGCGGGCGGGGGTGCTGCCTGCGCTCCGCAACCAGACGAAACGGCGCGCGTGGAGCGGTTCAGACGTTGTCCTGGTGGAGATGGCAAGTCCGTTTTCGTATGTTGGCAGATGACTGTTGTGTGGTGCGATGTGTTGTGGTCGATACGGCACAAGTAGTTGTGCTTATCTGGCGAAACCATGCTACTCCATTAGTCCAGTGTCTAGAGGGCAAAGCATCACAAGACCATCCTACTATGGATAACAATAGGGGTGGTAATCTCTACTAACTATTAAGGCATTAGTGTAGACTGACCTCGCCCCCCTCTACGCGTGGCAACCTCCACCCCCCACCCACCCGCAAACCCCGACCAAGTCGGCCTACCCCCGCGGAAGCTCCGCGCGCAGCGTCTTCCGCGATGCTCGCGCCCACCTGCTCTCCCGCTGGCACACCGCACACTTTGAGCAACCCCAAGGGCCTGTGCGCCGTGTCACAGCAGCCCGGGTCCATTGTGCTTGTTTGCCCTGGTGTCCAGAAGGGGCAGGTTAGGGTGGAACACTATAAGGCAAGGAAGACCAAGTTTATCAATGCACACACTTCCTGCATCGCGTGCTTTGCGTTGTCGCAAAATGGGAGGCTCATTGCGACTGCTAGCACCAAGGGGACTCTTGTTAGAATCTACAATGCAGCTGAAGGCAATCTCCTGTAGGAAGTAAGCTTTCTTTCACGCGCTCGTAGTTTTATTGTATACATGTACGTTCTGTTGGGTGACGTTGCAACTAATAAAAACTAATTTTGTCGAGTATGATGCAATCAAATGTCTTACTATTTTGTTTCGATAAGGAATTAAAAATTGTATCATGCCAGACTGCCAGCTCGCATGCTTGGCTTCCGAGCAAACTTTCTCCAGACCCCAAGAAAAATATAAGATCCGATCAGATATGTGTCGATGCTCATCCCAACGTACTCCCGTTGCAACGCACGGGCACACAGCTAGTATATATATATATCAAACGTAGGATAGAGTCGATTCGTTTTGCTTCACTCTATAACCAAACAGAAAAACATAACGACTCTATTCTGACTGCCAAACACAGAATAAAACCATTCCATACTCAGAATCTGAAATATAGCCATTCCGTTCAAATAGACTCTGAAACTAAACACTACCACATGAGTCAGGCATAGGATCGGAGTACCTTAAACACTTATAGATCGAGTGTTTGGTTTAAGGAATAATCTAATCTACCATCTTCCCACTCTTCTCTTTTTTTTATTTGGTTTATGGAATTGAATGAGTTGATCGATTATCACATCATTCTTCATAGTTAGTTAGTACTAATATAAAAAATGTACTCATGATGCACAACTTGTTTTGAATGTACGGATTTCTCAAACCAAACACCTCATTACGGGCATGACAGCCTGACTAACTCTAGGTTATTCTTCTAATCTACGTAGATTTCAGAGGATTAGGTGGATTTTTAATCCATACCAAATCAAAAAATATTCATAAATCTTTATCCGATCCATAGGAATAATCGAATAAGGGGAGATATGTTCGTCTAGTGTATATATGGAACTCGCGAAGCGGCGCGCCATCTCGTTGTTGCCTGGCCACGCTCCACCTAGAAGCGCTCGGACAGGCAAAAGGCAGGCACCAGCAGGATTTCTTCACCGGACTCCATGTCCTTCTCGTCTACCTCGAACACCTCCCTCCTCTGCACGCACGATAATCTCCTTCTCATCTTCTTTTATATACACAGACAGAGCAAGAAAGAAAATTAGACCTGTGTCTAGAGATTACGCACACCATATTCGGAGCAGATGAGATGAGACGAGCGATTGAGAAGGGGGTGGACTTGACTGGATTGGATAATTACCTTCGTGGCCGCGAATCGGAGGCCTGGGCACCGCCATTAAATCGGAGGCAAGGATGGTAATGTATTACGATTCAAATTTTTATTTATAATTTGTTAGTCCTAAATTATTTATAGTTCAAACATAAACAGAAATAGAGCTTGATCATAATAGGATTTTATCCTTAAATTTTATATTGTAAAATTTAGAGTCGTGTGGATTCGATGGGGGTCTCGAGGACGAACTGACCATTCGCTGGGTGTGTGGCTTCTTTTTTTTTTGCCATTCAATTCACGTTTCCGGGCCTTTGGAGCCCGGCCTGCTTCACCTTCAACCTGGCCTTTGTCTGGCGGACACAGTATGCGGCCCAGTGGACCCAACATTAGTCCAATCCAACCATTCCCTCGTACACACAAACATCCAAATCGTCGTCTACCCCTATGCCTCGCCAAAAAAAAAAAAAAAAAACAGAGCAGCCGTGCGGTTTAAATTGTCCGTCGCTCGACATAGATGCTCGTATTCTTTAATTCATTATTATAGCCAACGATGCTCGTACACACATAGATGCTCGATTCAGTCTTATGATTTGCCGACCTAACTTTCTTCGGAAATGCTTATACTGATAAGATATGCATGCGAATGTTTATATGAGCGAATATACGTTGTTAGTATATATAAAACTATCTCCCGCATCTTACTCATCCTCATCTAAATATTCAAACTACACTATATAAATATTATACTTTACAATATAAAACAGTATTTTTTGTGACTATATGGATGAACTGCTGGGACACGGACTTAGTGTCTACGTCTAAAGGTCAATTTGTTTGAGCTTCTCGCTAGTTTCTCGGTGTGAAAAAGCAAAAAGCTGAGATTTTTTAGTGTGGAAAGTCAGAAAATGAAATAAATAGTTAGTTTTTTGTTTGGCCTCTGGAAAGCTATAAGCTTAAAAAATATGAGTTTATATAAGAAGCTGGGAAGCCTAGTATCATGAACTTTTTATACCGTCCTAAGTTTATGAAGCCAATAACATTATTGAAAAGTTACTTTTAGCTTCTCATGATCAAAAGCTCAGCAACAGTTCTTTAGAAAAGCTCTAAAAGCTAGAGTTAGAGCTCGAACAAAGACTAAGTTGTGCAGAAAAAGTCTAGATATGGACATGAGATGATTTGTACGTACAAGTGTAAATCTTCCTAAATCGGATCCAAACTCATGTAGTCTCATAGATTAATTAGAGGATCACAATCAATCTAGATTAACCAAACACAATTGGTAAGAAAAACAGTATAGTATTGTTTTCTTCTGCGTTCGTTATTTACTGGCACTCTAGTGGACTTAAAAAATCTAGGGATGTGTTTAATTGCGAAACATACAAAAAAAAGGGATAGAATGATCTTTAGGAGGTGTTTGAATGCACTATAGATAATAGTTAGTTAATTAAAAATTAATAGTGGAATTAGCTAGCTAATAAATAGCTAGATAATTATTAACTAATTTGCTAAAAAGTAGCTAACAACTGAAATATATGTTTTGGTTAATTTTAACAGCTAACTATTAGTTTTAGTATATTCAAACGCTCAGTTTGAGGGTGAAATGATTATCGCTCTTATTTGATTGAAGGGATCGATTTATTATATCTCATTGTAAGGAAATACATCAAACACATAGTCGGATACTCTAGACGCTTGTCCGTTCTCGGCCGGGGGGTTTTTCAAGACGTATTCATGAATTCTTCTTTCCTAGGAGAAACGAGTTTAAGGTTCATCTCCTGGGGCCGGGCTGCATAGTTTTGACATCTTAGCTCGGCTGCCTAGCAAACACCAGCTCGCCTACTGCACCGGAGCTGGGCGAGGCTGCCTCTGCTTGGCGCGGGAGTCACGACGAGGATGATCGAGAGCATGAAGAAGATGGAATAACCGAAGTCGCATGTGATCTGAAGAAGAGAGGGAGAGAGAAGAAAGAGAGGATGAAAAGAGAAACTCTGTCCAAGTGACCGCATCCGTGTTCCATTATATGAGAACACAGGATTATACTAGCATATACTACTAGTTTACGGGTGGAGAAGTGGTGTATGAGTTGGAATCAACCAGCGGGTACTAGAAGAATGTTCTGGTCTCGCGTGGTGGTGGCGCAACTGAGAAATCTTGAGAGCAGTGGTCGTCGTCGTCGTCCATGAGATTGACATGTAGCTTATTAGACCCTAGTTGATGGTTATTAACAGTTAGCCTGGATCCTAGTAACCGTACATCAATGCAATGCTCTTTTCGGTAAACCTGCTTGGACCATCTATGGTTTCATCTAGAAGAGCGAACAGAGCAGTCCGGTCAAGCATAGATCTGAAAAAGACCATGGCAGTATGGCACGTGTTACGTTGGATTCTTGTGTGGGTTGTGTGTCTGTGTGTGTGTGGGTGGGGGGGGGGGGGGGGGGGGGGGGGGGGGGGGGGGGGGGGACCGTTTGACGAATATGCAAAGCTGCGTACCGATGGAGAAGAAAGGCAACGCTTTCTCATTTGCCGGGGTCGTAACCAATGTTCTGGAAAACAATGGGAGAGCGACAGGTTTTTTTTTAAAATTCTTCCTTCCATTCGTTTTCCTCTTTAAAAAAAACTCGGCCGGGAGAGAAAGACCGCCCTCCCGGTATTATATTAAGAAGAGACCGAAACAATAGTCCCGGCCGAGAAAATCCCCGAACCCTGGTCCCCATCACTAACGGGTCGGCGTCAACTGTCCACTCTGTAACGACCCAACCGGAGGGTGGCGCACAGGACATCGTAACCCGAGAGCGGATAGGACACAGCGAGGGAATTTTTTTAACCAAGTCTGAAAATTCGCTCCCGGGGGAAATCGAACCCAGGACTTGGAGTGCTACTCGGAAGTTCTTAACCACTAGGCTAGAGGCCCTTTCGCTCGTTTTCCTCTTTGATTGCCACGAAGCAGCAAGCACCGCCCCCTCCTCACCACCACCAGTGTCCATGGCCCAATGCTGCAGGAGCAGCTCTCGTCGGGCCCGCAGGCAGTGCCGGGCTCACGGTATTGCGACGCCGACGCCGACGCCGTTCCGTTGGAATTGACCGCCGTCCGGCGCGACCCGATGGAAAAAGCAAACCGGCGGCATGTCCGCCGTCCAAAGAAAGTCCAACCCAGACCAAATCCACCGTTTCGTTGCTGTTCTATTCGGGTACAGAACACCCATTGGTTTGGAAGCCATCACCACCACCACCTATAATAAATTGCACGAGATTTGCCGCGAGACCGCATCTCCATCCCGCATCGCGCATCGCATCCACCGCCGAGCTTGCTTTCTTTCTTTCTTTTTTCTGGGAGAAGAGGAAGAAGAGGGGAGGCGCGACAAAAAGGGCGCCGCGCCCCGCCCCGCCCCGCATCGCCCCCGACGCCGGCATCTCTCCCTCGCTCTCCTTCTCCCGATCTGATCCGAAGCGCGGCGGCGTCGACGACGACGACCTAAGGGCACGATGCATTCGACCAACCTGCTGCTGGAGGAGCCCATCCGGATGGCCTCCATCCTGGAGCCATCCAAGACCGTAAGCCCCTCCCTTCCTTCGTCCTTCAGATGTCTTCGGTCTCGCCCGCCGGGGGCTACCCGATCCCAACGGATTCCTCCGCCGCTGGTCTGATTCCCCCCCACCCCACTCGCAGAGCTTCTTCCCGGCGATGACCAAGATCGTCGGCACGCTCGGCCCCAAGTCGCGCTCCGTCGACACCATCTCCTCCTGCCTCAAGGCCGGCATGTCCGGTAATTTCTCGCTCTCCTGCCTACTCCTTTTCTCTCCCCATGGCTACCTCCTGTCTCAGTCGCACCACAATTTACCTTCTTTTGTTATGCACAATATAAATAAAACTCATGTATGTTATAATTCCGGCGCGCTGGCAGTCGCGCGGTTCGATTTCTCGTGGGGAGACGCCGCCTACCACCAGGAGACGCTCGAGAACCTCAAGCTCGCCATCAAGTCCACCAAGAAGCTGTGCGCTGTAAGTGACCCCCCCCCCCCCCCCCCCCCCCCCCCCCCCCCCCCCCCCCCCCCCCCCCCCCCCCCCCCCCCCCCCCCCCCCCCCCCCCCCCCCCCTCTTCATTTGTCTCCATCCTGCTATTGGTTCTTCCGCACGTATATATCTATAACTGCATAATAAAATTGCTTGCTTGCAGGTTATGCTTGACACGGTTGGACCGGAGCTGCAGGTGGTCAACAAGAGTGAAACCCCCATCTCCCTCGAGGAGAACGGGACTGTCGTGCTCACGCCGCATCAGGGCCAAGAAGCCTCCTCCACCTTGCTGCCCATCAACTTCGATGGACTCGCCAAGGTTAGCAACATGGGCAAGCTGTTTTCGTCGGATCTAATATCCAGCTCTGTATTTTAGTCAATTACACTTACAGTTCTAGTCAAATCAGCTGCAACTGCAACTGCTAGCAGATCAATCTACTATATCGCAGATCAACTTTTAGTGTCTTGTTTGCACATGACAGCACAGCTAGCAGATCAACTTCTAGTCTCTTGTTTGCACATGACAGCACAGCGCTGAAAAAAAGGACACTTTTGGGCTTTTGGCCTTTGCAGGCTTTGACACCAGGTGCAACGATATTTGTGGGCCAATACTTGTTCACTGGTAGCGAGACTACTTCAGTTTGGTTGGAGGTAAAAAGCCCTGTGCACCCTCTACTTACAGCTACGATATACATTTTTATGTTCTGTATGTCTTCCCAGTCGTCTGCGTTTAAGCTAACAATTCCCCCATCTGCCTGTATAGGTTTCTGAAGTTAAAGGAGATGATGTGGTTTGTATCATCAAGAACACAGCTACCTTGGCTGGGTCGCTCTTCACGCTGCATTGTTCCCAGATTCATATTGACTTGCCCACGCTGTCTGATGAGGATAAGGATGTAAGCAGCAACTCTCGAAAGTGTGATTTTATGTGTCCTTGTGTAACTGTTGCTTCGAGTTTGATGTATCCACTTCCTTTCAGAATTTAACCTTAACAGCATGAGAATTCTGGGTCCGAACTATATTTGCTGTAGAAGTTCCAGCCGTGTCCTTAGGCCCATGCTAGGACTTACTTTCGTGAACTGATTTTCAGGTTATCAAAAAATGGGGTGCTCCAAATAAGATTGACTTCCTCTCTCTGTCTTACACAAGACATGCAGAAGATGTGCGGCAGGTAAGCAATTAATGACATTATGGATGCATTTTCACTTATTTTGTTTGTTCTCTATAATTGTTGTGCTTCTAAACAATACAAACATTTTTGTTAATGAGAAGGTTGCTTAGCTATATTTGAATACAGTGTCTCCACTTTGTGGGAGAAGAATGGTGTTAACAGTGCTAGTGTTTTTGTCCCCTGCAATACAGGCACGTGAGTTCCTCTCGAAATTGGGTGATCTTAGCCAAACTCAGATCTTTGCCAAAATTGAGAATGTTGAGGTATTTTCGAGTTGGTTTCTTTCTTTTTCATTGTTAGCTTATGTATCTCTGACATCTACCCACTTATTGCTTTGCAGGGCTTGAACCATTTTGATGAAATACTGGCAGAGGCAGATGGTATCATTCTGTCAAGAGGAAACCTTGGAATTGACCTTCCACCTGAGAAGGTTTGCTTTCTCAACTAACATTGTATCAGTTCAGAAGACCTCAATTTAGACATACACTAGTACCCAAAAAAACCTAAGCTGTTAAAGGAAATAAATACAATATAGCATGTACATCAGCATTTACTGACATAACCTTAAACATTTTATTTCATATTAATATTTTTTTATTGTTTTAAGATGCAACAATTGTCCTTTTTTATACCAGTTCATTTAGCCTTTGATCTTTACCTCTCTAGGTTCTCCATATTGTAGGTCTTTTTGTTTCAAAAGTCTGCGCTTCACAAGTGCAACATGGCTGGAAAGCCTGCTGTTGTTACTCGTGTCGTGGACAGCATGACTGACAACCTCAGACCTACTCGCGCAGAGGCAACTGATGTGGCAAATGCAGTTCTTGACGGTAAGTTCTTGACAATCTTTGGTGGACTCTGGCTTTTGTAGCCTAACATACTAATCATGATGCACAATTTTATTTTTACTTCAGGGAGTGACGCCATTCTCCTTGGTGCTGAGACTCTCCGTGGTTTATATCCAGTGGAGACTATTTCAACAGTGGGCAGAATTTGTGCTGAGGTAAAATTTCTATTGAGTTTTATGTTTTCTTGATGAAGGATTTATCTTTACTTCTGTGTGTACTTTCTTTTGCTTTTCATCTGGCTTTTCATTGATCAGTTCATTATACAATGTTTGTCAATTGTTTTACAGGCTGAGAAGGTATTCAACCAAGATTTATACTACAAGCGGACTGTGAAGTATGTGGGAGAACCTATGACCCACTTGGAGTCTATTGCTTCTTCAGCAGTAAGATATATATGCTTCTCATATTTCAATCTTTGTCAAATGTTTGTATGAGAAACATTTTTCTGTCTATCAATGTTTTTTTTTCTAAAATACCATAACTACTTTTCTAGGTGCGAGCTGCACTCAAAGTTAAGGCATCAGTCATCATTTGCTTCACCTCTTCTGGACGAGCTGCAAGGTATATATATATACAAATGAATATTGCTTATACAGGGCTGTAGTTTAAGTTCAATGAAAATTAGTCTCATGTATATCTAAATGATTTGCAGGCTCATTGCTAAGTACAGGCCCAGCATGCCTGTTTTGTCTGTTGTCATTCCTCGTCTAAAGACAAACCAACTGAGGTGGAGTTTCACAGGTGTTTTTGAGGTGCGTGAACAACTTTTTTTCCTTTTGAACTGTGTTTGTGATCTTCACAACATATCTATGCAATGTTGGGTTCTCATATTGTTATTAGCATGTTGACCATTTATTTCTGAATTACTGCCTGTGCAAAGTTTAGCTTATTGACATTAAACATATAACCATTCAACTTCCTTTTCTGTTTGTCAGTGGATTGTGCTAATATTTGGTACTATATGACTCATTTTTTTGTATGATTTCTTGCAGGCAAGACAATCACTCATAGTTAGAGGCCTCTTCCCTATGCTTGCTGATCCACGACACCCAGTAAGTTAAACATCTCATTTATTAGAGGGATTTAAGTATATACTATAATTGCAACACAAACTTCTGATTTCCTACGTGTAGCCAATATATGGGATTAGCATCATTGTATTCTTTGAAGTCTAGCGTTGTTTCAACTCTTCTATGGTAATAAGATGTCTCAAGACAGTTTGACGATTTTTAGTTAGTAGTATGAAACTAGGGTTCGTACATGTATATATCAACCTTTATTAACATAACTATATCATGTTTAATGGTTCTTGCTTCCATTGGGTTTCACACCATGTTTCAAGGCAAGAACACTAGAATGCAGTTCAGTAGTTTAGTTTCAAACAGTTTGCATGGTATGATAAGTATGGTTTATCGAGCCTTTAGTCCCAAGCAAGCTGGTGTATGCTAAGATTGAAACTCAATTGTTGTTACCTCTAACTTGTCACGTATTATCGTTCTTAAATAGTTTTCATATATTTCAAATTCGGTGGGGCAAACTGATTGATTGATACCTGACTGAACGAACGATGGCTATCTGGTGACTTGGCATTAATCAATCTCCATTGTATCTTTCAGGCTGAATCTACCAGTGCTACAAATGAGTCTGTGTTGAAGGTTGCTCTTGACCATGGCAAAGCCTCGGGCGTGATCAAGTCCCACGACCGCGTCGTCGTTTGCCAGAAAGTGGGTGATTCCTCTGTGGTGAAGATCATTGAGCTGGATGATTAGACAATCAGGCTATGCTGTTGTCTACTAGGGCACGTTTTTGCCAATTTTTTTGCCTAGGCCGAAACTTATTGGCTATGTATAATCCTATAGCGCTTGAAAACTGAGCAGTTTTTCCTATGGTGACATCATAGGATTTGCTTTTACAGTTCCAATTATGGTGTAGTTCGAAATTTGCTCGACTAAACTGCGGTGTAACAGTTAAATGGGCAGATGGAATAATGTAATCATACTGTTCCCTCGTTAGGTTGTCACTTGAATTGATGATCTGGGCTTTTTTTTTTGGTTAATCCTACCTCTTGCTGCGGTGCGGCCTGCTAGTTATTTCTGTTCTGATCGATCCAATTGTGAGAAAGGTTATCAATATTTCGACATGCTTTGACTCTCAAAAAAGGTTAACAATATTTCGATATTCTTTTGACTCTCAAAAAGTTAAATTAACATACTACAATATAGGAACAAAAGAATAACTTATGATTAAGACAGTCACCATTTTGATATTGTCATCGCTGAGCTCCAGTGTAGTGCTGATAGACTGACAGCACGAAGCGATCCTGTATCAATGTGATTGTGACAAATCTGACGTTCTGTAACTTTATGTTGCAAATGCAAACTATGAATTTTGCAACAAATTATTCGTCGTGACTCAGAGCCTCCTTAGTTCTGTTACCAGTCCTGCTACCGGGTTTCAGCTAAAGATGATAGATGACAACTTCAATTGGCAGCTCATTGACGGACAAACATAAGTCATCAGGCACGCACAAAATGAGATCACGAGCATGTAAGTCCAGACGCTGAGCAACAATTGTACAGCTTAGAAATTATTGAATCACATGAACATGCACCTCGTAACTGCTGTGAGGTCTCAGTTAAAACCACCCCCCCACTTCCGCAGCTACATATTTACACCATTCGCTGTAGTAACCCTAGCTAGCTAGGTACACTGCCAATGCCAATTCCACGAGCCATACAATTTGCCTCCACCACACAAAGCTATACTACCACTGGCCTCTAGCTCAGCGATTCACTAACCTCACCATATGCAAACACAGCACACAACAGGGCGGTACGCAGCTTCCTGCAAACAACACCCATGGTCCAAAATTGTGTTTCGCCACTCTGGCATCCTATACTAACTGGTGTGTCCCAACCCATCGCCCAGGATGGCTATGAAGCTCGTTTTGTCATGATGGTCGGCTGAAGACATCTCCATCTCCCTCTTCAGTGTTGGGTGTCCTAGCGCCAGCAAGGGAAGCATTCTGACCCATCTTCTTATGCCTCCTCATGACAAGGGCGTAGAGAAGCTCGTTCCAGGCATCAGGGACTCCGGGCAGGCACCAGTGGCTGCAATCCTGTTTGTAGCGGGGCACAGGTCCTGAGGGGCTCAGGTATACTGAGAGGTGGCCGTCTTTTCTCTGCGCCGTCATTCTCGTCACGTTAAGCAGGTCTAATCCAGCCAGCTTGGATCTGAGGTTGCTCCCTAGGAAATCGTCCACGGGCTGAAGCAAGTCGGCCCATTCGTCCAGGGACTTCACTGGCATCACATCTGGAAGAGTTTCTAAGTGGCAGCTCCCACCGGTCTTCCAGTCACCACCTCTGCAAACCATATACAGATTGCTCTGGTTAGAGAGGCGACTTAACATATCACTAAAAGCATATCTTGCTCATGTATATCCATGGATTTTTTTTTCAATAGAACGAAGAGATAAAGGCATGCAATGTTCAAGGCTTCAATCACTTTTTGCAATAAGATGATTAAGTTTAGAACATATATCAATGATCTCGAACATTGTCAAATAATTATAAAAAGCAAACAGATGAGGGCGTAGAGAAGATGAGGGGAGTGATCACTAGTAAGTCGGTGATTACACATACCTGAAATGCACAGGAGCATATGTGCGGTAGATGACATGAGTCTTGCTTGGGTTAACTTCTTTGCGAAGCCAATCGGACAATGTCTGTATCGATCTTCTGTAAGCATCTGCAACATTCATGCCCATTTTGACCTCATCTCCTACTTGAAAGTAGGCACCCCTGATAGAGTAAAAAACAGAACAGCAAGTCAGCAAAGTAGCTTCAAATGGTCATAGCATTCAACTGCAGTGATCAGAAAACCGTAACACCAGCCAGCATTCCATGTTCTCAGTAAATTCAGGATCAAGTAACCTTCTCCAAGTGCTAACAGAAAATCATATATATGGATATATGTCATGGCCTGATAGATGTGGATAACTATACACTGAATCTTTTACGAAATGAGAATTGATTTCCTTGAACATGGCGATCACATTTCAACTAATCAAAACAATATCGCAGAAGAACTTGAAAGCATATAGTTGTCTATGACAGAAGAACTAGCTGAATGTAAAATCGGTGTGATACCAGGAAGTTATGCTTACCCTCTGATTGTTTTCTCATTGTTCCACCAATGCCCAGTGTTGAAGATCAATACATCAGCATCCTTCCACTTGCCGCGGTCAGACATCCAATCCATTGCATCCACTCGAATACTGTACCTAACAATCTCAGGGGCTCCTGCTGGCGCACGGCCTTGAAGGACTATAAAAGGGGATCTGTAGTATTCCACCGTGCAATTGTAGTCACTAAAGTTGAAAATCAAGAAACCCATGTGCTTTGTGATGGGACTCCCATTAACTTCATAGATAGAGCTCTTGTTATGAACAGCGCTAGAGAGCATGCAAAGTAGAGACTCCCATTGGTTCCTTCCAATTGAATCACCGACAAAAACCACTCTTTTGTTCCGTAGCTTCTCCAGCATGCCTTTGGCATCAAATCTAACAAATCAAAGGAATAATACGACCGAGTCAGAGAAAAAGATTAACGATTATGCTAGAGTGGTAATGTGGATCTTCCAGATTGGTCTTCAGTTATAAATCAAAAGAAATTGAGGATAGGCAGCTGTTCGTCTTCTGAAAATGCTGTAAATTGCCCACCAAGATTAAATTCTCTATCACGGTCAGTAGGTATAATTCTCAGTTTCAGAACACCCTAAACATGTAAAACGGTCCAACTAAATGTCACAATCAGCAGTGCAAACTGAAAGCATGCCCATGCCCAAATAAGGGTAACAGACACAAAACAGCGGGTATAATATGTTGCGAGATAGCTATTCCTGGAGAAAGACGATTCAACATCTCTAGCACTGTTGATCGCACCACGCAACAAACACCACCAATTGGTAGCCCGTGAATGCAGTAGTACAGTTGTAGATTTGGCGTTAGATTTTGGGTTCATTTGCTAGCACTAAGGTACATAAGCAACAAACTGCTGTGCCATCAGAACCCACAAATATGGGTTATACGGAACAATGACTGGTCACGGAAGAGCATGAAGAGACCACCCTCCCACCGCAGGTTGCAAGATGGAAACAGCATGGCACGCTGGGTAGCAAGATTGGAAACCCGACGCCTAGGAGTCCCAACGCGAGGTGGTGGTCTAGACTAGAGCGTCCTAATCATCTAATTTAAGTTCCACAACGCGCATTAAAGCACAAAGCGTCATTGTCTAGGACTTGTTTCTTAGACGTCGAAAAAGTCTGGAGCAGTAGTGTCAAATTTAGACCAGTCCAAGATCGAACAAACACAGCTCGGGACGTTGGAAGTCGGAAGTAGCAGCGCCAAATCTAGACCGGTTCGAGATTCAACCAACCGACCAAAAATTAAAAAAAATGCACGGAGATAGATAGATAGTAGTACGCCCGCGCACGCTTCTTTCGCTCTGACAAGGTTAGCAAACCAGAAATCTCCAGATCCTGGAGATGGCGGGGCACGGGACGGCTGAGGTGAGGTGAGGAGAGGAAGGCAGCAGGGGAGAATCGAAGCGAGGAAACGAACCGGGGGAGATGGCAGCGCGACGGCTGCCAGCGCCACTTGGTGTAGGACGCGTCGGGTCGGCCGTTCTCGGCGCAGCGGAAGCCGACGTCGAGGAACGGGCAGTCGCTGGAGTGGTAGAGCGGGTACCCGCCGCCGGCGCCGGCGCCGGCCCAGACCCACTCCCCGTCGAACAGGTCGCACTCCTCCTCCTCCTCGTCGTCGGCGGCGGCGGCGGCCTCACCGCCGCCACCACTCCCCGCCGCCGCAGCACGAGGCGCGGAGACGGGCCGGTGGTCCGCGTCCGCGTCCGCCGATGCCGCGATGGAGACCCCGCCGGCCCACAGCCTCCCGTGCGCGGCCACCAGCGCGGCGGCCGAGCAGCGGAGCGAGGCGGCGCCGAGGAGGAGGAGCAGCAGCAGCAGCAGCGCCGCGGCGGCCAGCCACGCCAGCTCGGCCTTCTCCAGCCGCCGCTTGGCCGCCCGCCGCAGCAGGCGCTTCACGGGCGAGCCCAGCAGCATTGCCGCCGCCTGCCTGCCTGCCTGGCTCCGGGGACGAAGCGGCCGGTAACTGAAATCCCGCGGGAGCGCCCGTGGCAGGAGGCGCGTCGGCAACTGGCGTGCCGTGCCCACTGGGTGGTCCGAGGAGACGAGACGATAGGAGAGCGGTGCGGGACCGTGTTGCAAACTTGCAATGACCGGGACCGGGACCGGGACCTGCCGGTACGGACTGCTGCGGGGAAGTAGACGGTGGCCGCCAGGATTTATGATTGGAAGAAGTGGGGCAAGCGAAACGGTTGCTGACTTGCTGCTTCGCTTCCTTCGGTAATAGTTGCTCGAATATTTGTATAGTTTAATTTATTTAAATAACATATTTATTTAGACATGGTTATGTTTTTATTTTTCAATTAACAGCATATACATGTCTGTAATATCGTAAATATTTGTCGTTTACTAGTTTATTTTTTAACGAAACGGTGACAAATAAAAAAGAACAAAAAGAGTATGGCAGAAATAGACATGTGTCTCGGTGATTAAGGGGTTCGGCTGCAATCTTAGCGACGTGAGTTCAATTTCTAGTTCTACGCACGATAAAACTCACACTTAAATATAGTAGAGAACGAGATGTATAAAATTTAAACAACGACAAGGGTGTGTTTCAGTCGGTGGTGACTTGTGAGATACTACATCACCAATGCAAGTTCGATTAGTTAGTTAGTTAGTTAGTTAGTTATATGAGTTATGTGGTTTGGGGGGAGGCAAGTAACGAATGACGAACTGGGAAGATGATTGCGCGATAACAAAGAAGCAAAAAAACGGGTGCAAGGCAAGAAAGGAATGATGAGAAGGTTAGGATCGGATCGAGTAGTACGCAAGCCAAGCAAAGCAAAGCAAAGCAAACCACCGACCCGATCGCGCGCTGCTGCCACGACGATGCCGTCTCGTCCAGGCGTACGCTGGCGCCTCATGCGCCACTGATGGCGACGGCCGGAATGTGATCGGAGATCCCCTGGGATCCCTGCTCAAGTGCTCAGTGCTGCACCGCCGTTGCTGAGCCACGGTGGTCGTCGTGGTTTATTAGTGGTGGTGCCTGCACTTACCAGTTGCCTTTCCGTTGCGAGTGGGGATGGACAACGACCCTTTCTCTTTCTTTTCGCCATCGGCAGTGGGTATGGCCGTGTGGGTGGGCTATGAATGCGGCCGTGCCGGCAATGCGAGGCCAGTCGTCTCATTTTTCATTCTCTTCCAAAAAGAGCACTCCAACGAAGAAACGAAACGAGAAAAAAAAGGAAAGTACTCTACTACTCATTGTGGTTCTATTTGCCTTTGTTTTAGGCCCTTAGTCTCTAAATTATCAAACGGTAGAACTAAAATAGAGACTAATCTATTTTAGTCTATACTCTCTAGTCCCCTAAGTGGTGACTAAAATGGACTAAATCATATAAATCCTACCTTTTACCCCTCCTTTATTTCAGTTTCACTAATAGCGAGAAAATGCTTAAGAGTATTTTGGTCCTCTTATAATTTATTTAATACGTTTTGAATATTTTTAGTCTCTATAACCAAACAGGATATGGACTAAACTTTAGTCTTCAAACTAAACTTTAGTATCTGAACTAAAATAACCAAACGGGCCCTTAGTCTCTTTTAGTCCCTAATTTACTAAACACAAGGACTTAAGGTCCCTCAAGTAGTGGCTAAAGAGGACTAAGGGTCCATTTAGTTCCTTTAGTCGAGGGACTAAAATTTAGTTAGGAGACTAAGTTTAGTCACTACCCTGTTTGTTTCTGTAGACTAAAAGTACTCAAAACGCATTAAATAAATCATAAGATGACTAAAATATCACTTAGCATTTTTTCGCCATTAGAATAATTGAAATAAAGAATGAACAAAAAATATGGTTTAGTCTATTTTAATCACCTATCGAGGGACTAGAGACTAAAACAGTTTAGTCTTTGTTTTAGTCACACTATTTGGTAATTTAGGAACTAAACGAGACTAAAATGGAGGGAATCATTTTTAGTCTACTATTTGTTATTTTAGGAACTAAATGAGACTAAAATGAAGGATTTAATCCCTTAAACCAAACTAGACCTAAACTAGACTTTTTTTTCCTTTGCTATCCTTATCCTTGCCTCACGTCCGCTGCTTCAGTTGGCAGGATGCTGCGATATATTATAGGGCTATTCGAGTCTTTAGGCACTACATTTAATATTTAGTCCTGATAACCAAAACAGATAGAGACTAAAGTTTAGTCCTATAACTAATTAGAATCAAACAGAACCTTAGTGTTTGGGGTAACTATAATCCTAACCGGATGATATACATCTAGGAATGATAATGGATCATGATCTAAATTTACATAAAACTGCACAAACAAACTCGCTCTTTTGTTGAGATAAAACGTAAAAAAGGAAACATCATATCTAAAATAATGACAGGACCAAGACGTCATTGTTGTTATACTACCAGAGAAATAGGCAAAGTGGCCCGATCCAACGGCCTCGGGACGCCATTACCTTCCGGCCCAAACGGGCCCAAGGTGCAACCAGACCAGCCGCTCCTGGGCCAGACGGTTCCAGCTTCCGTCAAACTAAAAAGGGCCCCACATACCTTAATTGCGCTAGGACCTGCGCGGGACCCGCCGCCGCCGCCGAGGTCGGCAGGCGTCCACTCCGCCCGCCCGTGGGCTGCGTGTGTCCTATCGGCGTCCGTGCCGCTCCCACTCATCACTCTGGCTGCCCGCTAGCTGGCTGCCATCCCTCACCGTCCCTCCCCCCTCCCTCCGCCAGATTCCCTCTCCTCGCGCGCGGCATTCCGGAACGGCGCATGGCATGGCCACCCCGGGGGCCACCTGCGCCATCTCCTCCGCGCTGGCCCGCCCGCCGGCGCTCCTCGACTACGCCGCCATCCACGCGTGCCTGCTCCGCGGCGACGCGCGGCGCTCCCTCCCGCTCCTCGCGCTGCTCCTCCTCCTCCACTTCCGCCTCCTCGCCGCCGCGGCCTCGGCGCGCTTCACCCCGGCGGTGTCCCGCCTCGCCGCGCGCCTGCGGCTGTCGCCGTCGATGGCAGCCGTCACGCTTCTCGCTCTCGGCAACGGCGCGCCCGACGCGTTCGCGTCCGCCGCGGCGCTCGGGGGGCCCCGGGGCATGCCCAGGGCCGGGCTCGCCGCCGTGCTCTCCGCGGGCGCCTTCGTCTCCGCTTTCGTCGTCGGGGCCGTCGCGCTCGTCGCCGCACCCTTCGCCGTCCCGCCGCCGTCGTTCGCGCGCGACGTCTTCTTCTACCTCCTCGCCGCGTCCGCGCTGTTCTACGTCTACCTCAGCGCCGAGATCTTCCTCTGGCAGGCCGTCGGGTTCGTGCTCTTCTATGCCTTCTTCGTGGGGCTAGTCTTCTACATGGATTTGGGGAGCGCGGACGGGAAGAAGGCGGTCAGCGCCGCGGCAGCTGACCTGGAGATGGTGAGTGGCAGTGACCGTGTGGCGGTGGACCTGCCGATCACAGTGGAGGATCACAGGCAACAACGACGACCCGCTTGGTGTGCGTTGCTCTGGAAGGTATGCATTCAACAACTCAAATTGTTAATGGCCAATGTGCTAGTACTTGACGGAGACATCAATCCTAGTCTGTTTGATGGTGTCTGCAGAATCAACACTCTCGCCTGAAAATGCTGAATGTTATGGGTTTTTTAATCGGCAAATCTCATACTTTCGTTGACTTTGGCCCCCTTTTGCTGGACTACGTTTGACTTTGGGTTTTAACATTACTGTCTGGATTCAAATGTGAAACAGATGATCAAACAGATAACCCTTAGGCGTTTGTTTCGTTGCAATTGAATTCCATTCTAATAATTATAATTTAGACATAAACTACTTAAGTTAATATATTTGTATATTATCCTAAATTATATGAGAGAGATAATTATACATTACACTTATGCTATAGACAAGTAAGTAGAAGAGTGTGCTATAAGTTGTATATTAGAAAATTAGCATGTAAATCTATACAATCAATTTCTATCTGTCACCCCATGAATTTAAGATAGGCTTATGTATAAACTTTGGAAAGTGGTGGAACGTCTCATTCTTAAAAAAATAGGCTACTCAATTAGTTAGATTCCAATTCCTCAAAATAAAGGGAAACAAACGGGGGTTTAGGAAATATTTAAGAAAAAGAATTCAGAAGTCTGTAACAGTTTCTGACTTTATAATTTATAGATTGTTATGTTAACCCCTGAGATAAGCAATCGTTGATTGTTTAGTCATAAGTCCACAGCAAACTCAGTAATGTTGTCTTCAACAGCCTTTCTATCACATATTATACCTTACCTCATATTTCAAACTCTACTCTGAAAACAATGTAATATACATTACAAAACAATATTTTGCACGACCATATGTACGGTCTGTTGGAGACAGCCTAGGGCTGCTGAACTAACCGGAATAAGGATAGTGACTCAACTCTCTTAGGATCCAATACATGTTCTTACAAGTTACAAACCTAGTAAGCCAAGCACCCACCTGATCAATCAAGCTTACGGGTGCACTAACATTGCCAATATCAGCTATAACACAAACAAGCGAATGCCCAAACATCCTTGCTGATATTTTGGATATTTGCTAGCAGCTAGCTCATAGTGCTTTATAAACATACGAGCGATTTTCCAACCCTCGCATGTTAGATTAGATGTTCGGTTTTAGTATGTTTCAGAATTGAGTTGTCTATTGTGTGCTCCTCCCTTTTGTTCTTATTTTTAAACGAATGTCGCAGGAGAGCTGCCAGTTGTATTAAAAAGATGGGTAGCCCAGATGGGCAAAGATCTGTACAAGGCCTCTTGCAGAAAAAACTTCTATGAGTGAGCCGAAACAATGAACTCAACAAAACTAGGGTGCTTAGACAGAGGTCAAGCTTAGAAGCATAAAAGCGACTAGTGATTGTCAGTTGTCACCTGCTTGGACTGGAGAGGGGTCGACCGTGGTTAACTTAACTCTACCCGAGAGGGGGCGGGAGGAGGGGGGGTGGCGGCTACGATAAGAGAGAAGACAGTGGTGTGTTGCATGTCTGAACAGTAAGGGAAATGAGGGGCAAGAATGCAGAGGCGAATTACCCAAATTATGCTCAATTTCTCATTCATAAACTCCTCTATTTATTCTTTATAGATGGGAGAATCCAATCCAATTAAACTCAAATTTACTAAACCTAAATCTTGACACAGGGCCCAAGTTTTTGTTATTGCAAATGGCAAGAGCTCTTCCTTTCAATTAAGAAAAGAATTTTAAGTACAGGGTGGGCAATGGCCCAACCGCCCAACAGAAAGCCAGCTCCAAGCATGCTGGGATGATTTTGAGACACCACTAATTGAAAAACTAAAGTGTCCTTTGGGTACCGTAGGTTGCAAACAATGTGCCCTTTTACGAAGATCCATGTTTTCTTTTATCCTTTCTGCAACTTGGAGGGCTGTGGACTATCCTGCGGTTGCGCTCTTTCCATGGGTTCTACGTGGTGTAGATGGCGAGGCCGCTGAAGGCTCACTTGTGTTCTTTCAGAACCAATACATCCCTCCCCTTCTATTTCCCCTCTTGCAGTAATATGTTTTGCTGACCATTACACCTCTCCCTGCCTAGTGAAGCAGTTCGTCCTTGAAATGCAGTAATGGGGTTGAGTTCAGCATCCCTTTGTTGTTGATACTATCCAGTAGGAAGTAGGATGGTCAGGTTAATCACATCCTATCCAGAATATTGGCCTCCCATGTCTCCAGAATTTCGTTGTTGAGTTTGTGAAATCCCAAATGATTGGCCCTAGAGAACTTACCCAGTTTACTCCCAGTATGATATCATATCATCCAAGTGACCAAGTGGTATACTATAACAGTCAATAGCGAATTGCTCTGGCCCAATTGATATTTGTAAGTTGTGGCATGATCTGACGTTGGATATTTGATTCCCATTTAGTACCCTGGTGCTGGTATTGTCTGGAGCAGTAGATCTATTGAGGTATTTGCGTTGATGTAATTGTGTGTAGATCCAGTTCAATAATGCCAACAGGGAGTGCCCATTCACACAGATTTCCAGTTTATAGTTTGGCTAGTACTGATTCTTGTTGCAACATGTAGCGAAACCTGAGTCTGTGTGTCTCCTGAGGCAGTAACCATGGTGGCATGGTGTCAAGCTTATGGCGCCTTGCATACTTCTGTGACAAGGAGATTGCTGCCTCCAAGTGTGATGGTTCTATTGGTGGGAGATAGGTTGTGTAGGTTGTAGGGGAAGGGGGTAGGAGGACAAGGTACGGGAAGGCGACAGCAGCCCGCCTCCTGTGCTCGACCAGTCCTGGCCTTTCTCTGGGCCTCTGGGTCCATCACTCCCGGGTCGTTTGGACCCTTGAGTTTCTGATAAACATCCCAGCGAGTTCTTTCCTGTCAGAGGTCCGAACGTTTGTCGATGATAGAGAAAACATTGGGCCATCATTTTGTGCTCTCATCCGTTTCTAAGCACATAAACCATGTCAAGGCTCGACCTGTCAAGTGGAAGGATGTTAATAGCATCTTGTCTTTTTTCTGGTGTTATCTGAGATAGGATGAACGCTTCACATTTGTATAGCCAAGGCAAGGGATCGTCCACTCCATCATGTTCTGAAAACAATGATTTATAAGAATTCTGATCACCCTTGTGTTTACATTGGTGCCCAATTCTCTGGTGTGGAATCTGTTTTTTCCTTCCATCCACCAGAGGCTGTTTCACTTTCCACCATTGCTGATCTATCAGAATTGGTTCCTCTTATACGCTGTTCCCCTTTTCGGGTGTGGAACATAGATCAGAGACAGTAGTTGCATCTGTTATTTGATCCCTTTCATCCAATTAGCCCATGTGCTGTACAGATCCCAATTGGATTCCATTGTGATGGAAGAAAGCTGGTTCTGAATACCATTTGTCACATGCTTCGACTAGAGAGGGGGTCGGCCAGGGTTATCCCTAGGCTAGAGAGTGAAGAAAGAGAATCATGGTTATCCCTAGACTAGAGAGGGGGGGCAAGAGAGAAGATTGTGGTGTGTCGACAAGGAGATTTTGCTGTGCCTCTCTGGCACTTCACGAAGCTTTAACAAGGGTATAGATTAGCACTGATCAACTTGGCCAAAGTTTTTTTTTTCATTCACTAGGAGTGAGCGGGGAGAATCATGTATTACGCAATAACAATATATAATATATCACACTGCACCACTTTACAGATACTCAGTTTGTTTGAGAACATTTTCCCCTCTCATTCTCTCTGACTGATCTAAGTACATCTACCTCTGGCAGGTAACAGAAGTTTGGGAGTGGCCCATCGCACTCGTTCTGAAGCTCACAATACCATCAACCCTTCCTTCCGAGTGGAGCAAAGTTTACATCAGCGCAAACATCGGCCTGTGCCCTCTCCTAATCCTGTACTCCTTCAGCTCGTTCATCCCTCTAGACACCCGAATAGTGTTCCTCCTCCCGCAAGTCCGCTTCCCTCTATGGTCCGTCGTGCTCTTCGCCAGCCTGTGCCTAGCCCTCTCCCACTACCTCCTCGAGAAAGAAGCCCCAGAGACAGAGACCATCGCAAGCACCATCATCTCCTTCATCATGAGCGTCTTCTGGATCTCGACCACGGCCGGAGAGCTCCTGAGCTGCCTCGCCGCGGTCGGAGCCATCATGGACTTCCCTCCCGCCATTCTCGGCATGACGGTCCTGGCGTGGGGGAACTCCGTGGGCGACCTCGTCGCGGACGTGGCGCTGGCCAGGGCTGGGCAGCCTACGATCGCCGTCGCCGGCTGCTTCGCTGGCCCCATGTTCAACATGCTGGTCGGGCTGGGAACCGCCCTTGTGGTACAGACGGCGAGGGTGTATCCCGGAGCTTTTGTGCTCGAGTTCCATGTTGGGATCGTCGTCGCGTTTGTGTTCCTGCTCCTGAGCCTGATGGGCACCCTGTTGGTGGTCACCTGGGCTAGGTTTCGGGTGCCCAGGTTCTGGGGATACTGCCTTATGGGCATGTACATCTTGTTCACCGTAGTCAGTATTGCCATCGCCAGTTATTCAGGATGATATGTCATCCCTTTTTTTGTGAAGATAGCCGGCCGCTGATAGATTGTGGTATATAGTTAGCATGCGCAATCTGTCTGTCTGGTTCAATGCCTACGTTTGCTGATTTTGGCGGTGCCGGTGTGGCACGCGGAATTTAATGTGATATTTAATTTGCTGCCGCATTTACAAACGACGACGAGTGCTCAGATGTCAGCTTTGGGTGGGTTTCTACATTTTTTTTGCCACGGCAGCACACGTCAAAGCTTGCCGCTTTTGGGACGTTTTGCTGGCGTGGCAAGCCCAATTCATGCGTGAAATCTTGTAATCCTAGACATGGCTTATCGTACTAACCAAACACAAAATTCACACATACAAGATACAATTGCCTAAAGACCAAATACGTCTACCAGATAGTTCTACATATGCAGGAATCAAACTGGTCCTGGAATAAAGCTATGATGCGCATGTCTCTGACACTATCCCTTGTTCTGTCCTGAAATTTGAAAATATCTAGGATGCATTCTTATTCCAGAACCAACTGAACTGAGTATCTTATATAACCACACGGGTTGACGAAACAGATTCCAAGGAAGAACAATCTGCAGTGGCACTATGGCAACGTCCTCGAAGATGCCAAGTCGTCCAAGCACTTAGTAGATGGGGGGGCCAGCAGCCGAAGAAGACAGTCCTTGCCTTGATCACCCCTGCTTGATTCCTCTGCAGCGCACCTGGACCACTGATTAAGCTTCAAGAGCACGACGCCACGACCCGGCCGGGGAGGGAGGGAGAAGCTAAACCAGAAGAATTCAGAAAGGCCACACCACCACATGGGGCTAGATTCTCCCTGCCACTCACTCACCCAGTCCACGGGTCACGCACACCAACACCAGCAGCAAAAAAAAAAAAAAAACCCGGAAATCTGTGGGTCGTTGTCTTATCCCATATCCAGATGCTGTGGGCGCCCATCGGTTTCTGAGTAGGAAAAGCCCTCTCCACCAGCTTCGTAGATTATTTGGTTTGGATTTAACGTCCCAGCACTTTACAAATCTCAGACACAAGGTCGTCTCATATTTAATATTCATAGAGTGGGAGTATAGGAATTGATTTTACATGTTGTCAATCTATGTTTCTACTCTACAATTTATAACGCAACTTTCAGCCCACTCTTCTGTAGTAGAGATGTGGTAGAAATATATCACATAAATATCCAACAACTGTAGTATACAAATATATTCCGCGTAGAATCATATTAGCTGAGCCGACTCACATCTCAAGTAGGATAATTAGAGTGGAGTTAGATTCGAAGGATCCAAACGCGACGCCTTACGTAACGTAGCCCGACTTTTTATTTTGCATTGTCATTTGTCAACAATCCAAGGATGCGTACAGAACAAGTAAGGATTCTGCTACGGCATCTCTCCAACAACAGACAACTACACGTAAGATTTCAGACTCCAAGTCTCTCTTTTTTCTTTACATGTATCCGCTTGCCTGTTCTCGAAAACTGCCGTGTCACCCACTACATGGCTGAATATATTTTATTAATCGGGGCCTTGGTTTTAAAATCTGCTAGTTTTTTTTTTTTTACTTGTTGCTCCACTGCGTCCGACACGCTCACTTGGCAGTTGGCACCCATAGGCGATAGAGAGCGCCGCCCGCGGATCAGGAAAATGTGGCGGCCGATAGTGACGGGGTAGGCGACGGAGATAGAAAGAATGGTTGTTTAGATTGATTCTATATAGGACGGACGGGGTGGAGCGTGATTCTAGAAATAGAAAATTATGTTTAAATGTTAAATTATTTTGTTTAAAATGTTAAATTATTTAATTTTCTAAAATCTCTCGGACGTGAGCTTTTCTATCACATTTGGCTCCGGAGCCAAACGCTTTATGTATATGTTGCAATCTATTGTGTAGTACTCAGTGGCAACAGGAGAAAGACAGGGACAGTTCTTTATTGTAGTGTAGTGAAGTATATATACAAGAGTTTCTAAGGAGTGTGTCTCTTAGAAAATAACTGTCACTATGACACATGGATGGATTAGATCATATGTACAAAATGTTTTGTAACAGTATGCATATTTTAGCTGGACTTGGAGTTTTAAGAAGATCTACTGGTTTAATTTATTACTTGTTCCTCCACCGTCCGACACGCCCACGTGGCAGGCTGGCAGTGACAGGGAGGGCCTGGGGATCAGAAAAATTTGGCGACCGATGGCGACGGGATAAATATATGCTAGTACTCTCCTTTATCGTGCGTGCCACGTCGTCGCGTGGATTTCTTGCCACAAGCGTCGAGCGGCACGACTCCTCGCTCGTTCGTCGCCGCAGGAATATCTTTCGGGGTCCTTTTTATTTATTTTATTTTGTTTCCGTCGCCAATGATCGTGGAGACGGACGGAACACGGCACCACTCCATGCTCTAGCATATTACTGGTTTTTTGTTTTGTTTTGTTTTGTTTGTTGGATAATGTTCGTAGGCAGGTAGAGGAAGAGACTTGTGCGAGCCAGTGCAGCCAACGGGACGGGACGGGATGGGGACACACGACGATGACGACACGTCCGTTTCGATCACGTACGCAATATTGTTAAGCTATGTCTAGTCTACTGTATCTTTTCACAATATTTCCATATCATATAAAATATATAAACTACAACTACAAGATATTATAGATTGTTTTTTAACCCTCTATAAAAACATTAAATACTACTCAATCCATCACAAAATAGTATTCAGTTTAGCCCTAAATTTTTATGTCTACATTCATCTCTCTCTCTCTCTCTCTCTCTCTCTCTCTCTCTCTATATATATATATATATATATATATATATATATATATATATATATATATATATATATATATATATATATATATATATATATATATATATATATATATATATATATATATATATATATATATATATATATATATATATAGACACACGTACAAAATGCATAGATCAATTATTGTATAGATTCATTAAAATGTTTAAAAAGAATTTTAATTTGAGACAAAGGGAGTATGAGATTATGAGAGGTGGCTCACAAAGATGGCTCAAGGTTCAATGTCTAAGATCTCATGCCCAAGTAGTATCTCCCCTTAAGACCCTGTCCAATAGTTCACCCATATGGCCATCCAACAAAATATTGTTTTGTACTTTAGACTACAATATTTCTAAAGTGAAGTTTGAATATGGATATGGAAATGGATAAGCTGTATGGAATAACCTATCTTTTTTTTCTTACCTCTCTTGTTGTCGAGGTTAAAAATCCCATGCCCGCAGAGTAATCTAGTGCCAGTAGCACAAGATGTCGAAGACCAGTGCCAGTAGCACAAGATGTCGAAGACCGTGGAGTAGGATGATTCTACCCGAACCAACTTAGCCTCTTGTGTTCTACTTGTACACCATCCGAGCCTTAAAACGCACCACACAAATTTACATATAAAATGCTTATATAGACTATATTAAAAAGAATATGTTACTTTGGATTCGGGAGGAATAAGCTTAGCATGTATGATGGGATAATATATGGTTTACGTGAGGGGAATGAAATTGGGGGAAGGAAAAAAAAATAGAGAGAAGAGGGAGCGTGTGTGCGTGGGCGTCTAGTGGACTGGAGCATCCTGGAGCGCAGCGCCGGACATCCCGAAACAGTGGCCGGTCGATGGACGGACGGGCCAGCCGCCAGCGCGACTGCGGCGTACGTGTGGCGTGGGATTCCCGTCTCATGTTTTATCCCCCCCCCCCACCCACCCACCCATATCTATACTACCTATTAAGACTCTAAGGGGTAGGCTGCCCCATTCCTAGTTCTGCCTAGAGATGTCAATGAGTAATTCCCCATCAGGTTATAGCATCCCAGACCCATCCCCATCATGTTTGATACATCCTCATACCCATACCCATACCCATCATGGGTATAAAACTCATCCCATACCCATCCCCATTCGGGTTTCGGGTCCCCGATGGGTCCCCATCCACAATTAAGGAATAACTAGGTACTAACATCTAGCACAAACTATCCAGATTTCATACATCACCACATCGGCAAGCACTCATCCATGAACCATTATCCATTCATCCATCTGTCAGAAAAGAAATCAGTACTTGGGACCAATATAAGAAATGGAGTCTAACGGGTTTGATGGCCGACTCGGCCTCAACTCATTCATATAAACAGGACAGGTGTACGCGTATGAAATACCCATGGGTAATCGGGTTGGGATTATTGCTTCCCAAACCCATACCCGTTTACCCAATGGGTGGAGATTTTGTCCCATATCCATACCCATGGGGACAATTTTTGTCCCATACCCGTACCCTAATAGGGGAATTCCCCATGGGTTATCGGGTATCGGGTCCCCATTGACATCTCTAGTTCTGTCTGTGTTTTCATTCCCATTCCCAACTGTGTCCTGACCCGTTTCCCATTCCCAATTGTGTCCCTCCCCGCACTGTCTTTCTCATTTCCTCTCCCCGCAAAGCTCATTCCCATTCCCACGTGCATCCCCACGCCTAGCTAAAATTAAATTAAAAAAACACAAATGTGGCCCTAATGGGATTCGAACCCGCGACCTCTCAAGTAAATATGCTCGTAGCTACCACTACACCACATGTGTGTTTATGTTAATATTTGTTACAGTAAAAATATCTACTACATCTTTCCCAAAGCCCACCTGCTACCCTTACACAATGTGTATTAGTAGATAATTATCAACGAGATTCCCGAATTATATTTTTGGATTGAGAGAGTAGTATTTAAAGAAGAGCCTTGCATGCAACTTCTTTTGTTTGAATAAGTTTTCAACTTAAATTCCTTTTTTATATGTGTGACATTTATTCTCCGTAATATTTTGTCCATGGATCTGACTTGTGAGTCATTTTTATAAACTAACGCCAAAGATGAATCCATGTTTCTTACTTGGAAACCCCGAACAAACACCACTGGCAGGAGGCGCTCGCGTTGGCGTCGCTCATCGACGATGAGAAGAAGCTTGGCAACTGCCAGTTCGACCTCTGGAAGCAGTCCTACTTGGCCGCATGCGTCGCTATGTTCGGCAAGCTCCGGCGCAGCCGTCGCTTGGACGAGGTCCAGAGCGGCTACACCGCTGTTCATATTCAAACGAGGGACCTCATAGTCGTTGCCAACGCCGGCGACTCTCGGGTTGTTCTGGGCACCGCATCCGACGACGGCGCCGTCACGCCATCTAGCTCATCATCCACCTGAAGCTCAACCGGCCACGTAAGTCGCTACTGACCGGCCATAAATTCTTGTGCGCTGGGACGACGGTTGTTGTTGATGTTGTGTGAGTGTCCTCGAACAAGATGTATGTAGAGGAGTAGCACATCTAGAGGTGCAACGGCTAGGTGTACTACCTCGCTGATGAGCCCGGGGTGCACTTCGTTTAGCAGCCCAGCCAAAAGTCATCGGTACTCGCCATGTCACGCGCGTTCGACGACTACTATATCAAAGACTGTTGAGTCATCTTAGCGACAGAGGTGACGCAGAGGAGGACCGACAACAATGACCACTTGCCATCGCCGATGTAGCTTTTGTGCTGACCTGCCTTTAATTCTCTTCGCAAACGCACACACTTGCCTTTTTATTTAAGCAAACATGTATGGTTGTGCGTGCCTGATGACTGACGATGTACGAGGGAACTTCTACCGATAGGTGTGGCACGTGCTCTCCAATGATGAGACCATGTAAATCATGGTATATATTGAAGTCTGTATGATACTGATGGTTGTAATGTAGTAGTGAAACAATTAAATTAAAATAACAAAATTTATATATGGCTAGGATCACAAATGAATTATGAAACATTTTCTTATAACAATATAAGACACATTATATATATAAGTTATCATGGTATTGTGTGTTTCCGTTGCAACACACGGGATACTCATCTAGTATATATATATATTTCTTTTGTGTGCACATTTCTTTCTCGGCAACAATCCAGAAGAAGAAAACAAACAAAAGAAAAGGCTGGGAGACCTGAGAGAAGAAGCAGCAGGAAAAGAAAAGAAAAGAAAAAAAAAGGATTGGTTTTGCCGAAAGCTAGCGCACGCACGAGTAGCAGGGACGTCTGAGTTCACGAGACCCTCACTCACGCTGGTTGCTGCTGGTTTCCACAGTAAAACCAAAAACAAAGCCGGATGGATGGATGGATGGATGACAAGAGAAGAAAAGAAAAGAAAGCTGCCGAGCGGCGACGCTGGATGCCAGCTGGGGTCCACGTCACGTCATTAGCCCGCACCTCATCTCAGCGCACCCGCACCCGCACCCGGCCGCCTTCGTCTTCGTCCCGTTCCCTCCAGTCCGGCTATATAACCCGCGCGCCCTCCCATCCGCCGCTCCATTCCGTCGTCGTCGTCAGCAGCTTCTGCTTGCTCTGGGGGGAAGGAGAGAGAGAGAGCGAGAGAGAGATCTAGTAGAGAGGCTAGCTAGGTGGTCCTCGAACGAAGATGTTGGCGGTGTTCAGCGGGCAGGTGGTGGAGGTGCCGGCGGAGCTGGTGGCGGCGGGCAGCCGGACGCCGTCGCCCAAGACGAAGGCGTCGCAGCTGGTGGGGCGCTTCCTGGCCGCCTCCGAGCCGGCCGTGTCCGTGCAGCTCGGCGACCACGGCCACCTCGCCTACTCCCACACCAACCAGGCGCTCCTCCGCCCCAGGTACGTACGTTCGTGTACGGGGCTGCATACTGCTTTGCTGCTGGCAGGCACTGCCGCCCCCTAGCTACGAGTATTATTATTATTACTTGTCGGATCTGTGTTGGATCTCGTGTGCTCAAGCAAGCCGAGACTGAGTTCTTCTAGTAGTTCTTCCTCTCGCAAGCTAAGAGCGACTGAAAAGGACACAGTTCCATTCCATCCTTCCCCTCACCTTTATTTAGCTCTTCTCGGTTTAAAATAACTAAATTTTAGTCAGTTCGGTTTATCTTACGGATCCAACCAGAGCCACCATTTTGTCTTTGGAAAAAATAGAATTCCTTAGAAGAAAAATAGAGTTTTCCCCACTACTGGATCTGGTTCTTCTCGTGTAAATTAATACGTCAGGATGTATTTATTGTCTGCATACGAAACTGAGCGTCGTCAGTTTCTAACTGACCGGATGGGATGACTCTCAGGCAGGCAGGGCACAGAGAGGAGTTGGGTTGGTGATGTGTCGCATCACATCATCACAGGGACGAGATTGGAATTAAAAGCTACGCCGATACAACGTTTGATTTGACCTTGCAATTTTTTTAGTAGTAATAATAATAAAAAAAAACACGAAATTCTGCCCACCATGACAGTTACAGGCCGCTCGGTTCGGTAGCAAGTGAGTGAGTGAGTGAGAGTGGGTGGCAGGGTGGGTGGTGGTAGTCCGTGGGCCCTGGCTCGGCACAAAGCCCACACAGATCTCGCACTAGATAGACGGGGGGAGGGGGGCCATGATTTGTGGGCCGTGATTCCTCCAACAAGGGCGTTATTATGCATGCGGCGGCAGGTCGTTCGCGGCCAAGGACGAGGTGTTCTGCCTGTTCGAGGGGGTGCTGGACAACCTGGGTCGTCTGAGCCAGCAGCACGGGCTGTCAAGCAAGGGCGCCAACGAGGTGCTCCTCGTCATCGAGGCCTACAAGACGCTGCGCGACCGCGCGCCCTACCCGGCCAGCTTCATGCTCGCCCAGCTCACCGGCTCCTACGCCTTCGTCCTCTTCGACAAGTCCACCAACTCCCTGCTAGTCGCATCCGTAAGAAGCCGGCCTGCTGCTCGTTTTCCTTTCTTTCTTCCGCAGCGCTGCATGCTGCTGACTGAGTGACTGTCTGTCTGTCTGTCTGTCAGGACCCCGAGGGCAGGGTGCCGCTCTTCTGGGGGATCACCGCCGACGGCTGCGTCGCCTTCTCCGACGACATCGACATGCTCAAAGGCTCATGCGGCAAGTCGCTCGCGCCGTTCCCGCAAGGTAGTATATATTTATATGTATCTCGTCGTCAAGCTAGCTAGCTCTCGCGCGCAACTGTGTGTCTGTGTCTGTGTGTGTGCCCTTTGCCCCCCACATCTCATCTACAATTCTACGTAGACCTTACTGCATTCTGCTGGCCGTCTAATTAATAACAGGCTGCTTCTACTCCAACGCCCTCGGAGGGCTCAAGTGCTACGAGAACCCCAAGCACAAGGTCACCGCTGTCCCCGCCGACGAAGAAGAGATCTGCGGTGCCACTTTCAAGGTACTGCTCTGCTTATTACAAAAACACAAACAAGAAGACCAGCTCAACCTAGAGACGGATCTATCTATCTATATATATATCATGCAATCTGTGATCTGTAACTGCAGGTGGTGGAAGGCTCTACTGTCCTGACGGCGCTGCACTGATCGGTCATCAGCTGGCGGAGGCGATGCGATGATGATGCAGAACTTTGTACATGCGTTGGTGGATGGTGGTGTAACATAGTGGCTGCCAACAAGTCATGCTCATGCAAACCGATGAATCTATCTCTGTATCATCGATCTCGGTTGCTTGCTAGTCCAGACTCCAGACATGGCTATATATATATAGCTGGTGCTAATAAATAGGAGTATAATCGTCATATCGATCGGTTGCGTGTGGAATGCCAATCATGTGTGTAATCTGTTGGCAAATAACAAACCTCTGTTCCTCCCTGCTGCTGTTGTCCGTGCGATCATGATTCAGAACTGGCGTGGGCGCCAATAACTCAGAAGAGAGACTTGCTGTATATGCATGCTAGTATGCATTGTCCCTCTCTTGTCAATGCTTGTAATCGAACTTTATTATGAAAACCAAAACGAGAATCCAACCAAATAAACACTGGTTATTTTGTCCAACTCTAAACTAGCAAAACTGAGACTGAGAATATACACACACAAAAAAAAAACTCTCGTCGGTACGCCGAATCATAAGAGAGACTTTGTTATAGGCATCAACTCTTGTTCGGTCCTGCATCCAGCCGAGAGTCATTGAAAATGTAAGGGCTCCTTTGAATTAAAATGATTATTTTCTAAAACCTTTTTTTTCTCTCTCTCTGCGTTCCAAAGAAGCAGTCCTAAATGCTCAAAGACTCTCCTTTGGGAACATTGGAATTTCGCAGAAATAGCAGGTATATAAATCACGCATATGAATCAGTTTGTTGCATTCACACGGAAATCATAGAAAACAGGGAGAGTCACCCTTCCGCATTTCAAAGAGGACCTTAACGGCCTCCTACACGCGTAGCCCAATACCTGTGATCTTCTAGGCCAATGCATACGGCCTTTTTTTAGGTGGTGTTAGTTTCCTCACTAAAGTTTAGTCTATGCCATGTTAAATGTTTAAATGTTAATTACTAATACTAAATATGGTTTAATTAGAAACTAATTATATAGATGAAAACCAAATGATGAGATGATTTTAGTAAGCCTATTTAATCTATAATTAACAAAATGTTTATTGTAGGACATGCTAAAATTTAGCACACCGGAACCAAACGGTCTCTTATTGTAGTTCCTTCGATATCTAGTCTTAGACAATAAAAGAATGTTTGGAAGTAAAGTATTTTTGTAGTTTCTATGCAACCATATGTAAGTAATACTATATAAATTTATGTCATAAGGTGTTCGATTGCATTCCTAAAAACTATGTTTTCAAAATCATAGTATTCTAGATACCATGTTTTTTTTGAGTATTGAAAACTCCATTCTAATCCGAAATTTTTATGGCATGGCTAGCCAATGTTTACATGGCATGGGTAGTTTTTACTTAATACCATGGTTTACAATATGGTATCTGTCTGTACCCGGAATACGTAAATTGGCTTATGTTGCATAATTTTCATGACGAATATATTGGCTTGTCAATATATGTCTTCCTTTTTTTTACGTAAATAATGTATGGAAAACGAAAAGATAAAGGCACCAAATAACCATTGTCGGCACCTGTTTGAGTAAACCGGTTTAGAACATTTTTGCACCGGCTGACCAAGTTAGAGGACCTGTTTTTTCTGTTTTACTGAGTTTGGGACCTAAATAATAAAGTGTGCCAACGATGTTGTATTTTACAAGACAAAAAGATTAGAGCATCCCTGTTGGTGACTCGGTGCATGAATAAAAACTAGTATAATGTTTTATGCGTTGTGATGGGCCCAGTATTATAAAGGACCCTCCCTACAAAAATACTTATAATAAAAATAAATTTAATATTAAAGTGAATATGTAGTCCACACAGTAGATATTAAACTGCTAAGAACAAATATTACACTTTATCTTTGACAAAAGTCCGAGAAACATACTTGTTAAAAAGGAGATCAACCTTTTTTTATAGTTGCTCGGTCGCACAGTTTTCTTCAGCTAGCAATATGATACAATATGGAAACAATGCGTTGCGTGCGGCTTTCTATTGTCTTGGGCTTAATAGTTTATCTTTACTACTCTATAAGAGTGCAAAGTAGGCGTCCACCACCAGCCGTGGCTCCGCTCCCGCACCCGTCCTCGCGATGCTCGCCCCGTCCCCGTAACGCACGCTGTGGTCCCCCGCGCCCTCGGCAAGCGCGTCCGCCCCGAATCCGCGTCCCTGCCATCTTCCGCCCCGGATCCGCATCCGCATCCATGCTCTCCATGGAAGGCGTATGTGATGCTCGCGTCATCCCTAAACCCCGCTCGGTCTCCATGGAAGGGTCCTCCACCTCCGCCCCTGGATCCGCGTCCCAGCCATCCTCCGCCTTGGATCCGCGTCCACGCTCCCCGCTCGGTCTCCATGGAAAGGTCCTCCACCCGCGGACCTCGCCCCCACCGCACCCGTCCTCTATACGGGGGAGAAGTTTCCATCCAAATATTTGGGGCAGACCTCCTCACCCCGCATCTCCCTTGCCATCCACGGATCTGGCCCCGCCCCTGATTCTTCTCGCGTTAAGGGCCAGTACTCGGCGCGGGCGGCCCAGAGCGTGGCGCTGGTCGCGTACCGGTGCCTCAGCGGCAGCCCCAAGAATCGGCTGGACATGTCCGCCGTCGTCCAGGCGCTGGAGCCCCTGATCGACCTCGACGACGACGTGCCTGTGGCACCCCTAGGCCACGCCAACCCCGTCGTGCTATTCGTAACGGCCGCCGCGAAGGAGAAGAATGAGCGAGCCCCAAGGAAGGACGTCCTCGGCCACCGGCGCAGGCCCATGTCGCCCAAGGCGAGCCCCAGGAAGCACTCCAGCGTCGGCACCAAGGAGGAGTTCTGGGTGTGGCATCTGCCGGCCGACCAGAAGACACGTCCGAGCTTGGGCGGCGTTGTGCAAGCGTGTGCGTGAGGCAAGCTGGCGAGGTGCTATTGGGGCTGAGATTGTGCCTTGGACCAAATTGTTGTTTTCAGTCTGCTATTACAGTGAGATTAGATGCAGAGTGTCGCCGCCGTTGGTCTCCGGCTCCTGCGGAAGCAGCTCAGCAGACCCCTACGGTGTCCCAGAATTCGGGTGGCGGGACATTCGCCGGTACAAGCAGTTCCGGTCTGTCGAGACGAACATTTCTGCCGGCAACGACTCCGCTCTTGGCCAGAGACTGAAGTGAGTTTCCATTGATCGGTAACTACTCCCTCCGTCGAAAATCAAATACATTTCGTACTATAAAAGATTAGGTATATACTAATAATCATTGCCTTTACGAGAAGAGGATGTAGAAAAAAAGATAACTGAATTTAAATAGTCTAATTCTAAAATTTGTACTTATTTTACAACAAATTGGGAGTACTACAGTAAGTATAGTTTCTTCTTTATCAATGATGAAAAAGTGAAACCTCAGGATTTTCTTAAAACTTGAATTGGGTCTAAACATTAGCAGAGAGTTGAGTAGTTCACTCTCGTGTAGTGTCAGCCTGTCTCATTGCTTAGCCCAAAATTGGAAATGTGATTTCGTCCCCAATGCGGCAATGCCTATGCTACAATAACCATGATACTCATGTAATTTAGATCATGGGGAGTCAGCCTGGAGAGCTGATAGTGGAAAATGCCCAGAAAATACTGTACATTGAAGTGTGGATTCTGAAAACGATACTTATTGATTATATCATTTTGTGTTTTTAGCTGGCATGGGCTTGGAAGCATGCCTTCAGCGGAGGCGATGCGTCTTTTTGTCAAAATCTTAGAGGTATGAATGATTACATGATAGTGTTCAGTGTGTGCAATAACAATAAAGACTTTTACTCCTAAGCAAGTTGCGGTTGTTCCTGTGTAAATGGATTTGATAGATGTATTGGTATTCTGGCAGGAAGAAGATCCTGGATGGTACTCTAGGGCCCCTGAGTTCAACCCTGAGCCTGTTGTAGATATTCAGATGCATGTAGGTCATGCATTGGTCCTTCTTTTTTCTCTGGACAAAAACCTAGAGATCTTGATACTATTGGTCTTATCAATTTATCATTTAGTGCAGTTTCCATTGATCGGTAACTGGAACTCGTGAGCAGGGGTGTAACCTTTCTCGCAAATTTCGCTGAAATTTCATGAACTTGAGTAATTTTATGGAATTTTGTACCACAGTAACGCATGTGCTTTATTACTAATACTTTGTTTAGGGTTTTTGTTTTTATAAAACCATATCTCTATAAATAATTCGACTGACTGGGCTGAAAATTGTCAAGCCCCGAAATTGAAAAATTGTACGTTAGTGTTGTACACGAACATGAGGTAGACCTGGAGGTGGCTCCGATGATGTGTATGTGTAGGTTCAAATGCTTGAACCAACTCCGTTTTGAAAACTGTCGTACGTTAGTGTAGGAGAGCTTGTCATCCTGGACTTGAACTTCTTCTGCATTCCTACCCAACAAGCAGGGCCCTTCTTTTGGTGGGGAAGTAATGAACTCTTACTGGATTGAGAACAGGCAAGTCCTTGGCTTTTTGAAGAATAGTAGCCTGCAGAGCTTCTGGTAGGCAAACAACAGATCCTGTTTCCTTATGTAACAGATCCGTTTTTATGTTTCATCCCCACTCTCCTTAGATCATTAGATTGTGTCTTTTGCATTCCTTTGGCATGTATGGCTGGGCTGGTCATGTCGGGATTTTCAATTTTTGGTCACTACACATGAAACCATTTTGGACACTAACCAGTAGGTAGCTACAAAAATTGTTTATGTTTTTTGGCCAAACATGCATGCCTAAACTATCGTATCTAACAATTTGTCAAAGAAAGTCTTAGCTTTTCTATGGATTAAATCTCATTTACTCTTCTGTGCTAAGCTAATACTAAATTCTACGTTGTTTAGTTTCAGCGTAAAGTCTATGGTGTTTTGTTTCAGCTTGGACTGGGATAAGAAAAATTGAAGTATGTCTCTTGGCCTTGCCTTCAGACTTACGGTGATTCACGACATGTATATTTTCCTATGGAGGTATTGTATTCCACGATCATTCAGTTGTACCAGCTGCTTGATGCCTGACCTTTTCTGTTCCTTTAGCTTTTTAGGTGTTATATCCTAAATTTGGTTGTTGCTGGAAGGTATTGTATCACTGAATAACTAGGCAGAAAACATTTATGAGGTCCTCACATCTAAATGCTACAAATTGGTGGAATGATAAATTTTTATCACTCATTTGTTCTTGTTAAAAGAAGCTCGTAAGGATGCACTGGCACCATAGTTTTTGTTTCTTTTCATTTGTCTCAGTAATTTTTTACAAAAGACTCAATATTATCTTTAGCATATGGTGCTTTCAAATTGTAAATTTGTGTGTGCCATCACAACGCACAACAACTCCCACAAATAGGGCCTTTTATTTGGACGTTTGTAAGGCCTATACAACAACAAATAGTTGAAGGAGATTTAGTGAAATTTGTTCATCGAGAAGCTAAGCGAATGCATTGAAGCCAACTTGTGTCATTCGAGACCTTGTTCAAAGGTATCTGAATCTTCAGTTTTGAACAGCGAATCAGTTACTTTTGTTGTATAGTTAGGTATCCTGATATTATGCAAATGAATTTGATTGTGTAGTTCTTAAATTAGTCACACACATGGTCATAGAAGGTAATACATTCAAGTCAGGTGTATTGGATTACGTTTTATAGGTGTGGGTGGTAATAGTCATGACTGCCATTTAGTAAATATGCTAAAAATCATTTGTTCCAGTGCAGCTTGTTCATGATTTTTGGTACATGTTTTCTTTCATACGACTTATCTCCTCCCTCTACAAAATAGGGAGAAAACATCAGACATAAGTAAAATACATCACACCCACTAACTCATACGTTGATTCACTATAGAACACTATCTTTCTTTCCTGTCTTTTACCTTGTCCATGTTCAGTCATTTGCTCTCGGATTCCTAGCAATTTATGAAATGTAGTTATATAGCATTTTATGGAAAGAAATGTATATGGAGAAACATATTCTAGGTGTTTACATCACATTAGAACCTGTCAAGTATCCCCTCACTTCCATTCTTCTATCGTGGCCTCTCCTAATTGGTTTGCCGTTGCAACGCACGGGCACTCACCTAGTCATAATTTATCTATGAAATAACGGTACACTTGTAGACGAGGAGTGGGTTTACAGCTATAGAGATAGAGAAGAAAATGGTGTCAGCGTTTTTTTTTTCTGAGGAAGTAGTATGTGTTAGGCCTCGACCAACTCATGTGGGCCGTAGACCGTATCTACCCATGAGGCCATGAGGCCATGACCGCCACCGCTCGACATCTCTCCCCTCCTCTCTCGTCTCGCTTCCGGTTTTCCACCACACAAAACAAAAACAGAGTAGATAGTTCTTGAAACTGAAATCTTCGCCGTTCCACTCTCCCCCAGCGATCTGCTCGTTTCCTTGCAACTTGCAACCTTGGTGCTGTGGATGACGCTCGCGATGAGCGCACTCGCCTGCCACCGCCCACTCCCCTTCAAAAGTACGCGCGATTTCGCCATCCATCTTCCAGCGTTTTCCGCTCGCCGGCTTGATTTTCTTTTCTACACCCGGTTGGTTCACTTTGCGGGGAACCCATTCTCCAGTTTTCCGGCCCTTCGCCTGTTGTATGCGTGGTCTCGTGAATCGTGATGTCCAGCCAGCCCATTGCTGTCCTCTAATGAAATGCAGAGGTAAACTGAATCCAATCACCCGCTCTTTCCTTTTCGCCAACCACAACCATGGCGCAATTGGTTGGTTCTGTAGTACCTAGTCCATCACGATTTATGTTCAATTCAGTGTGAGGAAGCACGACTAATTCCTTTCTCTGTGTAAATCGACCTCCTTGCTTGCATGTGTTGACTACCTGCGCTGTCATGTGGAAATGTCTGAACCTTATCGTTCCTTCTCAGAGTTAGAGACCATTGCTTATGCCATCCTGATACCCCTACATTGACAGACCATACTTGATCAGGTTGGAAACGGAAACTGCGAACCTCGGTTGCTACATGGAAACATATGCGGCCTGACCGACGTAACGTAAGCAATGTTTTGTCACACGAGTGACTCTTAGCTGCTCTCGACGTCACGTACGCATATGACAGACATGCATTGTTGTTGGGTATCAAAGGAGGCCGTAGCATTTGCGGCGAAGAACACAAAGAGGAAACGGAGAAGTTCTCCGAACGAGTCGAAGGATTTGCTGTTGGTGGTAAGTGAGGAAGCTGCTTCGGGCAGTGGAGGAAGTGCTGGCACAAGCCTCGAGACCAACGGCGAGGATGTTGCTACTGACGATGAGGTTTCAGGTGCTCCGAGGAGTGCTGTTCTTCAGGCTTGCGCTCTCACGTCAGGCTTGCTGCTTGCCGGAGGGCTTCTGCTTCGCGAGGTAAATAACTGTAGTGTTCTCTGCAACAGCTTGCAGTTCTTGAGACGGCTTTGATAGTGAAATCGAAATTTGGGTTTGGTGTAAGGTATACTAAACGCATATAAGTTTGTGCTCTGCTGTTACTTTTGCAGTATCCTGAACTCTTTATGAACCCGGATTGTTTAGTTTTTTTTTTGCCCTCTGTATCAAAGCCTGAATTTCGTATAATATAAATTGCCGATTGTCTACTGCAGGCATCACACCTAGCATCAATAAATGGATGGCCAATTGCTGACCCTACAGATGTGTCATGTAAGTTGTTTTCCCCTCTCTGCATCTTTCCAAATAAATGGGATTTAATGTGATATTATTGCTGTCTAGGCAAAATGCACTGTAGCATGTTAGCTTAACTAGTGATTTTATGCAGTCAGTTTTGAAACTTGGCATCTTGAGTTGGTTGCGGGACTTGTCATAGTAATCTCCTCTGCCCGGTACATCCTGCTACAAACATGGCCAGATTTCAGAGATTCCAGTGAATCTGCAAATAGACAAGTATGTAGATTCCAGTGCATCCTTTGCAGAATTATCTTCCCAGTTGTCTCTTTTTGTTGGAGCTATCGGTTTCACAGTTTAACATGCTGATGAAGAACATAGGTCTAACGTCTCACGGAGGTTCAGCGTAATGAAAAGCATTCTGTTGTTAAACACTGAAAGATGTAGTTGTTTGTATGTTCTACTCTTTTACCCTAATGAAACATAAATTTTGGTTTATTATAGGTTGATTACTCTTATAATAGACAGAGGGGTCCGGCGGTGGTCATAGTATCATACTTCTATAAACCAACCCCGAGTCCTTGCCTACATATGTACCCCCCTACCCCTTGCCTTCTCCTGACATCGTTTCTGGACTCGAACCTCGCCAAGCTTACTCAGCATTTTTAGACATTGCAAATCTCTTACTTAATCAGTTTATTCTCATCTAGTAGATCCTTGCATCGCTAGAGCCTCTGGACTACATTGTCGTTGCTTGTCTCCCGGGGATAAGTGAGGTGAGCAGCACACCAATTAGAAAAATATTGTTCAAGGACACTGGTTTGATTGATAAAGTATCTTTCATCATGCACACTTCACATGCTACAGGAGTTGCTGTTTCGAGGGGCGATGATGCCTACCTTGGGATTGAACTGGATTAGCGCCCTTATTATTGGAACCGTTTTTGGTGTTCTTCACTTGGGCAATGGCAGGAAATATTCGTTTGCAATCTGGTACATACCTGGAAAATGTTAATGTACTGTTAACATGGTGATAAAATTCAGATATGTTCTTATGCAACTTTTCTTGAATGATTTCAGGGCAACATTTGTTGGCTTTGCCTATGGTATGGGAACCATAGCTTCCTCGAGCATTGTAGTTCCAATAGCTTCTCACTCCATAAACAATATTATCGGAGGTTTACTTTGGCGCCTTACCAAGAACTCGCAAAAGTAGATATACATAATGCCCTCAACAGTCATCCCTGTTCAGTTTAGAGTTTAGACTTTCTAGTCCTTAATCCTTACAAGGTTGCCGTCAGTATTAGTGTCGCATGATTGGTTCACCCATGTATTTTCAATAGCAAAATGAGGACGGGACTGCCGTAAAATCAGGACTTGCTTCATTTTTTTTTGTGTCAATGTGTCCCTTTAAATGAATTATGGAGATTTTATATTTCATATTAGGTATAAAATAAAATTTAACCGTGGGGCCATTTGCATTTGCAGTAAATTTGTCTGGTGCGGCAAAAGGTGGAACCATCGTACGAGAGTGTTACTTGCGTTCTGTGCGGTAATCTACAGAGTAGTGTTCGGTAAAAGCAAATAAAATTCCAAATGTGAGGGTACCTCTAGAATCAATTTCTAGTATTTTGTTTTCACGGTACATTACAAAACGGAAAGGACACTTTGCTACATATGCGATACACATTGAGCCTAATACGCCCACGGCTCACGGCCCAACCTGCCCGGCCTCCCATTCATGCTCCACTGCCATCCCTACGGGCAGGGGCGGATTCAGGCCCTGGAACACACGGGCTATGGCCCGGGTCTGGCCCATCTAACTGGAATAGGCTATGGGCCTTTTTTTTTCTAATTTTCCTGGCGCCCTCCATCCTCACTCTTCCTCAACCCGCCGCCAGTCCCAAATACGCAAACGGCAAATCAGCCGCCGCCCCCTCCCGACCTGCACAGGCTGCACGCAGCTCCCATCTCCGGCTCCGGTGACCGGCGCTCCCCCTCCTCGCCCAGGTCCAGAGCCGCCCCCTCTCGACCTGCAAGCTGCACGCAGCGGGGCCAGGGCCAGAGCCGCCACCCCCGGTGACCGGCGCCCCGCGCCCCCAGTCCCCCTCCCCCACGGCTGACGGCCCCACTGCCACCTGCCAGGCGCCCCAGCCGCCTCCTCTCCCGGCTCACTCACCGGTAACCGGCGTCCGGCCGGGACCTGGACGTGCCGCGTGCGGCCCAACGCCCCAAGCCCCCAACCCAGGAATCAGCGACCAGCCGACCACAGCAGCCAGCAGAGAAGGGAATACGAATAACCAAAGAAGCGAAGAACAGATAGAGAAACTGATAAAGAGAAAGGTAGATAGATGGGGAAGCGCAAGCCCATGCCTTCCGCCGCCGCTGCTCGAGGTACGAAGCCCTGCCCGAACTAATTCCGTCCGAGCTGTCCTAACATTCTTTACTCTCCTCATATTGCTGCTGCTACCGTCACAGGACCGAAGAACCGGCCAAAGAGGCCAAAGTCTGTGAAGCAGGGAGCTGAGTTACGGGAGCAGAATCTCCAACTGCCGGAACACGATTACGGTCTGATCTTCTTCTTCTTCTTGCGTTGGTTTCTTCAGGCCCAATGAATAGTGGAAAGTTCTTAATTGGCTGAGCAACTCCTTGTGGCCCTCATTAGATTATTTACTTTTACATCTCCGTTCTTCAATGGTCTGTATCTAGAGAGTAGTAAGAAACTTAGGGGTTGTTTGGTTTGAGTAATCACTTCATCCAAAATGTGGTGTTGCATCATGGGTCCATTCCTCAAATTTGGTGGGATGACCTCATTACTCATATTAGTACTAACTAAATAACTATAAGGAATGAGGTGATGATGGATCAACTCAATTCATTCAACAAACCAAACAAAAAAGTGAGGAGTGAGGAGACGATGGACTAGATCATTCCTCAAACCAAACAGCTTATTAAGTTGCCAGTTTGTGCCACCAGAGAATTTTATTGTGGCGTTACTCCACAGTCAACTCCGGACGGATTTGACCTCAAATGTTCTTTGCATAGTGATGTGCAATCGCACCATCGGTCTTCCTCCACTTTACCTCACTTTTTTTTTGCCTTCCTGCGACAAAATAGTGCTCATGCTTGTTCTTACTGAACTTAAGCATTGTGTGCGGCAGAAAATATAGATACTGAATCTGGAGCAGCAGAGACCGTTCACCGTGATAAAAAAGCAAATGGGATCTTTCAAGACACATCACAGAGTGATGAAGAAGAAATAGAAGACGAGTATGATGCTCCTAGTAATGACACGCCAGGTGATGCGACAAACAATGGAAATGGTTGTTTTGATGAAACAGAGATTTCATGGTTAGTGATGCATACATGATTTGTTCATTATCTGTCACCTTTATGGAGTATTATGGTTTGGTTCCATATTTGCATTTTCAGAATGTTAACTTGAGCTCTCCTGTTTACTTTATTTGTTTTTGTAGTACATAGTTTTGTATCGCTAATTTGTATTGCCTTCGATAAACAGATCACTCATTTTTTTAAAAGACTTCATCTACAACCATTTTTATGTTAGTAGTTACATTTTTAGACCGATCTGAGGAGGTTAGCCCTCGTAACTTTTATTATCGGGATGCAGTTGAACTGACATTTTTTCTTTGAAATTCCATCAGTTGGAATATATGAAACCCTAACCCTAATCCTGGGTTGGGCGTGTATTAAATAGAATAGTTAGATGGGCCAAAGCCCATTACAATAGGGGTAAACAGGGAAAAGGAGGAAAACCCTAACAAACCCTAACTGTAGTCTAACATCATCCATGATTATCAGTAAGCGGAAGTGACAAAAGATGCATATTTTATATATATATATATATATTGGCCATTTCCTGTTCTTGCGTGCATTGTCACTTCCTTTTCAACAACATCTCCATCTATTTGTTTTGCAGTTCATTTCATCGCCATGTAAGCCACGTCATAACAAATGAAGAAGTCAAGATGTTGATGAAGAAGAACTATAAATTTAAATGGGAAATGCCTGCTGTGGGCATTCCAAGGTCCAAATGGGTTGGAACAGGTGAAAAAGTGCAGGTAGTGTTTCATTTAGTCCTTATTTATGTATTTTGAAATTTATATGCTAATCATCTGAAATGCTGAAACTGAATACTGTTAGATGATAGAGTATTAGAGTGTACTCTCCAGTCTTGAGTTGTGCTATAATATGTTTAAGTTCCGATGGTATATTACCCTGGAATAATAACTATGTCTAATACTACCAAGAAAAATAACTATGCATAATGGCAGTGGCCATTAGTGGTGGTTGGGTCACTGTCGAACTGTATACCACTTTCATTGGGTCTTCGTGTTTGAAAGCTAAATTGAATCACACACATCGTACAAACTTGAATGTGAACTTGATCTTTTCAGCCCTGAAATCTGCCCACTGAATTTATGTGAATTTGCAGCTGTCCTTTCAAAAATTACTACTATTAGTTTAAATCAGTTATTACCTTAAACATGTTTTTGTTACCTACTATTTATTTTATAAGCAAGTGAGCGAATTACTATGAAAATAAATACAATTGTATTTTATGTACTTTACTCTCCTGAACTGTCCATCACTCATCTGTCACAAGAAATACTTGTTTCTGTGATTTCTTAACATTATTATGGTGCACATATTATGAAGTTCGTCAAATTTTGCTATGCACATACCCACTAAAATATTGTTCTTGTTCATTTTTGTTTGTCTGTGTCTTGTTGATTTGACTAAACTAAATGTCAATTGTCAAATTAGTCACTAGCTTTGTGATTTGGTTATCTTATCAATTGTGCATGACAGTTTTGCGATGATTAATCTGAAGAACCTTGGTGCTTTGTTCTTTTAGGAAGCATGTGATGATCATCTTCATGATGTCAAAGGAAAGTTGAGAGACCATTGGCAACATACACTGTCCGATCATTTAAATTCTCGAATGAGCTTTTACTCTCTTTGTAAGTTCTCTTCATTGTAATAAACCACATCTCTTCCTTTCTTTGTCTGCATTAATCACAGCTGCAAAGGTCATGGTTCTTTCTTGTTTTACACTTAAGACCTGTTTGGGAGTGCTCCATTCCTGTAGTCCGAAAATACAGAGTCGTAGGTTAAAAATGAAGTTTTAAGCTTTTGTTTCCAGTCTTAAGTTAGAACGGTTATAGCTTATTGAAACTCCAACCCTCAGTCTTCTTCCATGATCCATCTCCACCTTCATGGTTTGTGAAATAGGTGGAGCTGGAGGTCTCCTGAACAGGATTTATGGTTGCTGAGTTTAGGTGGCTCTAAAGCTGTTTGCTTTAACTATTTATGGATTATACATTACTCCCTCCATTTCAAATCGCAAGCCGTTCACTGCGGATCTAGACTTAATGAATATCTAGGTGTGTAGCAAAAACTATCTGTCCTGAAAAAGCTAGAATGACTTACAATTTGCAACGGAAGGAGTATTTAACGACACTATGACATTTATCTTGGTCTAGAGCAAATAAAGGTTTCAATTATCGGTTTTTGTGGTAGACAGCAATACTAGAATAATAGATGCGTGCTTAAGTTTTATTTATTTGTGAGAAACAGCATCTCTGTCTCTCTCTATTGTAGCTGGGAAGGTAATGGTTCTTTTCTTTCCTGATACTTGGGGCCTGTCTGGGAGAGCAGAGAAAGCCTACATCTTAGTCTAAATGAGAACAGTATGGTTCACTGGAACACACACCCTCAGTCTGCGTCTATGACACAGTGCCACAAATTATTGGAGCTGGAGCTCTCCCAAATAGGCCATTATGACAGCTCGCATTGGTGACTTTAAAGCACTTTACCGTCACTATTTCTGCATTTTATATAGTATTTAATAACAGTTTATCTTAGCTGGAGCAAACATAAGTTATATTTCTGTTGAGTAGGTCCGCCTAGCATAAAGGTTTTAGAGCAGATTATATATTATTAGATTTGCTTATGACAAAATATCAAGTGAGGTTTGCACAAACATAAAGTTGCAACGAAGTACGTTAGACTCATTCAGGTCATCTACTACAATATTGTGACTAGTTACCGAACAATTGATGGAGACACGGGTGACTTTTTAATTAGAATATGACTACATCAAGGATCAGGTTTGAGCTGTTACTTTTTTGCTTTTGTGATGGATAAGGTCACAAGGGACATACAAGCGGATATGCCTTGGTGTATGTTTTTTTGGATGATGTAGTGCTAGTTAATGAAAGCAAGATATGATTAAATAAAAATTTGGAGTTATAGCGGGAGGCTCTAGAATCCAAAGGTTTTAGACTCAATAGAACTAATATCGAATATATAGGATTTGACTTCAGCACTACTACACATGAGAAATGAGATGTTAGTTTGGAAGGTCAAATAGTGTCCAGGAAGGATGCCTCTCGATATTTAGGATCAATGCAGAGTCGGGGATATTGTTGAAGATGTTAGTCATAGAATGAAAACAGGTGGATGATGTGGCACCAACCACCAAGCATTTGTTGTTCTATATGACAAGAGGGTATCATAGAAGCTAGAAGTCAAGTTTTATAGGACGACGATTAGACCTACTATGTTTTATGGTGCCGAGTGTTGGCCTACAAAAGACATTTTAAACAATAACTGTTGCAGAAATACGTATGTTGCATTGGATTTGTGGTCATATAAAAAGGGATTAGGTCCAGAACGATGGTAGATGTGATAGGGTAGGGGTAGCATCAATTGAAAAAAACTTTTCCAACAACGGTTGAGCTGGTTTGGACATATTCAATGGAGACCTCCAGAGGCACCGATACATAGCGGGTTCCTAAGGCGTGATAGCATTGGGAAGGGAGACAAGGGAAGACCGAAGTTGACATGTAAAGGACGGTAAAAGAAGCAGTGTTATTAAAACTACGTTTAAACTTTAAAACTCTAATTAGAGGTTGAAACCACGTTTGGCATTTTGGCGTTATGAATTGTAGAACGCAATGTTTCATGCGTTTTGGACCATTAGCTATTTTTGGGCCCAGTCTGTTAGTTACTTTTGGGTCCAATCCGGCTCATGGGTGAAGTTTTGGTAAGCCAATAACCTCCCTATTTTGGTATTTAACTTCATGTTATTGTCTGAAATTATGATATATTGGTATTTTTCCTATGTTGTTTTAAACTACGTTTAAACAAAAGTTTAAACGTTTAAAAGTCAAAACTTCACCCATGAGGGTTTTGACGTTTTATCATTTTAATAACATTGAAAAGGAGACTTGAAACTTTGAAAGGATGGGATATATCCAAAGATTTAGCCTTGGAATATCCCCAAATATTTAGCCTTGAATAGGAGTGCATGGAAAACAATTATCCATGTGCCTGGACCTTGACTTGTGGTTTATGTTGACTTATGGTTTATGTTGGGTTTTAACTCTAGCCTACCCCAACTTGCTTGGGATTAAAATGCTTTGTTTTTTCTAGGGCCTAGCAATGCAAAGTAGATTTCTTTAACATGATGAATCAAAATTTTCTTTGACATGATTAATCTCTCTCAAACTAATCCACTGGACAATATTTGCCTATGTAGAAACTAGAAACATAGATATCACACAAAAGGTTTAAAAACAACTGGGACCATGAAGGATATCACCCAACCTTGGAGCCAATCATAAGCACGAATTTTACAGTAGATTTTTTTTTGTTTAGACCTCATTTCACACCAAATGGTTGGCAGTTGGCACAAGTCAAGTGGTATTAAGAATATCTCTAATGAACAGGTGATACGTTATCAGATTTTACAAAACCAGGAAGGAACTACTCCTCAGCCCTTGCCAAAATATCATGATTCCCACAATCAACCTAAGGCCAAATTTTATAGTATCTTTCTTTTTTTCTTTAGTCCTTGTCTCAGCAATTTTTGGCATGAAAATATTATGTTTGAGATAACAAGCATTATATGCTACTGTAGTCACCCAAAAATACCAATATGGAGCAAACAACCGGTACTATACTTGGGCCATATGGCGATTTTTTTTTCTCGAACATGAATGAGCTGCGTATCATTATATTAATGAAGCACATGGCAAATTTAATTCTGGTAATTTATTTGTTAGATGTAATCGAGTGTGGTCATAAATCTACATCAACCTTAGTGATGATTCAACACAACCGTTAACCAATCTGAGGCAAAGATACAAATTACCTCTTCGATATAATGCCTGTGCCCAGTTTTTCTAGAATCTAGCATGAATAAGCTGTTGCCTGGTGACTTCTTTTACCACCGGTACTTTTTTTTTAGATAATGGAAAAATCATCCGACCTTGGCCTCAAATGAGGTTACGGCCATTTATTACAAGGGACGGAAGCATATTGCCAAAACTCCTCCTATGACCACTTCAGAGAACCCCAACTAGCCAAATTAAAGAACTTCAGCTATCGAACCACAACTACTACATATTTAAACGCAACGCAGACCCCCATCCAAAATTGCTAAAGAACTGTAGTAGCACCCTCTCCACATTACGACATGAAGACTTTATTAACTCTTGGTCCTCCCTTCTAGGCTGAAGCTGAGACCAGAAGCGGCACCAATATGTTGCCCTGAAGGTTACCTGCACACATGATTTAGGAGATGAATTATTGAACACCACATCATTTCTACTTAACCAAATAGCCCAACAAATTGCCGATGCAACGGTTAATAGTAAGTTTCGAACTCTGGGAAGCCTCCCGCTCGCCCAAACCCCAAACAAATCATTAACATCCCGAGGAGGTCTCAACCCCGTGCTTATCTGAATCAACCGCCAAATGAATGACGCATACAAACAACTGAAAAATAGGTGCTTTATTGTCTCCGGTCTACTACAAAAGCAACATATCTTATTACCATTCCAATGCCTCCTAGCCAAGTTATCCTTTGTTAATGTTACCCCTCTTTTGAGGTACCACATAAAAATCTTAATTTTCAGAGGAATCCTAAGTTTCCAAAGGTCCTTATTATGCACCCCCAACCCATTGTTAAGAGATGCCAGATACAGAGACTTAACCGTAAACATCCCGTTGGCGGTCAAGTTCCATCTGAACAAGTCCCTGTTTGAATTCAAATCGGTATGCGCAACAAGTGAGACCAATTGAACCCATTGGTCCCTCAATTGTTGAGCCAAACCCCTCCGAAAGGATATATTTAAGGGCACCGTGGAGAACACACAGGCAACAGTAGAGTTCTTCCTCCTCGCTAGGTTATAAAGAGACGGAAAACGAAGTTTTAACGTTCCCGACCCGAGCCAATCATCCTCCCAGAAACGCACCTGGGACCCATCATGAATCACAAAGGTTCCTTTACTAATGAATGTGTCCTTAACTTTCATAAGACCACTCCAGAAGTGTGAATCAGTGGCCCTACGCTGCGCCTGGGATAAGGTTCGATTGGCCAGATATTTACGTCTCAATAATGATTGCCACATCCCTTCTTCATTGAGAAGTTTATACAACCATTTGCTTAAGAGGCATTTATTTTGAACCTCTAAATTCAAAATGCCTAGCCCGCCAACCTCCTTAGGTTGACAAATTACATCCCATTTGGCCAGCCTATATTTTTTCTTATGACCCTCCCCTTGCCAGAAAAAACACGATCTGAAATAATCTATCTTCTCCAGCACACCTTTTGGTACCTCAAAGAAAGACATCATAAACATCGCTAGACTGGTCAACACAGAATTAATTAATACGAGCCGCCCTCCTACTGACATAAGTTTTCCTTTCCAGCTGCTGAGCTTTTTCTCGAATTTGGCCTCCACTGTTTTCCACTCACCAATTGTCAATCGACGGTGGTGCATAGGAATCCCAAGATATCTGAAGGGCAGCCCACCAGAACTGCAACCAAACAGCCGTGTGTACCTCCCTTCATCCTCTTTTGCCTTCCCATAACAGAATATCTCACTCTTGTGAAAGTTTATTTTAAGACCAGATAACTGCTCAAAGGCACATAATATGAGCTTCATATTCGTTGCCTTTTCCAGATCGTGATCCATAAACAAAATTGTATCATCGGCGTATTGCAGAATGGATAGCCCCCCATCTACCAAATGCGGCACCAAGCCCTTGATCTGGCCATTTTCCTTTGCTCTATTAATCAGGGTAGCAAGCATGTCCACTACCAAGTTAAAGAGAATAGGAGACAGCGGATCGCCCTGCCTCACCCCTCTATGGGTCTGGAAAAAAGGACCCATGTGATCATTAACTCTAACCGCAACATGGCCCCCCTTCATGAAAGACTCGATCCACCTACACCAGGTACTTGAAAAACCTTTCATACGAAGGGATTGTTGAACAAAGCTCCACTTCACCTTATCATAAGCTTTCTCGAAGTCGATTTTGAAAATGACCCCATCCCTTTTCTTCGTATGTAGCTCATGAATAGTCTCATGTAAGACCACCACCCCCTCCATGATATTTCTTCCTGGCAGGAACGCAGTCTGCAGGGGACTGATTACATTCTGCGCAACCTCCGTGATCCTCTTAGTCGCCACCTTTGTGAAGAATTTGAAACTGACATTTAGGAGACAAATTGGTCGGTATTGTTGAACCGAGATTGCCTCCCGAGTCTTAGGAAGCAAAATGATAGTCCCAAAGTTAAGACTATACAAAGGGAGATTTCCTGAGTGGAACTCACGAAACAAAGCCATAAGATCATCTTTAATAACATCCCAACAGATTTGATAAAATTCCGCCGGGAATCCATCAGGACCTGGAGCCTTGTTATGTTCCATACTAAAAACCACCGCTTTTACTTCATCTTCAGAAAATGGCTGGGTGAGCTTCTCGTTCTCAACTTGAGTAACTTGTATTATATCATCTCTAAGATCCTCATCCAGACTAAAAGACGTGTTTTCTGGGGGGCCAAAGAGATTTTTATAATAACCAGTTATATGACTCTTTAATTCTTTCTCGTCGTATAACATACGAGCTCCATCCGTCATCTGGAAGATGCGATTCTTCCTGAATTTTCCATTGGCTATCATCTGAAAATATTTAGTATTACTATCCCCCTCCAGGAGCTCCTTGACCTTCGCTCTTTGATACCACTTTATTTCCTCCTCCCGGAGTAGCTGAGCAAGCCTGTTCTGTAAGTAGTTGCGCAGATCCAACTCCGAAGTACTCAACAGAACTACTTCAGCTCTCTTATCTAAATCATCAAGCTTAGCTATGATCTCCTTTTTTTCCTTTTTCAACAACCCCGAAGTGTGCATTGCCCAACCCCTTAAGTGTTGGCGCACCTTCCTAATCCTGGCTTGCCATTTCTCCAAAGGAGTAGAACCACTTGTCTCATTTACCCAAATATCTTTTACCATATCCACAAAACCATCCCTCAGAAACCAGCCTAGTTCTAACTTGAACGGAGGAATTGTATGGGCGGTTACAACACCTGTGCTAAGAAGCAGAGGAGTATGATCGGATATATTTCTCGACAAGGCATGTACCGAAGCTCTAGGGTATTTTCCCTCCCATTCTGTAGCTACCAAAATCCGATCCAACTTCTCATAAGTCGGAATATCCCTAGTATTAGCCCAGGTGTACCTTCGCCCCGACATCTGCAATTCTCTTAGATCAAGACCATCAATTACCGCATTGAAAAGGAACGGCCAACGATGATCAAATCTATCATTATTTTTCTCAGATGGAGATCGTAAAATATTAAAGTCTCCCCCAATGAGAATAGGTAAAGTTTCTGTATTGCTCACACGGACTAGCTCAGAAAGGAATTCTTGTTTGAAGCAGTCCTGGGCAGGGCCATACACCGAGACAAGAGCCCATTTAAAACCATCTGCTTTATCAAGCAAATTAAACTTAATAAAGAAATCCCCTTCCGTGATGGCACCAACATCAAAGACATCAGCGTCAATTCCTAACAACATCCCCCCAGATCTACCATGAGGTTCTTTGCAATGCCAGATAAAATTTTTCCCAGCACACAAATTCCTTAGTAGATGATCTGGGAAGGATTTGCGGCCTGTTTCAGAGAGGGCAATAAAATTGAGACCATGTTCTTTGGTCAGATCCGAAATGTATCTAAGTTTTTTCAAATCCTTGAACCCATTGCTGTTCCAAAAGATTCCTTTCATTGGTAAACAATTAATTAATAATCAAGCCCGACCTTTTTTCTTAGAACACAACGAACCCTGACTAGATGGTTTTGTACAGACTGACTTAATCAGCCCATCAGTGCCATCCGTCTCTTCATGCATAATATCCCCACACAAATGATTTAAAATGAAATGATCAAACTCTTCGTCCTCTACTACTCCCTTTCCCATAAAATCAGATAAATCAGCCTCGTTCTTACCCACTAGCTGATCCTGAACTCTATTAATCTCTAATTTTTTCAACTGACCAATAGAGGAAGCAACTGAACTAGGATTAGAACCCGCTAAAATGCCAATATTTTTAAAAGAATCCAGAATATAATTATCGGGTAAACTAATAAAGGAAACATTGTTACCTTTAGTCGGCTGATCGTCCAGGTTGTATCCCGCTTTCAGCCGAATTGCTCGAACTAGCGAGTCTTCACTCACCGAATCAGAGCGGCGCGAGCTACGACGCAGTGCATGCACTTTTCCTGTCAACGCCTCCGGGATACTGCCCAACTTTTCAATACTAACAGCATTGACCGAGAGACAGGTACCCTGAGATTGATCCAGATCCAGCTGTGTAGGGCCAGCGCACACCGATTTCCCACTGGTCGTGTTGCTGTTCAGCATAGAATCCGACACCTTATTAACTGCCCCTGCTGAATCCTTTGATGTTCCCTTCAAGCTCGCCCCCTTATTCCCTCTTTCACCTATATTGTGATCCTTGTTTTGATCCTGAAATTCATCATCATCATTATCCCCGATATGATCCATATCCATCGGCAAAGGCTGGTCACCTTCAGCTGCTGACTCCACCCTGAATTTCAGTTCATATAAGTAGTCTCCAATTACCACATCAACTACTTGCGGAATCAAATTCGGGTCAAGCACGGCCACCTTCAGCCTTGCCCTGTCAAACTTCCGAGTAAACAACATATCCACCTCTTTTGAGATGCCTAGCATAGAACCAACCGCCCAGATTACCGAGTACTCTCTAAGTTCCTTAGGTAAACCAGTGAACTGCACCCAAGCCTTAGGCATCTCATATTTTATTTCCTCTCCAAACCCCTCTTCCTTGACAAGCATCTGTGCACCAAATTTTGTATGAACAGTTCCCCACTCGATCATACGGTGAAGTTCACCCCTGGAAGGGAAACACGTCGAGAACACATTGTTCCCCACACACTTCACACACCAGTCCCAATCAGCAGCCACCAACCTTTTAAGCTCATTCAAAATCTGCTCTTCATTCATGGAACCCTCCACAATAGACACTGTACCATTGCAGCCACCTTGCCTCTGCTTTACTGGAATGGGTTGGGGTATAAAGTAAAACCCCAATCCCTCCACCGCATACCCGCAAGGTATTGCAAAAGTTTTGCAGGCACGAACCACCGGACATTTCGAAGTTAAGTGAGTTTTGACATCACAAATTTCACAAAATAGCTCAATATTACAGTCACTCAACTGATGACCTTTATTTTTGCACCTGAAACAAAACGGCACTTTCTCTTTTGAACTTGAAATCACAGAAGAACCCACCTTGTCATCCAAGTGGGTTGGAGTAGACAATTCTTTGATGGTCTCCAACTTTGAACTGTGTTGGGACCCAATATTCGGACCTGCTGGATTCCCCCTCGAGTTCTGAATGTGCTGGCTCTTCCCCACAGACTGCTGCAGCAAGGAAACAATCTGTTCCATGGTACTATCTGGAACAGGCCAGACAACGCTACCGTTGCCAATTGATGTTGTAATTGCCTGTTGGAGCAAGTCCACAGCGTTTGATACTTGAGGAGTCACCGAAGAAGCCCCTGAACCTCCCAGACCCTGTCCAGCGACCATCACAGAGGAAGCCCCTCCATTTGAAAACCTGCTGTGAACACCTCCGCCCCTAGACTGGGTTGGCAAAGTACGACCACCATAGAACCGGCCTCCGGCAGAAGCACCTCTTCCACCACGCCACGCTCCAGCACGGCCCTGTCCACCTCCCCGACGTCCAAAAGGACGGCCTCCGCCACCATAACCAGGATGGAACACTGGTTGGGATCCACCGCGTCCAAAGTCAGTGTTCAGTCCCATACCAGCGACATATCCTCCCGTGCCCCCAAGCTGCTGCTGACCGGTGGAAAAACCTCCAGCGCCCTCGGACTGATGCTGGCCGCGACTGCCTCCACGCCCTCCAGTATCACCAACCGGCGCCATTGCGTTCCTTACAGCCTCGACGAAGGTGCCAGGAGCCACACCCCGGGAGGAAATGTGAACCGCCCTGGCAGCAGAAGAACTGGTGCCTGAGCGGGAGAACAAGGAAGCCAGCCCAGCAGTTGGCCTATAAGGAATCCTAGGACTGAGAATCATATGTTGGGCCCTCCCATTCCAACGGGGACAAGCACTAATTAAGCCAACATTCCTTGATTCCAGCACAGGATCCGCATGAGAATCCCAGAATATCGCCTGACTTGCATCCATACCAAAATCATTCAAATTCAAACCATCAGCTAACCGCTCCGCTGATACCGCTCCCATTGAAGACGTCTTCTTCAACCTTTGGCCGTGGCACCTTCCAGGGGAGCAGCGCCATTGCGCTTTTTCTAGTGCATGTCCAACTGTGAACTCCGGCGAACGTCGTGGCGACGGCAATTTGCCCTGCCATGGCTTCACCTTATTCCTAGAAGAAGTGCTCGGACTAGGAGAATGCAAGCATGTACTCAACGTCGGTCCTGGTCCCGACCTGCATACACCGCCGACTACCTCTCCTACCTGTTCGAGAGCTTCATTCCAAATAGATTTTGGTGGCGCGGAACTGCAGTCAATTAGCTTGCCGTCAACACAGGACAGAGACCCGTTCACGAAAACAGAGAGCCGACCACCCTCAGGTGTCCGTCCGCTATTTGCCGAACCGGCCAGATCACCAACCTCCTGATCCAGCTGAACCTGACAATCAGCAACCTCCGCCAGTGGGCGGACGACCACCGCATCGGTGGGCGCCAGCGTCTTTCGACGACGACCCTTCCGAGCGTACGTGGCCAAGCAACGTCGCTGCATAGCGCAGAGAACGAACGAACAACCACTGGCGGGAGACCGGCCTAGATGGCCGCCTCCCACCTCTGGTGTCCCACTCCGCCGAGACAGGGGGAAGAGCACTTACCGGGTTACGCCGCGCGCCTAGCCGGGACGTCCACGCGGCCTAGACCGCCTTGCCGTGGTCACCGCAGAGAAGAAACTCGAGCGCCAGGGTCCACCGCGGCCTGCGATGCTCTCTGATGAGCAGCGGGAAGTTGCGGCGTGCGAAGCGACCGGCCCAGCAGTTGAGCACGGCGTCGACGGCGTCCGCGTCGGCACGAGGCAGCGCGAGCAAGCGCGCGACGACCTCCACCACCGGTACTAAAGTGTTAATCTTACACTTGGCCATTTGTGTGGAACGAGATAGCACTAGCACTTGTAGTTATTCTAAATCCCAAAGAGTGAAGTCTATTCTTGGTGTATGCCTATCCAGTCCTTGGTCCAATCATATTGTGGAAAAGAAGGGTTACTGATACAATTTTAGCTCCAACAGTCAAATCTCAATCCTACTTTGTGATACAGTAACTAAACTAAACAGCCAAATTGGGTCTGTATCTTGTTAAATTTGCTCACAGCGTGATGCATGTTATGCTTTTATGTTTCTCCTAATTTTGATATAATTTTATTCTTAATATATTCCTGTAGGTAACAGTTATCGTGACATAATGCATTGCAATAAGAAGCCATTTTATCTGAAAAGTAACGGTCCTGATTCTAGTACCATGGACGCATATCTTATGCATGCTGTGAGCTTTACTATCTCTTTGTGGTCATATTATTCTTGAACCTCTTAATGCTTCTGACTAATCTGTAAAGCATACTACTTCTGCAGTTGAATCATGTGCATAGGACGCGAGATGTTGTAATTAGAAATGACGCAAAGCTTAGGAATGACACTGACAGAGATATTACGGATGATAAGACATACCTTGATCAGGGTTTTACACGCCCGAAGGTATATCACATCAATAATAATGAAATGTTGAGCACATGTTCTGTTGCCAAGGATACATTAACTGAGATTGCACTACCAGAAAATTGAAGTTCTTTTAGTGTGTTATCCTGCATTTGTTTTGCAATATTTTCTTTGTGATGTGTGTTGGCAAGAAGAAAAAGATATAATTATGCGAGGTGGATAGAGTTATAAGAACACAGTAAGCTGTCTCCACAAGTCCACAGTTGATCCTTGCACTTGCACATGTACTCCACTGTTAACCATTTCAAATTTTGATTACTTTTCTACAGTTGGGATATCTGAAAATTTATACATGTGGATTTGTCTTAAAGTTTCATAACAAACTGTATTTGCTATACTTTATAAATATATTACAACAAATATTAGTAGTCAAGGTTTTGTTTTGCGGACCATCAACCATGTCAATGTCGAAAATGTTGCTTATTTTTGACTGGATTGAGTATTTCAGTCCTATTTTCTCATGGAATTGTCATTAAGTAAACTTAGCTAGCATGCTATCGATTTGGTACTTTGGTGGGGTGGGGTCGTATATAGCATGTGTCATTTCCTGTACCATAAATCCACTTTTTAAGATGCATTCGTATTAATCCTGTTTTCTTTTATCTAAATATATTTTTAGGTTCTTTTTTTGTTGCCTCTCAAAAGTTTTGCACGGCGCATTGTGAAGAGATTGATCCAGCTTTCCCCATTGCCACAAAAGGTAAGTTTTCATTTTAAATTTTCAATTATCCCTATACATACATTTGATCCTGTTTTTTGCTGATACAATAGCTGATAGGGTTATGTGCAGATATAACCATATCAATTGCTCGCTTTGTATTTCTAGTGCTAAGTGATATATTTCTCTTTTCTCTAGGATAGTGCCATGGGACAATTTAAAAAGGAGTTTGGTGAATCAGATGACGAGGGGATACCTGAACATAGCACAAAACCTGCAGACTTTGACCTCCTTTTTGCCGGAGACATTGATGACCACTTTGTTTTTGGCGTAAAGTTAACAAAGTGAGTATTCTATGTAATTGTTTAATATTTACTCCATCCCATATTCCCATTTTGAGTTTCAATCAGCAGCCTTTTTCTTTGTCCTTTGTTGGAAACCCCCTCATGTCATAATCTTATTTTCATCATTACAATGTTCAGTAGTCATCCATTTGCATGGACATCACTGAATCTTTACCTTCTACATAACAGCCATATGTGATATGTCACATGCTTGTCTTTATCTTTTGCAACGGTTTGATAATTTGTCTTCTATTTTCAGAATTTGGCATTTAAATTCAATTGTCCTCATTTGTGAAACTCACTTTTCAAAATAATTTGATTCAAAAAATCTTTGCTAAGTAATGCATCAGGTGTTATGGCATTTTAAATTGATATTGGTTATGGAACAAAAGTTATTTCACATTCTTTGTAATTTAATGATGCCGTCTGTTCTAGTCTATAATAGTTGTGACGCCCTAAATTTAAAACTGTTAGCTTATGATACTCATTTGAGTGGAAGGTAGCATACTCTGTTTCTTCCTACACAGCTACACACATGATTTAAGGTCGAGCTTCGTAAACTTAGAGCAACAATTAATCTGCCATGTAGATAAGAGTTATTAAGAAAAAAAACATTGGATTCATATTTACATGTTTTTTTCTTATGAACGTGCTATTACCATTATCAACGATATATTACAAGAGAAAATAATGCTCAAAGTTTAGTTTGGAGGTTGCAACAGCCAAGTCACACCATGCCTTGCTTTTTGACTTATGTACTTTTTAAAACCAAAATATAGCTTTCAGAAACAGATAAGCTAGTCTTGAGGCTGTATGCTCTAATTTCTAGCACATTGATTACCAAGAACATCTAAATAGTTGATGTTTGAACTAATGTTTCTGCAGGAAATCTATTAAGCTGTACAGTAACTTCTATTCTTCTGATATAATAGTTGCATCTCCTTTAGCGCTGAAACGCGTAAGTATATTTTTTTTCAAAAACAAGTTTTCTTCATAACCTGCTGTACTCATGTTCTGCAGTTGTACATTACTCTTATTCTGGGTACACCTTGTATGCTATTGTCTTATTGATCTAGAATTTTATGTACTCCTGAAAAGTATATGGAAATTGCTAGAATACTTTTAGAATATGGATAAGACATCGGTGGTGGTTAGCCAGTAGTATTGTGGGGGAGATCCAGGTGGGAACAGCTGTATTCCAGCAAGAATCTGGTGTTTTTTTTGTGGTTTTGCAATCATGCTTAGTAGAATGCAGTGGAAAGTGTGCAGATAATGGCATAGTGCTGCTGGCAGAACTTGTTAGGCCATGTGATTTATTTGGATATGGGTACAGGTAAATGTAAATGGCACTACACTTCTAGCGTTATGTGGCTTTGAGAAGTAGCAACCACTGTAGGACAGGATCCTTGGGAAAATGCTGGTTGAGGAAAATGCATTGAGAAAGCCTTCATGGTGATTACTGATTAGATGTTGGATTGGACAATCTAAACTATGGCACCTGTCTGCTTGGATGAACTAAACAGTATTATCGAAAACAATAAATAACGTCATCAAGATTTAGGCATTTCATTCAAGCATGATTGAGATTTGTCTGATATACTGAACTTTGATGGGGGTATAAAACACCGAAACCAAGCCATTTCAGCATATCCCTGCTATGATTTTGTCAATCTTCATCTTTTTCCTTGCTATGATATTGTTAAACGTCAATTTCTTGCAACTCAGCATATAACTTTGCTTTCTAATCAATTACATCAAACTGAACTTTTGGAACATGTATATTGTTATGGAGTTCTATTGTTTATGCTTTTTTGTTATCAGAAAATTGATGGAGGAGGACATGACAAGAAGGATTTTGATTTCCTATCTTCAATTGAAGTTAGTTCCTTCGATCCTTATGATCTATTCACTACCTCATTAGGCTGTCTCCAGCAATGTCCTCTATATACATTCTCTATATCCGTCCTTTACAGTTTCTTCTAAAAGATTTCATCCTCTATATCTCCTTCCTCTCCAACAACGTTCTCTAAATCACGTCCTCTATACTCAAATATCTATATTAGAGACATTTTTTATTTTTATTTTTTGTACATACGTATTTGTCATAATCTCAAATGTATTGTACATATTTTAGTTTTGTTAAACCGGTTATTTAAAGTATTCAAATGGATAGAGGACTGTTTAGAGAAACTCTATATATAGAGAATCCAGCAGCGTTCTCTAAATTTAGAGGACCGTTTAGAGGACGCTGCTAGAGAGCGTAGAGGACCATTTGATCCTCTATATTTAGGGTACAGAACCCTTTAGGGTTCCTTGCTGGAGCTAGCCTTACTAAATACAAGTCTTTTTGTTAAACCATAAATAATATGTCGACAATCCGCATTCACATGAAAAAAATGTATGAATTATATCTTTCACCTAAAGTACTCCAGAATAGTGTATGTTGCAGGTTGCTTATGTATTAGTCTACCTGAACAAGAACTAATTCAAAATTTTGTATCTCAACATAGACTTGTACTTGAATGGAACGGAGTGCATTTTTCTTCTGTTTCTCCTTTTTCTTGTTTACTTATTTCTAAAATTGTTTGAATGCAGATAGTGGTTGTTGATCATGCGGATGTGATGTCTATGCAGGTAAACTTCAAGGTTTATGTTAGACTATGTGATTAGGCTGACCATGCCTGCCATATGTGCTGATCATGGCTGCCATATGTGCCTTGGTGTTTATGGTAGTTGATCATAGATTAGGCAAAGATCTCCATTGATTGGGTGCTTTAGATTACAAGGATCTCCATTGATTGGGTGCTTTCTATAAACCTTAGACGACCCTTGTTTATATATTTACAACACTGGTACCTCTACCATTAATCCAACATCTGATAGCTCATATTCTATCAGCTTATATATTTTTCTACTTATATTTGGTTTTATACCTTTTGGTACAAATGACAGTTTATGCATGGATGTAGAACTGGGACCATCTGGAGGCTGTGTTTGAACAACTTAATCAGTTGCCATCAAAAGAACATGGAACCAATGTGATGCGAATTAGGCCGTGGTAATTCTGTTTCCTTGATTATTTTTTATGTTCATGCTCTGATAACATCAACTTTCTGTGTTATGGACAGTCAATTTGTCAAGGACGCCAAATCCCCGACTGGCCGGACCCCGGCTACGTAACTCGTAGCCGCTGTCCGTCACGCCGGCGAGGTTATACCCCTCAGCCGTCGGTTTGTAGAGAAGAGAGGGAGATTAGGACTGAATTATTGCTTATCCCAAATGATGTCTCGTACATGCTTATATAGCCACAGAGGGGGCAGCTATAAGGAAATAACTAACAAGGAAACAACTAGTAAGGAAATAACTAACAAGGAAACAACTCACAAGGAAATAACTCACAAGGAAATAACTAACAAGGAAACGACTAATAAGGAAATAACTAACACAGGAAACAATTGATTAGGTGGCTAACTTTCCTTCTAGCCACTTGCCTTCCCTTCCTGTGTCCTGGCTGCGTGCTCTGTTCCCCTGCGCACATCACGCGCGCGCCTGGCGTATGTGCGCCCGCACATCACATCTCTCCCGCCGTCGAAGACCAGCTCGTCCTCGAGCTGGAAATCAGGGAAGCGAGCGCGAAAGTCGTCGTAGTCCTCCCAGCTTGCTGACGCAGCTGGCTCACCTTGCCACTGGACCAATAGCTGGCGAATCCCACGAGCCAGGCGCCCGGCTGTGACCCCTGCTGGCACGGGCACCACAGCGCCGTTGTGCGTGGGGGGTAATGCCGGGGGTGTTGCTGGTGGTGTGCCGACGAACTTCTTGAGCACTCCAACATGGAACACATCATGGAGGCGGGCCCCTGGCGGAAGCTCGAGCCGGACAGCCACGGCGTTGATGATCTCCAGGACGCGATACGGTCCAACGAACCGTGGCTTGAGCTTGCCGGTGGAGGTCCGTGGTAGTGATGCTGCCGGGCGTTGCCGGAGTCGTAGTAGTGCCCAGTCCCCAACTTGGTACTCCACCGGACGATGGTGTTGATCATAGACACGCTTTTGGACCGCTTGGGCCTGTTCGAGGCGGTAGCGGACGTCGGCAAGAAAAGCCGTGCGGTCCTCCATCTCCAGTGCAACAGCTGCCACACGCGTCTCACCAGGCTCATAAGAGCGGATGGAGGGCGGGTCGCGGCCATAGACCACGCGGAACGACGTCTCCCGGAGCGACGATTGGAAAGCCGTGTTGTAGGTGTATTCGGCCCACGGAAGCCAGCGAAGCCACTGCCGAGGACGATCGCCTGTGAAACAACGGAGGTACATGACGATTACCCTGTTGGCGGCCTCCGTCTGTCCATCCGTTTGCGGGTGAAAAGCCGACGACATGAAGAGCTTGGTGCCAGTGAGCCGCATGAGCTCGGTCCAGAATGTCGACGTGAACACCGGGTTGCGGTCCGAGACGATGGATTGCGGCACACCATGAAGGCGGACGATGTCGCTGAAGAATGCTTGGGCGACAGACTCGGCGGTGTAGGGGTGTGCTAACGGGATGAAGTGGCAGTACTTGCTGAAGCGGTCGACGACGGAGAGGATTACTGTCTTGCCCTGCACCCGGGGGAGTGCTTCAATGAAATCGATGCCGATGTCGGCCCACACGCTGGACGGAATGGGCAGTGGCTGGAGCAGCCCGGCCGGCCTCAGGTGGTCAGTCTTGTACCTCTGACATGTGGCGCACGCCTTCACAAAGTCCTGCACCACACGACGCATGTTGGGGAAATGAAAATCACGCCGCAGGCGGTGCAGCGTGCGATGAACGCCTTCATGGCCGTCGTCGTGGACCGCGACCAGGATTTCCTGAAGTAGTGGCGATGCTGGCGGGATGTAGAGGCGCCCCTCCAGGGCGACCATGCCGTCGGTGATGGACCACGGCGCCGTGCGGGTCCCCGCCCGGAGCTCATCGTGGACGGCTACCAGCGCCGGGTCGGTAGCCTGGGCATGGCGGAGGCGCTCGATGAAGTCGAACCGGGGCGCTGAGATGGCCAGCAGCTCTCCTTCCTCGTTGTCGCGGCGGGATAGGGCGTCGGCGACAGTATTCGTGGCCCCGGAGCGGTACTCCACTGTGAAATCGAAGCCCAAGAGCTTGCCGACCCAGTGGTGCTGCGGAATCGTGGCGAGGCGCTGGTCGAGGAGGTATTTCAAGGTGTAGTGGTCCGTCTTGACGAGGAAGCGGCGCCCCCATAGGTATGGCCTCCAATGCCGAACCGCCTGGACCATGCCAATGAGCTCTCGCTCGTAGGCGGCCAGCGCGCGGTGGCGCGGCGCTACTGGCCGGCTGAAGTATGCCACCGGGTGTCCCTCCTGGACTAGGACCGCCCCAAAGCCGATGGTTGACGCGTCACATTCGACGACGAACAGCTTGGCGAAGTCGGGCATGGCGAGGACTGGTGCCGAAGTGACCGCCGCCTTGAGCGCGGAGAACGCCGTGGCCGCTGCATCATCCCAAGTGAAACCGTCCTTCTTGAGCAACGCCGTCAGGGGCGCGGCCACCGTGCCATGGTTATGTACGAACTTGCGGTAGTACCCCGCGAGGCCGAGGAAGCCACGGACGGCACGGGCGGATCGTGGCGTCGGCCAATCATGGATGGCTTGCACCTTGACGGGATCCATGGCGACGCCCGCCGCAGAGATAACGTGGCCGAGGTAGGCGACGGCGGAGACCCCGAAGGAACATTTGGTGCGCTTGACGAAGAGCTGGTGACGGCGCAGTTCTTCCAGGACAGCACGCAGGTGCCGGAGGTGATCTGCCCAAGTCCTGCTGTAGATCAAAATATCGTCAAAAAATACGAGGACGAAGCGACGGAGGAACGGCCTCAGGACGTCGTTCATGAGGGCTTGGAATGTGGCCGGCGCGTTGCAGAGTCCGAACGCCATGACCAGGAACTCATATAGGCCGTCATGCGTGCGGAACGCCGTCTTGTGGATGTCCTCGGGTCGCATGCGGACCTGGTGGTATCCCGACCGTAGGTCGAGCTTGGAGAAAAATTTGGCGCCGTTGAGCTCATCCAATAGCTCATCCACCACCGGGATCGGGAAGGCGTCCTTGACCGTCATGGCGTTCAGGGCCCGGTAGTCGACGCAGAAGCGCCAGGATACATCGGCCTTCTTGACAAGGAGGACCGGCGACGAAAACGGGGAGTCGCTGCGTCGGACGATCCCTTGTTCCATCATGGCTGCACACTGCCGCTCCAACTCATCTTTGTGGGCAGCTGGGTACCGATAGGGGCGCACGGCGACCGGCTGTGCATCGGGCTTCAACAGGATGCGGTGATCATGTGCGCGCTTGGGGGGCAGTCCCGTTGGAGTGGCGAAGACCCTTGCAAACGCTCCGAGGAGAGCATCCAAGAGCGATTCTTCAGCGGACAAGGCGCACACCGCCGGGCCCGACGTCGTGGATAGGCCCGCCCATGAGATGGTGCGGCCCCCTCGCTGGAAGGACATGCGCCTGTTGGCCAGGTCCCAGACAATGGGTCCCAACGCGCCGAGCCATTTGGTGCCGAGGACGATGTCGTACCCGGCCAAGGGCATGACGAACAGCTCCGCCGGGAACGCAGCACCAGCGATGATTAGTGGGGCTTTGCGGATGACGCCGGCGCAGGTGATCTTCTCACCATTAGCCACCATGGCCGTTAGGCGGGGACGTTGTTGGAGCGGAAGACCCGTTCGCCGAGCGGCTTCTTCGGAGATGAAATTGTGGGTGCTGCCGGAGTCGAGGAGGGCTACGAGCTGAGCGGCCCCTAGTGTGACCGCGAGCTGCGTGGTGTCCGTCATGGACACCCCAGCCACCGCCTGCAGCGAGAAGCAGGGGGCGTCCCTGTCCCCATCGTCGGTGACGGGTTCGGTGTCATCAATCTCCACCCCGTCCACGAAGAAAATCCGCTTGCAAAACCTGTTATGGCCACGAGAATACTTTTCGTCACAGTTAAAACAAAGGCCAAGGCGACGTCGTTCCGCCTGCTCCGCCGTAGAGAGGCGCCGCTGGTTGCCCTCGCGTCGTCCCTGGTCGTTACCCGCCGGCAGGTTTGGAAGAGCCAGCTGCTGGGGTGGCGCGGCCGGAGCGGTTCGAGGCGGCGGTGGCGGAAGTAGACCGCGCGCTCCCTGTCGTACCAGCGGTCGCTCGAGCTCCATGAGCTCCACTTGCCGCGCCAGGCTCATCGCAGCGGCGAGCGTGGTCGGATTATGGATGCGCACCGCATGACTGAGAGGCGGGAGGAGGCCTCCGGTGAAGAGTTGCACTCGTTGAGCTTCGTCCAGCCGACCGGCACGGGGCAGGAGCGTCTGGAAACGATTAGAGTACTCCTCCACAGATCCGGTGCGTCGGCATTCCGAAAGTTCGAACAACGGCGCGGAACGGAGTGGAGGTCCGAACCTCTCATTCAGGAAGTCTTTGAATCGACCCCATGACGGGGCACCATCATCTTCTTCAAGCTGGTTGTACCACAGCTGCGCGACGTCGTCCAGATGGTATGATGCCATCCGAACACGTTCCTCCCCCAAGGTGCGGTGATGCCGGAAGTATGACTCACATTTGTTGATGAACAGCATCGGATCGACGGAGCCGTCGAAGCGGGGGAAGTCCCACTTGCGGTGCTGGAGGTACGGATCGTGGTCGCGCTGCCCCTCGGGTCGCCGACCGTGGCCCCCGTTGTCCGAGGCCGACACAGACTTGTCCTTCATGGCCGCCATGTCGAACTGCAGCGTGTTGACGTCCGTGCGGAGTGCCCGCAACTCAGCGAGGACGTCGGCAATGGTGGGCTCGGCCATGGCTGTGGTGGAGGCTGGGAAAGGTGGTGGCGTTGGCGGCTGCTGGGCGTGGTTGGAGCGGGTGGGTGAGGATCGACGAGACCGTGATACCAGGTTGTCAAGGACGCCAAATCCCCGACTGGCCGGACCCCGGCTACGTAACTCGTAGCCGCTGTCCGTCACGCCGGCGAGGTTATACCCCTCAGCCGTCGGTTTGTAGAGAAGAGAGGGAGATTAGGACTGAATTATTGCTTATCCCAAATGATGTCTCGTACATGCTTATATAGCCACAGAGGGGGCAGCTATAAGGAAATAACTAACAAGGAAACAACTCACAAGGAAATAACTCACAAGGAAATAACTAACAAGGAAACGACTAATAAGGAAATAACTAACACAGGAAACAATTGATTAGGTGGCTAACTTTCCTTCTAGCCACTTGCCTTCCCTTCCTGTGTCCTGGCTGCGTGCTCTGTTCCCCTGCGCACATCACGCGCGCGCCTGGCGTATGTGCGCCCGCACATCACACAATTTTCATGGTTATTTATTATTAATTATCTGTGTATCCTCAAACTATGTCCATATTAATTAAGCTTGTGCATTGATGTTCAAGGTACTTGGATCAGCATGCACAGTACTATCGGCAGACAATACTGTTAAGCTCATACCTTACACCAGGTATGGATTCAGCTGGAAAGTGGTTGTAACCTGCCCCCTTCTCTCTTGTTTTCAGTAACGTAGAAACTGATGCTCAACGCGACGCGACTAGTTATTATGCACGGGAACCGCGAAACCTTGATTTGTTTTATTAGGTTGATAAATGATAAGATAATGATGCTATGCAGATTTCTTTTGCATCTATTACATAGTTGTCCATTTGTTTGTTCATACGCCTATGTGAATTTCAAAGCTCAACTGGTTTCCATGTTATGCAGAGATTAATGCTTTATTTAACGGATTATGCTTAAATTATGAAGGAAAGGTATGCCATGATTGAAATCACTGGGTTACCCCCTCTCCCAAAAAAGGGATTACATGTATTGTTGAGCTAATAGTTTTAGGACTTCTACTAGATTAAAATGGTGACCGAGTATGCAGGAGTTCTTCCCAAAATACAACTTGAAGTGCGGCAGGTGAACACTCTTATCCATCTTGATTCTGCTACGTTGTTGCATATATAGTGAATAAAACTTGAATTTTACTCGTAGATATATTTTTGTAAACAAAGTCTTTATGCCATGGATTCAGATTTCAGAATCCTCCTGAGTTAGACTAAAGTTCATGCATAATTTTATATCTTATCTTATTTACCAAAACAGCACTTGAATATTCTAATCGTTTTCAATGTGCAATTACTAAACAGGTGTATGAAAGATTTGATGCATCTTCTATTGCTGAAGCTGACGGTGCTCGTTTTGATTATTTCTGCAACAAGGTCTGTTCTTTTGTGGTTGTATAAGATATATATCTGCCAATGTAGTGGCCTTAGCTCAATAGTATTATTCTTATAATGAAGGAATACTAGTTAACAGAATAATCTAGCAACTTTGTACAATCCTTCAGAGTGTACTTAGGCTAGTTCAAATTCTACACGCACCCTAGCAGATCGATCTATCTTGACAGTCTAGTCAGTAAACTTATCTGATAACCAACTAACTGATCTTATCAACAACAACAATTCCAGAGTTTTTATTTCACCACTTTTTGTTGTCCATTCCATATCTAAATGTGTAATAATATATTGTTTAATGCATCTGACCTTTTTATATTTTATGATGTTTTACAGGTATATCCAAAGATCCAGGACTTGGATGAGGTATGCTCTATTCTGTTATGTTCGAACGTTCAGTTGTATTTGATACTTCTGAAATTCTGTAGGAACTTAGTTCCTAATGCTCGGCATCTCCTGTAAATATTGATAATGTTAAGGGGGGTGTCTGTATGGTATGGGTGTTGCACTTTACAACTCTTCTTCTTGATGAAACGATGCACGCGTATTTGAGAGAAAAAAATATTGACAATGTTCATGCTTCTACAATGACTATCTCCTGCAAGATTTGCTAACTGTCTAGTGCAACGCAGGGTGGGCTGCTGCTATTCGTCAGTTCGTATTTTGAATACATTCGAATAAGCAATTTCTTAAAATCCAAGGAAGCGTCCTTTTGTCGAATCGGAGAGTGAGTAGACATTCCTTGTCACTAGAGATTATTTTTATCAGTCCAGCCTTGAGACAAGCGGTATTCATCTCAATGCTCTCCTCCCAAATCAGGGCTACGTCTCAGCAGGATATATCCCGTGCAAGGCTCTGGTTTTTTGAGGGCAAGAAAAAGATCTTGCTTTACAGCGAAAGATCTCACTTCTACCACCGATACAAGGTGACATCGTCTGGAGCGTTACTTGTTATTACACTGTGCAGTTCATGTTGTTTCTGTGTTTGGTGTATCGTCTATGTTGTTGTTCATGGTTATTTTCTTGACGTGCAGATCAGGGGAACGAAGCATCTACTAGTCTATTCGTTGCCTGGGAGAAAAGAATTTTATCCGGAGGTACTGACTAAAAAAAACTGTGATTTTTTCACTGCTTCATCTCACGGTTTAAAGTTAACGCTCCTTGGGTTTGTATCTTCCTTTTCAGCTTGTAAATATGCTGGGCGAATCAGAAAACCGCAAGTGCAACGTCCTCTTCTCTCGTCTAGACCTTCTCAAGGTGAGTTCGCTGTTTCACTTAGCTTGGTTAAGCAAACTCTAGTGGTCTCTCGCCCAGCTACGAATTCCATGTTCAGCTGTTCAGTTTGCAGTGTGAAGAAATCTATCTTAATCTCTGTATGACATGATCTGGATCCAAGATGAGATTTCGTTTCTTGCTGCTAACTTGCAGTTGGAGCGGATCGTTGGGAAGTCTTCGGCGCGAAGGTTGATTTCCTCGGAGAAGGGCATGTTTGTCTTCTGCTGATGTAGCAGCCTAGCCCGTACTGTAGAGCAGGCGAATGGTTTTATACATTGATCCCTAGCAAATGTACCCACAGCAGGGGGTCACGTTGTTGTTTGCCTGTCAGGCAAGAATCTGGACCATGTTATGTAGGCAAAAAAAAAAAAAAATCTGAATCCCGTTTGTACGGCTAACATTATACTTTTATGCCCCTATTTGTTTCCATCAAACTTATAGATTATATAGTCACCTAATGACTTGCTTATTTGTTATCATAGTCTAGGTATGTAAATTATATATTCCATCTAATAATTTGTGTTATAATAATTTGTGTTGTTTGTTTGTTTTTTAACTTAGCTAAGTTGGATTATATAATCTAAAGTGTAAGACCATGTTTATTTCCTTCCAGGATTAAATAATGTAGCCTATAGATTATATAGGCCATGTTTGTTTTCTTCTAAAATTATATAATCTACCTTATTATATATTATATAAGCACTTATTGACATGTTTATAGATTATCATAATCTAGCTATCTAAATTATATAATCTACATAATAATATTGGTTATTTGTTTATATTTTAACTTATTTAAGTTGGATTATATAATTTTGAGGATAAATAAATATGGCTATCAACATCTAAATAAATAATCTAAATCTGGCCTAGATAAACACGGTCGAGTACTCCATATGCATGCACCACCGACGGTCCATGCAATCACATGGCAAGCCGGCTCGGCTGCGTGTGTGTCTGTCCGACCCTGTGTGCTCAGTACGTACGGAGTACGGAGAAGCGTATTAAAAAATAGTCTCGGGACGGGACGAGACGACAGACAGGCTGCTCTGACGAGCGAGCAGATCCCAGTCTCCCGGCCATCATTCCGATGCAGTCGCCTGACCTGACCTCCACACGACGACCCACGCCACGCCGCCGCCCCGGCGTGTCTTGCTCACCTCACAGTCACAGAACACAGCCAGCTAGCGTGTTTGGTAGGGCGGCTTTAGGCTCCCTCGGTCATCACGTGACAGGGACAAGTTTGTCTACAAAAAGTACGTGCATGTGCTGACATCATCTATTTGCAACAGGGTTTCAAAGTTTTAAAGCTTGTGTTTCTTAAAAATAAACCCTTTAGAAGGAACAGAGACCTGGTCAGATTTATCGAATCGATTTCGGTGTTTAAGCGAGCAACCTTACCACCAAACAGATAGATAAATAAATAAATAAAATAGTCGATCGGGGTTCGCTCCTGTTGACGCCTTTTCGGAGCGCCAAATACTCAAGAAGAACCGGCGGCGGTGCTCTCTGGTCAGGCGCGGACGGTCCGGGGCCTGGGGCCGGACGGTCCGCGACCTGGCGCAGGGGCTAGGTTTTCCTGCCTGACGTCCGGACGGTCCGCGCCCTGGGGCCGGACGGTCCGCGCGTGTGCAGGGGCGGCGGAAGATCGCCGGCGGCGCCTGGATCTCGCTCCCGGGAGGGACCCCGTCGGGGAGGAGAGATCCTAGGGGTTGTCTAGGCTCGGGCCGGCCGACCTAGACTCCTCTAATCGACGTAGAGTCGAGGAGAGGCGGAGAATTTGGGGATCGAGAGGCTAAACTAGAACTAGGCTAGAACTACTCCTAATTGTACTGGAAATAAATGCGAATAGAAGTTGTATTGATTCGATTGTTGATGATTACAAATCGGCCGTAGACCTCTCTTTATATAGAGGAGGGGGGCTGGACCCTTTACACGACTGGATTCCGTGTTAATTCCGCAAATCTAGCCAACAAACATAGCACAAAACTCGGAACCCTAAACTGCTCTGCGCATGCGCGGACCGTCCGGCCCACAGGCGCGGACTGTCCGGACCGCGGACCGTCTGGCCTCAGGGCCGGACCGTCCGGCCGCTCAATACGGCGCTCAACATATGCCCCCCTGCCTTTTGGTGGAGCTGAGCAAACCAAAAGCAACTAACTCGATGTGATTACATCGGTTTTCTTAGGCATCCTGCCACATACTAGGATGGTACTGTTTGAGGAAACGCCCATTCAAAGCCTTAGGCAAGTCCTTGCCTTGTAATGTTTGCAGCAAATAGGCGTTGCCAGACATCACCTGTTTTACTTTATAAGGGCCTTCCCAGCTTGGTGACCATTTCCCGAACTTCCGGTCTTTACTCCTTAGAGGCAGAATGGTCTTCCACACCAGGTCCCCTACTTGAAATGATTTTGCTTTGACCTTCTTGTTGTAGGCCCTGGCTACCATGATCTTGTCTTTCTCTATTGCTCCCAAAGCTATCATCCTCTTGTCGGTCACCTCATCAATATTATCCATCATTGAATTATAATAATCAGTAGCATTTAAATCATTTTGTCTGGCGAACCTGACAGCATTCAAACTTATCTCCACAGGTAACACTGCTTCCTGCCCATAGACAAGCTCAAAAGGAGACACTTGAGTAGCCCTATGTTTAGATATCCTATGAGCCCATAAAGCTTCAGATAAAATCTTATGCCAATGTTTAGGATTATCAGATATCTTCTTTTTTATCAAATTAATCAATGTCCTATTACTAGACTCGGCCTGTCCATTGGCCTGAGCATAATATGGAGATGAATTAAGCAGCTTAATTCTGTATAATTCAGCAAATTCACGTACCTCCTTTGACATAAAAGAAGTACCTTGATCTGTAGTTAAGGTTTGGGGAATGCCGAATCTATGAATAATATGCTCAGTTATAAACTCGATTACCTCCTTGTGTGTCATGTTCTTTAGAGCAACGGCTTCAGTCCATTTGGTGAAGTAGTCAGTGGCAACTAACACAAACCGATGCCCCTTTGATGATGAAGGATGAATTTCTCCAATAAAGTCTAATCCCCATCCTCTGAACGGCCAAGGTTTGATGATAGGATGTAATTCGGCTGCAGGGACTAACTGTAGGTCGCCGAATTTTTGACACACTTGGCAACCCTTGTAGTACTTGAAACAATCAGCTATCATACTAGGCCAATAAAAACCAGACCTTCGCAACAACCACTTCATCTTTGGAGCTGATTGATGAGTACCACAAATTCCTTCATGTACTTCGGCCATGGCTAATATAGCATCATCTGGGCCCAAGCAATTAAGCAGGATATCATTGACTGTTCGGCGGTAAAGTTCATCACTCATCAAAACATACTTGAAAGCTGTTCGCCGAATGTTCTTATCTGTCCTTATATTGGGATTTTGTAGATAATTAAGTATAGGTGTCCTCCAATCACTTGCATCGGCCTCATTGTTGGCCGAATTGATCGAAAGAACATTTCTGGTAACCCCGGACGGTCCGGCGTCATCACGCGGACGGTCCGCGACCTGGGAATTTGGCTTTGCACCGGTTATCAGATTTTCAGTTTTGTGAAACTTTCCTCTCTTTATCCGATAACCTGATGCATCTTGTGCCAAATCGTTAGCTCTATGATTCTCAACTCTAGAGATATGCCGAATACTGAATTCGTCAAAAGAATGAATCATGCTCCAACATTTCTCAAGGTAACTATTTAGAGTACCATCAAAACATTGATATTCTTCTAACACTTGTTGGACAATCAGCTGAGAATCACCAAATACCTTCACATGTTTTACTCCCATACCATTTAAAAGTTCTAAGCCGAATAGGAGGGCCTCATATTCAGCTTGATTATTAGTGCAATAAGTTTTCAATCGGCTAGAGAAGTCAAAGGAGACATTACTTGGTGAAACAAGCACAATGCCAATTCCTTGGCCTTCATTGCAAACCGATCCATCAAAATATAAAGTCCAAGGAGTAATAGTGAGGTATGACATGTCTAGTTCATGAATATCATTAACCCGATGTTCTACAATGAAATCCGCTATGACTTGGCCTTTCATAGATTTCAATGGTTCATAGGCCAAGTCATATTCTACGAGTGCATAAGCCCATTTACCAATTCTACCACTCATAATTGGGTTATGCAACATGTATTTGATCACATCGGCTTGACCAGAAACAGTACAATGACTAGACAGTAAATAACATCTACATTTGGTGCATGCAAAAAACAAGCATAAGCATAACTTTTCAATAAAAGTGTACCTTGTTTCAGCATCCACCAACCTTCGGCTTAGATATGTCACCACATGCTCCTTCCCCTCGGTTTCTTGTGTCAGAACAGCCCCAATGGCCTTATCCTCAGCTGCAATGTATAATCTGAATGGTACTCCTGCTCGTGGTGCTTTTAATACGGGAGCCGAAGATAAGTATTTTTTGATGAGATCAAATGCTTCTTGTTGTTCTGCCCCCCAAGCGAATTCGGCATCATTCTTAAGCCGAAGAATAGGGGTGAACGCATCAATCTTCCCGGCTAGGTTAGAAATAAACCTTCGTAAATAATTCACCTTGCCGAGAAACCTCTGTACCTCGACCTTACAGGTCGGAGGTCCCACATTCCGAATAGACTTGATTCGGTCAGGGTCTATTTCTATACCATGTTCATGTATGACAAATCCTAAAAACTTACCAGCCGACACTCCAAAAGCACATTTACGTGGGTTCATTTTCAAACCATACTGACGCATTTTATCAAAGGCTTTACGCAAATCAGCTATATGAGAACTAAACTCAGCCGATTTGACTACAATATCATCGATGTAAACTTCCACAGTGTTTCCTAACAATTCATGGAAGATCAAATTCATAGCCCTCTGATAAGTAGCACCAGCATTTTTCAGACCAAATGTCATGACAACCCACTCAAATAAACCAATGAAGCCTGGACATATAAAGGCCGTTTTAGACGTATCTTCTTCGGCCATGAAAATCTGATTATATCCGGCATTACCATCAAGGAAGCTAATAATTCTATTTCCTGATGCATTATTGATTAATGTATCGGCTATGGGCATGGGATATTCGTCTTTAGGAGTTGCTCTATTTAAATTGCGAAAATCAATGCATACTCTAAGTTTACCTGACTCCTTCTTCTCTACCGGCACAATATTGGAGACCCATTCTGCGTATCTGCAAGGTCTGATAAAATCAGCTTCTAGCAGCCGGTGGATTTCGTCCTTGATGCGTGGGAGAAGATCTGGACGAAATGTTCTAGCTCTTTGCTTGAAAGGTCTGAAACCAGATTTAATAGGCAGCCGATGCTCTACGATCTCTCGGCTTAATCCAGGCATTTCAGTATAATTCCAAGCAAAGCAATCTGAATATTCCTTCAATAGACCGATCATCTCATCTCTAGGATCGGTCTCTAGGGTCTTGTTTACAAAAGTCGGCCTTGGAGTTTTACCATCTCCTATGTCAATCTCCTCCAAAGGATCGGCCGATGTAAACCCCTGTCCTAGTTTATCAAGATCTCTGAATTCCTCTATCATGTCCCCCACAGAGGAATCAGATGATCTTTGTGTGATGGCGGACTTTCCGGTCTCGGGGACCGGATCATCCGTAATACTGTCTTTTCGCTGTGATAGATGCTCGGTCTTAAAGTCCGAACTCTTTTGTGAAAGACCAGACCATCCGGCCTTGGCGGCCGAACTGTCTGTGACCAAAGACTCATGAACTTTGTGTGTATTCATCATTTTAACTTTATTTAGGATTTAGCCGATTCTCCATCGGCTCTAGCATTACAGGAATGAAACCTTTCTTATCTATACTTATGAATTGATAATCAGAAAAGTCTACTCCTGTGAGACATGTAGCAGTCTCATAAGTCCAGAGTACAGGGGCATCGGCCACAGCGATGCAGGCCGATACATCAGCATGTACTTGTTCTATGTCATCGCCTACCCATTGTATCAGCATTTGATGTAATGTAGAAGGTATACATTGATTGGCGTGAATCCAATCTCTGCCTAGGATTAAACTGTAATTTCCTTCTACATCAGCGACGAAGAATGCAGCAGCAAGGGTCTTAGTCCCGATGGTTAATTCAACGGACGTGACTCCCCTGGCTTTGATCGAACTATCAGTTCCAACACCGCTGAGGGTCATGTTGGTCTTGACAAGTTCGTCATCTTGTTTACCTAATTTTCTGTATAATGAATAAGGCATCAGATTTACAGCCGCCCCTCCATCTACCAACATCTTAGCAATCGGTATCTCATCAATGTGGCCGCGCACGAAGAGCGGCTTTAAATGATTTACCGATTCTTTTGGTTTAGTAAAGGCGGCTTCTTTAGGACCAAAATCAAACTGGGCGACAACAGGTTCATCGTCGCCGATAATAGTACAATCGGCAGAAAATGTAATAATATTTACATCCATACCTGGGAGTTCTGGAGAAGCCTCGTAGTCGACCAGGTCTTCTCCCAGCAGATCGTCCTCTTCCATTGATGTTGTCGTGTCGTTGGAGGCTTCCTGGTGAACGGCGGACGGTCCGCGTGCGGGGGCCGGACGGACCGCGCCTGGTGCAGGTCGTCCAGAGACTTCCTGGTGAACGGCGGACGGTCCGTGCGCAGGGGCCGGACGGTCCGCGCCTGGTGCAGATTGACTTTCTATTTCTGTGGCCGTTTGTTTTTTCTCAACGGCCTTCGGTCTCCATTTCTTTTGCGGTGGCGGGTATAGTGGATGTGTGTCATTAAATGTCTTTTCCGCCTCCTTCTCCTGGCTCTCCTTTGCTCTTAGGCGCTGTAATTTTCTCTTTTGGGATCGTGTCAATCCCGCTGGGCACCATCGAGGCATGGAGTATTTTGGATCGACTGTTTTGATGGTAGCCGTATCCTTTTCGGTTGTGTTGGCCGATTCGCCGAAAATCATCGGCCCTTTATTATCTTCTTGTATGACAACATCTGCAGTGCCTATTTTGATGATGTCCTTTTTTGTTGTAGGCATATGCCCCCCTGCCGGATTGGTCGGCCTAGGAGGCCGAGTAGTCCGGCAATCTTGTTGGGCCTGTGCCTGATGACCAGATTCAGCAACGCTCAACCGGTCTTGCACTGGCGGCGCCAACCTATCAAAAACGGATGTTTGGGGTGCCCCCCAGGCGGGGTACTGTGGCATCCCAAATGGATATGGTGGCATGCCCCACATTTGATTTGGGACATATGGTGGAGGTAAGTATGTGTATGGATATGGCATAGATGGATAAGGGGGTGGAGGGGTCCATGTCGGCATGTTAGGTCTCAATTGTACAATAGGACCTTTCATTTCTTCCGATTGGTGAAGTGGTCCAATCGGCCTGACCTGACGTTGCTCATGAATGGGTGAGCGGGGTCGCTTCGGTGGCCGGTCACTGGGGCCGGTGATAGTCGCCTAGAGGGGGGGTGAATAGGGCGAAACTGAAATTTACAAAAATAATCACAACTACAAGCCGGGGTTAGCGTTAGTAATAATAAATGAGTCCGCAAGAGAGGGCGCAAAACAAATCGCAAGCAAATAAGGAGAGTGACACGTGGATTTGTTTTACCGAGGTTCGGTTCTTGCAAACCTACTCCCCGTTGAGGAGGCCACAAAGGCCGGGTCTCTTTCAACCCTTCCCTCTCTCAAACGGTCCCTCGGACCGAGCGAGCTTTCCTTCTTCTCAATCAACCGGGAACAAAACTTCCCCACAAGGGCCACCACACAATCGGTGCCTCTTGCCTCGGTTACAATTGAGTGTTGATCACAAGAGCAAAAGAGAAAGAAAGAATGCGATCCAAGCGCAAGAGCTCAAACGAACACGGCAAATCTCTCTCGCTAGTCACTAAAGGCTTGAGTGGAATTGGAGATGATTTGATCTCTTTGTATGTGTCTAGAATTGAATGCCTAGCTCTTGTAAGTGGTTAGAAGTTGGAAAACTTGGATAGCTATGAATGTGGGGTGGTTGGGGTATTTATAGCCCCAACCACCAAAAGTGACCGTTGGCTGGAGGCGTCTGCTCGATGGCGCACCGGACAGTCCGGTGCACACCGGACAGTCCGGTGCCCCTGCCACGTCATCGTTGCCGTTGGATTCTGACCGTTGGAGCTTCTGACTTGTGGGCCCGCCTGGGTGTCCGGTGCACACCGGACATGCACTGTTTGATGTCCGGTGCACCGGTATGGGCAGCCCTGACGTCTGCGCGCGCTGCGCGCGCATTTAATGCACCGCAGGGAGCCGTTGGCGCCGCAGGGAGCCGTTGCTCCGCTGGCACACCGGACAGTCTGGTGCACACCGGACAGTCCGGTGAATTATAGCGGAGCGGCTGCCGCGCGAACCCGAGGCTGGCGAGTTCAGGAGGCCGAGCTTCCTTGGAGCACCGGACATGTCCGGTGCACACCGGACAGTCCGGTGAATTATAGCGCGCCGGCCTCCACGAATTCCCGAGGGCGAAGGGTTGGAGTCTGAGTCCCCTGGTGCACCGGACAGGTACTGTTCACTGTCCGGTGGCACACCGGACAGTCCGGTGCGCCAGACCAGGGGTGCCCTCGGTTGCCCCTTTGCTCCTTTATTGAATCCAAACTTGGTCTTTTTATTGGCTGAGTGTGAACCTTTTACACCTGTATAATCTATACACTTGGGCAAACTAGTTAGTCCAAAGATTTGTGTTGGGCAATTCAACCACCAAAATTATATAGGAACTAGGTGTAAGCCTAATTCCCTTTCAATCTCCCCCTTTTTGGTGATTGATGCCAACACAAACCAAAGCAAATATAGAAGTGCATAATTGAACTAGTTTGCATAATGTAAGTGTAAAGGTTGCTTGGAATTGAGCCAATAAAACTACTTACAAGATATGCATGGAATGTTTCTTTCTTATTTAACATTTTGGACCACGTTTGCACCACATGTTTTGTTTTTGCAAATTCTTTTTGTAAATCCATTTCAAAGATCTTTTGCAAATAGTCAAAGGTACATGAATAAGAGTTTGCAAAGCATTTTCAAGATTTGAAATTGTCTCCCCCTATTTCAAATGCTTTTCCTTTGACTAAACAAAACTCCCCCTAAAAGAGATCCACCTCTTAGTGTTCAAGAGGGTTTTGATATACTATTTTTTGAAATACTACTTTCTCCCCCTTTTGAACACAATAGGGTACCAAATGATAAAGACTTTTGGAAAGCACTAAGTTTTTGAATTTGGTGGTGGTGGTGCGGTCCTTTTGCTTTGGGCTCATTTCTCCCCCTTTTTGGCATGAATCGCCAAAAACGGAATCATTAGAGCCCTCGAAGTGCAATCTTCCCCTTTGGTCATAAATAAGTGAGTTAAGATTATACCAAAGACGAAGTCCTTTTGCGTTTGAGCTTTTACTCTCTCCCCCAAGGATGAAGTCCTTTTCCTTGATGCTCATTTCTCCCCCAAAGACGAGAGAGTTGCTCGGAGTGATGGCGAAGTATGAGTTACGGAGTGGAAGCCTTTGTCTTCGCCGAAGACTCCAATTCCCTTTCAATATACCTATGACTTGGTTTGAAATAAACTTGAAAACACATTAGTCATAGCATATAAAAGAGATATGATCAAAGGTATTCAAAAGAGCTATGTGTGCAAGCTTAGCAAAAGAAATTTCTAGAATCAAGAATATTGAGCTCATGCCTAAGTCTGGTAAAAGATTGTTCATCAAGTGGCTTGGTAAAGATATCGGCTAATTGATCTTTAGAATTAATGTAAGAAATCTCGATATCCCCCTTTTGTTGGTGATCCCTAAGAAAATGATACCGAATGGCTATGTGCTTAGTGCGGCTATGCTCGACGGGATTGTCGGCCATTTTGATTGCACTCTCATTATCACATAGCAAAGGGACTTTGGTTAATTTGTAACCGTAGTCCCGCAGGGTTTGCCTCATCCAAAGCAATTGCGCGCAACAATGTCCTGCGGCAATGTACTCGGCTTCGGCGGTGGAAAGAGCGACCGAATTTTGCTTCTTTGAAGCCCAAGACACCAAGGATCTTCCCAAGAACTGGCAAGTCCCTGATGTGCTCTTCCTATTAATTTTGCACCCCGCCCAATCGGCATTCGAATAACCAATTAAATCAAATGTGGATCCCCGAGGGTACCAAAGCCCAAACTTAGGAGTATAAGCCAAATATCTCAAGATTCGTTTTACGGCCGTAAGGTGTGATTCCTTAGGGTCGGATTGGAATCTTGCACACATGCAAACGGAAAGCATAATGTCCGGTCGAGATGCACATAAATAAAGCAATGAACCAATCATCGACCGGTATACCTTTTGATCTACGGACTTACCTCCCGTGTCGAGGTCGAGATGCCCATTAGTTACCATGGGTGTCTTGATGGGTTTGGCATCCTTCATCCCAAACTTGGTTAGAATGTCTTGAGTGTACTTCGTTTGGCAAATGAAGGTGCCCTCTTGGAGTTGCTTGACTTGGAATCCTAGAAAATACTTCAACTCCCCCATCATCGACATCTCGAATTTCTGTGTCATGATCCTACTAAACTCTTCACATGTAGACTCGTTAGTAGACCCAAATATAATATCATCAACATAAATTTGGCATACAAACAAGTCATTCTCAAGAGTTTTAGTAAAGAGTGTAGGATCGGCCTTGCCGACTTTGAAGCCATTAGCAATAAGGAAATCTCTAAGGCATTCATACCATGCTCTTGGGGCTTGCTTGAGCCCATAAAGCGCCTTAGAGAGCCTATAGACATGATTAGGATACTCACTGTCTTCAAAGCCGGGAGGTTGCTCAACATAGACTTCTTCCTTGATCGGTCCATTGAGGAAGGCACTTTTCACGTCCATTTGATAGAGCTTAAAGCCATGGTAAGTAGCATAGGCCAATAATATGCGAATTGACTCAAGCCTAGCTACGGGTGCATAGGTTTCACCAAAATCCAAACCTTCGATTTGTGAATACCCTTTGGCCACGAGTCGAGCTTTGTTCCTTGTCACCACACCATGCTCATCTTGCTTGTTGCGGAAGACCCATTTGGTTCCTACAACATTTTGGTTAGGACGTGGAACTAAATGCCATACCTCGTTCCTCGTGAAATTGTTGAGCTCCTCTTGCATTGCCACCACCCAATCCGAATCTTGGAGAGCTTCCTCTACCCTGTGTGGCTCAATGGAGGAAACAAAAGAGTAATGTTCACAAAAATGAGCAACCCGAGATCGAGTAGTTACCCCCTTATGAATGTCGCCGAGGATGGTGTCGACGGGGTGATCTCGTTGGATTGCTTGGTGGACTCTTGGGTGTGGCGGTCTTGGTTCTTCCTCATCCTCCTTTTCTTGATCATTTGTATCTCCCCCTTGATCATTGCTATCATCTTGAGGTGGCTCGTCTTCTTGATTTTGCTCTTCATCATTTTGAGCCTCATCCTCATTTTGAGTTGGTGGAGATGCTTGCATGGAGGAGGATGGTTGATCTTGTGTACTTGGAGGCTCTTCGGATTCCTTAGGACACACATCCCCGATGGACATGTTCCTTAGCGCGATGCATGGAGCCTGTTCTTCACCTATCTCATCAAGATCAACTTGCTCTACTTGAGAGCCGTTAGTTTCATCAAACACAACGTCACAAGAGACTTCAACTAGTCCAGTGGACTTGTTAAAGACCCTATATGCCCTTGTGTTTGAGTCATAACCAAGTAAAAAACCTTCTACAGTTTTAGGAGCAAATTTTGATTTTCTACCTCTTTTAATAAGAATGAAGCATTTGCTACCAAAAACTCTAAAATATGAAATATTGGGCTTTCTACCGGTTAGGAGTTCATATGATGTCTTCTTGAGGATTCGGTGAAGATATAACCGGTTGATGGCGTAGCAGGCGGTGTTGACCGCTTCGGCCCAAAACCGGTCCGGTGTCTTGTACTCATCAAGCATGGTTCTTGCCATGTCCAATAGAGTTCGATTCTTCCTCTCCACTACACCATTTTGTTGTGGCGTGTAGGGAGAAGAGAACTCATGCTTGATGCCCTCCTCCTCAAGGAAGCTTTCAATTTGAGAGTTCTTGAACTCCGTCCCATTGTCGCTTCTTATTTTCTTGATCCTTAAGCCGAACTCATTTTGAGCCCGTCTCAAGAATCCTTTTAAAGTCTCTTGGGTTTGAGATTTTTCCTGTAAAAAGAATACCCAAGTGAAGCGAGAATAATCATCCACAATAACTAGACAGTACTTACTCCCGCCGATGCTTATGTAAGCGATCGGGCCGAATAGATCCATGTGTAGGAGCTCCAGTGGCCTGTCAGTCGTCATTATGTTCTTGTGTGGATGATGAGTGCCAACTTGCTTCCCTGCTTGGCATGCGCTACAAATCCTGTCTTTCTCAAAATGAACATCGGTTAGTCCCAAAATGTGTTCTCCCTTTAGTAGTTTGTGAAGATTCTTCATTCCAACATGGGCTAGTCGACGGTGCCAGAGCCAACCCAAGTTAGTCTTAGCAATTAAGCATGTGTCGAGTTCAGCTCTTTCAAAATCTACTAAGTATAGCTGACCCTCTAACACACCCTTAAATGCTACTGAATCATTACTTCTTCTAAAGACAGTAACACCAGTATCAGTAAAAAGACAGTTGTAGCCCATTTGACATAATTGGGATACGGAAAGCAAATTGTAATCTAATGAATCTACAAGAAAAACATTGGAAATAGAATGGTCAGGAGATATAGCAATTTTACCCAAACCTTTGACCAAACCTTGATTTCCATCCCCGAATGTGATAGCTCGTTGGGGATCCTGGTTTTTCTCATATGAGGAGAACATCCTTTTCTCCCCGGTCATGTGGTTTGTGCACCCGCTGTCGAGTATCCAACTTGTGCCCCCGGATGCATAAACCTACAAAACAAGTTTAGTTCTTTGTTTTAGGTACCCAAACGGTTTTGGGTCCTTTAGCATTAGATACAAGAACTTTGGGTACCCAAACACAAGTCTTGGAGCCCTTGTGTTTGCCCCCAACAATTTTGGCAACTACCTTGCCAGATTTGCTAGTCAACACATAAGATGCATCAAAAGTTTTAAATGAAATGGCATGATCATTTGATGCATTAATAGTTTTCTTTCTAGGCAACTTGGCATGGGTTGGTTGCCTAGATCTAGATGTCTCACCCTTATACATAAAAGCATAATTAGGGCCAGAGTGAGACTTCCTAGAATGAATTTTCTTAATCTTATTCTCAGGATACCCGGCAGGGTACAAAATGTAACCCTCGTTATCCTGAGGCATGGGAGCCTTGCCCTTAACAAAGTTAGACAAGTTCTTAGGAGGGGCATTAATTTTGACATTGTCTCCCCTTTGAAAGCCAATGCCGTCCTTAATGCCCGGGCGTCTCCCATTATAGAGCATGCTTCTAGCCAATTTAAATTTTTCATTTTCTAAGTCATGCTCTCTAATTTTAGCATTAAGTTGTGCTATGTGATCATTTTGTTTTTTAATTAAGGCAAGGTGATCATGGATAGCATCAACATTAATATCTCTACATCTAGTGCAAATGGACACATGCTCAATAGTAGATGTAGAGGGTTTGCAAGACTTTAATTCAATAACCTTAGCATGCAACAAATCATTCTTAGTTCTAAGGTCAGAGATAGTAGTATTGCAAACATCAAAATCCTTAGCCTTAGCAATTAATTTCTCATTCTCATTTCTAAGGCTAGCGATGGAAGCATTCAATTCATCAATCCTAGCAAGCAAATCAACATCATCATTTCTAGGATCAATGCAAACATGAGAATCAACCTTAGCCAACAAATTAGCATTTTCATTTCTAAGGTTGTCTAAAATCTCATGGCAAGTGCTTAGCTCACTAGATAATTTTTCACATTTTTCTCTTTCTAGAGCATAAGCATTTTTAACCTTAACATGTTTCTTGTTTTCCTTGATTAGGAAGTCCTCTTGGGAGTCCAAGAGATCATCCTTTTCATGGATAGCACTAATTAGCTCATTTAATTTTTCTTTTTGTTCCATGTTAAGGTTGGCAAAAAGAATACGCAAGTTATCCTCCTCATTTTTATCATCCTCATCACTAGATGTTTCATATTTAGTGGAGGACTTTGATTTTACCTTCTTTTTGCCGTCCTTGGCCATGAGGCACTTGTGGCCGACGTTGGGGAAGAGGAGGCCTTTGGTGACGGCGATGTTGGCGGCGTCCTCGTCGTCGGAGGAGTCGCTTGAGCTTTCGTCGGAGTCCCACTCCCGACAAACATGGGCATCGCCGCCCTTCTTCTTGTAGTACTTCTTCTTCTCCTTCCTCTTGCCCTTCTTGTCGTTGTCCCTGTCACTGTCACTTGATAATGGACATTTAGCAATAAAGTGACCGGGCTTACCACACTTGTAGCAAACCTTCTTGGGACGGGATTTGTAGTCCTTCCCCTTCCGTTGCTTGAGGATTTGCCGGAAGCTTTTGATGATTAGGGCCATCTCCTCGTTGTCGAGCTTGGAGGCGTCAATTGGTTGTCTACTTGGTGTAGACTCCTCCTTCTTCTCCTCCGTTGCCTTGAAGGCCACGGGTTGCGCCTCGGATGTGGAAGGCTCATCAAGCTCGTTGATCTTCTTGGAGCCCTTAATCATGCATTCAAAACTAACAAAATTCCCGATGACTTCCTCGGGGGTCATTTGTGTATATCTAGGATTGCCACGAATTAATTGTACTTGAGTAGGGTTAAGGAAAATAAGGGCTCTCAGAATAACCTTAACCACTTCGTGGTCATCCCATTTTGTGCTCCCGAGGTTGCGCACTTGGTTCACCAAGGTCTTGAGCCGGTTGTACATGTCTTGTGGCTCCTCCCCTTGGCGAAGACGGAAGCGACCGAGCTCCCCCTCGATCGTTTCCCGCTTGGTGATCTTGGTGAGTTCATCACCCTCATGCGCCGTCTTGAGTAGGTCCCAAATCTCCTTGGCGTTCTTCAACCCTTGTACTTTGTTGTATTCCTCCTTGCTTAAAGAGGCAAGGAGAATGGTTGTGGCTTGAGAGTTGAAGTGCTCGATTTGGGCCACTTCGTCCGTGTCGTAGTCCTCATCCCCTACTGATGGTACCTGTACACCATACTCAACAACATCCCATATACTCTTGTGGAGAGAGGTTAGATGAAATCGCATTAAATTACTCCACATAGCATAATCTTCACCATTAAAAGTTGGTGGTTTACCTAATGGGACGGAAAGTAGAGGTGTATGTTTAGGAACACGAGGATAGCGTAGGGGAATCTTACTATACTTCTTACGCTCTTGGCGTTTAGAAGTGACGGATGCCGTGTCGGAGCCGGAGGTGGATGTCGATGAAGTGTCGGTCTCGTAGTAGACCACCTTCCTCATCCTCTTGTGCTTGTCCCCACTCCGATGCGGCTTGTGAGAAGAAGATTTTTCCTTCTTCTCCTTGTAGTGAGAAGAGGGCGATCTTTTCTCCTTCCGTTTGGAGGAGTTCTTCTTCTTCTCCCTTTTCTTGGTGCGGGACTCTTTCGATGAGGTGCTCCCTTGGCTTGTAGTGGGCTTGTCGCCGGTCTCCATCTCCTTCTTGGCGTGATCTCCTGACATCACTTCGAGCGGTTAGGCTCTAATGAAGTACCGGGCTCTGATACCAATTGATAGTCGCCTAGAGGGGGGGTGAATAGGGCGAAACTGAAATTTACAAAAATAATCACAACTACAAGCCGGGGTTAGCGTTAGTAATAATAAATGAGTCCGCAAGAGAGGGCGCAAAACAAATCGCAAGCAAATAAGGAGAGTGACACGTGGATTTGTTTTACCGAGGTTCGGTTCTTGCAAACCTACTCCCCGTTGAGGAGGCCACAAAGGCCGGGTCTCTTTCAACCCTTCCCTCTCTCAAACGGTCCCTCGGACCGAGCGAGCTTTCCTTCTTCTCAATCAACCGGGAACAAAACTTCCCCACAAGGGCCACCACACAATCGGTGCCTCTTGCCTCGGTTACAATTGAGTGTTGATCACAAGAGCAAAATAGAAAGAAAGAATGCGATCCAAGCGCAAGAGCTCAAACGAACACGGCAAATCTCTCTCGCTAGTCACTAAAGGCTTGAGTGGAATTGGAGAGGATTTGATCTCTTTGTATGTGTCTAGAATTGAATGCCTAGCTCTTGTAAGTGGTTAGAAGTTGGAAAACTTGGATAGCTATGAATGTGGGGTGGTTGGGGTATTTATAGCCCCAACCACCAAAAGTGACCGTTGGCTGGAGGCGTCTGCTCGATGGCGCACCGGACAGTCCGGTGCACACCGGACAGTCCGGTGCCCCTGCCACGTCATCGTTGCCGTTGGATTCTGACCGTTGGAGCTTCTGACTTGTGGGCCCGCCTGGGTGTCCGGTGCACACCGGACATGCACTGTTTGATGTCCGGTGCACCGGTATGGGCAGCCCTGACGTCTGCGCGCGCTGCGCGCGCATTTAATGCACCGCAGGGAGCCGTTGGCGCCGCAGGGAGCCGTTGCTCCGCTGGCACACCGGACAGTCCGGTGCACACCGGACAGTCCGGTGAATTATAGCGGAGCGGCTGCCGCGTGAACCCGAGGCTGGCGAGTTCAGGAGGCCGAGCTTCCTTGGAGCACCGGACATGTCCGGTGCACACCGGACAGTCCGGTGAATTATAGCGCGCCGGCCTCCACGAATTCCCGAGGGCGAAGGGTTGGAGTCTGAGTCCCCTGGTGCACCGGACAGGTACTGTTCACTGTCCGGTGGCACACCGGACAGTCCGGTGCGCCAGACCAGGGGTGCCCTCGGTTGCCCCTTTGCTCCTTTATTGAATCCAAACTTGGTCTTTTTATTGGCTGAGTGTGAACCTTTTACACCTGTATAATCTATACACTTGGGCAAACTAGTTAGTCCAAAGATTTGTGTTGGGCAATTCAACCACCAAAATTATATAGGAACTAGGTGTAAGCCTAATTCCCTTTCAGCCGGCCTTCTTTTTCACATATTTAGACAACAATTGATCGAAAGTCGGGCCAGGCTTGATCAGCCGACCAGCTGCTTTAAATGTATTTGTTTTCCACGTACCTATCTCTGGTCGTCGTGGTTTGAAGGTACGTGGTCGCTGCGAGTCCTGAGCATGGCCGGACCGTCCGCTAGAGTCGTCCGGACCGTCCGGGGAAGCGTCGGACCGTCCGCGTCGGGACGGCGGACTGTCCGTGATACGCAGCACGGGTTCCCGCAACTGTCTCCCTGTCTGCGCTTGCCCCCCAGTGTTAGAGGCTGTGATGGTCACCTTCAGTGTCTCCCCTCCATCGGGAGTCTTCTCGGCCACCACCTTCCTGCAAGCAACTTTACAATCTCCATCGGCCCTTTTAGCATTGCCGATGATTGTTTCCTTGCCTTTGCCTTTATCGGCTGTATTTGGCCGAACCAAGACTTTCTTGCCCTCGAAGTCAATCATGTTCATCGGAAAGGGTTCTGTATCCACCTGCATTTCCTGAAATTTCAATCGTCCTTCGTTAATGGCCGATTGAATCTGTCGACGGAATACATTACAATCACTAGTGGCATGAGAAAATGAGTTATGTCACTTGCAATATGCACGACGTTTTAGCTCGTCGGCGGATGGAACAGTGTGATTTATTTTAATGTTGCCATTTTTAAGTAATTCATCAAATATTCTATCACACTTACCAACATTAAATGTAAACTTAACCTCCTCTTGCCGTTTCTTTTGAACCGGCTGTAAGGAGGCACAAGCCGAAGATTTGGCCTGCTTTGGCCAAACCATTTCAGCAGCATACACCTCTGCTGATTCGTCTTCTGAACTACTTTGGTCGCATTCTACTACATGTACGTTGTGACGAATTGTTTTAGCAGTTTCTTTGCTTCGGCCTTCACAAGCCAAAGCTCTCTGGTGTAATTGTGCTAATGTAAAGAATTGGATGCCTTCTAATCTTTCTTTTAAATAATATCGCAGACCATTAAAGGCTAATCCTACTAGCTGTTTCTCTGCTAAATGAATTTGAAAGCATCGGTTTCTTGTATCTCGGAATCTCCGGATGTAATCATTAACCGATTCATCTTTTGTCTGTCGCAACGACACTAAATCTACCAAATCCAACTCATAGTCACCGGAGAAAAAATGATCATGAAATTTTTGTTCTAGATCCCCCCATGATGAAATGGAATTAGGAGGTAAAGTGGCATACCATGCAAACGCGGTTCCTGTTAGCGATAATGAAAATAAACGTATGCGAAATGCCTCTGTGTCGGCCAATTCTCCCAATTGTGCTAAGAACTGGCCTATATGTTCACATGTGTTTTTCCCTTGATCACCCGAAAATTTTGCGAATTCGGGTATCCTGGTTCCCTGTGGGTATGGGTGGTGATCAAATCGGCTGTCATAAGGTTTCCGATATGATTGCCCCCAGGGACCATGCTTACTCCGAGCTTATCTCGGAACGCCCCGGCTATTTCTTCCCTTACTATATCAATGGCAGCCGGTGCGAGACCACCGGCTCTCTGGTCAAACATAGGTGGGGTTGGTTGGACATTAGCATGTTGTCTTTCCCCCCATTGGTTTGAGTTACGTGGTGCATTTTCATTTGCCCCATATGGGTCATAGGTTTGATCGTTTCTTTCCGGCCTCCTGGGTGGGGCCGGGAAGCTTTCCTGGGCTCTGGATCTTGAATTAATGGGTTGATGCATTGTATAGTGCGATGGGAAGTGCTGCTGGGACGGGTGAGGATTCCGGTAACAATCCTCCTCAAAAAGGTCATGTGCGGACTGTCCGTACATTGGCCCGGACCGTCCGTGATTATGTGCGGACCGTCCGTTGTTGTACGCGGACGGTCCGACTGGGTAGTTTAGGTTCTGTGCCGTGCGTGGTGGCTCGGGCGCATATCTAGGTAACTCATTAAAAATAGGCCTGACTGTTGCTGGCCCGGACGGTCCGCGCTCACGTGCGGACGGTCCGGGCATGTGCAGATCGGCTGGTTTGCTGCCGATTTGCGGTTGATTAGGGTATGTGTCCATCGGCATCCCATAAAGGGGTTGTGACTGGTCGTGACAACCTGTAGCCGATGTGTTACACGCGTTATCTCCTAACTCAACCTCGTGCGAAGGAAAATTTGCGGTACTAGATTTATCAAATGCACGTACTAGTCTCTTAAGATCGCTTTGCATACCCCCTATGATATTCTGCATTTGTTCACGCTGATCTTCTACATAATTTCTAAGAGATTGCAGATCGTTGGTATTACTTACATTGGGGATATCTGGCGTGGGTTGGAGCGAAGCCGGATCCGTCGCCCGATGTCGGACGACCTTGTTGTTCCTGTCCACTTTGAAGTTGGTCAAGAACTTTGCTTTCGCCTCTTGGATCATCCGCTCCTTGTGCTCCTCGAACTGGAGCTGCTCGTCAGCCGGCAAGGTTTCCCAAGTCGGCTCTATGATGTTGCTTGGAGAAATATCAGAGCTATCCCTTGAACCGGCCATTGAGGGCCGATTTGATGAGCTTAGATATGTGTCCCCAGCGGAGTCGCCAAAAAGTATGTTGACGCCTTTTCGGAGCGCCAAATACTCAAGAAGAACCGGCGGCGGTGCTCTCTGGTCAGGCGCGGACGGTCCGCGGCCTGGGGCCGGACGGTCCGCGACCTGGCGCAGGGGCTAGGTTTTCCTGCCTGACGTCCGGACGGTCCGCGCCCTGGGGCCGGACGGTCCGCGCGTGTGCAGGGGCGGCGGAAGATCGCCGGCGGCGCCTGGATCTCGCTCCCGGGAGGGACCCCGTCGGGGAGGAGGGATCCTAGGGGTTGTCTAGGCTCGGGCCGGCCGACCTAGACTCCTCTAATCGACGTAGAGTCGAGGAGAGGCGGAGAATTTGGGGATCGAGAGGCTAAACTAGAACTAGGCTAGAACTACTCCTAATTGTACTGGAAATAAATGCGAATAGAAGTTGTATTGATTCGATTGTTGATGATTACAAATCGGCCGTAGACCTCTCTTTATATAGAGGAGGGGGGCTGGACCCTTTACACGACTGGATTCCGTGTTAATTCCGCAAATCTAGCCAACAAACATAGCACAAAACTCGGAACCCTAAACTGCTCTGCGCATGCGCGGACCGTCCGGCTCACAGGCGCGGACTGTCCGGACCGCGGACCGTCCGGCCTCAGGGCCGGACCGTCCGGCCGCTCAATACGGCGCTCAACAGCTCCTAACTAGCTGCACTAACCATGGAGTACAGTCGTGCACCTGGCCAGTAAATAAACAAAAAAATAAATAAAGATGGCTTTGAAGGAATGGAAGGGAAGCAAAGCAATGGAGCACCCACCCACCCAAGAAGCGACCAACCTTCCCTCTCCGGCCTACCGGTGTCTGCGTGCGCTGTTCAGGAGTGGACTGCAATGATTCTTTCCATCTCGATCTCGATTCAGTGCGCCCGGACCAACCCAACCCCAAAACATGGTCCCGGAATGGATGAACTCCGTCGGTCCATCGCGTCCCGGCGGGCCTGCTTGTGCTGTCTGCCTTTTTCTCTTTTTTTTGACCTACTATGGTGCGACGCATATACTCCCTCCGTTTCTTTTTATTTGTCGCTGGATAGTGCAAAATTACACTATCCAGCGACAAATAAAAAGAAACGGAGGGAGTACTAGTATAGCATATAGTAAACACTGAGACTTTGGATCTACTTTTTTCGAAAGAATCTGTCTCTTATACTTTTTTTAGTTAACCTCGTATCGTAAGTGCACCTGCAACACTAAAACATTGGATCGGTTTTTCAAGCATAAGATATATATATATATGCATGGCACAATCCTAGACTTCTGGATCACAAGTGTAGGGGAAAAAATATAAAAGTTTTAGATAAAACAGTTTTGCTCGCTGCTCCGTTTTCGCCACCGACCCATTCTCGATACGACGCTCCTTCCTGGCGGCTCCGTCCCTTGCCCCGTTGTCATCGTGACGACAATTCATCCGACAAGCTAGATCCCGCTCGTCGCAACGATATGATATGATCTGTTCCTGGCAATCGGTAGGCTTGGCTCTTCTGTTGTCTTTCTGACCCTCCATATTCTCATCGTGCTTCCGGTCACTGGTAACAGGGTTGTAGCCAATAAGAGAGCTTAGCTTTTATTTCCGTCTGGGACAAGCTTTCGTCCGGCTTCACGCATCACGGGCCTCGATCGATCATTGCAAAGCAACAGCACAAGAGATGTGCCTTGAAACATTATTTTTTGTTTATGTATGGGGGGTTATTAAATTATTATGGCGTGGCGTGTCCCGTTTAGTAGTAGTAGTGGCTGCGAGAGGCGTGATGAATGATTATATATGATGACGATGATGATGATCAAAAGCGTGCTGCTGCTTCACCTTCACCTTCACGGGCGATCCCACTAGTGGTCCTAAAACGACTAATTAATTAATTAATTGATTGATTAGTGGTAATAATATAGGAGTACTAGTACTGCAGGCCCGCGCGCAGAGAGAGCATGATCCGGTGCTGCCGACAAGCAAACACCGAATCCCAACCCAGCCCAGCCACCATCGGATGACGATACTGCTGCGTACGGCACCATGATACTCTCTGCACACACACTGCACTCTATCTATCCTTCCTCTAGCTGTGTGACCGACGACGACGACGAAGACGACGAGGCCATGTTTGTGCCCAGCCAGCCCAGCAAAAGAGGGTTTTTTTTACTGCGGTTGGGGGTGTGGGTGCTTTGGAGTGACACTGGGATCGGTCAACTATGAGCGTGGAATATTACTAGTACTGAAAAAATAAATTCATTCGTTCGTTCATAGGACTGAGTGGTGACGTGGCGCAGGTGCAGCTGTCTGTCAGTGGCACTAGTAGAACGGGGACAGCGACAGCACTATCTTTCTATCTATCTATCTATCTATCGGAGCTACTAGTATTCTTTACCCCGTCAAAATCAATAATGCAGTGACATGCATGCATGGGCCATACATGCTCGCACAGTACGCGGCCAAATCAAGCACCCACACTTGAACCACGTGGACCCACCCACCTGCTCCATTAGCCATAGCCCATAGCCATCCATCATCATGGTTTCCTCCATTGCGGCCGCAATTATCACCCACCACCACCCTTCGTTTCCTTCCATCTTTTCTCTCTGTCTCCCCCCCCCCCCCCCCCCCCCCCCCTTCCCTTTTTTCTTCTTCTTTTCTTGCTCCAAGCAATCAGTAGCCGCGTTGGACTTGGAGAACCGAGACACGCGGTCATTATTATGTTTGCATCAGCTACGTGCTCACTTAGATCATGTACAACTCCGAGACAACGATTTAGTTTTCTAAGTATAATATACGGCTAAAAAATTACATGGTATAATCTTAAGAAGCCACATATTAAATGAGATTGTACATGCCCTTAACAGTAAATAACCGCTACTACTTTATGATTAGTCGGCTAAACTGCATTGCAAAACTTAAAAAAGGCTAGTCTCTATTTATAAGGCTTAAGAGCATCTCCAAGAGACTCGCTAAAGCTAAATTTTAGCTACTCAATAGTAAATTAAATCTCCAACAGACTAGCTATCTAACTCGCAAGCTATCTGATTCTGTAAATTATCTCTCTCACTAGCTAAATTTGACTAGCCACCTGACTAGCCAAACTAGATAGATAGTCTGTTGCACTGAGATGCTATATATATAGTGTAATATTTATGAAAACGTAAATATATAGTCAAATAGAGAGCAAAAAATGAAGAGTCTCTTGAAGATGCTCTAAAGGCTAGAGACTAAAACAGTTTAGTCTCTATTTTAGTCTTACTGTTTGACAATTTATAGACTAAATGAAGAGACTAATCTTTAGTATCTCAAATCAAACGCGGCCTTAAACTTCTATATTACTACGTAAAATACAAGTTTTTACGCGACGAGCCAATCTTAGCTCTGCCCACACCTACATTTTTCTCACCCTCTTAGGGCTTATTCGGTTCTACCCTAATCCATATAGATTGAGAGGGATCGAGAGGTTTTAATCCCTAGTAAGTCAAAATCTCCTCCAATCCGTATAAATTCCCTCCAAAACATATGGATTGAAAATAACCGAACAAACCCTTATCCGACTTTCTTTCTCGTGCAGTCCGGGGCAAGCTGGTTAGGAGAGAGAAAGAGGGAAAGCGGTAGAAAAGATAGTTTGGCAGGAGCGACTTTTTCGACAGTTTCTTTCTATCCACCGCTAGTTGGCTAACAGCTAGTAGTTCTTGGCTTCACTGTCAATGAGTTCTTTTTTCTATCTCTACTTTTGTAAAAGCATTACTTTTCCTGGTTTCAGGGTTTTCATCGTTATTACACATATTTAAATAATAAAAATATTAAAATTATGTACAATAGGAATTTAAACCGTAGTTATAGGCTCTAACTGCACATCCACATCCACCTAGCGAGAAGAATGTGTTTCATATTCTATACTTAAACATAAATGGTTTCATATTCTATATTTAAACATAAATGAAAAAAATCGAAACAGAGTACTGGTTAAAAGCATCGTCGAGAGCTCCCTAAAAAATAACTCATTAAAATAAGTATGCACTTGGAGATGCTCTTAACTTATATGTTAGAGTTTTTCCAATAGTTGTTGGTTTGACGACTAATTAGTCAATTTAGCTCAGATGTCTGTGCTAATTGTTAATCTCCCGAAGTCTTTTTCTATGTAAAGCTTAGATGACCACTTAGATTTTTATCGGGTGCTCTTTGAACATACAAAGTCTAACCTAAAATTCAACTTCTAAATTTTAATCTGGTGATCCGATGAGCATGCAGAAAGCCATAAAGATTAAAAAAAATGAACGGGGGGACACCAGAGACATTCCATTCCACTAGGGACAGACACGGCACTCGAAAGCACATTGAGATTCACCAAGCTTTTCTACCATGCCACCTCCATACCATCATCACATTGTGGAGCAACAAGAAGGGGGGAGCCATGAGAGCCACCCTTCTTGAGCTACTCCTTACTATAAACCCCATGAACCACCACCACCATCATGTCTTATGCCCACCACTATTGATAATTACTACTATACCTACCTTCGCCTTCAAGGAAGTTGCTTCTTTTTCCCCCTCTTTGTCCAAAGAAAGTAAAGGTGAAAAACAAGCTAGAAAAAAAAGAGAAATACTAGTAGTAGTAGTGAAAAAGAAAAAAAAAGAAGAAAAAAGGGGTAGGGGGGGGCTTCTCATGCATGTCTCATGTATACTGAGATCCAATCCAATCCAATCCGGGGACTTTGTTCCAACCATGGTGACGCTGACCCATGATCGGTCTCTCCCTCCTCCGGAAGAATAGCAGGCAGCAGGAGAAAAAGCTTCGACAGGCCGCAGCGACCTTTGCCTCCTCGCATGCATGACAGGGACATGATCACATCACCGTGCAGCTGTTGGGGTTCTCGTCGCTGAACATGTTGTCGTGCGGGTGCCGCTGCGGCATCGGGTGGTAGTAGTACGGCGGCGGCGGTGGGTACTGCATCGCCGGCCGGCCGTACCCGTACCCCATCGCCGGGTACCCGCCGGCGCCGCCGGCGCCGTGACCATTCATCATCTGCTGTTGCTGCATCATCGCCATGTACTGCTGCTGCTGCGCCGCCATGGCCATGGGGTTCCCGGCCGCCTGCAGCATCTCTGGCCCGGACGGCATGCCGCCGCCGGCTGCACCACCGCCGCCTTGGTAGAACCCAGCAGCATGTCCCGGCATGGCGCCGGCTGGCATGCCATGCACGGCACCGCCACCGCCACCGCCAGGCTGCATCTGCATGCCATTGCCACCCGCACCCATGTGCTGGTGCGGGTGCGGGTGCGGGTGGTGAGGGTGGCCCATCGGCGCGCCGCCCATCTGGCCCATGCCCGGCCCCATGCCACCACCGGGGAAACCGGCGCCGCCCATCATGTTCGGCGGCCTCATCATCATGCCCGGGCCCGGCTGTTGCTGCTGCGGCAGCGGCGGCCGCGGCGCTGGCATTGCCATGCTGCCCATCATCGGGGCGCCAGAACCGGCAGGCGGCCCACCACCGCCGCCGCCGCCGCCCTTCTTGCCCTGCTGGTTCCCGTTCCCGCCGCCCTTGCCGTTCTGCGGCGCCTGCGAGCCGCCGCCGCCGCCGCCGTTCTTCCCGCCTCCCTGGTTCTGCTTCGCGCCCGAGTCCTTCTTGCCGCCGCCGTTGTGCGCGTTCCCCTTCACCTGCACGGGGATCTCGTTCCCACCGCCACCGCCCTTCTTGCCACCGTTCCCGCCTTTCTTGCCGGCGGCCGGCGGCATGGCCACGGGCTTCGCCATCATCTTGGGGTCACCGTACAGGTCGTCATCGTCGAAGCCGTCGTCCTCGAAGTCGTCCTCATCGTCGAAGTCATCGAACTCGTCGTCGAACTCGCTGCCTTCGTCCCCGAACTCGTCGTCCTCGGGGTAGCTGAACTTGGCGGGCTTGGGGTCCTTGGCCGCCGGCGGCGGCGGGCCGGGTGCAGGCGCGGGCGACGGGAACGGCGGCATCTTGCTGCCGCCCATGCCCATGAGGAGCTCAGGAGGCAGCTTCATGCCCTTCATCTGCATCAGCTGCTGCATCTGCTGTGGTGTCGGCTGCGGCAGCACCATGTTCGCATCTTTCCCGCCCTTGCCTCCTCCTCCTCCTCCGCCGCCGCCGCCCTTGGTCTGCTGGCCCTTCCCGCCGCCGTCGCCACCCTTAGGCTGCTGACCCTTGCCCCCGCCGTCGCCACCCTTGGGCTGCTTGTCCTTGCCACCGCCGCCACCGCCGCCGCCGCCAAGCTGCAGCTTCTGGAGCTGGCTCACCACGCCAGGCTTGGCGCCCCACAGCTGCGCCGGCTTGCCCGCCTTGTTGAGCTTCTTGATGACGGTGGCCGGATCCATGAGGCCGGACACCGTCACCTTCCCCTGCTCCGCATCTATGCTGCTCTGGTACACGCCTGCAGATCAGCGCAGCACTTTTTCATTTCTACTCCTACTTAAGATAAGATTAGGAGGGGGCAAATGCTTTTCAGAATAGAAGAACACAGAAGCAGCAAATCTGAGCAGAACAGAACCAAGCATTTACTAGGATCCAACGCAGTGAACTGTGTGAGCACAACACAAGAGAGCAAAGCTCGGGGTCTTTCTTTTTTAAAAAAGAAAAGAAAAGAAAAAGAATGAAGCAATTTGACTTAGAAGAATGTTTGTTTGTTACCATCGATCTTGTGGAGGATCTTCTTGACCTTCTTCTCGCACCCATCGCAGTGGATATTCACTTTCAGCACGCAAGTCTGGGAATGAACCAACCATCCAACAGAAAGAAGAAGAAGAAAAAAGAACGAATGTTCAGAGAACAGGCATGCACACACTTGGTTGAGTCGATCGGCAAGAAAAGAAGAAGAAGCAGAGCGGAGCGGAGCGAACTCACCTGCACCTTGAGCACGTCCTCCTTGCTCATCTTCGCCTCGACTTGACCACGCACCTCAGACAACGCTGCAGCCCGCCGCAACCAGCAATCGCAGAGCAAGCGGCTTCACATCTGGTTCGGAAACGCTGGGATCAGCGGCGGGAGAAGAACACGAACAGCAGCAACATTTCCCGGCGGCCGGTGTGTGTGAGTGTGTGTGTGGGGGTGTGGGGGGGAGTGGGTGTGTGTCGGAGAAGACGGCTCTCATTCAGTAGCGCGCGCGCGTGAGTGAGAGACACAGAGGACTTTAATGGCGCGCAGTAAAACACCGTCCTTGCACACACATACACGCACTCACTCCACTCACTCAGTCACTCACTCACTCACTCACTCAGAGAAGAGTGAATGCAGAGAGAGAAGAAGCAGATCCCTGTCGTCGGCCAGAAAGCCATGAGCGACGCTTGCGATCCAAGCGCCTGCGCCTGCGCCCTGCGGTGTGGTCCAGAGGAGGTGGAGGAGGAAGAAGAGTTCGTGATGGGAGGCGGGAGGAGGAAGAGGAAGAAGAGACGCGCGCCGGCCGGACCCAACTCAGCTCTGCCTACACGTACAGAGACGGGTGCTTACTGCTTACCAAGCTTTTATTTTTGCCTGAGAGAGTCGCTCCCCCGCCCCGCCTTTGGATGGGAAAGCCTTTGCTAGCTCTGCTGCGCCTTCAGCAGCCAGCAGCAGCAAGCAAGCTTCCGAGTAATGGCTGGCTGGCTGGCTGGTTGGGGTGCTTGTGCAAGAGACTGCTAGAGGCAGCGAGCGAAAGAGCGAGGCCGGCCGGTGGGATTTAAATAGGGAGGCCTTGTCAGGAAGTGCTTTATTATTATTTTTATTTTTATTATTATTAGCAGGGAGAAGGGAACGAACGGGGCCGGAGCGGAGATGTGTGAGTGTCGTCGCCGATGACGAGGAGCTTGTTGGGTTAGTAGTAGCTTGAGCGTGCATGTGAGTGGAGGCGCTCGTACGGTACACAGTCGTACTGCTACGTGAGTACAGACTACAGAGTACGTACGTATTATACCCAGCCAGCCAGTCAGGTACAGAACGAATACTCCAAGAGATGTCGTTATACTAGCAGCAGTAGGGTGTACAGTGTGTGTGTACGTGAGAGAGAGAAGCGGTGTGGGTGTGTGTGTGTGAGTGAGTTGTGGGTTGTGGCCGCTGTTTGGGTTGCATGACAGCATGAGTGGAGCGGGAGCGGGCCGGGGGGCCACGCGCGGCGAGCAGAGAGGGGCAGCGCCGCTGCTGCTGCGGCTGCTGCTGCATGAGGCAGGCGCCATGTGACCCTTGTCTCCCCGGCCCGTCGACCTCGAATTCCTAGCTGCTGCTGCCACCTGCTCATCTCTCCCTCTCTCTCTGCACCTGCGCCTGCAGCTGCACCACACCACATCACATCCGGCAGGCAAAAGTTCCATGCGTTCCCTCGACTCGAGCACGAGCACGGGCGCGGGCCACAGGGGCGACTGGCGAGGGCCGGACGAGGCCGAGATCGCCGGGCACGCACCGCACGGCACGGGACGGCAATGCCAAGGTTTCTGCTTCTAACGGCCGGCCACCGTCAGACTGTAGATCGACATATATAAGGGCCTCCTCGTCTCCTCCTGTTCAGTTCAGTTCAGCTTTCTTTCTTCCTTCCTTCCTTCCTTCCCTTATGCAATATACATCTTTTTATTTTCTTTTTTCTAGATCCTATAGGACTTGGCTGGCTTCACTGGCTGCTGGTTTGAGTTCGTTTTGCCTCACAGATTGTAGCATGTTGCGAGCCGTACAAATACAATACGACCTCTCTCCATGCACGTACACGTACTCGCATATATATATAGTACTAGCAGTAGTAGCAGAGAGAGAAGTACTAATAAATAAATAAATAAATAAATAAATAAATAAAACCAGGGCAGGGCATATCACTACTCCTGGTACATGTCAGCAGGCAGCAGGTAGCAAGCATCTTTTTCGTCTGTCTCTCCCTGTTGCGAAACGAGGTCGAGTAGGCAGGGCAGGCAGGCTCGGCTCGCGTCCGGAGAGATTCTCCCGGTCCACTGCGCAGCCGGCACGGACGTGTGCGTGACTGTCCGAACGGACGTACTCGGCGCCATGAATTCGCTGGATGCGTCACTTCACTTCACCAGCACCAGGCTCAGGCTCAGGCTCAGGCCCAGGCCCAGGCCCATCCATCGGCGCCCGCGTGCGTAGGGACGGACGGACGGACCAGATTATATATCTCTACTACTATATAAGACGATAGTGTAGACGTACACACCCAGGATGGTGCACGGTTCTGCCTCCCACGCCGCGGGCCCCACCAAGGCGCAGCTCTGCTCCCTCTCGCGCCCTGCCTTCCCTCTCGCGCCCTGCCTTCCCTCTCGCGCCGTCCCAACGCATGCAACCCAGCAGGCCCATTTCCTCGCCAAGCAAAACAAATATCTACATTACCTAAATTGTTCTCTACTAACGCCATTGAGTCACAAACAAGTTGACATTTGGGGCTGCACCAACGCTTATAAGTCGTTCTCTACCTGTTTCACTAGCCGGTATGGCACTAACCACATTAGTAAAGAAAGCACCACAAACAATGCTGGTGTCGTGGGCTAAAATCGTCATGTGGCCCATATTCCAGCGATGTTTGGTGCGGCCCAGATAGCGAATCAGTACAGCTCGCTCGTGATGCCCCCGCCGCGACACCCGTGTCTCCCTCTCGCCCAACCACCCCCGCCCTCGCCCTAGCCTCGAACCCTCCTGGCGGCGGCCTAACCATCCGCCTCACTCCCTGTCGTGGTGCTCTCCGCCGACCACCATCTGGCCTTGGAGCACCGGTCCCCGCCGCGACACCCGTGTCTCCCTCTCGCCCAACCACCCCCACCCCCGCCCTAGCCACGAACCCTCCTGGCGGCGGCCCCGCGCGTGCAGGCACGCGACATCCTATCGGGAGGCGAGGGGGCTCCGATGACCACCAGCGCCAACCTGATGAACCATCCGCCTCACTGCCTCGCTCCCCGTTGTAATGCTCTCCGCCGACCACCATCTGGCCTTGGAGCACCGGTCCCCCGTGTGACATGATCCTCTGCTCCTACCGACCTCAACCAGTGGGTGAGCAACAGATTCTCCCTTCCCCCGATCTGATCCAACAAGATCTCATGGTGGACACTACCGCGCACGTCAAGTGAGCCATAGATTCTTCCTTCCTCATGCTCCATTTACTGGACCATTATCCGATCCAGCATCATCTCATGGCAGATTCTTTGGTTATTGGTTTGTTTCGTGCAGAGCTGGAAGGACGTCGAGGGGTCGCTGTTTGTTGTCAGGAGGTGAGGGTTTGTGTTGGGTTTTTTTTTTGGCTTGCACTCCTATGCGGTCTGGTTCTGTCAAAAATGTGCTTGATTGGTCCAGGAACTCTGAGTCCCGCTTTCAGTTCATTGTCATGAACACGCACAACACTGGTACATCGGCGATCACTGCTTGGATCGATCACCCGCGGCGCCTAGACACGCATATTGTCAAACTGCTATTATTCTAGAGTTAAACAAAAAAAGCAAGTGTTCTATTGGTTTAATTAATCTAAACTACACTGTTCAAGCAATAATTGAGTTTATTCCCTATAACTTGCAAAGTGTGGCCATGTTATGCCCTGTGGCTGTGCGTGGCCATCTAACCTCCACGTCTATGTTTCCGGCTGCTAGGTTGCTTTGAGCCGTGGTGGATCTCCCGGTGTGACGACATGGGGCTGGGTCTGGGAGCTCTTCTCAAATCCGGGGGCTCTCAGTCTGCTCTTCTCAATTTAGTGTTATCTTTTTCTTTTAGAACAATGCCAAAGAAACATGACAGACTGCCTTTGCTTGTTTTTGACATAATGCAAAAGCAATGGAATCTTTACTTTTAAACCTTTGTTATTTTTGTTTTGATTCAATTTTGATACTGCATAAATGTACGAATATCTATTATTTTGATGCAATAGTGGTGTTTTGCGATGTTTAACAGCTTGTGTGATCCAATTATTATCCCTGCTTTGTATATAAGAGTTTCTTCAGAATATATCAATTCATGTATCCTGCACTTTGAATCGCTTATGTCATTGTTAGCAATCACATAATATTTTTCTTTTCTCTTAGATTTAATTTGTATAATCATATAATCATTCATATATTGGTACAACAGGATTTGGTTTAGCTTCTCACTTTGTTTTTTTAAATGAGAAGAAGCGGACAACAAATTATAGTGAAGGCTCCTCTCATCCCCCGTCGCTTGGTGGATCACCCCCACGAAACCAGTCTAGCCAAAGACAGGTATGTGCATGATGTCATTCTTGGTAGCCTATCATCATCTTTGGCTCAAAGTGCTTCTATAGTTAAATGGATGTAGTGCAAGTTTTATTTTTATTTTCTGCTCCAGTTGTTTTCTATGCTACTTCCTTGGTATTAGTTCACCGTGCATAAGTGATCTGCAGCAAATGTTCTTCTTCCTAACCAACTATATATGCTCTTAATTGTCCTCTAATTTCAAGGAAGTAGCATAGATATGGAATGGAACTGTCAAGGGTGTTTAAATGGGTTCACCCCTTTTACCATCTTGGAGATCTGGAAGAAACAGAATGCAAGAAATTTTTAGAAAGTGCAGAACGAGCTCTCTGTCTGTCTACCTTTTTTTGGTTGCACAAATCAAAGTCGATCTATAGCAGGAGATACATCAAAGGAAAGAGAGCTGCATTTGATTGCTTATTAGATATCTGTTTTTCATCCACAGATATCAAAGGAAAGAGAGAAAAATCCTTGCCTGTTCTGGCGGAGGAACATCAGGCATGATTGCAGCCTGATGCTCAAAACCCACTTCTTCCTTCTGCAAGAGAATCAGTTGAACAGATAGTCAGACCAAATTCACACTGGCATATTTCATGAGGCTGACCTTTGCAGTCCTAAAAAAATTCAACCTAGCAGTAATGCAGTATATATTCTAGCAGTTGTACCACAACAATTTATCCATGGATCATAAGCAACTACACTAATCAAACTAAGACCAAGTCACCAAGAATGATATTGTCTGGTAACTATTGAGACTAAGGATGATATTAATTGGTAGCTGATGAAGATATACCATAAACCTATGGGTTCAATGAACATAAATTTTAGTGAGGTGGGCAAGGGCTACAAGGAGCCATTTTATACAACAGTTCATGTTTCCATTTCAATTAATCTTAAGTTTGATAACAGTTTGGAACAGTACCATTTAATCTAACCAAAGTAACAGTGACTTCATGCGGCGTTTTGGGAGATACAAGGTTCAAAATAGTCATTGACCTTATAACTCAAAAATTGTCAGCATGTACAAGGTAGAGGCATTTTCAAGTTCAAAGGATTCAAAAATGAGAATCATAACTGGTATGAGTTCGTATAAATTATTTAATCCATCCAAAGAAGTTTCAAATATTATCATGTCTAGAAGTATAAGCACCTGGAAAGAAGCAATCAAGGTGAATACAACTAGGCCCTTCTCTTTGCCTCCACTTTTCTTGTATCCAATTTTGTTTCATGTACAATTTGTTTCATGTATCCAGGTGAATAAGATACTCCCTACATCTGCATCCAATTTTGATCTTTGTATGGGCAGCGAGATCAAATAGTGTGCATGCATGTTATATTGATTATTTTGCATGTAGCCAATTTAGATAGCAAAGCTGCATGTATGTTCTCATGCAGGCGAGGTGAGGGATATCCTAGGAGAGGAAAGACTGTACTAGGGGGTTCCTGAGGAAACTTCACTATGGGGTCTCGTAGTCTCTTTGTCGTTCTAGCATTCTCAAACTAGCCCTCACCATGGCAGCTTTTTCCTTCCATTTGGTTCCCTATTTATATATATTGGTTATTTAAGGTGTTTTTACAGCATGCATTGGATAACCACCCCAAACATGCATTTAAGGTGCTTTTACTTTACTGTTTTCAGTTAACAACAAGTTGATAGTCGCCTAGAGGGGGGGTGAATAGGGCGAAACTGAAATTTACAAATATAAACACAACTACAAGCCGGGGTTAGCGTTAGTAATAATAAATGAGTCCGCAAGAGAGGGCGCAAAACAAATCCCAAGCGAATAAGCAAATGAGACACGGAGATTTGTTTTACCGAGGTTCGGTTCTTTCAAACCTACTCCCCGTTGAGGAGGCCACAAAGGCCGGGTCTCTTTCAACCCTTCCCTCTCTCAAACGGTCCCTCGGACCGAGTGAGCTTCTCTTCTCTAATCAAAGCCGGGAACCAAACTTCCCCGCAAGGGCCACCACACTATTGGTGCCTCTTGCCTTGATTACAATGGAGTTGTGATCTCAAGAACAAGTGAGAAAGAAAAGAAGCAATCCAAGCGCAAGAGCTCAAATGAACACGGCAAATCACTCTCTCTAGTCACTAGAGTTTTGTGTGGAATTGGAGAGGATTTGATCTCTTTGAATGTGTCTAGAATTGAATGCCTAGAGCTCTTGTAGTAGTTGAGAAGTGGAAAACTTGGATACTATGAATGGTGGGGTGGTTGGGGTATTTATAGCCCCAACCACCAAACTTGACCGTTGGCTGGAGGCTTCTGTTCGATGGCGCACCGGACAGTCCGGTGCACACCGGACAGTCCGGTGCCCCTGCCACGTCACCACTGCCGTTGGATTCTAGCCGTTGGAGCTTCTGACTTGTGGGCCCGCCTGGGTATCCGGTGCACACCGGACATGCACTGTTTGATGTCCGGTGCATCGGTATGGGCAGCCCTGACGTCTGCGCGCTGCGCGCGCATTTAATGCTGCGCAGGGAGCCGTTGGCGCCGCAGAGAGCCGTTGCTCCGCTGGCACACCGGACAGTCCGGTGCACACCGGACAGTCCGGTGCACACCGGACAGTCCGGTGAATTATAGCGGAGCGGCAGTCGTGAAAACCCGAGGATGACGAGTTCCGGAGGCCGCGGTTCGTTGGCGCACCGGACATGTCCGGTGCACACCGGACAGTCCGGTGAATTATAGCGCGCCGTCTTCCGAGAAATCCCGAGGGCGAAGAGTTTGAGTCTGAGTCCCCTGGTGCACCGGACAGGTACTGTGCACTGTCCGGTGGCACACCGGACAGTCCGGTGCGCCAGACCAGGGGTGCCCTCGGTTGCCCCTTTGCTCCTTTATTGAATCCAACACTTGATCTTTTTATTGGCTAGATGTGAACCTTTTGCACCTGTATAACTTATACACTAGAGCAAACTAGTCAGTCCAATATTTGTGTTGGGCAATTCAACCACCAAAATTATTTAGGAACTAGGTGTAAGCCTAATTCCCTTTCAATCTCCCCCTTTTTGGTGATTGATGCCAACACAAACCAAAGCAAATATAGAAGTGCATAATTGAACTAGTTTGCATAATGTAAGTGAAAGGTTACTTGGAATTGAGCCAATAAAACTACTTACAAGATATGCATGGAATGTTTCTTTCTTATATAACATTTTGGACCACGTTTGCACCACATGTTTTGTTTTTGCAAATTCTTTTTGTAAATCTATTTCAAAGATCTTTTGCAAATAGTCAAAGGTACATGAATAAGAGTTTGCAAAGCATTTTCAAGATTTGAAATTGTCTCCCCCTATTTCAAATGCTTTTCCTTTGACTAAACAAAACTCCCCCTAAAAGAGATCCACCTCTTAGTGTTCAAGAGGGTTTTGATATACCATTTCTGAAATACTACTTTCTCCCCCTTTTGAACACAATAGGATACTAAATGATAAAGACTTTTGGAAAGCACTAAGTTTTTGAATTTGGTGGTGGTGGTGCGGTCCTTTTGCTTTGGGCTCATTTCTCCCCCTTTTTGGCATGAATCGCCAAAAACGGAATCATTAGAGCCCTCGAAGTAAGTTCTTCCCCTTTGGTCATAAGTAAATGAGTTAAGATTATACCAAAGACGAAATCCGGTCCTTTTGCTTTTGAGCTTTTACTCTCTCCTCGAAGGATGAAGTCCTTTTCTTTGATGCTCATTTCTCCCCAAGGAATAGAGAGTTGCTCGGAGTGATGGCGAAGCATGAGTTACGGAGTGGAAGCCTTTGTCTTCGCCGAAGACTCTAATTCCCTTTCAATATACCTATGACTTGGTTTGAAATAGACTTGAAAACACATTAGTCATAGCATATAGAAGAGATATGATCAAAGGTATTCAAATGAGCTATGTGTGCAAGCTTAGCAAAAGAAATTTCTAGAATCAAGAATATTGAGCTCATGCCTAAGTCTGGTAAAAGATTGTTCATCAAGTGGCTTGGTAAAGATATCGGCTAATTGATCTTTAGTATTAATGTAAGAAATCTCGATATCCCCCTTTTGTTGGTGATCCCTAAGAAAATGATACCGAATGGCTATGTGCTTAGTGCGGCTATGCTCGACGGGATTGTCGGCCATTTTAATTGCACTCTCATTATCACATAGCAAAGGGACTTTGGTTAATTTGTAACCGTAGTCCCGCAGGGTTTGCCTCATCCAAAGCAATTGCGCGCAACAATGTCCTGCGGCAATGTACTCGGCTTCGGCGGTGGAAAGAGCGACCGAATTTTGCTTCTTTGAAGCCCAAGACACCAAGGATCTTCCCAAGAACTGGCAAGTCCCTGATGTGCTCTTCCTATTAATTTTGCACCCCGCCCAATCGGCATCCGAATAACCAATTAAATCAAATGTGGATCCCCGAGGGTACCAAAGCCCAAACTTAGGAGTATAAGCCAAATATCTCAAGATTCGTTTTACGGCCGTAAGGTGTGATTCCTTAGGGTCGGATTGGAATCTTGCACACATGCAAACGGAAAGCATAATGTCCGGTCGAGATGCACATAAATAAAGCAATGAACCAATCATTGACCGGTATACCTTTTGATCCACGGACTTACCTCCCGTGTCGAGGTCGAGATGCCCATTAGTTCCCATGGGTGTCTTGATGGGTTTGGCATCCTTCATCCCAAACTTGGTTAGAATGTCTTGAGTGTACTTTGTTTGTCAAATGAAGGTGCCCTCTTGGAGTTGCTTGACTTGGAATCCTAGAAAATACTTCAACTCCCCCATCATCGACATCTCGAATTTCTGTGTCATGATCCTACTAAACTCTTCACATGTAGACTCGTTAGTAGACCCAAATATAATATCATCAACATAAATTTGGCATACAAACAAGTCATTTTCAAGAGTTTTAGTAAAGAGTGTAGGATCGGCCTTGCCAACTTTGAAGCCATTAGCAATAAGGAAATCTCTTAGGCATTCATACCATGCTCTTGGGGCTTGCTTGAGCCCATAAAGCGCCTTAGAGAGCCTATAGACATGGTTAGGGTACTTACTGTCTTCAAAGCCGGGAGGTTGCTCAACATAGACCTCTTCCTTGATTGGTCCGTTGAGGAAGGCACTTTTCACGTCCATTTGATAGAGCTTAAAGCCATGGTAAGTAGCATAGGCCAATAATATGCGAATTGACTCAAGCCTAGCTACGGGTGCATAGGTTTCACCAAAATCCAAACCTTCGACTTGTGAATACCCTTTGGCCACGAGTCGAGCTTTGTTCCTTGTCACCACACCATGCTCATCTTGCTTGTTGCGGAAGACCCATTTGGTTCCTACAACATTTTGGTTAGGACGTGGAACTAAATGCCATACCTCGTTCCTCGTGAAATTGTTGAGCTCCTCTTGCATCGCCACCACCCAATCCGAATCTTGGAGAGCTTCCTCTACCCTGTGTGGCTCAATGGAGGAAACAAAAGAGTAATGTTCACAAAAATGAGCAACCCGAGATCGAGTAGTTACCCCCTTATGAATGTCGCCGAGGATGGTGTCGACGGGGTGATCTCGTTGGATTGCTTGGTGGACTCTTGGGTGTGGCGGTCTTGGTTCTTCCTCATCCTCCTTTTCTTGATCATTTGTATCTCCCCCTTGATCATTGCTATCATCTTGAGGTGGCTCGTCTTCTTGATTTTGCTCTTCATCATTTTGAGCCTCATCCTCATTTTGAGTTGGTGGAGATGCTTGCATGGAGGAGGATGGTTGATCTTGTGTACTTGGAGGCTCTTCGGATTCCTTAGGACACACATCCCCGATGGACATGTTCCTTAGCGCGATGCATGGAGCCTGTTCTTCACCTATCTCATCAAGATCAACTTGCTCTACTTGAGAGCCGTTAGTTTCATCAAACACAACGTCACAAGAGACTTCAACTAGTCCAGTGGACTTGTTAAAGACCCTATATGCCCTTGTGTTTGAGTCATAACCAAGTAAAAAGCCTTCTACAGTTTTAGGAGCAAATTTTGATTTTCTACCTCTTTTAATAAGAATGAAGCATTTGCTACCAAAAACTCTAAAATATGAAATATTGGGCTTTTTACCGGTTAGGAGTTCATATGATGTCTTCTTGAGGATTCGGTGAAGATATAACCGGTTGATGGCGTAGCAGGCGGTGTTGACTGCTTCGGCCCAAAACCGGTCCGGTGTCTTGTACTCATCAAGCATGGTTCTTGCCATGTCCAATAGAGTTCGATTCTTCCTCTCCACTACACCGTTTTGTTGTGGCGTGTAGGGAGAAGAGAACTCATGCTTGATGCCCTCCTCCTCAAGGAAGCTTTCAATTTGAGAGTTCTTGAACTCCGTCCCATTGTCGCTTCTTATTTTCTTGATCCTTAAGCCGAACTCATTTTGAGCTCATCTCAAGAATCCCTTTAAGGGCTCTTGGGTTTGAGATTTTTCCTGTAAAAAGAATACCCAAGTGAAGCGAGAATAATCATCCACAATAACTAGACAGTACTTACTCCCGCCGATGCTTATGTAAGCGATCGGGCCGAATAGATCCATGTGTAGGAGCTCTAGCGGCCTGTCAGTCGTCATTATGTTCTTGTGTGGATGATGAGTGCCAACTTGCTTCCCTGCTTGGCATGCGCTACAAATCCTGTCTTTCTCAAAATGAACATTGGTTAGTCCTAAAATGTGCTCTCCCTTTAGAAGCTTATGAAGATTCTTCATCCCAACATGGGCTAGTCGGCGGTGCCAGAGCCAACCCATGTTAGTCTTAGCAATTAAACATGTGTCGAGCTCAGCTCTATCAAAATCTACTAAGTATAGCTGACCTTCTAACACACCCTTAAATGCTATTGAATCATCACTTCTTCTAAAGACAGTGACACCTATATCAGTAAAAAGACAGTTGTAGCCCATTTGACATAATTGGGAAACAGAAAGCAAGTTGTAATCTAATGAATCAACAAGAAAAACATTGGAAATGGAATGGTCAGGTGAAATAGCAATTTTACCCAAACCTTTGACCAACCCTTGATTTCCATCCCCGAATGTGATAGCTCGTTGGGGATCTTTGTTTTTCTCATATGAGGAGAACATCCTTTTCTCCCCGGTCATGTGGTTTGTGCACCCGCTGTCGAGTATCCAACTTGAGCCCCCGGATGCATAAACCTACAAAACAAATTTAGTTCTTGACTTTAGGTACCCAAATTGTTTTGGGTCCTTTGGCATTAGATACAAGAACTTTGGGTACCCAAACACAAGTCTTGGAATGCTTGTGTTTGCCCCCAACAAATTTGGCAACTACTTTGTCGGATTTGCTAGTAAGCACATAAGATGCATCAAAAGTTTTAAATGAAATGGCATGATCATTTGATGCATTAGGAATTTTCTTCTTAGGCAACTTGGCACGGGTTGGTTGCCTAGAACTAGATGTCTCACACTTATACATGAAAGCATGGTTAGTGCCAGAGTGAGACTTCCTAGAATGAATCTTCCTAATTTTGCTCTCAGGATAGCCTGCAGGGTATAAAATGTAACCCTCGTTATCCTGAGGCATGGGAGCTTTGCCCTTAACAAAGTTAGACAAGTTCTTAGGAGGGGCATTAAGTTTGACATTGTCTCCCCTTTGGAAGCCAATGCCATCCTTGATGCCAGGGCGTCTCCCATTATAAAGCATGCTACGAGCAAATTTAAATTTCTCATTTTCTAAGTTGTGCTCGGCAATTTTAGCATCTAGTTTAGCTATATGATCATTTTGTTTTTTAATTAAGGCTAGGTGATCATGGATAGCATCAACATTAATATCTCTACATCTAGTGCAAATAGAAACATGCTCAACATTAGATGTAGAGGGTTTGCAAGATTTAAGTTCTACAACCTTAGCATGCAACATTTCATTCTTAGTTCTAAGGTCGGAAATAGTAGCATTGCAAACATTAAAATCTTTAGCCTTAGCAATTAAATTTTCATTCTCTAATCTAAGGCTAGCAAGAGATGCATTCAATTCATCAATCTTAGCAAGCAAGTCAACGTTATCATCTCTAAGATTGGTAATTGAAACATTACAAACATGTGAATCAACCTTAGCATTTAAAGTAGCATTTTCATTTCTAAGGTTGTCAATCATCTCACGGCAAGTGCTTAGCTCACTAGACAGTTTTTCACATTTTTCAACTTGTAGAGCGTAAGCATTTTTAACCTTAACATGTTTCTTATTCTCCTTGATTAGGAAGTCCTCTTGGGAGTCCAAGAGATCATCCTTTTCATGGATGGCACTAATTAGTTCATTTAATTTTTCCTTTTGTTCCATGTTAAGGTTAGCAAAGAGAATGCGCAAGTTATCCTCCTCATTTTTATCATCATCCTCATCACTAGATGTTTCATATTTAGTGGAGGACCTTGATTTTACCTTCTTTTTGCCGTCCTTGGCCATGAGACACTTGTGGCCGACGTTGGGGAAGAGAAGGCCTTTGGTGACGGCGATGTTGGCGGCGTCCTCGTCGTCGGAGGAGTCGCTTGAGCTTTCGTCGGAGTCCCACTCCCGACAAACATGGGCATCGCCGCCCTTCTTCTTGTAATACTTCTTCTTCTCCTTTCTTCTTCCCTTCTTGTCGTCGCCCCTGTCACTGTCACTAGACATAGGACATTTTGCAATAAAGTGACCGGGCTTACCACACTTGTAGCAAACCTTCTTGGAACGAGGTTTGTAGTCCTTCCCCTTCCGTTGCTTGAGGATTTGCCTAAAGCTTTTGATGATTAGGGCCATCTCCTCATTGTCGAGCTTGGAGGCGTCAATTGGTTGTCTACTTGGTGTAGACTCCTCCTTCTTCTCCTCCGTTGCCTTAAAGGCCACCGGTTGCGCCTCGGATGTGGAGGGCTCGTCAAGCTCGTTGATCTTCTTGGAGCCCTTAATCATGCATTCAAAACTAACAAAATTCCCGATGACTTCCTCGGGGGTCATTAGTGGATATCTTGGATTACCACGAATTAATTGAACTTGTGTGGGGTTAAGGAAAATAAGAGCTCTTAGAATAACCTTAACCACTTCGTGGTCATCCCACTTTGTACTCCCGAGGTTGCGCACTTGGTTCACCAAGGTCTTGAGCCGGTTGTACATGTCTTGTGGCTCCTCCCCTTGGCGAAGACGGAAGCGACCGAGCTCCCCCTCGATCGTTTCCCGCTTGGTGATCTTGGTGAGTTCATCACCCTCGTGCGCCGTCTTGAGTAGGTCCCAAATCTCCTTGGCGTTCTTCAATCCTTGTACTTTGTTGTATTCCTCCTTGCTTAGGGAGGCAAGGAGGATGGTTGCGGCTTGGGAGTTGAAGTGCTCGATTTGGGCCACTTCGTCCGTGTCATAGTCCTCATCCCCTATAGATGGTACCTGTACACCATACTCAACAACATCCCATATACTCTTGTGGAGAGAGGTTAGATGAAATCGCATTAAATTACTCCACATAGCATAATCTTCACCATTAAAAGTTGGTGGTTTACCTAATGGGACGGAAAGTAGAGGTGTATGTTTAGGAACACGAGGATAGCGTAGGGGAATCTTACTATACTTCTTACGCTCTTGGCGTTTAGAAGTGACGGACGCCGCGTCGGAGCCGAAGGTAGATGTCGATGAAGTGTCGGTCTCGTAGTAGACCACCTTCCTCATCCTCTTGTGCTTGTCCCCACTCCGATGCGGCTTGTGAGAAGAAGATTTTTCCTTCTTCTCCTTGTGGTGAGAAGAGGAAGATCTTTTCTCCTTCCGTTTGGAGGAGTTCTTCTTCTTCTCCCTTTTCTTGGTGCGGGACTCTTCCAATGAGGTGCTCCCTTGGCTTGTAGTGGGCTTGTCGCCGGTCTCCATCTCCTTCTTGGCGTGATCTCCCGACATCACTTCGAGCGGTTAGGCTCTAATGAAGAACCTTGCTCTGATACCAATTGATAGTCGCCTAGAGGGGGGGGGGGGGTGAATAGGGCGAAACTGAAATTTACAAATATAAACACAACTACAAGCCGGGGTTAGCGTTAGTAATAATAAATGAGTCCGCAAGAGAGGGCGCAAAACAAATCCCAAGCGAATAAGCAAATGAGACACGGAGATTTGTTTTACCGAGGTTCGGTTCTTTCAAACCTACTCCCCGTTGAGGAGGCCACAAAGGCCGGGTCTCTTTCAACCCTTCCCTCTCTCAAACGGTCCCTCGGACCGAGTGAGCTTCTCTTCTCTAATCAAAGCCGGGAACCAAACTTCCCCGCAAGGGCCACCACACTATTGGTGCCTCTTGCCTTGATTACAATGGAGTTGTGATCTCAAGAACAAGTGAGAAAGAAAAGAAGCAATCCAAGCGCAAGAGCTCAAATGAACACGGCAAATCACTCTCTCTAGTCACTAGAGTTTTGTGTGGAATTGGAGAGGATTTGATCTCTTTGAATGTGTCTAGAATTGAATGCCTAGAGCTCTTGTAGTAGTTGAGAAGTGGAAAACTTGGATACTATGAATGGTGGGGTGGTTGGGGTATTTATAGCCCCAACCACCAAACTTGACCGTTGGCTGGAGGCTTCTGTTCGATGGCGCACCGGACAGTCCGGTGCACACCGGACAGTCCGGTGCACACCGGACAGTCCGGTGCCCCTGCCACGTCACCACTGCCGTTGGATTCTAGCCGTTGGAGCTTCTGACTTGTGGGCCCGCCTGGGTATCCGGTGCACACCGGACATGCACTGTTTGATGTCCGGTGCATCGGTATGGGCAGCCCTGACGTCTGCGCGCTGCGCGCGCATTTAATGCTGCGCAGGGAGCCGTTGGCGCCGCAGAGAGCCGTTGCTCCGCTGGCACACCGGACAGTCCGGTGCACACCGGACAGTCCGGTGAATTATAGCGGAGCGGCAGTCGTGAAAACCCGAGGATGACGAGTTCCGGAGGCCGCGGTTCGTTGGCGCACCGGACATGTCCGGTGCACACCGGACAGTCCGGTGAATTATAGCGCGCCGTCTTCCGAGAAATCCCGAGGGCGAAGAGTTTGAGTCTGAGTCCCCTGGTGCACCGGACAGGTACTGTGCACTGTCCGGTGGCACACCGGACAGTCCGGTGCGCCAGACCAGGGGTGCCCTCGGTTGCCCCTTTGCTCCTTTATTGAATCCAACACTTGATCTTTTTATTGGCTAGATGTGAACCTTTTGCACCTGTATAACTTATACACTAGAGCAAACTAGTCAGTCCAATATTTGTGTTGGGCAATTCAACCACCAAAATTATTTAGGAACTAGGTGTAAGCCTAATTCCCTTTCACAAGTTCCGTTTCTCCCTTAGGATCAAAATAACTTTGAATCGTGTATTGATACTATATCAGATAGACGGTTTCTTCTTTATTAAAGTTTATGTAGCCTGATGCAAGATTGGAGAGTGAATTGTGATGCCCAGCTTCGTATTCTGGTCTTGAAGCATTAGTGGAAGAAAAGGACAATCAAATCCAGAAGGTATATGCTACTTGTGACTTTTTCATGTGTATTCATCCCAACATCTTTGTACATGAAGAAACATAGTAACCATAGTGAACTAACTGCACATGTTGCATACGTCATTTAGCATGTCGGTTGTCTTCACTATGAAAATATGACGACTTCAATGACATGATGTAAAATTTCACTTGTTTGTTGTAGATAGAGAAAGAAATTAAGGAACTAAAGTTATGGCATGATTTCATAGGCGGAGTTCCTCATGGACATCGTCAGGAACGAAGAGATGGCGCTCATCGACACCGCTAGGAGAAGAAACTTATAAGTGATGGGTCTTTATAATCAAACAATTTTATGAGCTTAAAATAATTTTCTTAGTTTCTTTTATACTTAGCCCATGCATTTTCGTCCAGTTCACTTCTGAATTGTTGCTCCTTGAGAGCTTCTAGAACCCATGGAGAAAGTTACCAATTTGTGACATGATATTAGAAAGCTAGAAGTTTAAAGTTGGCATTCATACATGTTCTTAATGACATAGGCAAACTTAATTTAATTTTTACCAGCCGCAAGGAACTAACTGTTACATATTATAGTAAAAATAATTTTTATGAGCTACAATTCATTTGAAACATGATTACCCTTTATTATTTTTTACGCATTTGGTTTTATAACCGTGGTGGTCTCATGTATGATTATACAGATTTAGATAACGTATTCCCATTCTTCTATAATGTGTGGAGTCGTCAGATGTGCGACAAACCAGTTCTCTAGGTTGCTCCTAATGGACACTCCTTTGATGTACCCTTTATCATCTTTTGAGTTCTGACGGTGTAGAGTAGAGATGCCTGTTGATTGCCTCTTTGTAGATACTCTTTCTATTGCATGTGTATAAACTTCAGAGAGACTAGATTTGGGTTTAGTCATTTCATGTATTTAGTTTATTTATTAATTTTCATGATTTAGTTTAGTTTTGTATTGGTTGTTGCCAAAGAATTTGTAAGATTTTGAGGTCGATAGTATATATGATATTTGATTTATATAATCGTTGTGCACTGACATTTTATCAAATATTTTGTATACCGTTGCAACGCACGGGCATATACCTAGTAGATTTATATATGTAGCTTACGTAGGCAGGCAGGCAGGCTGGCTGGCTGGGCGGGAGGCCCGAAAGGCCCGCGCGCGCGCGCGCCAGGCACAGGAGGCGAACACGGCGGCATGGTGGTGATGCACTGCACTGCACTTGAATACTTGATTGATGGAGTCCGCCCACCCACATCCTTTTGGCGCGGCAGGCGGCCTGCCAAGATGCTGCTGCACTGCAGCTGCAGCTGCAGCGACGCCGACGCCCCGACCGAGGTCAAAAAAGGAGGTGACCCAGCCCCCGCATCTGCATGCGGATCCTCCTGGGTACGGAAATCCAGGGAAACCCATATTCTTCGGGCCTCGCCCTCGTTTCACGCCCGTCCTACTCCTACTGTTTGCGAGTGCGCGCCGTCGATGCGTTGCTTGCTCTCTCTACTCTACTACTCCGACTCCGATGCCGGCCCGTCGTCACTGTTTCACGTGGTTGGTTTGTTGGGTCAAAGTCAATCCGCCCCGGCCGGTTTGTCAAACGCTCCTGACACGGGTACACGTACGCGGCTCGGCTCGGCTGTGCCTGTTTTTTTTTAAAAAACAAACGTTTGGGGAGCGTGCTGGGGTACTCTAAATTCCTGTTACAAACAAACAAACAAACAAACAAAGGGACAACAAAAAAAAAATACACGGCGCTCGAGTGCGGGCTCGTCGTGCTTCACGCATGGTAGGACGCCGCATAGTGGCTGGTTTGTCCGTGTATCTGATTGGTTACAACGGATACTACTACCTACCTCCTCCGACTTGTCCGGTGGGCTTGGCAGCCTGCACATGTTGGGCCGGACCCGGACCCGGACCCGGACCGGGGGAGGGCCTGTACCCCTCCTCGGTTTCTTGCCGTGCCGAACGACCCCAAGTCCCCAACACGGAACGGAACCGTCAATCCGCTACGCCACAGCAACGACCAACCGGAGCCGCCGCCGCCGCCGCCGACGGGGACGGGGACAGGGAAACCACCACCACCACCACCGGCCATATTAACAGCTGCGCGTGCACGGTGGAGTTCTACTTCCGCCCGCGATTCGACTCGACTCGACTGCTCGTTCCGTCTCGACCTTCAGGCGGGTGAGGCGACCTTTCCTTCCCCCTCAATTCTCTGTATTTTTGCTCGCCCACCCGGTCCGTAATCTGCAATCTCGCCGGCGATGGGTGGGTGGGGGATGTCCGATCGCTTGCTTCGATGATTGAGCCCCCCTTCCTCCGTTGCTCTCCGTCCCCCCACCCTCCCGCCCCGATCGGCTTCCCCAGTGGATCTCTCGTCGTTCAGGGGGTTGGTTCCATGTGTTCCGCCGGATCTGGAAGTGGGGCTACCCTGGGATCCTGGCTAACCGAAACGAACTGGAATTCGTTTTAGAGCACCCTACCGCACGTAACAGTATATTTCTTCCTTCCCATGGCAGGTAAGCAGGTTGACCGTCCGCGAATTCACCGTATCCCGGGATACGTATGGGTTCCAAAGCGTCCTTCCGCGTCACGCTCCTCTTGCTGCTCCTCGCCGCCGCCTGGGGACCTGCTGCACAGGCCGACGACGCTGGTATTGGTAACAGGCTTTGCCATCCTTTTGGTTGTCTTCTAATCACATCTTGGACTCCACTCCATTATCTGCTGCTAGCTGCTGCACCTTTTTTTTGACTACTTAGTTAAAACCCGGTTTCCAAACCGTTATTAGCGGCTAAAACTTAGCTGAGAGATCTAGAGCCGGTGGTCTATTTGAGAGGTTTGGAACGGGTGATCTAATAGGCCATCTAATTGTTTGCCTATATCTCTCAAATAGCTGTTACTTGTTATCTGCTCCAACCCAATTCTTCCTTACTATTAGTTGTTGTTGGACCATACCCAATTCACTGCCCTCTCACTTTTTCTCCATCTTGCACAGCTGAGCTCCCGGATCATATTGCTATTACCTTGAAGGAGCAGGTTTCTTCGACCAAGATTCCTGTCCGTCTCAAGAGTGGCAGCCCGCTGTGCTCAGCCTGTGAAAACTTCACGGGCAAAGCTGTCAGTTATATCAGTGAGAAACAGACGCAAGATAAGGTCATGGGATTCCTTCATGACGCTTGCTCTCAGTCATTCTCGTTTGAACAGAAGGTGATCATCTTGAGCATGTTTTGTATGTTCTTATAACCAGTTGTGTGTGTGTATTGTAGAGAGTTAAAATACTGCCGTGGTTGCAAGATATGTTAAATAAATTTCATAAACATTTGGTTTCCATACTGCATAGTACATACTGCTGGAAGGTGCCCCCCCCCCCCCCCCCCCCCCTAAAAATGAACTACTATGTGAGTTTACCGTAATTTTTCTCTTGACAGCTGCGCTATCCCTGCAGTGTGATGAATTGATGGACTCTTACGCAACCCTCCTGTTTGCCAAGATCACGGAGATCAAACCAGAAGCGTTCTGCAAACAGTATGGCCTGTGCAGGGGCACGGCTCTTTTCTCTGGTGTGACAAGTGACAGCACATGTGTGTTCTGCCACCACCTGCTTGATGAAGTTATGTCCAAACTGAAAGATCCGGACGCGGAGGTAATTAGCTTCGCGCGCCATTTACGTGCTTCACTACCACGAGTTGCCATTCTTTGTCTGACGTCTTTCCCACTTGTTTGATGCCTGTAGTTTGAGATAATTCAGATTCTTATCAAGGAGTGCAATAAGATTGAAGGCCACGTCCAGCAGGTAAGCTATTTGGCTCGTTCATGTGCGAACTTTTCACGCCCCACAACTCACTCAGTATATGTCAGAATAAACAATCTGAATGACCTGCAGAAACGCTACTATTTGGCTCGTTCATGTGCAAACTTTTCACGCCCCCACAACTCACTCAGTATATGCCAGAATAAACAATCTGAATGACCTGCAGAAACGCTTGGTTCTTTATTGAAAAAATATATATATCCAGAGATGCACATGCACAACTTACTTATATCAGGAACCGTCTTCTAACTTGCTCGGTTGATTTGTGATGGCGTGCAACAAAATGGCATGGGCTGATCTTGTTTTCTTGCTGGCAGTGCAAGCGACTGGTCCTGCAATACATTCCCCTCATCCTGGTGAACGGCGAGAAGTTCCTCGAGAAGAACGATGTTTGCGCGCTCGTACAGGCTTGTCCAGCCACCCATAAGAAGACTTTCAGCTCAGTCTTGAAGGGAGCCTTGTTGCTGAGTGACGCTTGAAGGTTGGAGAAGAACACGCAAAGCGTTTAGCAGTGGTTGGAAATAGTGTGTCCAAGTGCCGTGTTTGTACATATAATTGTCATATGAATGCATGAAGACGTGTCTTGTGCCCTGCATTGTTTTCATCTTGTATCATAATTCATAAACACGTTGTATTTATGGACATCCACAGGGGGTGAAGGTTAAAATATATTTGTATCATAATTCATATAAGCACATTGTCTTGAGCTACGGTGCAGTCAGTCAATTTATATCCAGAAAATTTCAGCGCTGGTGACTAGAAACCGCAGATGCTGCGGTATTTTATTTGCAGCAAAATTTTAAGGTTTCAGAGCACGAAAGGGTAATGTTTTTTTTTTCAGAAACAAGAGAAACTTCCATTGCATCAAAGCAACACGACTCATTTCGTTCAGTGGTTGCTTCGATCAACGAAAGCATTGCTCCTAAAATGATGTCCTGATCATGCACTTGCACTTTGACCAGAGAATGAATTTTGCTCAAGGTGGGCACGGGATTCGCTGGATCTCGCCTAAACAATGACTCTTCCAGGCACATCACATGGCTGGCCGATGCAGGAGGCATAGGACTGCGGATGCGGAAGAGTAGAGTCAACCCAAGCCGTCAGGAGAGGAGCGGGGGAATGGCGACGCCTCGCCGGCTCATCCGGGAGCGCGCCGAGGCGGCGGTGGCTACTCTCGTGGCAGTCCGCCCCCACGAGATCCCCCCGTTGATGAGCGCGGCCGCCACCTTCTTCTTCGTAAGCCAACCTTTGATCCATCTCGCCGTAGTCCTCCCGTCCCGTTCCTGCAAGGTTACGATACGCCATCTGAATTATGTTTGTGCTGGAGGTGCAGATCCTGAGCGCCTACTTCGTGGTGCTGCCGCTGCGGGACGAGGGCGCCATCTCCCTGGGGCTCGACACTCTCCCGGGCCTCTTCGCCGGCTCCCTCCTCCTCACCGTCGTCGCTGCCCCCATCGCCTCCCTCGCCTTCTCCCTCCCCTCCATCCCCAAGCCCAAGGTTCCACCTCCCTTTCCTAGCTTGGGCGCATACATTCGTTTGGGAATCATAAAACTAACCCCGGTGATAAATTGATAATGTGGGTCTGTATGGATCAGCTGCCCCCTATAACAATGTGTCGCTGGTTGGTAATCCTATAGAAATCAAGCAATGGCCCCATTGGTACAATAGAGATGACCCCAATGGAACCGATAGCTGGCTTCAACCCTGGTCCGGTTCAAACATTTCCCTCACGATTGATTCATGGTATCTTGTTTCATGTAGACAAATTAGGATTTTATTTTATTGTTTTAGGTTCTAAAGATGCGAGCTTTGTCTTTGTTATATGTTGCAAGATGTAGGTGGACTCCTTACAGCACCTGGCCCTCCTTTTTCTGCAAGATTCTTGCAGTATTTGTGTGCTTTTGTGTGTTCCTGTTAAAAGTGACACTGGAACACTGACTTACTTGCTGCACTTGCTGTTTAAGTATAAAAAATAGCAAAGTTAGTTGAATGATTGTGGCCATTTTCTCCTAAAAGATTTTCCACCTCTTTAGTATTGATTGTTTGCTTTAGCTGGTTTTTTTCTTTTTTAGTGAACTTCCGCTTTTAGAATTCAGATAATCCTGTAAAACTATTTACGTATTAGAAATTACATGGCAATTATTTCTTTTACAATGATACACGTTAATGTTATCATGTATATATCTTTTTCAGGCTTTGATGATGATACACAGGTTTTTCAGCATATCTCTTCTTGCATTTTTTGTGCTTTGGTATACCTCTACACCAGGGCAGTCCGGACCTACCTCCCAGGTAATAGATGTTGATGAAAGCTTGCTGTTCATATCCATCAATAGTACATTAGTACCACATTTCCTTGCAATCTTTGGAAAACTAACTGTCCATGAATAGTTCTTTCTTTCACTTCACCACTTCCTATGTGCTTCAATTTTTATTTTATTTCAATTTTGAGCAAGAAGGGTAGGCCTGGTGCAGTGGTGAGAGCTATCTCACGGAGTCACCAAGTCGCGGTTCAAAGCATCCTCTCTGCATTTGCGGGGGAAAGCTTGTCTCGGTTTATCTCTTGCGCAGACCCCACTCATGTGGGACCTCCAGCGCTGGGTTTGCCCTTGAACTTGAGCAACAATTCCTGACACAAAAGAGCTGTTGTCCTTTTGTTCTCTTATCCAATGATGAAGTCAAGTGAAGGAGGTTCAGATAAACCTGCAGGATGGAGAAACCAGAGCTGGTTCTACATAGTTGTGAGAATAAGTTTGTTCCTTTGGGTATGTCCTTAATAATGGTGTGATGCTCTTCATATTTTCAGTACTCAAGATGATAATTGATTTGAATAACTCTCTGCATCTGAAGGTTGCTTTGCTAAATCTCATTACCATATCGTCAACTTGGGCAAGGGTAATTGATGTCATGGACAGTGAGGTACCATTTACTATTACACCAATAATCATGTAGTTCTTATTACTTACTGCCTGTTCAACCCTTTTTTGGTTATTCAGTTTCTTATTTCTCTTTTAGTTCAGTCAGGTTCAAGGTTATTTGGTTTTATTGGAGCTGGTGCTACGCTAGGGCAACTTTTTGGTTCATTGTTCGCTGCGAGTATGGCATGGCTGGGACCATGTATGTATCATTGTCTTTAGTAAGTTAATGAGTTAGTTTCTAATGTCTCATGGAATGTGACTTCACATCTCCCAATTGATCCTCAGTTCTGCTCCTATTTTCTTCACTCTTGATGGAACTTGCTGCCCTGTCATCAAAAGGAATTTGTCTTGATGGAAATCATGCTTCGGCTGAATTACATCAAACAGGGTATGAAATCTTTTTGGACACTAATTACATGTTATCCATTCATCTCCTGATAAGTTTGACCTGGGCAATCTGTATGTTTTATTGAAAACATTTCTGGGTTGATTTCCATTATCAAACGTTGAGCCACAAACATTGCCCTTCTACTCATGATCAACTATAGCTCTGTCACAATCTATATTGACAATTTATTAGAAAAGTTGGCTTTTGCAATAAATTTATAGGCTTCACTGATGATTTTATTTTATATTTTCCTGCTTCCCATATCTGTGGGTTGCAATCTAAGACATTCCAATCTATTGCTAACTGCAGGGCAGGACAAGCTCCTAATACCATGGCTGATGATGAAATTTCTTCACTAGTCACTTCACCTAGACAACCTGTCCAATCTCAAGAATCCAAACCTGAACTTTTCATAATGTTTGAAGGTTTCTGGCTGATCTTGCGATCACCCTACCTGATATACATATCTCTGTTTCTTTGGTTAAGTGCAGTTGTCTCGTCTGTATTTTACTTTCAGGTATGGTTATTCTGTATATGTGTATTGTAATGCATCATTGAGCTTGTTTCTCTATTACATGAATACAAATGAGTTATCTTTTACTCCCAAGTATATCTTCTCCATGATTTTCAGAAAGTGACGATAGTTGCTACTACAATATCAAGCCCAACAGCCAGAAGGAGAACGTTTGCTCTGATAAACAGCTTTATAGCAGTTTTTATTCTTGCGGGACAGCTCACTTTGACGGTATTTTGCATCTACTGATTATTCTGTGTTCACTGTTCACTCTATTTCGGTAGTCCCAATATATTATGACACATCAACCAAAATTGAAATTGATGAAGTCTAGTCCTTTTGCAGACGTTTTTTTATTAATTCTTGGTATGTTTTTGACAAATATTTCAGGGTCATATTCTTACAGTAGCTGGTGTCACAGTTGCTATCTGTGCATCTCCCTTTGTTGCTGCCTCAAATTTGGTTGCCCTTGCTGTATGGCCAACTTGGGTTGCCGTGGCTGTCACTGAAACAATTAGAAAGGTACCAGTTTAATAGCTATTTTTCCACAGGTAGATGCCAACATGTTAACTATGTATCAAGACAAAAATACATTAAGGAAAGCAGAGTAGTCATTATCATCTAGTGGTGAATATGCATAATCTGAGATGCTTTAAAACTTGTCTTTTTTATTTAGTTAGTAGTATTGTAGACATGATACAAAAGAGCTTGTGCATTTCATAAGTTGAGGGCAGTTGCACTTTATCTACAACTAGTTGTTTTTCATCTATCAATGCCAGATTTGGGCATGATAAAATAACAGATGTAGTTCAATAATTGGAGCCTGTTGTGCACCCCTATCAAATATTTTTTTCTACTCCATCTTATCATTTCTAAATTCAGCTATATTCAAGAATACAACTAACATTCGATTCTTTGCAGGTAACAACTTATGTTTTGACAAGACCTGGAAGGGAGTTATTATTCACTGTTGTCTCACAGGATGAAAAATACAAAGCAAAGGTAAACGATGTTTCTTGGAACCTTCTAAAACCTTAATTATAGGAAACAAAAGGGTGATGAGTTGGTACTTCCGAAATGATCAGGCACTGTGGTTTAGCCCATATTTAATATTGCCATGGCTTCTTTCACACACAAAATAATTATTCCACAATATTGTAAAAAATGGTGATATAATAGCTTGGTGTGAATTGACCATCCTGCATTGTAGCTCCATGAGATTTACAGCTCTCTTAACATAGAAAGGTAATTATCTAAAAAATGGAAGTTACTAAATAGCAGTAATAAACTCAAAAGTCTGTTTTCAGAAACATTAGACCGTTAACTGGAAAGAGTCAGTTTTTGCAATTGCCTACCTAGCTTTTGAGCATTAGATCATTTAAAAACAGTTTCCTTCATATATGCAAATCATCCAACATTGTTCTTGCTTTGTACCTATCTTGCCATAATTTTGAAAAAAAACTTTCAATTTTTTATGTAGGTCTGTATAGATGTGATTGTCCAGAGGCTTGGTGACGCAACAGCTGCTGGAATTTACAGGTGGTTGTTCAGTAGCCTTGAGAAGAAAACATCCAAGGTCACCCTGTTTGCATTGCCGGTATGAATCGCATTGTGATCAGTTGATTACTTTGTTTCTAGTGATATATGTGTTGTTTTATATTCAAATAGTGGCTCATGGTGGTCCTCGGGTCTTGCATCACTCGATCTAATGGCAAATGCAATGCTCCATACTTCTAGGGAAATTTAGTCAATTTATAATCCTAGTCATCGTGCCATTCTGTGGCAAAAAGGGGGATTTGCATTCCCCCTTCTGTACTTTTATCACTTGCACAAAGTATCTTTATACATGAACTAGATCACCTGAAAGGATCAATAAAGGTTGTTTACACTGAACATGCATGTTCTTTTTATTTATTTATTTATTTTCTCGAAAGCGTAGGAGAGCTATGCATCATATATATTAAGATAAGAAGAAGAAACATGTCTAAAATAGGCCAATACAAAGTTCTGGGAGATGGTAATGAACATCTTTTTTTTGTATTTCTTTTCAAATGACAGCTCTGCTTCCTGTGGCTTGTCATTGCATTTCACTTGGGCCGGCTGCAGACTAATCTTGCCAGGCTTCAGGCTGCTTCTGCTCCGTCCTACTCCTGAACAGGTATATAGCGACCAAAAAATGGTGCCCCGTCACCTTTCATGTTCTTGTGCTCACTGCAATGGTTCTGAGTTTTGACTGAACACAGGAAGCTGCTGCGAGTGTCTTTGGAGATGTGCTTCCAGAATGTTTGAACAGGCATGGCGAGAAGTGGTTGTCATCAATAGTTAGTTACTTAGTTTACACGTCTTGCAGGAATTTCAGGTTTTATTGATGGAGAAACCTTCAGAATACAGTAGCAACCATTACTACACTACAGAAGAGTTTAGCATACACAAGGGGGGAGAAATAGTACACCATAGACATAGACTAGCACACTATATACAAATTCAATATCCCATTTCGATGTGCACTGCAGGAAACTGTAGCATGCAATCTGTGAGTTTATTATAAATGATGTAGTAGTAGGGCCGGATTTGTTGGGCACTGCTCTGCCTTTGGAACTACTGCTGTCCTGACAGACACTGCATCATTCTGCATTTCACCTACCCCAGTTCCCAGACTAAATGGCTGTAAAGACAGATTCATAAAAATGTCTGCTTTATGGAACATGAACATTTCTTTATAGACAGGAGGAGTAAAGAGATATCTCACGTTCTTCGTGTTAACCATATAAGAAAATGGCAAGCGACACGAGTTGAACTATAAAGACGAGGCAGTGAATCATCGGATGGGCACCGGCATAGCACAGACCTCTCTAGCTAGCTACCTTCTAGCTGCATTTCATCTGCTCGCTCCGGTCCTGTGGTTGATCTGAACTGTCACAGCAATGCAAGCCATCATCAGTAGCAAGGAGGCGACAGCAGCATCCATGGCCAAGTGCATTGCCACCATGCTCGCCGTCGCGGCCATGCTCACGTCGGTGCAGCCATCGGTGGCGGCGAGCAACCCGGCAGACGCCGACGCGCTCCGGTTCCCGGGCCGCCCGGGCAGCAGGCCGCGTAACCCCGTGTTCCCGGGGTACCCGAGACCGAGGCCGTCGCCGCCGGTGTCCAGCGGCTCGTCCTCCCCGGTGGTGCCGTCACCCATGCCCGGCCTGCCGTCGTCGTCGGGTCCAGTGTCACCGGCGCCCTGCGCCAGGCCTGGCGCGGTGGTGCCGCAGCTGCCGGGCTTCCCCGGCCTGCCGGCGGGCAGCGTGGGCGGCGGCTCCACGCCGTCGTCGCCGACCGACTGCGTGACCCCGCTCGCGGGGCTGATGACGTGCGGGACGTTCCTGACGGGGAGCGAGCCGGAGACCCCCACGCCGCAGAGCGAGTGCTGCGCGGGTCTCGGGGCGTTCCTCAACAGCTCCAGCTCGGCGGCGGAAGGCGACGACCGCATCCTTCGGTGCCTGTGCCCCGTCATCCTCGGGGACGTGAACAAGATGCTGCCCAAGCCGGTGGACCCCGTGCGCATGATGTACCTGCCCATCGCCTGCGGCGTCGTGCTGCCGCCACAGGTCCTCTACATCTGCTTCAGTGAGTCCTCTCTTCCTCCCTCATCCATCGATTCTTCCATGCACATGGCTATTCGTACGTGGACGAGCATTACGCGCAACTGACCGTTGCACTGCCGCATGGTGCTGCTGCTGCCATGGATGATGCAGCTGGGCAGCAAACCGCGCCGCTCGTCGGCCGCATTCCTGACGTCTGGGAGAAGCCGACTTCAGGCAAGGAATTACTACTATACTAGTTCTTCTCTTCAAGATTTAGCAGCTCGCTTTTCAGTTGTTCATGCATGGTTCACGTTAATTACTGTTCTTGGAAGTGGATGTCTCTGATGTTGTCTGCTTCTCCATGCATCTGCTCCATATATGCAGCAGCCTTGTCGCCCTGATGAGCAACTTGAATCTGAATGGAGGCCGGCCACGAATGATCCGATCCAATCAGCATCGTCATTTATAGTTCATATAAGCACACAAGATCAAATTTATTAGCAGCTGCGTGCCTCTCTACAACATGCATGCTTCCATATATATAGTTGACTTGATACGTATATAAATAGTTCCTATATAAATTTGAATATATGACAGTTTCAAGTTATCAGAAATTAGTAGCCCGAGAAATTGACCATCAGGTCTCATGTAAGAGCATGCTCTTTTACACGAAAGAATTAATATATAATGTAAGCCAGGTAATTGCACTTCTTTGAGCGCCGCCGATCATCCACAGCGAAAGAACACTACGATCCAATTACCTGAGGAAAGAAAAGAAATTTGACAACAAATAACTGCATTGCAGGAAATAAACTTTCTATTGGAATGCCATTTCTTTGTCGACGTAACTTACTCATAAACACGTATATATGGGTTAGCAGCAAAATGCAAAATACACATTACTTCTAACAAAAAGAAGGAAAAAAGAACTGGACACGCCTGAGCTCCCAAGAGTAACAACTAACAAGCACATCGTCTGTTTGGGTGCACGTTCTCTGCATCTTTACGTCGTGGTAATGGCAAATTTGCAGAGCAATCGACCTGGTAAGTAAAGAAGGCGGCTTCTTCTTGCTAGCTTGGTATCTGTGTAAATTTCCAGCTGCTTCCACAAAAGGCTGTGCAGATGTTTATCTGTTCATCTTTATTTTAGTTTCCTTCCTTTGTCTTTTTCTTTTCAAAAACATAAACTGCATGTTTCATCCCGTCACAGATGTTTTGTTGCGCAGCCGCCGTCATACTAGTCGATTGGAGCTAGCATGATTGATAAAAAGGAACATCGCTTAGCACCAGCTCGACATCGTTGTTGTTGGCACAGCGGCTTCTTACCTGTCTCCAACCTTCCGGGATTGACAATTTATTAAGTTAAGATGCATAATATGGCCCTGTTTGCATAGCTTATTTTCAGCTTCTTCACAAATTTAAGCAGAAGTTTTGTCAAACAGGCAGCTTCTGCATCAGTTCAGTTGCTTCTCAGAATACACTAAAACAGCCAATAAGCAGAAGCTGCTTTTCACCAGCTTCTCAGATAAGCTGCTTTTTCAACAAGCAGCAGCTGTGCCAAACAGGACCTACTACCTCTATTTTTATTTATTTGACGTCATTTAGTTTAGTTGTGTACTAACTGGCGACAAATAAAAATAAATAGAGGGAGTACAACACACAGGAAGCACCCAGAAATGGTACCCAGCAAAGTGGAAATATAGGTTTGGTTCGCTGATTAACTTACCATTAGGCAGCACATGGAGACGAAGAATCAAGCTTGCCAAAGATATGGTAGAGCAAAAATTTGGCCATATATATCTTCGAATGAACTTCTACATAAATGAATTTAGTGGTGTTCCTATAATGAATAGTATACCGTGGAATACATCCACGGGTTTATTAGATAATGGAAAAAAGATTATGGCTTTTGTCTCATAGGGACTACAACCGTTTTAATACAGACTAGATAGTGTTACAACAAAGTAAAGCACACTAATCTACACCACATAGTTTGAATAAAGAAATCTAAAAACAAAGCTTGTATAGATCCCTATCCATGATATCGAAAAATCTGCATCACCGGCACCTCCATATTATATTATATGCGGTCTTTATTAATTCTTGTTGTTCTTCTTTCTTTATATTGTAGTTGAGCCTATAAGCGAAGCTAGTGAGTAACCCTCCTGCAATGGATTTTTGATTGGTGCGTTATCAAACACTGTATATTTTTTAATCAACCAAATTTCCCAACATATTATCGAAGCTGCTAGAATAAAGTGTTTTCTCGTCCTACCATCTAAATCGGTTAACCACGAATCAAAGATATGTCCTATATTGGTTGGTGGGCGTAAGGCACATCTTATCTCAACCAAGGGCCAAACAAATTTAGAAACGTGGCACTGAAAAAATGTGATCTATTGTCTCACTTTTACTAAAAACATTTTTAATTTTCTTTCCAATTACGCTTAACTAGATTATCTTTAGTTAGCGTAACTCCACGCTGAAGATACTATATGAAGATTTTAATCTTCAATGGCATCTTAGTTTTTGTTATTAATTAACGCTGTGATATATAAGCAAATTTGTTGAGTTGGTAAGTTAATTACAAAGAAAGAAAGATGAAATTTATTGTCACATTTAAAGACTAATAGCTAGGTTGACTGTTTTGTTGTACATATTGAAACTATTACTAGGTTCACTTCCATACTCTTCTTTTTCTCACCATATATCCACATATTTTGGAATATGGTGTTACAACTAACTATTAGCTGATTGCACGCTTCTTCTCTTTATTCTCTAGCATCTCCTCAATTATTAGCCCGCTTATATCATTCTATTATATTTGCTCTAAGTAATTATATCTGTATCCTACATCATGCATCTGCGTCGTATCGATATTCACAATAACTCTTTTAAGCTTTTCAGCGACTCTAGGTTAAGCCCAAGGCTCATGAAAGCCACAATATTCTTGTACTATAATCATCTCAACGATAAAATTTGCATTAACTTGTACGTTATTTTTTGCATTTTCTCCCGATCAATTAGATCCAGTTGTAATCTTGTTAGGAAAGTGAACCAAAAGTCTTCTCTAGCAACAATTTTGTTTTCCAAAACGCAAACTGCCGTTACACCGGCCGGTGCATTGGCTAGACGAGATGTTATCTTGAGGTGATTATTCTCTAGCATCTCCTCAGTTGTAATCATTATTTTCTACTTTAAGTTATATTGCATATAAGTATTATAATTCTTTATACTTATAAGTAGTCTAAGTTAGAGCTTTTTAATTGCAAACTGATTAGTGACGAACTAGAGATAAACAAACGAGTTACCATAAAACAAATGAAAAGAGAAGTTTTCCTAACAAGTCTCTCTCTCCCCCCACCCCCCACCACAAAACACAAACCGACACAAACCGCCACCTCATGCGCCACATCTAATGGATGAGGTGATATCTTGGCAAACATGAATGACTTATAACGTGAAACTGCTTATTTTCTACTTAAAATTTGCACAAGTTCTATAACTGAATGCTTATATGTAGTAAGTTAAAGTTTTTAATCACAAACCGATTAGGGGTGTTTGGTTTATAGGACTACTTTTTAGTCTTTCCATTTTATTCCGTTTTAATCTATAAATTACCAGATACGAAAACTAAAACTCTATTTTATTGCCTTTATTTAATAATTTATACCAAACACTCTACTAGTGAAGACTGAAGCAAACGTAAGAATTGCAAAAAATGAAAGATTTTCAAAACAACCTTTTCCCCAAAAACATAAACTACCATTGTGGCGTAATGAGGCATTATCCGGCAAATATGCACGATTTATATTATATGTGAAACTCATCATTTCTCTATATCCCGTTGTGCTTATCAGTAACCTAAATTAATATTTTAATTCAAAACCGGTTATTTGAGATAAACATACACTACAACAGGTACAGTCATTTTCGGCGGTTTCTGGCCGCCAAAAAAACTGGCCGAAAATAAGTCTTTATTTTCGGCGGCTAGAGCCTGGCCGCCGAAAATAGCTTATTTCCGGCGGCTGCCTGTCTGGCCGCCGAAAATAACAGATTATTTTCGGCGGCTATACAGGCAGCCGCCGGAAATTAAAAATGCCGAAAATAAAATACTTATTTTCGGCGGCCAGGAGGGGCCGCCGAAAATTACTAATTTCAGAGCAAAAAAATTGAAAAAAAGCGAAAAATAACAGAATTTCATACAAAATTCATACAATAACAGAAAATTCATACTTTAGTTCACAACCTAAAACTTGAGTCCATACAAATATAAAGTCCACAAATAGTCCATACAAACATAAAGTCCACAAATAGTTTATTACAACACAGTGCGGCACAAAGCTAACTTAATCACACATTGGGGTCGTTGGAGTTGTGTCCACTACCTCCAGAAGCCAATAATTGGTCGACGAAGTCGTGTAACGGGTTTGGATCCTAAAAAAAAGATGACATTAATAACGGCATTGGTTACATGTATAACGACTATTCAAACAAATTGTTTCTCAAACTAACCTCTCCTGCATAAGCTCCCTCCCCTGCATAAGCTCCTCCTGGTGCTGGTATGACCGGTGGTGGCGTGTTGTGGCCCATGACCCCGGATCCCTACAAAATCAAGTTTAGTAAAGATTTGAAATTAGGTTGATACAAACGACAAATCTTAACTAAATTGAATAACCTGAGGTGGAGGTGGAGGTGGCGGAGCATGTAATCCCCACTGAGGCATCGGCGGCTGAAATTGAGGGAAAACAAATGGTTGCTGCTGTGCCTGCTGTGGAAACCAAGACTGTTGCAAATATAATATATTAGTTATAGAACCAATATCGAGCGTGTTGAGAATAAATAAGACACTCACGTTCATTGCTTGTTGCGCCTGTGCGTTGTAAGCAGCCATGTACTCTGATTGCTGTTGGAGAAATGCCATTTGTTGTTGCCGCATCTCTTCACGAAACTTTTCTTGCTGCTCCCTCATAGCTTCCTCCATGCTAGATACAGAGCGGCGACTACGGCTGCTACTACCACAGCCCGCCTGCGACGAAGAGCCGCCACGAGAACGCAACTCTGTTGAATCGATAACACCGGTAAACATAGAATATCTTGAAGAACAAGAAAATTAGCTATTCGGTCGTAGTTCCAATATTATTGAAAACAATTCACAAGTTCATACCGTCCATGCGCCTTGCCTCCAAGTGAATGCACAACCTCAGCGTCGATGGTAGGCGCTCCTCGCCAATCGTAGTCTTCTCCATACTTCTTAACCATCTCCTGCCCGTATGTCTCCTGCAATACAATATGAAGGTTCAGCACACATGTAATTTATAGCTATATGGCAAGAAAACATAAATCATAACAACAACTAACCATACGCTCAACGGCCGCTTGACTACACAGCTCATCGGAGATTTCACTGTTTTTCGCTCGATGCCCTCTCCTATAAACATCGATTGGGCTCGGGACAACTCCAGTTTGAGCCTCCTGCAAATATATGAGTTCAATCCTGTTTCATTTCTGAGTAAAACAGAATACTACATACTCACCATTCGCTTAGCCAACCGAATGTGTCCATCAGACCCATAGGTATGGTTGACTACGATCTCATCATCGTCCTCGTCCTGCTGATGGCGCTGCCTATGTCGATTTCTGTTTGACTTCTCAATCCACTCGGGCGAAGCCCATATCTCACACAAAGCCTTGTAAGCCTGCGGCCGGTGTTCCATCCATGGAAGAGTTACCTGCATATAAAGCGTTAGCTCAAAATTACATTCACATCTGAATGAGCTGTTAAATTAGATTTTTACCTCCATGTACTGGTCTACAGTCAAGTAGACATCTGAATATTGTCGAAAGTTGTTCATAGAATGACCTCGGCGCTTCATGTACGCGTTCACAACCTGTAGACGAGCATTGGAAAATGCATCCCTGCACACCTTTTTCGCATTTTTCTCTAATACTCGGTCTGCATGCTCTTGAGCCTCAGGTTCCACACGATAGCGTCTCTGTCCAACATCGAAAATAAAATTAGTTCAAAAACAACTAATAAATGTTAGGTTGAAACAACTAATAAATGTTAGTTCGAAAAAATTACCCAAAAGTCGTGCTTGACGGCGCCTTGAGCTGTTCCATATGTAGCATGTGGAGCTAGTGCGAAGTGCGACTAGCTAGTGCAAGGAACCACCACACCTTTCGGGTCGGTGACAATTCCTGGGTTATGTAGACGACAGAGGTTACCTAAGACTTGATTAACCTGTCTATGGTGACCTCGACCGTCAAATGACGTGTCTTCCCATTGGCTGCATGACAAAAAACAAGAAAGTCATGTCATATATATAGTGTAAAATAAACAAATAAGTAAGAACAAAGTGGCCAAACGTGAGTACCTATCACCAACCGGGATGATCAGTACTCGAGCTTCAGATTGTGCAGGCGCTGACGGAGGTAGGACAAAGTGGCCCTTCCGAGTGCCCCTTCGTCGAACGATAGGAGCCTCGGTGGTATCGTCATCCGCCTCAGCATCTATGCCCTCATGGGCCTGCTCGTCCTCCTCGTCATCCTCCTCATGGGCCTGCTCGTCCTCCTCCTCATGCTGTTGCACCTCCTCCTCGTCGTCCTCCTCTTCCTATGCACATGAAATAGAGACACGTAAAAATTTACATAAGATCAATTACATAAGTGACTGACAAATAAGATCAATTACATAAACATTTACATCAGTACTTCGTTGTAGAGCGATAGGTGTATCACGTAGTTCTGGCCGAGCGTGTCTCAGCAATGCCTCCTGTCTGCTCTGGCTAGAAGAACTCCCTTGGAAAAGGGAACGTGCACCAGGGAGTATCCTGCTAGCCGCATTAAGAAACCCCCTAGCAGTGCGCTTTGGTTTATTCCTACCACTCATCCTGTTCAATAGAAAAACATTAAATGTATTAGCTCCATAAAATTAAGTGAACTAATAAAAAATCAAATAATACATCACATAATATGAAAATTTGCATTACACATCAAAATTCATCAGAATCACGATCAAGGAGTCTTCTTCGATCCAAAGCTCGCAATGTGGCTTTTTTGTTCCTTAGATTTCGTTTTCGTTTCGGTGCAACACACTCATCAGTAGTGACATCGTTACGGTCTCCGACTAGTGAGTTCAGTGCAACACCCTCATCGATAGTAAAAGTAGTTGGCAATTCTTCTTCTTGATAAACATCATCGGCCTGTTCGTCTTCGAATTGATAACCAGCAGTGCAAGGAGTATGTAAACGTTCCCTAGGGTTCACCTTATGAACTACCCACCATGCTTCAAACTTCGGATTTGGGTACGACATATAGTAGACCTGCTCGCACTGGTGTGCAAGGATAAAATTATCATGGCCTCGAAGTCGTTCCTTGTGCTTTACTTCAGTTATACCATATTGACTTTGTCTAATCCCATTAGTGCTGTCAAACCAATCACATAGAAAGAATACTAATTTCAAAGGTTTGTTCCCTGCAAAATTAAACTCTAGGATGTTTTGAATGATGCCATAATAATTAGTTTCTCTGCCGAGTGCATCGAGTGCCCTAGTCAGAACTCCAGTGTTACGTGTGGCTGCACGAGGACGAGACTTTTCAAATTGGTCTGAACGAAAACGAAAGCCATTCACATCGTATCGACCAAATGTTCTGCAAGTGACCGTCCCATAAGATAGCTGTCTCAAGTCCTCGTGTATGTTAGGAGTCTTTGTGCACTGCAAATAATATACAGTTAAAATGACTACCTCGCGTAAAAGGCTAAATGACATGAAAGTAAGGAATATAGAGAGTTTACATGCTCGCGAAACCAGTCAACAAAATTAGGTCTTCCTTGCCTCCCATGTCGTCGCATAGTATCTAGTTGTTTGCTTGTAGGCTGATGGGAATAAGTCCAATTTTCCTCGTCGAACTTACTGTCCGACAAATAAGTAATTAAATATGGCTCCTTTGGTAAAGAAATTAAGGGGTAAAATAAAGACTTACATGAAATATGGCTCCATCTCTTCCATATTAGAGTACATGTATAGCAATGCGGACATTCTTTCTTCCATGCTAAGGTGGTAGAACGTGCCCTTACTAGTACTTGTGCCTCTCCATTGGAAAATGTTGAGATCACTGACAGGAGGTTCCTCATCGACATTGTATCGCATGGTAGCAGCATAGACATTATGTTCCTCTGCGAAATACACACTCGTGAAGTATGAAACCTCCTTTAGCAAAAAAGCTTCAGCGATGCATCCTTCTACTCTAGCCTTATTTCGAACCATGTCTCGCAGGTTTTTGAGTGCATGTTCAATGTGATACATCCACCTATATTGTACAGGTCCACCAACCTTTGCCTCATATGGAATGTGAATAAGTAGATGCTCCATCGGATTGAAGAATCCAGGTGGGAATATTTTTTCTAGCTTGCATAACAACACTGGTATTTGTTTCTTCAACTTCTCCATCATATTTTTACTTATTTCTTTGGCACATATCTGCCTGTAGAAATAACTTAGCTCAGCTATTGCTTGCCACATGGCGTCGGGCATATAACCACGAAACATGACAGGGATAATCCTCTCCATTAATATATGGAAGTCATGGCTCTTTAACCCAGTTAGTTTTCCCGTTTTCATATTCACAGCTCTTTTCAAGCCCGCAGCATAACCATCGGGAAATTTAATTTTTTTCATCCATCCCATTACCTCGATCTTGTCTTTAGAGGTAAGACAGAACAAGGCACGTGGCGGCTTACCGTTGTCATTGAGCACTTGGGTTGGTCGGTCACAAAGCATTGCTAGATCTCTTCGAGCTTTCAGATTGTCCTTTGTTTTGTCAAAATGCGTGCAGGTGTGTATGAGGGCTTCAGCAACATTACTTTCTTGGTGCATGACATCAATGTTGTGCACAAGAATCAATGACGACATATAAGGGAGCTCCCAGAGACCACATATATGTGTCCAGTTGTGGTCCACTCCGAATCCTTCGTACTTGTCCCCCTTTTCATTTAGGACAAGGTTGTTCAGCTGAACATATATTTCTGCCGCGTTAAGACGTTTAGGCGGACCTTTGGTGACCACAGTGTTCTTTATAAAGTTTTTCTTATCGCTCCTAAAGGGGTGTTTCCTGGGCAACCAGCGTCGATGACAATCGAAGTAAGTGATCTTTCCACCATGAGCAAGACGGAAGCAATCTGTATCTGAACCGCAATATGGACATGTCAATCTACCATGTGTACTCCAACCGGTAAAAATAGCATACGCCATGAAGTCATGCACCGACCACAAATACGCAACTCGAAGTTTGAATATCTGTTTTGTAAAAACATTGTATGCTTCAACACCTTTCCAAAGCTCCTTCAACTCTTCAATCAAGGGTTTTAACATGACATTGAGGTTCTTTCCAGGATAGTCTGGGCCAGGAATGATTAAGCAAAGAAATATAAATTCATATTTCATACAAAGAGAAGGTGGAAAGTTGTATGGAATAACAAAGACGGGCCAACATGAGTATGATGATGCCATTTGACCAAAAGGTGTAAAGCCATCGGTCGCGAGGCCGATTCGAACATTCCTCGGATCAGCTGCAAACTCGGGATCAAATGTGTCGAGAGCCTTCCATGCATCCCCATCTGAAGGGTGCACGATTAGGTCATCGTTATCACGGACACCTTCTTTGTGCCATCGCATGTGCATAGCGGTTTTTTTAGATAGAAACATCCGTTTCACTCGAGGAGTTAGTGGCAAGTAGCGGAGCTACTTATGTGCAACATCTGTCATCACCTTCTCACCCTCATCATTAACAACTTCCACAAATCTAGATTGTCCACATTTCAGACATTTTTTCTCTTCCGCATGCTCCTTCATGAAAAGCATACAATTATTTTTGCACACATCAATCTTCTCATAATCCATACCGAGACCTTTGATAATTGTCTTTGATTGGTACATGTCTTTAGGCAACTTATTGGGCTTTGGGAGCACATCTCCTAATAACTTTAAAATCTCATTGTAACAATTGTTCGAGAAAAAGTACTTGGACTTAATGGCCATGAGCCGAGTCACAAAAGCGACTATACTCACATCTGTGTGTTCATGCAACGGCTCTTCAGAGTCTTTTAGTAGTTTAAAAAATCTGGAAACCTCTGGTGTGGCAGGATCCTCGGAGCTTAGGTTGAATTCTGGACGTAGCGAATCTAGCATCTCATGCATCGCATCATCGCCAGCCCAATCATTGTTCTCCTCCTCTTCTACATTCCGGTTGGGTACTACCTCACCATGATGTTCCCACACATCATATCCGGGCATAAATCTAAACTGACAAAGATCTAGGCTAACTCTTTCCTTATTAAGAAATATACTGTTTTCGTGCCGCCTACAAGGGCATCTGACAGTGCCGGTTAAGGACAAGGCGAATACGTGGTCCACAAAATCTTTGGTCTTGGCTACCCACTCATCAGAATGACGTCCATTCCTACTCCAGCCATTGTACATCCATGCACGACCGAATTTTTTGTATTTTAGCCCCTAAACCGAATTAAATTTACGTTTAGACCTAAAAAAATTTTAAATGCAGTTTTGGACCCTTTGCTCGGCGCCATAGGCCGTGGCGCCGAGCTAACACAGCTCGGCGCCATAGCCTATGGCGCCGAGCTTCGTGACGTGGCAGCCCGCGTGGCACACCTAGCTCGGCGCCACAGATCTTGGCGCCGAGCTAGGGAACTTAACCGAAACGCCTTTCCTCTTCGTTTCTTCTCTGTTTCGCTCGCGGCTTCATTTTCCTACGGCCGAGTTCGCCGCTCGCCGCCTGCCAGCCCGCCGCCGCCAGCCCGCCGCCGCCAGCCCGCCGCCGCCGAGCTAGCCGCCCGCCCGCAGCCCGCCGAGCGCGCCCGGCGAGCGCGCCGCCCGCCCGCAGCCCGCCGAGCTCGCCGCCGAGGTCGCCGCTCGACCGGCGCCCGCCTCTCCCGCCGAGCTCGCCGCCGAGCTCGCTCGACTCCGGCCGCCGCCTGCTCTCCTCCGCCTGCCGCTCTCCCTCCGGCCTTCCAGCTGACAAGGTAATAATTTTTTATAATTATTACTTAATATTTTTGTATTTAGTTGGTATTACCTAGTTATTTAGTGTTTAGTTGTTCGTTAGTGGTTAGTTAGTATTTAGCTTTTAGCATTTTAGGGTTTAGTGTTTAGGGTTAGTGGTTACATTAGTGTTTAGCATTTAGTTAGTATTTATTTAGTTTAGTATTTAGTATACTAGCTAGCCATTTACTTGTAAATTGTTTAGTAAATTGTTAGCTCTTGTTCGTGTTTAGTAAATTGTTAGCATATTGTTAGTGTTTAGTAAATTCTTAGTGATTATATAGTTACCATTTTGTTTAGCGCATTGGTATTACATGTTTTCTGTGTTGGCAACCATCGTGTTGTCGTTTATTCGCAGGTTCTATAAACATCACTTTACAGGGGAGGTGCTGCCAAATTTTTTACTGACAATAAGTTTTTTTGTACGTAGGTGTTCGTCCGACTTGACCTTCTCCACCGTTAGCTGGAGTCGTACGCGTTCTCAGGTATACATAGTTTTCGTACATTATTTATAGATTATGTAATTTCGTTTGATGTGTTTATTTAATATTTATTGTATAGTTATTAGTTAGTATATATTTATTACTTAGTAAGTTAGTAGGCTTAAGTATGTAGCCATTATTGAGTTAGTAATCCATTTTTGAAATAGATGGACAGCCTAGTAACACTATACCATGGAGGAAGGGTGGAGATAGATGCTTATGGGAGTGTTACTTTTGATGGTATGAAGATCGTGACCATGTTGTTCGTTGAAAGACCAACTTTTGACCAGCTTTTGGCTCGAGCTTGTGAGGAGATTAGTTGCGACATAAACGACCCTAGAATATCAATTCAGGGTTTGTTGTCCCATATTACATATGGAACAGTTGTCCGACGGTTGATCTCCATTACCTCAGAAGATGATTGGGTGATATATTTAAGAATTGTGAAGACGATGGTTCCACCATGTTTGGATGTGGTTGTTCAAAAGTTACCTGTTAGTCATTGCGGAGGTCCAGTCGGGTTGTCTCCACAAATGCCAAATGCATCTCGTATTGAAGCTCCTTTGGTAGAGCTTCATGAAGAAGTCGTTGTTGTGCCCGATGCTCAATCGGGTCCGCACGAGTATGGGATTTCTCGTCCTATTCCCGGCGTTTGTGGGGCTTCTAATACGGTGGTACCCCCCCAAGAGATCCCATTGACCCAGGATCCAGTTGACGATCATCCTAGTAAGTGTCTTCGACACATTGTTCGTATCCATCATTATTTCGTTTGATTAGACTTTTTAATGTGGTTTTTCTTGCTCCGACCCGATGCAGGATCTCCACATATCAATAATGCTGATGTTCAGATTGATGTGCCTGTGTCATATAATATGGACAACATATGCAGGGCATCCAATAGTGTTGATGTTCAGATTGAGGATGAGGAGGAGCCATATGAGGCTGCACGGGCCGTAGATTCTGATGATGACCGTCCGGTTCAAGAAATGACCGAGCAAGAAATTGAACTCATAAGACGTTTGTGTCCGGAGCGAGACCCTGCAGTACATGAATTTAGCAGTTTAAGTCATTCCACCCGTGCGTATGCTGAAGGACGTGACGATGAACTGCTAGAGGCTCCGGATAACGCCGACAGCATTGAGATTAAGGTTGGCTTACTTTTCAAGGATCTGCCTACACTGAGACGATGGCTACAGGAATATTCTGTGAACCGGAAGAGGCCGTCCAAGGTGAGACATTCGTATGCACAGCGTCGTTACACTGTTGTGTGCGAGGTGCCAGAATGTAATTGGAGGGTATGTGCCCGAAGGCAGAAGGACACCGGAAAGTTTAAGATCACCAAAATTGTAGGTCCACACACTTGTGCCCAGACAGAGCTGAGCTCTAAGCATCGTCAGTTGACATCTACCCTGATTGCGAAAAGGATATTGGGGATATTGAAGGGTCAGCCAAACTTGAAGGTGAAGTCAATTATGACCCGAGGGCAGAGATGGGCACCTAAACCAACATCACACCTTAATAATGCAAAGGAACGTGCCCATAGACATGAGGTACAATGCTTTGATGAGGAGCTGGGTAAATACGAGGTAACAACACTAGGCGGCATAACTTCGGACGGTGAGGTGCGACCTTCGAGGACACATGTCGTGTTACTTGATGCATTCTGGTGCGGATGTGGTAAACCTAGACAATACCATTTTCCATGTTCTCATTATGTTGCGGCCGCACGTCATCGTAACTTTGCATTTGAGAGCAGAATACCTTCTGAGTTCAGTGTAGAGAGCTTAGTACGTACCTGGAGCCCTCGTTTTGAGCCATTTCTTGATGAGTCACAATGGCCAACGTACACCGGTCCGGTATACGTTGCTGATCCAGCGCATCGATGGGACAAACGTGGTAGTAGGAAAAGGAGCCGGTGCAACATGGTTATGGATCAGGTTTCCGGTCGCAGTAGGAGAGGACGAGCGTCCCCCTTTCTCGTGGACCCAGAGCAGAATGAATGCGGAAAATGCGGTAGACTTGGCCACAACTCACGTACATGCATTTGGACACTTAGTCAGGTGTGATATATTTTTTTATACACAAATTTTATTCTAATATGTCGATGTTTTTGTTACACTTTGTACACAACTTATATTCTAATATGTTGATATCTTAATTTGCAGGATGGCGCAGTTCCACTTGCTGGACCCTCACTACGACGAGCACCACAGGGGCCGTCTCACCGCAGAGGGAGAGGTAATATTTTGTTTGCTATATTTGCGACCTATATTTGAATTAATATATGCGACCTATATTTGACTAATGAAAAATCTTTTGATTGCTAGGTGTTGCCCGTTCTGCGGGTCCGGACCCACGACCGGTTTCTGGAGGAGATGAGGTACGATGAGAGGTACACTCCTCTCCTACAGAGGGCTGGCTTGGACGTCTTATCGTACCAGGTCCGCCGTGGGCTGCCCACTTTCAACCCAGCGGCGTTGACGGCTCTGGTCGACAGGTAAAGACTTCTCTAGTTGTTTAATATTTACAATTATCAAATCTACTTTGCATACTAATGATTTTTGTATTCTTTTGTCTTCCAATAGGTGGCGGCCAGAGACTCACACTTTCCACCTTCCCTGCGGTGAGATGACTGTGACGCTTGAAGATTGCCAGAAGATTCTTGGTCTCAGCATTATGGGTCGTCCAGTGACCGGTCAGGCATCACCAGGCGGTTGGAGGCAGAGGGTGGAGGCCTTTCTTGGGAGACTGCTTCCGGATGAGCTACGAGGTAGCCACAACACCGGAGTCCCACTGACCTGGCTTAGGCAGAGCTTTGGGCAGTGTCCACCTGGTGCAGATGAGCAGACGGTTGGATACCATTGTCGAGCTTGGATTCTCCATCTCTTTGGTTCAGTTCTTTTTCCAGACGCAACAGGCGACAGCGCGTCATGGATGTTTCTGCCCTGCCTGACTGACTGGGATACGACCGGAGGTTACAGCTGGGCTTCAGCAGTGTTGGCCTTCCTGTACAGGCAACTTTGCGAGGCTTGTCGTCGTTCGTCGAGGACCGCCAGCTTAGGTGGATGTGTCTACCTACTACAGCTGTGGATGTGGGCACACATACCCGTCGGGCGACCCAGAGAGTTTCCTCCTCGTGAGTGGTTCGTGGTAGCCGGACATCGGCTTAAGCCCACGGCTGCTTACCGCTGGGACCAGGTCGAGGAGCCATTCGCACGACACCAGCGTGCTTACGTGGAGTACTCAAACGAGCTCGACGCACTTACTCCATCGATGGTGAGTTGTCTCCTTTTTTTCTTTTTACATGTCCTTTCTACTTTTATCACACGACACCAGCGTGCTTACATGGGCTTTCTAAAACTTTTGCAGGTGACTTGGCAACCGTATCTTGATCCATATTTCGCCAGCATACAGTTGAGCAGCATGTGCTCAATAGACGAGAACCTCTACCTCATGAGGTGTCCCCTCATCTGTTTTTATGCTGTTGAGTACCACTTGCCCCACAGAGTTGCTCGACAGTTCGGATTGCGCCAGGAGTTTCCGGTGGAGCCATTCTCGACTTCAATAGAACTTCATAAGTGAGTTACTACATGCACTTGTTATTCTAACTAATAATTGAAATATCAGTTAGTCGCTAATATATGGTTCTAACTTTTGCAGGTTCGACAGACAGAGACAGAAGAAGGTCACGGACTTCGAGACGCACCATCGTGATTACATTGATGAATGGGACCAGCAGGGGGATCTGAACTATGAGAATGACCAGGCGCACACAAACTACAACTTCCGGAGGTATTTGATTTGGTATTCTGGTGTGACTAGGTGCAAGTTGAAGGGACAGTGGACAGCAGCAGACTACGCCGAGCAAGAATCGTCAGACGACGAAGACACAGCTTTCGACATAGCTGCTCGGCACGGGTCCCAAATTGAGGCTGCTCCAATCCTTGATAGAGTGGTAACTATTTCTTTACTAAAATTAGAGATTTCAATTCAATGAGATATGTCTAGTTTTGAGCATCCTAATGTCTTAACTTGTGATAGGGAAACTCTATGCTCGTATCTGTTGTTGAACTCGAGCGTATCTCACAGAGAACTTCAGATACTACTACGCTATCGTTACTATCAGTGAGTATCAATGTCTAACAGAAAACTTGTTTATTTGTATGTTGTAACATATGTCTTTAACTAACATTTCGATTACAGAGGGTATCACGTCGTCTTCGTCGAGCAGCGGCTCGGTGTGGATGCCGGTCTCTAGCGGGCGTTGACGTGCAGCTGCCTGTGCCTCGTATGGAGCAGGACGTTCAGCCTCCCATTTGTGCAGTTGGACCATCTACAGCAGGACTCAGCTCGTCGCGATCGACGCGGGACACGTTTGAGAACGTGGCCCAGGACGACGACGATGACGACGACGACGACGACGATGGCGCTGGCGCTGGCGCCGCAGGTCAGGTGGAGATTGGACCGTCTCAGTTGCAGGATGCTCCTACAACTCAGGCATCACAGCTGACACCACGTAGAAGGCGTCCACGAGACCCTTACACTCCAGGCACCGACGCTCTTGGGGCCAAGGGCAAGGGTAAGACTAGGAGGAAATGAATACTTTTGTGATATGGACTGTGTGATTTGGACTTATGCTGGAGACGGTTGTAATATGAACTATGTTTTGTGTTTTGGACTATGTGTTGGGGAACTTGTATTTTGGACTTTGTTTGTGGACATTATATGAAGAACTATGTTCTGTGGATGTTTTTATATTCGATGTGATTTTGTGATGTATTATATGTTGAAATGCTTATATGTCTTATAATATGTGATTATTTGAACTGTGGTTGTTAATAAAACAAGGGGAACTCTTGCAAAATTTTTTTGTGAATCGTAAAAAACATAATAATCAATAAGTAACGCATCTTTAGAGTTCTAAATTATTTTTGATACGTAAATACTACATAATAGGCTACAATTCTTCAGTCTGAATCACAATCTATGAGTAACTCATCTTCGGAGTCATCCGTCTCGCAATCCTCAACAACAACCTCATTCCACTTGCTGCATTGTCCTGCATCACACTTGTCACCAGTTCTTTTGTAATAATTGGCTTCTGCTTCATCTGCAGCTTGGGAGAATAGCTCATCCTCAGCCTCAGCCTCATCAGACTTCTTCTTGTAATAAGCTGCCTCTACCTCTGCGGTGGCCTGTGACAGAAACTCATCCTCTTCCTCTTGAGCACGTAATCCTGCCTCAGCTAGTGCTATGAGCTCACTCAACCTTGACATGTCGTCCTCCTCTTCTTTATGTAATCCGGCCTCTGCGAGGGCGATAAGCTCACTCAATCTAGATGTGTCGTCGTCCTCCTCCTCCATCAGCTCAACCGTTGCCATTTTATCCTGAACATATCTCGCATGCGCCTCATCGGCCAAATAGTTTACGCCGCTTCCAATCTCTGCAAATATAATGAGAAAATTAAGTTAGCAAAGTCAGGATAAATAAATTGTACTAACATAAATGCACGATCGTCAGCCATGCCTGAGACTGTTAAACCGAACCATATCGTGAAAACATTATTCAACTTTGTTAAGGGTTTCGGTCCTATATGTATAGGCAAGGATAGATTCTAAACCCACCGCAAGCTAGCAGGACCAAATAAATTTCGGCAGCATAACATCGCTGCCACTAAACAACATATTACGTATATATAAAACACAGAATGATATACTACTAATCAAATCAAATCAAACTAACCAGCACATACACTAATAATGGAACAATTAACAATATAATATTAATATAAAATTAATGCCACAAATTCAATATGCCACTAATACCTAAACCACATATATACCAATAATGTATTAATGAAATCAAATTAAACAGTAACACTAATCAAACACACAAATCAAACAAACATAATTATAACTATATACTAATCATACACAGAAATTAAACAAACATAATTACAAATATGTAATAATCACACACATAAATCAAACAAATATATATACAAATATTCACTAATTTCGGCGGGAATTAAATAAAGACCGCCGAAAATATGAAATAAAATACGAAAAAATAACCTATGGATGGTGACGCGACGGTGGAGTGGTAGGATCCGGTGGCGACGGCGAGCAGCGCTGGCGGCGTCGGACGACCGGGACGACGAGCGGCGCTTGCGGCTGCCGCGCGGGCAAGGGCGAGCGCGGCTGGGGCTCGTCGGGGCAGCGACAGCTCGCAGGGGAAGCCGGTCGGGGCGGCGGCCGCGGCAGCGCGCAGGGAACGCGACGGCTGGCGGCGGGACGCGCCGGGGAGGACGGCGGGGCGGCGGCCGGAGGCAGCGCTCTCTGGCGGCGGGCGCGCGCGCAAGAAGGCCGACGGCGGCTGGCGGCGCGCGGAAGACAGAGCGGCTGCGCGCGTGAGGAGTGAAAGAGAGAGAAGCTCGTCCGTTATTATAGCCGTATTTTCGGCGGCGTCTGACACAGCCGCCGAAAATAAGGCTATTTTCGGCGGTTGTGTCAGACGCCGCCGAAAATAAGGTTATTTTCGGCGGCTTCGAGAAGCCGCCGGAAATACCAGGTTATTTTCGGCGGCCGGGTATAGGCCGCCGAAAATAACAATGGCCGCCGAAAGTGCCTGTAGCTGTTGTTGTGATAATAATTGCGGAGATAATGTCTTATCTAGCATGTAACCGTAACCCATTGGAAAACTTAATCAAAATGACAAATCTGATCCTAGATTTACCAATATAGTAAATCTAAATTTTGTGGATCTATACTGTTTACAACTTGTCGTGGAAGTAAAACTATTTTTGGAAAATGTGGAATCGGTGCAAACAAACACCATAACAACTAGGGGTGATTGAATGAGCTACATAGAATAGCTAGTTACTAAAAAATTGTTAGTGGAATTAACTAGATAACTATTAGCTAATTTATTAAAAATAGTTAATAGTTGAACTATTAGTTAGATTATTTAAATATTTTTAGCTAATTTTAATAATTAATTATTATCTTTAGTGTGGTCAAATATAACCGTGCCGACACGTCGCAATATACTGATGGCCATTCCATACGCGTATACGAAATTTTATGCTAATCTTATATTATCAAACATATTATTATAAATAAGAATAAAATTATTTATAAATTGTTTTATGCATTGTTTGTTCATTTAAAAAGAGGGTCCGTATAAGTATATATATATATGAATTTATATTTATTATTAAAAAGATATATTTATCTCTTTAAATCAAAGAAAAAAACTAAAAAATTGATATCCAAATAGTTATTCGTTTGAATGCACTAGAATTAATAAACACTAGTTGCTAAAATTACTCGGAGATATCAAACAGTTCAGTTGTTGTAGCCAGAGACATCCGATCATCTTTAACTAAGATCCACTCATTAGTTTATTAGTTAGTTTATTAGTTGGTTCAATACAACTAAAATCAGATGATAGCCATTGCAATTTTTCACCAACAGTTTTTTAGTAACTCTGGCGCATTCAAGTATACCCTTACTGGTGAAGCGCATTATTTTTTAAAAAAATCTGAAAGGTTTTCCGTTTAGACACAAACGGAAGCCAAAAAGCGGATGAAGCGTTATCTGGTTTCTCACCGACTCACCCTGCAGATTTTGTTCGTCTCCCTCTCCTTTGCCTTGCCCACCGAGAAAGAAGAGAGAGAGAGAGAAAATTCAAGCAGGCAACCCAAAAAGAAGAGGAAAGGATTGGAAAAGCTAGGGTTTTCGCCATGGCCGTCGCCCACCTCGAACTCCCCTCCCTCGAATCCACCCATCCCACGCTCTCCTAGCTCCCGCATCTCGCATCTCCACAAAAAGCCGCCGCCTTCGATTCCCCTCCCCGCTGCCTCGCCCCCATTCGAGGGTTTCCCCTCCCCCCCCCCCTAAATCGAAACGCAGCATTACCGACCGAGCAAGCAACCCCCGCCACCCGTCTTCAAGGGTCCGAGCCGAGCGACGGCGCTGGCGATCCAGCAGGGCGTGAGGGCGGCGGAGGGCGGATAATCAATGTGTACGCTGTGCGCCGTGCAGCGCTGGTCGCGGCGCGTCGCCACCATGCTCCCGTGGCTCGTCGTCCCGCTCATCGTCATCTGGGCCGCCACCCAGCTGCTCCTCCCGGCCGCCTACCGCTTCGAGGTCACCTCCCCGCGCCTCGCCTGCGTCTCCGTCCTCCTCCTCACCCTCTTCTGGTACGAGATCCTCCTCCCGCGCCTCTCCCTCTGGCGCGCCCGCCGCTCTGCGCGCCTCCGCGAGGAGCGCCGCGCCCACGCCCTCGAGCTGCACAAGCTCCGCAAGACCGCAACGCGGCGCTGCCGCAACTGCAGCAACCCGTACAGGGACCAGAACCCTGGCGGTGGTAAGTTCATGTGCTCTTACTGCGGTCATGTCTCCAAGCGCCCCGTGCTTGACCTCAATTCAGCCGGGAAGGCCCCCACCGGATGGCCTTGTGCTCAGGATTGTGGATATTGGCTCGACTTGCGCTGCTCCTCCGGCAATAACAGCTCCTTCTTGGGATTCTCCTGGCGCTTGCTTTCGTCCTTTTGCTCGACAGCAATGAGGTGGTTATTGAGGAATATATTCAGACTTACGTCCTCAGGAGATGGTGAGGGCTTGAGCATAGATGGTAAAAGGTTGGCAAAGAGAGGGGAGAATGGAGGAAAAACCGAGGAGAGCAAGACCGAGAAGGCGAGAAGGAAGGCGGAGGAGAAGAGACTGGCAAGGCTGGAGAGAGAAATGCTGGAGGAAGAGGAAAGGAAGCAGCGAGAGGAGATGGCTAAGCTAGTGGAGGAACGCAGGAAGCTGAGGGATGAAAAAGCAGAGGCCGAGGAGCGGTCAAAAAGTGCTACACCTGTCGGGGAGAAGGATGCTAAGAGGGAGGCAGAGAAGCGGCGCCAGGAGAGGAAGAAGAAAGAGGACAAGGGGTCAAGCAAGAGCAATTCAGATTGTGAGGACATTGATAGGAGATTGGTCCGAGAAGGCGATAGGAAGAGAGACTTTGACAGAAAGAGTGACTTGGATAGGCGTGAGGGTTACAAGCCTCATTACTTTGATTCTAACAATCACAGTAATAAAACAGGTGAGAGCAGATCGAAATACTTTGGCCGTATGACAGGTGGTTTTTTATCTTCTTCAAGAGGGTTTGGCAGCAGTTCATTCTTTGGCAGAAGTGCTCAGGCCCCTGCCCCTCAAGTTAGCAAGGTTAGTAGACCTGTAGTTCCTGCAACTGACCAGGGTAATACAGTCAAAAGAGATGTCCCTCATGCAGCCACACAAGCTACAGGCAAATCTGCTACAGCTGGAGAAACTAGAAATGCATGGACTAATTTTAATCGACCTGTGAGTAACAAGGTCATTGCTATTTTAGTGTAAATTCATGTTATTCAAACCAATTGTATTAGCTATTTTATTCACCTGAATTTCCATCTCAAATCTTCCAATTATGCTATATGCAGGTTAGTCCAAATGTGCATCCATACCCTACTGGCCTTAAAAAGTCATGGCATCAGTTATTTAGTCGTTCAGCATCAGTGTCTCCTTGTCCTGACGTTACAACTTCAGCTCATGATATGGTTCGGAAGGCAGAACCAAATGGAGCTCAAATATACAATGCTCATACATTTCTCTCTCAGTATCCGCCTCTGGACTACAAGCCAAGTTCAAGCCAGTCTATGCAATTTCCAGGTTTTCCACCGCTTAATGGAGCACCTCCCAGTAACCCACTACCTCATTTTCCTGCTGGACATATGCCTTTCTATGATGATGCAGAATCAACACTACTTGAAGAACCAGAGCAATTTGAGGACCCATGCTATGATCCAGATGCAATTGCATTACTTGGGCCAGTTTCAGAATCTCTAGATAACTTCCCGTTGGACTTAGATTGTGGGTTTTTCTCGAGTGATGTTGCTAAAGAGTCACATGGGAGGCCTTCACCAATTGAGTCTCCTCTCTCAAGATCTCGTACGGTTGAAGAAAAGCCTATCGAGCCCCCACACTCCTCAGTTGCAAGAGGCCCTGGTGGTTCCATTCTACCCGAGTCTAGCAGTGAACAAGGCACATGGCAAATGTGGAGCACACCATTGGTTCAGGAAAGTTTAGGTCTGCAAGGTCCTCAGAGCCAGTGGCTTCGACAAAACACAAATCAATTCAACCATAGTGCCAACCTTTTCAGCAGCGGAGGCGGAGCAATAAGTCCCCTTGGTACTGGTTTGAATGACAGTGATCCATGGCTGCAGAAAGCACCTTTCCAGCAATTGCCACCTGATACACCAAGCCTGTTCCTTTCACATGAAATGCCAGGAAAATTACACAATGACTTGGTTTTTGGGTCTCCAAACAAATCAGCCCGTGAACGCCCATTTGGACCGCCTGGTTATTTGTGGCCCAAGTAAGTACTTTCTGACATCCTTTTTCTTTTCAGAAAATTTTCTGCCACAAAGGTTTTCATCACTTCCGAGCATGGTATACTGTTAACTTGGGCTAGAAATTTGGTATAATAACCCCATTAGAGAATGGTGTTGTTCTTCCTCCAGAATCCAGATGCATTGCTTGTTTCATGCTGTCATTCAAGTCTTCCAGTTCCAGTTCACTGCTTAGCTCCATGTATTGATAGTTTTTTATGATAATCATTCAATGTTGCTCGCATGAATTTGTATATAAATAGTTACACACATCTGTGAAACCTCCATGTCTAATCATGGGTATTACTTGTTTCAAACAAGGAATTTATGTATAGAAATGAGTGACCATTGAAAAGCAAAGTGCATTATCGTATTGTAACTGAGTGTTTAACTGATACTCATATTATTGAACACATGTGAATGTGTGACACTGGGTGTGTTTGGATGATCCTTTCTTCTTTGAAAATTTAAAGGTATTATGCTCTTTATTCTCCAATCATTAGGTGGAAGTTTACCATGAATTTTGTTTGAGAAGTACATGCAATTCAGGTTCTTCTAGGTTTTAGCATATGTTTCATGAATCAGTCAAATCAATTTTGGTATTTGAAGTTGCTACTAAAAAGTGTCTGACTATATGCTCGGTGCTACCATCCTGCTTGTGCACTTAATTGCCGTGTAGTCTACCCAAGCATCTTCTTATCCATGATTAGTCTCTAGATGCTATCCCGCTGCTGAACACTTAAACTGAAGCTTTTTAGAACACTTAAACTGTAGATATTTGTTTATGGCATTTCTCACCTTCGTGGATTGTTTTTCCTTGATGTATGTTATTAACGATTCTACACTGCAGATGAATTGACAAACTGCCATCATGAATAATTATCTAGCTAGGATTGCGTCTGAGATGGTTGCATAATTTGGTCCACTTTGTCGTGATTGTTGAACATAAACATAATCACACTAAATATAGTCAGCCAAGATTTTGTAACATTGACATTGTTGACAATTGTGTTGACTACAGGTTTGTTTCAGGCCTGCTAGAAATTTTGTGCTAAGCAATTTCTTTTTTTTGTGAATGTAATTCCGAGGCACATTCAGGCCTGGTGCAGTAATGAAAGCTATCTCACTGAGTCACCAGGTCATGGGTTTGAAGAAACCTCTCCGCATTTGCGGAGGGAAATCTTGCCTCGATTTATCCTTTCCTTGGACCATACCCATGTGGTAGCCTCCGGCACTGGGCCTGTTCTTTTTTATTCACTGCTCAAATGCTTAGTCTAAATTGATTAGTAAGAATGGTACATAAACCAAAGACAAATGTGTAATTGTGATAATGAACTCTTGTATAGTTAGTTAATGTTCTGCCTCTGGTCATGATGATGTGTTCATCTGAATTTATATGTAGCTGTAATGTTCAATGGGCCTGCTTGGATTCCCTAGGAGGCTAGGGCTAGTTATTAGTCCACGAGTTGCTAGAACTAACAGTTAGGTGACTAAAGTTTAGTCTTGTGCTGTTAGAATACATGGACTAGTAGCTATTATTCCACTTGCTTTGCTTTGCCAACTAGTTAGCTAGTTGTTAGTTGGGGTGTGGACTACTAGTCCATTTGTTTGGATGACTTGAGACTAAACTTTAGGTGATTCAACATGAGTCCTGGTATCCAATCATTCTAATGGTCTTGTCAAGATTTGTTTTTGGATAGTGACATTTGTTTTTCAATGGCTTAGGGTACTGAAGTAGTGAAGTGTTGGATTTAAATCTTTGCATTTACGGTGAGAAGCAGACTGAATGCATTATTTAATGATAGGACGCAGCCTGTGATATCATAGCCTTCTATATGCATATCTTTTGTTGGATGTGTTAGTTTAGTGTATTTTAATGTTGTAGGCTGTTTCTCTTTGAAAAAAATAGAGGCTAGAATTAAGTTGTCAACAATTAGATCTCGCTGCAGGCGAAGCTGTTCTGTTGCAGACAATTTGTTTAGTTATGTATTAGTTAATGGCAAGTGTTTTAGTTTAAATTTTATGTCTATAGTAAGATTGGGATGGTCTTGTGTGATTGTGGCCATGAAGACATGATAAATTGATAATGTGAGCTTTAGATGGACTGAAACTCAGCTGACTCCAAGTTCACTGTGGATTATGCAGTGCCACAATCCTTGAACATATGGTCTTATTTATGGGGAACTGCTGTTCCATATTTTGCCAAGGTTCAATGTTCTTGTAAAAAAGGATGGAACCGGTGCTGGCGGCTCCCACATGAGTGGGGGGGGGGTCTGGTGAAGGAATAAGCGAGGCAAGCCTTATCCCTGCATTTTTGTAGAATGACTGCGCTGAACCCAGGACCTTTGGCTCAGTGGGAAAGCTTCTCACCACTGTGCCAGGCCTGTCCTTTGTAGATATAGAAAATATTCACTAGTGATGGTTGGTGACTGCATCATGTTTGACCTTGTTGTCAATGAGGAGGATTATAGGGTGTTGGCTCAACCTGTTGCTTCATTAGGTATGCAGTGGAGAACTTTCTTCAAAGGTGGTAATTGTTAGCTTGTTTATTAGTTATTTTCTTGTTTGCATGAGTGTGGCAGTCCCCTTTGATGCTTAAAGATGTAAAAGTACCGTAGCTCAAGAACATGTGGCCCAGTCCATGCATCATGGAATTTTAGTCTAGTTAGGACTTAGGAACTTAGGATACAACTAGATTCCAGGGAGGATATGAGACAAGGCCCTATATGATATGGTGTGTTCAATCTTATCCTATGTCCATGACTGCAGGAGGTACATGCACTTGCGCAAGTGGGCTGCTACCCACGTAAAAATGTGGCTGAGAGGAACATTAAAAAACTGATGTTAAGTTTGCTCAGCATGGCCCGTTCATTCTAGTCTTATTTGGAATTCTAGTTCCTAGAGACCATGCTGCATGCAGGACCGAGGCACCTCAGCCTATCAGCAGGCTGCAAAGTGGATAGATGGACGGTAATTTGCTAGAACTAGTTAAACACATGGTCCATGGCCATCTTATCTGTGAAGTTTCAAGTCTCATTTTGCATGTTTTGTGTAAGATAGCTTGGTTGCTTGTTTGAGTGTAGGCTCAGTCTATTGGTGTTTGAATTTTCTTGTTTCGTGTTTATGCCTTGACTTGCACCCGAGAGCCTGTTAGCTTGAACCTTGAAGTTGAGTAGATATGGCCTGCATGGAATTCTGTGTGCCTGATATCTTTACCTGTTACCATGTGTGTTGTGCCCTTTGAGTGTTATCTGTTATGGTTGGCTATTGTGCAATTCCACTAGACCTTGGAAGGTGGAAAACCATGAAAATCAATTAATGAGAGGAGACTTTTCTGAAGGGAAGAGAGTATTTGAACATATGTAGATTTTCCTTCTGTTCTGTCTTTCTGTGATAAGACTTCATGAGAACCATAAACTATCGATATCTTATACCTGAACTGACGTGTATATATATATATATATTCTCTTTTTTTTTACCATTGTTCGTCCTCCTTTGGAACAAAGGATTATTTCCCGAATACTGTGTTTTTTACTGTGAAATTCCTGTACCATTCCTGTGAAATTCCTGCATTCCAAAGGAACACTTAGTTGGTGAAAGCGAAAACACCGGAGCTCATGACTGTTGGGATTATGGTTTATGCAGGGAGGAACTGGCGCTGAATGGAGCTCAGGACGGTGGCGGTGGGCATATCCTGTCGCCGTCTGGTGGCGCACGAGTTGGCGGCGGCGTTGGCTTATTTTCTTCAGCAAGTCCAGATGTACAGTCACTGTGGTCATTCCATGAAACATTCAATGAAAAAGAGAGCATAGAATGAACAAACTTTTATAATAGAAGGAAGGGAAAAAGTGTGGAGCCAAGGCTTCCTTGCCTCCTCTCTCTTGTAGGGTTTTACCGTCTTTACCGAGGTGATAAGCTGGACTGTGTTCCTTAATGATGCAAAAAAAGAAGAAGATATGGGGTCATTTTGTTTCCTAGCACTCACCCTCACCTGTTAACATGCGTCGATGCACTGCATTAGGCCTTGTTTCACCTGATGTCATTTTTTACCCCGGTTCCGCATTGTTTTTGTCGCGCACAGGTGATCCATCCGTCCACGGCTGTAGTTATCAACTGTGTTTCTGGGACGATTTTGGTTTTATATATCACCCGCTAACGTTCATTTTGTATGTTATCATGTTGGTTTGTTTCTGTGATACTTGTCTTGAGAGTGGTAGTGGAGAGAGGCAAACGAGATATGTGGATGCTGTCAATCGGCCAGTACTGATTGCGATTGGAGCTAGATCGGTCAGTATCCACCGGCTATTAGCTATAGTAATGCTCGTCGTCACATGTCATGTTTTGATTGGTTCACACTATTTTAAACTTTAGAAGTTCAAAAAACATAGTAGAATTTAGCCTATAAATAGAGGAGGTATTTAGGTTCATTCACGCCCTCACTTTTTTCAACTTCACCAAACCACCCTCACTTTTCAACTTCACCAAACCACTGTTGGTAGATCTTTCTTGAGATTATCAAAGACAAATTACTTGATATGCTACATCAAACTATGATAGATGTGGCTATGAAGCTTGTCTTCTAGTCTTCAACGAGAGGGAGACAAATGACGCAACAGTGGAGCTTCACCAATCAGGATCATGAAGTCGTTCACGATCGACTGATATAAGACTACTCCAATATCCATGCTTCTACCCTCCACTTTACTTTTGCCAAATGTACTGCATATGAAGAAATCTGTTTCTTCAAATCTTAGAGAGGTCAGCTGAGCATCTCTTATTTTACCCTTAGATTCAATACACTCAACCGCATCGACCCCCCCCCCCCCCCCCCATAAAAAATGCACCACTGCTCTCAGTAGGCTCGCCAAAGGTAGCATGACTAACTCAATTGAAGATTATATTAAAATGAGGAAAAGCTCGACCTTAAAGTGCCTTCAATATTTCTATTAGGGGTGCCATTTCATGTTCTGGTGAGGAGTGTAGTCCATGTCCCATTGTTAAAGACCTTATGCGACTTTTAGCTAAGAAGAGGGAGAGTTTTCTGGTACGACGGAGAGTATAAATTATATGCATTAGAAATAGAGAAAAATATCCCGTTGGATAGAAATGACAATTCTAAGAGGCTACATTGGATTGTCGACCATCATGCTCGAGGCGGTTGCCTCCTATTTTTTATGGATTTGTATACTTGTTTTGAGATAGTAGGGTCGAACAATGACGTTAACATTGTCGGCGTTTCGAGACCGGGGGGTCCCTAAGCCGACGAGTGAATGTCGCCGCGTGCCCCAGCCCAGATGGGTCGAGCGCGTGGGCGAGCGCGAAGGGGGGAAGTGAGGTGGCCGGAGATGCGCGTGAGAGAGGTGGAAATCCTGCGGCCTTCGTGTTCGTCCCGCGCCCAGGTTGGGTGCGCTTGCAGTAGGGGGTTACAAGCGTCCACGCGGGAGAGGGAAGCGAGCGGCCCCAAGAGAGCGCCTGTCCCGTCCTCGTCCCCGCGCGGCCAACCCTCTCTAAGAGGGCCCTGGTCCTTCCTTTTATAGGCGTAAGGAGAGGATCCAGGTGTACAATGGGGGTGTAGCAGAGTGCTACATGTCTAGCGGGGGAGAGCTAGCGCCCTAAGTACATGCCGATGTGGCAGCCGGAGAGATCTTGGCACCCAGCTGGTGTGATGTCGTGGCCGTCAGAGGAGCGACGGAGCCTGGCGGAGGGACAACTGTCGGAGCGGTTGAGTCCTTGCTGACGTCCTCCTGCTTCCGTAAGAGAGCTGAGAGCCGCCGTCGTCACAGGGCATGCGGGGCGCCATCATTGCCTATCTGGCGGAGCTAGCCAGATGGGACACCGGTCTTGTTCTCTGCGGCCCGAGTCAGCTCGGGGTAGGGTGATGATGGCACTTCCTGTTGACGTGGCTGGCCCGCGCCCTAGGCTGGGCGATGTGGAGGCTCCTCCGAAGCCGAGGTCGAGTCTGTCTTCCAGGGCCGAGGCCGAGTCCGAGCCCCTGGGTCGGGCGAGGCGGAGGTCGTTCGACAGAGGCCAGGGAGGAGTCCGAGCCCTGGGGTCGGGCGGAGCGGAGTTTATCGTCTTCTGGGGCTGAGCCTGAATCCGAGCCCTAGGGTCGGGCGGAGCGGAGTTCGCCGTCTTCCGGGACTTAGCCCGAGTCCGAGCCCTGGGTCGGTCGGAGCGGAGTTCGCCGTCTTCCGGGACTTAGCCTGAATCCGAGCCCTGGGGTCGGGCGGAGCGGAGTTCGCCGTCTTCCGGGACCTAGCCCGAGTCCGAGCCCTGGGTCGGGCGGAGCTTCCTATGGTGCCTTTGGCAGGGCCTGACTGCCTGTCAGTCTCACTCTGTCAAGTGGTACTGCAGTCGGAGTGGCGCAGGCGGCGCTGTCCTTCTGTCAGGCCGGTCAGTGGAGCGTGCGAAGTGACGGCGGTCACTTCGGCTCTGCCGGGGGGCGTGCGTCAGGATAAAGGTGTCAGGCCACCTTTGCGTTAAATGCTCCTGCGATTCGGTCGGTCGGTGCAGCGATTTAGTCAGGGTTGCTTCTTAGCGAAGGCAGGGCCTCGGGCGAGCCGGAGATGTGTCCGCCGTTGGAGGGGGGCCTCGGGCGAGACGGAAATCCTCCGGGGTCGGCTGCCCTTGTCCAAGGCTAGGCTCGGGCGAGGCATGATCGAGTCGCTCGAATGGACTGATCCCTGACTTAATCGCACCCATCAGGCCTTTGCAGCTTTATGCTGATGGGGGTTACCAGCTGAAAATTAGGAGTTTTGAGGGTACCCCTAATTATGGTCCCCGACAGTAGCCCCCGAGCCTCGAAGGGAGTGTTAGCACTCGCTTGGAGGCTTTCGTCGCACTTTTTTGCAAGGGGACCAGCCTTTCTCGGTTGCATTTTGTTCCGGTGGGTGCGCGCGAGCGCACCCGCCGGGTGTAGCCCCCGAGGCCTCGGAGGAGTGGTTTCACTCCTCCGAGGTCTTAATGCCTTGCGTAATGCTTCGGCTGATCTGGTTGTTCCCTCATGCGAACTGGCCGTAGCCCGGGTGTACGGTCGGGGCCCAAGTTCTCGGGCTGGTATGTTGACGCTGTCAACGGTTCGGCCGGAGCCGGGTTTGCGAGAGCAGCCCCCGAGCCTCCGCACAGGGCGAGAGGGCGATCAGGGACAGACTCGGCTTTTTTACATACGCCCCTGCGTCGCCTTTCCGCAAGGAGGAGGGGGGAAAGCGCCATGTTACCCTTGATGGGCGCCGAACATGGTGTCTCCGGTGAGCTGCAAGCGGGTAATCCGAGTGGACGTCCGTGCCCCGTTCGTTAGGGGTCGGCTAGGGGCCCAGAGGCACGCCCAAAAGTACCTACGGGTGATCTGCCGGACCCGGTCCCCTGGCGACGGGGTCCGAGGGCTCGATGCCTCCCTCTGATGGGATTCCGTTACAAGATCGCTCCCGCTGGTCTCGGAAATGTCGTAGGGTACCTCGGGAGCGCAGCCCGAGCCTTGGTTATGTATCGAACGTACCCCTGGTCATCCCTCGCTCGGCGTCTGAGGCAACTGTGAACCCTTCGGGGGCCAGCCTTCGAACCCCTGATCAGTAATGGGCGCAGAGCCCGAGTAGCCTGAGGCGGCCGTGGAACCCTTCGGGGGGCCGGCCTTCGAACCTCTGACCAGTAGTGGGTGTAGGGCCCACGCGATCTGAGGCGGCTGTTGAAACCCTTCGGGGGCCAGCCTTCGAACCTCTGATCAGTAAAAAGGCTCGGAGCCTGGTTCCTTCACGGGGAAGGATCCTTTTCTGGGTATCCCCCTTTCCCGGTCCCTGTTGCAAGAGATAGAGAAAGAGGAAAAAAGGAAAAGGAAAAGGAAAAGGATACGAAATCGAACGACGTGGCGTACCTTTTTTGGCGCGGTTATTACGGTGAAGGCGAAGCGTCGCCCGCTTCTCCTGCCAGAAGCGCCGCCTGTCCCGCCGCGGAGTTAATGCGACAGGGCGAGTGGTTGGCGGGGCGGTCGTCGCGCGTGCGCGAGCCGTTCGAGGAACGGATCACGGGCGCGTCGTCTTCACGCCGTGAGAGGGGGTTCTCTTGCTGCCCCTAGATGGGACGTGAGCTTGGCTGACGACGTGACCGCTGCTCCCGCCCGCCTGCCACCGTCATTACTGCCGGCCCACTTTCGGCCGCATTGACCGCCGTGCCAGGCTGGCGCTGCTAGGTCGTGCGCTGGGTCGCCTCGAGTCGCGGTATTGGTTCCGCAACCGAAGAGGCGCGGTGGTGGCGCAAGTGGCGGTGCAGTTGCTTGCATGAAGCATCCGGCGCGCCGATTGCATGACGCGTGGGCCTGGGCCTCCAGGCTGGGCACGTTGGGAGTCGGAGAAGCGCGTCCACTTGGCGCGGTTGCATGCCGCCTGCATGGCTGCCCGCCTCTTTCGCCCGTTGGCCTGGGCAAAAGTGGGGGGTCACTTGTAACCGCTGGGCGGTTGTGTGCACCACGCGCGGCGGTTTGGCTTCTTCTGCTCTGAGCCGGTTTGCATGACATGCGGGACCCAGCCCCCGCGCCGTAGGGGAGGGCCTTGGAGCGTGTTGGAGAAGACTCAGCCCGTGATGGTTGGGGGCGCACGTAGGGAGAGTTGCCTTTAAAAGGAGGGCGACCCCTTTTGGAAGGCGACCATGTCTTCTCCCTCCCTTATGCATCGCGTCTTTCCACCTTCCAAGCCCCCGGATGGGGGATACCCGCCGTCTTTTCGCCTCATCGTTGGAGGAACGCAACTCCGTGGGAGTTGGTACCTTTCAGCCATCGTTCGGCTTCAAGTATTTTCATCACACAGCCCGGTTGCTCCCCTCCGCTGGTGGTCACCCAAGACGGTGACCTCCAGCGCCTGGATGGGGAGAGGCAAGCCGGGTTGTGGTCCCGATCCCGCCCTCAGCATCGAGGGTGTTCGTCATCCTCACTGGGGCGGGGAGCGAGGCGAGCCGGGGCTCTACCTCCTGCGCGGGTCGGCGGGCCACCTCTTCTTCCAGCTTCTGGTGGTGGCAATCGCCCTCCCGCCCCTCGGCGGAGACGTCCTCCAGCCATGCCGGGGAAGGCGAACTATTGCTGCCCAGCTAGGATGCAACATTCCGCCCTCTCCCTCGCATTCGCGGTGAGGACGGCAGCGAGGATCTGCCGGTGCGCTTGGGAGCGGCCCGCTCTTTGGCTTTAATAGCTGGTTCGCGTCCCTTAAGCGGGACCGCGAACGAGAGCCCTCTGGTGGCCGCGTCCACTCGGGACCATGGCTGCTGCTGCAGAGGTCGCTGGCGTCCCCCGACGCTCGTCGCCCCGCAGGCTCGAGGTTGCTCATGCCCGCGGGGGACGGAACCAGAGTTCCGTTTGTAATGGCACTTTGAATGCCAGTGTTTTTGTTCATTATGGCTGTCGAGGCCTGAACATGTATGTAATTTTGGCACGGAGTCGTGTTTTTTCCTCATTTTCGAGCACTAAGACTCGCCTGTTAATTATCTGAACCGCTTCACCAAGCATGAGTCGCCCTGTGTCAAGGTGACGAGTGAGGTATCCGTATCCCAGAGGCGTAGGAATCCCTCGGCTCGGTCGGCCTTGTTGTCTGAGGCTCCTCTAGCTTAGTTAAAGGGACCCCTTGGCCGCTCTTCGACGAGCCGAGGCTAGGGGTAGCGATATCAGCATGAACAGAGGCGGAGTTGGCTCGAAAATGAAACCTGGTTGGCCGGAGCCTAGCCGGGTTGTCCGTCAGCGGGACCGACGCCGGAGTTGATCAGCCGAGGCCTCGGGTCGGGCTGGCGCCCTTGGAAGATGGTTGGCCGAGGCCCCAGGGGTAACCGGCCGAGCCGCCTGCTCGGGCCGGATTCCCGGAGAAGTCCCTGGACCGCGTCGCCGTCCGAGGCTGGGTCGGACCTCGCTGAAGGTGTCGTCGATGCCGAGGTTGCTACAGCCCCCTTCCAGAGTGAAGACCCGAGCCTGCAGGATCAGAGTGTCTTGTAGCGTGTGCCTTCTGCGGCCGCCGAGGCCAGAATACACACCCTTGCTGTGTTGTAAAGCTGCGTCTCCTTTCCTCTTGTTTCGAGTATCTGGACTCTTTTGTCGGTAACAGGGATGTTTGTGCGAGCGAGAGTTGCTTCTCGCGGAAGGTGATGAGTGAGGTATCCGTATCCCGGAGGCGTGGGAGTCCCTCGGCTCGGTCGGCCTTGCCGCTTACGCGCACTTTCACCCGTCCATGAGGCCCTGTCACCGACTCAGTCGAGAAGGCTCGAAGGATCGCTTCGGCAGAAGAGCTTCCGAACGTGGAGACTTGTTCGGTCCACGGAATCGCTTTATCCGAACGCGAGTTACTTATCGCAGAAGGTGATGAGTGAGGTATCCGTATCCCGGAGGCGTAGGAGTCCCTCGGCTCGGTCAGCATTGGCTGCTTACGTGTACTCCGTCGTTTTCGGGATCCGCTTTTCGAAGTAGTCAGAAAGCACGAAAGATATTCTGGCAGAAGAGATCTTTTTTCGAGGAAAATTTCAACGCAGAGGGGGTTCCCCCCCTTTTAGCCCCCGAGGGAGGGTCGGGCTTTGTCGAGGCGAGGCCGACCCTTCCTTGATGACTAAACTTTGCGTGGGTGCGAGGTATATGAACAACTTGAAAACATCTTAAGGGTAGAAGCGACGTAGCTGTTGGATGTTCCAAGCGTTGCCGTAGACCTCGCCTTGACTGTTGGCCAGCTTGTACGTCCCGGGCTTCAGAACTTTGGCGATGACGAATGGCCCCTCCCAGGGGGCGTGAGCTTGTGCCTCCCTCGGGCGTCTTGCCGCAGCCGAAGCACCAGGTCGCCCACCTGGAGGTCTCGGGGCCGGACCCCTCGGGCGTGGTAGTGTCGCAGGGACTGCTGGTACCGCGCCGAGTGTAGTAAGGCCTTGTCCCGAGCCTCTTCCAGCTGGTACAGCGAGTCTTCTCGGCTAGCTTGGTTGCTTTGATCGTTGTAGGCCCTCGTTCTCGGGGAGCCGTATTCCAGGTCAGTGGGTAAGACGGCCTCGACCCCGTAGACCAGGAAGAACGGCGTGAAACCCGTGGCTCGGCTCGGCGTTGTCCTCAGGCTCCAGACCACCGAGGGGAGTTCCTTCATCCATCGCTTGCCGAACTTGTTGAGGTCGTTGTAAATCCGAGGCTTGAGCCCTTGTAGAATGAAAGTCGCCTAGAGGGGGGGGGTGAATAGGGCGAAACTGAAATTTACAAATATAAACACAACTACAAGCCGGGTTAGCGTTAGTAATAAAGAAATGAGTCCGCAAGAGAGGGCGCAAAACAAATCCCAAGCGAATAAGCAAGTGAGACACGGAGATTTGTTTTACCGAGGTTCGGTTCTTGCAAACCTACTCCCCGTTGAGGAGGCCACAAAGGCCGGGTCTCTTTCAACCCTTCCCTCTCTCAAACGATCCACGGATCGAGTGAGCTTTCTCTTCTCAATAACTTGGAACACAAAGTTCCCACAAGGACCACCACAAGTTTGGTGTCTCTTGCCTCAATAACAAGTGAGTTTGATTGCAAAGAAAGGATCAAGAAAGAAGAAAGCAATCCAAGCGCAAGAGCTCGAAAGAACACAAGCAAATCACTCTCTCTAATCACTATGGCGTTGTGTGGAGTTTGGAGAGGATTTGATCTCTTTGGTGTGTCTAGAATTGAATGCTAGAGCTCTTGTAGTAGTTGGGAAGTGGAAAACTTGGATGCAATGAATGGTGGGGTGGTTGGGGTATTTATAGCCCCAACCACCAAATGTGGCCGTTGGGAGGCTGTCTGTTCGATGGCGCACCGGACAGTCCGGTGCCCCCTGCCACGTCATCACTGCCGTTGGATTCTAGCCGTTGGAGCTTCTGACTTGTGGGCCCGCCTGGGTGTCCGGTGCACACCGGACATCTACTGTTCCTTGTCCGGTGTGCCGGAATGGGCGCGCCTGACTTCTGCGCGCGCAGAGCGCGCATTTATTGCACAGCAGGTAGCCGTTGGCGCGGAGGTAGCCGTTGCTCCGGAGTCGCACCGGACAGTCCGGTGAATTATAGCGGACTAGCCGTTGGAGTTTCCCGAAGCTGGCGAGTTCCTGAGGCCACTTCTCCATGGCGCACCGGACACTGTCCGGTGTACACCGGACAGTCCGGTTAATTATAGCGCGAGTGCCTCTGGAAATTCCCGAAGGTGGCGAGTTCAGGTTGGAGTCCTCTGGTGCACCGGACACTGTCCGGTGTACACCGGACAGTCCGGTGCTCCCAGACCAGAGGGCCTTCGGTTCCCACTTTGCTCCTTTGTTGAATCCAAAACTTGGTCTTTTTATTGGCTGAGTGTGAACCTTTTACACCTGTATAATCTATACACTTGGGCAAACTAGTTAGTCCAATTATTTGTGTTGGGCAATTCAACCACCAAAATCAAATAGGGACTAGGTGTAAGCCTAATTCCCTTTCAATCTCCCCCTTTTTGGTGATTGATGCCAACACAAACCAAAGCAAATATAGAAGTGCATAATTGAACTAGTTTGCATATTGTAAGTGTAAAGGTTGCTTAGAATTTAAGCCAATATAAGTACTTACAAGATATGCATGGATTGTTTCTTTCTTATATAACATTTTGGACCACGCTTGCACCACGAGTTTTGTTTTTGCAAATTCTTTTGTAAATCCTTTTCAAGGTTCTTTTGCAAATAGTCAAAGGTAAATGAATAAGATTTTGCAAAGCATTTTCAAGATTTGAAATTTTCTCCCCCTGTTTCAAATGCTTTTCCTTTGACTAAACAAAACTCCCCCTAAATGAAATCCTCCTCTTAGTGTTCAAGAGGGTTTTGATATATCATTTTGAAATACTACTTTCTTCCCCTTTTTGAACATAGTAGGATACTAATTGAAAAAATATTCAACATTAAGTTTTTGAAATTTGGTGGTGGTGCGGTCCTCTTGCTTTGGGCTCTTACTTTCTCCCCCTTTGGCATGAATCGCCAAAAACGGAGTCATTAGAGCCCTCGAGGTGCTATCTTCCCTTTTGGTCATAAATAAATGAGTTGAGATTATACCAAAGACGAAGTCTGATCTTTTAGCTTTGGGCTCTTACTCTTTCCCCAAAGTCCTTCTCTTTGATGCTCATGCTTTTCTCCCCCAAGAATGGAGAGTCTCTTGGAGCGACGACGAAGGATGAGTTACGGAGTGGAAGCCTTTGTCTTTGCCGAAGACTCCAATTCCCTTTCAATACACCTATGACTTGGTTTGAAATAGACTTGAAAACATATTAATCATAACATATGAAAGAGACATGATCAAAGGTATATGAATGAGCTATGTGTGCAATTTTTAGCAAAAGAAATTCCTAGAATCAAGAATATTGAGCTCATGCCTAAGTTTGTTAAAAGATTGTTCATCAAGCGGCTTGGTAAAGATATCGGCTAATTGATCTTTAGTATTAATGTATGAAATCTCGATATCTCCCTTTTGTTGGTGATCCCTAAGAAAATGATACCGAATGGCTATGTGCTTAGTGCGGCTATGCTCGACGGGATTGTCGGCCATTTTGATTGCACTCTCATTATCACATAGCAAGGGGACTTTAGTTAATTTGTAACCGTAGTCCCGCAGGGTTTGCCTCATCCAAAGCAATTGCGCGCAACAATGACCTGCGACAATGTACTCGGCTTCGGCGGTGGAAAGAGCGACCGAATTTTGCTTCTTTGAAGCCCAAGACACCAAGGATCTTCCCAAGAACTGGCAAGTCCCCGATGTGCTCTTCCTATTGATTTTACACCCCGCCCAATCGGCATCCGAATAACCAATCAAATCAAAAGTGGATCCCCTAGGATACCAAAGCCCAAACTTAGGAGTATAAGCCAAATATCTCAAGATTCGTTTTACGGCCGTAAGGTGAGCTTCCTTAGGGTCGGCTTGGAATCTTGCACACATGCATACGGAAAGCATAATATCCGGTCGAGATGCACATAAATAGAGTAAAGAACCTATCATCGACCGGTATACCTTTTGATCCACGGACTTAACTCCCGTGTCGAGGTCGAGATGCCCATTAGTTCCCATGGGTGTCTTGATGGGTTTGGCATCCTTCATCCCAAACTTGGTTAGAATGTCTTGAGTGTACTTTGTTTGGCTAATGAAGGTGCCCTCTTGGAGTTGCTTCACTTGAAATCCTAAGAAATACTTCAACTCCCCCATCATTGACATCTCGAACTTTTGTGTCATGATCCTACTAAACTCTTCACATGTAGACTCGTTAGTAGACCCAAATATAATATCATCAACATAAATTTGGCATACAAACAAGTCATTTTCAAGAGTTTTAGTAAAGAGTGTAGGATCGGCCTTTCCGACTTTGAATCCATTTGCAATAAGAAAATCTCTAAGGCATTCATACCATGCTCTTGGGGCTTGCTTGAGCCCATAAAGCGCCTTAGAGAGCTTATAGACATGGTTAGGATACTCACTGTCTTCAAAGCCGGGAGGTTGCTCAACATAGACCTCTTCCTTGATTGGTCCATTGAGGAAGGCACTTTTCACGTCCATTTGATAAAGCTTAAAGCCATGGTAAGTAGCATAGGCCAATAATATGCGAATTGACTCAAGCCTAGCTACGGGTGCATAGGTTTCACCGAAATCCAAACCTTCGACTTGGGAGTATCCCTTGGCCACAAGTCGAGCTTTGTTCCTTGTCACCACACCATGCTCGTCTTGCTTGTTGCGGAAGACCCATTTGGTTCCTACAACATTTTGATTAGGACGTGGAACTAAATGCCATACCTCATTCCTAGTGAAGTTGTTGAGCTCCTCTTGCATCGCCACCACCCAATCCGAATCTTGGAGTGCTTCCTCTACCCTGTGTGGCTCAATAGAGGAAACAAAAGAGTAATGTTCACAAAAATGTGCAACACGAGATCGAGTAGTTACCCCCTTATGAATGTCGCCGAGGATGGTGTCAACGGGGTGATCTCGTTGGATTGCTTGGTGGACTCTTGGGTGTGGCGGTCTTTGTTCCTCTTCCTCCTTGTCTTCCTCATTTGCATCTCCCCCTTGATCATTGCCATTATCTTGAGGTGGCTCATTCGCTTGATCTTCTATTTCATCAACTTGAGCTTCATCCTCATTTTGAGTTGGTGGAGATGCTTGCGTGGAGGAGGATGGTTGATCTTGTGCTTTTGGAGGCTCTTCGGATTCCTTAGGACACACATCCCCGATGGACATGTTCCTTAATGCGATGCACGGAGCCTCTTCATCACCTATCTCATCAAGATCAACTTGCTCTACTTGAGAGCCGTTAGTCTCATCAAACACAACGTCACAAGAGACTTCAACTAGTCCAGTGGACTTGTTAAAGACCCTATATGCCCTTGTGTTTGAGTCATAACCAAGTAAAAAGCCTTCTACAGTCTTAGGAGCAAATTTAGATTTTCTACCTCTTTTAACAAGAATAAAACATTTGCTACCAAAGACTCTAAAATATGAAATGTTGGGCTTTTTACCGGTTAGGAGTTCATATGATGTCTTTTTGAGGATTCGGTGTAGATACAACCGGTTGATGGCGTAGCAAGCGGTGTTGACCGCCTCCGCCCAAAACCGATCCGAAGTCTTGTACTCATCAAGCATGGTTCTAGCCATATCCAATAGTGTTCGATTCTTCCTCTCTACTACACCATTTTGTTGTGGTGTGTAGGGAGAAGAGAACTCATGCTTGATACCCTCCTCCTCAAGAAAGCCTTCAATTTGAGAGTTCTTGAACTCCGTCCCGTTATCGCTTCTAATTTTCTTGATCCTTAAGTCGAACTCATTTTGAGCCCGTCTCAAGAATCCCTTTAAGGTTTCTTGGGTTTGAGATTTTTCCTGTAAAAAGAATACCCAAGTGAAGCGAGAATAATCATCCACAATAACTAGACAGTACTTACTCCCGTCGATGCTTATGTAAGCGATTGGGCCGAATAGATCCATGTGTAGGAGCTCCAGTGGCCTGTCAGTCGTCATTATGTTCTTATGCGGATGATGGGTGCCAACTTGCTTCCCTGCTTGGCATGCGCTACAAATCCTGTCTTTCTCAAAATGAACATTTGTTAGTCCTAAAATGTGTTCTCCCTTTAGAAGCTTATGAAGATTCTTCATCCCAACATGGGCTAGTCGGCGGTGCCAGAGCCAACCCATGTCAGTCTTAGCAATTAAGCAAGTGTCGAGTTCAGCTCTATCAAAATCTACCAAGTATAGCTGACCCTCTAACACTCCCTTAAATGCTATTGAATCATCACTTCTCCTAAAGACAGTGACACCTATATCAGTGAATAGACAGTTGTAGCCCATTTGACATAATTGGGAAACAGAAAGCAAGTTGTAATCTAATGAATCTACAAGAAAAACATTGGAAATAGAATGGTCAGGGGATATAGCAATTTTACCCAAACCTTTGACCAAACCTTGATTTCCATCCCCGAATGTGATCGCTCTTTGGGGATCTTGGTTTTTCTCATATGAGGAGAACATCCTTTTCTCCCCAGTCATGTGGTTTGTGCACCCGCTGTCGAGTATCCAACTTGAGCCCCCGGATGCATAAACCTACAAAACAAGTTTAGTTCTTGACTTTAGGTACCCAAATGGTTTTGGGTCCTTTGGCATTAGACACAAGAACTTTGGGTACCCAAACACAAGTCTTGGAGCCCTTGTGCTTGCCCCCAACATATTTGGCAACTATCTTGCCGGATTTGTTAGTCAAAACATAGGATGCATCAAAAGTTTTGAATGAAAGATTATGTTCATTTGATGCACTAGGAGTTTTCTTAGGCAACTTAGTACGGGTTGGTTGCCTAGAACTAGATGTCTCACCCTTATACATAAAAGCATGATTTGGGCCAGAGTGAGACTTCCTAGAATGAATTCTCCTAATTTTGCTCTCAGGATAACCGGCAGGGTATAAAATGTAACCCTCGTTATCCTGAGGCATGGGAGCCTTGCCCTTAACAAAGTTGGACAATCTTTTAGGAGGGGCACTAATTTTGACATTGTCTCCCCTTTGGAAGCCAATGCCATCCTTGATGCCCGGGCGTCTCCCATTATAAAGCATGCTACGAGCAAATTTAAATTTCTCATTTTCTAAGTTGTGCTCGGCAATTTTAGCATCTAGTTTTGCTATATGATCATTTTTTTGTTTAACTAAAGCCATATGATCATGAATTGCATTAACATCAACATCTCTACATCTAGTACAAATAGATACATGCTCAACAATAGATGTAGGGGGTTTGCAAGATTTTAGTTCTACAACCTTAGCATGTAATATTTCATTTTTACTTTTAAGGTCGGAAATAGTAGCATTGCAAACATCAAAATCTTTAGCCTTAGCAATTAAATTTTCATTTTCTACTCTAAGGCTAGCAAGAGAAATGTTTAATTCTTCAATCCTAGCAAGCAAATCATCATTATCATCTCTAGGATTGGGAATTGAGACATTACAAACATGTGAATCAACCTTAGCATTTAAACTAGCATTTTCATGTCTAAGGTTGTCAATCATCTCATGGCAAGTGCTTAGCTCACTAGATAGTTTTTGACATTTTTCTACTTCTAGAGCGTAAGCATTTTTAACCTTAACATGTTTCTTGTTTTCTTTAATTAGACAATCCTCTTGGGAATCCAAAAGGTCATCCTTTTCATGAATAGCACTAATTAATTCATTTAATTTTTCCTTTTGTTCCATGTTAAGATTGGCAAAAAGGGTACGCAAGTTATCCTCCTCATCACTAGTATTTTCATCACTAGAGGTTTCATATTTAGTGGAGGATCTTGATTTTACCTTCTTTATTTTGCCGTCCTTTGCCATGAGGCACTTGTGGCCGACGTTGGGGAAGAGAAGCCCTTTGGTGACGGCGATGTTGGCGGCGTCCTCGTCGTCGGAGGAGTCGCTTGAGCTTTCGTCGGAATCCCACTCCCGACAAACATGGGCATCGCCGCCCTTCTTCTTGTAGTATCTCTTCTTCTCCTTTCTTCTCCCCTTCTTGTCGTCGCCTCGGTCACTGTCACTTGATATAGGACATTTAGCAATAAAATGACCGAGCTTACCACATTTGTAGCAAACCTTCTTGGAGCGGGACTTGTAATCTTTCCCCCTCCTTTGTTTGAGGATTTGGCGGAAGCTCTTGATGACGAGCGCCATCTCCTCATTGTCAAGCTTGGAGGCATCGATTGGTTGTCTACTTGGTGTAGACTCCTCCTTCTTTTCTTCCGTCGCCTTGAATGCGACGGGTTGAGCTTCGGATGTGGTGGGTTCGTCAAGCTCGTTGATCTTTCTCGAGCCTTCGATCATGCACTCAAAACTTACAAAATGCCCGATAACTTCCTCGGGGGTCATTTTAGTATATCTAGGATTACCACGAATTAATTGAACTTGTGTAGGGTTAAGGAAAATAAGAGATCTTAGAATAACCTTAACCACTTCATGGTCATCCCACTTTACGCTCCCGAGGTTGCGCACTTGGTTCACCAAGGTCTTGAGCCGGTTGTACATGTGTTGTGGCTCCTCCCCTTTGCGAAGCCGGAACCAACCGAGCTCCCCCTCGATCGTTTCCCGCTTGGTGATCTTGGTGAGCTCATCTCCCTCGTGCGCGGTTTTGAGCACATCCCAAACCTCCTTGGCGCTCTTCAACCCTTGCACTTTGTTATACTCCTCTCTACTTAAAGAGGCGAGGAGTATCGTTGTCGCTTGAGAGTTGAAGTGCTCGATTTGGGCCACCTCATCCTCATCATAATCTTTATCCCCTATGGACGGTACCTGTGCACCAAACTCAACAACATCCCATATACTTTTGTGGAGTGAGGTTAGATGAAATCGCATTAAATCACTCCACCTAGCATAATCTTCACCATCAAAAGTTGGTGATTTGCCTAATGGGACGGAAAGAAGAGGTGCATGTTTAGAAATGCGAGGATAGTGTAGGGGGATCTTACTAAACTTCTTACGCTCTTGGCGTTTAGAAGTTACGGAGGGTGCGTCGGAGTCGGAGGTCGATGTTGATGAAGTGTCAGTCTCGTAGTAGACCACTTTCCTCATCCTCTTTTGCTTGTCCCCACTCCGATGCGGCTTGTGGGAAGAAGATTTTTCCTTCTTCTCTTTGTGGTGAGAAGAAGATTTCTTCTCCTTCCCTTTGTTGGAGGAGATCTTCTTCTTCTCCCTCCTCTTGGTGCGGGACTCTTCCAATGAAGTGCTCCCTTGGCTTGTAGTGGGCTTTTCGCCGGTCTCCATCTCCTTCTTGGCGTGATCTCCCGACATCACTTCGAGCGGTTAGGCTCTAATGAAGCACCGGGCTCTGATACCAATTGAAAGTCGCCTAGAGGGGGGGGGGTGAATAGGGCGAAACTGAAATTTACAAATATAAACACAACTACAAGCCGGGTTAGCGTTAGTAATAAAGAAATGAGTCCGCAAGAGAGGGCGCAAAACAAATCCCAAGCGAATAAGCAAGTGAGACACGGAGATTTGTTTTACCGAGGTTCGGTTCTTGCAAACCTACTCCCCGTTGAGGAGGCCACAAAGGCCGGGTCTCTTTCAACCCTTCCCTCTCTCAAACGATCCACGGATCGAGTGAGCTTTCTCTTCTCAATCACTTGGAACACAAAGTTCCCACAAGGACCACCACAAGTTTGGTGTCTCTTGCCTCAATTACAAGTGAGTTTGATTGCAAAGAAAGGATCAAGAAAGAAGAAAGCAATCCAAGCGCAAGAGCTCGAAAGAACACAAGCAAATCACTCTCTCTAATCACTATGGCGTTGTGTGGAGTTTGGAGAGGATTTGATCTCTTTGGTGTGTCTAGAATTGAATGCTAGAGCTCTTGTAGTAGTTGGGAAGTGGAAAACTTGGATGCAATGAATGGTGGGGTGGTTGGGGTATTTATAGCCCCAACCACCAAATGTGGCCGTTGGGAGGCTGTCTGTTCGATGGCGCACCGGACAGTCCGGTGCACACCGGACAGTCCGGTGCCCCCTGCCACGTCATCACTGCCGTTGGATTCTAGCCGTTGGAGCTTCTGACTTGTGGGCCCGCCTGGGTGTCCGGTGCACACCGGACATCTACTGTTCCTTGTCCGGTGTGCCGGAATGGGCGCGCCTGACTTCTGCGCGCGCAGAGCGTGCATTTATTGCACAGCAGGTAGCCGTTGGCGCGGAGGTAGCCGTTGCTCCGGAGTCACACCGGACAGTCCGGTGCACACCGGACAGTCCGGTGAATTATAGCGGACTAGCCGTTGGAGTTTCCCGAAGCTGGCGAGTTCCTGAGGCCACTTCTCCATGGCGCACCGGACACTGTCCGGTGTACATCGGACAGTCCGGTGAATTATAGCGCGAGTGCCTCTGGAAATTCCCGAAGGTGGCGAGTTCAGGTTGGAGTCCTCTGGTGCACCGGACACTGTCCGGTGCTCCCAGACCAGAGGGCCTTCAGTTCCCACTTTGCTCCTTTGCTGAATCCAAAACTTGGTCTTTTTATTGGCTGAGTGTGAACCTTTTACACCTGTATAATCTATACACTTGGGCAAACTAGTTAGTCCAATTATTTGTGTTGGGAAATTCAACCACCAAAATCAAATAGGGACTAGGTGTAAGCCTAATCCCTTTCATAGAATCATGCCGTTGGCACGCTCTACTTGCCCATTCGACACGGGATGAGCCACGGCGGCCCAGTCCACCCGGATGTGGTGATCCTCACAGAAGTCCAAGAATTTTCTGCCGGTGAACTGGGTACCGTTGTCGGTGATGATGGAGTTCGGGACCCTGAAGCGATGTATGATGTTGGTGAAGAACGCCACCGCCTGCTCGGACCTGATGCTGTTCAGAGGTCGGACCTCGACCCACTTGGAGAATTTGTCGATGGCGACCAGCAGGTGCGTGTAGCCCCCGGGCGCCTTCTGCAAGGGGCCAACGAGGTCCAGACCTCACACAGCAAAGGGCTAGGTGATGGGTATCGTCTGCAGAGCCTGAGCGGGCAGGTGGGTCTGCTTCGCATAGAATTGACACCCTTTGCAGGTGCGGACAATTCTAGTGGCGTCAGCCACCGCCGTTGGCCAGTAGAAGCCTTGCCGGAAAGCATTCCCGACAAGGGCTCGAGGCGCTGCGTGATGGCCGCAAGCCCCCCGAGTGTATCTCTTGCAGGAGTTCCTGACCTTCGGTGATGGAGATGCATCGCTGGAGGATGCCCGAGGGGCTGCGGTGGTAGAGCTCCTTCTCATCGCCCAGCAAGACGAACGACTTGGCGCGTCGCACTACCCGCCGAGCCTCGGCTCGGTCGAGGGGTAGCTCTCCTTGGCGGAGATATTGCAGGTACGGGGTCTGCCAATTTCGATCAGGCGTGGCCCCGCTCCGCTCCTCCTCGACGTGCAGTGCCTCGCCCTCGGAGGCCGAGGGTACCTCGGGCTGAACCGAGGGCGCCTCGGGCCGAGCTGAGGGTGCCTCGGGGTGTGCTGAGGGTACCTCGGGCTGGACCGAGGGCGCCTCAGGCTCGGGCGAGTTGTCGATCTTGACGGAGGGTTGATGCAGATCCCGGGAGAAGACGTCCGGGGGAACCGTTGTTCGCCCCGAGGCTATTTTTGCTAGCTCGTCTGCAGTCTCGTTGTAGCACCGAGCGATGTGGTTAAGCTCGAGCCCGTAGAACTTGTCTTCCAGGCGCCGAACCTCATCGCAGTAGGCCTCCATCTTCGGGTCGCGGCAGTGGGAGTTCTTCATGACTTGGTCGATGACGAGCTGCGAGTCACCGCGGGCGTCGAGGCGCCGGACCCCTAGCTCGATGGCGATCCGCAACCCGTTGACCAGAGCCTCATACTCAGCCACATTGTTGGACGCCGGGAAGTGGAGGCGTAGCACATAGCGTATGTGTTTCCCGAGGGGCGAGATGAAGAGTAGGCCCGCGTCGGCTCCCGTCTTCATCAGCGACCCGTCGAAAAACATGGTCCAGAGCTCCGGTTGGATCAGAGCCGTCGGTAGTTGGGTGTCGACCCATTCGGCTACGAAGTCCGCCAATACCTGGGACTTGATGGCCTTCCGAGGGGCGAACGAGATTGTCTCGCCCATGATTTCCACCGCCCACTTTGCAATCCTGCCCGAGGCCTCTCGGCACTGGATGATCTCCCCCAGGGGGAAGGATGACACCACAGTTACCGGATGAGACTCGAAGTAGCGTCGCAACTTCCGCCTCGTCAGGATCACTGCATACAACAGCTTCTGAACTTGTGGGTAGCGGATCTTGGTTTCAGACAGTACCTCGCTGACGAAGTAAACTGGCCTCTGAACGGGCAATGCATGCCCCTCTTCTTGCCTCTCGACCACAATCGCGGCGCTAACCACCTGAGTGGTCGCGGCGACGTAGACCAAGAGGGCTTCTCCGTCAGCTGGAGGCACCAAGATAGGCGCCTTTGTGAGGAGCGCCTTCAGGTTCCCGAGAGCTTCCTCGGCCTCAGGGGTCGAAGCGAAGCACTCGGTCTTCCTTAAGAGGCGGTACAGAGGCAGACCTCTTTCGCCGAGGCGTGAGATGAAGCGGCTCAGAGCCGCGAGACATCCCATGGCCCTCTGTACGCCTTTTAAGTCCTTGATGGGCCCCATGCTGGTGATGGTTGCAATCTTCTCCGGGTTAGCTTTGATGCCCCGCTCGGAGACGATGAACCCCAAGAGCATGCCCCGGGGGACCCCAAAGACACATTTCTCGGGATTGAGCTTGACGCCTTTCGCTTTGAGACATCAGAATGTCACTTCAAGGTCGGAGAGGAGGTCAGAGGCTTTCCTTGTCTTGACTACGATGTCATCGACGTAGGCCTCGACCGTGCGACCGATGTGTTCGCCGAACACATGGTTCATGCACCGCTGATACGTCGCGCCCGCATTCCTCAAACCGAACGGCATGGTGACATAGCAGTACATGCCGAAGGGCATGATGAAAGAAGTCGCGAGCTGACCGGACTCTTTCATCCTGATTTGGTGATACCCTGAGTAGGCGTCGAGGAAGGACAGGGTTTCGCACCCAGCAGTGGAATCCACGATTTGATCGATGCGAGGCAGAGGGTAGGGAACCTTCGGACATGCTTTGTTGGGACCAGTGTAGTCTACACACATCCGCCATTTCCCCCCTTTCTTTCTCACAAGCACAGGGTTGGCAAGCCATTCGGGATGGAATACCTCTTTGATGAACCCTGCTGCCATTAGCTTGTGGATCTCCTCGCCTATCACTCTGCGCTTCTCCTCGTCGAATCGGCGCAGAGGCTGCTTGACGGGTCGGGCTCCGGCCCAAATATCCAGCGAGTGCTCGGCGACATCCCTTGGTATGCCGGGCATGTCCGAGGGACTCCACGCGAAGACGTCGGCGTTCGCGCGGAGAAAGTCGATGAACACTGCTTCCTATTTGGGGTCGAGCCCGGAACCGATCCGGATCTGCTTGGAGGCGTCGCCACTAGGGTCGAGGGGGACGGCCTTGACCGTCTCCACTGGCTCGAAGTTGCCGGCATGACGCTTCACGTCTGGCACCTCTTTGGAGAGGCTTTCCAGGTCGGCGATGAGGGCCTCGGACTCGGCGAGGGCCTCGGCGTACTCCACGCACTCCACGTCGCATTCGAACGCGTGTTTGTACGTGGGGCCGACGGTGATGACCCCGTTGGGGCCCGACATCTTGAGCTTCAGGTAGGTGTAGTTGAGGACGACCATAAACTTCGCGTAGCATGGCCTCCCCAATACTACGTGGTAGGTTCCTCAGAACCCGACCACCTCGAACGTCAGAGTCTCCCTTCGGAAGTTGGAGGGCGTTCCGAAGCAGACGGGAAGGTCGAGTCGTTCGAGGGGCTGGACGCGCTTCCCGGGAATGATCCCGTGGAAGGGCGCAACGCCTGCTCGGACGAAGGACAGATCGACGCGCAGGAGCCTGAGGGTCTCGGTGTAGATGATGTTGAGGCAGCTGCCCCCGTCCATAAGGACCTTGGTGAGCCTGACGTCACCGACGACGGGGTCGACGACGAGCGGGTATTTCCCCGGGCTCGGCACGTGGTCGGGGTGGTCAGCTTGGTCGAAGGTGATGGGCTCGTCGGACCAGTCTAGGTAGACTGGCGCCGCCACCTTCACCGAGCAGACCTCCCGGCGCTCTTGCTTGCGATGCCGAGCCGAGGCATTCGCTGCATGCCCACCGTAGATCATGAAGCAGCCGCGGACCTCGGGGAACTCTCCTGCTTGGTGATCTTCCTTCTTGTCGTCGTCGCGGGCCCTGCCACCCTCCGCGGGTGGCCCGGCCCTGTGGAAGTGGCGCCGAAGCATGACGCACTCCTCAAGGGTGTGCTTGACGGGCCCTTGATGATAGGGGCACGGCTCCTTGAGCATCTTGTCGAAGAGGTTGGCACCTCCGGGGGGCTTCCGAGGGTTCTTGTACTCGGCGGCGGCGACAAGGTCCGCGTCGGCGGCGTCGCGTTTCGCTTGCGACTTCTTCTTGCCTTTCTTCTTGGCGCCGCGCGGAGTAGACGCCTCGGGAGCATCTTCCGATGGGCGGCCCTGGGGCTGCTTGTCCTTTCGGAAGATAGCCTCGACCGCCTCCTGGCAAGAGGCGAACTTGGTGGCGATGTCCATCAGCTCGCTCGCCCTGGTGGGGGTCTTGCGACCCAACTTACTCACCAGGTCGCGGCAGGTGGTGCCGGCAAGGAACGCGCCGATGACATCCGAGTCGGTGATGTTGGGCAGCTCGGTGCGCTGCTTCGAGAATCGCCGGATGTAGTCCCGGAGAGACTCTCCCGGCTGTTGCCGGCAGCTTCGGAGGTCCCAGGAATTCCCGGGGCGCACGTACGTGCCCTGGAAATTGCCGGTGAAGGCTTGGATCAGGTCATCCCAGTTGGAGATCTGCCCCGGAGGCAGATGCTCCAACCAGGCGCGAGCGGTATCGGAGAGGAATAGGGGGAGGTTGCGGATGATGAGGTTGTCGTCGTCCGTTCCACCCAGTTGGCAGGCCAGGCGGTAGTCCGCGAGCCACAGTTCCGGTCTCGTTTCCCCCGAGTACTTTGTGATAGTAGTCGGGGGTCGGAACCGGGTCGAGAACGGCGCCCGTCGGATGGCCCGGCTGAAGGCCTGCAGACCGGGTGGTTCGGGCGAGGGACTCCGATCCTCCCCGCTGTCGTAGCGCCCCCACGCCTGGGGTGGTAACCTCGGCGCACCCTCTCGTCGAGGTGGGCCCGACGGTCGCGATGATGGTGCTCGTTGCCGAGGTGGCCCGGGGCCGCAGGCGCGGTGTTGCGCGTGCGCTCGGTGTAGACCGAGGCTTCCCGCATGAATCGGGAAGTCGCAGCATGAGGTTCCGAGGGGTATCCCTGCCTTCGGGAGGCAGAGCTCTCGGCCCGTCGGACCACAGCGCCTAGCAGGAGATTCTTGAGCTCTCCCTGGATTCGCCGACCCTCGGTGGTTGATGGCTCCGGCATCGCGCGGAGAAGCATCGCTGATGCAGCCAGGTTCTGACCGACCCCACTGGATGCGGGTGGCGGCCTGACCCTGACGTCGTTGGCGACGCGGTGCTGGAAACCTTGGGGCAGGTGACGTATTTTTTCGGCCGGGGTTGGCTCGCCCATGCCTGCCCGACGTCCCGGCGGATCGGCTCAAGCGCTCCTGCTCCCTCGTCGAGCCTGGCCTGCGCCCCGCGGACTTGCTCGAGCTGTGGGTCGTGACCCCCGCCGGAACGGGGACCACAGCTAGCTCCCGCGGGATGTCAGCGCGAGGCACCAGCCTAGGGAGATCACCGTCCTCCGGCATGCCGAGATGATTGCCTTCGGAGGGATCCCCTAGCTCGACGTGGAAACTTTCGCGACTTGGGCCGCAGTCCTCGTCGTCGAGGCTGCGGCTACCGTCGGAACAGTCGGAGAGGCAGTAGTCACATGCGGTCATGAAGTCCCGCATGGCACTGGGGTTGCCAAATCCAGAGAATTCCCAACAGATGTTGGGGTCGTCATCTTCCTCGGACCCAGAGGGCCCGTAGGTCGAGACGTCCGTCAACCGGTCCCAAGGCGACCGCATGCGAAACCCCAGAGGGTTTGAACTCGCCTTTACGAGAGCGCCCGCCAAAGCAAGGTCGCTAGGCGGGTTGAGGCTGAGTCCAAATGACGTAGGATGGGAATCGGTCGGTACCTTTCGGTCGACGAGCAGCGACATAGTCACGTTGGGGACTGATTGCACCGCCGTCTCAGGTACGAGGGCGACGTCCTGCAAGCTCTCCGCGAGCGCACTGGCGTCGTCCGCTTGCTCGGGATTGGCGTGTCGCGGGGAGATGGCGCTCGCCTTCGTCTCAAACGCGAGGTCGACGCCCGACGCGCCCCCCGTTGGAGCGCTGGGGACGTCGACTCGCTCGACAGCCGACGAGGCGCAGCCTCCCGCTTGGCCTTGGTTGCCCCGCCTCCTCCTCCGTTGGCGGGGGAGAGAACGGGGCGAGCTCGAATGTTGTTCTTCCGCCACGCGGGGAAGACGTCGTCGATTCCGCCGCCGGCGGGCGGGCTGTCGGCCGCCATTGTCGTTGTTGCGCGGCGGTGGAAGGAGTATCATGTCGTAGCTGCCGTCGAAGGACATGAACTCAAGACTCCCGAAACGGAGCACCGTCCCGGGTCGGAGAGGTTGCTGGAGACTGCACATCTGGAGCTTGACGGGAAGCTGTTCATCAACACGCAGCAGGCCCCTACCTAGCGCGCCAACTGTCGGCGTTTCGAGACCGGGGGGTCCCTAAGCCGACGAGTGAATGTCGCCGCGTGCCCCAGCCCAGATGGGTCGAGCGCGTGGGCGAGCGCAAAGGGGGGAAGTGAGGTGGCCGGAGATGCGCGTGAGAGAGGTGGAAATCCCGCGGCCTTCGTGTTCGTCCCGCGCCCAGGTCGGGTGCGCTTGCAGTAGGGGGTTACAAGCGTCCACGCGGGAGAGGGAAGCGAGCGGCCCCAAGAGAGCGCCTGTCCCGTCCTCGTCCCCGCGTGGCCAACCCTCTCTAAGAGGGCCCTGGTCCTTCCTTTTATAGGCGTAAGGAGAGGATCCAGGTGTACAATGGGGGTGTAGCAGAGTGCTACGTGTCTAGCGGGGGAGAGCTAGCGCCCTAAGTACATGCCGATGTGGCAGCCGGAGAGATCTTGGCACCCAGCTGGTGTGATGTCGTGGCCGTCGGAGGAGCGGCGGAGCCTGGCGGAGGGACAGCTGTCGGAGCGGTTGAGTCCTTGCTGACGTCCTCCTGCTTCCGTAAGAGAGCTGAGAGCCGCCGTCGTCACAGGGCATGCGGGGCGCCATCATTGCCTATCTGGCGGAGCTAGCCAGATGGGACACCGGTCTTGTTCTCTGCGGCCTGAGTCAGCTCGGGGTAGGGTGATGATGGCGCTTCCTGTTGACGTGGCTGGCCCGCGCCCTAGGCTGGGCGATGTGGAGGCTCCTCCGAAGCCGAGGTCGAGTCTGTCTTCCAGGGCCGAGGCCGAGTCCGAGCCCCTGGGTCGGGCGAGGCGGAGGTCGTTCGGCAGAGGCCAGGGCGGAGTCCGAGCCCTGGGGTCGGGCGAAGCGGAGTTCGTCGTCTTCTGGGGCTGAGCCCGAGTCCGAGCCCTGGGGTCGGGCGGAGCGGAGTTCGCCGTCTTCTGGGGCTGAGCCTGAATCCGAGCCCTGGGGTCGGGCGGAGCGGAGTTCGCCGTCTTCCGGGACTTAGCCCGAGTCCGAGCCCTGGGTCGGTCGGAGCGGAGTTCGCCGTCTTCCGGGACTTAGCCTGAATCCGAGCCCTGGGGTCGGGCGGAGCGGAGTTCGTCGTCTTCCGGGACCTAGCTCGAGTCCGAGCCCTGGGTCGGGTGGAGCTTCCTATGGTGCCTTTGGTAGGGCCTGACTGCCTGTCAGTCTCACTCTGTCAAGTGGCACTGCAGTCGGAGTGGCAGGCGGCGCTGTCCTTCTGTCAGGCCGGTCAGTGGAGCGTGCGAAGTGACGGCGGTCACTTCGGCTCTGCCGGGGGGCGTGCGTCAGGATAAAGGTGTCAGGCCACCTTTGCGTTAAATGCTCCTGCGATTCGGTCGGTCGGTGCGGCGATTTAGTCAGGGTTGCTTCTTAGCGAAGGCAGGGCCTCGGGCGAGCCGGAGATGTGTCCGCCGTTGGAGGGGGGCCTCGGGCGAGACGGAAATCCTCCGGGGTCGGCTGCCCTTGTCCGAGGCTAGGCTCGGGCGAGGCATGATCGAGTCGTTCGAATGGACTGATCCCTGACTTAATCGCACCCATCAGGCCTTTGCAGCTTTATGCTGATGGGGGTTACCAGCTGAGAATTAGGAGTTTTGAGGGTACCCCTAATTATGGTCCCCGACAAACATGCTCAACCAATCATCATTGTTCATTGACCTTCTCAAAGAAGAAGCACCAAATGTAAACTTCACAATGAGTAGACATGAGTACAGGTGAAAACGGTTGGGATATATCCCATTCTGTTCCGCACCGATTTGACGATTTCTACATTGATCCGTTCGAATTCGTATTTATGGATATTCCGTTCGTTTTCGTTTCTTCCGTTTTAGATAAATATGGAAACGTGACAGACAGTATGGGTGTTTTTTCGATCGTTTTTGCTTTTCCCGTTTTAGTCAGGATATCCCATTTTTATTCGTATATAATATCCTGTTTAGATAATATAATGAATAAATCATAGACGACTATATCACATCACAATAGACTAATCCATAATTGATTATTTTCTCTATTGGCTATATGCATATTATAATATATTTCTTTTATATGTTTAGATAAGATGTTTTAATTAATCATAATGCTACTTTATTTTTATACTCTATGTGGCGATGTTTTCGCCTTTTACGTTCGATTCTGATCCGTTATCGATTTGTTCCGTTTGTTTTGGTTCGTTTTTGTCATTCCGCTAGTCCCGTTTTCGACCTGGGTTTCGATGATCTCGTTTCCAAAATAAAATATGAAAAATGAAAACAAGAGAGAGGTTATTCCGACCAATCCCATACGTTTTCATCCCTAGACAACCAAGGTTACTATCTTGTCGATGACATCTACCAGGGGCAGATCTAGAATGTTCTTATGCTCTAGGCCAAACCTATGAATTTCTTTTTATTCTCTTTTACTTTAACAAATCCAGATCAGATTAAATATAATTATATGGAATCATATGGATCACGCTCTAGGCCACGGACCGAGTGTCCCGGGATGTAGGTTCGCCCCCTGTTTATGAAGATTATTTTCCTCCCACAGTCTCTGAAGCAGTGGATGTTTGCAGCATGTCAAGAGAGCGCATAAAAGAACGTAGAGAGAATATTTGAGGTCCCTAAGACTCGCTTCCATCTTGTTACTAGCCCAGGTCATTTTTTCCACCAATTAATCGGTGCGATCATATATGTATGTATCATTTTAAACAATATGATTATTGAGAATAAGCATGAATGAGCATACGCTATGGACGACTATAAAATAGTCGACGTCGAGTCCTCCATTGCAGCACAACCATCGTATTCGAAGCATCTATAAGGTTTGCAATAATCCTTCAACGTTGTCCTGATGGATAGCTGATGTGACGGTCGATGCAGACCCATAGAGGGCTTGTTCGTTTGTGCCGGATTGCACTTAGAATTGTTCTATCTAATCAAAATTTATATAAATTAGAGAAACAATCCGGTTAGAAATCGTTCTGACCCACCAATCCCAAACAACCGAACGGCACCTAAGTGCAGAGGAAATGTTGGACACATTGTCTCAACGGTGGTGGTGATCGTCTTTGGTGGGTGCGGCGGCCATGCATGTTTAACCTGCAAGTGGTTCAGCCGTCAGTCTCCACTGGCTGGGCACTAGCGACCACACAGCCTGCCCAACTTGTTTTGTTTGTGCCCTAGTGAAAACGTGCACTGGTTAGTTTTATATATGTGTTAATATTTATCTGGAAGCCCATCCATTGCCATTGGTTGAGTAGTATGTGACGAGAGGAGGGCCTATCCATCCATCCATGTCATGCTCGTGCTTGGCGACTTTCGCGCAGCAGATTTTGCTGACTGACCTGCTTTGAAGTGAAACTAAACTAGAGTACTATTCCCAGAACCAGAGTGGAATGCATCCACTGGAGCCTGGAGCATTGCGTTAAGGCAGAGTGGAGCGTGGTGTCAAGTGCAGCTCCATCGCCGTCGCCCTCCGCCGGTGGGCCGGCTGTTCATGTTATCCTGCTGCGGCCACTCACACGTCTCCACCACGGCCGCGGGGAGGGATTTGCAATGCTTCGTTAGTATGCTATTGAATCTATAAATTATAGACACAGACGAACCAAAAAATTATAGACACAAATGTTTCGCCTCTGGTGCCCGTGGTTTTTTACTTTCGTAATGAAGAGTTTTTCACGTAAACTTATATGTCGCGCTCTGTGATTTGTTTGGTTAATCTACTTTATTTTTCCTACCGTTTCTGCTAACAAAGCCAACGCCATATTAGCAAACTTAAGTATGGGCGTAGCATGTATATGCAATGGATCAGTTGTCAACGACCGGTGGTTAGTTAGTAGACATGGAGAGCACAAACGACCAATCATGCACGAGCACAGCGTGCGTGGCGTGTTGTGCCACTTCATCTCATCCAGCGGCGGCGACTCCATGTGCTCTGCTACCCAACCAAACAAACCCAACTGCTGTGCCGTCGGGCATATCTATCCGATCATACACGTACGATACGAACGCAACGTCCATAAACAGTTGGTGAGAATTAATGCATGCCGTACCATATATAACTAGCAGTAGGGAGCACACAGAGTGTTTAACATTTTTATTCCCGTCCATAAAAAGTTGGTGACAACGCAACGTCCATTGATTCTTAAGGATATGTTTAAACGCACTAAGTTAGCTAAAAAGTTACCGTTGGAATTACCTAGCTAACTTGTAGCCGACTAACTATTAGTTATCCATGCCTTAATAAGATTTCTATATATTATATAGGTAGATATTGCTTAAATTATATAGTTATTCAAACACGACCCAACACTACAGGAAAATGATTAAAGAACGTGGACTAGGAACTACCATTCTTACTCTAATAGACCGATATACTTACATTAAGAACGTGGGGGGATCGACTGACGTACTTAGCCAACGTATTTACTTTGACGTACTTAACCTTAAGTATGTTGGTCCATCGATCAGCCGATGTACTTAAGTTAGACTAGCGTATAGCTCCGTGCTAACTCTACGATTCTATAGAGGGGAGGGATCAACAACGACAACAGTGCGAGTGAGGGGAAGGGGGCGACCGAGACACGAGAGAGGGGGATGGACGATCCAAATAATATTGTCTGTTGGATTTGACGAGTAAGGGAGAGAGGGTTATCTAACGATCTAAACCATTGATTTTGATGGTGTGTTAAGCCTGGGTGCAATTTGTTGGTGGATTTAGTAAAGGTTATGGGTGTGTGGGTGATTGGATTGGGTGCGTTTTGCAAAGTTGAAACTAGTTGATTGTATAGTGGTATAGGTAAGTACTTCGGTCCACCCACACAATCGCCATACTTAAGTTTACGCCGGTCTAAGGGAACTGACGTTCTTAAGTATGTCAACATCGAAGTTTTCTCTCTCCTTTTTTTCAAGCTCGTGAGATTATGGACGGTGAGGAAGCAGGAACTGGGCTATGCCTAGCAAGCCGATCTGAGACTCGACCCATTTAATAGTGCCACGGTCCGACCCGACACGATTTTATTTTTTATTTTCAAATTATTAGTTCATATATATTTATAATGTCTATCTTTTATATAAACACAAACCAATATGAGATACCGTGGTTAGAGGCGAGCACCCTGTTCGCTTTTGGCGTGTGCAGGGATGCGAGCGTGGAGAGAGGGGATGACGCACCATGAAAGTCCCACTTTAAAGGTGTAGTAACTTAAGAGTGTAACTAATAGTTAGTTGGACTATTAGTTGACGACATCCAGTTGCCTCGAGCTAAGAGAATATAATAGTTAAACTATTAGTTGAGTTGTTTAAACATATCTAGCTAATATTAGCAGCTAACTATTAGCTTTACTGTATTTAAATATGATTTAAGATTGTCTCCTGTAGATAGAGTAAAATAGATAACGCAGAACTATAGATAATATTATTTGATACTGTTTACGGTGTGAAATTTGAAACATTTACTGAATAGAGGATCTGTCGGAGAGGCAACATAACAGTCTAGATGTGACAGTGGGCCCCATAGACGGAATCCGTCAACCCAGCGTGTTTTGACGTGGCCTCTGCCACTTCTGGCATTCGGGCCCCGCCAGCCTCTGCCAGCTTTTCTCCACCACCAAGAGGAAGGGGAACGCGCAGCGCAGGCGGCGGCGTCTTCCTCCGCGGATCCCTCCTCTTCGCGGACGACGCGATTCCACACCGCAAACCCTCCCTCCCTCCCTGGATTGATCGAGCTGCTCGTCCACCTCCGCTCCGCCCCTCGCCTCGCCATTTCGTAGCTTGTTTCTTTTTCCCTTCTCCCTCCCTTTCGGTTTCTGCTCGATTCATCAAATTAGTTTATTGGAGGGGAGGGAGACGTTAGGTGGGCTGGGCGCCTCAGCGCCTGCGTGCTCCGCCTCGGGAGAAGCCGAGAAGGTCAAAAGAAATCCCCACCACCAACGCAGGCGACTCCCGCAATCCACCATAGCTTCCTATTCTCCCCGTCGCCAGACGCCCAGAGCCCCCCGCCCCCAGCTCGGAGCAAGCAATAAAAGGCAAAGGTGCCGACTTTTCTGAACCGCTTGCCCTCCGTCCACGCCATATTGGTCGATTGCTCGATTCCTCGGTCGGGGGAGGGACCCCGGGCCCGGAGAAGTCAGCAAGAGATGTGCCCGCTGCGGGTCATCCTCATCTTCCTCTCCGCCACCGTCGCGGGCTTCTTCCTCGTCAGGGGGCTCAACGCCGAGCCGGACCAGTTCGACGCCGACGCCGACGCCGACGAGTCGGGATCCCCCAGGGCGCCCCTGCCTCTGCATTCCAAGGTAACCCAACCGACGCCTCCCCGCTTTCTCGCCCTCCCTGACACTTGAGTTATCACTTCTCACTGCACAAAGACAATTCCATAGATGATAAGGTAGCCTCGTCCTTATTTTCTGCGCAGTATTGCCTAATTACCACGCTTAAATTTGCTCGATGTAACAACTGATTTGAGCAATGGCGAATCTGCGGCTCGCCAGCCAACGCAGCCCACTCCCCATTACGTGCACAGAGGTACTGACCACCATTCTATATTACGTGCACAGAGCTTTTGGATCTAGCGTCTGAATGTATTTACAAAACCAGCTGCGTAGAAACATGAGTCGAGTTAGATATACTGGTGCACGGTGCACAATCAATGGTCACTTGTTGCGCTGCTTACTTGATTTTAATATTGGATCATCGGTCCATTGTCTCTTGTCTCCCCTGCGTGCAAATTTCAAAGGTTTCTTGAATAACAGTTACTTCAGAATCTGAAGGTTTGTTCTTGTGCACAAATCCTAGGTTGGATCGGCTGTGAAAGCAGGGTTCTGGACGATGGTGGACATGGCAAGCGGGCGTTACCTCTGGCGCACCCTTGTTGCACAGCCTGCGAATTCAGAATCCGAGAAGGTCCGGTGACGAATGCTCGGTTGTTCGTAAATTGTCTCGTCCTGCGGATGGAGTGCCACATAGATAGACATAGGTGAAGGCTGGTGCAATCCTGTTGTATCTTCTTGTTACATACTCCCTCCGTTTCTTTTTATTTGTCGCTGGATAGTGCAAAATTACACTATCCAGCGACAAATAAAAAGAAACGGAGGGAGTATTGGTATGATGGTGTTGGTGTGTAATATAGATGTTACACGGGGGTCAATATATTGAAGTAAATTTGCAACATTGTTCATGTGTTGAGTTGAACCTTGTGTCGTGTAAAACTGGAAGTGGGTGTATTCTGGCCATGTGATCTGGGTCCAAGTTTGCAGGTTTTGTCGTTCGGCTAAATCCCTTAAATGTGAGACTTGAAATATAGAATAAAAGCGAAGCTGAGTACATGGAAATTTGTGATTGCTGGATTGCAATATGCTCAGTTGTTAAAGAAGCTTGTTGGATGCAAATGTGTACCCTTGTTTTGTTGAAACGTTGTTTGGAAGAAGCGTCTTGATTCTCCATTTTGTTACCATCATGCTTGCAACTTCTGTTTTATTTTTGGCGGTTTCATCATTATTATATGTCTGTGTTTGTTGATGATCTGGGACTATAACTTCCAGTGATGTGTACATATACGTTGGATGAGTTTCTCATCTAGTCAACACATAGGAGTATAGATTTACAGCAAGATCATCAGAGTGTTGAGAATGAGGAAGAGCAGCTTTGGTCCACAGACGTAGAACTGTGGCTGCAAGCAAAACTACACCGAGTCTCGAGAGACTTGTTTGAGGCCTGAATGGCACTGGCTGCACAAACAACCTTTGGCATCAGTGTTGTGAAATGTCGACTAGACAGCATCAACTAAGCTCCTTAGAGCTGTAAAACACCATGTTCTAGCTGCTTTGGTGTTCAGTTCTGAGCCTGATCTTACTGCAATGTCGAAATGGTGACGGATGCAGCGTGTTGGAGCAGAGCCTGCTAGAATCTGAAAACTCTAGTGCCCATGATAATACTCTGGACAATGAAGCAAAATCTTATGCGAATTGCTGTTGCAGTAGCTCGCAGGTAGGATCTCGGGCAGAAACCTGCAGGAAGAGCCTAACATCACGCGCATCAGGAATAGATAGTGCAGTACGGCAGTCAGTCAACCCTGGACCCAAGTTAGAGCAGGATTCCTCCGTTACAAAACTGTTACAATCTTTAGGTTGTAACACAACAACTTAGCTCATCAACAATTACCGTTAAACAAAATACAGCCTAATGGTTCATATCACCACCAATACAAAAAATGAATGTAGCTGCTAAAAAAAAGGAATGAAATGTACTAGAACAGAATCTATGGGAGACATCCACAGCTACTCCGGCTTCTGCTGCAAATCATCTCCATGCCAGACCCTGACAACGTCCTTCAACCCTGGCTGGATGCCCTCTTCCAATAGTTTCTGGTACTCAAGTAGATCGCCACTAGTTTGTTTCATCTGAACGAGATGACATGATGGTGTGATCTCAAAGATCTGCATGTCAAACTGAAGGACACCATTGCCCCCCTCCTTCCTCCCTTGAATGCTGACAGTGTTGTTGTCCTTCTTCCTTATCCTGAGATTCAGTGCTTTTGCGACGTCTTCAAGCTTTGAGATGATGGCCAACGCAGGCTTATCTGAAGTGAACCTTGTCTCCTTCCTGCACTCATTGATAAATAGACCAGACATGTCCAACCCTGCTGATAACGCGATGATTTCAAAGGCATTAAGGTTTGTGGCAACCAAGGACTTCATATCTTCGTGAGCAATCTCCTTGCGCCTAGAAGGAAGCACTGGGGCAGCATTTGTGGTGGTGGCATTCTCGCTAAGAACTTTCTCGTTCACTGCACTGATCTCCCTAGGACCTTTTCGGAACCAGGTAGACTCTTTTATCTCCTGAATTGAAGGTCTCATGCTGGGGTTGGGCTTCAGGATCTTGTATAGCAGCCTCTTGAGTTTGTGTGAAAACGAACTGGGGCACCTGAAATCACTATTATGTATCTTCCGATAAATCTCCATCAAGTTTGGGCCCTGGAAAGGGAGGTAGCCAGCAGCGAGAACAAACAGGACGACACCACAAGACCAGATGTCTGATTTTGCACCATCGTAGCCTGTCTTCCTGACCACCTCTGGAGCTATATATATCGGTGTCCCACAGACCGTATGGAGCAGCCCATCTGTCCTCCTCGACTCTGAAAACGCGCTAAGTCCAAAGTCAGACACCTTGAGGTCCCCATTCTCATCCAACAGCAGGTTCTCAGGCTTCAAGTCCCGGTGGTACACGCCTCGGCTGTGGCAGTGATCCAGTGCGTCGATGAGCTGCTCGAAGTATCTGTGTGCGTCAGCCTCCGTGAGCCTGCCGCTCCTCTTAATCTTGTCCATGAGCTCACCCCCTTTGGCATACTCCATGATGATGTAGATCTTGTTCCGCGTCGCCATGACCTCATGGAGACGAACGATGTTTTTGTGTTCCACCAGCCGCATAGTCGTGATCTCACGCTTTACCTGCTCCGAGAGCCCGGCCTTGAGCACCCTGTCCTTGTCCATGATCTTGATAGCAACACCCTGGTTGGACTCGAGGTCCCTTGCATAGTGTACCTTCCCGAACGCGCCTGTCCCCAACAGCTTCCCCATCTCGTACCGCTCCGTCAAAGTCTTCCCTCTGGTGTTCATATCTTTTATCTTGATGAAAACTGGTGATCACACACAGGACTAGCTTTCTGTTGTCAATCAGGTGGGCTGCGTCTTATGGGTCGGACTCTGAAGGGGGTGGAGTGGATGCAGGCAAGGTGACCGCCGCTCAAGTCAAGGGACGAGCAGGCCTGCAGACCTTGCGCAAGAGCCACCAGGCCGCTCAAGTATCTTCTATGCAAGCACATCTTTCAGCATTTCCTGGTGCTTTTGTTGGTGCTTGTTACGAACTTGTAATCTGCAATACACAGAGGAAAAGAAGCACCATTAGACTCATCGACACTTAATAGAAGGCACAGAGAAGGTGAAAGGTAGGGGATGAATCTGATTTGATCTGAATGCAGTTTGTGTAAAGCCTTCAACCGGCTATTTTGAACCCAGCAAAAAAAAAAAGAAAGATCCGATCTCATCTCTAATAAGAATCCGTACCAAACAAGACACCTAATGAGAATCTAAGGTCATTACCGTTACAGCAAAAAAAAAAAGAAGAGAGAAACAAATGGCGCTAATGAATCAAACGCAACAGCTAGCGCCGGCAACCATTGCCATTACCGTTACCACTCCATCAACCCAACCAAACAGATAAGAATCCAAGCCACGGCCGCCGTACGGCGTGCTTTCCCTACAGCGTGGGATCCGTAAAAAGAAGTGGGATGGGAACGCGTCGCAGCGGCCGGCGTGCAAGTAAACTGGATAAGGAAGACAGAGGATGCATGGATTGGTTGGTTGCTGTTACGTACCTTGCGACGACGACGACGACGAGAGCCAAGGCTTCGTTCCGGTCGCCGGGCGCTGCACTTTTTCAGGGTCGCCGGGCGCTGCACTACCTTGCGACGAGACGACGAGAGCCAAGGCTTCGTTCTGGCCTTCTGGGCGCCGGCTGCTGGACTTTTTCAGGGTCAGTGGACGTCGAGACGATCCCCGCCGGTGTTCCGGCGAGCTTGGAGAGGTGGGTGCAGGTGGGATGCGGCGACAGCGAGCGAGGAGAGCGTCAGGTCTGGGGCGGCTCAGGGGCCCTTTATATGCCTTGACGAGAAGATAATGACCCGGGCGCTGCATGCAGCTGGTCCGCTGGAATATTGCGTGGCTATCTAGCCATCCATGGCCATCCCGACGATCTATCTATCTAGCCATCCATGGCCGTTTGATTCATCTGTGCTGCATGTCTTGTGCGTGTGGCTATCTGAAGCGATGCCAACCTGGCAACTTGTAATGGTACGGTAGCGAGTTCTGGTGAGCAGATTAAAAAATCAAATTTTATTTGTGCCACAAGGGTTGAGGCTATATATATATATATATATATATATATATATATATATATATATATATATATATATATATATATATATATATATATATATATATATATATATATATATATATATATATATATATATATATATATATATATATATATAGGGACGAGGTAATGGAAGCCCTGGGCTTCCATTAGTACCAGGAAGCCCCAGCCAGGTATAGCCACGTCCCGTACCAGCGGGCGTCCCGTCGGGCACGGGTTCTGACTCGGACAGATTTTAGCGTAAAACGTAAACAAAAACAGCGTAAATGATTACGAATTTTAGCGTAAATCGTAGATCTATTTTGAAACTGCGAATGCGGCCCGAAAATTACGGCGTAAAAATCTCGCGCGTCCCATCGTGATCGGGTTCTGACTCAGAAAGATTTTAGCGTAAAACATGAACCAAAACAGCGTAAACGAGTACGAAATTTAGCGTAAATCGTATATCTGTTTCGAAACCGTAAATGGGTCCCGAAAATTACGGCGTAATAATCGCGTGCGTCCGATGGTGCGCGGGTTTTGGCTCAAATAGATTTTAGCGTAAAACGTGAGCTAAAACAGTGTAAATGAGTACACAATTTAGCGTAAATCGTATACATGTTTCGTAACAGCAAATGAGGCCTGAATTACGGCGTGAAAATCGCGTGCGGCCGATTGAGCGCGTGTTCTGGCTCGAATGGATTTCAGCGTAAAACGTGAACCAAAACATTGTAAATTAGCACAAATTTTACCATAAATCGTATATCTGTTTCGTAATGGCGAATGGAGCCCAAATTTACGGCTCGGACGGATTTAAGCGTAAATCGTGAACCAAAACAACGTAAATGAGTATGAATTTTAGCGTAAATCGTTCATCTGTTTCATAATAACGAATGTAGATCGAATGTATCTCTCAGCGCATGAGATTGTCATAAAATGCATCAAGAAATTTCGTAAATTGGTGTAAGATACAACAAGAAGTGATCTGAGGTAATTGTAGCGTAAAATGCAAGCTAACCATCTACAGGAGAACTGTTTCAGATTTTACAATAAGATATAAAAGATAATTATTCCTGTACTCAGCTATGATAATGTCGTGTTTACATTTTAGCTGTTGGTACATACACACAAAACTCGGTTTCACCATAACACCACTGTTAGCAAAAAACTGAGTTCAAAAGGCTCTTCCAGCTTTCCTAATGTGGAGAAAACCACTGAGGTCCATATCTGCAAACGTAACATGAACTATTAATCATTGAGGAATAGTGAATTCTCCATTTTCAGACCATATGCATTATTCTGTCAGTAAGCATAAAAAACGATATCAATGTTCATAAATACATCCCATGCCAGATTATCCCATGCAAACCAAACATACAAAATAATAGAAGGTCAAGTTCTATGCTAAGATTCACCAAAATAATTGGAGCGCATAAAAGATGAATTAAAACAAGATAACCAGAGTGTAAAAAAATCTACTGTCATGGTGTACCTTGTCCATCATTCTAAAAAACATAGAAAACTGATTCAATGGACGATTTATTTGATATCAGCAATTTTAATATGCAGACATCAAAATCTAGTTTGCCTTCTTTATATTTGGGCAGTGGATCACAAAAACAAAAGAGCATATACTTACTGGGGGTACTGGACGTATCTGTCGTATACTGCTCTAGAGTGGACTAGGTACTGGGGTTGCATTGTTCTGAAAAGGACCAACTCAAATCATCGTAAAAGCACAAAAGGAAGAACAAAAACAATGTAAGATTAGTGGTCTACGTGTTTACAAAGAGGAGCATACGCGCGATCTAGTAATTGGGCGTAATAGCGTATTCAAATTAGCATAAAAAGACATATTTAGGAAATAAAAATTACAGGCATTTAAGCAAAGTGTGGCATAGTTAGACACAAACCAAACAGGCATTTAATCTTTCAAGTGTAGAAACAATAAAAAGGTACATGTAGTAGGTCTAAAACTTTGGCTACAGAGATAGCTATATGAAAATAGTGACGCACAGCCAAATGCCCATTATCAACATATAGTAAAACCCTCCCTTTGACTAATAACTTTCTTTGGCAAGTGACAAACAAGTTGCTATATAAAAATAGTGTTGCTGGATTACTATGATGAATATATCCTGTGATAAAGATTGAGGGCTGCTAGTTGCAGGATACACAACAATAGCAACAACTGCGAATATAGAGAAACAAGCCCTGATTTGAACATTACTTGCAATTGAAATCTAAAAAACAGAAATATGTATGCCTCAGACATCCCATGAAGGAATTAGCAGGACTAGCTCTCAAGCCTAGCAGGGAGAAAGCTCTTGGGTCGCTACTGCAAATGTCAAGAAACAAGCCTTGGCTTTGTCATCATCGCCATACACTATGTAGACAAACAGAGACATGACATTAGGCCCAGGTTACATTTTATTATAGTTCACAAACTAAAAGATTTTAGGTTGTTATTAAAACAACTCAAAGACCCAATTTAAATCACACACCATAGTTGACCCAGGTTACATTTTATTACAGTTCACAAACTAAAAGATTTTAGGTTGTTATTAAAACAACTCAAAGACCCAATTTAAATCACACACCATAGTTGAATATATCAAATACAGATGGGTGCTCCATCCCAGACGAAACCAGAGGTCGCAGGATGGACACCTCCAACTAAAAGAACCAACTGTTACTTACATTGTCAAATAACATTCCGCAGTTGTAGGTCTTGAGATCCTTATTGGAATTATTGAACTACAACGACGTCCACATAATCAGATTAAACTGAGAGAGTACATACCAAAACAGGAGATGTATAATGCATATGCCTCGTCATAAACGAATCTGAAGGTAATTCCAGATGTAATATCTAATCATCATTGGCTTGCGTGCATATCACAAAATTTAAGTTTGTCCAACTTTATATATAAAACTTAATGTTTATGATCCCCAAACAAATACCAGTAGATGAATCACAAAATATATTTTCGCAGTAAACTTATTTAAGCATATAAATGGTAATATTATTTTTAAAAATCTAGTCAAGAGGCCGGAATACCTGATGCTTGCTGTCAACGGGGAATGGCCTAGCGAAGGGGTCGACGGATACTCGAGCACCTGACCTTGGGCGGCGGCAGTTGCCCAGTCGTCGACTCGTCGCCAAAAGTAAAGCAATGGGCTGGAGGCCGATTATCAGTGGTAGCGGCAACCTGGGCGGAGCTCAGGTCGACAGCGGACCCCAGGCTCTCCTGTAGCACCTCCACCCACAGCACGCCGGCACCCACGTCCGGCGGGGGAGTAGGCAAAGACATCGACTCATCCTCGTCGTTGTCGATCTTACGGCTGCGCTTGATTGCTGCTTCATCTGAGTTAGGTCTTATTGGATCTGGTGCTGGCGTCCTCCTCTGGCCCTGACGAATCCTGAGTCCATCCTCCACCAAGATGAATCCTCCCGGCGGCGATTTGGGCTGCTTCGACTCTATGTCTCCGCTTCGGCGATCTCTGCTCGAACTGAACCTCTGAGCCGGTTGTCGCGATTGGGAAGACTGTGCCGAGCTGCACAGGCCGCCGTCCCCCCGAGTCGCCTTCGTGGCGTCCTTCCACACGCCGGCACGAACGCTTCAAGTGGAGGAGGAGATCTAGGTAGGTGGAGGATGGAGGTGCGTTGGTTGGGAACCCTAGCCTCCAAGGTTGTTGGGGCGTAGGGCGGCGGCGAGGACGACGCGATACGACTGGGAAGGGGGAATAGGAGCGGATGGATCTGCGTGTACGTGTACTAGGTCAATGGTGGATCTACTGGGTGGGGCGTGGGTTTACTGAGCCAGCCTATATATGTCGGATTGCGGTTCGGTTGGACTGGCTAGGGCTTCTTATAGTTATTGGAAGCCCAGGGCTCCTAATACCTAAACTATATATATATATATATATATATATATATATATATATATATATATATATATATATATATATACTAGTTATATGCCCGTGCGTTGCTACGGAGTCAATATTATAAAACACAATATTTTTTGTATATTAATGTATTTTATCTAGCAACGCAAGAGCATATACCTAGTTGGATTCTTATCTAATTGTGTCAGCTCTGTCTATCCACCGCGTCATCCCGGGCTTCATGTGCCAGGGCGGCGACTTCACCCGGGGCAACGACACTGGCGGCGAGTCCATCTACGGCGCCAAGTTCGCCGACGAGAACTTCAAGCCGCGCCACACGGAGCCCAGCGTGCTCTCCATGGCCAACGCGGGGCCCGACACCAACGGCTCCCAGTTCTTCATCTGCATTGTGCAGACGCCTTGGCTTGACGGCAAGCACGTCGTCTTCGGCAAGGTCGTCGATGGCTACACCGTCGTGGACAAGATGGAGGTTGTCAGTTCTAGTCAGGTGCCACGGCCGAGACCGTACGCATCGAGGACTGCAGCCAGCTTGCCGACGACTGAGGGACTCGTTGTGTCCGATTGTAACCAAATGAATGGATCAATAAATTTGTTTTCCTTCTTTTGTTTCATGTGAAGATGGATACTGGTCTGTAGGTAATTATGGATGGATGGGGCGGTGATTTGATCAAGACATCTGTATTTGTTACTCTTGGCAAGAGCGCCGCCTGATGACCAGGATCCACATGACTTCTAATTCTTTAATGGTGGTTTTTTTACAACGGAAGTGATAGTAAAAAAGATGATTTTTCCCCTTGCCTACAGACCAGCCTAGGTATTCATCACTGGTATCCACAGTAGGATTATTCTTTGTAGATTATTCCCCGGCAGCAGAAGAGAAGCAAAGATGATTATTCTTTAGTGTCTTTGTGGATGGACCTCCCAGTTCAGAAGAGAAGCAAAGAGGAAACCTGAAAAGGAATAAAAGACAACAGGCAGCAACTTACTTACCGGCTAATTTAATCCCTTTTCTTCAACATAAATGCAGAAAAAAAAGCAGGATGCCATTACATTGCAAGGCACTTCAGATAGAAAGGTAGCCCTCCCTAGCAACTCATACTTCAAACAACACAGGAGATCACATGCTATAGACCCTTATTCATGCTTTCAGCTCACGAGACGAGACAGAACACAGACTAAATTATTTGGCCAAGTGGCCGGTGGCAAAGAAATGTTTTTCTGATAAATGCTTTGCAGACTGCACAAGCTTCTCAGCGTCCTGCACTCTGGTTCCTAAGTTGACTGCAAATGTCACGGCCCTTGTGCCAACAAGCTCAGATACGATTTGATGGCCTTCATATAAAATGTCATCGGCTTCGTATCCCGATAATTGCAGATTTGAGGCACTGAGTGTGATGCGCAACGGATCAATGGCAGGGAAATAGGAAGCGGAGCATGGTAAGTCTAGAACAGATATCCCAGGGATTCTCGCCAGCAGGTCTTTTGTTTCCGATGCTATAACTAATGGCTCATCAAATATATTTCTGTTCTGGCTCAGCTGATCTCTCGCAGCATCTAGAGATGACAGTAGAAGGTAACTCGGGCTCGAGCTCTGGAGGAGCTGAAGGCACTGGCTTACTTTATCTACATCGACATCTCCAGACATGTGAAGCATTGAAGACTGTGTAAGGGAGCACATGACCTTGTGTGTGGATTGCACAGCTAGGTCAGCACCTTGCTCAATTGCAGTGCTTGGCAAACTGTCATGGAACCTGAAATGTGCACCGTGTGCTTCATCAACTATAACCGGAATGCCTCGTGGATGACAAACACTGACAATACCTTGCACATTGCTGCATACACCATGGTAGGTGGGTGAAGTAACAAGAACAGCGCCTACCCTCTTTCCATCCTCCTCCAGCTCTTTTACTGCTTCACCCAGCTGCAGTAAAAGAGCTGGTATTGTAGATGTTGAATTTGGCATATAAGACATTGAAGTGCAAATTCACAGGTGGCAGCTTAGAACAGATCCTGGAAAATTCCGCAGTCGGACAGCACGACCTAGGGCTAACCTCGACGCAAACAAGCCATTCAGTCATGCCGCTGTTGGACCTCATGGACAGGGGGCGCTGGTGGTGCTTTCTACGCCGCGCTGTCGTGCAGGCTGCCATGGCTATCGCTGGACAGCGGTGCTGTCGTGCAGGCTGCCATGGCTATCGCTGGACAGCGGTGCAGTGGTTAATGCCAGGGGCAAGCTCCGGCCACAACCATTGCAGGCAGCTTTGGTTGTTGCCGATTCTCAAATTGATCAACATACCTTTGAAGCACTATTAGATTAGCATATGCAACAACACATGTGATTGTTTTTTTAACACCGGCAGGAGCAATGGCATACACCGCACGCTCAAGTACAGATGAGACTGCCTGAGAAATCTCAGGACAAGTCTACCGGGCACACATGCACGCACACTACTCACACTGTCACACACCCGCATGGTTCCCTCAGGGGGGAAATCCCTGGTGAGGCACATGAGTTCATTCCAGCCAGGAATCGAACCCGGCGAGCACATGAGATAACATGTAAAAATAAGTTCCAAAAAAGAAAGCATCAGCAATTCTAATATAGAACAAATGGCCTCAAGTATCCATAAATAGTTAGATCATTTCAACAGTTGTAAGGCATACCTGAAGCACTGTCACAACCATTGCAGTTTTCTCTTGATTCCAACCACCTGGCACCTCAAAAGCAAGTGCGATGTGTGTGTTCTGTTTCCAATGAATCCAATTTTAAGCATAATTGAAGTAAATCATTCATAACCCCTCAAGAATAATAATGCAATGCTAACAACTCACTGGAGAATCTGCTTGGCAGCGACAGTCGCCTCCCACGTACACAGATTTTGGCTCTTCAGGACGTTTCACGCACGGAAGGTCAGACAGAAGTGGTTCTACAACTGAAATCAGCGCATCATGATCAACTCTTGATGCTGCAAGAACCATCCTGGGAGCAGTGTAATGTTCCTACATTTATCATAATTTATCATAACAAACAAAAAAGTCACAGAGACGCTTTCATGACTAAGCATTGACTTGGGAAATAAATCACTGAATCTTACAGCAACAAATTCTTCCAAGCTGCTAACATCCAACCGGTTTACAGCAGATTCTGAAGCCATCAAAGGTTTTGCCAGTGCCCCGGAATATCCAACCGAATGAAGGGCCTCTAGAAGTAGACCTTGAGGATTAGCAGACACATCAGCTATTTCAGATTTTATGTTCTGGAGCTGTAGAAATGAAGAACACCATTAGTACATAAAAGGATGAAAAAAAGAACAATAAAGAAGTTTGTGGAATTGAAACAGAAAATCGGAATTCAAGTATAACGATACTCTGAATGACATGCAATGATGACTGGAATTGTCATAAAATTCAAAACATATCCATATCCTGGCTAAAAATGTTGTGTCCTGTGAAAGAGAATGGGAGAATTTTCATGGTGGTCCTCATTAAGGCCTTAAATGCTTATAAAGCATACAGAAGGTAGGTAAGTAATTCAGGACACCTGTCCTATTGATGCTGGAAATCAATCATATCTGACGAGAGACAACAAATCCAGTCACAATCTAAAGTTAGTCCTAAGAATCAGCCTCATTCTGCAATCTGTATACAGCTGGTGACAACTGAGATTAGAAATGAACATACTGAATGGCAAAAGGTTAATTACTCGAATCTGTTGACAGAAATTTGAGAATTACTCTCTCAAAAAATAATAAACAGTTTGTATAGGGTCACGCAGTGTACAATGTTTTTCTAGTTTCATGATAGAAAACAAAGAGTTAGTAAGTCACCCCTTACCACATTGTTGTCTCCCCATGGCTTATTCCTTTTGTCATCCACTGATGCAGCATTTTGAAATTTTTCTCTAGGTCGTTTGACCAGCCACGTGTATCGTAAATACATACGGCACTTGAATTCCTTGGAATTGGATACTCGCGAAGAAACATTGTACCATTTGATTTTGAATTGCCTAGCAAAATCAATTTAGGTCCAATTACTAAACAGTAATAATGGATGAAACTAACTTCAGTTGTATGTCACCACGAAATAGCATCCCAAAAAAGGTTAAAGCTTACATGACACCTGTGCTCGATCTGGTGCAAAAGGATCATCATCCTTGTCAAAGACCCTAGTAATTCGGTTTACAAGTGTGCTCTTGCCAGAACCTCTAGGGCCCACCAGGAGCAATGTGGTGACCTCAGGCAAGACAAAATGTCCAGCCTTTGCGCCTCCGACTCCCTCAATCCAGTCCCCAGGCTTATACCTGCTCAAAGGTTGACTTTCTAATGAAGCATTTAATAAATAAGAACATAACAGAGTGGACTTTCCTAGGTATTTATAGTGCAAGCACCCTTTCGTTTCAGTATTTATGTTTGGTTGGTTCGTTGAAGAAGTCTAGTCCCCACTGCCCATTTAAAGTTTGGTAAGCACAGATCATAGCATATAAAGTATAGAAAATGCAGAGATGAAAAAACACATGCTATCATATTTACATGATTCAGTCCATGCCACGAATCATGAAAAAACAGCAAAACGAAACACCTTCACCTTGTTGCTCTTCTCGTCCAAGTCGATGTCGTCGATGCAGAACTCACCCTTCTCTGCCGCGGACCCACGGTGCGCACAGCAACAACGAAACCGCGACATCCATATCATCCCAAGAAAGAAATACCCACCACTCAGTTAGTATCAGTTGCCATCAACAAAACCAGCTCAACACCATAGTCCACAAGTGGAGGAAGGCAGTACGAACAGAGTGGAGCTGCAAGCGCAAACACACCTTGGATCCTGTTGAGCACCTTCTCGATCTTGGCACGACAGCGGCTGCATTCCAGGTCCACCGAGACGATGATGGTCGACATCTGCACAGCTCCCTGGTCGCGACTCACGGCCAAATTCTTTCCTCTCGTGTTGCTACTTGCTACACAGAAAGAGACGCACACAGACAGACAGATGCATATCCTAAGAAATTCACGCACGCACCCACACAGACAAGGACAACCACCTGTGTGACTGCAACTGGTTTTATATCTACCAGCACGCAACAAGAAAAGAATCAAGGAGAGCAGAGAAGAAGCAGTGTGGGGCCGTTTGAAGCGTAGAACACACTCCACCCAGGAAAATTAAACTAACTCATCAATAGGAGGGATAAGAGGTTTGGCCAAAGATCAAATCGCCAGCACGTAATCTTTAAGCAATAAATCCCTAGAACCCTCATCTCAATCAAAGAGTAAAGAGCGAGAAGGATGGGGTGAGCAGAACACCTTGAATCGCCGAGGAGGAGATTTCCACATCGGGGTACAGTAGGTCCCCGGCCTTCCATGGAGAGCAGCGTGGATCTCGCATAGGAGGAGTTCGCGACCTCGGTAGGAAAGCAGCTCGGTGGGGGAGTGGATCGCGGGGTAGAGCAAATCCTCGTCCTTCCTTGGAGAGCAGCGTGGATCTCGCCGTGGAGGAGATCGCGACCCCGGAGGGAAAGCAGCCCGATGGGGGAGTGGATCGCGGGAAATCGGACGCCGTGGAGGTTTTCAGCGTGGCTCGGTGGAGGAGGGGCTAGGGATGCGAGGGAGGGGACGCGTAGGCGGGGTACGGAGGGGCTGAGCGGGGGGGGGGGGGGATGCGGGGGTGACGCGGCAGCGCCCGCTCGGAAAGCAGCTCGATGGGGGAGTGGATCGCGGGGTAGAGCAAGTCCCCGTCCTTCCTTGGAGAGCAGCGTGGATCTCGCCGTGGAGGAGATCGCGACCCCGGAGGGAACCACTTGCTTCCTCCACACAATCCGCCACCGAGGATAGGAACGGCCCTCCTCGGTCGGATTATTGGCCGTCGACGATGGGGGAACCGGCCCCTTTGCCTCCTCCGGCGCGGGGACGGGGAGACTGAAGGCCCACCAGCCCGATGGATGGCCACGGTGGCGGATATGGCTGCGCCCCTTGCGCCGGACGGTGGCGTCCAGGCAGGAGACGGCGACGGGCAGGGGCAGCGCCGCCGCAGGGAGCGAGAGCACGTAGCCGGGGGGGCCCTCCCACTCCTCTCCTCGGCCACCGCCATCCATGTCGCCGGTCGCCCTGGTCACCGCAGATCGGCGGGTTCTTGGGTCTAATCCAGGCGGCTGCGCCTCTCCTTTGCCGCCTTCATCCACTATCGCCATGAACAGCGGCCGCGCGAGCAAGCAGGATAGGCGGCAACCGACGGACCGGCGGCGCGTTAGTAGAGCAAGGGAAAGAAAGAGGTGGGAAAGATGCGTGGCGGGGACACGGCGCTGGCGGGGGCGGGATTGCAGGGAGGGACGGCGCGGGCGGGGGCAGGATGCAGGGAAGGGACGGCGCGGGCGGGGGCGGGATTGCCGGGAGGAAGACAGTGCGGACGGGGGCTGGAGCGGGGGCACGGTGAGGGTGGTGGACGCCCTCGCTCCAGCCTTAAGGTGTAGTATATATATATATATATATATATATATATATATATATATATATATATATATATATATATTAGTGACATGTATTCAAATATATGTCTCTAAACATATATGACATCTATATTAATATGTCACTAAACAGATTTGACGTCTGAATTCAGTGATGTGTTTATATATACATGTCTCTAAACAAGTCACAGTAGATACACGTAAAATAAAAGACGTTACTGAGTTATTGCCATATTTTTGCTACTGATGCGTTTTATAATAGATGTCACATGTGCACAGTAGTTAGTGACGTGTTCTTAAAAAATACGTTAATGTGAAAAATTAGTAACATGTTTTAAACAATTGTCACAGCACATCCCTTTTAAGAGATCTTGTAGCAGTGAATGACTAAGGCAACAACAATCATTCAAAAGATCATTACCTATCGTCCTATCATATATATTAATTCTATAATTTTTTTACTAAAATAATTGTAAAAAGTTCTCTCACTAAGTTTAAACATATAATTGACAGATAAAGAAGTATATGTGGAAGTGATATGACAATTAAATGTATTTTTTGTTTTACATATAATATATCATAGTACTACGTTAGGATTACAGGGTATGACGCGACATCTCGGACATACCTTGTAGAGAAGCCTATGCTTCAAGTGTTGACTGCTTGCCGTAATTTCTATTATATCAATAGAAGCGGTCATTGTAAATGCCAATTTGTTTTTTTTAAATAATGTTGCCATTGTATTTTTGAGCTAAAGATTATCGTACGAAAAGTAGAAAAGTAGCATGTCCTGGAACTTGTATGGGCCCATACGGTTGGATCGTTCCACTTTTTTAATGTCTAGAAATTCCTAATTATTAAACGTTTTTTTTTAAAAGAGAATAAGCATGTGCCGGAAGCAGGCGCGCCGCGCGTGCAACTCAGGCAGTGATGCGCTAGCTCACGCAATCAGACTGACAGGTCGCTCGTTCACGATTTGTACACCTTCAATCCCGTATATTTAGCATCGGACGATGGAAAATAGTTTAGGTGCGTGGACGGCGTCGTTGCACTTTGTTCGGCAGCCGTTTAATATATTTAATTAATTATGCCCCTGACTGGAATGAATCGGAGACTCAGACTGCTCGTTGCTGATCAAACAACGATTCTCTTCAGACATTGCGTGCATTTCCTATGCACCCCATCACACGACCGGATATGCTTCTGCAAGCGCACCATCGCCTTCGTCGTAGGTACATGCATGATTGGTCGGGCTTTCATCATTTACACATGCTGCGACAGAAATAGCTAGTATCTCATTTCTTGAATATTATTTATGGTATTGGACACAATCGGACAGTCCGGTCTTGAGGCGTGGATAGTCCATAATTAGATCAGATAAAGCGAATTAAGCTTCTATCTTCACGCATATTTATCTTTCTAAACTCGTGTGTGTTGTTGGAGGACATTTAGGAATAGGTCCAGACCTCCCCATTATATATTTGAAAGGATGCAATGAATTGAACTATCAACAATTGAACCAAATCAATATATCTTCTGTTCCTTTACCTTTTGCCCTATGAGTAAACAATAACGTAGCCTTCTTCACCTTAATTTACATATCTCTTTGACTCTAAGTCATCTCGAGGCGTCTTGGGTGGTCTACTGATTATAAGAGAAACCCTAGGATCTCTCCACCTTGACGGGGTCCCTCCCGAGGAGTCAGATTGGCCAGGTGCTGTTGGCAAACGCCGCCACCTCTGCGCACATGCGACCGTTTAGCCACCAGGCGTGGAACATCTGTCTCCACGCAGAGAAGACTTCGCTCCTGCTGCAGGTCACGAACCGTCTGGCCCTAGGCCATGGACAGTCCGTACTGCCGCAGAGGCCACCGTCGTCGGTACACCTCGCAGTGATGTGCTTAGATCGACACCAACACCATCTATCTAGCTAATTAACCAAACATCATAGGGTTGCACTTCAGTTATATCTAAATTTTAGCCACCCAAACTTATTTCAATTACCAAATAGTCTAGGCCTTGTCCGAGAATATTTATCGTCCTGGTTACTTTATAACCAACTAGAACATGAGGCAGGTGCCCTTATGGGCATCCCATCAATTAGCAGTTTGACTGTTTGAGCAAGGCGTTCTAGGTTTTAAATGGATCCGACTATCCGAGATTCTGAGCCAATAAGATGCATGTCTGCAGTGAGAGGCAAGGTATTACAGTCACATTTCATAAATGTGATAATTCTATACATCAAATGTATGTCTCAAGGGCTTTCTCATAACAAAATTCATAATATTATCATTAAAATAGGCGAAATCATAACTTTTGTGTGTTCGTGTGATATCCTGGCCCCAGGGGATGGTGATATCCTGGCTCAAGGCTTAATAAATTAATAGAGTACTCATATCAATAAGGTGTGTCTTTTTTTCGGAAGCCTATCAGGAAAGAATGTACAAGTTAAGTGTGCTTGACTTTGAGCAATTTGGGATGGGTGACCGACCAGGAAGTTTTCTCGGGTGCGCACAAGTGAGGACAAAATACGTACAAAAGACTCATGTTGGTCTGTGGGGACAATATATAATCCTAGAGAGCTGCCAGAATTAAGTACCACCGGTCGAGCAGTGGACTGGGTGTTACAGTTCATCCAACTAAAGCTTTTACATTGTCTTTTTTTACTGTGCTGGGGCCACGCCCCTACTAATGGATTGGTGGTGGATGCCCTTCAAGTCTTAAAGAAAAAGCCTAAACTTTAACTAAAAAGAATACCAACCCGTAGGTGAAATTAACATGTTGCCTCTGTTCCGAAAAGAATGTATTACATGGTTACTCCAAACTATCCAATTTAGTCCGTAGTTAAAACTATTTTGGTAAAAAAATATTAAAAACCTATTTAATGATTAAACTAAATGATATTTATGTGTTTATCATATTTTTATGTAAAATTACTTAAACTTTAGATACCTTGATGAAAGACTACGCTAGAGCAGATAATACATGCTTTTCTTACTCCTTTGTAAAGGTCCATGCGAAAAGAGCATCGCCAAAATATAGTGAAAACCGTTAATAAAGTTTACCTTACGAAAGAAAATATACAAGGTGCCAACGATTTTTATTCAAATAATTTGGTTCCATGTACACGTTCTTACTTGAATATAGAGATAAAAATAGAACATATTGGAGGTTATGGAACCATATAAGGGCTTGTTCGGTTACCTCTCAATCCATGTGGATTGAGTGAGATTGGATGAGTTTAAATCCCAAACAAGTCAAACTTATTCTTAATTTTTTTCAATCCTATCCAATCCATGTGTATTGGGAATAACCGAACAAGCCATAAGTGGGTTGGTCGACCCACCTATAGGTCCATTACATCAGAAGCAACCATCATTCTACCAGCACTGTCACAAGCAACATCCACTCTTAGATCAAAAGTGTGTTTTCTCTCAACGCCTCACAGGGAGATAATGCCGGAGTGGGCTAGGAAGGCATTAACGCCAGGGAGGACCAAGGAGAAGGCGAGAAGCTAGAAGGCGGTGAAGATAATAGAAAATGAGAGAAAGGAAAGGCCATGTGTGTGCCTTTGTCAATGGTCTCGACATAAAAATAGACGAAGGCTACTAGGAAATAGTACCATAATAACTTTGGTGGTTATATATACCTTCGTATACTGATCAGATGCCAGGCACCCTGTACCAACATTTCGGCAAAAACGACCGGGTTCATGGATGAAGCAGTTGTTTTATATGAAAATGACTTGGACAAGAGAGGTGATATTAGAGATGTAATCAAGTGGCCTATCCTGTCCCGCTTCGAAAAAAGACCAGTTATTGTGAATACAGAGAAGTCACAAACTTGCCTGGTTGCGTTTAACGTTGTGTGCAGCTACATTTGCACCAGGGATTTGGTTCAAGAGCACATAACTTTTAAAGTACGGCCCCTCGTCAACAAATGGGAGATGTAGAAGGATGTTGACGCTAGCTCAAGCCAAAGTGCTGGAAAGGGTGGATTAGTGCATCTGAAATATACATATCATTACATAAATCAGTTTGGCGAACCAGATGACGAGTGGCTTGAAGCTATTGAATCAACTTGTGACGAAATGTTAGGTGCTTTTACGAAGGCTGAAGACGAAGCCTTAAATATTGCTTTTGGTGGTCGAGGAAAAAGGAAATTAAATAGAGTGTTTGATGTCATCGGATTTATTTATCGTGACTGCCGCTTTCCTGCATGAAAAAGGTGGTGAAACGAAAGAGTGCACCAAAGACCTCCTCCACGTCAAAGCAAAAGAGAGCCAAAATTCTGACCCACCGGCCAAAGACGTACTACATTGAGAGATCATCAAAACTGCCTGCACTGACAGTTGCTAAAGCTAGCAAGACAAAAACTGTCGAGATAATCGAAGTGGCTACTGCATCTCCGAAGGTAATAAGTTTTGATTTTTCTTTAACTTTGAGTTGAATTGTTAACGCTCTAATGTTATGTTATTCTAGAATTTTTTAACAAAAGTTCAAGGAAAACAAAATAACCATAGTGGCTGGAACGACTGTAACTGTTATGGAAACGAAACCGGAAGAGCATTCGAAGAAAGAAGAATAGCCTGAGATGCAAGATCAGCTGAGGATGGTGTCTGCCCCAGTAGGAACTCCTAGGAAAGGAAAAAGGATGGCCAATGTGCTAGAAGCTATTATGAGGCCTACAAAGATGACACCACCTACAACGTCGAAGATCTCTAAAGATATTCGCGAGCCAAAGATGGCTATTAATATGGAGATTACTCCTGGCTTGGATGTGGCTGATCCTTCGGGATCCGTTCCAACAAAAACTTACGTCCGACAGCCTGTCGGGGAAATGGCTATTAAAGATATTCGCCAGAGGCTTATTCTGAGCAAGGCTTTAAAAGCGCAAAAGGATGCCGAGGACGAAAGTACTCGGATAGCCTTTGGCAATCTACGCTCAGAAGTTATAGATCTACGACATAAAGATGTTGAGAAAGATAAAATTTTGCTTTCTTTGGTCGACAAACTGAAGGAGAGCCAGGCTGAATTGGCTAAATTTCAAAGAGAGTTCAATAATTTCAAAACTAGAAGATGAAAAGAAAGCATATTTGAAGTGTATTGCTGATTTGGAATCTACACTATCGGCCTAAGTTCTGCACAAATCTGAAGTGCTGAAACTAGAAGAAAAGCTTGATGAAATTAGCGAAAATTTAGAAGTTGAAAAATAAAAATGTAAAATAGCCGAAACTGAGCGTAACAGCGTTCAAAGGAACGTTGATGAACTTCAGAATTCTAAAGAACGGTGTTATTCTGTTGCCACCCATTGCTATGAAAAACTGAAGGGCGTGTTTACTAATATCGGAGCCTTCTCAAGTGATGAAAATTTTGTCCGGGGTGATGCCGAAGGGGCTATAAGATGGATAGAGGGCAAAATTGAGGCCTTTGACTAAGTTCTAACTGAAAGGGAAATAGGCTTACACCTTTTCCTAAATTGATTTTGGTGGTTGAATTGCCCAACACAAATAATTGGACTAACTAGTTTGCTCTAGTCTATAAGTTTTACAGGTGCCAAAGGTTCACAACAAGCCAATAAAAAGACCAAAGATAGGTTCAAATAAAGAGAGCTAAAGACATCCCAAAGGCACCCTGGTCTGGCGCACCGGACTGTCCGGTGTGCCACCGGACAGTGTCCGGTGCACCAGGGAACTTGACGCTGAACTCGCTACCTTCGGGAAAATTGGAGGCCGCTCCGCTATAATTCACCGGACTGTCTGGTGTGTCAGCGGAGCAACGGCTACTTCGCGCCAACGGTCGACTGCAACCGCATTAAATGCGCTACAGTGCGCGCCAGAGTCAGAGCACGCGTAGAAGGGGCACCGGACAGTCTACAGGACCTGTCCGGTGCACCACCGGACAGCCAGAGGCCCCACCAGTCAGAGTTCCAACGATCAGAACCCAACGACCAGCTGACGTGGCTGGCGCACCGGACTGTCCGGTGCGCCATGCGACAGACAGCCTCCCAACGACCACTTTTGGTGGTTGGGGCTATAAATACCCCAACCACCCACCATTCATTGCATCCAAGTTTTCTGACTTTCTACACCTTACAAGAGTTATAGCATTCAATACAAGACACACCAAAGAGATCAAATCCTCTCCCAAGTCCATAGTTCATTCCAAATCAAATAGTGACTAGTGAGAGAGTGACTTGTGTTCATTTGAGCTCTTGCGCTTGGATTGCTTCTTTTTCTCATTCTTTCTTGTGATCAACTCAATTGTAACCGAGGCAAGAGACACCAATTGTGTGGTGGTCCTTGCGGGGACTTTGTGTCCCGTTTGATTGAGAAGAGAAGCTCACTCGGTCTAAGTGACCGTTTGAGAGAGGGAAAGGGTTGAAAGAGACCAGGTCTTTGTGACCACCTCAACGGGGAGTAGGTTTGCAAGAACCGAACCTCGGTAAAACAAATCCTTGTGTCATACTCTTTATTTGCTTGCGATTTGTTTTCCGCCCTCTCTCTCGGACTCGATTATATTTCTAACGCTAACCCGGCTTGTAGTTGTGCTTAAGTTTATAAATTTCAGATTCGCCCTATTCACCCCCCTCTAGGCGACTTTCAATTGGTATCAGAACCCGGTGCTTCATTAGAGCCTAACCGCTCGAAGTGATGTCGGGAGCATCCGCCAAGAGGGAGATCGGGACTGGCGAGAAGCCCGCCACAAGCCATGGGAAGGCTCCATCTGGGGAGTCCGCCAACAAGGTGAAGGGATCCCCTTCACACAACAAGTCGCGTCGGAGCGGTGACAAGAAGAAGAAGATGAAGAAGGTGGTCTACTACGAGACCGACTCTTCGTCGCCATCCACCTCCGGCTCCGACACGTCGTCCGTAACTTCTAAGCGCCATGAGCGCAAGAAGTTTAGTAAGGTCCCCCTACGCTACCCTCGCATTTCCAAACGTACTCCATTACTTTCCGTCCCATTAGGCAAACCTCCTATGTTTGATGGTGAAGATTATAATATGTGGAGTGATAAAATGAGGCATCATCTAACCTCACTCCACACTAGCATTTGGGATGTTGTTGAGATTGGAGTACAGGTACCATCACCGGGGGATGAAGACTATGATTCGGACAAGGTCGCCCAAATCCGACACTTCAACTCTCAAGCCACCACTATACTCCTCGCCTCTCTAAGTCGAGAGGAGTATAACAAGGTGCAAGGATTAAAGAGTGCCGAGGAGATTTGGGACGTGCTCAAGACCGCGCATGAAGGAGATGAGGTGACTAAAATCACCAAGCGGGAGACGATCGAGGGGGAGCTCGATCGGTTCCGACTCAACCAAGGCGAGGACCCACAAGCCATGTACAACCGCTTGAAGACCTTGGTGAATCAAGTGCGCAACCTCGGGAGCACCAAATGGGATGACCATGAGATGGTCAAGGTTATTCTAAGATCCCTCGTTTTCCTTAACCCGACGCAAGTTCAATTAATTCGAGGTGATCCTAGATACACGCTAATGTCTCCCGAGGAGGTCATAGGTAAATTTGTAAGCTTTGAGCTAATGATCAAAGGCTCCAAAAAGATCATCAAGCAAGGCGACTCCTCCACGCCCGAAGCACAACCCGTTGCATTCAAAGTAACGGAGGAGAAGAAAGAAGATTCTACTCCAAGTAGAATCCCCATCGATGCCTCCAAGCTCGACAATGAGGAGATGGCGCTCATCATCAAGAGCTTCCGTCAAATCCTCAAACAAAGGAAGGGGAAAGATTACAAGCCCCGTTCCAAGAAGGTGTGCTACAAGTGTGGTAAGCCCGGTCATTTCATTGCTAAATGTCCATTATCTAGTGATAGTGACAGGGGCGACCACAAGAAGGGAAAAAGGAGAGAAAAGAAGAGATACTACAAGAAGAAGGGCGACAATGCCCATGTGTGCCGCGAGTGGGACTTCGATGAGAGCTCCACCGACTCCTCCTCCGACGAGGACGCCACCAACATCGCCGTCACCAAGGGCCTCCTCTTCCCCAACGTCGGCCACAAGTGCCTCATGGCAAAGGACGACAAAAGGAAGAAGGTAAAATCAAAATCCTCCACTAAATATGCATCCTCTAGTGATGAAGATAATTCTAGTGATGAGGAGGATAATTTGCGCACCCTTTTTGCCAACCTAAACATGCAACAAAAAGAAAAATTAAATGAATTAATTAGTGCTATTCATGAGAAGGATGAACTCTTGGATTCTCAAGAGGACTTCCTAATTAAAGAAAACAAGAAGCATGTTAAGGTTAAGAATGCTTATGCTCTAGAAGTAGAAAAATGTGAACAAATTATCTAGTGAGCTAAGCACTTGTCATGATATTATTGCCAACCTTAGAAATGAAAATGCTAAATTAATTACTAAGGTTGATTCTAATGTTAATGATGATTCAAATTCCAATCTTAGAGATGATAATGTTAGTTTACTTGCTAAGATTAAAGAATTGAATGTTTCTCTTGCTAGCCTTAGAAATGAAAATGAAAAATTAATTGCTAAGGCTAAGGACTTAGATGTTTGCAATGTTACCATTTCCAATCTTAGAAGTGAAAATGACATTTTACATGCTAAGATTGTTGAACTAAAATCTTGCAAACCCTCTACATCTATCGTTGAGCATGTTTCCATTTGCACTAGATGTAGAGACATTAATGTTGATGCTATTCATGATCACCTAGCTTTAATTAAGAAACAAAATGATCACATAGCTCAACTTAATGCCAAAATTAATGAGCATGACTTAGAAAATGAAAATTTTAAATTTGCTAGAAGCATGCTCTATAGTGGGAGACGCCCTGGCATCAAGGATGGCATTGGCTTCCAAAAGGGAGACAATGTAAAACTTAATGCCCCTCCTAAAAGATTGTCTAACTTTGTTAAGGGCAAGGCTCCCATGCCTCAGGATAACGAGGGTTACATTTTGTACCCTGCCGGTTATCCCGAGCACAAAATTAGGAGAATTTACTCTAGGAAGTCTCACTCTGGCCCTAATCATGCTTTTATGTATAAGAGTGAGACATCTAGTTCTAGGCAATCAACCCGTGCAAAATTGCCTAAGAAGAAAACTCCTATTGCATCAAATGATTCTAACATTTCATTTAAAACTTTTGATGCATCTTATGTTTTAACTAACAAATCCGGCAAGGTAGTTGCCAAGTATGTTGGGGGCAAACACAAGGGATCAAAGACTTGTGTTTGGGTACCCAAAGTTCTTGTATCTAATGTCAAAGGACCCAAAACCGTTTGGGTACCTAAAATCAAGAACTAAATCTGTTTTGTAGGTTTATGCATCCGGAGGCTCAAGTTGGATCATCGATAGCGGGTGCACAAACCACATGATAGGGGAGAAGAAGATGTTCTCCTTCTACGAGAAAAACCAAGATCCCCAACGAGCTATCACATTTGGGGATGGAAATCAAGGGTTGGTCAAAGGTTTGGGTAAAATTGCTATATCACCCGACCACTCTATTTCCAATGTTTTTCTTGTAGATTCTTTAGATTATAACTTGCTTTCAGTTTCACAATTATGTAAAATGGGTTACAACTGTCTTTTTACAGATATAGGTGTTACTGTCTTTAGAAGAAGTGATGATTCAGTAGCATTTAAGGGAGTGTTAGAGGGTCAGCTATACCTAGTAGATTTTGATAGAGCTGAACTCGACACTTGCTTAATTGCTAAGACTAACATGGGCTGGCTCTGGCATCACCGACTAGCACATGTTGGAATGAAGAATCTTCACAAGCTTCTAAAGGGAGAACACATTTTGGGACTAACAAATGTTCATTTTGAGAAAGACACGATCTGTAGCGCATGTCAGGCAGGAAAGCAAGTTGGTGTTAATCATCCACACAAGAACATTATGACGACTGACAGGCCACTCGAGCTCCTACACATGGACCTATTCGGCCCGATTGCTTACATAAGCATCGGCGGGAGTAAGTACTGTTTAGTCATTGTGGATGATTATTCTCGCTTCACTTGGGTGTTCTTTTTGCAAGAAAAATCTCATACCCAAGAGACCTTAAAGGGATTCTTGAGATGGGCTCAAAACGAGTTCGGCTTAAGAATCAAGAAAATAAGAAGCGACAACGGGACGAAGTTCAAGAACTCTCAAATCGAAGGTTTCCTTGAGGAGGAGGGCATCAAGCATGAGTTCTCTTCTCCCTACACTCCACAACAAAATAGTGTAGTGGAGAGGAAGAATAGAACTCTATTGGACATGGCAAGAACCATGCTTGATGAGTACAAGACTTCGGATCGGCTTTGGGCCGAGGCGATCAACACCGCTTGCTACGCCATCAACCGGTTGTATCTACACCGAATCCTCAAGAAGACATCATACGAACTCCTAACCGGTAAAAAGCCCAATGTTTCATATTTTAGAGTCTTTGGTAGCAAATGTTTTATTCTTGTTAAAAGAGGTAGAAAATCCAAATTTGCTCCTACGGCTGTAGAAGGCTTTTTACTAGGATATGATTCAAACACAAGGGCATATAGAGTCTTTAACAAGTCCTCTGGACTAGTTGAAGTTTCTTGTGACATTGTGTTTGATGAGACTAACGGCTCTCAAGTAGAGCAAGTTGATCTTGATGAGCTAGATGATGAAGAGGCTCCGTGCGTCGCGCTAAGGAACATGTCCATTGGGGATGTGTGTCCTAAGGAATCCAAAAAGCCACCACAAGCACAAGATCAACCATCTTCCTCCACACAAGCATCTCCACCAACTCAAGATGAGGATGAGGCTCAAGATGATGAAGAAGAAGATCAAGATAATGAGCCGCCTCAAGAGGAGAGCATTGATCAAGGGGGAGATGCCCATGATCAAGATAAGGAAGATGAACAAGTTCCAAGACCGCCACACCCAAGAGTCCACCAAGCAATCCAACGAGATCACCCCGTGAACACCATCCTCGGCGATATTCAAAAGAGGGTAACTACTCGATCTCGTGTTGCTCATTTTTGTGAACATTACTCTTTTGTTTCCTCTATTGAGCCACATAGGGTAGAGGAAGCACTTCAAGATTCGGATTGGGTGGTGGCGATGCAAGAGGAGCTCAACAACTTAACTAGAAATGAGGTATGACATTTAGTTCCACGTCCTAACCAAAATATTGTAGGAAGCAAGTGGGTCTTCCGTAACAAACAAGATGAGCATGGTGTGGTGACAAGGAACAAAGCCTGACTTGTGGCCAAGGGATACTCACAAGTCAAAGGTTTGGATTTTGGTGAAACCTATGCACCCGTAGCTAGGCTAGAATCAATTCGCATTTTACTTGCCTATGCTACTTACCATGGCTTCAAGCTTTATCAAATGGACGTGAAAAGTGCCTTCCTCAATGGACCAATCAAGGAGGAGGTCTATGTTGAGCAACCTCTCGGCTTTGAAGATAGTGAGTATCGTAATCACGTATATAAACTCTCTAAGGCGCTTTATGGGCTCAAGCAAGCCCCAAGAGCATGGTATGAATGCCTAAGAGATTTTCTTATCGCTAATGGCTTCAAAGTCGGAAAGGCCGATCCTACTTTATTTGCTAAAACACTTGCAAATGATTTGTTTCTATGCCAAATTTATGTTGATGATATTATATTTGGGTCTACTAACGAATCTACATGTGAGGAATTTAGTAGGATCATGACACAGAAATTCGAGATGTCTATGATGGGGGAGTTGAAGTACTTCTTGGGATTTCAAGTGAAGCAACTCCACGAGGGCACCTTCATTAGCCAAACGAAGTATATTCAAGACATTCTAAACAAGTTTGGGATGAAGGATGCCAAGCCCATCAAGACACCCATGGGAACCAATGGGCATCTCGACATCGACACGGGAGGTAAATCTGTAGATCAAAAGGTATACCGATCGATGATAGGTTCTTTACTCTATTTATGTGCATCTCGACCGGACATTATGCTTTCTGTATGCATGTGTGCAAGATTCCAAGCCGATCCTAAGGAAGCTCACCTTAGGGCCGTAAAACGAACCTTGAGATATTTAGTTTATACTCCTAAGTTTGGGCTTTGGTATCCTAGGGGATCCACATTTGATTTAACTGGTTATTCGGATGCCGATTGGGCGGGGTGTAAAATTAATAGAAAGAGCACATCGGGAACTTGCCAGTTCTTGGGAAGGTCTCTGGTGTCTTGGGCTTCAAAGAAGCAAAATTCCGTAGCTCTTTCTACCGCCGAAGCCGAGTATATTGTCGCATGCCATTGTTGCGCGCAATTACTTTGGATGAGGCAAACCCTTAGGGACTATGGTTACAAATTAACCAAAGTTCCTCTTCTATGTGATAATGAGAGTGCAATCCGCATGACAGATAATCCCGTTGAGCATAGCCGCACTAAACACATAGCCATTCGGTATCACTTTTTAAGGGATCACCAACAAAAGGGGGATATCGAGATTGCATATATTAGCACCAAAGAACAATTAGCCGATATCTTTACCAAGCCACTAGATGAACAAACATTTAACAAACTTAGGCATGAGCTAAATATTCTTGATTCTCGGAATTTCTTTTGATGTTTTGCACACATAGCTCATTAGTATACCTTTGATCATGTCTCTTTTATATGCTATGACTAATGCGTTTTTAAGTATATTTCAAACCAAGTCATAGATTGAAAGAGAATTAGAGTCTTCGGCGAAGACAAAGGCTTCCACTCCACTCCATCGAAATTACTCATCCTTCGTCGTCACTCCGCGTCGCTCTCCAACTTTGGTATAATCTTCACTCATATTTTGTTCGCCAAAGGAGGATTAAAAGGGCTTATATTTCACTCAAGTATCGGTTTTTGGCGATTCATGCCAAAGGGGGAGAAAGTATTAGCCCAAAGCAAAAGGACCGCACCACCACCAATTTTCAAAATTTGAGTTAAGAAAAGATTTTTGAAATGATGAATTTTTCAATTGGTATCTTATTTTTGATAGAATTTCAAATTAGAACACCCTCTTCAAAAACTAATATCTAAAACCCTCTTGAACACTAAGAGGAGTATTTTATTGAGGGGGAGTTTTGTTTAGTCAAAGGAAAAGCATTTGAAACAGGGGGAGAAAATTTCAAATCTTGAAAATGCTTCTCAAAATCTTATTCATTTATCCTTTGACCATTTGCAAAAGAACTTTGAAAAGAATTTACAAAAGAATTTGCAAAAACAAAACATGTGGTGCAAGCGTGGTCCAAAATGTTGAAAAAGAAAAAGAAATCAATCCATGCGCATCTTATGAGAATATATTGGTTTTGTTCCAAGCAACCTTTGCACTTACATTATGCAAACTAGTTCAATTATGCACCTCTATATTTGCTTTGATTTGTGTTGGCATCAATCACCAAAAGGGGGAGATTGAAAGGGAAATAGGCTTACACCTTTTCCTAAATTGATTTTGGTGGTTGAATTGCCCAACACAAATAATTGGACTAACTAGTTTGCTCTAGTCTATAAGTTTTACAGGTGCCAAAGGTTCACAACAAGCCAATAAAAAGACCAAAGATGAGTTCAAATAAAGAGAGCTAAAGACATCCCAAAGGCACCCTGGTCTGGCGCACCGGACTGTCCGGTGTGCCACCGGACAGTGTCCGGTGCACCAGGGAACTTGACGCTGAACTCGCTACCTTCGGGAAAATTGGAGGCCGCTCCACTATAATTCACCGGACTGGTGTGTCAGCGGAGCAACAGCTACTTCGCGCCAATGGTCGACTGCAACCGCATTAAATGCGCTACAGTGCGCGCTAGAGTCAGAGCACGCGCAGAAGGGGCACCGGACAGTCTACAGGACCTGTTCGGTGCACCACCGGACAGCCCAGAGGCCCCACCAGTCAGAGCTCCAACGGTCAGAACCCAACAGCCAGCTGACGTGGCTGGCGCACCAGACAGTGTCCGGTGGCGCATCGGACTGTCCGGTGCGCCATGCGACAGACAGCCTCCCAACAGCCACTTTTGGTGGTTGGGGCTATAAATACTCCAACCACCCACCATTCATTGCATCCAAGTTTTCCAACTTCCTACACCTTACAAGAGCTATAGCATTCAATACAAGACACACCAAAGAGATCAAATTGTAATACTCAAAAGTGTAATAAAGAGAATAGAGATAATCTCAATGGTTTGTGGCCTCTACTAATTATTGCATGTGCTCAACACTAGTTAAAGGTGGATGAATAGAACAATGAACACATAATTAATCTGTGCATCATGCTGAGTTTTTATTTGATTGTGCATTTGTGCTTAATAAAATAAATGTATCATTAATAGCATATTAATGGACCCATAGAATTCAAAGTCTAACTTGGAAATAAAACCATGAAAATAGAGGAGAGAAAGGAATTTTATTCAATAAATAAAAGTATAATTTAATAACTTCATCGCAGTAGGTATGATCAAACTAAATAATTATTCAGTGTACAAGGTGCCACAAAGTTTGAATTTAAATGGAAGTTTGAATTTGGGATTCAAAATAAGACAAAATAGGAAAAATAGAAAGAAAAAAAGAAAGAAAAAGAAAAAGAAAAGGGGAAAACACTACCTGGGCCGGCTGCTACCCATTTCGGCCCACCTAGAGAAACACCCGCGCGGCCCAGACATCTCCCCCACCGCGCGCTTGCGCTCTCTGCCACACGAGCCCCACTTGTCAACTGCTCGGCTGCACGCGGACTCGCGCCTTCTGCCACTGGCGCGTGGGCCCGCTTCGCCAGAATTACGCCCACCTCCGCTCAGTGCACCGCGCCGACATGTGGAGCCCACTTGTCTGTTGCTCAACCGCACCCGCGTTAACCGGCCTTGCACTGTGATCGCGGGCCCACACGACAGACTCTCAGACGCGCGACTCCGTCTTCCCCGTGAGACTCGCGGGCGAGCTCAACCGAACCGCGTAGACGGTGCCGCCGTGACCTCAACCACCTTCCCGGGTCTTCCGGCTTCAGAGGTTAGCTTCCGTTCCGCGCGCACATAAGACTCGGCCGCATCCCCTCCTCTTCTCCCCTTCATCCCACTCGCACCGTGGCCATCTATCGTCGAAGTCGCCATTGCCATACACAGCCACCGTCGTCCCTCATGCTCGGCCCCAATTGGATCCCCGTGTGCGGCCCGAAGGCTTCGCTCGAGCCCCTGGTCCGTTCCGGTGGCGATTACGGGGCAGGAGGGTGACAGGAGCGCGCCCAATCCGTCTCCGCCGTCGCGCGTTCGCGGGTCGCCGTGGACCGACCGATTCGACGCCGGACTTTGGGTAAGGACCCGCTCTCCTAGTTCGCCTTCGGCTCAATTTCATTCCGCGCCTAGCATAATAGGGTTTGGCACACTGGTGCCATGGATTGGCTTACTCCGGCGAGGCCTCCGCCGTGAACGGAGGGGAGTACCGCCGTGGGTGGCCTCGGTGGAGCAGAAGCGCCTGTGGCCGTTGATCTACTAATGGGCGGCTGTGATTAGAACTTGGAGATACCCCTTCACATGATGGATACGGTTCGTTGGATCTGGATCGAATGGGCTTCGTTCGATCCGCGCTATTTAAAACGGTGGCCATCCGATCTAGATCCGAGGATCAGCGTTGCGTACCCGTTTGATTCGATGGGGATCTAATCTCGTCCGTCCAGACTCGATCGGGTGACCCGTGTTGGTCGATACCCCTTCGCGGGTCCATTTTACTTAAGAGCCCCTCGGTTTCATTGAAATAAACCCGCCGTCCATTTTTACTATGCACTGAGTCTAAGATATCTTGCGCAGAGCCCCCTACTGTTCACAGAAAATGAGGCCCAGTCCAGAGATTGTTTAAATTGAATAAATGAAATAGAAAATAGATTTTTAATAGGAAAATAATTGCTAGAGCTTATAAAATTCATAGAAAATTCATCTCTGGTCCAAATTAAGCCATTCCACTTTCTAAATTTTTGTAATTTAATTCTCTATCACTTAGATTCTCTGTTTTGTCATGAAAACAGTAGGAAAATTAATTTCCCACTTAATCCTATTTAAAACACATAAAACCTTTGAAAATGCATAAATTAAATTCTATAGCTCCAAAAATTATGATTCCTGTTCCTAGAATTTTATTTTAATGTGTAGATTATTACTGTGTATTTTATTTATATGTTTGGTGTAATGTTAATTTCTCTATATGCACTGTGCTTGTTTGTATTGTGGCGAGTAGAAGAGCCCGTGACCGAGGATCCTGGTGAGCAGCAGGTTGAAGTAGCTGAGCAGGAGCTCATTGAAGGCAAGTTGTGCCCTTGACCACTTTTTACCTAATAATGTTCTTTAATATCACTTATCCATGCATAGGTTAATTTTGATGGGACCCAATAGGTCACCCTAGATTGTTTATCTCATTACCTTGTTTACCCCTGAATCACTTGGGTAGTTTGCTATTGCTTTATATGGTTTTGGGATAATCATTTATTACCTCTATGTTCCAATTCTTTTTGTTATTCTATTTATGTTCATGTTGAGATCATTAATGTTAATTGGAACATAGAGCTTAACTTGAGTAACACGTGCCACCACAAGGGTTTAATGGGACGCCCTTGGCTGACTAATTAGGAAAGCTAGTGGAAGACTACCTTACCCGAAAGGGGCAAGGGCAGTAGGGGAGTGGTCAGTGTAGGGAGGTCCTTGGTTGATTTTGCTGCGATGGCGGTCAGACAAGAACCCTGCATTGGAACTTCCTATGAACTGTAGCGGGTTTTCGGAAGCTAGTGGAACTTTGTAAAGGCCTCATAGTGTTGCCCTGCTGCGCTTCCTAGGTAGAGGTGTATGGGATTCGCGACCCCTTGGCAGATGGGTAACATGACTTGTGGGTAAAGGGTACAACCTCTGCAGAGTGTAAAACTGGTATACTAGCCGAGCTCACGGTCATGAGCAGCTCAGGACTCTCTGATGATTAAATTATGGAACTTAAATTCAATTTTGTCATTTTGCATATGCATGGGTTTATTATTAATTTTGTTCTATTATTTATTAAGGTTTGGTATTTACTTACATCTAGAAATTGCTAATAAAATTTTGACCAACATTAAAAGCAATGCTCAGCTTTAACCATTCTCTTTGATAAGCCTTACACTCGATGAGCTCCCACTTTTGGTGAGTTCATGTCACATTATTCCCCACGACTTGTTGAGCGATGAACGTATGTGAGCTCACTCTTGCTGTCTCACACCCCCCCCCCACAGGAGAAGAGCAGGTGGTTCAGGAGGAGCCACAAGGCGAGGGGTTTGATCTGATCTAGGTGGCGTTTCTCAGTTGACATTGGCGCCAACGATCCTTAGTTCGTTTTATGTTTATCCTTTTATTTTGTAATAAGTCTTCCGCTATGTAATAAATACTCTGATGTTTTATGACATTTATCTCTATACACTCTGTTATTATATATGTTGTCTTCTTGGCGCATTTATGAGATGCACATGGCTTTGTTCCTTAATGCCGGGTGTGACAGAAGTGGTATCAGAGGAAATGTTGACTGTAGGACGAAACCTAGATAGAAATGGACCAAACCCTTACCTACTTACCTTACTCTGATTCATTCTATACTTATCTCACTCTGATTCTTTCTATACTCATCTTGATCCTGTCTCACCTTCTTCTGTTCTACTCTGATTATTCTTACCTTCTCTACTCTGAGACAAGATGGATTACACACTTTGGAATGTTACATTTATGATCTTTTTAAGAGATAGGAGGCCTAAGACAAAATTATAACTATTTCTATATTTAAAAAAATGTTGGTTGATTGTTCTGATGATCAATGTCTGATTTGCTTCTTTGATTGATTGAAATAGTATAGACGGGCATCTTAGCATGTACCACCATAAGATAATGTATTAGCGTTAGTAGGTGACACACTAATCTACTTAGCTAATAAATCCCCCGCAATAACATCCCTCGTAATTACTCGTCTTGTCTACAATCATTTCTTTCTTACCCTGTGTTCCTAACCAGATGGGCTACCCCTATACTATTAGAAGAGAGCAGTATAGACTTGATCCTTGGTATGTCATGGTTAAGAAAGGCAAAGACAGTTTATACACTGTGCTAAGGGAACCATAGAACTCACCAGTTCCAAAGGAGAAAGATTTGAAGTTGGAATTGCAGTAACTACCGCCACCAGACTAGCGGCATTCTTAGTAGATGGGAAGTTTGTTGGTGTCAACATCCATGTGGTTAGAGATTTTCCGGATGTCTTCCAAGAAGAGTTACCAGGGATGCCACCATATAGGGAAGTTGAGTTTGTCATTGATCCCTTACCTAGGCTGCCCCTACTTTCAAACGGCCATACATGATGTCTGTAGAAGAGTTAAAGGGACTGAAGAAGCAGTTAACGGAATTACAAGAGGCTGGGTACATACGTCCGAGTTCCTCACCTTGGGGAGTGTCGGTTCTGTTTGTACAGAAGAAGGATGGATCACAAAGGATGTGTGTGGATTATAGATCCCTTAATGGTGTCACTGTGAAGAACAAGTGTCCATTACTCCGCATTTAGAATTTATTTAATCAGATGAGAGGTGCAAGGGTATTCTCGAAAATTGATCTCCGATCGGGTTACTATCAAATGAAGATTAGGCCATCGGATATTCCCAAGATAGCTTTCTCGACCCGATACGGTTTATATGAGTTCATCGTTATGTCATTTGGACTAACTAATGCACCAGCTACTTTATGGATCTGAAGAATAAGGTGTTTATGGAGTATTTGGACAGATTCGTCGTAGTATTCATCGATGATATTCTTATTTATTCCAAGAGTGATAGTGATCATGAGGAACATCTGAGATTGGTGCTACAGAAGCTACGAGATAATCAACTCTATGCCAAGTTTAGCAAGTGCGAGTTTTGGATTGGTGAGGTGCCATTTCTCGAACATATTATTTCTAATGGAAGGATATCAGTGGATCCTGCTAAAGTTAAGGAGATAATGGAGTGGAGAGTACCCACTACAGTTACTGAGATTCGGAGTTTCTTGGGATTAGCAGGATATTATCGGAGATTTATTGAAGGATTTTCTAAGATTGCTAAGCCTATGACTTCACTTTTGGAGAAAGGAAGAGAATTTAAGTGGGACGAGAAGTGCCAAGACAGCTTTGAGCAATTGAAAAAGAGGTTGATGTCGCCACCAGTATTGGTTATGCCAGACCTACAGAAAGGATTTGATGTTTATTGTGATGCATGTGGCCAAGGCTTAGGATGTGTGCTCATGCAGGAAGGACATGTGATTGCCTATGCGTCTCGTCAGTTACGGAAACATGAATTGAACTACCCCACTCATGACTTGGAATTGGCAGCCGTTGTGCATGCGCTTAAGATTTGGAGACATCATATCATGGGGACCAAGTGCCAAGTATATACGGATCATAAGAGTCTGAAGTATATATTCACTCAGAAGGATCTCAACCTTAGGCAACGCCGTTGGTTGGAGCTTATTAATGATTATGATTTGGAGATTCACTATCACCGGGCAAGGCAAATTTGGTTGCAGATGCCTTGAGTCGAAAGGAGCATGATCATTCAGCTGTTGTTGCCCAGCTACCCGATGAGATTGTTGAGGATTTCAGGAGACTTAACCTGGGAATAGTTGCTCACACTGAAGGAGTTACTATTGATGTGGAACCTACTTTGGAACAAGAAATTCGCAAAGGACAAATTGGTGATGCTAAAATACAAGAGATTAAGGATCTGATTACTGAAGAACGAGGTCCAGAATTCATGGAGAATGAGCAAGGCACTGTATGGTTCAAGGACAGGATGTGTGTTCCTGATATTGAAAGCCTTCGAGAGACTATATTGAAGGAGGCCCATGACTCGGATTATTCTATTCATCCTGGCAGTACCAAGATGTATCAGGATTTGAAGCGGAAATATTGGTGGTATGGATTGAAAAGAGATGTGGCTGCATATATGGCTAGTGCGATGTGTGTCAAAGAGTTAAGGCCGAACATCAAAGACCAGCTGGACTATTATACCCATTAAAGATACCCGAGTGGAAGTGGGAAGAGATTGGTATGGATTTTATTACTGGGTCGCCTCACACCTCGAAAGGATATGATTCTATATGGGTTATTATGGATAGCCTGACCAAAGTGGCTCATTTCATTCCGGTCAAGACTACTTATAAGTGATCTCAATTGGTTTAAGTTATATATGGCTCGGATTATGTCTCTACACGGTGTACCAAAGAAGATCGTTTTGGATAGAGGATCACAGTTTACCTCAAGATTTTGGAAAAGTTTTCAAGAGTGTGGATACGAAGTTGAATTCTAGTTCGGCTTACCATCCTCAGATTGATTGACGGACTGAAAAGACTAATCAAGTAATGGAGGACATGTTGAGAGCTTGTGCCCTTCAGCATGGTAGTAGTTGGGACAAGAGTCTACCTTATGCTGAGTTATCATATAATAATAGTTATCAGGCCAGTCTGAAGATGTCACCTTTTGAAGCTTTATATGGGAGGAAGTGCAGGACTCCTCTGTATTGGGATCAGATGGGAGAAAGACAATTCTTTGGGCCTGAACTGATTCAAGAAGCAGAAGAACAAGTCCGTATAATTCGAGAGAATTTGAGGGTGGCTCAAACCAGGCAAAAGAGCTACGCAGATAATAGAAGAAGACCACTGGAATTTGAAGAAGGAGATTATGTGTACCTCAAGGTGTCACCACTTCGTGGAATGAGGAGATTCAAAGTCAAGGGCAAATTGTCCCCTCGCTATATTGGACCATTCTTGATCTTTAGGCGAGTTGGGGAGATGGCATACCAACTCGAGTTACCGGATAGTCTATCAGATGTGCATAATGTATTCCACGTATCTCAACTGAAGAAGTGTCTCCGTGTCCCTGAGGAACAGTTACCAATGGAAGAGCTTAGTGTTCAGGGTGATTTGACTTACACGGAGTACCCGATCAAGATTTTGGATACTTTGACTCGAGTTACAAGAAATAAGGTGATAAAGATGTGCAAAGTCCAATGGAGTCACCACGGTGAAGATGAAGCAACTTGGGAAAGAGAAGAAGAGCTTCGCATAGATTTTCCCCACCTTTTCCCTAGATCTTCTTAAATCTCGAGGACGAGATTATTTTTAAGGGGGGTAGGATTTGTAATACTCAAAAGTGTAATAAAGAGAATAGAGATAATCTCAATGGTTTGTGGCCTCTACTAATTATTGCATGTGCTCAACACTAGTTAAAGGTGGATGAATAGAGCAATGAACACATAATTAATCTGTGCATCATGCTGAGTTTTTATTTGATTGTGCATTTGTGCTTAATAAAATAAATGTATCATTAATAGCATATTAATGGACCCATAGAATTCAAAATCTAACTTGGAAATAAAACCATGAAAATAGAGGAGAGAAAGGAATTTTATTCAATAAATAAAAGTATAATTTAATAACTTCATCGCAGTAGGTATGATCAAACTAAATAATTATTCAGTGTACAAGGTGCCACAAAGTTTGAATTTAAATGGAAGTTTGAATTTGGGATTCAAAATAAGACAAAATAGGAAAAATAGAAAGAAAAAAAGAAAGAAAAAGAAAAAGAAAAGGGGAAAACACTACCTGGGCCGGCTGCTACCCATTTCGGCCCACCCAGAGAAACACCCGCGCGGCCCAGACATCTCCCCCACCGCGCGCTTGCGCTCTCTGCCACACGGGCCCCACTTGTCAACTGCTCGGCTGCACGCGGACTCGCGCCTTCTGCCGCTGGCGCGTGGGCCCGCTTCGCCAGAATTGCGCCCACCTCCGCTCAGTGCACCGCGCCGACATTTGGATCCCACTTGTCTGTTGCTCAACCGCACCCGCGTTAACCGGCCTTGCACTGTGATCGTGGGCCCACACGATAGACTCTCAGACGCGCGACTCCGTCTTCCCCGCGAGACTCGCGGGCGAGCTCAACCGAACCGCGTAGACGGCGCCGCCGTGACCTCAACCACCTTCCCGGGTCTTCCGGCTTCAGAGGTTAGCTTTCGTTCCGCGCGCACATAAGACCCGGCCGCATCCCCTCCTCTTCTCCCCTTCATCCCACTCGCACCGTGGCCATCTATCGTCGAAGTCGCCATTGCCATACACAGCCACCGTCGTCCCTCGTGCTCGGCCCCAATTGGATCCCCGTGTGCGGCCTAAAGGCTTCGCCCGAGCACCTGGTCCGTTCCGGTGGCGATTACGGGGCAGGAGGGTGACAGGAGCGCGCCCAATCCGTCTCCGCCGTCGCGCGTTCGCGGGTCGCCGTGGACCGACCGACTCGACGCCGGACTTTGGGTAAGGACCCGCTCTCCTAGTTCGCCTTCGGCTCAATTTCATTCCGCGCCTAGCATAATAGGGTTTGGCACACTGGTGCCATGGATTGGCTTACTCCGGCGAGGCCTCCGCCGTGAACGGAGGGGAGTACCGCCGTGGGTGGCCTCGGTGGAGCAGAAGCGCCTGTGGCCGTTGATCTACTGATGGGCGGCTGTGATTAGAACTTGGAGATACCCCTTCACATGATGGATACGGTTCATTGGATCTGGATCGAATGGGCTTCGTTCGATCCGCGCTATTTAAAACGGTGGCCATCCGATCTAGATCCGAGGATCAGCGTTGCGTACCCGTTTGATTCGATGGGGATCTAATCTTGTCCGTCCAGACTTGATCGGGTGACCCGTGTTGGTCGATACCCCTTCGCGGGTCCATTTTACTTAAGAGCCCCTCGGTTTCATTGAAATAAACCCGCCGTCCATTTTTACTATGCACTGAGTCTAAGATATCTTGCGCAGAGCCCCCTGCTGTTCACAGAAAATGAGGCCCAGTCCAGAGATTGTTTAAATTGAATAAATGAAATAGAAAATAGATTTTTAATAGGAAAATAATTGCTAGAGCTTATAAAATTCATAGAAAATTCATCTCTAGTCCAAATTAAGCCATTCCACTTTCTAAATTTTTGTAATTTAATTCTCTATCATTTAGAGTCTATGTTTTGTCATGAAAACAGTAGGAAAATTAATTTCCCACTTAATCCTATTTAAAACACATAAAACCTTTGAAAATGCATAACTTAAATTCTATAGCTCCAAAAATTATGATTCTTGTTCCTAGAATTTTATTTTAATGTGTAGATTATTACTGTGTATTTTATTTATATGTTTGGTGTAATGTTAATTTCTCTATATGCACTGTGCTTGTTTGTATTGTGGCGAGTAGAAGAGCCCGTGACCGAGGATCCTGGTGAGCAGCAGGTTGAAGTAGCTGAGCAGGAGCTCATTGAAGGCAAGTTGTGCCCTTGACCACTTTTTACCTAATAATGTTCTTTAATATCACTTATCCATGCATAGGTTAATTTTGATGGGACCCAATAGGTCACCCTAGATTGTTTATCTCATTACCTTGTTTACCCCTGAATCACTTGGGTAGTTTGCTATTGCTTTATATGGTTTTGGGATAATCATTTATTACCTCTATGTTCCAATTCTTTTTGTTATTCTATTTATGTTCATGTTGAGATCATTAATGTTAATTGGAACATAGAGCTTAACTTGAGTAACACGTGCCACCACAAGGGTTTAATGGGACGCCCTTGGCTGACTAATTAGGAAAGCTAGTGGAAGACTACCTTACCCGAAAGGGGCAAGGGCAGTAGGGGAGTGGTCAGTGTAGGGAGGTCCTTGGTTGATTTTGCTGCGATGGCGGTCAGACAAGAACCCTGCATTGGAACTTCCTATGAACTGTAGCGGGTTTTCGGAAGCTAGTGGAACTTTGTAAAGGCCTCGTAGTGTTGCCCTGTCGCGCTTCCTAGGTAGAGGTGTATGGGATTCGCGACCCCTTGGCAGATGGGTAACATGACTTGTGGGTAAAGGGTACAACCTCTGCAGAGTGTAAAACTGGTATACTAGCCGAGCTCACGGTCATGAGCAGCTCAGGACTCTCTGATGATTAAATTATGGAACTTAAATTCAATTTTGTCATTTGCATATGCATGGGTTTATTATTAATTTTGTTCTATTATTTATTAAGGTTTGGTATTTACTTACATCTAGTAATTGCTAATAAAATTTTGACCAACATTAAAAGCAATGCTCAGCTTTAACCATTCTCTTTGATATGCCTTACACTCCATGAGCTCCCACCTTTGGTGAGTTCATGTCACATTATTCCCCACGACTTGTTGAGCGATGAACGTATGTGAGCTCACTCTTGCTGTCTCACACCCCCCCCCCACAGGAGAAGAGCAGGTGGTTCAGGAGGAGCCACAAGGCGAGGGGTTTGATCTGATCTAGGTGGCGTTTCTCAGTTGACATTGGCGCCAACGATCCTTAGTTCGTTTTATGTTTATCCTTTTATTTTGTAATAAGTCTTCCGCTATGTAATAAATACTCTGATGTTTTATGACATTTATCTCTATACACTCTGTTATTATATATGTTGTCTTCTTGGCGCATGTATGAGATGCACCTGGCTTTGTTCCTTAAAGCCGGGTGTGACACAAATCCTCTCCCAAGTCCATAGTTCATTCCAAATCAAATAGTGACTAGTGAGAGAGTGACTTGTGTTCATTTGAGCTCTTGCGCTTGGATTACTTCTTTTTCTCATTCTTTCTTGTGATCAACTCAATTGTAACCGAGGCAAGAGACACCAATTGTGTGGTGGTCCTTGCGGGGACTTTGTGTCCCGTTTGATTGAGAAGAGAAGCTCACTCGGTCTAAGTGACCGTTTGAGAGAGGGAAAGGGTTGAAAGAGACCCGGTCTTTGTGACCACCTCAACGGGGAGTAGGTTTGCAAGAACCGAACCTCGGTAAAACAAATCCTTGTGTCATACTCTTTATTTGCTTGCGATTTGTTTTCCGCCCTCTCTCTCGGACTCGTTTATATTTCTAACACTAACCCGGCTTGTAGTTGTGCTTAAGTTTATAAATTTCAGATTCGCCCTATTCACCCCCCCCCTCTAGGCGACTTTCACTAACTGAACAAGAAGATTTATGCGCCTGCGTGGGAGCTCGAGGAGCATTTTCTTTGCTGGAAAAGGCTGGCTGCGATCATGCTAAGGTTATAATTCAACCAGATTTCGTAGTTTCAACCGATGATGTAAAAGAGCCCTATGCCAAAGCCATTGCCTTGGGAGGAAAGTTCTATTATGAAATCTGGTTTAATGGTGGAAGAGAGATAACGAACGAAGCTATCAAGCAAACTGAAGAAGAGGTCATTTCGGATATTGAGTTCCTACTGTTCAGGTTTTAGTTTGCTTTTCTTCTCTCTTTTTTTACAATCAAATTACTCTTTTGACTTTTTAGAGTCATCGTGCTTCTGAAGAGGCCAGGAAAGCCAAAGAAGCAGCACAATTAGAAAGGCACATAGGCAATAACTAGTTGCTATTGAATTTTGACTTCGTAATTATCTATTTTCGTAGCATATAACAAAAATCAATGATTTCTTGCGCAGCGGAACTTTCTCCTCTTCCAAAGCCATACAAGGTCGAAGATGATCCAGCTCTAAAAGAAATCTTTGCTGAATTCAAAGTGGTGCAGCGGTGATAGACGAAGCCGTTTAAACATTGATGAACGAAGCTGCAAAGAAAGTTCTAAAGGAGGATTAGGATTGTTTGTAGGAAACTTCTTCCAGACTTTGGTCTTGAGAAGTTTGTAAAAACATTTTAATATATGCTTGCTTTGTATAAAACAATTATGTGATTTGTATTCTATATACTTAGAATGTGTACAATATTTCTTTATGGAGTGTGAAATAAGTATACGTACCGTTTTGAGCCGAAGGCGAAAAACACATTCCCTTCTTTTCACGCTTCGTAAAGAAAAACTTCTTCAACCGAAGGTCTTGTAATGTTTGGGGAATGATGCTGCTGAAACCGAAGCCTTGTCCCCTTCTTTGCCCTTCTGCTTCCATTTCACAAAAATCACGTACGAAGCCAAGAAGGTTTTGGTATTTTTCGTTCTCTAATAAGCTGCTTCAAAATTCTTTTTCATCTGCTCCAAAATAGAGAAACATAGTGAAATAAGACTCTGCATCCCCTTGGGAATGACTTTGAAGTCTTTTACACCTTTACTAGGTGTTTTATTTAAGCTCTGCATCCTCTTAGGAACGACTTTGGAGCTTCTTCACCTTTACTAGGTGGTATTTTGAGCTCTGCATCCCCGTAGCAACCACTTTGGAGCTTCTTCGGCACTTCTGTTACACTCGATGGTGTAACCTCAGATTTATTACAAGATGTCGAAGCATATACCTTCTTAAAGTATCTTCGGACAAATGTTAAGGAAAATAAACTATAATTACAATAGAGTTTTGTAGATAGTTTTGGATTCTTGATCTAGCCCCTCACGTGCTTCAGTAGATATGTTTAGATTCCAGAACAGTATTGTTGACTGTTCAAGCTTCAGACTGTTCCCTTGCATCGTGTTGTAACTGATCCTAAAATTGCCCTTGATGCTACGGGTTATATGACAAAGTTGGAGCTGATGTGGCTGATTGAGGCAGGGCTCATCTGGTCAGAGAATGGCTTGCTGAAGCTACTGAAGCTGAAGGCTACTGGATTGGCTGTTGATCGAGTACATACTCTGGGATGTATGGAGAATAATATGAAGCAATATGGAGGACCTACTTCGGCTGATTCTGCCTTGCCTCAGCTTTGGCAATTTCTTTCTGCTTTTGAATTGTAACCTGGTAGGTTCTTGTTGTGTGCCCTTATCTTCTCCATAAAATAAGCAGAATAGTCTTCTTGGCTGAATGTTGTATCTCCCTTCGAAGCTTCTTCCTCCCCTTCCTCCTCTTGGGGTTGGCGGTCTGAAGAATCTCTGTTGAGCCCCTGTTGATTGGGAGTGATTATGTTGCCCTTAATTATGGTTGTTTTGTCTTCACTTTGGCTTGGGTGGTGAATTGTTCTGACGTGTATTGGATTGAATCTTCCACCAAAGCTCCTTGTCACCTCGGAGTACCTGAAGGCTTCTTCTCTCCTTTGTCAAAAATCATTGCCGGCCCTGATATATTCATCCATTTTTTAAGGAGCTTCTCTAGAGTTTGAGGAGGCTTCCTAGCAAAATATTGTGCTGCTGGTCTCGATTGAAGCCTCTTGATCATTGCTTCAATGACGATTTCATTTGGTACTGTTGGTGCTTGGGCTCTGAGCCATAAAAACCTTCGGACGTAAGCCTACAGTTACTCCTAATGATTATGTGTGCATTGGAATAAGGCATGAGCAGTCACTGGCTTTGTCTGAAACCCTTGGAAACTTGTGATCAACATCCCTTTCAATTTATGCCAAGATGTTATTGTTCCTGGCCTGAGAGAGGAGTACCAGGTCTGAGCAACACTCCTGACTGACATGATGAAGAACTTGGCCATGACGGCTGTATTGCCACCATAGAATGATATCGTTGCTTCGTAACTCATGAGAAACTGCTTCGGGTCAGAGTGACTGTCGTATATCAAAAACTAGGGTGGCTTGTACTAAGATGGCCATGGTACTACCTGCATCTCTGTAGCTAAATGAGAGGCATCATAAAAGGCAATATTGTTATGGTTAAAAGCTTCGTACTACATGTCTTCATTGTTGGGGCCTTCCCGTCGAAGGTCTGTTTGGTGTTGCCGATGCTCTTGGTGCTCAGTATCATGCGCGATGTGTTGCATCTCTTCAGCTGCTTCGTTAATCTTCTTTTGCAACTCAGACAGCCAAAGCATTTTTCTCTTCGATCCTCCACTTGTTGGTGTATGGCTTCAAGGTTGTTGATCTCTTGATCCAGCTCCTCATCTTGTGGGGTTGGACTGGCAGCCTCCTTTTTTGGCTTTGGGCATCTCTTAAGAGAATTCCATCTTGGTTGGTGTCTAGAGGAGCAAGAATAGCCCCTGACACCGTTGTCTTCTTCGGTGGCATGATGATCATGGTCGTAAGTCAGTTCATCGGAGGTGGGCGCCAATATTGGTCGCTTGTTTTCAGCTTCTTTGCATAGTTGAAAATAAGACAACACGATGTTACAAGGTTGATTGACCTCCGTCCTCAAAAGGTTACTCCTTCGGAATAATCTTTGTATAGACGAAGGTTGGCGTGAACCATATGAAAATAAACATACCAATATTTATAAAGAGATGAAATATACTGACTCATCTCCATTATTCCAATATTTCATTTCTCCTCTTTTGTATAATAAATTTACAATCGTACCTTTGGCTTTATAGAATGAATTAGAGCGAAGGTGCACTAGGAAGAGATTACACGAATTAGTTATCGTACAACTTTGTATAAATTAGAAATATGCCCACAAGACTTGTACATATGATTTACAAAACGATGCGAGGGCAATATTGACTTCTGCCTATAACATCTTGGACACAGAATCATGGACACCTTCTGTCGACATTGTTCACCTTTGTTTCCATATGCTGTTGGGACGAAGCTTAACGTCTTCGTCTTTGTCCTCATCCTATTCCGAAGGGATTCACCGAAGCTCATACAACACTTAAAAACATGCTGACAACAAATAGTTAAATGTGTTTTTGAGGACCTCCGTAAGATGAAGGCCCCCAACAGGAGGCGTTGCTGCGGCGATCGGCGTGAACGATAACACCCATGCGTCGACGGTTGGGTGGTCAACGTGGTGCAGCATCGGAAGTCAGGCAAGGGCCTCAATCTACAATTCCATTAGGATCTTGGTCAAAGACGATCTTGTTGCGACGCTTCCATATGAGCCAACAACACAAAAGGATGTAGGTGTCGAATTCTCGCATCGATAGCGAGGGAGTAGGCAGGGGAGCACCAGGTTCGTGGCGTCGTCGGCGACGAACACGTCAACATGTTCCCAGAACTCACTCGCGAACTGGCAGCACAGAAAAATGGGTGTCACTGTCTTGGTGTTGCGGCTGCAGACTTTACATACGAAACGATGCATTTTCGTTGCAGTCTGTTCCGTGTTTGAAGGCGATCTAGCCTGGCCAACCAAGCGAAGAAGCAGACCCGAGGTGGCACTCTGCTTCGCCAGAAGAAAGTCTGCTCAGAAGTAGTCGGTGAGGTCACATTTTTTCTCATGATGTCATAGAGTCGGCCAGAGTGGAGCTTGTCGACATCGCTAGATAGAAGACAATGATATATGTCATGGTCGCCAACGAGTTCGATGGAGGAGACGATGGCGCGTAGGCATTGGAGCTCGTCGGTGGCTTGAGGGGAGAGGCGCGTGACTTGGATGTTGTCAATGCCCATCAAGAGGACCTCATGAACATTGACCCTCCCGCTTGGAGCAGTGAGGGAGCAATGCCCGGAACTGAGTGGCAAGGTCACCGTCACCGCACTACTCGTCGAACCAGAGGGCCATGGCGCACCCGTCTTTCACTTTATAGGTTGTGATGTCCTGGTCCCATGCAAATCGTCGGACAGGGTAGGTAAGCAGACATGCTTGCGAACCTAGAGCGCCCACGACGAGTTGAGGTAGTGTGTAGGGGGTGGAGCAACTTCAAGGAGGAGACAAGCGCTGAGGGTGTCTAAGTCCTTCACCCCAAGGCTTCCATTGCCTCGAGTATTGCACACTTTGTCCCAGGCAACGAGGCATTGAGTTCCACTGACTGACTCAATGCCGGACCAAAAGAACCAGCGGCGACGATGATCAACTTCAGCTAGGGTGCCTCTAGCTATTTGGGGGGCGTTTATAGCATAGATAAGCTGGCTGTCGCGGACAGAGTTCACTAGGACAAGCCTCCCCATCGAGGTGAGGAGGGCAGTTTACCAGCCGACCACGTAAAAAATTATGCATAGCAACAAAAATCCTGCTCTCAGAAATATTGATGACATCCTTGTGTAGATCAGAATAGCATATAAAATCCATGGTTGAATCATTGAGCATGTACAATAAAAGGCACTAAATATTGGCATAACTGGGAGGCATCATTTGAGATACATTTGCCTTCTGACTCAGATCAAGACATATGACTTCTGATAGGTACCCAACATCGAAGGGAGAGACCCTAACAATGGATTGTTATGTAATTCCAGTGACACTACGTTCAGAAACTGGGAGGCATCTTTTGGGTAGGTTCCCGCGCCAATTTGTTTGAGCTCAAGTAAACAACCTCAACAATCCCATCCCAGGAAACGTAGTATAGCTAATTCCCCTGAAAACAAGTTCCCACTAATATCAATTGAGATACATTTGCCCATGGTGGCTGGTAATGATCCTGATAGTCGATCCCATGCCAAAAAGTGAGGTTAGCGAACATAGATCCAAAAAAGGACTAAACTAATTTGTACAGACCAAGAATCAACATAATAGTTGGTTTAAACGTACCGTAGGTTACATGATTTTATCATTCTAGTCGCTTGCATCTTTTATTCCTAATCTTTGCGTGGTCATTGTGGCATAGAAGATCACCATGCACTACCAAAAAGACCACATCTGTTCCATAATTGTCATGTGCTCACATCCTTCATACCACAAACACAAATCGAACATGCATTGGTCACCAATTCTTTAAGAAACATAACCAACCAGAAAACATGACTATTCTTTGAATAATATACTACCTCAGGCCCAATTCATTTGCCATCTACTACAATATAGTAAACCAAAAGCATCTTCAACCCTGCTTTATTGTTTGAAAAAGATAACTGCTACACATTGCTTATAGAAGAACATTTTGTGTGCGTCATATCTTCTGTAGTTTTTCTAAGAAACATCTAGTAACTATTTAATCATTCCAAACATGTCCCTCGGATCATAGTAAATCAAATAGTCTTTAATATGTGGCACATTGGAAGGTTCAGTTCGAACCTAAAGTTATTACAGTGGCCTCAACGAACAAATGCGAACATCTAGTGGAAAATACATAATTTGGGAGGAATTTCTAATCATATCACCTGGTTTGTTCAAATATGGAGCTTCACAAAACAAATTCATTATTTAGTGAGCATGATCTTTTATTAACAACACTACACCAAAATAGTAAACTTCCTAGAGCCTAAACCCTAGGAAGTTAGGCCTAAACTCTCGAAACTCTCGGAAGTTAAGCCATCCCGTCGGAAGTTTGGCTCTCGAAATTTTTTTGTCGGAAGTTAGCTTAACTTCCTAAAGGGATCTAGGAAGTTAGCTAACTTTCTACGGCTTAATAAGCCTCTCGGAAGTTAGTAGATTCTCGGAAGTTAGTAGTTTCACGCTGTCAGCGCCGTCAGCTGACTAACTTCCTACGGCTTACAGTAGCCCCTAGGAAGTTAGCTGGCTAACTTCCTACGGCTTACTGTAGCCCTGACTAACTTCCTACGGCTTACTGTAGCCCTGACTAACTTCCTACGGCTTACTGTAGCCCCTAGGAAGTTAATTTGACCAGCATTACAAATGCTGTTTATATTTTACACCACATTCCACAACATAACAAATATATCAACAGCTATATAGCACAACATATTTTCGCATAAAACATCTCACACAATCACATAACAATATTTAAATCCATAGTCTCATCAATTACATCATAAAAGTCTCATCTATAGTCTCATCAATTACATCAAAAAGTCTCATCCATAGTCATAATAAGACACATCTCATCATCCAGTACTAATAAGAGACAATATCTCATACATAGTCATAATAAAAGTCTCAAGTATCAGAATGCAATAACATGGAAGCTCACGGTCGCCGATCACCAGCTAACTTCCTAGAGGAGGCCGTAGGAAGTTAGATTTTCGTTTGACTAGTCAACAGCTGAAACCTAACTTCCTAGAGGAGGTCGTAAGAAGTTAACTGGGCAGCTAACTTCCTAAAGCCAGCCGTAGGAAGTTAGCTATTCGTTTGGCTGATGAACAGATGAAACCTAACTTCCTAGAGGAGGTCGTAGGAAGTTAGTTAACTTCCTACGGTTTTTTAACTTCCGACAGCTTTTATAAAAAACCGTATGAAGTTATGTTTATTTCCTAGATGTACCAGTTGCCTCTCGGAAGTTATTTATTTCCTATGGTTTGTTATAAAAGTTGTAGGAAGTTAAAAAAACTGTAAGAAGTGTATTATTTTGGTGTAGTGCAAGGAGCAACATTCATGAGAACATTATTTATATATGACTAATCCTTTTAATAGAATGCATTTTCTGAAAGAACATTTCAAATGGGCACAAATCACAATAATGAGTGATTTATCTATTAGTTGGAATGCATTGGGTCTCTAAAAAAACTTAACATAATAAAATAGTACCTCTATGCGGTGCAATAAACAGAATATTGTAATTATAGTTGGGTGAGTGTTAGCTTGGGTAGATCAATTATACTGCTTTTTAAATAATGTCAGACCCCAGAGACAGGGCTTCATTTCTTAATTCGTCCTCCTTTTTTAGGGAAAAAATCATTGCGTCCTTTAATTCCTGTGTTGGAGAACGGAGAGAATGATAGAAAGCAGTAGTTCAGCTAATTCGAAACAAGAAGTCCTAGAGTTGGTTAGCAAAAGAGTTGATTAAGAAGAAAAGGAGAGGCAGAAGAGCAATAAATAGGTTGGGTTAAAAGAAAAGCTAAAGTCGTGGCCCGTACCTGGAGTACGCATAGTATACACAAGGAGAAATAGCAAGCAACACAAGAAGGAACTGGGAGATGAAGTAACGGTGATAATCCAGGAATAGAGCACCATACGCCTGCCAAATATGGTTGTTTGAACCAAAAGCCATCTACTGATGAAGGCTCTGACGAAATCCCTATCCCTAATGCAGATTTCTACATTGCCCCTGATGCAGTTCGATAAAATGTTAGTGGATGTAGATGAGCTTGCAGCATCCCCCAATGGGCACCTAAATGCGAGAGCAGCAGCAAACGTAGACACTGTGCTCAAGTAACAAAGGAAGCCGAGTTGTATTCCACTAAGAATAATTGTCAGCACAATGCTCAAAATCCAAAAGAAAGACATCAAAATTATCATCATTGACAAAAGCACTGACTTCTTAGCCCTGGTATTCACCCTCCAGTGCTCCTAGTCATACATGTGACCTATCAAACAATAAAGTAGTGGTGCTATTCTAGGAATCTGTGGGTTCATTAACCTATTGGTTGTACAATTTTAGATGAGTGCTAATGATTAATAACCATTGCTATTATGGTTATGATTTGCACATTTTGTTGTATTCTTGAGATTACAAACTATGCATACTTGGAAGAGAAGCATGCTTCATGACAAGCATGGGATTACTCCCACCATTTTCTTCTAAGCTAGCAAATTGTCTATCAAATTTGTCAACAACACTGCAAAATAAAAATTATTCGAGAACTATTAAGGATGTTGCTCATCAATATTACTGCATTGAAAAAACAAAATAACAAGAGGGAAAATAATCTAAATAAAATGATATAGTTAAGGTAAGAACCTAGGATATACAAAGCTCATTTTTTTAGAGCAGTTCTTCAAGTGAAATTGGGATGCGAAGAGCATAGAAGAGAACATGAAATGGATAAAATCATTTATTCCAAGTGTAGACTGCTGCTAGCTTGAATTGTTGGCATGTTCCATGCTCTTGGTTTTTGTACACATAGAAGGAAATTCAATCAAAGTCCCATCATGCAAAAATATTCTAGTGAACTACATATCATATCTTTATTCTTCAAATAGTAAAAGTTTGCAAGCGCTATCGGCAAGGTGTTTTGGCAAAATAGGAAGCATTCCTAGACCAGCAACCACAAGTATTTGAAACACAATATTTCAGTCATACCCACAGGTAATGATGCCAAAAACAACAAACAAGACTACTATCTAGAAAAGTAATATGATACGCAGATGTGTCAGCTATAGAAAACAAAGAGAGCTTCTCAATGTGATGCCATAAGAATTGTCGTAGAAACAAGCATAACAAGGAAATCTGAAGAAATTAGTAAATTAGGACACTACGTTCACGTTGTGCCTATTTCAAAAAAAAAAAGAAAAACGGTTGTGCATTTTAGGAAATAATAATTAGAACATTGTACCATGCTACCATATAGCAGTATTATAGACATCAATGACCTCCAAATTTCGCTATTTAGAAGTGTATTCCGGTTTACAGTGATTCTGTATTAGCAATTGGAGAGTGTAATACTTGGGTTGGTGTTTGGTGTTTTTTGTGAAAATATTATGCTCTTGTAAAGTGTGTTCTCAATTTTAAAGGCAGATCTTTAGGTCATGCCTTTTGTTTATTTTGCAGAGCATATTTTTGTTATGAATTTAAATCAAGGTACTACAAGTTTATCTATGTAATTAATTCTCAACAAAAAAATCTACGCACATCTGATTTCATAAATAAACAGACATACAGATAGAACTACAAAGAGAAATGCATCCACAAAATTCTCAAATGCTAGAACTTCTCCAAATACTGTTGTCCTCTCAGAGTATTACCTCTATATGATTGAAGTCGTCCTCGCTCTCCGGCACGCGCGCAGTCCTCTTCTCCCTTCGGGGTCGTTCACGCTCTCGGGGGAACTATTCCGGCTATGGCGTCCACACGTGCTCGAGCTCGAACATAGAGGACAGAGCGAGATGGGAACTGAGTGGGTTGTCCTCCCTCTCGAGGGAACTCCTCGGACTCTAGTGTCCGTGCATGCTCAGGTTTTATCTTCATCTGGCATCCGTGCATGACCCAGGCAAAGTAGAGGTCGTGCATAGGGAGCATGCGGGAGTGGAGGTCGTGGGTAGAGGGAGGGGAATCCGCTGCCCGAGGGTCGTGGGGGTGGGGACGGTTGTGCCGCGCGTTGAAGAGGAGGGTTCGGTGAAGGCAGCCGGTGGGGGAGGAGTTGGAGGATGGCAGTGGGTTGGTGGAGGCCGCCATTGGGGAGGTGGAGTCTGACGGTGCGGTGACGGAGGAGGTGGAGTCCGATGGTGGGATGGAGGAGAGGGGAGAATTTTGCCATTATGAAACACCGCAGATGCGGCTTCGACGAAATGGAGGCTAAGGCGAGGGATTCGACTATATGAAAAACCAGGGGAAAGACTACACTCTGAAATGGAAATGACGCCTCCATTACCAGGTAAGGATGATGTTTATTACACTGATACAGATGTTGTCTCACAGCCGTTACCCGCTATCGTTACAAGTTCACCACTGCCGCACGAGACGCACCCAGCCGTTCTTGAGATCACGTCGTTCTTTCCTTTCCTCTAGCTCCCTTCCACAACCGAACCCTAGCCGCCGCACCCATGGATCGAACTGCTCCTGTCGTCGTCGTGGCAGCAACTGTTGATGCTGCTCGTGCTGCGGCTGTTGCAGCTGCTGAGGCTAGATGTGCGGCGTTGGTGGCTGAGAAGGAGGCACGAGCGGCGATGGAATCTGCCAGTAATGCCGCTGATAAGGTTCAACTTGTCGTCCAAGCTGTGAAGTATCGAAGCTTTGTTGAGGATAACTCCAAGGTTTACTGATGATGTTTTTCTCTTCCTTTGCCGCATTTGGAATAGGGTTTAGGGTTGCTGTTCATTCGAATTAGGGTTTAGTTCTTCACAAACATGGTAACTTAGTCGTCCACCTGATCAACAACTAGTTTTATTTCTACAGGATCATGTTGATTTGAAGTATCACGTTAGCATCAAGAACTCACTGCGATATGCCATTCAAGAGATGAGGAGGCAATCTTCACTATTACATAACATGAATAGGATGTGTTGTAGTATCCCAGAAGTTGAAGGGGGTAAGGTTGGGAAGCTTGCTGCCCATTTAAAGGATGTTTGCAAGAACCTCGAGAAGACTTGTATTGTCTGTGAAGAAGATCTGGAGAATAAATCTCCTAGTTGGGACCTTCATCATCCCCCTTCAGATGTTGAAGACCACCCTAACCTTTCTGATGTTGAGGACCAAGTGGATGGATACGTGTCAGAAGATCCGGAGTTGTGGGAAATGGTGTTTGAAGACATGAAGTGGGAGGAGAATAAAGTGGTTGTTTCTTTGTCCGAGCATTGTCGTATTATGGGCTATGACTACGACGAGATATTTGATCGTACTGTTTAAGTTGCCAAGACTACTAGTATGTGGTTGTGTTTATGTAAGACAATCTATGTATTGAAGACTATCTATGCAATATCTGTGAACTGCTTTGCTATATCTGTGTACTGCTTTGCTATCTTCAGTTTCTGGTGAACTGGCTGTATTTTCAGTTAAGCAGTTCAGTTCAGCAGTTCAGTTTCTGGTGAACTGCTTTTCGAACTGGCGAACTGGTTGTCTTCATTTGAGATTCTAGTCGAAATAAAGCCAGCCAATCTATGCTTTTCGAATTGGCTGTCTTCAGTTTCTAGTGAACTGAACTGAACTGGTGAACTGAACAGAATCTCAACTGAACAGATTCTGGTGAACTGAACAGAATCTCAACTGAACTGGCTGTCTTCAACTGAACTGAACTGAACTGAACTGGTGAACTGCTTTTCGACCAGAATCTCAATTGAACGACCAGAACTGGCTGTCTTCAGTTGTCTTTAGTTTCTGGTGGTGTTCAGCTACCTAGGCAAGAGTACGGATGGGAGGAGTACCGACGCAGGCAATCTAGGAGCCACTGAAACCAGGGCCGAAACAGGGGGAGGCGGGAAGAGGTGGTGCAGGCCACCAGAGACAGCCAGTTTCTGGTGATGTTCAGCAGATTTTGGTGATGTTCACCAGTTCAGTTTTAGACAAGACAACACTCCAGTTTCAGATAACAGCCAGTTTTTGGTGATGTTCACCAGTTCAGTTGCAGATCAAACCAGACAACCATTTCAGTTTCAGACAAGACAACACTTTCTCAAATACATAAAACAGACAATACTTTAGTTAAGTTCTGGGATCAAGTACATAATACAGACAGACACTAAACCATAAACTGGGAAGAAACAGACAACACTTCAGTTAAGTTCTGGGATCAAGTACATAATACAGACAATACACTTTTTCAGTTTCTGGGAACAAACAGACAACACTTTCTCAGTTTCAGATCTACTGTCTGTGATCTGTACGGTTCTTCAGTTTCTTTCGGGGGGTAATTTTCTTAACTACCCATTTGACACTTCTAGGTGGCAAAGTAGCAGTCGTGTGTTCATCTTCATTAGCAGCTACCACAATTGGTGCTTCATCTTCATTAGCAGCCACCACATTTGGTGCTTCATCATTAGCAGCCTCTACAATTGGTGCTTCATCTTCATCAGCAGCTACAACAATTGGTGCCCTTGTCACTAGTTCACCACTTGGTGCTTCCTCTTCGTTTGCAGCTTCAATATTTGGTGATGTGGCAGTCCGCAACTCTTTTGGTATCCAATTTTTTGTCGTGTTCTTCCGCGGCTTTCTCTTCCTACAAAGAGGGATACAATGATGGTATATAAATATAATATAATACAAACAACATTTTAATTTTACAACTGATGCAGCAATGGCACACACCTTTTTTTGGTTCCATTTAAAGGGCACTTGTAACTTGTTTTCCGGTGCCCCAGTTGCCCGCAATTTGGGCTAGTATACTGTCTTTTTAGCTTTGTTGTGCCTTGTTCATTAGATATGACCTTAGATTTTTTTCCCACTTCCTCCTTCTAGACAGCTTTTGATTCTATTTTTCCGTTGTCGCCCCACTCCTCTTTTAGACATAGGTGCACAAACTTCGGATGCAAAATCAACAGTTGGCCAAAAAGAACGATCCTCAATTGGTGGCACCCTTCTGAAGTAAGCTTTCCTAAATTTATCAATAGAATAATAGTCATCAACAAAGTTCTCCATACCAACATTCCTTAGCTCCTGGGCAATAATGAGTGCTAAACCATGTTGGCAAGGTTTCCCTGTGTGTTGCCACTCCTCACATGAACATTGTCTCAACTCTGCCTTAACTACATGTTTGGACATACAATTTGTGTTGTCCCTAACTTCAGCCATGTAGTTGTCACTTTTAACAATTGTCAGGTGTCCCAATCCTCTTGTCTGAGCATTCAATGTAGACAAAACAGATGACAAAATCACGCTGTGAAGCCTTTCACCTATCCTTCTCCTTCTATGAAACAGCTCCATGGTCATCTCTCTAATCTTGTCAGCTAAGTCACATACAGGCAGGTCCTTGTGGTCCTTTATCCAGTTGTTGAAGACCTCTGCCGTGTTGTTTGTTATGTAGTCACACTTAATCGATGGGTCAAAACCACTCCTGTACCAAATAAATTTGTGATGTTGGTCCAAATACTCAGCAATCTTAGTTACACTTCTAACTTGGTTGACATGGTGCTCAAAAACTTGTTTCCTATATGCCCTTGCAGCTGGATACATGTGCTCAGAACCTGCGTGGATTTTGACATAGTTGGCCATTAGATGCCTGAAGCACTCTCGCTTCTCAGCATTTGGGAAACACTCTGCAACTGCATGCATTAAACCTTTCTGAGCGTCCGAACATATAGCGAGTACTGAAAGATCTCCAAAAGCCTTCTTTAACTGTGTCATGAACCAGGTCCAGCTCTCAACAGTCTCACACTTGAAAAAGCCAAAAGCTAAAGGAAACATCCAATTATGTCCATCAACACCTGTTGCTGAAGCTAGCTGCCCATTCCATCTACCGTTAAGTGCAGTTGAGTCGACACTTAGGTAAGGTCTACAACCGTCCCGAAAACCTGAGATGCATGGCCCAAGGGCACAAAAAAACGGTTGAAAAAATACTTACCATCCTCTAAAACAACATCAATCTCGATAATACTGTCGGGCGCCTTAGCAAGTACTGCCTCCTTCCAAGAAAACAGTAGCTTGAAACTCTCCTCCCAACTACCAAACAACTCTTTCAATGCCTTCTCCTTCCCCTTCCAAACAGTGTCGTAACCAATGGTGACATTATGAAATCCTTGTAGTGTTTCTTGCAACTCCTTAGCACCCATTTGTGGTTTCTTCATAAGTAGTGGAATAGCGTGAAATGCTACCCATCCACTACTTGGTGTCGTCGTCTTCCTCCTGCCACTAGATGTGCAAGTATGCACGTCATGCAAGACAACAACCTGCAAATTGTCAGTTCACGATTTTTTAAACAACAAAAAATTGAAAAATGATTGCTAGCAAAAAAGGAATACTACATACCACAATGGTCGGTAATCCTTTCTTTTCCTCCCGTGCATAGATCCTCCAAGGGCATTCACCCCCTTTGCAATAGCCAACATACCGAGTAGTCGAAGTAACATCGATTCCAAGCTCAAACTCATGCTTTATGGCATACTGTCTCATAGCAATTCTAAATTCCTTCATGTTCGGAAACAAATTGCCTGGCTGCATTGAGGGATTTATTTTGTCATATTTAACTCTCTTCTCGTCCGGTAGGTCGTATTCACATTGTTGGTCTATATTGTTGTCTCCTGAATCAATATGGTTCGATTCATCCAAATTAGTTGCACCACCTCGTAAGGCTTCATCTCTTATATTTTCCTCTGCCTCTTCCTCTTCAATAAGTCCAAGTTGAGAATACATGTGCATCTCACTAAGAACATCCCGTCTCCCTTCCTCCTCCCACACGTGCTCGAGCTCGAACATAGAGGACAGAGCGAGATGGGAACTGAGTGGGTTGTCCTCCCCCTCGAGGGAACTCCTTGGACTCTAGCGTCCGTGCATGCTTAGGTTTTATCTTCATCTGGCATCCGTAAATGACCCAGGCAAAGTAGAGGTCGTGCATAGGGAGCATGCGGGAGTGGAGGTCGTGGGTAGAGGGAGGGGAATCCGCTGCCCGGGGGTCGTGGGGGTGGGAACGGTTGTGCCGCGCGTTGAAGAGGAGGGTTCGGTGAAGGCAGCCGGTGGGGGAGGAGTTAGACGTTCTAAATCTACGTCACTCTATGACATGCCTAAAAGAATCGCGCCACACTTTTATCAGTCATTGACAAGTGGAACCTATGCAGCAGGAGAAAAATTGTGCTACAACTGTGGCTACAAACCAAACGCACATCTAACTCGGTCAAATCTGTTTAACCTTAGCTGTGGCAAAATGTAGTAAGTGAGGTAGCTATATAAATTAGATTTTTTTTAAAAAAATTAAAACAGAAAAAAGAAAAGTAAAAAAACAAATATGCTCTCTGAAATTTGTTCGGATTCGATTAGGATAAAAGGTATAAATGACAAAAAAACCGCAACGGATAAGAGGAGCGACTCCATACGTTTATAAAATATATATTTTATAATCTTGGTCGGCATTCTATCTCACCAGGTAAGATATTCACGTCAACCTTCATTAGCACAATCCACTACCATATATAATTATATTTTTATTTAAACTATTTACAACACCAAGCACCATTACTTATTTACTTTCTATACCCGAGATTGCATCATCCGCTATTAGACATTCTGAACAACTCTTGGAAGCTTTGTCAGCTAAAAGTTTCCAATTCAGTTTGTTTCAGTTCGTCAGTCAGAGCACGGCTACGGCCTTCAGTTTTGGCCATGCGTGTTGTTGCAAGCTCTGAGATGTGCACACTCGCATCGTGAGCAAGTTTGTAGCCGGTGGGAAGGGTTCGGATGCCTCGACGTGTGGGATGGCGAACGATTTAGACGGGCGATCGAAACTGCTAGGTATTCATTTTTGTTTTCTTTAGTAATGCAGAGTCTGAGAACGATGGCCAATTTTTGCAGCACAACCTGACGGACAGACGTTCAGTCTGTGTGTGTTCCACTCTATTGTTGGGAACTTTCCGTTCATCAGTGAGAGCTCGGCAGTGGCCAAAACTCCTGTGATCTCTTGTTTATGGAATGCGTTGCATCAGTCATCCAAGGCAGTACCCTTGTTGCACAGCCCAACATCAGTCATCTAGTGGCCAAAACACATAGGAGTACAGATTTACAGCAAGATCATCAGGGTGTTGAGAACGAGGAAGAACAGCGTTGGTCCACACACGCGGAACTGTGGCTGCAAGCAAAACTACAATGTCAGTCTCCATAGACTTGTTTGAGGCCTGAATGGCACCGGCTACACAAACAACCTTTAGCATCAGTATTGTGAAATGTCAACTAGACATTATCAACTAAGCTCCTTATAGCTGTAAAACGCCATGTTCTGGCTGCCTTGGCCTTCAATTCTGAGCCTACTGTTGCTGCTTACTGGTCGCATCCTCCATTGTCGAAATGGCGATGACTAGTGATGCAATCTGCAGCAACCCCACGATTTCTGTCTGGTGCTACATGCTTTGAGTGAAAACTGACACCCCCCATTCAAAGATATTAGTAGTAAAAAAGAGAGCATGAAAGCCCTTCAAGCTGGGTCATGTACCCTTCACCTGGTCTAACTTTTGAATGTCTTGTTGCAGTAAGATGATCCCTACTCAGTTATGGTTTCAGTTTCAGTTAGCCTCTCCTCTTTGCACTGAAGATTTGTGTGCACCATGCAGCACTGCATAATGTTGCAAGAGGATAATATGGTTGCATCTGCTACACATCAAACTACTAATGTATAACCTAGAAAGCTCGACCCTTTTTAAGGATCAACAACATTTATTTTCATTACTGATATTGACAGCCATTACAAAACTGTAACAATCTTCAGAATGTAACACAACAACTCAGCTCCTCAACAATTATTGCTCAACAAAACATAGCCTAATGGTTCATATCACCACCAATACAAAAAAGAGAATGTTGTTGCTAAAAAATAAGGAATGGAATGTATAACATAATCTACAGGAGACATCTGAAGCTACTCCTACTTCTGCTGCAGATCATCTCCATGCCAGGCCCAGACAACGTCCTTCAGCCCTGGCCGGATGCCCTCTTCCAACAGTTTCTGGTACTCAATAAGATCGCCACTGGTTTGTTTCATCTGAACGAGATGGCAGGATGGTGTGATCTCAAAGATCTGCGTGTCAAACTGAAGGACACCATTGCCCCCATGCTTCCTCCCTTGAATGATGACAGTGTTGTTGTCCTTCTTCCTTATCCTGAGATTCAGTGCTTTCGCGACATCTTCAAGCTTTGAGATGATGGCCAATGCTGGCTTATCTGAAGTGAACCTTGTCTCCTTCCTACACTCCTTGATAAACAGACCAGAAAGGTCCAACCCTGCTGAGAACGCGATGATTTCAAAGGCATTGAGTTTTGTGGCAACCAGGGGCTTCATATCTTCATGAGCAATCTCCTTGCGCCTAGCAGCAAGCACTGGGGCAGCATTTGTGGCGGTGGCATTCTCGCTAAGAACTTTCTCCTTCACTGCACTGATCTCCCTTGGACCTTTTCGAAACCAGGTAGACTCTTTTATCTCCTGAATTGAAGGTCTCATGCTGGGGTTGGGGTTCAAAATCTTGTACAGCAGCCTCTTGAGTTTGTGTGAAAACCAACCAGGGCACCTGAAATCACTATCATTTATCTTTCGATAAATCTCCATCAAGTTTGGGCCCTGGAAAGGGAGGTAGCCAGCAGCGAGAACAAACAGGACGACACCACAAGACCAGATGTCTGATTTTGCACCATCGTAGCCCGTCTTCTTGATCACCTCCGGAGCTATATACACCGGTGTCCCACAGACAGTATGGAGCAGCCCATCTGTCCTCCTCGACTCTGAAAACGCGCTCAGTCCAAAGTCAGTCACCTTGAGGTCCCCATTCTCATTCAACAGCAGGTTCTCAGGCTTCAAGTCTCGGTGGTATACACCTCGGCTGTGGCAGTGATCCAGTGCGCCAATGAGCTGTTGGAAGTATCTGTGTGTGTCAGCCTCCGTCAGCCTGCCGCTCCTCTTAACCTTGTCCAAGAGCTCACCCCCTTTCGCATACTCCATGATGATGTAGATCTTGTTCCGCGTCGCCATGACCTCATGGAGACGAACGATGTTTTTGTGTTCCACCAGCCGCATCGTCGTGATCTCGCGCTTTACCTGCTCCGAGAGCCCGGCCTTGAGCACCCTTTCCTTGTCCATGATCTTGATAGCAACACCCTGGTTGGACTCGAGGTCCCTTGCATAGTGCACCTTCCCGAACGCGCCTTTCCCCAGCAGCTTCCCCATCTCGTATCGCTCCGTCAAAGTCTTCCCTCTGGTCTTCATATCTTTTATCTCTATGAAAATTGTGTGATGATGCACACAGGGCTAGCTTTCTGTTGTCAATCAGGTGGACTGCGCCTTATGGATCGGTGGCGTCGGAGTCTGAAGGGCGTGGAGTAGATGCAGGCAAGGTGATCGCCGCTGAAGTCAAGAGACGAGCAGGCCTGCAGACCTTTCGCAAGAACCACCAGGCCCTTGGTGGTGTTGCAGCAGAAGTCTCTTCTATGCAAGCACATCTTTCAGCATAGTTTTGTTGTCTTTCTTGTTATAGACTTATGATCTGCACTGCATAAAGGAAAAGAAGCAACATTAGACTCTGCAGCTGGAGGACCACATGAAAAAGGCTAACAATTTTTTTTCTGCTGGCTGCTGTAAGCTAGGACAGGACGCCAACAAAACCAGCCAGGTAAGGGCTTTGCCAAAGAAATCTTAAAATGCTGACTGTATAGTATGGTATGTATAACAACAACATCAACAGTGAATATGTACAGAAGGCAGAAAGAAGGTAAAAGGCAGGATGTAGCGGGCCGGGAAGAATTTGATGGATGCACTTTCTTTCTGTGCAAATTAAAGCCATCATCACGTGCTATTTGGAACCCCCAGAATTACTCGTCTGACATAATAAGGATCCAAGACGCAGCACGACAATGGCAGGATGTTAAGAAATTAGAAATCCAAGACAAAGACGAACGAGCCATAAGCCCATAACTGAAGCGAAGCTTCGCATTTCAGAAACCTGACTAACGCCGCCAGGAATCATACGCGAGGCTGCAGGTGTCTATCCCAGGCTCTCCCCTCCGACTGAAATTACTATCTGGCATCAAGAAGAAGCAATCGAAGGCACTGCGGTGGGTGCATTGCAGACCAAGGAAAAGCCGCCATCGCCGCCGCCGTCTCCTCTCTTTTTTTTTTCTTCTTCTAATCCTGACTGAACCTATGCACCACATCTAAGTATCTACAGCAGGAAGGCGCTAGTAGGTAGGTTGTTGGTACGATCGCCGCCTAGGTTGTTGGTACGATCGGCGACGTACGGCGTCCTTACACTACGTACAGCGTGGGATCCGTAAAGAGATATGTGGAACGCGTGGTGGCGGCCGGCGTACGTGCAAGCAGATTGATCAGGAAGAGAGAGAATAGATTGGCTGCTTGCTGTTACCTTGCGACGGCACGACGAGAACGCCGAAGCTTCGTTCCGGGGGGGAGGGCCGCCGGGCGCTGCACTTGTTCGGTGGGGCGTCGTCCGATCGCCTGAGTTTCGCTGATCGAGCTTGGCTTGGCGGAGTTGAGAGGTGGGTGTGGGTGGCCGTCTGGCCGTGGGAATTGGGATACTGGGATGCGCGCGGCGACAACGAGAGATTGGTTCACCTCAGGGTCAGGGCTGGGGCCTTTTATAAGCCTTAGCTGCAGGTGTGCCGCAGGATGCTGTGCGTAGGAGCAGGATTAGATTAACAGCTAGGCGTAGGAGCAGGTGTGTCGCTCGTCTAAGTCCGCATGGAATATGTGCCCGACCCGACGGTCTCTCTTGCCATGGCCGTTGGGTGATCTTATCTCTTGCCATGGGCGTTGGCCGTTAGATGTCTTTGCCGCGGTCGAAAATGAAAACTTCAAAAACAGAAATGATATTGGTAGTTTAGAAAGTTTAATAAAAAAAATACACCGACCATTGTCGAAATCTAAAATACCGTCCATAAATATCAGTAGCAATAAATATACGTTGGTAAATTCACAAAGGATTAAAGTGTATAAGAAATGTTGATCCATTACAATATAAATGTTGATGTATAAGAAATTTTCGAACAAGGTAGGATGTCGCACTCAATATTAAGACAAGCTAATACAATACTAAAATCATCATTATAGACTTAAATAAAGCACTAAATATTAAGGCTCCGTTTGGTTTGAGGGACTATTTTAGTTTCATATAGTCCCTTAACTAACAAACGCTGGGATTAAAACAGGGACTAAACCGTTTTAGTCTCTAGTCCCTCAAGTGGTGACGAAAATGGACTAACACATATTAATTCCACTTTTTGCTCCTCCTTTATTTCAGTTACAATAATCACGGGAGAATGCTAAGAGGTATTCTAGTCTTCTTATGATTCATTTAATGTGTTCTAAATACTTTTAGTCCCTAAAACCAAACAGGGCAGGTACTAAACTTAATCCCCTAACTAAGGCACTGTTTGGTTAGAGAGACTAATCTTTTGTCCCTGGTTTTTAGTCCCGTTTGGTCTCTATTTTGCCAAATAGAATGACTAAAGTAGGTAATAATTGCCCTATGAGTAAACAGTGTCGGTCCTGACATTTTAGAGACCCAGGACTAGACTTATAATAGAGGCCCTTTCCAACAATAACTATTATACATAAATATAGTATATATAGGTTATCAATAAACACTCCATATATATCTAAAAATTGTTTATATCAAATAAGAATAAGAAGTACATAATATGATTTTATCTTAAAAATTTCTTCGAACATGTCTAGCCGCAAAGTCGTTGATGATGATGTCAATATCAATCTTATCCAATAATATCTTCTCGAAGCTTAGTATGGCCAACCCATTTAATCTTTCTTGAGACATATGAGACCTCAAATAATTCTTTACTAACTTGAACTTTGAAAAGCTTCTTTTAGCAGATGCCATAGTGACAGGCACGGTAAATAATAACTGATAAGCAATTAAAATATTAGGATAACAATCCACTTCTCTGACATACTCAAAAATCTTCATGGCAGACATAGGTTTATCTGATATACTAAACCTCATAACACTGAGTTCTGAAATTAGATCATTTAAATCAACATCAGAGGAGCCACCCAAAGAGAAAGTGTTTGCAAATTTGATGCAAGAATCTCTTAGTTCAGTAGCATCCGGTGCCTTCAGGGTTGTTGAGCTCATCAAAAACCCAAATATACTTTTGAATGATTGGAGTTCTTCAAATCTACTTTTTAATGAACTAATTGCAACATCAACCATAACCAAAAAGTAATTAACTTCAAAAGCCTTCTCAGCTTCGAGTTTTGCTTCTTCGAATTCAGTTTCATCATATTGTTTCTTCCTCTTAGCATGGTGCTTTACTGGAAATGATGGCTCCACACCTAGTTCTGATGCAATCTCTCTTGCAATGATCAAGCTAGAAGCAAACCCTTCATTTCTATAATATTAAAAAACTTCATTGCACCTTCTATGTTCTTTAATGTAGCATCAAGGCACATGGATGGCGACTGCAGCTGCTTGCTCACTTTGTTTACAGTAAATAAAATTCCATACCAAATAACCATACCAAGTATGAACTCAAATGTACCAAGAACATCTAATAAATTTTCTGTGTTGCTTCTATCCTTTGATTCGACATCATTATCTGTACTTAACTGAAGCAAAGCTGACCTTATGTTTGGAGCTTCAAATCTAATTGCTTTGACACTTTTAATCCTACTCTCCCAACGAGTATTGCACCATGACTTCACAGTTAAACTTTCAACATGGCCCTTCAAAACATCCCATCTTTTGGTAGAACTAGAAAATAATACATATATCTGTTATACAATCTCAAAAAATGAAATAGCTTTGGCACAAGACTTAGCCATGTCACAAAGAGTAAGATTAAGACTATGACAAGCACATGGCATAAATAAAGGGGACATTTACATTTCACCCACTAGTCTGGACGCTCTGCTCAAATCTACCCTCGCCCAAATTCTCTACTCAGTTTTCCCCTCCCACCTCCACACTATGCTCAGAAATCACCTCACGGCGGCATTTTCTCCTGTCAAACGCTCTTCCATGTGGACCTAAGTCCTTACAAGTGGGACCGGTCCTCTCACTTCAGCTTCTCCCCCAAATTGATTTGAGCAGAGATCGCACGCTCCACCGCGCGGCTCCCCTCCACCGCGCCTCCTTCGAGCGGCAAGCCTTCCCCTCCGGCGAGCCTTCCCCTCGGCCACACAGGCAGGCTCCCCTCCACCGCGCGGCTCCCCTGCGCCGAGGCGAGCAGCAGCAGCAGCCTGTGCACTCGTCGTCGTCGCTGTCCTCCAAGCGCTCGCTCTCCATCGACAGCGGGGGCTCCTCCACCTTCATCCCGTCGTTCGACGGCGCCCCCGCAGCCGCAGGACCCATTCGCCCAGGCCGCACGGCAGGCGGATCTTGGCCTCCGCGGGCGCTCCGGCGGGCGGATCTCGGCCTCCGCGGTGTGCTCCGGCGGGAGGCTTCTACGCGGGCGCTCCGGCGGGCGGCTTCTACTCGGGCGAGCTCGACGCGGGGGTGGGCGCGGCCGGGAACGGCCAGCCGCAAGCGAGCTCGACGCGGAGTGGGTGCGGCCGGTAGCTCGACACCAACATCGACACCAAAACTCCATCCCAAATCGACACCAAATCAACACTCCCACTGCCAGGGACAACGCCCGGCCGTGAGAAGACGACGCTCGGTCGTGGCCATCCTCGGCGGCGCCCTGCTCGCTGCATCTCCCTTGGCGCGCGCAGCAAGCTGTATCTGCGATGGCGCACGCGGCTGCTGCATCTTCCCTGGGCGCACACGACTAGATCTCCTTCCACTAGTAGCAATTTTCACTCGACCACCATCCCAATCTAGAGGTATGTAGCAATTTCAGACCCCCTGTTACTTGATGTTGGTGCTAGTTTAACGACTAGAATAATTTTGTTGTCAACTAGGATGGATTTAAATACATCTTTTGTGTTGAATGTGAGAAGAAAAACAAGCAGAAGGTTGAATGACAGTGGTAAAAAAGCATATGTTGGTTGTTATGAATTTCACGTGGGTGCGGATGTTACATGGACTTTGGAACAGTTTAGCAAGGCTATATGTGATCGGCATGCTTGGAATGTTGATGATGAGGTACAATTCAGTTACTTTGACAAGTTTGAGAATAAATCTATGAAAATTAAGAGTGATTTGGATTTATCTCTGATGTTTGCTATGCATCTTGGAGAAAGGTCTGTTGTTGTCCAAAATGATGTGGTTATTGGAGGAAGGGCTAATCAGTCAATACGCTCTCAACCATCTTGTAGCCAAAGCCATCCAGTGTTGACACTGGACTATGATGTACCTGATGAGGTTGTTTATGATAATGAGGATGAGAGGTTGTATCCAGATTTGGTTAAAAGCCATCCAACATTATTACTAGATAACAGACCTGCACAATTTGTGGACACTGACCAAGAAGAGGAAGAGGAGAACATTGACATGGGGATGTCTGGGCATGAAGATGATGAGGACAGACCAGTGATCGATTATGACAAGGACAATCCTTCCCTAGCAGAAGGCATCATATTTCCATCGATGGTTGATTGTCGAAATGCACTCGCTACTTATTGCATTAAGGGTGAATATGACTTTGAAATTGATAAAAGTAACCCAAGTAGGTTGAGAGTGCACTGCACATATGAGAGGTGTAGATGGAGGATGCATGCCTCTAAGATGCGAGATAGCACACTCATTCAGGTCAAAGTGAACCCTTTTCCTCACACATGTCCAAGTGTTGAAAGAAAAGAGACTTTGAAGATAGCTAAGAGCAAGTGGTGCGCTGATGTAATGTTGGATTGGGTGAGAGACAACCCATGTATTGGTCCAACTACATTGATAAAGAAGATACATGAGAAGTATGGAATGAAGGTGCCTTACATGATAGTGTTTTATGGTAAGGAAATGGCTCTAGACAAGATTTATGGTCCATGGAAGGATAGTTTTAAGTTGATGTACACTTTCAAAGCCGAAGTGGAGAAAGCATGTCTAGGAAGTGTTGTAGAGATTGACAAGCACACTGTGCAGTACAAAGTGAGGAAGATGATTATGGAGAAGGAATGCTTTCGAAGGGTTTTTGTTTCATTTAAGGCTTGTTGGAAGGGCTTTTTAGATGGTTGTAGACCATATTTAGCAGTGGATGCAACTGCTTTGAATGGAAGATTTAGAGGACAATTAGTAGCTGCTTGTGCCATTGATGCACACAATTGGCTCTTTCCAGTTGCATATGGGGTGTTAGAGGCTGAATCAGAAGAGAGCTGGAAATGGTTTCTACAGAATTTGTGAGTGGTTATAGGTATTCCACATGGATTGGTGATACACACAGATGCATGTAAGGGTCTAGAAACTGCAGTTGAGGAGGTGTTCCCTGGAGTGGAGCATAGGGAATGCATGCGTCACCTTGCAGCTAATTTTGGCAAGATCTTTAAAGGAAAGATGTACGATGACAACCTGTGGCATGCACCACTAACCTACAGCCTCAAGAAGCATAATTATCACTTGAGCCAATTGCACGCAGCGAACCCAAAGGTGAAGGATTGGTTCAAAAAGAGTCATTCGAAGTTATGGATGCGAAACAAATTCAATGAAGTATGTAAGGTAGAATATGTGAATAACAACCTTGCAGAGTCTTTCAATGCAAAAGTTAGAAAAATCAAAGGGCTTCATTTGGTGGAAATGTTGGACAAGATTAGGCAGATGCTTATGGAAAAGTTTGAGTTACGTCAGAGAATTTTAGCTGCAAAGTTTGTTGGCCACAAAATAATCCCTTCTATGATGAAGAAATTGCTTACGAAAACAAGGGGTTTGAAGATGAAAATGATAAAGCGTACGCCATTTGAGGCAGAGGTGACAGCATACGACAGAGAAAAGAGGGAATGGAGGTACCCAGTGAACTTAGAGAAGAGGACATGTAGTTGTTGGCAATGGGAGATTACTGGCTTGCCATGTATCCATGCCCTCTTCTTCATTACCTCTCTTCGTGGTCCAGCTGCTGAAATCGACCAATATGTGGATGATTACTTCTCTGCCACCAAGTTTAATGCAACATACGCTGATAATGTGCCTTGTATTGAGTCACAACATCAGTGGGACATAGTCGATCCAGGATTTGTGCTCCACGCTCCAGTACAGAGTAGAGCACCAGGGAGGCCAAGGAAGACTAGAATAAGATCAAGTGCAGAGGGCACTGGACTTGGCCCTAGGAGGCGGAAATGTAAAAGATGTGGAGAGTTTGGTCATTTTGCTAGCAAATGCAAAAATGCCGTGGATGCGGCTTTCGGAGAAGATCAACATTGGGGTGCAGAAAATTCAGAAGTGCCGCCATCCAATGTCATTGTAACCAGGGAAAATAGTCCCCCTACCATGCAAATTGAAGAAGTGCCACAAGCGCCGCCATTCAATGTCATTGTAACTAGGTAATGGTGGTATAATGTCGCTTATGTACTAATCTTGAAATTGTTCTCATCGTTAACCTTTGGTTTGTTGAACAGGGAAAATAGTCCTCCTAGCATGCAAATTGAAGAAGTGCCACAAGCGCCACCATTCAATGTCATTGTAACTAGGTAATGGTGGTATAATGTCGCTTATGTACTAGTCGTGAAATTGTTCTCATCGTTAACCTTTGGTTTGTTGAACAGGGAAAATAGTCCTGCTAGCATGCAAATTGAAGAAGTGCCACAAGGAGAAGAGAAGGAAGAGGAGGAAATCAGTCCACCTAAGGAGAAGAGAAGGAAGAGGAGGAAAAAGAGTAAAATTGAAGATAGTCCAGCAAATAACACAAGGAGCAAGCGACTTAACATAGCAAGGAAGACTAAGAGCATGAAACAACTTCTTATGTAGCATGGGTTGTATCTTGTTGCTGTAATGGTGTTGTACAATATTCAGCTGTCACTTCTTCAATTTGCAATGTCGCACTGTTACCTAGTTATGAATAATGAATACTTGCTGCTGCTATAATGAATAATGAAATATGTTGCTGCTGCTGTAATCTCTACTACTATTAAGGCTGTAAGAGTAGTCTGCCATTCCCGTGTTCTGCCACCATTCCTGTTCTGCCATTCCCGTTCTGCCACCATTCCCATTCCCATGTCATTCACATTCTTTCCATTCCCATGTCATTCACATTCTTTGTTCTGTCTTTCTCATTCCCCCTCCCGTAAAGCTCATTCCCATTCTCATCCTGTAAAGCTCATTCCCATTCCCATCCCCTCGTACAGCCACGTCTAGCTAAAATTAAAAAAACACACATGTCCTTAAGGGGATTTGAACCCATGACCTCTCAAGCAAAAGCCAAGAGTAGCTACCGCTACACCACATGTGTGTTCATGTCTACATCTATGACAGGAAACATATCTACTACATCTCTCACCAAGCTCACTTGCTACCCTTGTATAATGCGTAGTAGTAGATAAGTATCACCAAGATTCTTGAATTATATTTTTGGATGGAGGTAATATTATTTAAAGAAGAGCTTTGCATGCAATTTCTTTTGTTTGAATAATGTATTATGCTTAAATTCCCTTTTTTGCATGCGTGACATTTTTCTTCGTAATATTTTTTCCAAAGATCAGACTTGTGAGTCATTTTCATAAACCAACGCCAAGCATGAATCCATGTTTTTTACTTGAAACCCCGAGCAAACACCATAAGCAGAAGGCACTCGCGTTGGCGTCGCTCATCGATGACGAGAAGAAGCTTGACGACTGTCAGTTCGACCTCTAGAAGCAGTCCTACGTGGTCGTATACGCCGCTGTGTATGACAAGCTCCCGCGAAGCCACCACTTGGACGTGGTCCAGAGCAGCTGCACCGCGCTGTCCATCGTTAAGCAGGGGGGCCTCATGATTGTCGCCAACGTCGATGACTCTCGGGTTGTTCTGGACACCGCATCCGACGACGACGTCATCACGCCGTCCAGCTCATCGTCCACCTGAAGCCCAACCTACCATGTAAGTCGCTACTGACCGGACATGAATTCTTGTGTGCTGGGATGATAGACGTTGCTGACGTTGTATGAGTGTCCTCGAACATGATGTATGTAGTGAAGTAGCGCATCTGGTGGTGCAACGGCCAGGGGTACTACCTCGCTGATGAACCCGGGGTGCACTTCATTTGGCAGCCCAACCAAGAGTCATCGGTACTCGTTATGTCGCGCGCGTTCGATGACTACTATATCGAGGATTGTGGCGTCATCTTGGCGTCGGAGGTGACGCAGAGGAGGATCAACAACAGTGACCAGTTTGTCATCCTTGCCACCGTCAGGGTAGCTTTTGCGTCGGCCTGTCTTTAATTCTCTTCGCAAACACACACACTTACCTTTTTGTTTAAGTAAGAGCGTATGGTGGTGCGTGTCTGATGACTAACGATGTACGAGAAAATTTCTTCCAGCATATGTGGAACGTGCTCTCCAATGATGAGACCATACAAATCGTGGCGTGGCATATATCGAAGTCTGCATGATACTGATGGTTGCAATGTAGTGGTGAAACAACTAGATTAAAATAACAAAATTTTTGTATGGCTAGAATCACAAATTGATTATGAAACATTTTCTCATAACAATATAACACACATTTTGTATATAAGTTATCGTAGTATACTGGTATTATATATTACCGTTGCAACGCACGGGCACTCAGCTATCTTTACTACTTATTAAGACTGCAATAGTAGTCTGCCTCTGACATGTTCTGCCTTCGATGTGTTCTGCCAACGGCTGTTCTGCCTCCACCCCGCCGCTCCTTTGCCGCGCAAAAAGCTATCTCAGTGTCGCACCAAAGCAGGAGAAGTCGGACTAAGCAACAGGATATCCACAAAAACGCTTATAAGACATGTTCCAACTCTTTCAATAGCCGGTATGGTACTAATCAAAAAACCCCATAACAGTGCTAGCGATTTGTGAGGCCCAGCGGTTCGTGTGGCCCAGCGATGAGTGCGGCCCAACGTCCCTCGCACAACGATTTTTTTACCTCATGCAGCCCAGCTTCCCTATGAGAACGACGCACTACGCCTGTCATCCTCTTTGGCAACCTCCGCCTCCGCGACGGCGCCGCACGCACGAGCTCCACTCCCGTGACCTCCTCCCCACGACCTCAACCAGCTCTGCCACTTCCACACGCTCACTGTGTACGCCCTCACTAATCGCCCATGGCCGAAACCCCTCGCCCCACCCCGTGTCTCCTCTCGACGTGTCGGAGCTCACCCCTGCGCCCTCCAGTAAGCCACTGCGCGCCCTCTGCTCGGCTGCAGTGCCTGCTCCTCTTCAGGGCCCGCTCCCTCTGCGGCATACTCGAAGCATCGTGAGATCGGGGCCGAGGAAACGGGGCCCGCTCCTCCCGGCCGCGCCACCGTCGCCGTCCCCCTCCTCGCTCCCGCTCCACCTCACCGCGCCGGTCCCCGCGCTGCGGCGGTCGCACCCGCCGCCGCACTCCTTCTAGGCGCTGGTGCTCGCCATATCCTCGCACCCGTTCCCCACGCTCGCGGCCTTCCTGGCCTCCCGCCGCGACGAGCTTCTCCGCGCGGACATCACATCCCTGATCAAGGCGCTAGAGCTCTCGGGGCACTGGGAGTGGGCGCTCGCGCTCCTCCGGTGGGCCGCCAAGGAGGGTGCCGCCGACGCGTCTTCAGCTGGTCTGTGTTGAATGCTTGCAGACATGCATGTGATGCGATGCCCCTTGTGCAAACGGAACAGCTGCCGAGGTGAGCAGGTGGATGGTGCTGGAACGGGGAATGCGTCCTGCCCTGCCACTGCCGGTATATATGCCTGTTTGCTGACTTGTTGGTACTGATTTTTGGTGCGGGTGGAATTGGTGGTTCAGGGAACAAGTAGATCCTGGACGCACGCCACTCTGAGCTGTTCCTGGAGAAGGCGTACTGGGACGAGACCTTGGAGTACGAGAGCCTCGGCGAGCACTTTCAGGACGAGGAGGTGGTCGCCGCCTTATGTGTCGTTGTCAACACGAAGCAATTCGCTTCCCCATCCACTACATGTACGTCTGGGCGGCAACCATCATTCCAGTGCTGTCTCTTCCTCCCAGTTGCAGTTATCAGTCTGTACTATGTATTGTACGTTTTCGACAGTGGACAGGATGGTGGATTGGTGAGTCGTGATTCATGAATAACATGGTTGGCGTTGATGTTGCCTTGTTCTTCAGCTGTCCTCAACAGGGCCTGGACTAGAAAGCACGACGACTCGATGACCAGGCACTGTGCTTCCGCAACCGCCGCTGCCATCCACACCAACCTCCAGAGCAACGGAGGTACGTACAGCAAAATGTTGCAAATGATATGCCAATAAAAACAAGGATGATAAATTTTAGCCTCCATACACCACATATATGCTTCTTACCTTCTTACAAAAAACATAGTCAACACATAAATGTACTTTCTAGATTTTTTGAAGTCCTCAAAATAATTGACAAGCACAGCAAGACCATAAGCAAGAGGTAGCTGCCCACCATTTTCCAAGATCTCAACTCTCTTATTACCATACCCAATATTTCATTCTTCAGATTCTTCACCAAAACTTGATTGTTACTCCTCTCAAGGCCACCAAAACAGTAGAACCAAAGACAAGGAGACTAAGTGGAAATAAACCAAACTTACGTGGGTTCAAACTTGCAACTGTCCACTGTTACAAAAACTACAAATTTCATTGTAAAAAGAAGCTACTCGGGTATTGAGAGTCTAGCAGCAAAAAACAAAGAGACGATGTAAAAAAGATAAAAATGGATCATCACTAAGGAATAATTTATGTGTACTACTTTCTTGAAGATAAACGATAAATGAATTGTGTTGATGAAAGACTCAAACAGTAACCAAGCTACATGACTATTATTATGCTATATTCATATGAGAACATTCTTTATTTTATATGTTTAAGTTACTTGCATGCAGTGAGATAGCCTCAATAGGTTGTGCACAATTCAGTCCCAACAATAATTGTCTTGCTTCCTATCAACAGGAAAAAAAATGCCAATATCAACAAACTGAACCTAGATGCCATCTAGATATCCATATGATTATGACCCAATAGAGTAAACCGGGAGTTGAGTACAACAAGGTATAATATTTGATATATAGCTGTTAGAGCAACTCCAGTTGGATCATCTACAATATCTTCTATTTAATATTGATACCCAATTTCATAATTTTACACAGGGAACATCTCAACCTACTAATGAACAGAATCCAAATGTAAATGATTGGTGTGTTACACAAATGCAACAAAAGTAATGGAGTCATAAAATATGTAGGTTTAGAAAGAAAACACAGAGCAACGACAACATACTCAACAGAAGTGTGTGTGTGTTGAGGGGGGCTCAGTTTCGCCTTTGCTCAATCATTTAACTGGTAACCCCACCATCTCCTAGCACCAGATCAACTTGTCCTGTGTTCTGCCATTCCCTGTTGAATGTTAGCCTCTGCCTTTAACACGAGCGTCTTACGTCCCGATGAGTGACGACCATAAGTCCAAAAGACCATAAGTCCATCATATAAATACTTCTTGGTTAGCCTCTGCCTTTGCTCAATCATTTAACAGGATTATGGTCTAAACCTTATGTGCTTGTTTCTACAATCTGAACTCTGAAGTTTTGTTTGCTCATAGGGCTTAAATGATCCAAATCCTGCTGTATCAGCTATAGAGGAAAGCAATGCTCTTGCCTTGGCTATTGTTCCAACAGTTAGTCTGTTACCACTGTCTATTTCAACCCTTCTATATTTGTTTCCTGGCAGTGTTGTTGTCATAGTGATAGTGTAAATATCTCTTGCTTTGTGTATCAGTGTAAATATCTCCCGCTAACAAATCCTGACTGCAACACACATTTAGGCCAAAAATCTTAAACTGCTTCAGGCCAAAAATCAGCCCTGAGGAGAAATAATCGGAGGATTTGTGATGAGGTGCCTTACCGATCCGTTCCCGTAAAAAAATTAGCCGTGAGTGCAACCAAAGCTATATATATGTCTGGTCTGGTGTGATCTTTTGCTCACTATCCAAACAATCCTAATAAATTATTACATTCTTGAATTCATCACTCATATATAACACTAACTTGGCATCTGCCATTCCAGTATCATCATCATCATCTAATAACAATATGCTGAGTTATAGTCAAAACAGTTAGCTACAATTATTTATGGCGTTTTGTAGCCAGTGGTTGCCGGCTAATCCGGCCAGTCACAAACAACCAAGTAGAGCTGCCTCGTACTTCATCTCGCCTGGCTATTTTTAGTAGCATGGTACTGACCGCTGAAGCAGGCAGATCTAGATCTGTCCTGGCTGGTCGCTAAAGAAAGGTTGTTTACAAGGCAGCAGAGCGATGGCTCTTTGTCTTTGTGCAATGGTGACTGGTGCGAGGTGTCTGGTTTGGTTGTGCACAAGAACCACGCCAACAGAAGTTGCCTACACTGCATGCACACCATGACACCAATGGCCTCTCATGACTTTGTTGATGGACCCTCCATTGTCTCTGCAAGGAAGCTGGAGTGTGACCTGGGCCTTTTGTCTAGATGCAAGAAGGGCTCGTGACAGCTCATTTCGTTCTAGGCTTTGGCTCGTGGCGCCTGCTATTCCAAGGATGCCATACATGGACCGCTAGCTAGATTTGAGGTTAAAGAACTCTGGTGTTGTTCTAGCCTGTAGACATCATCGCTGATCAAAGATCTTACAGTTTGTTTCGGAGTGAAGTTGTGAGTAAAAAGTGGCGCAATATATAAAATGCCCTGTTGATTGGGGGTGACCAATTCATGTCAATGCTAATGGAGAGTTGGAGACTAATATCCAACATCTCCTCTTACATATAACTTTGAGACAAATGGAAGCTAACCGGCAAATCGACTAAGTAAAGTAATTATTATGCCCTTCTGATCCATAGTGGAACCTACTATCAGCTCAGCATCATGTACATCATTCTCTGTTTATTTGAATTCCATGTGATGATTTTACAATGTATATTTCTGATATTATCAGATTTGCGTAGTTGAATTCCATATCAGTTTTACAATGTATATTTTACAATGTATATTTCTGATATTATCAGATCTTTTCTCAACAGGATGGCCAGTTGAGCGATGCCTTATGCCTTCCTTGTGGTCAGTCCACCTGACATGAGTCAATGCTTTGAGGAGGTTTGTGGATGTTAGTTTGAAACTGATATGGTTTCAAATTGTCAACAGTGCTATAGTTAGAAGGAAATTCAGTATGAATTGAGCTTGTGTCACTTAGTAATAACATCTGCCAAATTATCCTTGCAGATGGCTGCTGCTGCATCTAATAAAACTTCATCCAAACCTGGATTGAATTATCCTGGCCTGGAAGAACAGGCCCTTCAGTTTATATTGGACTGCTGTGAATCTAATATAGAAAAATATACAAAGTACTTAGAGGTGATGTCCTTTCCATGTCATCTCTTGCACACTACAACCTCTCATAAGATCTTGACAATCTATTATCCTATCATCATCATTATTATTTGATCCTTGATTCTTTTCTTGTTGCGTGCTGGTAGATATAAAACCAGTTGCAGTCACACAGGTGGTTGTCCTCATAATATTATATGGTCAATCTGTTGGAAGTGGTCCAACCATTGATCTTGCTTCCCGGTTGCCAGACTTGCGAGCTGTGGTTTTGCATAGTCCTATTTTATCTGGACTAAGAGTAATATATCCTGTAAAGCGGATGTTTTGGTTTGACATTTACAAGGTATATTTGGTTCTTTTGTTTTCTGGAGTCATTGGTTGTTGCTAAATAACTGATATCTTTTCTCTCCTTGCTGTAGAACATCGATAAAATTGGCTTGGTAAATTGTCCGGTGCTTGTCATTCATGTGAGTTCTAATATCCTATCCCCCCTGGTCCTTGGAATTAACTTCTGATACAATACAAATAGATTGAGCATGAAAATGGGTGATTCCTTCTCCGTGATAAGTGCCATCTTAAGAAACCAATGTTTGTTATAATTCCGTATCATAGTTGCTTTAGTAGATTATTGCTGCTCTGACTAACATAACCTGATACTTTCTTACACCAGGGTACATCAGATGACGTGGTTGACTGCTCCCACGGAAAACAGCTATGGGAGCATTGCAAAGTAAAATATTCTCCACTGTGGTTAAGTAGTGGTGGCCACTGCAATCTCGAGGCAGCTATATCCAGATTACATTAAGCACTTGAAGAAGTTTGTGTCAAGCGTTAGCAAAAAAACATCATCAAAACCTGACCCAAAAGAAACAACGTCAAAGGATGACACTACCAGTAAAGAAACAGAGGAAGCGTACCCGGAGAAACCTCAAGAGGCCAAGAAGTGCCCGCAGATCTCGCGAAAGAGCCTGGACAGCCGATTCGGGAAATCCAAAACAGTGGATGTTCCTGATAAACCGCGGATGAGCTCGGACGACATCGACAAGTTCCGGAGGAGCAGATGCTTGGTGTGGTGATGCCTGTGTTCTGCACAAATTGTCGAACAGTACCTGAGCGAGGATACTATAGCATGGAAGTCAAGCAACTGTATTACATCGTGCTGCGAGGAACGGCATCAGCGGTTCCTGCAGCGGAGAGGAAGGGACTGTTAAAATATTGATATTTTGGAACATGCACTTGTATGGTGGAAGTTTGCTTCAAAAGTAAAGATATTGATATTTTGGATCTTAGACCCCTGAATACATGCACTTTTTACCTCAGTCCTATCGAAGAGCTGTGTAAGAAGTTGATTCAGCGAGTACGATGTGAATTTTTTTTGGAAGGGGTTATCTGTGGATGTATTATGTCATTGAGTGCGCTGCTGATCTACAAGTTTTTGTTTTAATTTTCCTTTCCTTTTTAAGGCAGGAAACTCGAATACAATAGTGGCTCTTGCTGGGAACAAGGCTGATTTGTTAGATAAAGGTGGGATTCTATTTCTAATGCCCCTGCAGCTTCTGTAAGCAGAGGATCCAATTATTGTACTACAACAGTGTAGCCTGTTCAGATTTGAGCTTGTTCGGCCATTAATAGTGTTTAGAAGCCTAACAGAGTGATTCTGTGTTGATGGCACACACTTGACACCTGGAGTGGTATCACCTGTAAGAAGAGGGTACCAGTTATTTTGTCATGATCCAGCAAGTCACAATATGTTCTGAAACAAAGTAGCTAGAGCAGTAGAGCACACATGTGAGTTCAAGCAAACAGAATTATCACGAGACATACCCTATGGTGGTGGGGTTGATTCAACAATAAGAATAGTATTAGATGCATGCACTAAAATGAAACTGTAATTTAAAGCTCCTTGCAAACTCTACAAATGTTCTGAAACGGTGGATAGCAAGTGCATATGCTAACTTACCAAAAGATGATAAGGAAATATTTTTTTCAAATATGCATGAGAGCAGCAAGTGCCCTCATATTGGATATGAGTGCTATTCATAACAATTATCACCAGAAACTTGACAGGTTTTCTCCTTTTAATTATTGGACCACAGTGGAAAGAAGAATACTCTAGAATTTTTTTCTCCTTTGGATGGAATTAGAATATTCACACAAAAAAACTTAGAAAAGGCCTCCAAACAAATATTGCAATTAAGACGAGCAAATAATGTTACCTTTTCAGCCACTTTGGTCTGCCAGGCTTCTTATTTGTTGTTGTTGGTACAGGAACAGATTGAGATGCATCAGATTGAAGAGAAGAAGAGTTCATTCTAGAATCATCAGGTTGACTAGCAGGTTTCAGCAGAAGTGACAATCCATCCAAACTTAGAATTTCAGTGCAGTTGATCGAAAACTTCGGTTCTCTCACAGCGTCATGTTCTGACAGGAAATCCTGGAAAGCTTCAGAGACCCAGAATTCTGGTATGTTGAGCAAGGTATCGCTGCACCAGACTGCGATGGCTCTGCCTCCTTCAGGGTGGCTTTCCACCGCCGTGATGAGAAGTGGTGGCTCCCGGTGCCTTCACAACAAAACAAGGAAGCAGCTCCAACACAAGCGTGATTGTGCAAACCAAATCCTGAAGGCTGCCATGGCCATCAACAGCAATACTTTAGCAGAGATGGAGGTCGCTGAACCTTATCTTGACTCCCTACCAAAGGTATACCATGCATTCTTCCGCAATCAGAACTCATGAATGTGCAGTGTCCACAGAATTTCTTAGTGTCAGTTCTCAACATGTTGCATTGAACTTGATTTCAGAATGGACGGTCAACCTTAGGTGATATCATATACCGCTACATAACCTCTGATCAGTTCTCCCCTGAGTGCCTTCTTGATTGCCTGGATCTGTCCACGGAGTACCAGGCCCTGGAAGTCGCAAACCGTGTTGAGGCGTCAGTGTATGTGTGGCGCCGGAGGGTTGCTGCCAAACCAGTAAATGGATTGGGCCGAAGCAGCAGTGCTAGATCATCATGGGGCATGGTAAAGGACATGATGGTAGACTCGGAGAAGAGAGAGCTGCTGCTAGCTGAACAAGCAGATCTATAAGGTTCTTTATTCATTCGAAGCAAATAGGAATAAATGGAGGAAAGCAGTGGCATACATGTACATGTACTTTGTTTGACTGAATAGAGCTCAGATCTATCGGCTAGGCCAAATCTCTATATGTTAATGCAGATGACAGCCACCATCTTCCTCACATGTTGCAACAGAGGCTAAAGGCTTTATCTGTTGCTATCAGCGCATTGTGTCCTTTTGATCCCTCATTTGCATGGCTCGACTCTATTTGTGAAGCCGACGATCAAATTTCTCCAAGTAAAAGACCTCGAAATCTTTTGATAGAGCACTACATGTTTTGTCAGACTTTTAATTGAATTTTGATTTATATGATTGCACAACAGCACACTTTAGTTTTTTGTTCTGTATTTCATCGAGGATGGCAGGTCCCTGTCGCTGTGCTTGGTGAAGCTCATGAGGCGCGACGACGTCAGCGCTGGTGCGGCTAACAGGAACAGGAATGGCAGCGTGATGAGGGTGAAGGAGAAATGCAGCGAGGAGGAGGGCGACTCAGTGTGCTCCGTCTGCATCGACGGCGGAGAGCTGCTGCTCTGCGACAAGTGCCCTTCGGCGTTCCACCACGCCTGCGTTGGGCTGCAGGCCACTCCGGAGGGCGACTGGTGCTGCCCGTTGTGCAGATGCGGCGTGTGCGGCGGCAGCGACTTGGATGATGATACCGCTGAGGGGTTCACGGACAAGACAATCATCTACTGCGAGTAATGCGAGCGAGAATGTAAGTCGTATTCTTCTCTTCCCTTTTTTCAGTGTACCTCCTAATTAACGTATATAAATAAATAAACAGATCATGTGGGATGCGTGAGACGAGGAGGTTCCGAGGAAGAAAGCGCAGCGGAGTGGTGCCGCCGACTATCAGAATCAGAGGGACCAGAAGAAGAATGGCGGCCGTGGCTTTGCAGTCCTGAATGTGGCGAGGTGTTTCAGCATCTGCAGGGCCTTGCTGCGTCGTCCAGGGCAAGATCCATCCCAACTACAGTAGAGGGCGTATCACTCAGCACCCTGCGGCGGCGGCGGTACATGTCCACGGTCACACGAATCACGAGATGGCAGCATGAGGAGGAGGACGCCGCAGATCACGGGCAGCTGTGCGCGGCTTTGGACGTGCTCCACGAGTGCTTCGACGACATGGTGGAGCCCCGCACGCAGACTGACCTCGCCGCCGACATCGTCTTCAACCAAGAGTCGGGTCTGTGCCGCCTCAACTTCCGCGGGTACTACGTGGTGGGCCTGGAGAAAGCCGGCGAGCTCATCACCGTGGGCACGCTGCGGGTGTTTGGGAACCAGGTGGCGGAGCTGCCTCTGGTGGGCACTCGCTTCGCGCACCGGCGGCAGGGGATGTGCCGCCTCCTCGTGACGGAGCTGGAGAAGATGCTCCGTCAGGTGGGCGTCCGCAGGCTGGTGCTGCCCGCCGTGCCGGAGCTGCTGCCCATGTGGACCGCCTCCCTGGGCTTCCACGCCATGACCCGCTCGGACGTGATGGAGATGGCCGTAGAGCACGCCATCCTGAGCTTCAAGGGAACCACCATGTGCCAAAAGACTTTGCTTGCTTAGCTTCATTTTTCGATTGGGATCAGCTGGTCCTGTAGGATGGAGTCACCCCTAACAACTCCCAGGCTTAGGCTTACCGTTGTTGTGTTGTTTCTTATATGTCATGTACTCGCTATTTTTGTAAATGGTGATGATAACCGTTGGCAGTATTGACATCAACACTACGCCCATGTCTTGTGTCCTGTGCAGATACACTTTGTCCTTTAAATCTAACTATGTGTATAGGTACGTTTTCTATATATCAAATAGGCAGATATTACTTAAATGAGATATTTATTTAAGCACGATCTAAACTCATAAATTAGTTGAGTGTGAATGACGAGATATATGATGTGGGGTCAGACAAGATGGAGTTTCTTCTCTTGCTTTTTTTCACGCTCACGAGATCAAGGATGGTGAGAAAAGAGGTATTAAACTATAAATGATCAAATGGGTTGTGTCTAGCGGGCTAACCTAAGGCACGACTCATTTAAAGGCTTGTTCGTTTATTCCTATATCATATGAATTAGATGGAATTGAAAAAAAATGAAAGATTTTGATTTACTTGGAATTTAAAACCACCCAGTCCATATGGTTGAGCAAAATGAACAAGCCTTAATTTCATTGTTACCAAACCGGCCCTTATTGTCTAGACTGGGAAATTTTTATTATATCATATCTATAATTACCAAAGCTAAATATACACGACATGGATTTATAATCGGCATGTATAACGATGATAATACAGAATCCAGTTTCAAAATGTATCAGTTTTTGGTGCAAAACACTAGCATATTTTCTCTTCTATGTCTACAATTCGATCTGCATCTGCTTGCGCCTACTGTTTCAAGCGAGATTTTAGGTGAGGATTTTGTTCTCATGCTCTTTTATTTGTGTTGTAGAAGAAGTTGATGAGGAATATGCTAAGAGGATGCCTGAGACAAGCCAAGTTCAAAACGAGTGTCCATATATATAGAGAGTACAAAGGAAAAATCCCTATATATTAAATGATTGGAACTAGCTAGGCATCTATTTATACACTATTGATTAGTTTATTTGAAATAATATCCAACACATTTGCACCCGTTTTTTGTGTGAATTTGCGTAACACTATTTTGCTGCCAATATAAGCTTCAGTGGAATTTTATTGTGCAAGAATTTATATCATCAATATAATATTAATGTTACGGTGATATTTTTCTACACAGATTCTATATATCATAGTGATGTTTATCGTTCTGTATCTATATTTTATACTAACTTTTAACTTCCGTGGCAACGTACGGGTTATGTTTTCAAGCAAAGTTGGAGCCTGGGACTCAAATTTCATTGGCTTCAAGAGAAAATTACTGATCTCACTGGGGAAACCCCTGTTGCTGTAAACCCTGCACTTGTGGGTCATCATCTGTTTTTGTTTTGGTCTTTCCGTCATTCAGGCAGCACCGATAATCAGCTTGGTCGTGGCTGATCACTCGTGTTGTGCATGTAGGAAGTAGTGAGCATGTTTAGTTTCAGTAGTGGGCCGGCCGCACAACCCAGACGTGGGGATGGACGCGTTAGTAGGCGGGTTATGTGGCTGGCATCTTGCATTCAGGTGTTGTTTGGTTCCTTGTGAGGAGCGGTAATGTTAATGTAAATGCAAAACCCCGCTAGCTGTTCTGGTTCAACGGGTACCAGGTTTTGTTTGGTAATTGCGCGTGGTTGCTTCTGGTAGAGATGGGACAGTAAGCGGGTGCATATGCGATGGGAAGACGCCAGGATGAGAGCGGTATCATCATTCTGAAGGTCTGTATCTGATAGCGCGTGAATTGATGCCGTTCGAACCGAACCAAACGAGAAGCAAGGTGATTGGGTCCCGCTGTGAACCGTTGACGGATGAAAATACGCGAACCAAACAGCACCTCAGTTGTAACTAGGTAGGTGCTCGTGCGATGTCACGGAACATAAATTGCGAACCTCCAATGGACTTCATTTGAGACAAGTGATGCCCAAGAAAATGGGGGTAAACTGACACAGCTATCACTTGCATTACTTGCCCTATGCGTGGAAGAATCTGACACAGCTATCACCCATGAAGATTTTCGGTTAACTTGTGGAACCGGACTTCATTTGAGACAAGACAACAATACCAGTGTTGAGCTTGCCACTCGGCCATGGCACACGCGAGAACACGGGATGATCAAGTAAGAACTGAACAGAATGCACTAATACAAAAGGCTGGCTTGCGTTCGCTTCCTTGCTCCACAGGAAGCATAGCTGATATACAAATCGAGAACACTGGTATATGTAAAACTTCTCGATTTGCCACATAGTTTATCGTGCTTTTATACGTTCCCGTTGCAACGCACGGGCACTCTCCTAGTGAATACTGAAATATATTGCTGCTGCTGGTGTCTGTTTATGAATTTCTGAACTGGTATCTGTTTCTGAACTGCTGTTTCTGAACTGAAACAGGCTGCTTTCTGGCGTAGTGGTCTGGCGTGTGTTTCTGAACTGAATCGCACTGCTTTCTGGTCACATAGCATTTTTCTGTCTCTTCAACACAAACAGGCGTGTGTCGTAGTGGTCTGTCCAGACGTGTAGTCTACATGAGGTGCTGGGTTCTCGATTCCCTTCTCTTTTTTTGCATTTTGTTGCATATATGAGACATGGCCATTTTGTTGCACACTTTTGTCTATGTGTCTCATTTTTTATCTCAAGCAACTAGGTCCAAATTATAACTCCCCGCCAAGTTTCACTATTTTTTGACAATATTTGGTATTTATTTATTTATTTTCGGCCCTAAAAGGCATTTAAACCATATAAACCAATAAATAATAAAAAAAGTGGATTCTTTACATGAAGTAAGTCATCAATGATTAGATGAACTAATGGTTCACTTTTGAAGCAAAAACAAAGAAAAAAGTAAGGAATATAGCTCAAAGAGTGACCTTGTAGTTGAATGTCATGAAACTTAGGGAGAGACGTGTCCATTTGTGAAGCACCTATTATTACACTTTTGCAAAACCTCATGGTCTTTTTATCTCAAGCAACTAGGTCCAAATTATGACTCCCCGCCAAGTTTCACTATTTTTTGACAATATTTGGTATTTATTTATTTATTTTCGGCCCTAAAAGGCATTTAAACCATATAAACCAATAAATAATAAAAAAGTGGATTCTTTACATGAAGTAAGTCATCAATGATTATATGAACTAATGGTTCACTTTTGAAGCAAAAACAAAGAAAAAAGTAAGGAATATAGCTCAAAGAGTGACGTTGTAGTTGAATGTCATGAAACTTAGGGAGAGACGTGTCCATTTGTGAAGCACCTATTATTACACTTTTGCAAAACCTCATGGTCTTTTTATCTCAAGCAACTAGGTCCAAATTATGACTCCCCGCCAAGTTTCACTATTTTTTGACAATATTTGGTATTTATTTATTTATTTTCGGCCCTAAAAGGCATTTAAACCATATAAACCAATAAATAATAAAAAAAGTGGATTCTTTACATGAAGTAAGTCATCAATGATTAGATGAACTAATGGTTCACTTTTGAAGCAAAAACAAAGAAAAAAGTAAGGAATATAGCTCAAAGAGTGACGTTGTAGTTGAATGTCATGAAACTTTGGGAGAGACGTGTTCATTTGTGAAGCACCTATTATTACACTTTTGCAAAACCTCATGGTCTTTTTATCTCAAGCAACTAGGTCCAAATTATGACTCCCCGCCAAGTTTCACTATTTTTTGACAATATTTGGTATTTATTTATTTATTTTCGGCCCTAAAAGGCATTTAAACCATATAAACCAATAAATAATAAAAAAGTGGATTCTTTACATGAAGTAAGTCATCAATGATTAGATGAACTAATGGTTCACTTTTGAAGCAAAAACAAAGAAAAAAGTAAGGAATATAGCTCAAAGAGTGACGTTGTAGTTGAATGTCATGAAACTTAGGGAGAGACGTGTCCATTTGTGAAGCACCTATTATTACACTTTTGCAAAACCTCATGGTCTTTTTATCTCAAGCAACTAGGTCCAAATTATGACTCCCCGCCAAGTTTCACTATTTTTTGACAATATTTGGTATTTATTTATTTATTTTCGGCCCTAAAAGGCATTTAAACCATATAAACCAATAAATAATAAAAAAGTGGATTCTTTACATGAAGTAAGTCATCAATGATTAGATGAACTAATGGTTAGCTCAAAGAGTGACGTTGTAGTTGAATGTCATGAAACTTAGGGAGAGACGTGTCCATTTGTGAAGCACCTATTATTACACTTTTGCAAAACCTCATGGTCTTTTTATCTCAAGCAATTAGGTCCAAATTATGACTCCCCGCCAAGTTTCAATATTTTTTGACAATATTTGGTATTTATTTATTTATTTTCGGTCCTAAAAGGCATTTAAACCATATAAACCAATAAATAATAAAAAAAGTGGATTCTTTACATGAAGTAAGTCATCAATGATTAGATGAACTAATGGTTCACTTTTGAAGCAAAAACAAAAAAAAAGTAAGGAATATAGCTCAAAGAGTGACGTTGTAGTTGAATGTCATGAAACTTAGGGAGAGACGTGTCCATTTGTGAAGCACCTATTATTACACTTTTGCAAAACCTCATGGTCTTTTTATCTCAAGCAACTAGGTCCAAATTATGACTCCCCGCCAAGTTTCACTATTTTTTGACAATATTTGGTATTTATTTATTTATTTTCGGCCCTAAAAGGCATTTAAACCATATAAACCAATAAATAATAAAAAAAGTGGATTCTTTACATGAATTTATTTTCGGCCCTAATGGTTCATTTTTTGACAATATTTGGTATTTATTTATTTAATTTTGGGCCTAAAAGGAATTTAGATGTGTAAGGTTATGTAATTCTGTTTGCATATGATACTCGAACATCTAACTTGTCTACTTGGTCACTGTGATATGGCTTTGGTTTGCATTGCAGCGGTGCGGGTTCGAATCTTGCGCCTGCACATTTTTTTTGTTTCCCAACTTTTTGCCCAGCTCGTTCTGCCAGGACGCCGAGGAGCACCAGGGGAACGCGCAGTATCTATATATGTGTGCAGTGTGCTATTGCTGATACGGCGTTAGTGAAATACTCCCTCCGTTTCCAACTTCCAACATCATAAGTTTAACCAAATTTATATAGTAAAACAATAACATTTATGATACCTAAATAAATATTATTGGATTCTTCATTAGTTAGCTATTTGATGTCATAGTTCATCCATAGTGCTTACAACTTATTTCATCCATAGTTCATCCATAGTGCATATAGCTTACAAATTTCTAGTGCTTACCACCTTGGTTCATAATAAAAAGTAAACCAACAAATATCATAAAAGGACAAATGACTAAAATGTAAATAATTTTGTTGAGGTTGCCATTTATCTTCATCAATTCAATTGCTAGAATGTCCAACTTCACAGACACATCTCCTTTATCTGCACCACCTAACTCTGCTCCACAATTAGTCACCATCAATTGCGTAGCACCTTATTCTTGCTCAAAACTGGACCATGTCTGTTTAGTCATACCACTCAAGCGCAACCATTCGATGTACTCATCCATCCACATAAAAAAGTTGCACTTCTTAAGGATCTAATATAACAACACAAAAACCACATAATTAATCTAAAATCACATGACATAAAGGATGAATGATAAACTACGTAAACAAACAAGGGAAATGATCATGAACCTTGCCGGGTTGTGATTTGCTTTCGCGCTTTACGGATTCTCTGTCGTAGTTGCCGTTTTCTGATTTTTTCGTCCTGAGCCTAACCAATGGCTCTGACCGGGTGCAATCAGGACACTGGACGAGAGGGACATGGTCGAAGCTGGGAAAACCTTGCAATCTGTTTGATGAGCTCGCACGCGACATTCTCTATGGATGCGCACACTAGGAGCCGGCCGACGTTTGAGCTTACTGGAGGATGATGCCTGCCTGTGCGAGATTTTTTTCAATCAAAACACGATATATTTCAGATTAAAAGCTTCAATGGTAAAACTACTAGGCAGCGTGGATGTTGCCTGCCTGTCCGAGATTGGCTTCGTGGGTTGCTGCCGGAGTTCGACTTGCCGTTGGATTCTTCAGACGAGGAGCTGCGGGAGTACCTCATTGATGGCACGGGATTATGCTACATTGCAGAGAAACTCATGCCCGACATTCAGGAGGTGACCTCACCCAGCTCAGGGAGGCTGAACTAATGGTGCATGCTACTTTTGCTTCTGCTGATGCTAGCGAAGTAGCGAAGAATGCAACAGAAAGCTATGGTTAAGCTACCTCTCGAGGAGCTCGCCGGAGAAGCGCTCGCTCCGCGTCGAGCTCGCTTGCGGCTGGCTGCTCCCAGCCGTGCCCACCCCCGCGTCGAGCTCGCCCGCGTAGAAGCCGCCCGCCGGAGCACACCTCGGCGACCGAGATCCGCCCGCCGAAGCGCCCGCGTAGAAGCCGCCCGCCGGAGCACACCGCGGCGGCCGAGATCCGCCCGCCGAAGCGCCCGCGTAGAAGCCGCCCGCTGGAGCACACCGCGGAGGCTGAGATCCGCCCGCCGGAGCGCCCGCGGAGGCCGAGATCCTCCTGCCGTGCGGCCCGGGCGAACGGGTCCTGCGGCTGCGGGGGGCGCCGTCGACGAGCTCGCCGGGGACCTGCCCGCGCACGCCTAAGATCTGCCGCGCAACGCACACCGGAGACCCGCCCGCGCCGTCTGGGACCCGCGCTGTGCCATGCCGCCTGGACACCCTTGCCGTGCCGCGCGCCGGAGAAGGGCCCGTCCCCGCCGCACGCCGGTGAAGGCCGCTGGGGCTGCCGCACGCCGGAGAAGGGAGTGGTGGAGAGCGATGGACCAGCCGCTGCCAGCGAACCTGGGAGCGTGCTCGCGTGCGATTCAATTTGGGAAGAGAAGCAGGGGAAAGGGGAGCGGGTCCCACTTGTAAGGTGTCAGGTCCACCTCTAAGAGCCTTTGACGGGAGAATATACCGTCGTGAGGTGATTTCTGAGCAAAGTGTGGAGGTGGGAGGGGAAAACTGATTAGAGAATTTGGGCGGGGGTAGATTTGAGCAGCGCGTCCAGACTAGTGGGCGAAATGTAAATGTCCCTAAATAAAGCTCTTGGATTTATATCAAGTAATCGTCTTTGTACCCCCTTATGCTTTCCTTTGATGTTAGAGCCATTATCATAGCCTTGTTCTCTAACATCTTCAATATTTAAACCAAAAGACTTAATAGTATCAAACAATGAATTAAAAAGACCATTTGTGTTGATGTCAAATATGAGGTGAATCAAATATTGGATCATGGTCAGTCACATTATTACCATTTGTGTTAATGTTAACATTTTCTTCAAGTGTAGGGTCATGATCTTCTTCGTTGGTATTTGGTTGTTCTGCCACAACAACTATAGCCAAGTTTGGTTGATCTTCATTACTTGAAGTTCTTGTATTAGTGCGAATAAATTTATACATGGCACCTCTTTGTGATTCTATAAATTCCTCTACTTATTTCCTTCTCTTCCTTTTCTTACTACCAGATGGATGCTTTCTAGGCGCCATGGCTGTAATCTGAATATTAAAATATAATTATATAAATAGATGAGAACTAACAAATTTTACTTCCAAACTGTACCAAATAGGAGATAAATAAACTAACAAACCATACCTGAGAACAGCTGCAATGGATGCACACACGTTGGCTGATTGCTGATCCGCTGATGGTGTGATGGCCGATGGGATTAGTGTCTGCCACCGGCCTAAGGCTCCAAGCATATAGATAGGGGTACCGGGTAGAGGGAAATGGAAATTGGAAACCGCTCGGTGCTCACAAGAAAATGGGAATTGGGAACGTCCATCGCGGCAGGTTACGTACGTGAGAAAAGGAAGCAAACGTCAAATGTGCTTTGGTGGCCGACTGGCCGGCTGTTAATGGTACTCTTTGTTTGTTGAGCTTCACAATCTATTTATTGTGTACATACTAATATTGATTAAGGATATGAGATGAGGCCCCATTAATCTAGGGGCCTAGATCAAGGGAACTGTTGGACCCCCCATAGGGCCGCCGACACTGTGAGTAAACAATAACGTAGCCTTCTTCACGTTAATTTTCATCTCTCTTGGACTCTAAGTCATCTCAAGACATCTGGGATGGTCTGCTGATTACAAGACTGTAAGGAAAATGGACCCCGGGCTATTTGCCTTCTTCACGTTAATTGAGTTTTGGTGAGCTACACATGCCACGTCGCCGTCCATCGGGATATACAGTGCAGCAGCGAACACGCTATTGGACGTAGTCCAGGCAGCCACAGCCACAACCAGTGAGGTTGTCTGTTATGCTATTCATCAAACACGAAGCCTCCTCATCCCCTTTGCTGAGTCAGGCAGGATCTATTGATCGATGGAGCAGCACACCATTTGTGCCGCTGGATCTTAGTTAATTGTTGTTGTTATCGTTTAAAACTATGCATCGTCATGCCTTTTTTTTAAACTTAGTTAATTGTTGCTGGATTCTAGATGCGGGCATTCATGACGTGGAGTTGGACACTTGAATTCGACGAACGTACATGCCCAATTCTACACACACACAAAAAAGCTACCTAACTACATCATCTATGCTTGGTTCATTGATCTTAGTGGTTTTCTGGGTTTTTTTAGAAGAAAATCTCAATTAAGGCATGTCTCTGTTCCATAGTTCTCGTACACGCAAAACTACCATTATGTGTAACAAGCCCTTTCTAATACTACCTCCATTTTCGAATATTTGTCGAAAGCTGGTTTTATTTTGCACTAAATCACGATAAATAAAAAAGAAAGGGGGAATTAACATAGTAATACGGGTAGTTTAGAGAAAAAGAGAAGAAAGGGAATTAATTATCATGTTGTTCCAAACTCAATAATAGAGACGTACGTACATGCATGCATGGAGATGCTAGCGGCATCGTGTCGCCACATGCAGTTGCAGCAGCTATCATCGTCACTGCTTAACTCACTGAGAACCACCAACCACCCTATAAAATTAGATTTACATGAACAAATCGAATAGAAAAAAAAGAGAATGGTGTCACCATCGAGTGCATATGACGACACAGAGTGACAAAAATGATGTCTCTCGATTACAACAGATCTTTGATGACATCCATTCATTTAAAAACATATACTATCTCTGTTTTTGAATATTTATCGTTCACTAGTTTATTTTTCAACTAAAACGTGATAAATAAAAAGAACGGAGGGAGTACATATCTATCTTCTGAAAATAAAATGAAATCTACCTTCAGTTTGGTTAAATTTACAGAAAATAAAGACGTGCGTACAGGACTACAAGGAGATGTTTTCTTCCATCCGCTTCACGTTTCCTTCACACGAATACAGAAAATAAGAAGAGCGGCTCGGCTCGGCTCGTTGCATCAACGAGCTCGAAAACCTGGCTCGGCGAGCCTCAAGCGAACCGAGCCGAGCCGCTCCCTCGTTGCATCAACGAGCTCGAAAACCTGGCTCGGCGAGCCTCAAGCGAACCGAGCTGAGCCGCTCCGAGCTCGAGCTGGCTCGCGAGCTTCGAGCTCTTTTTCTAGCCTTATGCGTGACTACAGGGAGATGTTTTCTTCCATCTGCTTATGATCCAATCATGCATGTTTCTTTCACACGAATACAGTAGCACAATGAATCTTGTCCGAAAAGGCGGCACGATTCATCCCATGATGCATGTGGTACATGTACATCTACTTTGCACGACGTCCACTCCTCATCTATCCAAGGCTGTGGCTTCATTCATCTGTGATGCATGTCTTGCATACAGACACATAATGCAAAGATGAATCATGCAACAACTTGTGGTCCTGCGCTTGTGAGTTACCTAGCTAGTGTCGTCACCGTGTGGCTATCTGAAGCAATGCCAACTTGTAATGTGCAGCTCGTTCTGGTAAGCAATTCGACTGTTTGAGTAATGTGTTCTAGCTAGGTTTTGAATGGGGATCTAAGCTTTAAGAGATTCATATCTGCAGTGGTGGGTCTAGATTCAAAGTTTTCACTTGGACCCGAATCTCATGGCCAAAGTATACCCACGTCCAGTTTTACACAACGCATGAATAATGTTGCAAATTTACTTCAATATAGTGATCCCCCGTGTAACATCTACCGCCATATTACCCACCAACACCATTAAATTCTACCCAGCTGGTTTTGTAAATAAATTCAGACGCTAGATCCAAAAGCTCTATGCACGTGATATAGAATGGTGGTCAGCTGAATTTAGGAGGATGGAGAGTGTGCTGCGTTGGCTGACGAGCAGCAGATTAGTCATTGCTCAAATCAGTTGTTACATCGAGCAATTTTAATCGTGCTAATTAGGAAATACCGTACAAAAAAAAACTGACTGAACGTCCGTCAGGTTGTGCTGCAAAAACTGGGCACCATTCTCAGACTCTGTATTGCTGAAGAAAACCAAAACGAATACGTAGCAGCAGTTTCGATCGCCCGTCTAAATCGTTCGCCACCCAACACGTCGAGGTATCCGAACCTTCCTACCGGTTACCAACTTGCTCAGGATGCGAACGTGCACATATCAGAGCTTACAACGCCGCGCATGACCAAAACTGACTGAAGGGTCGTAGCCATGCTCTGACTGCCGAACTGAAAAAACTGAACTGGAAACTTAACTAACATAAAGCTCATCCGATGACATAAAGCTGTCTGTTCTAAATAGTTTACTCGATATTGATGACATAAAGTTCATCTGTATGGGTTGGAACTGCGAGGATACGCTAAGGGTGCAAGGTCATCGACAGACAGCTGGTAAAACATGTACTCATGCAGATGATCAGCAGCAAAAAGAGCTTTAGATCTATCACTGTAGTATGTCTTTTCGTTTGTCGCTGTTAGTGAGTAATGGTTCTTAGTCCTGTAAATAGTTTAAGTAAAAATATAATTGTATATGGTAGTGGATTGTGCTAATGAATGTTAACGTGAATATCTTACCACTTAGCGCGATAGAATGGCGACGGAGATTAAAAATATAAAATATATACTTATGGATCGTCTTGCTTTTTTGCCATTTATTCCTTGTTTTTTTGTCCTTGTTTAGTTTTTGCTTCTCTCTGTTTTTATTTTTAATCTTTTTCAAAAAATATTCATACTTATATCTATGAGATTTAAATTTCCTTTTGACTGCGGGTTCGGTGTCGTGACTCATAGCGTCAAAGTTACATGTCTTGCCGCCATGACCATGAGTCTTCGCGTCGAGATTCCAAGCCCGAGTGCCGACATAGTGGGTGACTTGGCGCGTTAGATCTTGGCGTCGAGGCTGTTGACGAAGGCACCCAAGTGGTAGATCTTGGTGTCAACGTCACCTCCCTGTCATCCAGATCCTCGCCTTCTCCTTGGTCCTCCCCGATGTCAATGTCTTCCTAGCCCACTCCGACATTGTCTCCCTGCATGTTTTAGTTGTGAGCCATTGAAAGGAAACACACTTTTGATCTAAGAGCGGGTGTTGCTTGTGATAATGCTAGTAGAATGATGGTGGCTTCTAAGAGGCGATGGACCTACTGGGTGGGTCGATAAACCCACTTAGGGCTTGTTTGGGAGAAGGGGAATGGAGGGTATTGGAGGAGCTACAGTTACCTTGCTATTCAATTTTGAGACTATTTAGTTTTACCTACCTAAAGTTCCACACAAGCCATATATCGTCACATGTAATGTTTATGTAGCGCTTGAAATGATTTGTTTCTTCAAATGGTTGAAAAAAACAAATTAGGATGTGTGCAATAATTAGTTCTTATTTTTCTGTTAGTTTTCCATGATATCGACCTTAATTCAAGAGATCCAATGCTACAGTTCGTCCAAAGTAAAACCAACTTCTACATAGTAGTACATCCGAAATAAAAAGAGAAAGGAAGACAACAGATGACAAAATGGAGGACTTGTCTAGGGTTCATGCATGGCTCGGCGCCAAGGTCGACATTAGTGCCAAACTGGCGGAATACCACCGCCAAGTCACTTGCTACTAGGGATGGATTCGGATCGGATACGCATGGAAACGAATCTGAATGTCACTATTTACCATATTTTAATTCGATTACGAATACGGATACTATCGGATATGAATACAAAACGAAAAGTTCAAATTCGGATTCACATTTGGATACTTACTTGATTTGGAACATAGCATCATAACAAATATTAATTTGTTTTATCGATGGATTTATAGTTGATAAAAATCATATTACAAGCAAATTATAAACAATAGTACATATACATTATTTAATTGAAACTTAGTTGAATATCATATTTTTAAATAAATTATTTATACCTGGTATATTTATATTTTCGACTCTAAATATAATCTTTTCGTATATTAAGTATATTTGTATTTTGGACTCTAAAAACTCGAATAATCTAATGTATTCAAAATTAGACTTTTTAATATTAATTAAAATTTATCATTGTATATCACTAGTAATGTAAGATTAACACAATCATTTATTTATGATATGAATATTTTTAACATTTTAAATGGTGTATATCAGTTTTTAGTACATTATTTAAGGTTTAAAATCACTTGAAATTAGTAATTAGTAATAAAAGTAAGTTTAAATTGATTTTATCGAATACTTTTTCCTTTCAGATACGAATAGTATCGGATATTTCACATTTTTGTTGAATGTTGTCGAATATGAATCTTAAACCGGATAGAGAAAAAACGAATTCAGATATGTCTATTTAACATCCATATTAAAATCGAATACGAATACGGATATCCATATTAGCACTTTATCCGAATACGAATACGAATAATTCGGATATCTAGACATCTGAATCCATCCCTACTTGCTACGCTGACATTAGCCTCCAGCCTCGATGTCGCTGGTCACAACGCTGAAACTAGGATAAAAAACGTCCAAAAGTCTAAACACCAATATTTCTTTTGAAAAAGCTAAAAATAAAAATATATCTTATATATATGTGGCAAATGGCAACGCTCGCTTCTTGTCTAGAACCCATGCGCGTGCTCCATGGACAAGAGCACACACTACACACAAACGATGTAAATAGATTAAATGTAAAGGACCTACTTGCATATTAAAAGAATATAAGGTGTGTATGTTGGGGCCCGATATTTTTGTAGTTTAGCCCTTTTTTGAAAAATGTTCACATTTAGACTCTTGGATGACTTAATCTCATTTTTGGACCCATTGCTCGGTGCCACAGATCTTGGTGCCGAGGTGCGTGCTCCACTGGCGACGAGAAGCTGAAACGGCACCGACATGGCCAAGCTCTTGTCTCCCACTGCGGTAAGTGGTACAGGTGCAGCGAAGTAAAATTAACGGTGTGTATGATTGAGTACACGACAGGCCTCTGACACGGAGGCGCTTGCACGGCCGCTCTTTGCGGCATTTGGCAAGGCTAAAAGGGAAAGGCCTGCGCTGCGAGAATCGACCACCTCCGTACTACGTCCTGACTCCTTTTTCATTTTTTTGTAGTCACGTCAGGCATAGTGCGCGGTTGGCAGCGATAAAGGGAACTCCTTTTTATTCATATTTTTATTCACAGCCTTTTGCGGAGTTCCTACTGTAACCGGTGGCCTGTGACGTGTCGATGAGAGACGTCGTTGTGGGCGGTGACGCCTGAACTGAACTGACCCACGTCGCCAATCCACCATGTGCCTCAGGAAGGCCACAACCGCAGGCTAACAATGGCACGTCCCTGCATTGCGCTAGTGGAGGTCTACCTTACCCAAAAGGGCAAGGGCAGTAGGGGAGTTGGCGTGTAGGGAGGTTCTCGGGTTGATTTTACTGCAATGGCGCTCAGACGGGGGATCCCTACATTGCGCTCCCTAGAAACTGTAGCGGGTTTTCTGAAGCTAGTGGAACTTTGTAAAGGCCTTGTAGTGTTACCATGCCTCGCTTCCTTGGTAGAGGCTTTTGGGGTCCGTACAACCCCGTGGCAAATGGGTAACATGACTTGTGGGTAAAGGGTACGGCCTCTGCAGAGTGTAAAACCGGTATACTAGCTGTGCTCGCAGTCATGAGCAGCTCAGGACTCCCGCATGATTAATTTATGGAATTAAATTCAATTTGTCATTGGCATCGCATCGTGGTCTACTATTAATTTTGATCTATTATTACTCTGGTTTGGTATCTACTTACATTTAGTAACTGCTAATAAAATTTGACCAACTTATTAAAAGCAATGCTCAGCTTTAACCCTTATTTGTTGATCAGCCTTACCCTTCACATGAACTCCCACCTTTGGTGAGTTCATGCACATTATTCCCCACAACTTGTTGAGCTATGATCTTTTGTGAGCTCACCCTTGAAATATATAAACCGCCCCCACAGGAGAAGAACAGGTGGTCCAGGAGGAGCCTTACAACGAGGAGTACGAGCTCATCTAGGTGGCGTCTTCGAGTCACCTTTATGGCGCCAAGGAATAATATTTAGTTCGCTTTATTGTTATCATTTATTTTTGTAAGTCTTCCGCTATGTAATAATGATACTTGTGACATTTATCTCTATACACTTAGTCATTATATGTGATGTTCTTCTTTGGCGCACATATGAGACGCACCTGGCTTTATCCCTTAAATCCGGGTGTGACACGCCCCCGCAACTGCCACTGCTGTCATCGGTGAGGCAGATGCCAACAAGTGAGGCATCGTTGTCATCCGAAGCTTTGTGGGTTGTGTCTGTACTCTCCTTGTTGTAGTAGTTGTAATTGCTGATAGCTGTTGTGCCTCCTGAATAATGCGGGTTGTACGCCTGCTACCTGCTTGAATTTTGCGTGCTTTATGAAGGAAAGCGAGTGCCCATCCTTGCAATTGTGTCACGGTGGGTCTCGTCGCCAGTGGAGCATGCACCTCGGCGCCACAGCCTGTGGTGCTTGTATTTTAGCCCTTTTTGAAAAATATTCAAATTTAGACCCTTGGATGACTTAATCTCATTTTGGACCCTTTGCTCGGCGCCATAGCCTGTGGCGCCGAGGTAACATGGCTTGGCGCCACAGATCTTGGCGCCGAGGTGCGTGCTCCTCTGGCGACAAGAAGCTGACACGGCTCTGACGTGGCCGAACTCGGTGCCATGATTCATGGTGCCAAGCTCCTGTCTCCCACCGCGGCAAGTGGTACAGGTGCAGTGAAGTAAAATTAACGGTGCACATGATTGAGTACACGACATGCCTCTAACATGGAGGCGGTCGCGCGGCCGCTCTTTGCGGCGTTTAGCGAGGCTGAAAGGGAAAGGCCTGCGCTGCGAGAATTGACCACCCCCGTACTACGTCCTGACACCTTTTTCTTTTTTGTGGTCACGTCGGGCATAGTGCATGGTTCGCAGCGATAAAGGGAACTCCTTTTTATTCATATGTTTATGCATACAAATTTATTGACACAGCCTTTTGCGGATTTCCTGCTATAACCGGTGGCCTGTGACGTATCGACGACAGACGCCGTTGTGGGTGGTGACGCCTGAACTGAACTGCGCCGCCAATCCACCACGTGCCTCAGGAAGGCCACAACCACATGCTAACAACAACACGTCCCTGGCGCCTGGCGGCTATGCGCAGCACTCGCTATGATTGCGCGGCCGGCCATCTCGCCACACTGTGCAGTTGGAAGGCAAGACACGGCTAGAGAGAGTCGGTAACTCAAAGCTGCCGAGAATCGACGGACATCATGGCGTCGTCCTTTGCCTGCCCGATAGAACCAAGCAGGCACACACTGCGCATCCGAAATTCGCACGCGGCCAACAACTGCTACCTGCGAGGTTTTGAACCGCGACCTGATCTGATCTGAAGTCACGTATTTTGAATTAAACTTGCGGAGAACTTTAATTCGGAAATTCTTCACCTTTTTGCTAAAATATGGTCATGTTTCTGGTCTTTCCTATTGACCATTGCTAAAGCCTAGTACTAGTATTATCATGTGTCAAATATGAAAGCGGCCACTGTGGGGGACAGATATCCCCCGGGTCCACTTGAAGGCTAAAAGACCTCGCGAAAGGCCTTGGGCCCAATAGTTCGCAAGGTCATCCCTTCGTGGGCCTGAGGAGGGATGTCCAGTGAAGTGGATTGACATAAGATTGGATCAACGCGAGCCCAGACGACCCGATGAATTTGAGCGACGACCGCAGCAGTGATCTGACCTTCCCGTACAGTGTCCTCATACATCGGAACTAGATGAGGATAGGTCGGCAGAATTATAGGAAGATAGGCTCAGTCGGTTCACTATTACTTAGGCTCACGTTGCTATCATATCCGCATGTAACGCCCCACGGTCGAGTATATAAGGCCTAGGGGGCATCCCCTCAAAAAGATATCTCACTACTTAGCCAGCTACTCAGTTCTCTAACATCCTCGATACTGGAGAACCCTCTTGTAACCCACCACACAAAGTATTCATGCCAGGACGTAGGGTATTACGCATCTCAAAGCGGCCCGAACCTGTACAAAATTTTCCACTCCTCTCGTGTGTGTAGCATGAACCATCGAGCTACAGTCGGTAACACCGTCCTACTCCAAAAAGCACCTCGAGGGGCAATCTCGGGTGCGTGGTTGGACCCAAAACACCGACAGCTGGCGCGCCAGGTAGGGGGTGTGTCACTGATCCAAGCTAGCTCAATGGTCGTCACTTTCCAGCACAAGATCGTCCTTCGCCCCGGGTCCACGTTCTGCTTCGGAACCATTTCATCCGTGGCAAATGAAGAAGGAACTCTGCATCGCATCGCGGATCCGCCGGAGAGAAAGCCTTCCTCAACAAACTTCGGAAAAGTCGGAGCGAAGCAGGAAAAAACGCAACCTCCTGCGCTCCGAACAAAGACTCCCACCTGCAAGCCAGGGGCAGAGGGTCCGTCTACCCGGAGAACTCTGCTGTCCACCTCTTCCACAGAGACATGGACACAGATCACTAGGAGAAAGGAGGCGAACAAGGTCGAGGATGTAATACCCAAAATGTACACATGAATATTATATTGGATCTTCTCATTTTATGTGCCTTATTTGCATCATAAAAAGAGCATCCAAGTAATTAAGAGTGATTACATTACAAAATAAATGATACCAAAATAAAATAAAATGCATCATGTTGGAGTTTTATCGTTTGTGCATTTAGTAAAATGATAATGTTGACCATAATAATAAAATAATAATTCTAAAAGTTGAATTGAATCCCTAAATTAAAATCTAGGGTTTGGAAAATAAGAAAAGGAGAAATGATATAAAAATATAAAAAAATAGATATCCTTAAACTTACTACTGTTAACTATACAAATACAGTGTAAATGATGAGCCATCAAGTTTGAATGCAAACTTGAATTCAATTGGATTTGAAAATGAAGAAAATAAAACAGAAAAATAAAAAGAAAAAGAATAAAAACCTTACCTGGGCCGGCTAGCCTCATTTCGGCCCAATGCCCCTCACCGCTGCGTAGCCCACTCGGGGGATGGCGCCGACACACGGGCCCCTCCCGTCAGCCGCGCTTGCGCCTCCGCGTGCATCGAGCTCAGGTGACCGACAAGTTGGGCCCATCGGTCAGCCTCACCCGCTACTTGCTCGCGCAGCCGCCTCCTTCGCTCCATCGCTGACACGCGGGACCGCGCTGTCGGGTCCTTCCCCTCCGCGGATTTCGCGTGCGTGAGCAACAGCGCCATCGCCGCATCCCCGTCATCCTCGCCATGATTGCCGCGATAGTCGTTGGGCTAGTCGGGGGAGATAAAAGCCGGGCGCGCCCACGATCTCCTCCTCCCCTCTACTTTCCTCGGCGAGTACACCACAGCGAGCGCAGCGCCGCGGCAAGCTCAACCCGAGGGAGGGCCGCCACCGGCTAGATCAGTACTACGGGGGTTTCCGGCCGTGGCAAGGTGTCCGGGGGGTTCGTGGGCAACGCCCGAAACTATCTGTGGCGCAATCGGGTGGAGTTAGTCAGCGGAGCACTCCGGATTACTCGCCGGCGTTCTTCCACCACCACGGATCCGCCTCGCACCGTGTCCGGCCTCGTCAGGTCTCCAATTCCAGGTACGGATACCTCAGCCACGTCCGTCTCGTTTAGCGCAAGGTGTAGGACTAATTAATCGGTGTTTGGGCGCTGGAGCATCGGTTCGCGGTTCGCCGGTGAGACCGCCGCCGCGGAGCTCATCGCCGTCGCTCTGCGGTGACCTGGGGGGAGGAGAGAAAGGGTTGTGACCGTTGATCCATAGTTCGACGGTGGCGATTAGATCAAAGGGATACCGTTCGGGTAGATTAGCCAGCGCCGTTGATCTAGATCCAACGGGCGTAGTTAGATCCGGTTTCATAAACTCTGGGCCGTCGGATCCCGATCCGGCGGCTGGTAATGCATACCGGTTCGGCCGAGATCCGATCTAATCCGTGCCCTTGGCAAGTGATCCAGCGGCCAGAAAACATCCGTACCCCTTCGCGGGTCAATTTTTATAAAGAGACCCTCACCTCTCTGGAAATCAACCCGCAGTCCAGACCAGTGGCGCGCTGTGTCTTGGAGATCTTGCGGGTTAGCCCCTGAACTTACCAGTAATTGAGGCCCGATCCAGAATTGTTTTAAATCAATTAAATGAATTAGAAATAGGATTTTTAATGTGAAAATAAATGCCAGAACTTGTTTAATGTATAGAAAATGCATACTTAGTCCAAATCGACCCATTTCAGTCTCTATAATTTTGTAATAATGTTGTTTATCACCCGGTGTCTCTGTTTTAACATGAAAATGGTATTAAAATTTATTTCTTAGTTAATCTCGTATCAAATACATAAAACCTTAGGAAATTCGTATCTCCTCCGTTTTAACTCCGATTTGATCCGTTCAAGTTGTGTTAAGTCTCGTAGAAACGCGTAGGTCATTATTATTCAGTTTGTTCTTATGTTTGGTGTTATGTTAATTTTGCCTATACCATGTATGTTTGTATTACTACGACTAGCAGTGAGGTCACGAGAATCTGAAGATCATCCTGGTACCTGGAATCTCAAGTCTCAGGCAAGTTGTGCCCTTGATCACTTCTTTTTACCCAGCCATGTTCTGATTAATCATAATGATCTGCATAGGTTAATTTTGATGGGACCCAATAGGTTACCCTAGTTTGATTATCTTTATACCTTGTTACCACTGAACTTTTGGGTAGTACTTGCTAGTGCTTTATGTGGTTTTGGGTATGAAGATACATTACTCATGATTATACTTTTGTTATCCGTTGTTATTTATCGTTCATGATAAGATCATTATGTTAATTGGAACATGGAGAACCACCCGGGAAAACAGTGCTACCACAAGGGTTTAATGGGACGCCCTTGGCCGATTAATTAGGAAAGCTAGTGGAGGACTACCTTACCCGAAAGGGGCAAGGGCAGTAGGGGAGTGGTCAGTGTAGGGAGGCCCTCGGGAGGATTTTGCTGTGATGGCGGTCCTGCAAGGGATTCCTGGGGAGGCCCTCGGGAGGATTTCGCTGTGATGGCGGTCCTGCAAGGGATTCCTGGGGAGGCCCTCGGGAGGATTTTGCTGTGATGGCGGTCCTGCAAGGGATTCCTGCATTGGAGCTTCCTATAAACTGTAGCGGGTTTTCTGAAGCTAGTGGAACTTTGTAAAGGCCTCGTAGTGTTACCCTGCCTCGCCTCCTCGGTAGAGGTGTATGGGAAGTCGCGATCCCTTGGCAGATGGGTAACATGACTTGTGGGTAAAGATGCGCAACCTCTGCAGAGTGTAAAACTGGTATACTAGCCGTGCTCACGGTCATGAGCGGCTCGGACACTCACATGATTAAATTATGGAACTTAAACTCAATTTGTCATATGCATTGCATCGCAGGTGAGTTTGTTACTTTTGTTCTACTACTTAATTGGGTTGGTATTTACTTATACTTAGTAATTGCTAATAAAATTTTGACCAACTTTAAAAGCAATGCTCAGCTCTAACCATCCTCTTTGGTAAGCCTTACACTTCACGTGAGCTCCCATCTTTGGCAAGTTCATGCACATTATTCCCCACAACTTGTTGAGCGATGAACGTATGTGAGCTCACTCTTGCTGTCTCACCCCCCCCCACAGGTGAGGAACAGGTACCACAGGATGAAGCGCTTGGAGGATGTTGCGATGAGTTCGTGAGAGATCTAGGCCGTCGTCTCCCAGTCAACTTTGTGTTGCTGGACCGTTGTCTCCTTATAATGTAATTACATATTTATTTTGTATAGAACTCCTGTTAAATAGTAAAGATGTGACATTCGATCCTGTGCCATGATTCATCATATGTGTGAGACTTGGTCCCAGCACACCTGGTGATTATGTTTACGCCCGGGTTTTGGACCCCTAAAATCCGGGTGTTACAGAAGTGGTATCAGAGGAATGTTGACTGTAGGACGAAACCTAGATAGAACTGGACAACCAATACTTACTTACCTTTGCTACTCTGATTCTTTTCTACACTTATCTTGATCTGTCCTCATCCATTTCCACTTTACTCTGATTATTCTTACCTATTTCCTTCTGAAGACCAATGTGGATTTCACACTTTTGAAATCATGTGCCTAAAGTGACTTTAGGAATAGGAGACCTACTCTTAGGAACAAAAAACAAAACTATTTTTATAGATGTTTATACGCTTGAGTGCTTGTTCTTATGATACTTGTCTGATTTGGATCTTTGATTGAGTGTGATGGTTGGTGGAGTAATGTCCACAATTGCATCTGCATATACACCTAGACACAAGGGAAAATATTTACAAAATAGACAACACAGAATATTCCCTATTAAAAAAAATGGATATATTTATAAGATAAACTAGATCATCTACGAAAATCCCCCACTAGAATATATCCATCTTATCTTAAAAGATACTCTCCTACTTTAATAGATTCATCTTAACTTAAAAGATTATCTCTGATCTTAATAGATGCATCTTATCTTGAAGGATTCATCTTATCCTAACCACTTTACTTATCCCATCTTAATAGATCTAACTGACCTCAAAGGATTCTACCTTATCCTTATGGATTTATCTTGCCCTAATTATCATATTGATCCCACTCTAGAATAACAACCATGATCTAATCCAAATTTGAGTTACTTAAATAAGTTAGATAATGTTGGCGACAAAAATTAGGCCCTATCTAATCTATTATGATTTAACCTTGTGGGTGATTCTTAATGCTGGTACAAAGGATAAAACCGTACTCCTAATTCACTTAAGTCTAAGTTAGCGCCATAGATCAACTCCGCCATACACTCCCAATAAGTTACATAATCAATCTATGTAAACCTAAAAAAAAGTCCTATCCACAGACCCTAGCCATCTTAACTACAGCTCCCTAGCTTAGATGGAGATACCAAGATTGGAGACCGAAGATGATCAACCTCATCAAGAAAGTATAAGCACCAACTCAAGTCTTCAAGGATCAAGCGGGATCACCAAGATGAGTCAAGATCCACAATCTAGGATGGAGTCCTTCCTTACCTTACCCAAACCTATCCATGCTTTGGATACATCTTTTATCCTACATAATAAAGTAGCTATATATATACCCATGCTTTCCTAATCACATGATAATTTGTGATATTAAAAAAAAACAAATCTTTTGGTATTAAAACCAACTAGAAACTAAAGTATAGACTACAAACCAAGCTTGTTGGATCCCTTTTCTACTAATCTCGAGGACGAGATTATTTTTAAGGGGGGTAGGATTTGTAATACCCAAAATGTACACATGAATATTATATTGGATCTTCTCATTTTATGTGCCTTATTTGCATCATAAAAAGAGCATCCAAGTAATTAAGAGTGATTACATTACAAAATAAATGATACCAAAATAAAATAAAATGCATCATGTTGGAGTTTTATCGTTTGTGCATTTAGTAAAATGATAATGTTGACCATAATAATAAAATAATAATTCTAAAAGTTGAATTGAATCCCTAAATTAAAATCTAGGGTTTGGAAAATAAGAAAAGGAGAAATGATATAAAAATATAAAAAAAATAGATATCCTTAAACTTACTACTGTTAACTATACAAATACAGTGTAAATGATGAGCCATCAAGTTTGAATGCAAACTTGAATTCAATTGGATTTGAAAATGAAGAAAATAAAACAGAAAAATAAAAAGAAAAAGAATAAAAACCTTACCTGGGCCGGCTAGCCTCATTTCGGCCCAATGCCCCTCACCGCTGCGTAGCCCACTCGGGGGATGGCGCCGACACACGGGCCCCTCCCGTCAGCCGCGCTTGCGCCTCCGCGTGCATCGAGCTCAGGTGACCGACAAGTTGGGCCCATCGGTCAGCCTCACCCGCTACTTGCTCGCGCAGCCGCCTCCTTCGCTCCATCGCTGACACGCGGGACCGCGCTGTCGGGTCCTTCCCCTCCGCGGATTTCGCGTGCGTGAGCAACAACGCCATCGCCGCATCCCTGTCATCCTCGCCATGATTGCCGCGATAGTCGTTGGGCTAGTCGGGGGAGATAAAAGCCGAGCGCGCCCACGATCTCCTCCTCCCCTCTACTTTCCTCGGCGAGTACACCACAGCGAGCGCAGCGCCGCGGCAAGCTCAACCCGAGGGAGGGCCGCCACCGGCTAGATCAGTACTACGGGGGTTTCCGGCCGTGGCAAGGTGTCCGGGGGGTTCGTGGGCAACGCCCGAAACTATCTGTGGCGCAATCGGGTGGAGTTAGTCAGCGGAGCACTCCGGATTACTCGCCGGCGTTCTTCCACCACCACGGATCCGCCTCGCACCGTGTCCGGCCTCGTCAGGTCTCCAATTCCAGGTACGGATACCTCAGCCACGTCCGTCTCGTTTAGCGCAAGGTGTAGGACTAATTAATCGGTGTTTGGGCGCTGGAGCATCGGTTCGCGGTTCGCCGGTGAGACCGCCGCCGCGGAGCTCATCGCCGTCGCTCTGCGGTGACCTGGGGGGAGGAGAGAAAGGGTTGTGACCGTTGATCCATAGTTCGACGGTGGCGATTAGATCAAAGGGATACCGTTCGGGTAGATTAGCCAGCGCCGTTGATCTAGATCCAACGGGCGTAGTTAGATCCGGTTTCATAAACTCTGGGCCGTCGGATCCCGATCCGGCGGCTGGTAATGCATACCGGTTCGGCCGAGATCCGATCTAATCCGTGCCCTTGGCAAGTGATCCAGCGGCCAGAAAACATCCGTACCCCTTCGCGGGTCAATTTTTATAAAGAGACCCTCACCTCTCTGGAAATCAACCCGCAGTCCAGACCAGTGGCGCGCTGTGTCTTGGAGATCTTGCGGGTTAGCCCCTGAACTTACCAGTAATTGAGGCCCGATCCAGAATTGTTTTAAATCAATTAAATGAATTAGAAATAGGATTTTTAATGTGAAAATAAATGCCAGAACTTGTTTAATGTATAGAAAATGCATACTTAGTCCAAATCGACCCATTTCAGTCTCTATAATTTTGTAATAATGTTGTTTATCACCCGGTGTCTCTGTTTTAACATGAAAATGGTATTAAAATTTATTTCTTAGTTAATCTCGTATCAAATACATAAAACCTTAGGAAATTCGTATCTCCTCCGTTTTAACTCCGATTTGATCCGTTCAAGTTGTGTTAAGTCTCGTAGAAACGCGTAGGTCATTATTATTCAGTTTGTTCTTATGTTTGGTGTTATGTTAATTTTGCCTATACCATGTATGTTTGTATTACTACGACTAGCAGTGAGGTCACGAGAATCTGAAGATCATCCTGGTACCTGGAATCTCAAGTCTCAGGCAAGTTGTGCCCTTGATCACTTCTTTTTACCCAGCCATGTTCTGATTAATCATAATGATCTGCATAGGTTAATTTTGATGGGACCCAATAGGTTACCCTAGTTTGATTATCTTTATACCTTGTTACCACTGAACTTTTGGGTAGTACTTGCTAGTGCTTTATGTGGTTTTGGGTATGAAGATACATTACTCATGATTATACTTTTGTTATCCGTTGTTATTTATCGTTCATGATAAGATCATTATGTTAATTGGAACATGGAGAACCACCCGGGAAAACAGTGCTACCACAAGGGTTTAATGGGACGCCCTTGGCCGATTAATTAGGAAAGCTAGTGGAGGACTACCTTACCTGAAAGGGGCAAGGGCAGTAGGGGAGTGGTCAGTGTAGGGAGGCCCTCGGGAGGATTTTGCTGTGATGGCGGTCCTGCAAGGGATTCCTGGGGAGGCCCTCGGGAGGATTTCGCTGTGATGGCGGTCCTGCAAGGGATTCCTGGGGAGGCCCTCGGGAGGATTTTGCTGTGATGGCGGTCCTGCAAGGGATTCCTGCATTGGAGCTTCCTATAAACTGTAGCGGGTTTTCTGAAGCTAGTGGAACTTTGTAAAGGCCTCGTAGTGTTACCCTGCCTCGCCTCCTCGGTAGAGGTGTATGGGAAGTCGCGATCCCTTGGCAGATGGGTAACATGACTTGTGGGTAAAGATGCGCAACCTCTGCAGAGTGTAAAACTGGTATACTAGCCGTGCTCACGGTCATGAGCGGCTCGGACACTCACATGATTAAATTATGGAACTTAAACTCAATTTGTCATATGCATTGCATCGCAGGTGAGTTTGTTACTTTTGTTCTACTACTTAATTGGGTTGGTATTTACTTATACTTAGTAATTGCTAATAAAATTTTGACCAACTTTAAAAGCAATGCTCAGCTCTAACCATCCTCTTTGGTAAGCCTTACACTTCACGTGAGCTCCCATCTTTGGCAAGTTCATGCACATTATTCCCCACAACTTGTTGAGCGATGAACGTATGTGAGCTCACTCTTGCTGTCTCACCCCCCCCCCACAGGTCAGGAACAGGTACCACAGGATGAAGCGCTTGGAGGATGCTGCGATGAGTTCGTGAGAGATCTAGGCCGTCGTCTCCCAGTCAACTTTGGGTTGCTGGACCGTTGTCTCCTTATAATGTAATTACTTATTTATTTTGTATAGAACTCCTGTTAAATAGTAAAGATGTGACATTCGATCCTGTGCCATGATTCATCATATGTGTGAGACTTGGTCCCAGCACACCTGGTGATTATGTTTACGCCCGGGTTTTGGACCCCTAAAATCCGGGTGTTACAGAGGATCATCAAACCGCTCTTCTAATACCTCCGCCCTCAAAGGAAAACCAAAAGAAGCTCGTCACGAAGACCCATTCTACCCTGACGTCCTCTTCATCGAGGGAAGAGTGGAATCAACTCCCATCTCCGACGATGAACCAACCGCGCCAGGAGAAGAACCTCTTCAGCGGGAATCTCGCCGACGAAGGAACCGACGCCGAAATATTCGGCGACATCATGAAGCCAGAGAGCGGGACCCGGTGCAGCCCGTGTCGAGAGATGAAATCTCGGAGATGGGTGAAACTCCAGAAGAACGGGTCTTCAGGGAAAGAAGGAATTTCCGGCGACGTGATCGCCGGCAAGCTCAAGAGCAGGCTGAGCAGGAAGCAAGAACGCCGAGAGAACCCTCTCTTCGAACAGAACCTGAACCCCGACTTCGCCCGAGCCATGAACACACCGAGTGAGGTCGGTGGGGTATTGGCTCGTATAGCGGATGGCCTCCCCCGGACTCCGGACGCCGAGGGCTATCGGCGGCTGCTTCCTCGGGCAGCAAATCATCTTCTACCTCTCACTCATCCTCCGAGTGATCTACGACACGCCATCAACAGTCGGCGGGATGCACGGAGCTCCATTAACGCTTCGCGTGAACGACGACACGAGAACGAGATCTGGCGCCGAGAAGAATATGACCGGGACCACGACATCCCTACACGGAGTCAGACCACCAGAATTGAGTCGGCAACGGCTTCGACTGGCGGCACAACCCGGGGACGGTCAAGGCATCATGACAACAACTCCCCTCCCCGGGATAGACAGCATCATCGATGACAGGAGGACACGTGTGGAGTATCGGCGCTCACTCCACGCCTCAGGGCCATTCAATGGCCCCCTAACTTCAAAGTCTCCAACGTCGACAAGTACGCGCCTAAGCAGGATCCGGGAGGCTGGTTGGCCGTCTACATCACCGCCGCCCGAGCCGCTGGGGCAACCGAAGATGTGATGACCGCATACTTTTCCCATCGTCCTCGGGCAGGATGCACTGCAATGGCTTCGACACCTACACCGACACTGCATCGACGACTGGAGCGACTTCAGTCGATGTTTCACCGCCAACTTTCAATATCTCTCTGACAAACCGGCGCAACCATGGGACCTCAAATCCATCAAGCGCCGATGGGATGAAACTCTCCGGTCATACCTCAAGAGATTTCAGACCATGAGAAATCGTATCCCCGAAGTCACGGAAGAGGTAGTGATCGAGGACTTATACCAGGGATCTAATGACTCGGCCTTCGTCCGAGCCATACTGCAAAAAGCGCCGACTGCCTCCAAGCAGCTGTTCCGGGAAGCCGACCTCTACATCACCGCCGACGAACGAGCTCAGTACCTCATCGGAGGAGCAAAGCCTGCACCGGCAGCACTGCGACGCGACACGAACCAACAACCCGACAAACGTTGGACATGCGCCACACCCTCCAGAACTGCAGAGACTTCAAGCATTCCGTGGGGAACGGCTGACCCTTCCAACCTCTGCCACCTCCCTCACCATGAGGAGGACCTGGAGAACCTCGACAACCTCAACAGCAGGAGGGGGAGGAGGCGGAGCGTTCCCGTGCGTCGATGGAGAAGTCAACGTCATCTTCGGCAGACATGGATCGCAGGAAAGTAAGAGGCAACAGAAGCTCAACGACCGTCAGATACTGGTGGCGGCCACCAGCCCTCCCGCCCCATATCGATGGTCCGGACACCCGATCACCTTCACTCGGGCGGATCAGTGGCTCAACTTCGATCACCCGGGCAAGTACCCGCTCCTCGTCGATCCGATGATCCGAGAGAGCAGGGTGAAGAAGGTGTTAGTGGACGGGGGAAGCAGCATCAACGTCACCTTCCCCCAGACGCTTCAAGGCTTGGGAGTTCCCCTCAAAGAGCTCCACGAGTCAGACACTCCTTTCTTCGGCATCGTGCCGACTGAAGGAGAATATCCACTTTGACACATCTACATGCCGGTCACCTTCGGAACTCCAAAAAACTACAGAACCGAGTTCCTAAGGTTCGAGGTGGCGAACTTCGACTGCGGATACAACACCATCATTGGCAGGCCTGGACTGGCGAAGTTCATGGCCATTCCACATTATACGTACATGATATTGAAGATGCCAGGACCACATGGAATCATAACTATGCGCACTGACTTCCAAGGCGCTGCAGAGTGTTTCCGAGTGGCCATTCAGGCGGCCCTCACCACCAAGCCATCGGCGACTTCTTCTGCGCAGGGGAACTCAAAGCCTGAGGAAGATCTCGCGGTACCCGCGAATGAAGCTCAAGCCATGACCTCTATGCGGCCGATTGAAGAAACCAAGAGAATCAACCTCGGGTTCGCCGATGAGCACAAGACTTCCATCATCAGTTCCAGCCTGGATGATAAATAGGAAGGCGCGCTCGTCCAGTTTCTGCAAGATAACCGAGACGTATTCGCATGGCAACCTGCGGATATGCCAGGAGTCCTGAGAGAACTGGCTGAGCACAAAATGCAGGTTTACCCCCAGGCGAGGCCGATCCGACAAAAATTATGTCGTTTCACGCCCGACAAGAGAGAAGCCATCCGTGCAGAGCTGGCTCGCTTGGTCGCGGCAGGATTCATTAGAGAAGTGTTACATCCCGAGTGGTTAGCAAATCCTGTTCTTGTACTCAAAAAGAATAAAGTGGATTGGCGCATATGCGTCGACTATACGGATCTCAACAAACACTGTCCGAAGGATCCCTTTGGAATTCCCAGAATAGACCAGGTGGTAGACTCAACCGTTGGGTGTTCTGTTTTGTCTTTCTTAGATTGCTATTCCGGGTATCATCAGATCAGCTTGGCAAAAGAAGACGAGGAAAAAACAACATTCATCACCCCGTTCGGAGCTTTCTGCTATACCTCCATGTTGTTTGGCCTCAAAAACGTTGGAGCGACTTACCAGAGAGCTATTCAGACATGCTTAGCCGACCATTGGGGCAAGCGTGTGGAAGCTTATGTGGATGACATGGTGATCAAGACAGAAAATTCAAAAAATTTCATTGAAGATTTACAGCTGGTCTTCAACAGTCTGCGGCGATATCGATGGAAGCTTAATCCTGAAAAGTGTGTCTTCGGAGTACCAGCAAGAAAATTGCTCGGGTTTATTGTCAGCCACCGGGGAATTGAGGCTAATCCAGAAAAAATCGAGGCTATCATGAGAATGGAGGCACCACGATCACAGAAGAAAGTACAAAGACTTACTAGATGCATGGCGGCTCTAAGAAGGTTCATATCAAGGCTGGGAGAAAAAGGCCTACCGTTCTACAAATTGCTCAAGAAGGTAGACAAGTTCCAATGGACTTCAGAGGCTCAGGAAGCTCTAGACGCACTGAAGAAATTCCTGACAACACCACCAATGCTAAAACCGCCGCGCCGAGCCACGCCGAATCAACCGGCTGAAGATCTTCTGTTATACATCTCTTGCACGACTCACATGGTGAGCACCGTGTTAGTAGTCGAGCGAGCAGAAGAAGGACATGCATACCCAGTACAACATCCCGTCCATTTCATCAGTGAAGTCCTGGGTCCCTCAAAGAAGAAATATCCTCAAGTTCAAAAACTATTGTATGCAGTACTTCTAACTGCACGCAAGCTCCGTCACTACTTTGACGTTCACAAAGTCATAGTAGTCACTGGATTTCCAATAGGAGATATTCTCCACAACAAAGAAGCCATCGGAAGAATAGCCAAGTGGGCCTGCGAGCTGAGAGCTCACGACATTGAATTTCGACCTCGCACTGCAATCAAGACTCAAGCACTAGTTGACTTCGTATCAGAATGGACCGAGCAACAAGTGCCGGATAACCCGGAGACTGCAGAAGTATGGCGGATGTATTTCGATGGCTCGTTGAAGCTGCAGGGGGCAGGCGCAGGAATCCTCTTCATTGCACCTGGAGGTGAACAACTCAAATATGCTCTTCAGTTACTATTCTCAGCGTCCAATAATGCAGCAGAGTATGAAGCTTTGATTCATGGACTGAACATTGCCATATCACTGGGCATCAAGAGACTGATGGTATATGGGGATTCACTGGTGGTCATAAGTCAGATAAACAAAGAGTGGGATTGCTCGAATGACTCCATGGGAAAATATTGCACCACCGTCCGAAAGCTAGAAGACAAATTCGAAGGGCTGGAATTTCATCATATGGAGAGAGATCGCAACGCGGCAGCTGATGCGTTGTCAAAGCTAGGATCTAGTCGGACTCAGGTCCCGCCTAGAGTCTTCTTCCAAGAAGTACTACGCTCGAGCATTTCATTAGATCGGGCAGAAGAGTGCAATATTCTGAGCCAACCAGAGTCAGATTCTGATGACTGGAGGGAACCAATCATCAGATATATAAAGAATGAGTAGGAGCCAGATGACAAAAATGCAGCAGAGTGCATTGCAAGGTAGTCAGCTCACTATACTCTCATTGGGTAAACACTATACAGAAGAGGCGCGACAGGAGTCCTCATGAAATGCATTCTTTCGGCTACTGGGAAGCAACTGCTAGATGAGGTACACGCTGGGCAATGTGGGATACACGCAGCATCTAGGACTCTGATTGGGAAGGTCTTCAAGTCTGGTTTCTACTGGCCAACGGTAAAGAGTGACGTAGCCGAGTTAGTCCAGAGATGTGAAGCTTGTCAATACTTATCAAAACAGCAACATTTACCAGCGCAGCAACTGCAAACCATACCTGTAACATGGCCATTCGCATGCTTGGGACTGGATATGATTAGACCCTTCAAGAAAGCTCAAGGAGGATACACTCATGTACTGGTTGCTATTGACAAATTCACTAAGTGGATAGAGTATAAGCTCATTGCTTCTCTAACTTCAGCTAAGGCAGTGGAATTCATACAAGACATAATATTCAGGTTCAGAATACCGAATAGCATCATAACTGACCTGGGATCCAATTTCACTAGCTCAGAGTTCTTTGATTTCTACGAACAAAAAAGCATCCAGATCAAATATGCATTAGTGGCACACCCAAGAGCCAACGGGCAAGTAGAAAGAGCTAATGGAATGATATTGGAAGCACTCAGAAAGAAAGTCTTCGACAAGAATGAAAAGTTCGCAGGAAAGTGGATCAGAGAGTTGCCGTATGTGGTCTGGAGCCTAAGAACTCAACCTAGCCGAGCTTTGCACGGAAACACTCCCTTCTTTATGGTCTATGGTTCGGAGGCAGTGCTACCTGATGATCTCAAGTTTGGGGCACCAAGATTGATCTTCGAAAACATAGCCGACACTGAGGCTACTATACTGGAGGATGTTGATATACTAGAAGAAGAACGATTGAATACAGTGATTCATTCAGCCAGGTACCAGCAAACTCAGAGGCGCTATCATGATAAGGCCATACGGCATCGATCCTTCGCAGTGGGAGATCTTGTCCTCCGCCGAATTCTAACGGGGGAGGGACGACACAAATTGTCACCACTATGGGACGGACCATTCATAGTAGCAGAAGTCACTCGGCCTGGATCGTATTGTCTTACTCAAATGGATGGCACGGAAATAGGGAACTCATGGAATATAGAGCATCTCAGGAAGTTTTACCCCTAGCTAGATTTCAAAAGCTATTGGGACGGCATTGTATTCTGTAATTGGAAAATACACCATCAATGAAAAGACTTCATTCTCAAAGGCACTTGAACCGTTTATTGTCAATCTGCATGCTCACTTAACTCAGGGTGACCACTATACCCTACTAACGGAGCAATCAACTTAAGTCGGTGATGACTTAAGGCGGCGTGACATGCTCACGCTTACTTAACTCAGAGTGACCACTATACCCTACTAACGGAGCAATCGACTTAAGTCGGCGATGACTTAAGGCGGTGTGACATGCTCACGCTTACTTAACTCAGGGTGACCACTATACCCTACTAACGGAGCAATCGGCTTAAGTCGGCGATGACTTAAGACAGTGTGACATGCTCACGCTTACTTAACTCAGGGTGACCACTATGCCCTACTAACGGAGCAATCGGCTTAAATTGGCGATGACTTAAGACGATGTGACATGCTCACGCTTACTTAATTTAGGGTGACCACTATACCCTACTAACGGAGCAGTCGGTTTAAGTCAGTAGTGACTTAAATCGGCGCGACATGCTCGTGTCTACTCGATCCAGCATAAGCATGCTTGCGATTACTCGTCTTAAGGCGATCTCTAGGCCTCGCGAAATAGAAAGAAGTTTCAAAACCATCACACTGCATTTACTTCTGCAATCATAACAACTGTTGAATTCAAACAATAGAAAAATAATAATAGCATTCAGTACCGAGAACACTTTCTAACAGAATATTCGAGCACATTGACCACATACACAATGCATTCAGTGTTTCTACTTGGTAATGTTTTTCTCAGGAGCAACTGATGAAGAAGGGCGACTCGAAGAGTCAGGAGCAGCGTTGACATCAGCGATTATGTCATCAGGAACAATCACACCCGGCCTTCTCATCAAGATCCACCCCGCGCGAATGGCTTTGTCCATAGCCTTGTCGCGCTGAGCCTTCAAAGTAGTGGAAGTGTCTTCAGCAGCCTTGACAGCCAGCCAAGCAGCTTCTAGCTCCTGGACGACTGATCTTTTGGAAGCGCGCAGATCCTTGATGACAGAATCTTTGCTTGACACCAATTGCATAAGACGAAGGATTTCATCCTGGGACTCTTGCAGCTTGTGATGGTGATTATCCAAATCTGCCATGGTAAAGCGATGGCTCCTCTCCAAGATGGTCAAAGAATTGTTGGCGTCGCGATACAACCTATCAAGCTTATCGCGAGAAGCTGCAAGGGCACGTTTTTCTTCCTGCAGATAAGAATCAACTCTCAAACACCCAGCAGGCAGTAAGAACACAACAAAGAAAGTCAAGTAAACTTACTTCATTAGCCACCTTTTCAGAGTCAATCTGAGCACTGAGAGAGGAATTCAATGAGTTGGCATCATCTAAAGAAGCAGAAACTCGAGCCAGGTCCATCTGACCTTGAGAATACTTCTCGAGCTCAGAGTACCATCGGACCATATCTAGCAAGAAATGGTTGAAGAAAGATATTCAGTAAAAAGCAGATTAATCAAGTAGCCAAGGAGGAAACAAATACACTAACCAGCATTTGTCATTTTCAAATCAGAAATTTGCCTCTGAAGCAACATCAGATTCCAATGCGCCAGAGACAGAGCCCCTTCTGGGACAGAGGCACCTTGCGATCTCAGATGACCAGCCATCTCGTCGACCAAAGCCTGATATTGAAAACAAATGAGTGCAAAGACAGTATTTCGCCCGGAGTATAGCCAGATTAGGAAAAGCCAAATTACCTGAAGATTGGAGAAGAATGAAGGAAGCCCCAAATCATGAGAAGCCAGTTGGTGACTCGACGAGGGAATTTCAACCGAGGCAATCTGAAGAGCATCATTGGGGATCAACTCAACATCACCAGCATGAATCAAAACTCTAGCGTCAGGTGCGTCGGTCTCTAAGGCGACTTCCTGATTTGAAGCACGTGCTGCTGCCATACAATCAGAATGTGGAGGAGAAGACCCGACGTGGACATCCATGGAGGTATGAGAAGGGGAGCCCGCTCGGACACCCTCGGGGGCTGGGTCGCAGCCCGCATTGCCTATCGGAGCCGGATCACCACCGGCAGCACCCTCGGGGGCTGGGTTGTAGCTCGTGCTGCCCACCCAAGCCGGATCATTACCGGCAACACCCTCGGGGGCTGGGTAACTGTTGGCGCCATCCTTGGGGACCGGGTTCTCTGCAGCAGCCACCTCTAAGGCTGAAGGATTCTCAATGACCTCCATGAGAATGGAGCAACCTAGACCAGCTTCTTGACTTTGAAGACCGCACTCCAAGGTTGATGAGGCACGAGACACTGCTCGGGATAACTCTAACCCCACATCCGGAATGTCAGTGCAAACGTTCATCATACCACTATCTGTTGGCTCGGACAGCAGATCTTCAGGAACCATATCCTCGAGAGCCTGATAAAAAATTTGCTATGGACAACTCTTGCAGACCAACGAGAGTAGACAAAGCTGGAGAAGGAATATCACTACTCTCCCCACTGACTAGGTAGCACCGACTGTTTTTCCGAATTAAGGGGATTTCCTCCTCTTCTTCCTCATCCTCGTCAACAATACGAACAACACACCCATTGGGGTCAGCTCTGGTCGGATCACACCCATTGGGATCAGCAGGATCACACCCATTGGGTTCAGCTTCAGCAGGGTCACACCCATTGGGATCAGCATCATCAAGGTCACACCCATTGGGGTCAGCCCAAGTAAAAAGTTCCACTAGTACTTCTTCAGCAGCAGGAACAGAAGGGCCAGCATCCTGATTCAAACATGACACTCGCCGAAGCCTCCTCTTTTTCTTCTTCTTCCCTTCGGCAGGAGCAGTTGGATGACTGGCCGGGCGAAGGCGCTTTGGGCGAGCACTATCATATTTTTGAGCATTCAAGGTTTTTCCAGGCTCTGGGATAGTTGCAATAGCAATGGTTTCAGCAGGGACCGAGTCAGAAGAATCCTCAGCCAACATGTCCAGCATAGCACTTATCTCTGCATCGCTTGGGTTTATAGGCATCTCAAAATGAACTTGCCTCTCATCATTGGGGAGATCACCAAGTGAAGCAACCAGAGCCTCGACTTCTTCGGGAGAGGGTCGCACTCTAAGACCCAAACCACTGTCACTAGCAGGAGGATTAGACACAAAATTGAAAAAAGTCTTAGAAGGTGGCAGATTCCAGGCAGAATATGCAACAGGAGCACCAATATTCGATACTTTGCCTCTAAGAATCATCTCCAGTCAGCTTACCAAATCCACAACAGGAATCCTCTTGTTGGTAACCCGGGTTGAATCAGTGACACCACTATACAAATAAGCCGGGTACGCTCTATCCTTCAGTGGCTGAATGTTCTTAAAAACAAAGTCTCCAACTACAGCTTCAGCAGTCAGACCTCTCTCCTTCAACAAACCAATTTCGGCAAGCAGAACCTTGACCTCTGTTATCTCCAAGTCTGTGGGGGATTCAGTCCAACTTGGAGCGCGAACATCCGGCTGTCTCCCTGACTGAGGGGGGAGGGACTTGCCATGATTCTCTACAATAAACCACTCCAAGCGCCATCCTTTGATGTTGTCCTTAAGTGGGATGTCGAGATACTCTGTCTTCCTCCCACGGCACATCTCCAAACTCGCACCACCCACGAGCTGGTGCTGCCCCTGGCCATTCCAGGCCGACAATGATATAAGTACTTCCACAAGCCAAAATGAGGCAGAATTCCAAGGTAGGCTTCGCACAAATGAACAAAAACAGAAACTTGCATAATAGAGTTGGGATTCAGATGAGTCAGATTCAGATGGTAGAAATCAAGGAGACCACGAAAGAAAGGAGAAATAGGAAGAGCAAGGCCGCAGATGAGAAAAGGAATGTAAATAACGGACTCGTGGGTATCCTCCGTCGGGACAGTAACCCCACGACAGATCCGCCAAGAGCAAAGCTCCTTTGGAGGAAGAACTCCGACAGAGACAAGATGGAGAAGGTCCGACTCGGAAACAATAGACATATGGTTACCTGCGAAAAGTAATTGGCTGTTGGGATCGATGGGAGGAATAATCTCAGCGGCGGAATTCTGACTCTTTCATTTGGGTGCCATCTCAATCTCGTCGGCGAACTAAGCAGAAGCGAGATCAAAGGGAAACAGAGGAGGTCTGGAAGCAGAAAGTAAAGCTAGGGCTCAGAATGCAGAGGCGTGCGACGGCGCGGTACAAATGGGGTTTTCCCGGATCAGGCACCGATTCTAAAAGTGCCCAGTCATCACTCGGCTATTACTTCCAAAACGCCGACGTGGCTCGATGCAACTCAGCGGTTATTTCTAAAACGCTGACGTCACCAGTCTTCACTCGGTCGTTATTTCTAAAATGCCGACATGACTCGATATAACTCGGTTGTTACTCCTAAAACGCCGACGTCACTAGTAATCACTCGGCCGTTATTTCTAAAACGCCGATGTGGCTCAAAAGGACTCGGCTGTTACCTCTAAAATGCCAACGTCGCAAAAAAACCATTCGACTATTACCTCTGAAGATATTGACAGTAAATCAGCCGTTTTAACGGCTACATTAAGCACAAATACAATCGGTCGACCGACTGCAAAAGGAACGACAGAAAAAACAAGAAATGCACATAGAACAAGCTGAAGTCTTCTTCATTATATAAGGAGGGGAAGTATTTTCACAAACTTAAAAACCAACTCATTATGAGTTGGTCTTCTTCCCGCTGTTCGATACATTACACTGCTACATTACACTACACTATACTACTAACTACTGCTACATTATTCTACTAATACTACTTCTACTACTATACTAACATCTAAACCAGTGGTGCCTAGCCACTGGCCTTGCCGCTGTCACTACCGCCCTTGCCGCTGTCACTACCGTCGTCGCCCTTGCCGTCGCCCTTGCTGTCGTCGCCTCCGTCGTCGTCGTCGCCCTCACCGATGTCGTCACCGTCGCTCCCCTCCTCGGAGGAGTCAGAGGAGTCCCCCTCGTTCGAGGAGACCTCCAACTCATCCGAGCCCTCGAGCCCAACGCGCTCGACGGCCCGGATGTATGTCCACACCTCCGCAGCAATCCCTTGGGAATCGTCTGAGTCGTCAGACGACGCCGGGGGAGAGGCGCGGACCGGCGACCCCTCGGACTCGGAGGAGAACTCCTCCTCCGAGTACTCGGAATCGCCGAAATCCTCTGAGGGAGGAGTCGGCTCGCGCTTCCGCTTGTCGCCGGAGTGGTGTGACGAACTTTCGCCCTTCTTGCTCTTGCCCATGGTGGAATAGAAGAGAAGAGAGTAAGCAACAAGCGACAGTAAGATGTGTGAAGATGCCAGTGAAGCAAGCACACTATTTATAGAAGAAGAAGGCAACCGCTCACCTCCTACCACAGTCATTGAACAGTCGCAGATATTCAATAAGCAATTCAAATCGTCTGGAAACAAGTCAGGTGGCTGGCGCCGTTTCACGTAACACGACACCCATTGGGACTCAAGTCAACCGCTTGGACGATATGATTACACCCGCGGTCATGTCAAGTTACTACTCAGGAGCAGTTTGCTAAACGCTCAGTGCACCAAGTCGCCCCTTGCCTACACCCATTAGGGGGGACGTCTAGGAATTTTCAATAGATTTTCCCAAGCAGTCACATCCATACAGTATACACAATGAATGTATCAAGACAGAAGGAAGATATCAACGGAGATCAGAGGAAAGCCAAAAATAGCTGATGAGGTACAAGTCTAATCAACAGAAGCATTGAAGCACGAAGTGATATGAAGACTAGCCAAGAGCCATCTACCGGATGTCCAATCTGTCGCAGATCAAATAAATTTCAAACCTAACAAGACATGGGAAGATCGCATGCTCGATCTCAAAGGCAAACTGTATGCTGACCTCCAAAGCATAAAATTGACGATATAATGCTGATTTCTAAGGCATTCGACGAAGAGGAAAGGATGATTTCTAAAAAAAGGCATGAGATGAAGACCTTTGAGTAGATTATTTTCAGTAATCCACTCAAAGCTCGGGGGCTACACCCATTGGGTGCACCTTCGGTGCACCCAATGGATCATCAACCCCACAAAAACAGAATGCTGATTTCTAAAGCATGAGATGAAAATAAAACAATGTTGACTTCTAAAGCATGAGTTCTGAAAAGATTTGAGATGAAGACCTTCGAGTGGGTTATTTTCAGTAATCCACTCGAAGCTCGGGGGCTACACCCATTGGGTGCACCTTCGGTGAACCCAATGAATCCTGAATCCCAGAAAGCAGAATGTTGATCTCTAAAGCATAAACCCGAGACAGAGCACCAATTTCTGAGGAATAAAGCAAAAACCGATGAATAATGGCAGAAGAAAACAACAGAAGATCACTTTTACCGAGTCACTCAAAGTTCAGAAGCAACGACTCAACAGACCTATTTTCAAGGCATTCCTTATTAAAATCAAAAACTGCAAGCTGGACCTGGAATCTTTGGGCCGATTATTTCAAAATCAACCCAAAGATCATCCCTTCGTGGGGTACAGATATCCCCTAGGTCCACAGGAAGGCTAAAAGACCTCGCGAAAGGCCTTGGGCCCAATAGTTCGCAAGGTCATCCCTTCGTGGGCCTGGGGAGGGATGTCCAGTGAAGTGGATTGACATAAGATTGGATCAACGCGAGCCCAGACGACCCGATGAATTTGAGCGACGACCACAGCAGTGATCCGACCTTCCCGTACAGTGTCCTGATACATCGGAACTGAATGAGGATAGGTCAGTGGAATTATAGGAAGATAGGCTCAGTCAGTTTACTATTACTTAGGCTCACGTTGCTATCATATCCGTATGTAACGCCCCACGGTCGAGTATATAAGGCCTAGGGGGCATCCCCTCAAAAAGATATCTCACTACTTAGCCAGCTACTCAGTTCTCTAACATCCTCGATACTGGAGAACCCTCTTGTAACCCACCACACAAAGTATTCACGCCAGGACGTAGGGTATTACGCGTCTCAAAGCGGCCCGAACCTGTACATAATTGTCCACTGCCTCTCGTGCGTCTAGCATGAACCATCGAGCTACAGTCGGTAACACCGTCCTACTCCAAAAAGCACCTCGAGGGGCAATCCCGGGTGCGCGGTCGGACCCAAAACACCAAAAACCACGAACAGAAATCCACGCCGCATCGGCAGCCTACTCGCGCCCAGGCCCATCGCATTAATAATTGAACCCCATAGCGTCCAGGATCACCATAAAGACGCCCATCGGGCTCGGCAGGACCTACCATGTCTCTTCCTTCGCTAAGGAAGGTGTCATCGATGAGGCGGCCAAGCCCAAGAATGCCCCCGCAACTACCACCGCCACCATCGGTGAGGCAACTGCCAGAAAGTGAGGCGGCAGCGTCGTCCGAAGCTTTTACTTGTGGGTTGTGTCTGTAGTCGCCTTGTTGTAGTAGCTGTAATTTATGATAGCTGTTGTGCCTCCTGAACAATGGGGTTTGTATGCCTGCTACCTGCTTGAATTTAGCGTGTTTTATGAAGGAAAGCGAGTGCCCATCCTTGCAATTGTGTCACGGTGGGAGACAGGAGCTTGGCGCCATGATTCATGGCGCCAAGCTCGGCCATGTCGACGTCGTTTTACCTTGTTGTCGCCAGCCGAGCATGCACCTCGGCGCCAAGATCTGTGGCACCAAGCCGTGTTACCTTGGCGCCACAGCCTATGGCACCGAGCAAAGGGTCCAAAATGAGATTAAGTCATCCATGGGTCTAAATGTGAACATTTCTCAAAAAGGGCTAAAATAGAAAAAAAAATCATTGTTGGGGCCGAGAAGGTAGCACAGTAAAGGGGTGTTCAGGATGGCTCCAGGTTCCAGCTCTAGTGTGGAACTATAGTTCATAATATCATTTTAAATAGTTTTAAAAAATATTTTTAATCTAGATAATGAACAAAATGACTTAAGGGTGGTATGGGATATTTCCGGAGTACCTCTCCGTAAGGACCTGTTCGTTGAGAGACCACCCAGGAAAATAGTGCAACCATGAGGGTGGTATGGGACGCCCTTAGCTAATTAATTGGAGGAATCTGTGGTGTAGTTTGCTTCGTTGTTGTGCCATTAATGGGGGCTAGGGCATAGTGCTTGCTCTGCTTAGAGTGGGGTGTCGGGGTTCATTTGATTTGTTTTTGTTAGTCAGCCCCTTAGGGAGGAATGTTGTGTTTGTACGATTGGCAAATCCTAACTAGCGGCTACACACCATGGGAATCTTTGTAACGGCTACGTAGTGAAACCTTGTCGACTCACCTTTGGAGTGTTTGAGGGTTTGATCGACTCGAGGTAAGAAGGGATCACAACTTGTGGGTAAAGTGTGCGACCTATGCACAGGGTTAGAAACTGGTATATCAATTGTACTCACGGTTAAGAGCAGCATTGGGATCCTATTTGATTAGAGATACTCTGGATACACTTATGATGCTGGTTTAATGATGATAGATATACTTATGTATTATGTTACTTTCCTCTCTGAGGAGGTGCTTTTGGGATATCAACTTGGATTCTATGAGAAAAGTTGGCTTCTACTAATAATAAATACTTGACAAACTAAAAGCAACTCCTTTGAGCCTATCCCCACATAAAGTTAGTCCACCTCAGCCAAACGGGACATTTGCCGAGTGTGTTGATGTGTTCTCACCCTTGCTTAAACACAAAACACTAGGTTGTCCACATTGCAACCCCTGCTCAGGAGAAGACGAAGGCCATGCGGAGGACTTTCAAGAGTTCCAGGACTTCGAGGAGTTCTAAACTAGATTAGCGGTAGACCCCCAGTCAGCTGCCTGTGAAGGCCTTATCTTTACTACATTTCACTTTAGCACTTTGATTACTGTTTAAGTTAATGACTATGCGGATGTCTCTGACACCATGACGTAATAAAGTAATACTTATTTATGTTATTATTTGAGTACTGTGCGATGATGTCCAGTTATGTAATCGTTATGTACGTGAATTTCTGATCTTGGCACGTACATAGTTTGCATTCGGTTTGCCTTCCAAAACCGGGTGTGACACATGTTATGGGTGTTGGATAAATATGGGCTTGAACCATTTTAATACTTATTCAACAATAAATTAAATGCAAAGGCCCACTACAATGCCATGGTGCATGAATTGGTTAGTACGGTATTGGAAGTTCATGGAACAGTCAATGAACTTAAATAGGTGGATTGTTGGTGCATCTATTGAGAAGCTGATAAAGGATGAAGGGTGTGCAACATGCGTGCGTAACTAAATTTTTTGTACTTCAGCTTCAATTGAGTCTGTATAACAATAGTGCACTCAGATAAAATTTGTTTACTTCAGTTTTAGTTGAGTTTGCACAGCAATGAAAAAATGTGGATATTGTTTATAACCGGAGCCGAAGCCTGAGCCAATGTCTGCACCGATCCTGCCTCCAAAAAAATAGGTATGTGCCCATGCGTTGCGATGGGATTAAATAAATTGGTATGAATCATATTTGTAGGGTAAAAAAATACGCATAGCAACAAAAATCCTGCTCTCAGAAATACTGATGACATCCTTGTGTAGATCAGAATAGCATATAAAATCCATGGTTGAATCATTGAGCATGTACAATAAAAGGCACTAAATATCGGCATAACTGGGAGGCATCATTTGAGATACATTTGCCTTCTGACTCAGATCAAGACATATGACTTCTGATAGGTACCCAACATCGAAGGGAGAGACCCTAACAATGGATTGTTCTGTAATTCTAGTGACACTAAGTTCTGAAACTGGGAGGCATCTTTTGGGTAGGTTCCCGCGCCATTTTGTTTGAGCTCAAGTAAACGACCTCAACAATCCCATCCGAGGAAACGTAGTATAGCTAATTCCCCTGAAAACAAGTTCCCACTAATATCAATTGAGATACATTTGCCCATGGTGGCTGGTAATGATCCTGATAGTCGATCCCATGCCAAAAAGTGAGGTTAGCGAACATAGATCCAAAAAAGGCCTAAACTAATTCGTACAGACCAAGAATCAACATAATAGCTAGTTTAAATGTACCGTAGGTTACATGTTTTTATCATTCTAGTCGCTTGCATCTTTTATTCCTAATCTTTGTGTGGTCATTGTGGCATAGAAGATTACCATGCACTACCAAAAAGACCACGTCTATTCCATAATTGTCAATGTGCTCACATCCTTCATACCACAAACACAAATCGAACATGCATTGGTCACCAATTCTTAAAGAAACATAACCAACCAGAAAACATGACTATTCTTTGAATAATATACTACCTCAGGCCCAATTCATTTGCCATCTACTACAATATAGTAAACCAAAAGTATCTTCGACCCTGCTTTATTGTTTGAAAAAGATAACTGCTACACATTGCTTATAGAAGAACATTTTGTGTGCATCATATCTTCTGCAGTTTTTCTAGAAACATCTAGTAACTATTTAATCATTCCAAACATGTCCCTCGGATCATAGTAAATCAAATAGTCTTTAATATGTGGCACATGGGAAAGTTCAGTTCGAACCTAAAGTTATTACAGTGGCCTCAACGAACAAATGCGAACATCTAGTGGAAAATACATAATTTGGGAGGAATTTCTAATCATATCACCTGGTTTGTTCAAATATGGAGCTTCACAAAACAAATTCATTATTTAGTGAGCATGCTACACCAAAATAGTAAACTTCCTAGAGCCTAAACCCTAGGAAGTTAGGCCTAAACTCTAAGAAGTTAGCGAAACTCTCGGAAGTTAAGCCATTCCGTCGGAAGTTTGGCTCTCGAAAATTTTTTGTCGGAAGTTAGCTTAACTTCCTAGAGGGCTCTAGGAAGTTAGCTAACTTCCTACGGCTTAATAAGCCTCTCGGAAGTTAGTAGATTCTCGGGAGTTAGTAGTTTCACGCCGTCAGCTGACTAACTTCCTACGGCTTACTGTAGCCCCTAGGAAGTTAGCTGACTAACTTCCTACGGCTGACTGTAGCCTCTAGGAAGTTAGCTGGCTAACTTCCTACGGCTTACTGTAGCCCCTAGGAAGTTAATAAGCCTCTAGGAAGTTAATTTGACCAGCATTACAAATGTTGTTTATATTTTACACCACATTCCACAACATAACAAATATATCAACAGCTATATAGCACAACATATTTTCGCATAAAACATCTCACACACAATCACATAACAATATTTAAATCCATAGTCTCATCAATTACATCACAAAAGTCTCATCCATAGTCATAATAAGACACATCTCATCATCCAGTACTAATAAAAGACAATATCTCATACATAGTCATAATAAAAGTCTCAAGTATCAGAACACAATAATATGGAAGCTCACGGTCGCCGATCACCAGCTAACGTCCTAGAGGAGGCCGTAGGAAGTTAGATTTTCGTTTGACTGGTGAACAGCTGAAACCTAACTTCCTAGAGGAGGCCGTAGGAAGTTAACTGGGCAGCTAACTTCCTAGAGCCAGTCATAGGAAGTTAGCTATTCGTTTGGCTGATGAACAGATGAAACCTAACTTCCTAGAGGAGGTCGTAGGAAGTTAGTTAACTTCCTACGATTTTTTAACTTCCGACAGCTTTTATAAAAAATCGTATGAAGTTATGTTTATTTTCTAGAGGTACCAGTTGCCTCTCGGAAGTTATTTATTTCCTATGGTTTGTTATAAAAGCTGTAGGAAGTTAAAAAACCGTAGGAAGTGTATGATTTTGGTGTAGTGCAAGGAGCAACATTCATGAGCACATTATTTATATATGACTAATACTTTCTAATAGAATGCATTTTCTGAAAGAACATTTCAAATGGGCACAAATCACAATAATGAGTGATTTATCTGTTAGTTGGAATGCATTGGGTCTCTAAAAAACTTAACATAATAACATAGTACCTCTATGCGGTGCAATAAACAGAATATTGTAATTATAGTTGGGGGAGTGTTAGCTTGGGTAGATCAATTATACTGCTTTTTAAATAAAGTCAGACCCCAAAGACAGGGCTTCATTTCTTAATTCGTCCTCTTTTTTAGGGAAAAATCATTGCGTCCTTTAATTCCTGTGTTGGAGAACGGAGAGAATGATAGAAAGCAGTAGTTCAGCTAATTTGAAACAAGAAGTCCTAGAGTTGGTTAGCAAAAGAGTTGATTAAGAAGAAAAGGAGAGGCAGAAGAGCAATAAACAGGTTAGGTTAAAAGAAAAGCTAAAGTCATGGCCCGTACCTGGAGCACAAGGAGAAATAGCAAGCAACACAAGAAGGAACTGGGAGATGAAGTAACGGTGATAATCCAGGAATAGAGCACCATACGCCTGCCAAATATGGTTGTTTGAACCAAAAGCCATCTACTGATGAAGGCTCTGACGAAATCCCTGTCCCTAATGCAGATTTCTACATTGCCCCTGATGCGGTTCGATAAAATGTTAGTGGATGTAGATGAGCTTCCAGCATCCCCCAATGGGCACCTAAATGCGAGAGCAGCAGCAAACGTAGACACTGTGCTCAAGTAACAAAGGAAGTCGAGTTGTATTCCACTAAGAATAATTGTCAGCACAATGCTCAAAATCCAAAAGAAAGACATCAAAATTATCATCATTGACAAAAGCACTGACTTCTTAGCCCTGGTATTCACCCTCCAGTGCTCCTACATGTGACCTATCAAACAATAAAGTAGTGGTGCTATTCTAGGAATCTGTGGGTTCATTAACCTATTGGTTGTACAATTTTAGATGAGTGCTAATGATTAATAACCATTGCTATTATGGTTATGATTTGCACATTTTGTTGTATTCTTGAGATTACAAACTATGCATACTTGGAAGAGAAGCATGCTTCGAGACAAGCATGGGATTACTCCCTCCATTTTCTTCTAAGCTAGCAAATTGTCTATGAAATTTGTCAACAACACTGCAAAATAAAAATTATTCGAGAACTATTAAGGATGTTGCTCATCAATATTACTGCATTGAAACAAACAAAATAACAAGAGGGAAAATAATCTAAATGAAATGATATAGTTAAGGTAAGAACCTAGGATATACAAAGCTCATTTTTTCAGAGCAGTTCTTCAAGTGAAATTGGGATGCGAAGAGCATAGAAGAGAACATCAAATGGATAAAATCGTTTATTCCAAGTGTAGACTGCTGCTAGCTTGAATTGTTGGCATGTTCCTTGCTCTTGGTTTTTGTACACATAGAAGGAAATTCAATCAAAGTCCCATCATGCAAAAATATTCCAGTGAACTACATATCAAATCTTTATTCTTCAAATAGTAAAAGTTTGCAAGCGCTACCGGCAAGGTGTTTTGGCAAAATAGGAAGCATTCCTAGACCAGCAACCACAAGTATTTGAAACACAATATTTTAGTCATACCCACAGGTAATGATGCCAAAAACAACAAATAAGACTACTATCCAGAAAAGTAATATGATACGCAGATGTGTCAGCTATAGAAAACAAAGAGAGCTTCTCAATGCGATGCCATAAGAATTGTCGTAGAAACAAGCATAACAAGGAAATCTGAAGAAATTAGTAAATTAGGACACTACGTTCACGTTGTGCTTGTTTCAAGAAAAAAAGAAAAAAAAGTTGTGCATTTTAGGAAATAATAATTAGAACATTGTACCATGCTACCATATAGCAGTATTATAGGCATCAATGACCTCCAAATTTCGCTATTCAGAAGAGTATTCCGGTTTATAGTGATTCTGTATTAGCTATTGGAGAGTGTAATACTTGGGTTGGTGTTTGGTGTTTTTTGTGAAAATATAATGCTCTTGTAAAGTGTGTTCTCAATTTTAAAGGCAGATCTTTAGGTCGTGCCTTTTGTTTATTTTGCAGAGCATATTTTGGTTATGAATTTAAATCAAGGTACTACAAGTCTATCTATGTAATTAATTCTCAACAAAAAAAATCTATGCACATCTGATTTCATAAATAAACAGACATACAGATAGAACTACAAAGAGAAATTCATCCACAAAATTCTCAAATGCTAGAACTTCTCCAAATACTGTTGTCCTCTCAGAGTATTACCTCTATATGATTGAAGTCGTCCTCGCTCTCCGGCACGCGCGCAGTCCTCTTCTCCCTTCGGGGTCGTTCACGCTCTTGGTGGAACTATTCCGGCTATGGCGTCCACACGTGCTCGAGCTCGAACATAGAGGACAGAGCGAGATGGGAACTGAGTGGGTTGTCCTTCCTCTCGAGGGAACTCCTCGGACTCTAGCATCCGTGCATGCTCAGGTTTTATCTTCATCTGGCATCCATGCATGACCCAGGCAAAGTAGAGGTCGTGCATAGGGAGCATGCGGGAGTGGAGGTCATGGGTAGAGGGAGGGGAATCCGCTGCCCGAGGGTCGTGGCAGTGGGGACGGTTGTGCCGCGCGTTGAAGAGGAGGGTTCGGTGAAGGCAGCCGGTGGGGGAGGAGTTGGAGGATGGCAGTGGGTTGGTGGAGGCCGCCATTGGGGAGGTGGAGTCTGACGGTGCGGTGGAGGAGGAGGTGGAGTCCAATGGTGGGATGGAGGAGAGGGGAGAATTTTGCCATTATGAAACACTGCAGATGCGACTTCGACGAAATCGAGGCTAAGGCGAGGGATTCAACTATATGAAAAACCAGGGGAAAGACTACACTCTGAAATGGAAATGACGCCTCCATTACCAGGTAAGGATGATGTTTATTACACTGATACAGTTGACGTCTCACAGCCGTTACCCGCTATCGTTACAAGTTCACCACTGCCGCACGAGACGCACCTAGCCGTTCTTGAGATCACGTCGTTCTTTCCTTTCCTCTAGCTCCCTTCCACAACCGAACCCTAGCCGCCACACCCATGGATCGAACTGCTCCTGTCGTCGTCGTGGCAGCAGCTGTTGATGCTGCTCGTGCTGCGGCTGTTGCAGCTGCTGAGGCTAGATGTGCGGCATTGGTGGCTGAGAAGGAGGCACGAGCGGCGATGGAATCTGCCAGTAATGCCGCTGATAAGGTTCAACTTGCCATTCAAGCTGTGAAGTATCGAAGCTTTGTTGAGGATAACTCCAAGGTTTACTGATGTTGTTTTTCTCTTCCTTTGCCGCATTTGGAATAGGGTTTAGGGTTGCTGTTCATTCGAATTAGGGTTTAGTTCTTCACAAACATGGTAACTTAGTCATCCACCTGATCAACAACTAGTTTTATTTCTACAGGATCATGTTGATTTGAAGTATCACGTTAGCATCAAGAACTCACTACGATATGCCATTCAAGAGATGAGGAGGCAATCTTCGCTATTACATAACATGAATAGGATGTGTTGTAGTATCCCAGAAGTTGAAGGGGGTAAGGTTGGGAAGCTTGCTGCCCATTTGAAGGATGTTTGCAAGAACCTCGAGAAGACTTGTATTGTCTGTGAAGAAGATCTGGAGAATAAATCTCCTAGTTGGGACCTTCATCATCCCACTTCAGATGTTGAAGACCACCCTGACCTTTCTGATGTTGAGGACCAAGTGGATGGATACGTGTCAGAAGATCCGGAGTTGTGGGAAATGGTGTTTGAAGACATGAAGTGGGAGGAGAATAAAGTGGTTGTTTCTTTGTCCGAGCATTGTCGTATTATGGGCTATGACTACGACGAGATATTTGATCGTACTGTTTAAGTTGCCAAGACTACTAGTATGTGGTTGTGTTTATGTAAGACAATCTATGTATTGAAGACTATCTATGCAATATCTGTGAACTGCTTTGCTACTGTTGGTGCTGAAGCGGCAAGGCGGTCTCGGTCGCGTGGACGTCGCGGCTAGGCGCGCGGCGTGACCCGGTAAGTGCTCTTCCCCCTGTCTCGGCGGAGTGGGACACCAGCGGTGGGAGGCGGCCATCTTGGCCGGTCTCCCGCCAGTGGTTGTTCGTTCGTTCTCTGTGCTATGCAGCGGCGATGCTTGGCCACGTACGCTCAGAAGGGTCGTCGTCGAAAGACGCTGGCACCCACCGACGCGGTGGTCGTCCGCCCACTGGCGGAGGTTGCTGAATGTCAGGTTCAGCTGGATCAGGAGGTTGGTGATCTGGCCGGTTCGGCAACTAGCGGACGGACACCTGAGGGTGGTCGGCTCTCTGTTTTCGTGAACGGGTCTCTGTCCTGTGTTGACGGAAAGCTAATTGACTGCAGTTCTGCGCCACCAAAATCTATTTGGAATGAAGCTCTCGAACTGGTAGGATAGGTAGTCGGCGGTGCATGCAGGTCGGGACCAGGACCGACGTTGAGTACATGCTTGCATTCTCCTAGTCCAAGCACTTCTTCTAGGAATAAGGTGAAGCCATGGCAGGGCAAATTGCCGTCGCCATGGCGTTTGCCGGAGTTCACAGTTGGACATGCACTAGATAAAGCGCAATGGCGCTGCTCTCCTGGAAGGTGCCGTGACCAGAGGTTGAAGAAGATGTCTTCAATGGGAGCGGCATCAGCGGAGCGGTTGGCTGTTGGTTTGAATTTGAATGATTTTGGTAAGGATGCAAGTCAGGCGATATTCTGGGATTCTCATGCGGATCCTGTGCTGGAATCAAGGAATGTTGGCTTAATTAGTGCTTGTCCCCGTTGGAATGGGAGGACCCAACATATGATTCTCAGTCCTAGGATTCCTTATAGGCCAACTGCTGGGCTGGCTTTCTTGTTCTCCCGTTCAGGCACCAGTTCTTCTGCTACCAGGGCGGTACACATTTCCTCCCGGGGTGTGGCTGCTGGCACCTTCGTCGAGGCTGTAAGGAACGCAATGGCGCCGGTTGGTGATACTGGAGGGCGTGGAGGCAGTCGCGGCCAGCACCAGTCTGAGGGCGCTGGAGGTTTTTCCACCGGTCATCAACAGCTTGGGGGCACGGGAGGACATGTCGCTGGTATGGGACTGAACACTGACTTTGGACGCGGTGGTTCCCAACCAGTGTTCCATCCTGGTTATGGTGGCGGAGGCCGTCCTTTTGGACGTCGGGGAGGTGGACAGGGCTGTGCTGGAGCATGGCGTGGTGGAAGAGGTGCTTCTGCCGGAGGCCGGTTCTACGGTGGTCGTACTTTGCCAATTCAGTCTAGGGGTGGAGGTGTTCACAGCAGGTTTACAAATGGAGGGGCTTCCTCTGTGATGGTCGCTGGACAGGGTCTGGGAGGTTCAGGGGCTTCTTCGGTGACTCCTCAAGTATCAAACGCTGTGGACTTGCTCCAACAGGCAATTACAACATCAATTGGCAACGGTAGCGTTGTCAGGCCTGTTCCAGATAGTACCGTGGAACAGATTGTTTCCTTGCTGCAACAGTCTGTGGGGAAGAGCCAGCACATTCAGAACTCGAGTGGGAATCCAGCAGGTCCGAATCTTGGGTCTCAACACAGTTCAAAGTTGGAGACCATCAAAGAATTGTCTACTCCGACCCACTTGGATGACAAGGTGGGTTCTTCTGTGATTTCAAGTTCAAAAGAGAAAGTGCCGTTTTGTTTTAGGTGCAAAAATAAAGGACATCAGTTGAGTGACTGTAATATTGAGCTATTTTGTGAAATTTGTGATGTCAAAACTCACTTAACTTCGAAATGTCCGGTGGTTCGCGCCTGCAAAACTTTTGCAATACCTTGCGGGTATGCGGTGGAGGGATTGGGGTTTTACTTTATACCCCAACCCATTCCAGTAAAGCAGAGGCAAGGTGGCTGCATTGGAACAGTGTCTATTGTGGAGGGTTACATGAATGAAGAGCAGATTTTGAATGAGCTTAAAAGGTTGGTGGCTGCTGATTGGGACTGGTGTGTGAAGTGTGTGGGGAACAATGTGTTCTCAACGTGTTTCCCTTCTAGGGGTGAACTTCACCGCATGATCGAGTGGGGAACTGTTCATACAAAATTTGGTGCACAGATGCTTGTCAAGGAAGAGGGGCTTGGAGAGGAAATAAAATATGAGATGCCTAAGGCTTGGGTGCAGTTCACTGGTTTACCTAAGGAACTTAGAGAGTACTCAGTAATCTGGGCGGTTGGTTCTATGCTAGGCATCTCAAAAGAGGTGGATATGTTGTTTACTCGGAAATTTGACAGGGCAAGGCTGAAGGTGGCCGTGCTTGACCTGAATTTGATTCCGCAAGTAGTTGATGTGGTAATTGGATACTACTTATATGAACTGAAATTCAGGGTGGAGTCAGAAGCTGAAGGTGACCAGCCTTTGCCGATGGATATGGATCATATCGGGGAAAATGATGATGATGAATTTCAGGATCAAAACAAGGATCACAAAATAGGTGAAAGAGGGAGTAAGGGGGCGAGCTTGAAGGGAACATCAAAGGATTCAGCAGGGGCAGTTAACAAGGTGTCGGATTCTATGCTGAACAGCAACACGACCAGTGGGAAATCGGTGTGCGCTGGCCATACACAGCTGGATCTGGAACAATCTCAGGGCACCAGTCTCTCGGTCAATGCTGTTAGTATTGAAAAGTTGGGCAGTATCCCGGAGGCGTTGTCAGGAACAGTGCAAGCACTGCGTCGTAGCTCGCGCCGCTCAGATTCGGTGAGTGAAGACTCGCTTGTTCGAGCAGTACGGCTGAAAGCGGGATACAACCTGGACGACCAGCCGACTAAAGGTAACAATGTTTCCTTTATTAGTTTACCCGATAATTATATTCTTGATTCTTTTAAAAATATTGGCATTTTAGCGGGTTCTAATCCTAGTTTAGTTGCTTCCTCTATTGGTCAGTTGAAAAAATTAGAGATTAATAGAGTTCAGGATCAGCTAGTGGGTAAGAACAAGGCTGAATTATCTGATTTTATGGGGAAGGGAGTAGTTGAGGACGAAGAGTTTGATCATTTCATTTTAAATCATTTGTGTGGGGATATTATGAATGAAGAGACGGATGGCACTGATGGGCTGATTAAGTCAGTCTGTACAAAACCATCTAGTCAGGGTTCGTTGTGTTCTAACAAAAAAGGTCGGGCTTGATTATTAATTAATTGTTTACCAATGAAAGGAATTTTTTGGAACAGCAATGGGTTCAAGGATTTGAAAAAGCTTAGATACGTTTCGGATCTGACCAAAGAACACGGTCTCAATTTTATTGCCCTCTCTGAAACAGGCCGCAAATCCTTCCCAGATCATCTACTAAGGAATTTGTGTGCTGGGAAAAATTTTATCTGGCATTGCAAAGAACCTCATGGTAGATCTGGGGGGATGTTGTTGGGAATTGACGCTGATGTCTTTGATGTTGGTGCCATCACGGAAGGGGATTTCTTTATTAAGTTTAATTTGCATGATAAGGCAGATGGTTTTAAATGGGCTCTTGTCTCGGTGTATGGCCCTGCCCAGGACTGCTTCAAACAAGAATTCCTTTCTGAGCTAGTCCGTTTGAGCAATACAGAAACGTTACCTATTCTCATTGGGGGAGACTTTAATATTTTACGATCTCCATCTGAGAAAAATAATGATAGATTTGATCATCGTTGGCCGTTCCTATTCAATGCGGTAATCGATGGTCTTGATCTAAGAGAATTGCAGATGTCGGGGCGAAGGTACACCTGGGCTAATACTAGGGATATTCCGACTTATGAGAAGTTGGATCGGATTTTGCTAGCTACAGAATGGGAGGGAAAATACCCTAGAGCTTCGGTACATGCCTTGTCGAGAAATATATCCGATCATACTCCTCTGCTTCTTAGTACAGGTGTTGTAACCGCCCAAACAATTCCTCCGTTCAAGTTAGAACTAGGCTGGTTTCTGAGGGATGGTTTTGTGGATATGGTAAAAGATATTTGGGTAAATGAGACAAGAGGTTCTACTCCTTTGGAGAAATGGCAAGCCAGGATAAGGAAGGTACGCCAACACTTAAGGGGTTGGGCAATGCACACTTCGGGGTTGTTGAAAAAGGAAAAAAAGGAGATCATCGCTAAGCTTGATGATTTAGATAAGAGAGCTGAAGTAGTTCTGTTGAGTACTGCGGAGTTGGATCTGCGCAACTACTTACAGAACAGGCTTGCTCAGCTACTCCGGGAGGAGGAAATAAAATGGTATCAAAGAGCGAAGGTCAAGGAGCTCCTGGAGGGGGATAGTAATACTAAATATTTTCAGATGATAGCCAATGGAAAATTCAGGAAGAATCGAATCTTCCAGATGACGGATGGAGCTCGTATGTTATACGACGAGGGAGAATTAAAAAGTCATATAACTGGTTATTATAAAAATCTCTTTGGCCCCCCAGAAAGCACGTCTTTTACTCTGGATGAGGATCTTAGAGATGATATAATACAAGTTACTCAAGTTGAGAACGAGAAGCTCACCCAGCCATTTTCTGAAGATGAAGTAAAAGCGGTGGTTTTTAGTATGGAACATAACAAGGCTCCAGGTCCTGATGGATTCCCGGCGGAATTTTATCAAATCTGTTGGGATGCTATTAAAGATGATCTTATGGCTTTGTTTCGTGAGTTCCACACAGGGAATCTCCCTTTGTATAGTCTTAACTTTGGGACTATTATTTTGCTTCCTAAGACTCGGGAGGCAATCTCGGTTCAACAATACCGACCAATTTGTCTCCTAAATGTCAGTTTCAAAATCTTCACAAAGGTTGCAACTAAGAGGATCACGGAGGTTGCGTAGAATGTAATCAGTCCCCTGCAGACTGCGTTCCTGCCAGGAAGAAATATCATGGAGGGTGTGGTGGTCTTACATGAGACTATTCATGAGCTACATACGAAGAAAAGGGATGGGGTCATTTTCAAAATCGACTTCGAGAAAGCTTATGATAAGGTGAAGTGGAGCTTTGTTCAACAATCCCTTCGTATGAAAGGTTTTTCAAGTACCTGGTGTAGTTGGATCGAGTCTTTCATGAAGGGGGGCCATGTTGCGGTTAGAGTTAATGATCGCATGGGTCCTTTTTTCCAGACCCAAAGAGGGGTGAGGCAGGGCGATCCGCTGTCTCCTATCCTCTTTAACTTGGTAGTGGACATGCTTGCTACCCTGATTAATAGAGCAAAGGAAAATGGCCAGATCAAGGGCTTGGTGCCGCATTTGGTAGATGGGGGGTTATCCATTCTGCAATACGCCGATGATACAATTTTGTTTATGGATCACGATCTGGAAAAGGCAACGAATATGAAGCTCATATTATGTGCCTTTGAGCAGTTATCTGGTCTTAAAATAAACTTTCACAAGAGTGAGGTATTCTGTTATGGGAAGGCAAAAGAGGATGAAGGGAGGTACACACGGCTGTTTGGTTGCAGTTCTGGTGGGCTGCCCTTCAGATATCTTGGGATTCCTATGCACCACCGTAGGTTGACAATTGGTGAGTGGAAAACAGTGGAGGCCAAATTCGAGAAAAAGCTCAGCAGTTGGAAAGGAAAACTTATGTCAGTAGGAGGGCGGCTCGTATTAATTAATTCTGTGTTGACCAGTCTAGCGATGTTTATGATGTCTTTCTTTGAGGTACCAAAAGGTGTGCTGGAGAAGATAGATTATTTCAGATCGCGTTTTTTCTGGCAAGGGGAGGGCCATAAGAAAAAATATAGGCTGGCCAAATGGGATGTAATTTGTCAACCTAAGGAGGTTGGCGGGCTAGGCATTTTGAATTTAGAGGTTCATAATAAATGCCTCTTAAGCAAATGGTTGTATAAACTTCTCAATGAAGAAGGAATGTGGCAATCATTATTGAGACGTAAATATCTGGCCAATCGAACCTTATCCCAGGAGCAGCGCAGGGCCACTGATTCACACTTCTGGAGTGGTCTTATGAAAGTTAAGGACACATTCATTAGTAAAGGAACCTTTGTGATTCATGATGGGTCCCAGGTGCGTTTCTGGGAGGATGATTGGCTCGGGTCGGGAACGTTAAAACTCTGTTTTCCGTCTCTTTATAACCTAGCGAGGAGGAAGAACCCAACAGTTGCCTGTGTGTTCTCCACGGTGCCCTTAAATATTTCCTTTCGGAGGGGTTTGGCTCAACAGTTGAGGGTCCAATGGTTTCAATTGGTCTCACTTGTTGCGCATACCGAATTGAATTCAAACAGGGACTTGTTCAGATGGAACTTGACCGCCAACGGGATGTTTACGGTTAAGTCTCTGTATCTGGCATCTCTTAACAATGGGATGGGGGCGGATAATAAGGACCTTTGGAAACTTAGGCTTCCTCTGAAAATTAAGATTTTTATGTGGTACCTCAAAAGAGGGGTAACATTAACAAAGGATAACTTGGCTAGGAGGCATTGGAATGGTAATAAGATATGTTGCTTTTGTAGTAGACCGGAGACAATAAAGCACCTGTTTTTCAGTTGTTTGTATGCGTCATTCATTTGGCGGTTGATTCAGATAAGCACGGGGTTGAGACCTCCTCGAGATGTTAATGATTTGTTTGGGGTTTGGGCGAGCGGGAGGCTTCCCAGAGTGCGAAACTTACTATTAACCGTTGCATCGGCAATTTGTTGGGCTATTTGGTTAAGTAGAAATGATGTGGTGTTCAATAATTCATCTCCTAAATCATGTGTGCAGGTAGCCTTCAGGGCAACATATTGGTGCCGCTTCTGGTCTCAGCTTCAGCCTAGAAGGGAGGACCAAGAGTTAATAAAGTCTTCATGTCGTAATGTGGAGAGGGTGCTACTACAGTTCTTTAGCAATTTTGGATGGGGATATGTGTTGCGTTTAACTATGTAGTAGTTGTGGTTCGGTAGCTGAAGTTCTTCAATTTGGCTAGTTGGGGTTCTCTGATGTGGTCATAGGAGGAGTTTTGGCAATATGCCTCCGTCCCTTGTAATAAATGGCCGTAACCTCATTTGAGGCCAAGGTCGGATGATTTTTCCATTATCTAAAAAATATCTGTGTACTGCTTTGCATCTTCAGTTTCTGGTGAACTGGCTGTATTTTCAGTTAAGCAGTTCAGTTCAGCAGTTCAGTTTCTGGTGAACTGCTTTTCGAACTGGCGAACTGGCTGTCTTCATTTGAGATTCTGGTCGAAATAAAGCCAGCCAATCTATGCTTTTCGAATTGGCTGTCTTCAGTTTCTGGTGAACTGAACAGAATCTCAACTGAACTGGCTGTCTTCAACTGAACTGAACTGAACTGGTGAACTGCTTTTCGACCAGAATCTCAACTGAACGACCAGAACTGGCTGTTTTCAGCTGTCTTTAGTTTCTGGTGGTGTTCAGCTACCTAGGCAAGAGAACGGATGGGAGGAGTACCGACGCAGGCGCACTAGGAGGCACTGAAACCAGGGCCGAAACAGGGGGAGGCGGGAAGAGGTGGTGCAGGCCACCAGAGACAGCCAGTTTCTGGTGATGTTCAGCAGATTTTGGTGATGTTCACCAGTTCAGTTTCAGACAAGACAACACTCCAGTTTCAGATAACAGCCATTTTTTGGTGATGTTCACCAGTTCAGTTGCAGATCAAACCAGACAACCATTTCAGTTTCAGACAAGACAACACTTTCTCAAATACATAAAACAGACAATACTTCAGTTAAGTTCTGGAATCAAGTACATAATACAGACAGACACTAAACCATAAACTGGGAAGAAACAGACAACAGACAACACTTCAGTTAAGTTCTGGGATCAAGTACATAATACAGACAATACACTTTCTCAGTTTCTGGGAACAAACAGACAACACTTTCTCAGTTTCAGATCTACTGTCTGTGATCTGCACGGTTCTTCAGTTTCTTTCGGGGGGTAATTTTCTTAACTACCCATTTGACACTTCTAGGTGGCGAAGTAGCAGTCATGTGTTCATCTTCATTAGCAGCTACCACAATTGGTGCTTCATCTTCATTAGCAGCCACCACATTTGGTGCTTCATCATTAGCAGCCTCCACAATTGGTGCTTCATCTTCATCAGCAGCTACAACAATTGGTGCCCTTGTCACTAGTTCACCACTTGGTGCTTCCTCTTCGTTTGCAGCTTCAATATTTGGTGATGTGGCAGTCCGCAACTCTTTTGGTATCCAATTTTTTGTCGTATTCTTCCGCGGCTTTCTCTTCCTACAAAGAGGGATACAATGATGGTATATAAATATAATATAATACAAACAACATTTTAATTTTACAACTGATGCAGCAGTGGCACACACCTTTTTTTGGTTCCATTTAAAGGGCACTTGTAACTTGTTTTCCGGTGCCCCAGTTGCCCGCAATTTGGGCAAGTACACAAACAACCTTTAGCATCAGTATTGTGAAATGTCAACTAGACATTATCAACTAAGCTCCTTATAGCTGTAAAACGCCATGTTCTGGCTGCCTTGGCCTTCAATTCTGAGCCTACTGTTGCTGCTTACTGGTCGCATCCTCCATTGTCGAAATGGCGATGACTAGTGGTGCAATCTGCAGCAACCCCACGATTTCTGTCTAGTGCTACATGCTTTGAGTGAAAACTGACACCCCCCATTCAAAGACATTAGTAGTAAAAAAGAGAGCATGAAAGCCCTTCAAGCTGGGTCATGTACCCTTCACTTGGTCTAACTTTTGAATGTGTTGTTGCAGTAAGATGATCCCTACTCAGCTATGGTTTCAGTTTCAGTCAGCCTCTCCTTTTTGCACTGAAGATTTGTGTGCACCATGCAGCACTGCATAATGTTGCAAGAGGATAATATGGTTGCATCTGCTACACATCAAACTACTAATGTATCACCTGGAAAGCTCGACCCTTTTTAAGGATCAACAACATTTATTTTCATTACTGATATTGACAGCCATTACAAAACTGTAACAATCTTCAGAATGTAACACAACAACTCAACTCCACAACAATTATTGCTCAAACAAAACATAGCCTAATGGTTCATATCACCACCAATACAAAAAAGGGAATGTTGTTGCTAAAAAATAAGGAATGGAATGTAGAACATAATCTACGGGAGACAGCTGAAGCTACTCCTACTTCTGCTGCAGATCATCTCCATGCCAAGCCCAGACAACGTCCTTCAGCCCTGGTCGGATGCCCTCTTCCAACAGTTTCTGGTACTCAAGTAGATCGCCACTAGTTTGTTTCATCTGAACGAGATGGCAGGATGGTGTGATCTCAAAGATCTGCGTGTCAAACTGAAGGACACCATTGCCCCCATGCTTCCTCCCTTGAATGATGACAGTGTTGTTGTCCTTCTTCCTTATCCTGAGATTCAGTGCTTTCGCGACATCTTCAAGCTTTGAGATGATGGCCAATGCAGGCTTATCTGAAGTGAACCGTGTCTCCTTCCTGCACTCCTTGATAAACAGACCAGAAAGGTCCAACCCTGCTGAGAACGCGATGATTTCAAAGGCATTGAGTTTTGTGGCAACCAGGGTCTTATCTTCGTGAGCAATCTCCTTGCGCCTAGCAGCAAGCACTGGGGCAGCATTTGTGGCGGTGGCATTCTCGCTAAGAACTTTCTCCTTCACTGCACTGATCTCCCTAGGACCTTTTCGAAACCAGGTAGACTCTTTTATCTCCTGAATTGAAGGTCTCATGCTAGGGTTGGGGTTCAGAATCTTGTATAGCAGCCTCTTGAGTTTGTGTGAAAACCAACTGGGGCACCTGAAATCACTATCATGTATCTTTCGATAAATCTCCATCATGTTTGGGCCCTGGAAAGGGAGGTAGCCAGCAGCGAGAACAAACAGGACGACACCACAAGACCAGATGTCTGATTTTGCACCATCGTATCCCGTCTTCTTGATCACCTCCGGAGCTATATACACTGGTGTCCCACAGACAGTATGGAGCAGCCCATCTGTCCTCCTCGACTCTGAAAACGCGCTCAGTCCAAAGTCAGACACCTTAAGGTCCCCATTCTCATCCAACAACAGATTCTCACGCTTCAAGTCCCGGTGGTACACGCCTCGGCTGTGGCAGTGATCCAGTGCGCCAATGAGCTGTTGGAAGTATCTGTGTGTGTCAGCCTCCGTCAGCCTGCCGCTCCTCTTAACCTTGTCTAAGAGCTCACCCCCTTTGGCATACTCCATGATGATGTAGATCTTGTTCCGTGTCGCCATGACCTCATGGAGACGAACGATGTTTTTGTGTTCCACCAGCCGCATAGTCGTGATCTCACGCTTTACCTGCTCCGAGAGCCCGGCCTTGAGCACCCTGTCCTTGTCCATGATCTTGATAGCAACACCCTGGTTGGACTCGAGGTCCCTTGCATAGTGCACCTTCCCGAACGCGCCTTTCCCCAGCAGCTTCCCCATCTCGTACCGCTCCGTCAAAGTCTTCCCTCTGGTCTTCATATCTTTTATCTCCATAAAAACTATGTGATCACGCACAGGGCTAGCTTTCTGTTGTCAATCAGGTGGACTGCGCCTTATGGGTCGGTGGCGTCGGAGTCTGAAGGGCGTGGAGTAGATGCAGGCAAGGTGACCGCCGCTCAAGTCAAGAGACGAGCAGGCCTGCGGACCTTGCGCAAGAACCACCAGGCCCTTGGTGGTGTTGCTGCAGAAGTCTCTTCTATGCAAGCACATCTTTCAGCATAGTTTTGTTGTCTTTCTTGTTATGGACTTGTGATCTGCACTGCACAAAGGAAAAGAAACAACATTAGCCTCTGCAGCTGGAGGACCACGTGAAAAAGGCTAACAATTTTTAAAATGCTGACTGTATGGTATGGTATGTATAACAACAATCCGGTACAAAGTGGCAGGTAATGGAATAAGAACCGACAACATCATTCATCAACAGCCGATTGATGGGTGCACTTTGTTTCTGTGCAAAGCCATCATCAGTGGCTATTTTGGAACCCCCAGAATTACTCTTCTGACATAATAAGGATCCAAGACGCAGCACGGCAATGGCAGGATGTTAAGAAATTAGAAATCCAAGACGAAGACGAACGAGCCATAACCGAAGCGAAGCTTCGCATTTCAGAAACCTGACTAACGCCGCCAGGAATCATACACGAGGCTGCAGGAATCTATCCCAGGCTCTCCCCTCCGACTGAAGCGAAGCAATCGAAGGCACCGCAGAGGGTGCATTGCAGACCAAGGAAAAGCCGATATCGCCGCCGTCGCCTCCTCTCTTTTTTTCTTCTAATCCTGACTGAACCTATGCACCACATCTAAGTATCTAACAGCAGGAAGGCGCTAGTAGGTAGGTAGGTTGTTGGTACGATCGGCGACGTACGGCGTCCTTAAACTACAGCGTGGGATCCGTAAAGAGATGTGGTAACGCGTGGGGGCGGCCGGCGTACGTGCAAGCAGATTGATCAGGAACAGGAAGACAGAGGATGGATTGGTTGGTTGCTGTTACCTTGCGACGGGACGACGAGGACGCCGAAGCTTCGTTCCGCTGCACTTGTTCCTTGGGGCGTCGTCCGATCGCCTGAGTTTTCGCTGAGCTTGGCTTGGCGGAGTTGAGATACTGGGATGCTGCGACAACGAGAGATTGGTTCAGCTCAGGGTCAGGGCTGGGGCCTTTTATAAGCCTTTGACGATAATGATCCGGTGACAGCTAGGCGTAGGAGCAGAATTAACGGCGTAACTACCTTATCCTTTCCCTCGCTGAGCTGCTGATAACTGGCACTGGCACTGCCTCTCACCTGTATGTATGACTACAATGTCCCGACGATCTCTCTTGCCATGGCGGCCGTTGGGTGATTTTATCTGTAACCACACCCAAATTGCACGATCTGCTAAATGGGTCTTAGTTAATTGTTGCTGTTTTCGTTTAAAACTATACATCGTCATGCCTTTTTTTAAAAGAAAACCTTAGTGGTTATCTGGATTTTTAAAAGAAAATCTCAATTAAGGCGTGTCTGTGTTCCATAGTTCTCGTACATGCAAAACTACCATTTTGTGTAACAAGCCCTCTCTAATAATATCCTGTTTTCGAATATTTGTCGCAGTCTAGTTTATTTTTTACTAAACCGCAATAAATAAAAAAGAACAGAGGAATTAACATAGTAATACGGGTAGTATGGAGAAAAAGAGAAGAAGGGAGATTAAGGCACTGTTCCAATCTCGCGAGATAAACTTTAGCAGCTTTTTTTAGCTACTTTTAGCCATTTATAATCTAAACAGGAGAGCTAATGGTGGTAATTGAAGCTAAACTTTAGCACTTCAATTCATATAGCTAAAGTTTAGCAGGAAGCTAAAGTTTATCCCGTGAGATTGAAACGGGGCCTAATTATCATGATGTTCCAAACTCAATAATAGAGACGTACGTACATGTATGGAGATGCTAGCGGCATCGTGTCGCCACATGCAGATGCAGCAGCGATCATCGCCACTGCTTAACTCACTGAGAACTGCTGAAGGATAAAAGACGGTGGTGATCTCATCTAGATATAATAAGAAGTCTCCAGAAGATTAGCAGTTACGCATCCCCTTTAATCCTAATTAGCCATAATGTAAAAGTGCTTAATCGACCGAACGGACGTACGGGTGTGAAGCCGTCCGTTCATTGTGTATATATTTGTTTACTGTTATGCCTCGTCTGTTTCATTGGAATTGAATTCCATTTTAATAATTATAATTTAGACAAAACTAATTAAGTTCATATATTTATATATGTAATATATTTGTATATTATCCTAAATCATTTGAGAGAGATAGTTATATACTATATTTATGGTATGGCGAAGCAAGTAGAAGACTGTGCTATAAGTTTTACATCGGAAAAATAACATGTAAATCTATAGAATCAATTTCCATCTCTCACCCCATGAATTTGAGATATATAGGCTTATATGGTAACTTTAGAAAGTGGTGGAATGTCACATTCTAAAAAAATAGCATATTCCATTAGTAAGATTCCAATTCCTCAAAATGAAATGAAACAAACGGGACCTTAATGGCATACATAGTGTAGAGATTCATTCTCATTCACAATATGATACTTTACAACACGTTATCATGCACGTCTCCAACCACTGAGGAAGAAAGAAAAAGGTCGCCGCCAACATCAAGAAAACAGAGGACTCGTCGGCCAACCACCGCCGTCGACATCATCGAAGCAGAAAAGACAGTCAGAAATCCGGCGAAGAAGAAAGAAAAAGGTAACAAAAATGTCGATGCTTAATCTTCGCCGACTTGTGAAGAAACTCCGGCGAGTCGTCATCCGCGAGTTCATCCGGGCATGTCACGTGGGAGTCCTCGACAACGACCATGTCGGCTTCGCCATCCACAGCGTCATCATGCAGATGAGTGTCGACGGTTTCACCGGTGTGTGGCTTCCCACACTTCACAGAACCGCTCGCGTGAACCACTGCGCCGTGGACCGATGTCGCGCCGTGCACGAGCGCCAACAGTGGCGGTTGTTCCTCCGTCTTCCACTCCAGTTGAGGCGACGCCGACCTCCAACCCGTACCCACCAGACTACTGCCCGGTCCATGGGTATGCGGCATGTGTGCTGCGCGACGCGGGGATCCTCGAGAACACCATTATCTCCACCCTGCGCTCGATGGCTGTCGCGTCCACCACGTTAGTCGAGGAGAGGCCTCGTTGGAGGCCACCAACACCCGCGCTGCCTGGATTTGGTCGCCGTCCGACGATGGCAGCCCGGACAGGTTGCCCGCCAATCTACACCAATGCAGTGGTTGATTCCCCGCCACCTTCCGCACTCCTGATGTCGTCTCCCGCACTGCTCCCGCAACGTCGCCACGTGGGAGAGGCGGCTGCGCGACGCCCAGGTCTGCGCCCCATCAAGGATGAGGCCGACCTCCCCAACGTCAGTCACGACAGCGGACAGTTCTCCTCCGACGAGGAGAAGGAGGACTCCATCTCCTAAATTTGCAAGGAAGAAGGGGAGGACATGGGGCACTGCTTTTACTTGTGCAGTGGCGCACTTGGACTGACGGCGAGATGGTCGGCGACCGGATCCGCGGCTAAGGTTGGTCCCGCGCCCACGACGGCTACGGTCGGACATGTGTCCTCTGTTGGCGGTCGTGCTCCCACTGCTAGCGGCCAAGCACCCGTGGCTGGGGCTGGGCCCCCGTGACGGAGGCCAGACCTGAGCCCCCAGGCGGCTATGTCTGCTGCTGGCTGCCGGGCCCGCGCCTGGGGTGGAGTCCACGCCCGCACGGCAATCGGGCCCGCGACGACGTTGGAGGTGACAGTGGCTAGGGGAGAAGATGGAGACTAGGGTTCCAAAGCCCCTGGCCTTCTTTTAACCCCGATTATGGCCACTGATGGACTGGGCCGCTGCATTGGGCCAAGTATCTACGGATACACTGCTAATAAGTCGATAGAGAGCACAGAACCCCTACTTCCCCTTTTTAATATGGCTATGGTTCATTCAACCCCATACCCATTTTATTAATTTGTACATGTGTGTTAGTTTACATATTCCAGCAATTTTTCTTTTACATTTTAACTATAGTATTAGTTATATGTGTTTAAATATTATGTCCCTGTTGTACAATGTAACCGTAAATATGTGAATGTATATATGTGTTTGTGTACATTTTTGTCTCTTGTGAATATATTTTTCACATAAAAAATGACACTGCACTACAGATTTAACCCTCACAATCAATCTATTACTACTCTATAAGGTTTTAGTGTAGGCGTCCACAGTTTTTGCTGGCGCACGGTTCTGCCTGAGGCCACGGATGGAAGGTCCGCGATCCACTCCTCGGTGCGATCTACTCCCTTCTCCTCCTCGCCGCGATCCACTCCTCGGCGCGATTCACTCCCTTCTCCATCGGCGTGATCCACTCCCTCACCCATCTGCTCCTCGCCACGATCCACGGTCGTGCCCGCCCATCCCGGTCCACCGTAATCCACTCCTCGGCGCGATCCACTCCCCCAGTATACAGTTCTCCTCGGCGTGCAGAGTGGCGCGATCCAATCGAGTTATTTGAGTTTGTAACATTCTCGTCACGCTGATTCACCAGTTTATTACTCCGCAGCTGTACTTCACCAGTTTGGTATTATGGAGCTCAAAGTCACGCCAGATTGGGACAGTTAATCTCCCGCGCTCTATTAACGTCTATTTTGTTGCTCTTGATGCAGGTTGTGTACCCCTTCGTACTAATCTACCCCTGGCCGGAGTACTCCCTTGCCGCGTGAGAGACAAGAAAACAGAGCGCGCGCCGCCGTCTCGCAGCCGCTGCAACCGTGACGAGGAAGATGAGCAGGGCCGGCCGCGGTTCCCGCTGCAACCGTGACGAGCAGGAGAACCGCTGCAACCGCCGTCTCGCAGTCTGCTAGGACCTGCCTGCCTGCTGTCGGCCATGGGGAGGAGGCGCGCGCGAGGAAGACGAGCAGGGGCGCGGCACCAGGGAGATCCAGCCGGCGAGCTGGAGCAAGGTTCAGGGCGCGGCGAGCAGAGCAGAACAGAGGACAGGGCGCGGCTGGGGAAGAAGACGCGCTGGGGAAGAGAGCGGCGATGGGAACCGGGCGCGGGAGATGTGTTATTACTGGCTGGCTGCCATGGCACGGCGGCATGGCATGGCAGCAGCTCGTGGGCGCTTCTTGGCTGAGATTCGGAACATGCGTTGTGCGGTTGTGCCTTCCCGGATCTGTCCTGGCTGCACGGCATGGTATCCCACACGTGAGAGAGCAACCTCCTCCGCCTCGGAGGTGTAAATACAGTACCGTGACGAGGAAGATGAGCAGGGCCGGTCGCGGTTCCCACTGCAACCGTGACAAGCAGGAGAACCGCTGCAACCGCCGTCTCGCAGTCTGCTAGGACCTGCCTGCCTGCTGCCGGCCATGGGGAGGAGGCGCGCGCGAGGAAGACGAGCAGGGGCGCGGCACCAGGGAGATCCAGTCGGCGAGCTGGAGCAAGGTTCAGGGCGCGGCGAGCAGAGCAGAACAGAGGACAGGGCGCGGCTGGGGAAGAAGACGCGCTGGGGAAGAGAGCGGTGATGGGAACCGGGCGCGGGAGATGTGTTATTGCTGGCTGGCTGCCATGGCACGGCGGCATGGCATGGCAGCAGCTCGTGGGCGCTTCTTGGCTGAGATTCGGAACATGCGTTGTGCGGTTGTGCCTTCCCGGATCTGTCCTGGCTGCACGACATGGTATCCCACACGTGAGAGAGCAACCTCCTCCGCCTCGGAGGTGTAAATACAGTACCGTGACGAGGAAGATGAGCAGGGCCGACCGCGGTTCCCGCTGCAACCGTGACGAGCAGGAGAACCGCTGCAACCGCCGTCTCGCAGTCTGCTAGGACCTGCCTGCCTGCTGCCGGCCATGGGGAGGAGGCGCGCGCGAGGAAGATGAGCAGGGGCGCGGCACCAGGGAGATCCAACCGGCGAGCTGGAGCAAGGTTCAGGGCGCGGCGAGCAGAGCAGAACAGAGGGCAGGGCGCGGCTGGGGAAGAAGACGCGCTGGGGATCGGAAGAGAGCGGCGATGGGAACCGGGCGCGGGAGGAGCAGAGGCCGAGGAGGGAGCCCCGCGCGCTGAGGACCACGACTAGAAGCAGGAGCTCGACTGGGAGATACGCGCGGCTAGCCCCGCGCGCTGAGGCACCAGGTAGGCAGCGGCAATGCTGCCGGGCTCGCCGGTGAAGCGCCTGCTGCGGCGGGCGTCCAAGGGGCGGCGGGAGAAGGCCGAGATGGCGGGGCTGGCCGTGGCGGCCGCCGCGCTGCTGCTGCTCTGGGCCGGTGGGGTCTCCATCGCGGCGGCGGGGAGTGGCGGCGAGGAGGAGTGCGACCTGTTCGACGGGGACTGGGTCTGGGCTGGCGGCGGCGGTGGGGTTCCTCGACGTCGGCTTCCGATGCGCCGAGAACGGCCGCCCCGAGGTATCCTACACCAAGTGGCTTCTTCCTCGCTTCCGTCGCTGTCTTCTTCCTCGCTTCCGTCGTCCCCTGTCCGCCATCTCCAGAATGTAGAGATCGGTTACATCATCGTCGTGGACAAAATTGACTTTTACCGTAGCTTATAGAAGGTTACAGAGGACGGAAGATTAACAGTCCCAATCTGGCATGGCTTTGAGCTCCATAATACCAAACTAGCGAAGTATAGCTGCGGAGTAATAAACTAGTGAAGCCGCGCGACGAGATTGTTACAATCTCAAATAACTCCGATCCAATCCCCTCTCGAGCCCCGAGATAGCCGCCCCGCTCCCCTCTCTGAGCATCGATAAGGACGAGGGGAGCAGCGGCCCGAGCCTAGGCCCGGACAGGGAGGCCACCCCACCCTCATCGCCGCTGCAGAGGCCGGAGGTGGCCAGGGAGGTCTATCTACTGGCGTCGTCGCTGTCGGGCCGCCGGAGGTGAAACGGGCGGAGTGACGAACTGGCGCGGCGGCAGCGTGGTGGTGTTGAGGCGGCGGCGGCGTACCCAGTGCCTTGCCATGGATCCAGTCGCTGGCACGGCGGAGCATCGGGGCCCGTTGGAAGTGCACGCCCGCGCGCCCGGCAAGATCATCCTCGCGGGCGAGCACGCCGTCGCCACTGCCATCGATCTCTACACCAACTCCTCCCTCCTCCTCCTCTGCCCCGCAGGACCAGGTACTCCCGCCAACCTTGACTTCTACTGGTTCTTCGTGTCGTCGCGGTCGCTGGTACTCTTCTCATAGCTCCTCTCCCTTGTGGTGGCGCTGGCTCCGGCGCGGTGGCGCTGGACCTCAGGGACTCGGGCCTCACCTTCTCGTGGCCGTGCTCGCGCCTCCGCGGGGCGCTGGGGGAGGAGACAAGCGTCGTACTGCCTGCACGGGCAAGCACCCACGCACGGACCCCATCCCACTCTCCCGATTCAACAACAACCAGCTCATCTTAGGTACGCCTACACCTTCTCTTTCTTCTGACCAGCAGTTGACGCTGAACGCCACTTGAATTGCTGTCATAAAAGAACAGATGACAATTTCAATTTCAGAATGTCTTCAGTCATCTGACATCAGGGTGACTCTAACTGAAACACTTTACCCTATATATTCTGAACTTCTGAAGTACACCGATCAATGGGTTGACTTACTGTTTCAACACAAGTTTTTTTTGTTGTTGAAATATTTACTGCTTTCATGCAACAATCCAGCCATTTCAGTTTCCCTTATTTAATATGGCAGCTTCATCGGTATTTAGAAGTGTTCTAGTGGTAACAGGCTGAAGCCATGGGTGAACACTATTCTGCGGTAGCTTGCTGATGAGGTTGGCTTGCGGCAGTTGGTAGGGGCAGTAGCGTTAGGGATTTTGCTAGCACAAGGTCCTTTCCTGGCCGTAGTCTCAACTTTTTCTGTGGCTTATAACTGAATCATTTTTGCATTACTAAAGTGATTCAGTTTGTTTGTTTTTTTATTCATGTGAAGCTCTTTGTTAGAATCATTTAGCCAAGCGATTCAGTTGCCCACTAAATTTAATATATGCACACTAACTTTAAGCATCCACAACTACAGACAATTGATAGCACAAAAAATGATGGAAACAAGATCCTGCTTCAAATTAGCTCCTTTCATGAGACTTAAATCTTGCTTCAAATTAGCCCCAGAACCAATCCTGTTGAATAGTGCAATGTTGGTTTGAACACAGATCAACATTTTATCTATATACATCTGGTTTGGTTGAACACAGATCAACATTTTATCTATATACATCTGGTGCGCTGACAATGGTGCCTCGATCCCGGGCGTCGACGTCGAGACTGTTCAGTTCCCCCTGTCTCTGGACGACCTGCGCTTCGCTCAGGTGTACAGGTTCATGGGCGACGTCTTGGGCTCTAGCGTCGAGGCGCAGCTGCACAGGCTGCTGGGCGCGGAAACTTAGTGCTGCTTCTAGACACTGAATGCTCATAGCCATATTTGCGGTCATCGTCGACAGCCATGTGTTCCACACCTTTTCTCATTCCCAGGATCATGGAGGGTGATGATGGCAGTGACCGGAAACCCTAGGTGATGTCAGTCCTATGGAACCAAATCTTCTTTTCCTCTCTGTCTTTAATTCCAAAGTTGTTCCTCCCTCTTTCTACTCCCTGGTCAGAAACAATCTCGTCCTCAACCTCGACGATCTCATCAGAATATTCAGTTATCCCATTCCTGCAGCTCTCTTCGTCAACCCGGCTCTGCGTTCGCTGCTCATCCGAAGCATTCTCCTCGTCATTATCGTGTTCGTCTGAAGAATGGTACGCAGCATGATCTTCTTGTTGGTTATCCATGAGCATATGGAGCCATCTGTCCACGTTTCCTTTGCCAACATTGTTCATGTTTTCACCATCTTCTGGTCTGGTAAATACCCCGGTGAGACACCAGCACGAGTTGGTGCAAATACTAAACATCCATAAATATTTATATCTGAATGCTATGGAATATATAGCTGCCATTGTGGCTAATACAATTGAGAGCACCTAGAGGGGGGGTGAATAGGTGATCCTGTAAAACTTGAAACTTAATGCCACAAAACTTGATTAGGAGTTAGCACAAGAATGCCAAGTGGCTAGAGAAGAGTCCTTGCAAGACACGATAACCACAAGAAGATCAATCACAGATAGACACAGTGGTTTATCCCGTGGTTCGGCCAAGTTCAACACTTGCCTAGTCCACGTTGTGGCGTCCCAACGGACGAGGGTTGCAATCAACCCCTCTCAAGCGGTCCAAAGACCCACTTGAATACCACGGTGCTTTGCTTTGCTTTACTATATCCCGTTTGCGAGGAATCTCCACAACTTGGAGCCTCTCGCCCTTACACTTTGAAGTTCAAAAAGAAGCACGGAGTAAGGGAGGAATGAGCAACACACACAAGACACGAAATCAGAGTATCAACACGCACACAAGTCGCAACAAGAGCTCACAACACAACTCAGCGGGTTCACAACTCAAATGGAGCTCTAATTGCTATCGCAAAGAATCAAATGCGCGGAATCAAAGTCTTGGTGCTTAGGAATGCTTAGAGAATGCTTAGAGAATGCTTGGTGTACTCCTCCATGCGCCTAGGGGTCCCTTTTATAGCCCCAAGGTAGCTAGGAGCCGTTGAGAGCATTCCAGGAAGGCAATTCTTGCCTTCTGTCGCCTGGCGCACCGAACAGTCCGGTGCACCACCGGACAGTCCGGTGCGGATCTCCTTCCTTATTTGGCGAAGCCGACCGTTGGCGCTTTGGAGCCGTTGGCGCACCGGACACTGTCCGGTGCACACCGGACAGTCCGGTGCCCCCCTTCCGACCATTGGCTCGGCCACGTGTCTCGCGCGGATCGCGCGACCGACCGTTGGCTCACCGGACAGTCCGGTGAATTATAGCCGTACGCCGTTAATCACTTCCCGAGAGCAGCAAGTTCACCTGAGCCAGCCTGGCGCACCGGACACTGTCCGGTGCACCACCGGATAGTCCGGTGCATCCAGACTGAGCTGACTTCGGCTGAACAAAGCCATCTTTAATTTCAACTTGATGTTTCCTGTTTCCAGCACTTAGACACAATACATTAGTCTCTAAAACAATGTACTAAGTCTGAGAAACATACCTTTATACTTGATTTGTACTTTGTCCACCATTTAACACTTAGGCACTTGTGTTGGACACTAAATCACCAAAATACTTAGAAATGGCCCAAGGGCACATTTCCCTTTCAATCTCCCCCTTTTTGGTGATTTATGCCAACACAACATAAAGCAAGTAGAACAAGTGCAAAATCACTTCAAATAAGAACTCAAGATTGTTTTGATTCAAATTTGACATATATGGATCATTCTTTGCCACCACTTGGTTTGTTTTTGCAAATCAAACTCAATTTCCTATCTCTAAGTCAAGCACACATGTTGACACATAAAGAGAGATATTTCACGAGAAATTGATCAAGGATTCAAAAACTCCCCCTTTTCCCATAATTAAGCCTTCTCCCCACAAGAGATCAACTTTTGACAATAAGAGGCAAACAAGAGTATTTTGACAAACAAAAACTCTAACTCTACTATTTTCAAAATTCTCAAGTGGTAGTTGATCCATTTCTTGCTTTGGCCTTATTTTCTCCCCCTTTGGCATCAAGCACCAAAACGGGATCAATTTTGGCCCTTTAACCCCATTGCCTCACCAAAATCTTCAACTAAGAGTAAAAAGACAATAAGAGCATAGAGATGAACTTGGAATAAGTTACTCTTTCATCGGAGTGCAGTGGAAGTCTTGCATGGTCCAAGTCCACCTTTTCCCTTTCAATTCACCTTTGGGACTAAATCAAGCAAACTCAAGCACATGGTTAGTCCCAAAGAGTCAAGTTGTAACACATCTCCCCCTAAATATGTGCATCACTTGCAAACGGACTTGTAAGGTCCGGGGAGTGCTTGTACAACTTGAGCACCATAAATAAACAACAACAAGCTCAAGGAACATGATTAAGGCATAAAACGCATGTATGCTATAAATCAATCCAAGTTCCACGAATCTAAGACATTTAGCTCACTACGCAACTTGCAAAAGGTCTGGTCATCTAAAGGCTTGGTAAAGATATCGGCTAGCTGGTTCTCGGAGCTAACATGAAACACTTCGATATCTTCCTTTTGCTGGTGGTCTCTCAAAAAGTGATGTCGGATGTCAATGTGCTTTGTGCGGCTGTGTTCAACAGGATTATCCGCCATGCGGATAGCACTCTCATTATCACATAGGAGTGGGACTTTGCTCAGATTGTAGCCAAAGTCCCTGAGGGTTTGCCTCATCCAAAGTAGTTGTGCGCAACACTGTCCTGCGGCAACGTACTCGGCCTCAGCGGTGGATAGGGCAACGGATGTTTGTTTCTTAGAACTCCATGACACCAGGGACCTTCCTAAGAATTGGCACGTCCCCGATGTACTCTTCCTATCGACCTTACATCCAACATAGTCGGAGTCTGAATATCCAATCAAGTCAAAGGTAGACCCCTTTGGATACCAGATCCCGAAGCAAGGCGTAGCGACTAAATATCTAAGAATTCGCTTCACAGCCACTAAGTGACACTCCCTTGGATCAGATTGAAATCTGTAGCATCCCAAAAATCCCAATCTAGGTTTGAAACCCTAATCCACCTTTTACCCCTCCCTTCATCCCCTAATTCTAAGTTCTCCACTAAGTTTTTCTTTCATCATATGCATACATTTTGTTTGATCACAAGGCACCTCACTTAGATTCTATTTTCTAAACACTTAGAATATTCACAAAATATTTTATTCAAAAGAAAAAGGGGCAAAAAGGGAAATGGGGTTTGAAAAGTAAAAAGAAAAAGGAAAAAAACCCTCTCCTTACCCTGTTGGACCGAATCTCGGCCCAACACCCGCAACCCCCCTTTTCCCACGCGCCCGCGCTCCCCGCTTTCGGCCCAACTACGGCCTGCTTCCGCGCACGCGACAGCCGCTCCTCACCTCGCCCTCCCTCTCGCTGACAAGGCGTCCCCACCCGTCAGCCACCCGCTCTCTTGCTCGCTCGCCCCCTCTGACCAAGTGACCCCACGGGTCAGCTGCTTCGTCGTCCGTCCGCCGTCCCCTCGCCGAAGTCACCTCCGGCCATCGCCTCCGTCCTCCCCTCTGCCATCCTGCCACACAGGAAAGTTTGGCACCGCTCCGTCCTCCTCCCCTTGACCAGCGTCCTCGCCGGTACCGCCCCGCCGTAGCGTCCCCTCGGCGGCGCTGTGCGCCATTTATGGCGGCACCGGGAAGCTCGCCGGAGTCAGGGAGCTCCACCGCTCCCCTTGCCTCCGCGCGCCTATAAAAAGCTCGCCTCGAGCTCCTTCTTCCTCACACCAGCTTCGGCCATTCCCCTCCTCCCTCGTCCGAGCCCAATTCGTGGAAAGGCCGCTGCCATCGTCTTCCTCCCCGGTGAGCCGTCCCTCTCTTCTCCCTGCCCCTCTGTTGGTCCGTCAAGCGATTGCTTGGCCCCCTAGCTTCGCCACACCGCCACGGACGCAATACACCACTCCCCCACCCCGATTGCTCGCCCAGAGCTCACCGACGGCAACCCCGCTGCGAAGCTCCGCCACCTCCCCGCGGACAGCCCCCTTGAAAGGGAAATGTGCCCTTGGGCCATTTCTAAGTATTTTGGTGATTGAGTGCAAACACAAGTGCTTAAATGTGAAAATATGCCCATGGATGAACAAAGTGCAAATCACAAGTAAAGGTATGTTTCTAAGTCTTAGTACATTGGTTTTGTGTACTAATATACTTGTCTAAGTATTAGAAACAGGAAGAAGAAGAAGAGAAGAAAGTTGGCTGTGTACAGCCAACAGGCTGTTTCGGTCTGGGGCACCGGACTGTCCGGTGGTGCACCGGACAGTGTCCGGTGGTGCACCGGACAGTGTCCGGTGCGCCAGGCTCTCTCGGCCGAAGAGGCCGCTCTCGGGTTTTTCTCCGGCGACTTCGGCTAAAATTCACCGGACTGTTCGGTGTGCACCGGACTGTCCGGTGAGCCAACGGTCGGCCGGGCCAACGGTCGGCCGCGCGATCGGCGCGCGACACGTGGCCGAGTCAACGGTCGGAAGGAAGCACCGGACTGTCCGGTGTGCACCGGACTGTCCGGTGCGCCAGATCTGCAACGGTCGGCAACGGTCGGCTTCGCTGTTTATGGAAATAAATCGGGCACCGGACAGTGTCCGGTGTGCACCGGACTGTCCGGTGCTCCCGACGACAGAAGGCAAGGATAGCCTTCCAGATGTGTTCTCAACGGCTCCTAGCTGCCTTGGGGCTATAAAAGGGACCCCTTGGCGCATGGAGGAGAACACCAAGCATTCCTTGAGCACTCTTGATCACTCACACATCAATCTTGCGCACTTGTTCGACATTCTAGTGATTTGAGCTCCGTTCTAGTGTGCTAGTCTTTTGAGCTCAAGTCTGGGTCTTGTGTGTGCGTATTCGCTGTGATCTTTGTGTTGTGTGTGAGTTGCTAATCCCTCCCTTGCTCCGTGATTCTCTGTGAACATCTTTTGTAAGGGCGAGAGGCTCCAAGTTGTGGAGATTCCTCGCAAACGGGATTGAGAAAAGAAAAGCAAGAACACCGTGGTATTCAAGTTGATCATTGGATCACTTGAGAGGAGTTGAGTGCAACTCTCGTCCGTTGGGACGCCACAACGTGGAGTAGGCAAGTTTTTGTACTTGGCCGAACCACGGGATAACCACCGTGTCATCTCTGTGATTGATTTCTTGTGGTTATTGTGTTTTGACTCCTCTCTAGCCACTTGGCCATACTTGTGCTAACCCTTACCAAGTTTTTGTGGCTTAAGTTTTGAAGTTTTACAGGATCACCTATTCACCCCCCCTCTAGGTGCTCTCAATTGGTATCGGAGCCGTTCTCTTCAAGAAAGGGACTAACTGCCCGAAGAGATGGATCCTAAGGGGAAGGGAATCGTGATCAACGATAAGGAGTCCTTCGTCAATGAGCCCAAAGATGACAAGCCTACCGACTCCGGATCGGGTCATAGACGAAAGGAAGGGAAGAAGAAGAAGACGAGGCACATCAAGGAGATCGTCTACTACGACGACAGTGATGAGTCTACATCTTCCCAAAAGGACAACGACCACAACGACTACGAGCAAAGGAAACCGGTTAATTCTAACTTTTCTTTTGACTACTCTCGTATTCCGCAAAGTTCAAATTCACATTTGCTTTCCATTCCACTCGGCAAGCCCCCACACTTTGATGGGGAGGACTACGGATTTTGGAGCCACAAAATGCGTAGTCACCTATTCTCTCTCCATCCTAGCATATGGGAGATTGTAGATAGTGGAATGCACTTTAATAGTTCGGATAGTCCTATATTCATTAATGAGCAAATCCATAAGAATGCACAAGCTACTACTGTTCTTCTAGCCTCATTGTGCAGGGATGAATATAATAAAGTGAGTGGCTTGGATAACGCCAAGCAAATCTGGGATACCCTCAAGATCTCTCATGAGGGAAATGACGCTACCTTGCTCACCAAAATGGAGTTGGTGGAGGGCGAGCTTGGACGGTTCGCAATGATAAGGGGCGAGGAGCCAACTCAAACATACAACCGGCTCAAGACCCTTATCAACAAAATAAGGAGCTACGGAAGCACATGATGGACGGACCACGACGTCGTCCGACTAATGCTAAGGTCCTTTACCGTTCTTGATCCTCATTTGGTGAATAATATTCGTGAGAATCCTAGGTACACCAAAATGTCGCCCGAAGAAGTCCTAGGAAAATTCGTCAGCGGGCGAATGATGATCAAGGAGGCAAGGTACGTGGACGATGCCTTGAATGGACCGATCAACGAACCACAACCTTTTGCTCTCAAAGCTACAAGAAGCAAGGAGGCACTACCTAGCAAGGTGGCACAAATTGAGGCGGTCGGACTTAATGATGAGGAGATGGCTCTCATCATCAAACGCTTCAAGACGGTGCTAAAGGGTCACAAGGGGCAGCCGAACAAGACCAAGACGAAGGGGAAGCGCTCATGCTTCAAGTGCGGTAAGATTGGTCATTTTATCGCTAACTGCCCCGATAATGATAGTGACCAAGAAAAGGGAAACAAGAGAGAAAAGAAGAAGCATTACAAGAAGGCAAAGGGCGAGGCGCATCTAGGCAAGGAGTGGGACTCGGATTGCTCTTCTTCCGATTCCGACAATGAAGGACTTGCCGCCACCGCCTTCAACAAATCAGCCCTCTTCCCCAACGAGCGTCACACATGCCTTATGGCAAGAGAGAAGAAGGTATGTACTCGCAACTCTACCTATGCTTCTTCAAGTGAGAACGAATCTAGTGATGAGGATGAAGTAGATTATTCATGTTTGTTCAAGGGCTTAGATAGATCTAAGATAGACAAAATTAATGAATTAATTGATGCCTTGAATGAAAAGAATATACTTTTAGAAAAGCAAGAGGATTTGTTGTATGAAGAACATGATAAGTTTGTAGAGGCTCAAAAATCCCTTGCACTAGAAATTAAGAGGAATGAAATGCTTGCTTGTGAAGTGTCAACATGCCATGATTCAATTTCTAAATTAAAGAGCATTAATGATGACTTAAATGCTAAACTAGTAGAAGCACATAAATCCAACTCTTGTGTTGAACATGTTGAAATTTGCACTAGGTGTAAGGATGTTGATATTAATGCTTGTAGTGAACACTTACTTTCCATTTCAAAATTGAATGATGAAGTGGCTAGTCTTAATGCTCAACTTAAGACTAGCAAAAGTGATTTTGAAAAACTAAAATTTGCTAGGGATGCCTACACGGTTGGTAGACACCCCTCAATTAAGGATGGACTTGGCTTCAAGAGGGAAGCCAAGAACTTAACAAGCCATAAGGCTCCTATTCCCGCCAAGGAGAAAGGGAAGGCACCTATGGCTACTAGTGCTAAAAGGAACCATGCATTTTTGTATCATGATAGAAGACAAACTAGAAATGTAAGTCATGATGCTTTTGATTCATATGTTTATGATTCTCATGCCATGTTTGCTCCTAGTTCCTCTTATGTGTATGATAGAAATATTACTAGGAGAAATGTTGTTCCTAAAAGAAATGCTATTCATCATGTGCCTAGAAGGAATGTTATTCATGCTCCTAGGAAAATAGCAAATGAACCTTCTACAATTTATTGTGCTTTAAATACTTCCTTTGCAATTTGTAGAAAGGATAGAAAAGTAATTGCTAGGAAGTTAGGGGCAAAATGCAAAGGTGATAAAACTTGCATTTGGGTCCCTATGGAAATTGTGACTAACCTTGTAGGACCCAACAAAAGTTGGGTACCTAAATCCCAAGCCTAAATTTGCCTTGCAGGTTTATGCATCCGGGGGTTCAAGCTGGATTATTGATAGCGGATGCACAAACCATATGACGGGGGAGAAGAAGATGTTCACCTCCTACGTCAAGAATAAAGATTCCCAAGATTCAATTATATTCGGTGATGGGAATCAAGGCAAGGTAAAAGGGTTAGGTAAAATTGCGATTTCTAATGAGCATTCTATCTCTAATGTATTTTTAGTAGAGAGTCTTGGATATAATTTGCTATCTGTTAGTCAATTATGTCATATGGGGTATAACTGTCTATTTACAAATGTAGATGTGTCTGTCTTTAGAAGAAGTGATGGTTCACTAGCTTTTAAGGGTGTATTAGACGGCAAACTTTATTTAGTTGATTTTGCAAAAGAAGAGGCCGGTCTAGATGCATGCTTAATGGCTAAGACTTGCATGGGCTGGCTATGGCATCGCCGCTTAGCACATGTGGGGATGAAGAACCTCCACAAGCTTCTAAAGGGAGAACATGTGATAGGTCTAACCAATGTTCATTTCGAAAAAGATAGACCTTGTGCAGCTTGTCAAGCAGGGAAACAGGTGGGAGGAGCGCATCACAGCAAGAATGTGATGACCACTTCAAGACCCCTGGAGCTGCTGCATATGGACCTCTTCGGACCCGTCGCCTATCTAAGCATAGGGGGAAGTAAGTATGGTTTAGTTATTGTTGATGACTTTTCCCGCTTCACTTGGGTGTTCTTTTTGCAGGAAAAGTCCGAAACCCAAGGGACTCTCAAACGCTTCCTCAGGAGAGCTCAAAATGAGTTTGAGCTCAAAGTGAAGAAGATAAGGAGCGACAACGGATCCGAGTTCAAGAACCTTCAAGTGGAGGAGTTCCTTGAAGAGGAAGGGATCAAGCACGAGTTCTCCGCTCCCTACACACCACAGCAAAATGGTGTGGTAGAGAGGAAGAACAGGACGCTCATCGATATGGCGAGGACGATGTTAGGAGAGTTCAAGACCCCCGAGTGCTTTTGGACGGAAGCCATTAACACTGCTTGCCACGCCATCAACAGGGTCTACCTCCATCGCCTCCTCAAGAAGACGTCATATGAGCTACTAACCGGTAACAAACCCAATGTATCGTACTTTCGTGTATTTGGGAGTAAATGCTACATTCTAGTGAAGAAGGGTAGAAATTCTAAGTTTGCTCCCAAAGCTGTAGAAGGGTTTTTATTAGGTTATGACTCAAATACAAAGGCGTATAGAGTCTTCAACAAATCATCGGGTTTGGTTGAAGTCTCTAGCGACGTTGTATTTGATGAGACTAATGGCTCTCCAAGAGAGCAAGTTGTTGATTGTGATGATGTAGATGAAGAAGATGTTCCGACGGCCGCTATACGGACCATGGCGATTGGAGAAGTACGGCCACAGGAACAAGATGAACGAGATCAACCTTCTTCCTCAACTATGGTGCATCCCCCAACCGAAGATGACGAACAGGTACCTCAAGTGGAGGCGCTTGATCAAGGGGGAGCACAAGATGATCACGTGATGGAGGAAGAAGCGCAACCGGCACCTCCAACCCAAGTTCGAGCGACGATCCAAAGGGATCATCCCGTCGACCAAATTCTGGGTGACATTAGCAAGGGAGTAACTACTCGATCTCGATTAGTTAATTTTTGTGAGCATTACTCCTTTGTCTCTTCTATTGAGCCTTTCAGGGTAGAGGAGGCCTTGCTAGATCCGGATTGGGTATTGGCCATGCAGGAGGAGCTCAACAACTTCAAGCGCAATGAAGTTTGGACACTGGTGCCTCGTCCGAAGCAAAATGTTGTGGGAACCAAGTGGGTGTTCCGCAACAAACAGGACGAGCACGGGGTGGTGACGAGGAACAAGGCTCGACTTGTGGCAAAAGGTTATGCCCAAGTCGCAGGTTTGGACTTTGAGGAGACTTTCGCTCCTGTGGCTAGGCTAGAGTCCATTCGTATCTTGCTAGCATATGCCGCTCACCATTCTTTCAGGTTGTACCAAATGGATGTGAAGAGCGCTTTCCTCAACTGGCCAATCAAGGAGGAGGTGTACGTGGAGCAACCCCCTGGCTTCGAGGATGAACGGTACCCCGACTATGTGTGTAAGCTCTCTAAGGCGCTCTATGGACTTAAGCAAGCCCCAAGAGCATGGTATGAATGCCTTAGAGACTTTTTACTTGCTAATGCTTTCAAGGTTGGGAAGGCCGATCCAACTCTTTTTACTAAGACATGTGATGGTGATTTGTTTGTGTGCCAAATTTATGTCGATGACATAATATTTGGTTCTACTAACCAAAAGTCTTGTGAAGAGTTTAGCAGGGTGATGACGCAGAAATTCGAGATGTCGATGATGGGCGAGTTGAACTACTTCCTTGGGTTCCAAGTGAAGCAACTCAAGGACGGCACCTTCATCTCCCAAACGAAGTACACGCAAGATCTGCTAAAGCGGTTTGGGATGAAGGATGCCAAGCCCGCAAAGACTCCGATGGGAACCGACGGACACACCGACCTCAACAAAGGAGGTAAGTCCGTTGATCAAAAAGCATACCGGTCAATGATAGGTTCTTTGCTTTATTTATGTGCTAGTAGACCGGATATTATGCTTAGCGTATGCATGTGTGCTAGATTTCAATCCGATCCTAAGGAGTGTCACTTAGTGGCGATGAAGCGAATTCTTAGATATTTGGTTGCTACGCCTTGCTTCGGGCTCTGGTATCCAAAGGGGTCTACCTTTGACTTAGTTGGATACTCAGACTCCGACTATGCTGGATGTAAGGTCGATAGGAAGAGTACATCGGGGACGTGCCAATTCTTAGGAAGGTCCCTGGTGTCATGGAACTCTAAGAAACAAACATCCGTTGCCCTATCCACCGCTGAGGCCGAGTATGTTGCCGCAGGACAGTGTTGCGCGCAACTACTTTGGATGAGGCAAACCCTCCGGGACTTTGGCTACAATCTGAGCAAAGTCCCACTCCTATGTGACAATGAGAGTGCTATCCGCATGGCGGAGAATCCTGTTGAACACAGCCGCACAAAGCACATAGACATCCGGCATCACTTTTTGAGAGATCACCAGCAAAAGGGAGATATCGAAGTATTTCATGTTAGCACCGAGAACCAGCTAGCCGATATCTTTACCAAGCCTCTAGATGAGAAGACCTTTTGCAGGCTGCGTAGTGAGCTAAATGTCTTAGATTCGCGGAACTTGGATTGAATTGTAGCATACATGTGTTTGATCAGGTTCATTCTGCATATTGTTGCTTATTGTGGTGCTCAAGTTGTACATACACTCCCTGGACCTCACAAGTCCGTTGCAAAGTGATGCACATGTTTAGGGGGAGATGTGTTACAACTTGACCCTTTGAGACTAACCATTTGCTTGAGTTTGCTTGATTTAGTCTCGAAGGTGAATTGAAAGGGAAAGGTGAACTTGGACCATGCAAGACTTCCACTGCACTCCGATGAGAGGGTAACTAATTCCAAGTTCATCTCATGAAATCTTATTGCCATTTGCTCTTAATTGAAGACTTTGGTGAGGCAATGGGGTTAAAAGGCCAAGATTGATCCCGTTTTGGTGCTTGATGCCAAAGGGGGAGAAAACAAAGGCCAAAGTGATAAATGGATCAGCTACCACTTGAGAAATTTTGAAAATAGTAGAATAGAGTTTTTGTTTTGTCAAAAGCTTTTATTGTCTCTTATTGTCTCTAATTTCAAAAGTTGGCTTCTTGTGGGGAGAAGTGTTGATTATGGGAAATAGGGGGAGTTTTTGAAATCTTTGATCAATCTCTTTTGGAATGACTCTCGTTATGCTTCAACATGTGTGTTTGACTTAGAGATAGAGATTTGAGTTTGATTTGCAAAAACAAACCAAGTGGTGGCAAAAGATGATCCATATATGCCAAAATTGAATAAAACTCAAAGTCAGTTTTTATTTGAAGTGATTTTGCACTTGTTCTAGTTGCTTTATGTTGTGTTGGCATAAATCACCAAAAAGGGGGAGATTGAAAGGGAAATGTGCCCTTGGGCCATTTCTAAGTATTTTGGTGATTGAGTGCAAACACAAGTGCTTAAATGTGAAAATATGCCCATGGATGAACAAAGTGCAAATCACAAGTAAAGGTATGTTTCTAAGTCTTAGTACATTGGTTTTGTGTACTAATATACTTGTCTAAGTATTAGAAACAGGAAGAAGAAGAAGAGAAGAAAGTTGGCTGTGTACAGCCAACAGGCTGTTTCGGTCTGGGGCACCGGACTGTCCGGTGGTGCACCGGACAGTGTCCGGTGCGCCAGGCTCTCTCGGCCGAAGAGGCCGCTCTCGGGTTTTTCTCCGGCGACTTCGGCTAAAATTCACCGGACTGTCCGGTGTGCACCGGACTGTCCGGTGAGCCAACGGTCGGCCGGGCCAACGGTCGGCCGCGCGATCGGCGCGCGACACGTGGCCGAGTCAACGGTCGGAAGGAAGCACCAGACTGTCCGGTGTGCACCGGACTGTCCGGTGCGCCAGATCTGCAACGGTCGGCAACGGTCGGCTTCGCTGTTTATGGAAATAAATCGGGCACCGGACAGTGTCCGGTGTGCACCGGACTGTCCGGTGCGCCCGACGACAGAAGGCAAGGATAGCCTTCCAGATGTGTTCTCAACGGCTCCTAGCTGCCTTGGGGCTATAAAAGGGACCCCTTGGCGCATGGAGGAGAACACCAAGCATTCCTTGAGCACTCTTGATCACTCACACATCAATCTTGCGCACTTGTTCGACATTCTAGTGATTTGAGCTCCGTTCTAGTGTGCTAGTCTTTTGAGCTCAAGTCTGGGTCTTGTGTGTGCGTATTCGCTGTGATCTTTGTGTTGTGTGTGAGTTGCTAATCCCTCCCTTGCTCCGTGATTCTCTGTGAACATCTTTTGTAAGGGCGAGAGGCTCCAAGTTGTGGAGATTCCTCGCAAACGGGGTTGAGAAAAGAAAAGCAAGAACACCGTGGTATTCAAGTTGATCATTGGATCACTTGAGAGGAGTTGTGTTGGGGACTTGTTCTCAAATGCTAAGAATTAAGAACAAGGCAACATAAAAAGTGTTAAGTGTTAAAGTCCTTCGTCCTTCGAAGCATTATGTCCCTTCGGGAAATAATGAGTTTCGGACGAAGGTCATAAGAGACATACCTTCGTAAACATAACAAGTAATGACGAAGGATTCATATAAAGCATGAAATATAATATAAGCATCATCATAAAATCATTTCTATTTTATTAACATGGAAAAATAGAAATGATTTCAAATTACAAATGTACCTTCGGTCCTGAGAGAAGATAAAAAGTACAAGCGTGACGCAAAAGCAAATGCCAAGTCAGCGTGAACAGTACGGGAGTACTGTTCATCTATTTATAGACGCGGGACGCAGCCCACGTAAAATTACATTTATGTCCATTACATTTGTCAATGACTTATGGAAACCTGACAAGGTCCACGTAGTCTTTTCATCTTTAAGTCGGTTCCCCTCTCTGCTATCGCGACGAAGCTTCCCTGCGCACAGCTTCGGCTGTGCACCATCCTTCGTGGAGCTTGGTAATCAGCCCGTCCTTCGTCTGGTTCAGGCTTCGTCCTGACCGCACTTCATGTTCGTAATTCTGAGTCCGAAGGTACCTGTTCACATAATCCACTTGAAAAACATTGTTAAATCATGTTTTTGAGGACCTTCGGAGGACGAAGGCCCCCAACAGTAGCCCCTCGCAATATTAATTTGTTTGAAATAATAAATTCAGATTGCGATATGAACGAAGGCTTTATGCCGAAGGTCCGAAAAAACACCTTCCCTTTGCTAGAATAGCAACATTCAATGACAAGTGGGGTCTTTCAACTTTCAACGCATCAAGCGTATAAATACGGCCATACCGCAAACTTATTTTGCACGCTTTCTGGCCAACCACTCTTGCTCACTCATTTTTTAGCTCTTGTGCACTGTGATCTGCTAAGCTTTTAGCTTTGAAGCTTCGGATTTCCAACTTTAGAAGTCGGACTTTCGGTGCTGTCAAAGAACGATCTGGCTGACAGCCTAGCTTACAACAGTTTAAAGGTGCGACAAATGGAATTCTTATATTTTTGTTGAATTCAAAATTTTTCATTTGTTTAAAACTATTAACACAGACATATTCCTGTCTGCAGGGCCTGATACTCAGCAATGCCCTCAGAGCACAGAAAGATGCTGAGGACGAAGGATGTACTATAGCCCTGAGCAACCTTCGTTCCGAAGTAATTGAACTGAGGAACGAAGGTCTCGAAAAAGACAAAATATTGCATTCCTTAATAAATAAAATAAAAGAAGACGAAGCTATTTTCAAAGGTCAGGCCGAAGCTCAGAAGTGTGAAATTGAAAACCTTCGTAAACAATTAGCCAGAGCTAAAGAGGAATGCATACTTGAAGAAACAAGGCGAGAACTCAGCGACCAATGGGCAAATCATTTAGAAGAAACTGTTAAAGAGCTTCGGTCAGCCAAGAAGAAATGCTTCGACAAATCTATAGAGTGTGTCAAGAAAATAAAAACTAGCTTCGCCAGCGTTGGCGCATTTTCGCAAGAAGAAAACTTTATAAGAGGTAACCCCGAAGGTCCCCTGGAATGGATCAATCATGAGGCGGAGGCCTTCGAGGAAATCCTGAGTAGCCGCGGTGACATCTGTGCTTTTTCTGGTGCCAGAGGGATTGCCACTATTTTGGAGGGGAAAGGATGTGAACATGTAAAGATTTTATCGCAGTCCGAAGCCACCTTGTCCACTGAAGATATAAAAGATCCTTCAGCCGAAGCTAGCGCGGTTGGGGGAAAATTTTTCACCGACATCTGGAACAACGGTGGTAGAGAAATGGCCCAAGAAATCATTCAGAAAAGCGAGAAAGGGATTCATGAGGCTAGAAAAGTAGCCGAGGCTGCTGAGGAAAACGCAGAGCCCGAAGGGCAAATAGGTACTAGCGAATAGTTTTCATTGCATTATAACTTTTAATTTTATAGTTCGTTCGCGATCTGTAATAATGATGTAATAGTATCCCGTCCTCACTCAGATCCTACTAAAGCATCTTCGGGCCCTCAGCCTAAAGATGACGACGAAATTAAAAAGATGGCCGAAGCTATCATGGATCAGGTTGTCGATCGACTGCTGAACGAAGCTGCAGAGATAGTACTTAGGGAAGACTAAGTGCTATTGCAAAAAACATTTGATATATGATTTGTGTAATATTCTGTAATCCTGTATGTAATATACTTGTTTTATGATTCAATTCTTTACGATGCATGAAACTTTAAACACGTACCATTTTTGAGTCTTCGACGAAAAAACACCTTCCCTTCTTTTCATGCTTCGTGAAGAAGAATTTATCATTTATCACGACAATATCCATAGTGTTCTGATAAGAAATATCCAAGCTTCGTAAAAATAATCTCCGAAGCTATACCTCGAAAATCAATATTGTTTCTCCCTGTAACTTGGCATGATTTGCCCTTTTTCAAAGCATTTTCCGAAGATCGATAACATGCCCCCTTCTTGTGCCACATGCAGCATGATGTATGATGATCATGCTATGCAAAATGATGTGATGATGTTATGTTATGCAGAATGATATTTTGTGCCGAAGATACGCACATTCCTGCAATGGGGCACAATCTTTTGTATCAATACTGACTTTTTCATTATAAGTCTCCCTTAGGAGCTTCTTCGCCTTTTACTTCAGCGGAATCAGCGTTTATTTTTCGCTGTAAGTTCTGCATCCCCTTAGGAACGTCTTTGGAACTTCTTCGCCTTTTACTTAGGCGGTATAAGCTCTGCATTCCCTTAGGAACGTCTTTGGAGCTTCTTCGCCTTTTACTTAGGCGGTATCAGCGTTGACTTTTCGCTGTATGCTCTGCATTCCTTTTGGAACGACTTTGGAGCAGAAAACTTACACTGCGCTCCCTTCGGAACGACTTTTTGTGACTTCGTCAGACTTACTCTGCGTTCCTTAGAACGACTTTTTGTTGCTTCGAAGGATTTTCGATAGTCCGAAGGTCCTTTTTATTATCACAAACCTGTGAAGAAAACATATTTTTCTTGTAGGAATCAACGAAACTAATTACATGAAACCTAAACAATGTCCTTTATTACAAAAAATAAAACTGAATGAAAAAGATTGCTATTAAGGTAGGATATTTGTCAATAGATGTGTTTTGACTCTGGCACGGTGCTGTTGACCGTGCGAGCTTCGGACTGTTCTCTGAAGTCCCTTTGATGTGGAGCATATTGGCTCCCTTCTGGCTGCTGGCCTTGTTGCAACGGAGGTGGAGGCGGGGGCTGTTGCCAGGAAGCTGAAGGCTGACTTGCCGAAGCAGCAGAGAGTGCAGGATGGTTGCCCACATATTCTGGGATGTAGGGCGAATGATACGAAGCAGTGTGCATGACCTGCTTCGGCTGAGCCTGTTGCGCGGCAGCTTCGGCTATCTCTTTTTGCTTCTGAATGGTAACATGACACATCCTGGTAGTATGACCTTTGTTTTCACCACAGAATAAGCAAAATATTCTTCTGGGTTGATCCCCGAATCTTCCGCCGAAGCCCCTGGCGCCTCTGCCTCTTGGAGCTGGTGGTCGGAAGGAGCTTTGCTGTTGCCCCGAAGCCTGTGAAGAGCACTGCGGTCTGTTCTGCTGACTCCCCTTATCATCATTCTGAGTGGAGTTGTGGATGGACCTGACATGCCTCGGATAGGATCTTCCTCCGAAGCCCCTGGTCATTTCGGAAAATCTGAAGGCCTCCTCCCTTCTTTGGCGAAAGTCATTGTCAGCACGAATGTACTCGTCCATCTTTTGGAGCAGCTTTTCCAGGGTCTGAGGAGGCTTCCTAGCAAAGTATTGAGCAGCAGGTCCAGGACGAAGCCCCTTGATCATGGCTTCGGTGACAATTTCATTGGGCACCGTTGGTGCCTGCGCCCTCAAACGCAAGAACCTTCTGACATACGCCTGAAGGTATTCTTCATGATCCTGAGTGCACTGGAACAAGGCTTGAGCAGTGACCGGCTTCGTCTGAAATCCTTGAAAGCTGGTCAATAACATATCCTTCAGCTTCTGCCATGAAGTAATCGTTCCTGGCCGAAGGGAGGAATACCAGGTCTGAGCAACACTCCTGACGGCCATAACGAAAGACTTTGCCATTACTGCAGCATTGCCACCATACGAAGACACTGTTGCTTCGTAACTCATCAAGAACTGCTTCGGGTCCGAATGGCCATCGAACATGGGAAGCTGGGGTGGCTTATAGGACGAAGGCCAAGGTGTAGCCTGCAGCTCAGCGGACAGAGGAGAAGCATCGTCGAAAACAAAATTTCCATGATGAAAATTATCATACCAGTCATCTTCATTGAAGAAGCCCTCCTGATGAAGGTCTTTTTGTTGAGGCCTTCGGTTCTGCTCATCGTGGGTAAGATGACGGACTTCTTCAGAAGCTTCGTCTATCTGCCTCTGCAGCTCAGCTAGCCTGGCCATCTTCTCCTTCTTCCTCTGCACCTGTTGATGTAGCATCTCCATGTCCCTGATCTCTTGGTCTAGTTCATCCTCCTGAATCGTCGGGCTGACAGCCTTCCTCTTCTGGTTTCGGGCCTCCCGGAGAGAGACGGTCTCCTGATTGGGGTCCAGCGGTTGCAGTGCTGCAGCCCCAGTCGCTGAAGCTTTCTTCGGTGCCATAGCGAGGGTCTATAGCTTCCGAAGGTGTTCAAAAAACTCGAAGTGGAAGTGAGTTCACCGGAGGTGGGCGCCAATGTTGGGGACTTGTTCTCAAATGCTAAGAATTAAGAACAAGGCAACATAAAAAGTGTTAAGTGTTAAAGTCCTTCGTCCTTCGAAGCATTATGTCCCTTCGGGAAATAATGAGTTTCGGACGAAGGTCATAAGAGACATACCTTCGTAAACATAACAAGTAATGACGAAGGATTCATATAAAGCATGAAATATAATATAAGCATCATCATAAAATCATTTCTATTTTATTAACATGGAAAAATAGAAATGATTTCAAATTACAAATGTACCTTCGGTCCTGAGAGAAGATAAAAAGTACAAGCGTGACGCAAAAGCAAATGCCAAGTCAGCGTGAACAGTACGGGAGTACTGTTCATCTATTTATAGACGCGGGACGCAGCCCACGTAAAATTACATTTATGTCCATTACATTTGTCAATGACTTATGGAAACCTGACAAGGTCCACGTAGTCTTTTCATCTTTAAGTCGGTTCCCCTCTCTGCTATCGCGACGAAGCTTCCCTGCGCACAGCTTCGGCTGTGCACCATCCTTCGTGGAGCTTGGTAATCAGCCCGTCCTTCGTCTGGTTCAGGCTTCGTCCTGACCGCACTTCATGTTCGTAATTCTGAGTCCGAAGGTACCTGTTCACATAATCCACTTGAAAAACATTGTTAAATCATGTTTTTGAGGACCTTCGGAGGACGAAGGCCCCCAACAAGTTGAGTGCAACTCTCGTCCGTTGGGACGCCACAACGTGGAGTAGGCAAGTTTTTGTACTTGGCCGAACCACGGGATAACCACCGTGTCATCTCTGTGATTGATTTCTTGTGGTTATTGTGTTTTGACTCCTCTCTAGCCACTTGGCCATACTTGTGCTAACCCTTACCAAGTTTTTGTGGCTTAAGTTTTGAAGTTTTACAGGATCACCTATTCACCCCCCCCTCTAGGTGCTCTCACCCCTCCCGGCCCCCTCTAGCCAAATTGAGCCCACCTCTAGGCTCGCCAGCCCCTCCCCGTGCTAAGGCACCTACGCATTGTCCAAGAACCGGGCCACCGGCGGCGAACCGCCGCCGAGCCCACCGGCGGCCGAGTCCTCCCCGCGGACGACCGGTTCATCCCCCCCCCCCCCGTCAATCGTAACGCCGTCCCTTTCCCCCCCGCTCTCGCTGGCAAGTGGGCCCCATGCGACGCCGTCACTCCCGCGCGCTGCGCCGTCTCCCCCTCGCTCGTGGGCCGCAGCTGGGCCGGCGCATTCGCGCTCGCGCCTGGCTGGGCCAGATTCCTTCCACCCGGCCCACCAGAGCTGAAACCCTTTTTCTTTTTCCTTTTTCAGCATTTTCCTCCTTTAATTAGTCTCCTCAATATTTTATGCACTAAAAATTATCAAAAGGATTTCCAAGGTCACATAAAATAATGTTGTTAGGAAATGGCACACTATGATTGATAAACTACTGTTGATGTATTGTTTTACTGTATGTTTCCTAGAAGAAGAGGGAACCGCAAATCCGGATCCCGTAGCCCCGGAAGAGGGACCAGAGCCCGAACTTCCGGAAGTAGATCTTCTGTGCCAGGAGAGCTTCGACGAAGGCAAGTTCATCCTTCCCTTGATGCATAAATTACCTATTCTCTCTACCACTGCCTAGGCCGGGAATCATGGGGGAATATTGCATTGTGAGTGAGAGATGGCCCGCATTAACATAATATTTCCGGTTACGAAATGTGGATCTGGAAGTAGGGCAAAGTGTTTCTCCAAATAAAACCTCTTTTTGAAAAGTTATGCGATGAAGGGTACTCACCCTCATCACCTTGAGAGTGGGATGATCAGGGACTCCCTGGTTTAGGGGAGGGCCTAAGGTGTTGGCTCAGCTGGTTTAGGCGTGAGCAGAAGGATTGTCCCCTCATATAAGGACCGGCTTGTCATTTTCACTACCTGTACTCCTTTATCGTACAACCACTCGAGACTGTGTGGGCAGTCACTCGATCCGAACTCGTGCGGTCCAACCCCAGGGTTAAGAAGGCTGGGGAGCACCGGAGGATAAGGAGGGGGAAAGTTTTGTCCGGTTTGGGCATGGTGGTGGCCTGACTCCTTCCGGATAACCGTTAAGGTTAGGACGTACGGTTAAGGAAAGAGATCCGGCATTCGGGTCTCGCGACGGTGAGATCGCAGAAACCGGACTAGTGGGTAAAGTGTACCCCTCTGCGCAGAGTTGAAACCTATTCGAATAGTCCGTGTCCACTGGTATGGACGAGTCTGGTATGGTATGGCAATTAGAGCTTTTTCACTAAGTTTCTTGTCAAGGGAAGGGTGTGATTAAATGGGTATTGAAAAAGAAAATAAGGCCACGGGAGCGGGAAGCTCAGTGGTGGTTGAGTTTTGGTTACGTTTAAGACTATGGGAAAACCCTCAATCAACTGCCTTTCTCTGAGGAAATGATGAGTGACATCAACTCCACCAAATTGAGCATGTACATCATAGGTCTCTTTCTCTCTACGGGAACGGGGTGGGCTTGCGGAATACCTAGTGTATTCACCCAGATTTATTTATGTTTTTTTTCAGCAGCCGAGGACTTCTTTTCTGCTATGCTTGATTAAGAGGGCTGTGTCTGCACCCAGTTCTGCCTGTGGCTTGGGCTAGTATATTTTCCTACTGCGCTTCTCTATTTGGCTCTCTCGAGCTTGTACCCCGGTATTGTAATAATTTTTCCTAAACTCTGTACTATTTGAAGTAAGGAATGTGTTTACTAGCCTCCTGGGACTAGTAATTGTTTCACATTTGAGTCCCAAAGGATCGGGACGCTTCAGGTGGTATCAGAGCCATAGGACTGGCCGTAGGTCGCAGCCCTGACCCTGAAACTTACCTTAAGAAGAAAATACCTCTTACCTCAAGAAAAGTTTTCTCTTCCCTTCCCCGATTTTAACAAGACCCCTTCTTTTCCTATTCCAGATGGAAGAATCTCTGGCCATTAAGTCATCCTACTGCTCAGAAGTGGAAGGGTTCCCACGCCTCTTGCGAAGCTGTGCGCTCCGCATGGGAATCCGCAAGAAGCCGGAATACGTCTGGACGGAACATTTCGAGGGCGGAATGATAAGATGCTCTATGGCAGTCTACCTGGGGGAAAGCCAAAGCTATCCAAACCAACGTTCCTTCCAAGTCACTTTTACCGGAGTCCATTTCCTAGATGCTTGCCAAAATGTCGCCCGAAAAGCCCTCCGACAGCTATGTCAGAACTACAACAAAGTAATCATTGAAACCCCCCTTCGCTACTTTCCACCCAGCAACAAGAATACCCCCACCTGGAGGAAAAGACTTCAGGCCCTATCAGGAGGAGATCCTATTGAGAATGATCCCACCATTGTCTACATGGCGGGATACCTTCATACCCTTGATAACCAATATGATGACCTCGCCCTCCACTGCACCTCCCTAACCTCCCGGGTGGAAAGCCTGGAGCAGAAAGTCAGGGAACTTTCAGAAGAAAAAGCGTCCCTTCAAGAGAGCCTCTCGATAGCTGAAGGCGAAGAGACCAATACCCGTGAAGCTTACCGCACCCTCAAAATGGACTACGATAAGAAACTGAAGAAACTCGCCCCCGCAAGAAAGATCCGCAAGAAGACCAAAAGCCAAGGATGTCAGACTGAGCAGAAGGAAGAGAACCCTCCTAGGAACCAGTCCGACCCCGAGGACATGTCCCTGGCCAGCCTTGATGACCTTCTCAAGGAGTTTGGGGACACTTTAGAGAAAGAGTTCGGGGGTACCCTAGGTAGCACTCGTGTGTGATGAGCTAGTGGTAGCAGTGTGTTGTGTTATGTAATGGCTTGATGTAATGAATAAAATAACTAGTTAAAAAAATGGCATGTGCATAATAGTGACTCTCTTCCCATGGCAGATGGCTTCGGATAGAACCACGCCTACCGCCTCCGGGATTGGAGCAAGACTTCCTCTAGGAGCTGAAGGAGAGGCTGGCGGAGAAGGGAGTGAGACCCACCTCCCCGCACCTCCAGAACTACCACTAGATCTAGCCCAAGTTCTGGCCAATCAAACCAGACTCATTGAAGTCCTCACTCGAAGTCTGGAAAACCAGCGCCCAGGCGGTGGAAGGCCCCAGGACAGGATGGGAGAATTCCTAAGACTCAAGCCTCCCACGTTCGCGGGATCCAGCAATCCCCTCGATGCAGATGACTGGCTTCGCACGATCAAGAGGAAGTTGGAAGCCATCGCCTGTCCTGAGAATCAGCGTGTTCAATTGGCAGCTCATCAGCTTTCAGGAATGGCTTTAGCATGGTGGGACACTTTCAGTGAAGCTGTCAGAGATGCTACATGGGCAGAATTCGAAGCAGCCTTCCGTGAGCACCACGTACCCCAGGGGATAGTTCAACTCAAGGAGGATGAGTTCCGGGAGCTAACTCAAGGCGGGAGAACAGTCAGTGAGTATGTGCACAAGTTCACAGAGCTGGCCCGCTACGCGCCCGAGGATGTCAGCACCGAGTCCAGAAAAATGGCCCGTTTTCTGAGAGGGTTAAGACCCGAGCTTAAGACCATCCTCGCCAGCCAGGACTTCCACAGCTTCTCTCACCTCTCCAACAAGGCTATCCAGGTGGAAAGGGCAAAAGAGGAAGAGAAGGGGCACCTCAAGAGGAAATTCCAAGTTCTCCGGGCTCAACAGCAAGAGCGTCACCAGAGAGCTCGACCCTTTGGGCTTCCACCCAGGGGTCCAAGCTTCAACAAGCAATCTGGACCCTCTCCATCGCGCTACAGTCAGCAGAGTCAGAGCTCCCATCAGGCACCCTCCGTTGCAAGCAACCAGCCGCCAGCAAACGCCTGTTGGCACTGCGGGGACCCCGGTCACTTCAAGAACAACTGCCCTCAGTTGAAGGCACCAGGACCAACCTACTCTAACTCAGTGAATGGCCCCAAGATTCCATCAGCACCTACCCCCAAGGCGCTTCCTTCCAGCAGCCAGCAGAGCAGGGCTCAGTACCAGGGCAGGGCCCGGGTCAACCACGTCGACGCTCAAGAAGCCCAGCAAGCCCCGGGAGTAGTACTCGGTGAGTTCCTTGTTGAATTTACCCCCGCTACTGTGCTTTTTGATTCAGGAGCATCCCATTCTTTCATAGCTGCTAAGTTTGTGGAAAAGCATGGCATCCCCTCTACACCCCTAGCTATCCCTTTGGTCACCCGAACCCCGGGATCAGACCTCCTGTGCAAACTCAGGTGTTCCCAAGTCAGAATTCTTTTAAGTGGGGTAGTGTTCCTAGCAGACTTAACCATCTTGCCATCCCAAGGAATTGATGTAATCCTAGGAATGGATTGGCTAGCTAAGCACAAGGGTGTTATCAGCAGCGCAAGCAAGACTGTTCTTCTCATAGATCACCAAGGAAAGGCAGTTTCCTGTCAAGCCCAACCGCCCGCAAATGATCCAATGATATTTAATCTGGCAGTAGAAAGCATGTCTGTAATCAAGGAATTTGAAGATGTATTTCCAGAAGAGTTGCCCAGGATGCCACCAGAAAGAGAAGTAGAGTTCTATATAGATCTCATTCCCGACACCGCACCCATCGCAAAGAGACCATACCGCATGGCCCCCACTGAGTTGGCGGAACTGAAACTCCAGATTTCAGAACTACAACAAAAAGGATACATCCGTCCCAGTTCGTCTCCCTGGGGAGCACCCGTTCTTTTCGTTACTAAAAAGGATGGGAGTATGAGGATGTGTATTGATTATCGATCCTTGAACGAAGTTACAATCAAGAATAAGTACCCTCTCCCTCGGATTGATGACCTCTTCGACCAACTACAAGGAGCCAAATACTTCTCCAAGATAGACCTCAGGTCAGGGTATCACCAACTGAGAATCAAAGAGGCAGACATTCAGAAAACTGCATTCGTCACCAGATATGGGCAATATGAATTCACAGTAATGCCATTTGGACTAACCAACGCACCCGCCTTTTTCATGAACCTCATGAATAAGGTATTTATGGAAGAATTGGATAAGTTTGTCGTAGTCTTCATCGACGACATCCTTATTTATTCAAAGAATCGCAAGGACCATGAGCATCACCTTCGAATCGTCCTCGGAAGACTCAGAGCACATCAACTTTATGCGAAGCTCAGCAAGTGTGAGTTCTGGTTGGAGAAGATAGCTTTCCTGGGGCATATCTTGACTGCAGAAGGGATAGAAGTGGACCCATCCAAGGTAGAAGCGGTTTCAAATTGGAAGCAACCATCCAATGTCAGTGAAGTACGAAGCTTTCTGGGAATGGCAGGGTATTATCGCCGCTTTATCAAGGGATTCTCCAGCATAGCAAAGCCCTTGACCAAACTTCTCAAAAAGGACAATAAGTTTGTGTGGACTCCCAAGCGTGAAGGAAGTTTCCAAATCATCAAAGAGAAACTTACAACCGCACCGGTCTTGACTCTACCAGACATACACCAGGATTTTGTCATCTTCTGTGATGCTTCCAAGCAAGGCTTAGGGTGTGTCTTAATGCAAAATGAGAAAGTCATTGCTTATGCATCCCGATTACTCAAGCCGCACGAACAGAACTATCCTACCCACGATCTGGAATTGGCAGCCATAGTGCACGCCCTAAAAATTTGGAGGCATTATCTGATTGGGAACAAATGCCACATCTTCACTGATCACAAGAGTCTAAAGTACATCTTCACGCAACCGGACCTCAACCTCCGTCAAAGAAGGTGGCTCGAATTGATCAAAGATTATGACCTCGAAATCCACTACCACCCCGGGAAGGCCAACGTAGTAGCAGACGCCCTCAGCCGGAAACCTTTCGGGGTTAAGGGAACAAACTTTCTGGAAGATTGGAAGGAAGAATCAGCTCAACTAAATGCATGTCTGGGAGACAACGGTGGCCTGGAAGTCAAGCCAAATCTAGAAGATCTCATATGCAAGGCTCAACGCCTGGACGCAGAAACCACCAGGCTTATGGAAAGAGCACGAAAGGAGCAACTTCCAGACCTCAGGACGGATGAGCAAGGAACCCTCTGGTTCAAGGACCGCCTGTGCGTGCCAGTGGGAGAAGCACGAGAAACCCTGCTCGATGAAGCCCACAACTCAGCTTACTCTATCCACCCAGGGACCACCAAGATGTACCTAGACCTCAAGGCCAGATATTGGTGGAAAGGGATGAAGAGGGAAATAGCACAGTATGTGGCCCGATGTGACACCTGTCAGCGAACAAAGGCCGAACATCAGAAACCTGCAGGCCTACTTCAACCCCTCCCAATACCCGAATGGAAGTGGGAAGAAATAGGCATGGATTTCGTAACAGGACTGCCCAGATCACAAAGAGGAAATGATTCCATATGGGTAATAATCGATCGTCTCACCAAGGTGGCCCATTTCATTCCAGTAAAGACCACTTTTGGAGGAGCAGCCCTCGCCCGATTATACCTTAAAGAGATAGTCAGGCTACATGGCATTCCACGGAAGATAGTATCAGATAGAGGAACGCAGTTCACTTCAAAATTTTGGAAGGGCCTTCAGCAAGCAATGGGCACCAAGCTAGATTTCAGCACTGCTTATCACCCCCAGTCAGATGGTCAAACAGAGAGAGTCAACAAGGTCCTTGAAGATTTACTCAGAGCCTGCGTATTAGCCTTCGACAGAGATTGGGAGTCTAGTTTGCCGTACACCGAATTCTCGTACAACAACAGCTATCAGGCCAGCATCAAAATGTCACCATTCGAAGCACTGTATGGAAGAAAATGCCAGACTCCCCTAATGTGGTCCAATGTGGGGGAAAGGACACTAGAAGAACCCGACTTTGTTAAAGAAGCCGAAGAAAAAGTTGTTTTGATCCGCAGAAAGTTACTTGAAGCTCAGAGTCGACAGAAGAGTTACGCAGACAATAGGCGAAGGGAACTCAGATTTGAGGAAGGAGATTTTGTTTATCTCAAGGTTTCCCCAATGCGTGGTGTCAAAAGGTTCCAGGTGAGAGGAAAGCTAGCACCCCGTTTCGTCGGTCCTTACCCTATCATTTCCCGAATAGGACCCGTGGCATACCGTCTTGAGCTACCAGAATCCATGTCAGATATTCACAATGTGTTCCATGTGTCTCAACTCCGCAAATGCCTAAAAGTACCAGAAACCCGTATCGAGGCAGAAGCAATTCAGATTCAAAAGGATCTCCAGTACCGGGAAAAGCCAGTGAAGATTCTTGACTCAGCAGTCAGAAGGACCCGCAATTCTGAAGTGAAGCTCTGTAAGGTTCAGTGGAGCAGAGATGGAGAAGAGGAAGCCACCTGGGAGAGTGAGGACTCTCTAAGGAAGGAATACCCTTACCTTTTCTCGAGCCCCGTCTGAATCTCGGGGGCGAGATTCCTTTAAGTGGGGTAGGTTTGTAGCATCCCAAAAATCCCAATCTAGGTTTGAAACCCTAATCCACCTTTTACCCCTCCCTTCATCCCCTAATTCTAAGTTCTCCACTAAGTTTTTCTTTCATCATATGCATACATTTTGTTTGATCACAAGGCACCTCACTTAGATTCTATTTTCTAAACACTTAGAATATTCACAAAATATTTTATTCAAAAGAAAAAGGGGCAAAAAGGGAAATGGGGTTTGAAAAGTAAAAAGAAAAAGGAAAAAAACCCTCTCCTTACCCTGTTGGACCGAATCTCGGCCCAACACCCGCAACCCCCCTTTTCCCACGCGCCCGCGCTCCCCGCTTTCGGCCCAACTACGGCCTGCTTCCTCGCGCGCGACAGCCGCTCCTCACCTCGCCCTCCCTCTCGCTGACAAGGCGTCCCCACCCGTCAGCCACCCGCTCTCTTGCTCGCTCGCCCCCTCTGACCAAGTGACCCCACGGGTCAGCTGCTTCGTCGTCCGTCCGCCGTCCCCTCGCCGAAGTCACCTCCGGCCGTCGCCTCCGTCCTCCCCTCTGCCATCCTGCCACACAGGAAAGTTTGGCACCGCTCCGTCCTCCTCCCCTTGACCAGCGTCCTCGCCGGTACCCGCCCCGCCGTAGCGTCCCCTCGGCGGCGCTGTGCGCCATTTATGGCGGCACCGGGAAGCTCGCCGGAGTCAGGGAGCTCCACCGCTCCCCTTGCCTCCGCGCGCCTATAAAAAGCTCGCCCCGAGCTCCTTCTTCCTCACACCAACTTCGGCCATTCCCCTCCTCCCTCGTCCGAGCCCAATTCGTGGAAAGGCCGCTGCCATCGTCTTCCTCCCCGGTGAGCCGTCCCTCTCTTCTCCCTGCCCCTCTATTGGTCCGTCAAGCGATTGCTTGGCCCCCTAGCTTCGCCACACCGCCACGGACGCAATACACCACTCCCCCACCCCGATTGCTCGCCTAGAGCTCACCGACGGCAACCCCGCCGCGAAGCTCCGCCACCTCCCCGCGGACAGCCCCCTCCCGGCCCCCTCTAGCCAAATTGAGCCCACCTCTAGGCTCGCCAGCCCCTCCCCGTGCTAAGGCACCTACGCATTGTCCAAGAACCGGGCCACCGGCGGCGAACCGCCGCCGAGCCCACCGGCGGCCGAGTCCTCCCCGCGGACGACCGGTTCATCCCCCCCCCGTCAACCGTAACGCCGTCCCTTCCCCCCCCCCCCCCCGCTCTCGCTGGCAAGTGGGCCCCATGCGACGCCGTCACTCCCGCGCGCTGCGCCGTCTCCCCCTCGCTCGTGGGCCGCAGCTGGGCCGGCGCATTCGCGCTCGCGCCTGGCTGGGCCAGATTCCTTCCACCCGGCCCACCAGAGCTGAAACCCTTTTTCTTTTTCCTTTTTCAGCATTTTCCTCCTTTAATTAGTCTCCTCAATATTTTATGCACTAAAAATTATCAAAAGGATTTCCAAGGTCACATAAAATAATGTTGTTAGGAAATGGCACACTATGATTGATAAACTACTGTTGATGTATTGTTTTACTGTATGTTTCCTAGAAGAAGAGGGAACCGCAAATCCGGATCCCGTAGCCCCGGAAGAGGGACCAGAGCCCGAACTTCCGGAAGTAGATCTTCTGTGCCAGGAGAGCTTCGACGAAGGCAAGTTCATCCTTCCCTTGATGCATAAATTACCTATTCTCTCTACCACTGCCTAGGCCGGGAATCATGGGGGAATATTGCATTGTGAGTGAGAGATGGCCCGCATTAACATAATATTTCCGGTTACGAAATGTGGATCTGGAAGTAGGGCAAAGTGTTTCTCCAAATAAAACCTCTTTTTGAAAAGTTATGCGATGAAGGGTACTCACCCTCATCACCTTGAGAGTGGGATGATCAGGGACTCCCTGGTTTAGGGGAGGGCCTAAGGTGTTGGCTCAGCTGGTTTAGGCGTGAGCAGAAGGATTGTCCCCTCATATAAGGACCGGCTTGTCATTTTCACTACCTGTACTCCTTTATCGTACAACCACTCGAGACTGTGTGGGCAGTCACTCGATCCGAACTCGTGCGGTCCAACCCCAGGGTTAAGAAGGCTGGGGAGCACCGGAGGATAAGGAGGGGGAAAGTTTTGTCCGGTTTGGGCATGGTGGTGGCCTGACTCCTTCCGGATAACCGTTAAGGTTAGGACGTACGGGTAAGGAAAGAGATCCGGCATTCGGGTCTCGCGACGGTGAGATCGCAGAAACCGGACTAGTGGGTAAAGTGTACCCCTCTGCGCAGAGTTGAAACCTATTCGAATAGTCCGTGTCCACTGGTATGGACGAGTCTGGTATGGTATGGCAATTAGAGCTTTTTCACTAAGTTTCTTGTCAAGGGAAGGGTGTGATTAAATGGGTATTGAAAAAGAAAATAAGGCCACGGGAGCGGGAAGCTCAGTGGTGGTTGAGTTTTGGTTACGTTTAAGACTATGGGAAAACCCTCAATCAACTGCCTTTCTCTGAGGAAATGATGAGTGACATCAACTCCACCAAATTGAGCATGTACATCATAGGTCTCTTTCTCTCTACGGGAGCAGGGTGGGCTTGCGGAATACCTAGTGTATTCACCCAGATTTATTTATGTTTTTTTTCAGCAGCCGAGGACTTCTTTTCTGCTATGCTTGATTAAGAGGGTTGTGTCTGCACCCAGTTCTGCCTGTGGCTTGGGCTAGTATATTTTCCTACTGCGCTTCTCTATTTGGCTCTCTCGAGCTTGTACCCCGGTATTGTAATAATTTTTCCTAAACTCTGTACTATTTGAAGTAAGGAATGTGTTTACTAGCCTCCTGGGACTAGTAATTGTTTCACATTTGAGTCCCAAAGGATCGGGACGCTTCAAATCTAGCACACATGCATACACTAAGCATAATATCCGGTCTACTAGCACATAAATAAAGTAAAGACCCTATCATAGACCGGTATGCTTTTTGATCAACGGACTTACCTCATTTGTTGAGGTCGGTGTGTCCGTCGGTTCCCATTGGAGTCTTTGCGGGCTTGGCGTCCTTCATCCCAAACCGCTTGATCAAGTCTTGTGTGTACTTTGTTTGGGAGATGAAAGTACCATCCTTGAGTTGCCTCACTTGGAACCCAAGGAAATAGCTTAACTCGCCCATCATCGACATCTCAAACTTTTGAGTCATCACCCTGCTAAACTCTTCACAAGACTTTTGGTTAGTAGAACCAAATATTATGTCATCGACATAAATTTGGCACACAAAAAGATCACCATCACATGTCTTAGTAAAAAGAGTTGGATCGGCTTTCCCGACCTTGAAAGCATTAGCAATTAAAAAGTCTCTAAGGCATTCAAACCATGCTCTTGGGGCTTGCTTAAGTCCATAGAGCGCCTTAGAGAGCTTACACACGTGGTCGGGGTACCGTTCATCCTCGAAGCCAGGGGGTTGCTCCACGTACACCTCCTCCTTGATTGGCCCGTTGAGGAAAGCGCTCTTCACATCCATTTGGAACAACCTGAAAGAATGGTGAGCGGCATATGCTAGCAATATACGAATGGATTCTAGCCTAGCCACAGGAGCAAAAGTCTCCTCAAAGTCCAAACCTGCGACTTGGGCATAACCTTTTGCCACAAGTCGTGCCTTGTTCCTTGTCACCACCCCGTGCTCGTCTTGTTTGTTGCGGAACACCCACTTGGTTCTCACAACATTTTGCTTGGGACGAGGCACCAATGTCCAAACTTCATTTCTCTTGAAGTTGTTGAGCTCCTCTTGCATGGCCAACACCCAGTTCGGATCTAGCAAGGCCTCCTCTACCCTGAAAGGCTCAATAGAAGAGACAAAGGAGTAATGCTCACAAAAATTAACTAATCGAGATCGAGTAGTTACTCCCTTGCTAATGTCACCCAAAATTTGGTCGACGGGATGATCCCTTTGAATCATCGCTCGGACTTGGGTTGGAGGTGTCGGTTGTGTTTCTTCCTCCATTACTTGATCATCTTGTGCTCCCCTTGATCACACGCCTCCTCTTTATGAACTTGTTCATCTTCTTGAGTTGGAAGATGCACCATTGTTTAGGAAGAAGGTTGATCTTGCTCCTTTTGTTCCATTGGCCTCACATCTCCAATCGCCATGGTGCGCATTGCGGCCGTTGGAACGTCTTCTTCATCTACATCATCAAGATCAACAACTTGCTCTCTTGGAGAGCCATTAGTCTCATCAAATACAACGTCGCTAGAGACTTCAACCAAACCCGATGATTTGTTGAAGACCCTATACGCCTTTGTATTTGAGTCATAACCTAACAAAAACCCTTCTACGGCTTTGGGAGCAAATTTGGAATTCCTACCCTTCTTCACTAGAATGTAGCATTTACTCCCAAAAACTCAAAAATACGAAACATTGGGTTTGTTACCGGTTAGTAGCTCATACGAAGTCTTCTTGAGGAGGCGATGAAGGTAGACCCGGTTGATGGCGTGGCAAGCCGCGTTCACGGCTTCCGACCAAAAGCGCTCGGGGGTCTTGAACTCTCCAAGCATCGTCCTCGCCATGTCTATAAGTGTCCTGTTCTTCCTCTCTACCACACCATTTTGCTGTGGTGTGTAGGGAGCGGAGAACTCGTGCTTGATTCCTTCCTCCTCAAGATACTCCTCCACTTGAAGGTTCTTGAACTCGGACCCATTGTCGCTTCTTATCTTCTTCACATTGAGCTCAAACTCGTTTTGAGCTCTCCTTAGGAAGCGCTTGAGGGTCCCTTGGGTTTCAGATTTATCCTGCAAAAAGAATACCCAAGTGAAGCGGGAAAATCATCAACTATAACAAGACCATACTTACTTCCTCCTATGCTTAGATAGGCGACGGGTCCGAAGAGGTCCATATGAAGTAACTCCAGGGGTCTTGATGTTGTCATCACATTTTTGGCATGATGAGAGCTTCCCACCTGTTTCCCTGCTTGACAAGCTGCACAAGGTCTATCTTTTTCGAAAGTAACATTAGTTAGACCTATCACGTGTTCTCCCTTTAGAAGCTTGTGAAGGTTCTTCATCCCTACATGTGCTAAGCGGCGATGCCACAGCCAGCCCATGCTAGTCTTAGCAATTAAGCATGCATCTAGACCGGCCTCCTCTTTTGCAAAATCAACTAAATAGAGTTTGCCGTCTAATACACCCTTAAAAGCTAATGAACCATCACTTCTTCTAAAGACAGACACATCTACATTTGTGAATAGACAATTATATCCCATATTACATAATTGAAGAACTAGAAGTCTTCAATTATGTAATAGAGTGCTCATTTGAAATAGAGTGCTCAACTAAGAATACATTATATCCAAGCGACTCAACTAAGAATACATTAGAAATAGAGTGCTCATTTGAGATTGCAATCTTGCCTAAGCCTTTAACCTTGCCTTGGTTCCCATCACCGAATATGATTGAATCTTGGGGATCCTTGTTCTTGACGTAGGAAGAGAACATCCTCTTTTCCCCCGTCATGTGGTTTGTGCATCCGCTGTCGATAATCCAGCTTGATCCCCCGGATGCATAAACCTGCAAGGCAAATTTAGGCTTGGGTCTTAGGTACCTAACTCTTGTTGGGTCCTACAAGGTTAGTGACAATATCCTTAGGGACCCAAATGCAAGTTTTATCACCCTTGCATTTTGCCCCTAGTTTCCTAGCAATCACTTTCCTATCCTTTCTACAAATTGCAAATGAAGCATTGCAAGCATGATAAATTGTAGAAGGTTCATTTATTATTTTCTTAGAAACATGAACAACATTTCTTCTAGGCATGTGATTAATAACATTTCTCCTAGCTAGATTTCTATCACGCATAATAGAAGAACTAGAAGCAACCATAGCATGAGAATCAAAAGCATCATAACTTCTATAAACATTTCTAGAATGTCTCCTATCATGATACATGAAGGCATGGTTCTTTTGAGCACTACTAGCCATAGGGGCCTTCCCTTTCTCCTTGGCGGAGATGGAAGCCTTTTGGCTTGTTAAGTTCTTGACTTCCCTCTTGAAGCCAAGACCATCCTTAATTGAGGGGTGTCTACCAATCGTGTAGGCATCCCTTGCAACTTTTAGCTTGTCAAATTCACTCTTGCTAGTCTTAAGTTGAGCATTAAGACTAGCCACTTCATCATTTAATTTAGAAATGCAAGCTAGGTGTTCACTACAAGCATCAACATTAAAATCTTTGCACCTATTGCAAATTATAACATGTTCTACACAAGAGTTAGATTTACTTGCTACTTCTAGTTTAGCATTTAAATCATCATTAACACCTTTTAGAGTAGAAATGGTTTCATGACAAGTAGATAGTTCACAAGAAAGCATTTCATTCCTTTTAACTTCTAGAGCAAGAGAATTTTGTGCACTAACAAATTTATCATGCTCTTCATACAAGAGATCTTCTTGCTTTTCTAATAACATATTCTTATCATTAAAGGCATCAATTAATTCATTAATTTTATCGACCTTGGTTCTATCTAGGCCTTTGAACAAACATGAATAATCTATTTCATCATCACTAGACTCATCCTCACTTGAAGAAGCATAAGTACTAGTATTACGAGTGCTTACCTTCTTTTCCCTTGCCATGAGGCAAGTGTGATGCTCGTTGGGGAAGAGGGATGACTTGTTGAAGGCGGTGGTGGCGAGTCCTTCGTTGTCGGAGTCGGATGAGGAGCAATCCGAATCCCACTCCTTTCCAAGATGTGCCTCGCCCTTCGCCTTCTTGTAGTTCTTCTTCTTTTCCCACTTTCCACTCTTCTTTTCCTGGTCACTATCATTATCGGGACAATTTGCGATAAAATGACCAATCTTACCACATTTGAAGCAGGAGCGCTTCCCCTTCGTCTTGTTCTTGTTGGGGTGCTCCTTGCGACCTTTAAGCGTCGTCTTGAACCGCTTGATGATGAGGGCCATCTCTTCATCATTAAGCCCGACTGCCTCAACTTGCGCCACCTTGCTAGGTAGCGCCTCCTTGCTCCTTGTTGCCTTGAGAGCAATAGTTTGAGGCTCTTGAATTGGGCCATTTAATGCATCATCGACGTATCTAGCCTCCTTGATCATCATCCGCCCGCTTACGAACTTTCCAAGGATCTCCTCGGGCGTCATCTTCGTGTACCTAGGATTCTCACGAATATTGTTCACAAGATGTGGATCAAGAACGGTAAAGGACCTTAGCATTAGGCGGACGGCGTCGTGGTCCGTCCATCGCGTGCTTCCATAGCTCCTTATCTTGTTGACGAGGGTCTTGAGCCTGTTATACGTCTGGGTTGGCTCCTCCCCTCTTATCATTGCGAATCTCCCGAGTTCGCCTTCCACCAACTCCATCTTAGTGAGCATGGTGACATCGTTCCCCTCGTGTGAGATCTTGAGGGTGTCCCAGATTTGCTTAGCGTTGTCCAAGCCGCTCACCTTATGGTACTTGTCCCTGCACAATGAGGCTAACAACACAGTAGTAGCTTGTGCATTTTTATGAATCTGTTCATTGATAAACAAAGGACTATCCGAGCTATCAAATTTCATTCCATTCTCTACTATCTCCCATATACTAGGATGGAGAGAGAACAAGTGACTACACATTTTGTGACTCCAAAATTCGTAGTCCTCTCCATCAAAATGAGGAGGTTTACCAAGTGGAATGGAGAGTAGATGAGCATTGGTACTTTGAGGAATACGAGAATAATCGAAAGAGAAGTTTGAATTAACCGTCTTCTTTTTCTCATAGTCGTTGTCGTCGTCCTTTTGGGAAGAAGAGGACTCGTCGCTGTCGTCGTAGTAGACGATCTCCTTGATGCGCCTCGTCTTCTTCTTCTTCCCATCTCTTCGTTTGTGGCCCGAGCCCGAGTCGGTAGGCTTGTCATCTTTAGGCTCGTTGACGAAGGACTCCTTCTCCTTATCGTTGACCACCATCCCCTTGCCCCTAGGATCCATCTCTTCGGGCGGTTAGTCCCTTTCTTGAAGAGAACGGCTCCGATACCAATTGAGAGCACCTAGAGGGGGGGTGAATAGGTGATCCTGTAAAACTTGAAACTTAATGCCACAAAACTTGATTAGGAGTTAGCACAAGAATGCCAAGTGGCTAGAGAAGAGTCTTTGCAAGACACGATAACCACAAGAAGATCAATCACAGATAGACACAGTGGTTTATCCCGTGGTTCGGCCAAGTTCAACACTTGCCTAGTCCACGTTGTGGCGTCCCAACGGACGAGGGTTGCAATGAACCCCTCTCAAGCGGTCCAAAGACCCACTTGAATACCACGGTGCTTTGCTTTGCTTTACTATATCCCGTTTGCGAGGAATCTCCACAACTTGGAGCCTCTCGCCCTTACACTTTGAAGTTCACAAAGAAGCACGGAGTAAGGGTGGAATGAGCAATACACACAAGACACGAAATCAGAGTATCAACACGCACACAAGTCACAACAAGAGCTCACAACACAACTCAGCGAGTTCACAACTCAAATGGAGCTCTAATTGCTATCGCAAAGAATCAAATGCGCGGAATCGAAGTCTTGGTGCTTAGGAATGCTTAGAGAATGCTTAGAGAATGCTTGGTGTACTCCTCCAAGCGCCTAGGGGTCCCTTTTATAGCCCCAAGGTAGCTAGGAGCCGTTGAGAGCATTCCAGGAAGACAATTCTTGCCTTCTGTCGCCTGGCGCACTGTACAGTCCGGTGCACCACCGGACACTGTCCGGTGCGGATCTCCTTCCTTATTTGGCAAAGCCGACCGTTGGCGCTTTGGAGCCGTTGGCGCACCGGACACTGTCCGGTGCCCCCCTTCCGACCATTGGCTCGGCCACGTGCCTCGCGCGGATCGCGCGGCCGACCGTTGGCCCGGCCGACCGTTGGCTCACCGGACAGTCCGGTGCACACCGGACAGTCCAGTGAATTATAGCCGTACGCCGTTAATCACTTCCCGAGAGCAGCAAGTTCGCCTGAGCCAGCCTGGCGCACCGGACACTGTCCGGTGCATCCAGACTGAGCTGACTTCGGCTGAACAAAGCCATCTTTAATTTCAACTTGATTTTTCCTGTTTCCAGCACTTAGACACAATACATTAGTCTCTAAAACAGTGTACTAAGTCTGAGAAACATACCTTTATACTTGATTTGTACTTTGTCCACCATTTAACACTTAGGCACTTGTGTTGGACACTAAATCACCAAAATACTTAGAAATGGCCCAAGGGCACATTTCCCTTTCAACAATCCCCTTGCATGATGTCCTACTGACAGTTCTGTTCCATTACCTTTTTAGGATTTTGCTTCTACACCTATTAAATTATTTAAGGTACCCTTTGATGCTTCAATCTGTTTTAGAAATATCTAAATTCCATTGGATAAAGAACACATAAGTTATACATTCATTTTTTTCTTTAGAAGCTTAAGTACTGAATCTGTTAAAGGTTTATTTCTATTGAGCAAAATAAATCTACTGTTACTGATGTTCTTAAGGAGAACATGGAAGCTATAAAGGAACACTGATATATATCACATAAACGGTTTGGTTTTTAATTCAACTTGAATGATAAATTGCAAACAATTTTTATAAACCAAAATCCGCATATGCTTACTATTTTATATTCTATTAAATGTAAAATTGTACTCATAATAAGGACTAGAGGAGGACGAGGAGATGATTTGGTGCTACGAGGGTCAGGCCCCATCTCCAAGAAATGGACCGCGCTTGGCTATTGCCACCACCTGCACGCCCCACTTGTGACGCAAGGTGATGCTTTTGTACTAAAGCCAATTTTAATGACTGTTGTACCTGCTATACTTGATCGTGTCCGTGATGGTGTACGAAAAAATGTAATGTTATTCGTTACAGTTAGCTCATACTTTGCCTTTTGTGGTCTTTCATGTTCTTGCAAACTGCTCTATTTATTTCATGCTTAGATGAATTCAGGTTGATGTAAAAGGAGAGTTAGTGAAGAGATTATTTGATATTTCCTATAGCCATCGTCTAGCCGTTGTTAATGGAAGCTGCTTTGGTGTGTGGAGACTAGAGAAGCTTTTGTGGTGCTTGTCTTTAGAAAGGTTCGTGCAATCTTGGGAGGACGATTCGCTTTATTCTTGCAGGTGGATCACCTATTTAGGTCGAGAGCCATCCTTGCCCCAAAATCCTCACTGCAGTCGACGGCAACCTCCCATCTACATCAGGACCAAGAGGCTCATGCTGCAGAGGTACAATACCCTAGATCCCTCATCCTCTTCCTTTTATTTTTATTTTTCATGCTTTCTGGTGTGGTCCAATAATACTAGAGCAATCACCATGGTGCCTATATGTCAGGCAGGGTAGTCCAACTCAAACTGATTGAGAGTGGGCTCCCATGCAAATAATTTTTCTCCCTTTTTCTCAAGCTCACAACAGTCCTCTGCTGTGATTCTAGATGGAGCGTACCTTCATCGCCATCAAGCCCGATGGTGTCCAAAGAGGCCTGGTCAGTATTAGCAACTGTCACAGCACCATAGTTTCTTCAGATGCAATTCTGGATCCTAATAACCAGTTTTAGTTTGCATGTACTATGTTCTTTCATGTCCTATTCTTGACCATGTAGCAATGTCTCCCTGCGCCAGTGGCATGTCTCCCTTCCTCCTCATCATATTCGTCTTCCTCGCTTCAAGAGTTCATCATACTGAAGTTACCTATTGTACTGTGAGTCCATTGAGTTGTCCAGTGATGTGCGCTTCTGTGATCGATGATTCTGGCGGGCCATAGATTGCAGGATCCATCTTGCTTACTGGTGGGAAAATCTGTTTTCAAATAACCACTCAGTAAAGTAGTATTGTGTAAGAAGGCAATGTATTACTGGGGCTGAATAGATGTTAGCAATATGTTTACTTATGTGCACAGTAATGTTTTAAGTTCATTACCGTGAGCCTGGTGATGCTAACTGGGTTTATTCCTGCCACAGTCTGTCAAGCAAACTCATCGTCACGGAGCCATGCAAACTTGTCCTCTCATAATCGAAGTATGAGCATTGTATGAACATGAAGGCACTTGAATCTGAAGAACATCTGACATTGGCACACCAGTCCAAAGCCAAAACGGCGATATATTTTACTTACTGGAAAGAATTCTAGGTGTATCATAGCGAAGCATCCCCTCACTTGATTCCTGAATCTTCTGAACAAGGGTATTTTCTAGAACAGGTGCTCCTGGAGACCCAACTTCAGCCTGAGGCCTTCCTTGTATAGATTATCAACATGGTGGAAGCCTTGGAAGCTGTGGGTCTCAGCTGACATGGTTGCAATCATCGATGGGATAATCGTGTGAACTACTGCCCACAGCCTCCCTAATGAGAAGGTGCCTTGCTTTTAGCCAGGCAATAGTATGTCATATGGAATGTGATTATTAACATTTCAATTTCTTGTCTTCACAACCTTTATACTCTACAGGGTGTGGTCATTTTTTTGTTTAATTTGTTTTGTCATTTTCAAATGATGTAGACTGAAAACGCGGATCCAAATTACAAATAGCTTACATATCAAAATTGCCATGTTCTTTTTACAAAATTTCAGGTTGGACCTACCACTGCTCTTTTTAAGGCTAAAGTGCCCTGGTCATCCCAAAGAGGAAATCTCTCGGAGAAACAAAGAGTCTTCAAAACGGTGAAAGGGTGGGTAATTCAATGATTTACCTTCCTGCTCGGTTATTTTAGTGTGTTGTTTGCCTTATAGAGTAAAACTTCCCAGTTCCTTATTTCTCCATTATGTTTTGTTTAATTTGTCTTAATTATGCTGTGTACTGAACAAACTTACACAAGAGAAATTCGATCTTTTAAAGGGTCAACTAATGGAAGCTGGAGAATCGGTAAATAGTAGTTTTTAGAGTCTTCTAAGATTTAATAGGCAACTCTAATATTAAGAATAGTAGTTTTAAGAGTTTTAGTTGTCTTACAGTTAAAAATGTCAGAGAGTTAAAAGTTGATTCTAATGTGATAGTTTTTTAGAGTTCGACAAACTGAAACTATGATAGCTTTTTAGACTAAAAGTGTGATAGCTTTTTAGTTAGTCTTTTAGAGCGAGGCAACCTTTCAGACATCGGCCACTGTATTTTTAGTTGATTGACTGGCCTGAGGGTGGATACTTGACCGTTGATTTACCAATGCCTCGGGGAGAAGTTTTCATTGGGGTCCAAATGTAACTAAAGGCTATTTCAAGAATGAAGCTAAAACAAATGATGATTGTGAGCCCATATATGGAGAACATTATGATCAACACTAATCCTTTCCACAATTTCTGTGTTGCGCTTGTGGTAGCTGTACAAATTGAGCTACAAAGCTGGGCTTCCTAGCAAGGAATTAAAACAACAATTTCTCAGATTTGTGCTAGAAGCAAGAGGCTGTTAAAGAAGTGCTCTTTAGCAAAGGTTTGTGTTTTCTATTCACCTAGCAGCATCTGTTTTCTTTACTGTGTTGGATCACCACACATTTACAGCTAACTACATGCTTATTAGAAGCGAATGTGTATCAAAGAAATTGGTTTAGAATCCATTGATATTTTACTCATCCATGCTTTGATTTTTTTAGAAATGTATAGTTATGGCTTGATCACACTTTATCCATGGAGTTGAGGAGGCACCTAGCTATACATTTCACAGTCAATCATCTGGTTCTAGCTGTTTGTCAAATATTATTGCTAGCACATCTCAAATCCACGGTAAAAATTTGGCATCCCTCAAGTTGTCGGATTTGAAAGCTTCCTCGCATCCCCTAAAAGATTGGGTTATCATGATGAAGATATGTAGCACCTAAAAATTCTATTTTGGGAAATGATTTCCAATAACAAATTCATTTCTTTATAGAATATATATCTCTAAACTAAACACATAATGATAACTAAGAATTTGGATTTAACCCAAAAGTGCAATTTAGGGAATTGGAAATAATACAGAAAAGAAGAGAGAGAGATATTACAAAATACAAAATAAATTTACAAGAAAATAAACTCATCCCATAATGGCATGTTCAAAACAGACATTTAAATTTTAGTACAAATTCGTCACAAGATTTGAATTCAAATTTTAGGTTTAAGATAAAAAAAGAGAAACAAAACAGGAAATAGAATTAAAAACAAAAGCGCTTGGGCTGAAACCTCCTTGGCAGCCCACTTAGTTTTATCTCCCTCAGCCCATTTCCAAATTACTACCCGAGCAGCCCATGTCCTCCCGCGTGTGGCTAGCTTTGGATGCCTGGTGGGCCCACGGTGTCATCCGCTACGTAGTCTCCCCGTGTGCGCGCCCTGGTCGTTCCTTGCGCCGACATGCACGGGCCCACTCGCCAGGATCGTCTTCACCGATGTCACCACACCTCAACTGAAGCAGCCAAGATCCCCGGCAACGGCCTGGGGCGGAAATCTAGCTAGTCGACCTCCCAATCTTGGCTCTGCTCCAGTATAAAGTCGAATTCCCCAATCGCTCCCTGGTGTCAGACCCGTCTCATCCGCGTCGCGTGCCCAGGAAACGGAGTTCTCTGCACAACCTTGCCGCACCCATCGGATCTCATGGCAATTCCCCAACAACCCGTGATTTCCGTGCTCTGCGTGGTCATGGCTCCCCGCAGATCTCGCGCACCTCTCGGAGTATAAAACTAGGTCCCTGCCCCCCTTTCCTTCGCTGTACCGCCATATGCAGTGAGGTAATAGCCGCCTAGGGCGAATCCAATGGGGAATGGCGTTCGGGGTCGGGATTCCAGTCAAGTAGCGTCGCCAGCATGAGGGGATGATAATCGAAGTCGAATCGAAGCTCGTGACGCCGTGGGTGGATTGGAATTTCTCATCGAAGTTTTACCTCGCCCTAGATCCGCATCTCATCATGGTCGGGGTACCTCGACGTCCTAACTACGGGTAAGTGTGCCCTAGACCTGCTCGCCGTAGTCTCAACAACGCGTAGATTTGTTTCGATTTGAAGGTGTCCACTGGGAGGACCTCCTCGCTCGGTCATGGCCATGGCGCCGCCGCCGCTGGGGGTCTGCGCCACCATAGAATAGCCGTAGGGAGGAAGAAATGGGTAGACGATGCTCCCTGGCCGTTGGATCCTTGGGCATCAGTCCTGATCTAATCTGTATGTACCTTTTCATGTGATCGGATCGTGACCACAGATCGTTGAACGAGCGACTGGGATGGGTGGAATCATAATAAAATCTGTGTCGTTCAAATCGGATCCGGTGGTCAGGGTTGTGTACCGGTTCAGTGTGCCAAGATCTAATCCTGGCCTTCGATATTTGATCGGACGACCGAAGTCTATCGATACCCCTTCGCCGTGACTTTTAGCTAAAGAGACCCTGCCTTATGTCGAAATCAACCCGCAGTCCTGTCTGTGGGAATCCTGAGTCTCATGAATTTTTGCGTAATAACCCCTGTGTCTCTCTGTTATTTGCGCCCAGTCTAGAAGCTTAGGAAATTCAGAAAAATAATTTAGGAAATGGTTTTTATGTATAAAAATATATCCAGAATTTATTTAATTCATAGAAATTCCATTTTTACTCCTTTTTAACCCATTCCAGTTGCAATAATCTTATATTAATATTGTATATCAACTAGTAACACTGTTTAGCCATGAAACTATAATTAAAATTGTTCATTAGGATTAATCTATTCTAAGCACTAAGTAATTTCGGAAATTCATAACTTAATAATCGTAACTCCGATTTTAGTGGTTCTTATTTCTACGATCTCGTTACGCAGCGTAGAATATTATTCCACAGTTTATTCTTATGTTTGTTGTGATGTTAATTCTGCCTATACCATGTTTGTTTGTATTGCTACGACTAGCGTGAGGTCACGAGTCATCTGAAGATCATCCTGGTACCTGGAATCTCAAGTCCCAGGCAAGTTGTGCCCTTGATCACTTCTTTTACCCACTCATTTTCTAATTAATCATAATGATCTGCATAGGTTAATTTTGATGGGACCTAATAGGTTACCCTAGTTTGTCTATCTTTATGCCTTGTTTACCACTGAACTTTTTGGGTAGTACTTGCTAGTGCTATATGTGGTTTTGGGCATTGAGATACACATTATTCATGATTATACTTTTGTTATCCGTTGTTATTTACTGTTCATGTCAAGATCATTAATGTTAATTGGAACATAGAGCTTAACTTGAGAAACACGTGCCACCACAAGGGTTTATGGACGCCCTTGGCTGATTAATTAGGAAAGCTAGTGGAGGACTACCTTACCCGAAAGGGGCAAGGGCAGTAGGGGAGTGGTCAGTGTAGGGAGGTCCTTGGTTGATTTTGCTGCGATGGCGGTCAGGCAAGAACCCTGCATTGGAGCTTCCTATAAACTGTAGCGGGTTTTCTGAAGCTAGTGGAACTTTGTAGAGGCCTCGTAGTGTTACCCTGCCTCGCCTCTTCGGTAGAGGTGTATGGGAAGTCGCGATCCGTTGGCAGATGGGTAACATGACTTGTGGGTAAAGGGTACCACCTCTGCAGAGTGTAAAACTGGTATACTAGCCGAGCTCACGGTCATGAGCAGCTCAGGACTCTCTGATGATTAATTTATGGAACTAAATTCAATTTGTCATATGCATTGCATCGCAGGTGATGATGTTACTTTTGTTCTACTACTTAATTGGGTTGGTATTTACTTATACTTAGTAACTGCTAATAAAATTTTGACCAACTTTAAAAGCAATGCTCAGCTCTAACCATCCTCTTTGGTAAGCCTTACACTTCACGTGAGCTCCCACTTTTGGCGAGTTCATGCACATTATTCCCCACAACTTGTTGAGCGATGAACGTATGTGAGCTCACTCTTGCTGTCTCACACCCCCCACAGGTCAAGAACAGGTACCACAGGATGAGGCGCATGGAGGATGCTGTGACGAGTTCGTGAGAGGTCTAGGCCGTCGTCTCCCAGTCAACTTTGGGTTGCTGGACCGTTGTCTCCTTATAATGTATTTATTTATTTATTTTGTACAGAACTCCTGTTATGTAGTAAAGATGTGACATTCGATCCTGTGCCATGAATCATCATATGTGTGAGACTTGGTCCCAGCACACCTGGTGATTATGTTCGCGCCTGGGTTTTGGACCCCTAAAATCCGGGTGTGACAGAAGTGGTATCAGAGGAATGTTGACTGTAGGACGAAACCTAGATAGAACTGGACAACCACTATCTACTTACCTTTGCTACTCTGATTCTTTCTAAACTTTTCTCAATCTTTTCTCATCTATTTCTGCTTTACTCTGATTATTCTTACCTTTTCTTTCTAAAAGACAAATGTGGATTTCACACTTTGAAATCATGTGCCTAAAGTGAACTTTAGGAATAGTTAGGAACCACAACAAAACTATTTTTTATACATAAATATTTGTATGCTTGAATGTTTGTTCTTATGATACTTTTCTGATTTGGATCTTTGATTGAGTGTGATGAGTTGTGGAGTAATGTCCACAATTACATCTACATATACATATAGGCATAAATATAAATGAATAAAATTCATGAGATAACTAAACAACATAGATTATCCTCCATTAAAGTGTATCTATTTCATATAGATCCATCTTATCTTAAAAGATTCCCTCTTACCTTAATAGATCCATCTTATCTTAAAAAAATTCTATCTTATTCTAATAGGTTCATCTTATCCTAACCACTTTACTTATCTCATCCCAAAGTAACAACCATGATCTAATTAAGAAGGTCTTATCTAGTCTATCTAGTCATAACAATCTAACATAGATCTGATCTAGTGTGATAGAATAATCTAACCTAATGAAGGCTAACCTTAAGTTGAGCTAATCTAGAGTAAGTTACTTAATGCGGGTACAAAAGATAAGGCCATACTTCTAATTCACTCGATCCTAAATTGGTGACTTAAATCAACTCGGCCATACCCAACAACTTGACCTACATAATAGGTTACATGACCTATCCAACCAATCTAGAGGCAAACAACCAAACCAAAATTTGACCAATCTCCTTTAACTTCTAAGCCACCCACTAACCTAGCTGCTCTACCTACTTGTCACCAACAAATCTATCTTAACCATAGGTCCCTAACTCTAGTGGCAACCCTAAGAATGAAGACACCAAGGTCTGAAAAGAAGAGCTCAACCCCGACAAGGAAGGAGATGAGTCAAATCCAACTCCAAGAGGAATCAAGATCCACAGTTCAGGATGAAGTCTTTCCTTATTATACTCTTCCTTCCCACGACCATACCTCATCAGACCTAATAAGAAGGCTAGGGGTACTATGTCCATGTTTTCCTAATCATCTACTAACTTTAAAGAACTTGGGACAGAACCTTTGGTCCCTAAACCTTATGGGAAACTAAATTTTTAAACCAAACTTGTTACATCCCTTTTCTTACTAATCTCGAGGACGAGATTATTTTTAAGGGGGTAGGATTTGTAGCACCTAAAAATTCTATTTTGGGAAATGATTTCCAATAACAAATTCATTTCTTTATAGAATATATATCTCTAAACTAAACACATAATGATAACTAAGAATTTGGATTTAACCCAAAAGTGCAATTTAGGGAATTGGAAATAATACAGAAAAGAAGAGAGAGAGATATTACAAAATACAAAATAAATTTACAAGAAAATAAACTCATCCCATAATGGCATGTTCAAAACAGACATTTAAATTTTAGTACAAATTCGTCACAAGATTTGAATTCAAATTTTAGGTTTAAGAGAAAAAAAGAGAAACAAAACAGGAAATAGAATTAAAAACAAAAGCGCTTGGGCTGAAACCTCCTTGGCAGCCCACTCAGTTTTCTCTCCCTCAGCCCATTTCCAAATTACTACCCGAGCAGCCCATGTCCTCCCGCGTGTGGCTAGCTTTGGATGCCTGGTGGGCCCACGGTGTCATCTGCTACGTAGTCTCCCCGTGTGCGCGCCCTGGTCGTTCCTTGCGCCGACATGCACGGGCCCACTCGCCAGGATCGTCTTCACCGATGTCACCACACCTCAACTGAAGCAGCCAAGATCCCCGGCAACGGCCTGGGGCAGAAATCTAGCTAGCCGACCTCCCAATCTTGGCTCTGCTCCAGTATAAAGTCGAATTCCCCAATCGCTCCCTGGTGTCAGACCCGTCTCCTCCGCGTCGCGTGCCCAGGAAACGGAGTTCTCTGCACAACCTTGCCGCACCCATCGGATCTCATGGCAATTCCCCAACAACCCGTGATTTCCGTGCTCTGCGTGGTCATGGCTCCCCGGAGATCTCGCGCACCTCTCGGAGTATAAAACTGGGTCCCTGCCCCCCTTTCCTTCGCTGTACCGCCATATGCAGTGAGGTAATAGCCGCCTAGGGCGAATCCAATGGGGAATGGCGTTCGGGGTCGGGATTCCAGTCAAGTAGCGTCGCCAGCATGAGGGGATGATAATCGAAGTCGAATCGAAGCTCGTGACGCCGTGGGTGGATGGGAATTTCTCATCGAAGTTTTACCTCGCCCTAGATCCGCATCTCATCATGGTCGGGGTACCTCGACGTCCTAACTACTGGTAAGTGTGCCCTAGACCTGCTCGTCGTAGTCTCAACAACGCGTAGATTCGTTTCGATTTGAAGGTGTCCACTGGGAGGAGCTCCTCGCTCGGTCATGGCCATGGCGCCGCCGCCGCTGGGGGTCTGCGCCACCATAGAATAGCCGTAGGGAGGAAGAAATGGGTAGATGATGCTCCCTGGCCGTTGGATCCTTGGGCATCGATCCTGATCTAATCTGTATGTACCTTTTCATGTGATCGGATCGTGACCACAGATCGTTGAACGAGCGACTGGGATGGGTGGAATCATAATAAAATCTGTGTCGTTCAAATCGGATCCGGCGGTCAGGGTTGTGTACCGGTTCAGTGTGCCAAGATCTAATCCTGGCCTTCGATATTTGATCGGACGGCCGAAGTCTATCGATACCCCTTCGCCGTGACTTTTAGCTAAAGAGACCCTGCCTTATGTCGAAATCAACCCGCAGTCCTGTCTGTGGGAATCCTGAGTCTCATGATTTTTTGCGTAATAACCCCTGTGTCTCTCTGTTATTTGCGCCCAGTCTAGAAGCTTAGGAAATTCAGAAAAATAATTTAGGAAATGGTTTTTATGTATAAAAATATATCCAGAATTTATTTAATTCATAGAAATTCCATTTTTACTCCTTTTTAACCCATTCCAGTTGCAATAATCTTATATTAATATTGTATATCAACTAGTAACACTGTTTAGCCATGAAACTATAATTAAAATTGTTCATTAGGATTAATCTATTCTAAGCACTAAATAATTTCGGAAATTCATAACTTAATAATCTTAATTCCGATTTTAGTGGTTCTTATTTCTACGATCTCGTTACGCAGCGTAGAATATTATTCCACAGTTTATTCTTATGTTTGTTGTGATGTTAATTCTGCCTATACCATGTTTGTTTGTATTGCTACGACTAGCGTGAGGTCATGAGTCATCTGAAGATCATCCTGGTACCTGGAATCTCAAGTCCCAGGCAAGTTGTGCCCTTGGTCACTTCTTTTACCCACTCATGTTCTAATTAATCATAATGATCTGCATAGGTTAATTTTGATGGGACCTAATAGGTTACCCTAGTTTGTCTATCTTTATGCCTTGTTTACCACTGAACTTTTTGGGTAGTACTTGCTAGTGCTATATGTGGTTTTGGGCATTGAGATACACATTATTCATGATTATACTTTTGTTATCTGTTGTTATTTACTGTTCATGTCAAGATCATTAATGTTAATTGGAACATAGAGCTTAACTTGAGAAACACGTGCCACCACAAGGGTTTATGGACGCCCTTGGCTGATTAATTAGGAAAGCTAGTGGAGGACTACCTTACCCGAAAGGGGCAAGGGCAGTAGGGGAGTGGTCAGTGTAGGGAGGTCCTTGGTTGATTTTGCTGCGATGGCGGTCAGGCAAGAACCCTGCATTGGAGCTTCCTATAAACTGTAGCGGGTTTTCTGAAGCTAGTGGAACTTTGTAAAGGCCTCGTAGTGTTACCCTGCCTCGCCTCCTCGGTAGAGGTGTATGGGAAGTCGCGATCCGTTGGCAGATGGGTAACATGACTTGTGGGTAAAGGGTACCACCTCTGCAGAGTGTAAAACTGGTATACTAGCCGAGCTCACGGTCATGAGCAGCTCAGGACTCTCTGATGATTAATTTATGGAACTAAATTCAATTTGTCATATGCATTGCATCGCAGGTGATGATGTTACTTTTGTTCTACTACTTAATTGGGTTGGTATTTACTTATACTTAGTAACTGCTAATAAAATTTTGACCAACTTTAAAAGCAATGCTCAGCTCTAACCATCCTCTTTGGTAAGCCTTACACTTCACGTGAGCTCCCACTTTTGGCGAGTTCATGCACATTATTCCCCACAACTTGTTGAGCGATGAACGTATGTGAGCTCACTCTTGCTGTCTCACACCCCCCACAGGTCAAGAACAGGTACCACAGGATGAGGCGCATGGAGGATGCTGTGACGAGTTCGTGAGAGGTCTAGGCTGTCGTCTCCCAGTCAACTTTGGGTTGCTGGACCGTTGTCTCCTTATAATGTATTTATTTATTTATTTTGTACAGAACTCCTGTTATGTAGTAAAGATGTGACATTCGATCCTGTGCCATGAATCATCATATGTGTGAGACTTGGTCCCAGCACACCTGGTGATTATGTTCGCGCCTGGGTTTTGGACCCCTAAAATCCGGGTGTGACAAGATACATTTCATGTGGACAGAAAACACAAGAACTATATTTATGGATATAATATTTTTTCTTCTTTTGTATTATTATATTCATATTCTTTTCTACTTTTGTATTATTATTTTTTGATATATGTTGTATTTGACTAATGTTACTTCAACATAATGAGGAAGATAAGATTGCTAGGGAGGTTGAGGCTCATGAACTTGGAGGAGAGCCTCCACAAGAAGTGCCTCAGCGAGCACTTTTAAGACGAGGAGGTGGGCGCCACCTTCTGTGCCGTTGTCAACGCGAAGCAGTTCGCTTCCCCATGGTACTGATTGATCAAGCATCAATTTGCCTTTGCCTTTTTGTATGAAAATCATCACTACTTTTTTCTATTTGGCCTAAAGTTGTATTGCACGTTTGCTTCTCCACCTCTGAATTGTGATTGTGACATATTTCTTTACTAAATTATATGGACAACATGCACCATTTAATCTCCATCAAATTCAGATGCGTAGGATGATGGCATTATAGCATCTAGAAGAATTATCGTCTGAAACTGTAGGCACTGAAGAGGAAGGAAAGCTTGAAGTTAATAGTCTGATGAATCAGGCAGAAACAGAAGGTTGCAGCTGGCTGAAACTTCAGATCTCAGTCAAGGTTCATTCTTAGGTTTTGATTATCTCATATAAATCTATATAATTAATACTACATGGAAACATCCCTCAAATTATTATATGGTAATTGGCCTTAGGAGCTGCTAGGTGTTTCCTATATACTTCTGTGTACGAAGAAGCAGTGGCGATCGAACCAGCTTCCCGACACGCCACTGCTCCCCTCCCCATGGCGGACGAGGACGCCGACCTCGGCGATGGGGGCGAAGCCTCCACTCTGCACCATATCGCGACATCTAGCTGCAAAGAGTCAAGGTGCAGTCTCAGATTGTCGCATATCACTTTCTTGTTTCTCTAAACAATATAGGGTAACCATGACATGTTTGTCCATAGAACAAATTGATCCTGTTAGTGATTGGTTTATGCATATCAATGTAAGCTTTGCAATGTTATCAATTTTTAAGTTGTTCAAGCTTCAGCGTAATTAGAAAAATGCTTCTCGGGAGGGTATGCACTCTGGCAAGTTTGAGATTCAGGTTTGAACTAAACTGTATGAAAGAGAGAAATGTGATCAAAGGTATAATGAATAAACAATGTGTGCAATATCTCAATCCATGTTCCAAGAATCAAGTACATTTAGTTCACTTCTAAGTTCACAAAACCTATTAAGCTCTTCTTTCATTGCAGGATCAAGTCCATCATCGAGGTCAACATCTTCAGAGGGGTCCTCGACATCATCTTGCATATCTAGATTCTAGCATGGAAGTCTAAAAATATTACTGCTATTGACTTTTCACGGAAACACACAAGCAGCTCCTTCCTAAGCTCCATAGATAGATCATGTAAGAAATAAATATTCTACATGAATACACTGTAGGGGAAACAATCATGAAAATCAACTAGAGTTGGTCTATTCATCAGGATATTTATGTGATTTGTGAGCTTCAATGTATTCATCTACCGAGATAGGAAACAACCAAAGTATAACACAATATAGCCATATAGTGAACATGTAGACTGAATGTGATATTCCTTGTACTTCATGTTCCTTTTTAAGTTTGATGAAGGAAGTTTGTAAGTTATGATAACCTTATTTGTACAGTTTATTTTTGAAGATATCTCATGACTGGATTCAATCTTGATATCACATGATGCGAAGAAGGGCACAATTTTCCTTGATTTCCCCCATGTTTTGCAACTGCAGCTGAATGCAAAAACAGAATTAACTTCTCCATGGCATATAAACACACATGTAGAGCCAATTTCTTTGATTTATTCACTGCAGGCAATTTGCCGATACAAGAAGAGCAGTTGGATGAGTAGCCACTCCATTATCACATATCCATGGATGCTCTGACCATTTATAAAGAAGATCATTGTATTATGAGTTCCTTGTTATCCATGTCATCTATTACTGCCCTATAACTGATTTAAATAGTTCATTTTGGTTTGAAAGTGAGAGAGTTGTCACAAAAAGAAGGGAATTTAATTTGCTAGAGAATACAATTGTTTGTTTTTAGTTACTTGTTCTAATACTATCTTTAACAGCTTATCCATCCTCATCTTTATATTAAAACTCCACTTAGTGTAGAGTGTAAACCATATGACTAAGCGGCTGAACACAGTTTCAATGTATGTATTAGGCTATGCTCATTTAGATTTGTAAGTTGTGAGCCGTTACAACGTACGGGCACCTAACTAGTATATATATATATGATGTGTTCTTAGGGTTAAAAGAAATATACATTTACATATATTTGCAAAACTTATATAACACATGTATCATTAAATTAAATGTATCTAAAATTATTTAAAAAATGAATATTTCAGCCTAGAGACCATGCCTTTTAAGCAGCAATTTAAATTGCCTATCACTAAGAGATCTACATCATGTCTTAATATGATGATTATCTATACATGTTCTTCTCATAAAATAATCCTCTAGATACTTGGTCTACTCCATTACTGGAGATTACCTTAATTATGATTTTTTTTACTAATTTGTGCTAATACATAATTTTGGAGGTTATAGCAACTTCGAATATCTAGGAATTCAAAGAACTTTAAAGGATATACAATATTTTAATTTTACAACACGACCATTAAGGTTTTATATTTACCACATATGTAACATAATAAATCGATGGTTATACCTTGTAGGAAAAAATGCAAGGAATAAAGGAATTTGTGGAACTTGCTATCGATGGTAGCAATTATTTTGCATGGGCATCAGATATCACAATTGGTTTTGCATCTAGAGGGATTTTACATACCATTAATGCACCTGACGCAAACAGTCCAAATATAACTGATATTGTGAAGTACACTGCATTACTCTTGTTAAGGACTTCCATCCATAAAGATCTCAAGAAAGAATATATTTTGGAAGAAAATCCTCGAAACCTATGGGTCGCACTATAAGAACGTTATGAACAACAAAAGGAAATAATATGTCCTGAAGCACAACATGAGTGGAATCACCTACGCTTACAAGATTTTAAATCTATAACTGATTACAATCATATAGTTCATAACATATGCACAAGGTTGAAATTTTGTGAAAAAAAACCAACGGATGCAGAAAAGATACATAAAACTTTATCTACTATGCACCCGTCAGACAGGGTATTGTGTAATCAATATCGTAAAGAGAACCACCAAGTTTACTCTCAGCTTATTCACTCGCTAATTCAAGCCGAAAAGAATGATGAATTGCTGATGAAGAACCATCATTTACGTTATGTTGGTGCTGCACCTCTACCCGAGGTTCACCATGCACAGAATAAAGCTATGAGTAAAAGGAAATTTAATGGATCTCCACTTGGAAATCCAAAAAATTCCTCCTAATCGACGTGGTCGCAATTTCAAAAAGAACCTTAGGCACAAAGAAAATAAGAGGGTTCGTGGAAATGAAAAAATTGCAAATGACAAACCACGTCTCTGTCACAAATGTGGTTGCAACACACATTTCGCAGCCACTTGTCGTACTCCCAAGCATTTGGTAGACCTTTATTTAAAATCAATCTGAGATGGCAACAAAAGATCAAGATATGAAGCTCACTTCAATCAAGCTACTGAGAAAGATAAGGAGATTGGTTGTTCCAACAACAAGGCATCCGCTCAGCAGATGGACAACATGATGATTGACTCGGGCGACATATGTGGAGATCTAGTTTAGATATCTACTCCTGAAATTTGATACCCAATCATTTAAGTGTTGTAATAAAATTAATAGTTAAAAGTCATATTACTTAGAGTTTGCTTAGGATTTGAACATAGTTATTACAATAAGAGTTGTACTAATGATAATACAAAAGTCATATATACCATAATATTATTATTGTAATATTGACATCAGATATCGTATGTATGTATAAATAAATATTAAAAATAAATAAATAATTAATTAATCACCTAATTCTTGTTATTAATATAGATGTCTACCGGAAACGGTTCATTGGAGGAGGAATTGTGCCTTGTGGATAGTTGTACCACAAACTCTATATTAACTAAGATAAAGTATTTCCAGACTTTAAAGAACAGGGAAGGAGATGTTTTAACAACTGCAGTGTCACACCCGGGTTTCGGGGCACCAAGACCCGGGCACGAACATAATCACTAGATGTGCTGGGACCAAGTCTCACACATATGATGAATCATGGCACAGGATTGAATGTCACATCTTTACTACATAACATGAGTTCTGTACAAAAATAAATAATTACATTATAAGGAGACAACGGTCCAGCAACCCAAAGTTGACTGGGAGACGACGGCCTAAACCTCTCACGAACACATCGCAGCATCCTCCATGCGCCTCATCCTGTGGTACCTGTTCTTGACCTGTGGGGGTGTGAGACAGCAACAGTGAGCTCACATACGTTCATAGCTCAACAAGTTATGGGGAATAATGTGCATGAACTCGTCAAAGGTGGGAGCTCATGAAGTGTAAGGCTTACCAAAGAGGATGGTTGTAGCTGAGCATTGCTTTTAAAGTTGGTCAAAATTTTATTAGTAGTTACTAAGTATAAGTAAATACCAACCCAATTAAATAGTAGAACAAAAGTAACAACATCACCTGCGATGCAATGCATATGACAAATTGAATTTAGTTCCATATATTAATCATGTGAGTGTCCGAGATGCTCATGACCGTGAGCACGGCTAGTATACCAGTTTTACACTCTGCAGAGGTTGTGCATCTTTACCCACAAGTCATGTTACCCATCTGCCAAGAGACAGCCAATCCCATACACCTCTACCGAGGAGGCGAGGCAGGGTAACACTACGAGGCCTTTACAAAGTTCCACTAGCTTCAGAAAACCCGCTACAGTTTATAGGAAGCTCCAGTACAGGAATCCCTTGCCTGACCGTCATTGCAGCAAAATCAACCAAGGACCTCCCTACACTGACCACTCCCCTACTGCCCTTGCCCCTTTCGAGTAAGGTAGTCATCCACTAGCTTTCCTAGTTAATCAGCCAAGGGCGTCCCATTAAACCCTTGTGGTAGCACTGTTTTCCCGGGTGGTTCTCCATGTTCCCATTAACATAATGATCTTATCATGAATAGTAAATAATAAATAGATAATAAAAAGTGTAATCATGAGTAATAAATATCTCTATACCCAAAACCACATAAAGCAATAGCATGTACTACCCAAAAATTTAGTAGTAAAATCAGTGGTGAAACAAGGTATAAAGATAGTCAAATCTAGGGTAACCTATTGGGTCCCATCAAAATTAACTTATGCAGATCATTATGATTAATAAGAACATGACTGGGTAAAAGGAAGTGATCAAGGGCACAACTTGCCTGGGACTTGAGATTCCAGGTACCACTTGCTCTTCAGATGACACGTGTCCTCACTACTAGTCGTAGCAATATAGACAAACATTGTATAGGCAAAATTAACATTACACCAAACATGAGAACAAACTGCGTAATAATAATCTACATGTTGTCACGAGATCATAGGAACAAGAATCATAAATTCGGATCTACGGTTAATAAGTTATGAATTTCTGAAATTATTTAGCACTTAGAATAGATTAATTCAATTGAACAATTTTAATCCAAGTTTCATGGCTAAACAAATTTACTAAGTGATAAACAATATTAAAAAAATTAATGCCACTAGAATGAATTCATTTGGAGTTAAAATGAATTTAATATGAATTATACAAGTTTCTGGAATTATTTATGTATTAAAAATCAATTTCCAAAATTAATTCTCTAATTTACTACTTTCTGGACTGCGCGCCAAATTTCTGGAAAGTGCAGGGGCTGGCTTGCAAGTTTTCCTAGACTCAGTGAACACCCAGAGAGGACTAAGGGTTTATACCGAGAAAGGTCGGGGGCTCTTTTGAAAGAAGTACACGACGAAGGGGTATCTTAACCTCTGGGCCGCGAGATCGGAAAGCGACGGTCCAGATTAGATCTACACCCCAAGGAACCGGTACGCGATCATATCCGTCTGATCGACGACCGACGACGCGGATTTAAAATACTTCAACATGCCCTAGAATCGCCCGATCGAGATCAAACGGCTTATAACCAAACTGGACGAATCGACCTCTATATCTAATCGTGGCCACACATCTGGGATGGACGGCCAGAACCCCATCACCTCAACTTCTAATCGGAGCCGTCCCCTGGCCGATTAACGGCCAGTGCCCATTCTTCTTTCCTCCACCCAGCTTGGTCCAGCCGGCGACGCCGCCCAACGGCCACCGTAGGGAGCACGCCGGCGCGACATCATTCGATGCCGAGGTGCCCCAAAATCTGATCCGCGAGTTGCTTTATAACGAGGGCACGAAGGAGAATCGAAGGGAGAAATCTCACCTAGCACGAGCGGTGCAGTGGGCTCTGACCACGTCACAGGGCGGAATTGCGGCGGCGACGTATCCATGGCAAGCAATTCCAAGAGCTCCGCCCACGACGAGGCCATGAATATCTTCAGTACCGCCCGATGGAGCTTCCAAACGTGTTGGCGTCCCTCCGAGACCTTGCCACACGCACCGGACGATGATGAGGTTGCAGGGTCACGGCGTACGGCGGCCCGCGACGCGATGTGGCACTACGGCGATGCCTAGGCATCGGTACGGAAATCCCCGAACCTGGGCACGGTCGAGCAGAGGGCGAGACGAAGTAGCTCGGCCGACGGTGGGAGCTTGCAATGGGAAACCGGGAGAGCTGGTCTACGATTTTTATACCCCGGAGGCGAGGATGACATCCTCCACCATGGGCCAGCGCCAGAGATCACGGAAGGTCTTCAACGAACTCTAATTTGGTACACGCAGCCTTCGCGAGGGAGAAGTCCTGGCGACACTGCAGGTTGTTGCGATCCTGTTGCACTCGGATCGGTGGAGTTCCGCCCCGCGGTCGCGGATGCGTCGGCTGTGGCAAGTTTGTTGGGATACGGAGAAGATGGACCTGCCGCAGGGGCCCACCGGCAGTGAGAGTTTGTTGGATGGGGGAAATTGGAGGGAGGCTGGAGTTGGGGCGGTGGGCAATCTTATCCGGATTCCACACGCGCCGTTCGGCGGAGTCTGTTTACCGGGTGGAAGATGAACCTGACGACTGGGCCCCACATTGTCAGCGGCACAGCGAGGTGAGAAGGAGATGTATGGCTGGTATGTGGGCCCCACTGGCAGCACTTGGAGCCATGTACATACCGCGCGTGGACTTGGGCGACACAAGGGGAATTGGTGAGGTGGGTCGAGGCACAGGGGAAAGTCGACCCAAAATCCCTTTTATTATCTTCTTATTATTTTTTTCTATTTTCAGTTTTATCCCAATTTCAAATTCGAAATTCAAATTTGATTCAAAGTTCAAGGTTTCCAAGATTTAAATGCACCAGCAAATAGAATTCTAACATGATGTGCATAAATACATACATATTTTTAGTTTTGTTTATTTTATCCAAATATTTTAAGTATACATTACACACACGTAAAAATCATTTCCTTGAATGTATATTCCATTTGAAAACATGCATGTAGTTATTTTAAAGAGAAGATTTTCTAGTGTATAATATTTATTAAGGTTTTTTTAAAACATAATTCCTTTGGAGAATGTCTTTAATCACAGTATTCAACAAAGGTTGGTTTGAATTATATGAGGGTCTTTTATTTAATCTCTTATTATAAAAGACGTAAATCTTGGAATACTATCTCCTAGGTCTCAAACTAGATTTTTTTATACAAATTTTGGGCTTTACATAAGAGATGCATTGATAGTTGGTTCTGGCAGAGCCATTATCACTCTCCCAATGGGTACTCAAATTGGGATCGAGAATGCTTTATTAATTATATCCCGATTCAACTCGTACCTTATTAAGTTATAGAGATATTCGTAAGAATGGGATCCATGTGGAAACATATGAAGAAAATAAAGAAGAATATCTACTTCTTACCAATCTGAAAGGGAAATAGGCTTTAAACCTTTTCCTAAATGATTTTGGTGATTGAATGTCCAACACAAACAATTGGACTAATAGTTTGCTCTAGATTATATGTTCTACAGGTGCCAAAGATTCAACATAAAACCAATAAAAAGAACAAGACAAGAGTCAAAATAAAGGAGCAAAGGGGCAACCGAAGGCACCCCTGGTCTGGCGCACCGGACTGTCCGGTGTGCCACCGGACAGTGAACAGTACCTGTCCGGTGCACCAGGAAACGCAGACTCAAACTCGCCATCTTCGGGAAAGTCTGGGGCCGGCGCGCTATAATTCACCGGACTGTCCGGTGTACACCGGACAGTGTCCGGTGCTCCAACGGAACGCGGCCTCAGGAACTCGGCAGCCTCGGGATTTCACGAAGACTGCTCCGCTAAAATTCACCGGACTGTCCGGTGTGCACCGGACTGTCCGGTGTGCCAGCGGAGCAACGGTCATCTGCGCCCAACGGTCGACTCTGACAGGAAACAGTGCAGAACAGTACACGCGGCAGAAGTCAGAGCAGAGGATCAGAGAGGCACCGGACTGTCCGGTGTGCACCGGACTGTCCGGTGCCACATGAGGACAAAGCCTCCAACGATCGACCAGCTCCAATCTCAACGGCTAGGATGACGTGGCTGGTGCACCGGACATGTCCGGTGTGCACCGGACTGTCCGGTGCGCCCATCGCTAGCAGACTTCATCAACGGCTAGTTTTTGGATGGTGGCTATAAATACCACCCCAACCGGCCACTTCAAAGTGAGGGAGTCCAAGCAACATTCCAAGTCATCTAGTTGACATACTCAAGCCCTCCCAACCACCTATATTCATTGATCCATCCTATACACAAGATTTAGTCCACTACAACCAACACAAGTGCCACAAAAGAGAGAGCAAGCAATTGAGAGCTACTCAATTGAGTTTAGCCCTATCGCCTTGTGAGATTCATTGAGAGATAGTGTGTTCTACATCTTTGTGTTCATTTGCGCGTGGAGTTTTTGACTCCCATTCGAACTTCCTCCAAAGTGTTGGAGGCTTGTAAAAGCTAGCAAGAGACACCAAAGATTGTGGTGGTCCTTGTGGGATCGAGAGTGATCCTTGAGAAGAAGAAGAGCTCGCCAATCCTTGTGTGATCGGGAGAGAGGGAAAGGGTTGAAAAAGACCCGTCCTTAAGTGGACTCCTCAACGGGGACTAGGCCTTCGAGGGCCGAACCTCGGTAAAACAAATCACCCGTGTTCATTGTGCTTTTGCTTGTGATTTGTTTGCTTTCCCTTACTCTAAGTTCTCTTGCACTATTCTTTGCTCATATCATTTGGTGTTGCTTCAAGTTAAAATCTCATTTAAGTGAAGCAACACTCCGCAAGAAAAGAACTTGAGTTAGTGCTCTTTTTCATCTAAGCTTTCTTGCTTTGTTATCATAGAATTATTAGTTGTATTGATTTATCACTTCCGCTTTATTTGAAAGCTATACTCTTTACCAGCAAGAACTTAGTTTTTATACTCCGATAATTGTTCATCTTGTTCTAACCACTAATCAAAGGATCTAGTTGGGGGATAAAGTTTTAATTTTCAGGTTTCGCCTATCCACCCCCCCCCCTCTAGGCGACTTACAATTGGTATCAGAGCTAGGCACTTCATCTTGAGTCTAACAACTCGAAGTGATGGCTCGTAGAAGATCCCAAAAGAACAAGAAGACTCCTCCAACGAACGCAACTCAAAAGGAGGTAACTCTTGAGATATTATTTGATGATTGTTCTAATTATGATTCATGGTCTACTAGTGTGATAAATGCCTTTAGAACCATACATCCTCAATTAGAACAAATTATTGACAAGAGTATTTTCCCCTCTAGTTTTAATGGAAAAATTAATTCCGAGGAGGATCAAAGATGTTATCGCTTAAACTACCTAGCTTTTGACATCTTAAACAATTCTCTTAGCAAAGAAGATTATCGTGCCTTCATATCAAACTATGACGAATCCATTCCCGATGCGCATGATATTTGGACTAGAATTAAAATCAAGTTTGATGAGTCCAAACATAATAGTTCATTTAATGCCTCAACTTCCTTTAGTTTTTGTGATACTAACCCTTGCAAGGAAGAAGGAGAAAATGAACGATGGAGACCAAACGATGAATCCACCTCTCCAAAAGGTTTGTCTTCCCATTTCGATTCCCACATGTGTTGTGTAGCTAATGAAAATGATAGCGGAAGCACAAACGAGGATGAGGAGGAAGAAAGAAGCTTTGTGCATCTCTACGCTCGCCTAAGCCAAGAAGATAAGGCGGTCATGCTCAAACTTCTAGAAAGAGCGAGAGAACAAAGCGAAGCTCGTCAAAGGCTAGAAGATATTCTCTCCATAAAGATGCAACACTTTGACGAGTTGACTAAAGAACATGAGGAGCTAAAGTGCTCTCATGTTGATTTGGTCCAAAGGTATGAAACTATTTCAATTGAGCAAGATAACGCTTTACATTGTATCGCTCAATTAGTAAATAGGAATACCTTGCTTAAGGACCAAATAGAAAAGCTAAAAGTTGAAAATCTAGCTTTTCAAAATAAATATGATATGCTTCTATGTTCTCATGAAAATCTTATAGATGATCATATCATATTAAACATTGCTCATGAGGTTGTGATAGAAAATTTAAAATCCCAACAACCTCACTCATGCACATGTATTCAAATTGATACTATATTACCATGTGCTAATGCTTGTTGTTCGTCGACAAGCAAATCTTCTTTTGAGCTAGAATCTGCAGGAACAAATGATGATTCATATCAAAAGCTCAAAGAAGAAAATGAGAGGCTAAAGAAGAGCTTGACACAACTTAAAGGGAAATGCATTGCCCAACCTTCTCAAGATAACCGTGATCACATGGTGAAGAAGCTTGAGACGGGAACAACCGTGGCATGCACTACATCCCTTGAAGAAAATGTCAAGGATTTGAGGATTGCCAAGAGGAATAAACAAAAGAAGAAATTCAACACCTCCTCCAAAAGCCTCAACCACGCCTCCACAAAAGGTAACATCCAAGGTAATGATCAAGCCACACTTCACATTAAGAGGTGTAGTGAATGCTTTAAAGAGGGGCACTTGATTAGGTCATGTCCCTACATTAAAAATGGCTTGATTATTAACAAGGATGATAGACTTTGTTTTAAATGCTCCAAGAAGGGACACTTGCTTAGATCTTGTCCCCATTTAAAACAAAAAGGCATAGGGTTAGAAAAGAAGGTTTTTACTAACCATGTAGCAGGCAACAAACAAGGAAAGAAGAAATCTTCAAAATTTGGAAAACGCCTATGCTACACATGCCGAAAGAAGGGACATCAATGCAAAGATTGTCCCATTGGTAAAAATCTCACTCCTAACTTGTCATTTGATTCATATATAACTAGGCAACCCAAGATTGCAACTTGTGCTAGAAAGGTAACAAGTTTACCAAGCGCTAGCACAAAGGACACTTGGGTTCCTAGATCTTTGTTTACTAACCTTAACGGACCCATCAAGCGATGGGTACCAAAATGTGCTTGACAAGATTTGTAGGAGAAGGAGATGGTATGAACCTTTGGGGTGCTTGAGGGAGTTAATTCAATTCTTATCAACTCAAGCTATCAATCTTCAAATGATCTACATATTCAAGATTGACCCAAGGTTACTTCAGTTTATTGTATTCAAAACTCATATCATCTCGGCAAGATATTAATGTTGTAGGAAATAAAGAATCATCATGTGCGGAATATCAAAGCCTACAACATGGAGGAAAGTCAAGGGATGGTAACATTTATATTCTTAAGTGCAATTATCTTAATTCGTCATGTGTCTTGTGTAGTCACATAGAAATAGAAAGCACTTAAGGATATTTTAAATTATGTCATCATTCTTTGAAGAAAATTCCTCTCATATGGTAGATTGTGTATTCATCAAATTCTATATTATGACAATCTACATGTTTTTAAATTGTTGCAAGTTCACATGGCATGTTTCTACATTAAGTATTCTATTATTGCCATGTTCTAGATATAGAGAGATACTTCATGTTCTTAAAAGAATAAGGTGTCATGTAAGGAATTCAAATACTTAAGACACTTATAAAAGGAAAATTCTCTCTATAGCTAGAAAAGTGAGACTATTGTTTTTATCTAAATAATTTAAGTAGTCTCACTTGTAGAGATAATTTTCTCTATGGAAATGCGTAATCCACCATGGCAAGGAAAATCAATCCAATAATGTATGTTGTATGTTTTATTGCTTAAATTGGATATGATTCTTCTACATTTATCGCTCTCCATGTTATGAATTAGATTTATTCCCTTAAGTCTCAAGAATTTAACCATGCTTGTTTTATGAGTTAAAACTAGGCATACTTCATGGAATAATCTAGTTCATATTATAAAGTTTCCATGCCAATAGTAATTCACTTTTCATTCTTTGTCAAAATGATTACTAAATGGAAACTAGTGCTTGTGTTACTAACGTATCTCTTGAGCTTACTTATAAATATGCATAGAAGGGAAAGTACACAAGCCTCATGGGTTGACCTTCACCCAAAAGAAGAAAGGTAAAAGCAAAGGTATGGGAACTCATCTTCTTGGATAAATTTAGTTCCCATCTCAATGGGTATTTAATCTAAATTATCATATTCTACCCTTGTGAGGAATAGATTCGCTATTGGACCAAAATTAACTAAGTGTGCATTCAAATATCATTTTCTTATTGCTCATGTCCATTAGAATCTATTTAATGCCTTTGCAATATTTATGTATATGTTATCATATTGATTTGCTTCCAAGTGATGATTAACTAACTTTAATATGATAAAGTAAAATCTCCAATGATTATTAAAATGCTTAAAAGGTGCTCACTCATTTTTCTCAAATGAAATGCACTAATGTTAAGGATTTTACTTCATGTCTGTGTGACTTGTGGATGATGAATTTTATATGCTAATTATCTAAAGTAATCATCCTTCACCATATACTCCCTTGCGCTATTAACATGTCTCTTGAGTATTTTCAATAAGTTTGGAAGGAAAAAGAGACAAATACAAAGGGAGGACACTCAAATGAAAAGGGAAAAACATCAAGGATAACAACACCTACTTGGACAATAAGGTCTTCGCAATAATCAATGGTGTGGTTGTAAGCATTCTAAATTCTTTTTCATTATGAGATTACAAGGCTTAAGTTGTCTATTGCTAAATTTATGAGCCTTGATCAAAATGTATAATGCTTCTCCCTTTATGTTCTTTAAAGTAAATGCATCGAAATCATTTCTTTAAAATTACTTGATGCATATCTTTAGGGGGAGTCCATTATTATATTTTGATTATGTTGAGACTATTGCTTTATCTTAGTAATTTCATATAGTCTCTTGCATGAGAATAATGTTTCTCATATAGTATGCTACTTCATCAATCAAACTTGTTAAAGTAATATCGCTTTTATCAAGGATTATTGCTTTCATTTTTTAAAAAAGTAGCATGCTTATTGGATTCTCCTATTTTTAAGCTTGATTGGAAATTTAATGCCTTTGTTGTTTTCTTGATCGCATATTGATTGATCATTGAACAACTTCGATTATCACTTATGTTTCTTAGTGCCTCATGTAATTTCAATTTGATCTCAATTGGTAATTTTAATTGACATCTATCTTGATATGCACTAAGGAAAAAGGAGAATTCATGATTCATTTATGCAACTTGTGATCCATTTGATATATGCTAACAATAACTTGAAAAAGATCACTAGTTGTAGAACTCTCTCTTGTGCAAAGTGTTTCCATATATTGTCATTGGGTATAGGTCTTAAGCAACTAAGACTAAGGACAAAGCACAATGAAGAGAGCGTCTCTATGAGAAGGTACAAAAGGGTAAAATCACTTCCTTTCATTTAAACTTGTACCTAAATCTTCCTCTTAAAAGCATTCTTTGCATATCTTATATATAAGGAAGAGAAAGCATGTCCTTTGCATTTATCCCTGCTTCATACCTAGTTTAACCTCTTAAAATTTCACTCATGCATTATTGCATCTTTGCTAAAACTAGATGAAGTGATTCTATTGTCAAAGAGCTTAAAGCTTAACCTTGTAACGAGGATAAGCTACCTTTGTTCCAAAGGTGGATGGTCCTTAAGTCTCTTTGAAATCCTTAAAGGAAAATGCTTAAAATGTTTGCAACATGCTTTCATAAGTGCATAAACTGTCTTGAGCATCACTCATATACTATGACACAATGCACTTCACTCTCTCTATGATATAGACTTGTTCTCATTAACCTAATTATGTGCACTTGGCATTTAAGGCCAAAATATGTATTCCTCTCAAGGCACATATTTAGGGGGAGAAATCTATATTATATAGAACTATGATCATGCTTAATTGACATATCTCTTGATCATATCTCTTTCATTTTGGTACAAATGCATATATCCTATTATTCCCGTACCATGACTACGACTAATATGTTTCCAAGTATATTCTATGCTAAGTCGTAGATTGAAAGGGAAATGGAGTCTTCGGCGAAAACAAAGGCTTCCACTCCGTATATCATACTTCGCCATCACTCCAAGGAACTCTCTATTCTTTGAGGGAGAAATGAGCATCAAAGAAAAGGACTTCGTCTCTGGAAGAGAGTAAGAGCCCAAAGCTAAAAGACCGGACTTCGCCTTTGGTATAATCTTAACTCATTTATTTATGCCCAAAGGGGAAGATAGCACTTCGAGGGCTCTAATGATTCCGTTTTTGGTGATTCATGCCAAAAAGGGGGAGAAATGAGCCCAAAGCAAAAGGACCGCACCACCACCAAATTCAAAAACTTAGTGCTTTCCAAAAGTATTTATCATTTGGTATCCTATTGTGTTCAAAAAGGGGGAGAAAGGAGTATTTCAAAAATGGTATATCAAAACCCTCTTGAACACTAAGAGGTGGATCGCTTTTAGGGGGAGTTTTGTTAAGTCAAAAGAAAAGCATTTGAAACAGGGGGAGAAAATTTAAAATCTTGAAAATGCTTTACAAACTCTTATTCATTTACCTTTGACTATTTGCAAAAGATCTTTGAAATGGATTTACAAAAAGAATTTGCAAAAACAAAAACATGTGGTGCAAGCGTGGTCCAAAATACTAAATAAAATAAAGAAAGAAAGCATCCATGCATATTTTATGAAATGAATATTGGTTTAATTCCAAGTAATCTTTGCACCTATTCTATGCAAACTAGTTCAATTATTCTCTTATATATTTGCTTTGGTTTGTGTTGGCATCAATCACCAAAAAGGGGGAGATTGAAAGGGAAATAGGCTTTAAACCTTTTCCTAAATGATTTTGGTGATTGAATGTCCAACACAAACAATTGGACTAATAGTTTGCTCTAGATTATATGTTCTACAGGTGCCAAAGATTCAACATAAAACCAATAAAAAGAACAAGACAAGAGTCAAAATAAAGGAGCAAAGGGGCAACCGAAGGCACCCCTGGTCTGGCGCACCGGACTGTCCGGTGTGCCACCGGACAGTGAACAGTACCTGTCCGGTGCACCAGGAAACGCAGACTCAAACTCGCCATCTTCGGGAAAGTCTGGGGCCGGCGCGCTATAATTCACCGGACTGTCCGGTGTACACCGGACAGTGTCCGGTGCTCCAACGGAACGCGGCCTCAGGAACTCGGCAGCCTCGGGATTTCACGAAGACTGCTCCGCTAAAATTCACCGGACTGTCCGGTGTGCACCGGACTGTCCGGTGTGCCAGCGGAGCAACGGTCATCTGCGCCCAACGGTCGACTCTGACAGGAAACAGTGCAGAACAGTACACGCGGCAGAAGTCAGAGCAGAGGATCAGAGAGGCACCGGACTGTCCGGTGTGCACCGGACTGTCCGGTGCCACATGAGGACAAAGCCTCCAACGATCGACCAGCTCCAATCTCAACGGCTAGGATGACGTGGCTGGTGCACCGGACATGTCCGGTGTGCACCGGACTGTCCGGTGCGCCCATCGCTAGCAGACTTCATCAACGGCTAGTTTTTGGATGGTGGCTATAAATACCACCCCAACCGGCCACTTCAAAGTGAGGGAGTCCAAGCAACATTCCAAGTCATCTAGTTGACATACTCAAGCCCTCCCAACCACCTATATTCATTGATCCATCCTATACACAAGATTTAGTCCACTACAACCAACACAAGTGCCACAAAAGAGAGAGCAAGCAATTGAGAGCTACTCAATTGAGTTTAGCCCTATCGCCTTGTGAGATTCATTGAGAGATAGTGTGTTCTACATCTTTGTGTTCATTTGCGCGTGGAGTTTTTGACTCCCATTCGAACTTCCTCCAAAGTGTTGGAGGCTTGTAAAAGCTAGCAAGAGACACCAAAGATTGTGGTGGTCCTTGTGGGATCGAGAGTGATCCTTGAGAAGAAGAAGAGCTCGCCAATCCTTGTGTGATCGGGAGAGAGGGAAAGGGTTGAAAAAGACCCGTCCTTAAGTGGACTCCTCAACGGGGACTAGGCCTTCGAGGGCCGAACCTCGGTAAAACAAATCACCCGTGTTCATTGTGCTTTTGCTTGTGATTTGTTTGCTTTCCCTTACTCTAAGTTCTCTTGCACTATTCTTTGCTCATATCATTTGGTGTTGCTTCAAGTTAAAATCTCATTTAAGTGAAGCAACACTCCGCAAGAAAAGAACTTGAGTTAGTGCTCTTTTTCATCTAAGCTTTCTTGCTTTGTTATCATAGAATTATTAGTTGTATTGATTTATCACTTCCGCTTTATTTGAAAGCTATACTCTTTACCAGCAAGAACTTAGTTTTTATACTCCGATAATTGTTCATCTTGTTCTAACCACTAATCAAAGGATCTAGTTGGGGGATAAAGTTTTAATTTTCAGGTTTCGCCTATCCACCCCCCCCCCCTCTAGGCGACTTACACAGTCCTACTTTAATTGGATATACTGACGCTGGCTATTTATCTGATCCCCATAATGCCAGATCACAAACCAGTTTTGTATTTTTACAGGGTGGAACTGCTATCTCTTGGAAATCATCCAAACCAACTTTGGTAGCTACCTCCACTAATCATTCTGAAATTATTGCATTATATGAAGCCTCTAAGGAGTGTACTTGGCTTCGCAGAATGATAAACCACATAACATAGTCATGTGGCATTGGTTCATTCAACTCACCAACCATTATCTATGAAGATAATGTTGCCTATGTTGTTCAGATGGAGACTGGTTATATAAAAAGTAATATCACAAAACATATTGCTCCAAAATTGTTTTATCCTCATGAATTACAAAAGAACGGGAAAATAAACATTTTGCAGACTAAGTCGTGTGATAATCTTGGTGACTTATTTACAAAGTCATTACCATATTCCACATTTTTGAAGTATGTTAAAGGGATAGGTACGAGACGACTTAGAGATTTGCAAGAATCACGGGGAGTATCACTCTCGAGAATATAACCTAGTTGACATTATATTATACTCTTATCTTCGTATGGATTTTTCCCTCAAAGAGGTTTTACCATATAAAGTTTTTAATGAGGTAATATCAACAGACGAAATGTGTCTTATTATCTATTTTTCCCACAGGGTTTTTGTAAGATAATAATACACAAAATAGGATAGATATAGAATAGTTTTGTATTCCTAGATGATGTAATAGGATCGATACGATCAAGGGGGAGTGTTGAAGGACAAAAGACGGTGGTGATCTCATCCAGAGATAACAAGAAGTCTCCAGAAGATTAGCAGTTTATCATCCCCTTTAATCCTAATTAGCCATAATGTAAACATGCTTAATCGACCGAACGGATGTACAGGTGTGAAGTCGTCCGTTTATTGTGTATATATTTGTTTACTGTTAATGGAATACAGAGTGTAGAGATTCATTCTCATTCACAATCTGATACTTTACAACAAGAACCACCAACCACCCTATAAAATTAGATTTACATGAACAGATGGAATAGAAAAAAAAAGAGAATGGTGTCACCATCTGTCTTACAAGTATATATGACGACACAGAGTGACAAACATGATGTTTCTCGATGACAACAGATCTTTGATGATGACATCCATTCATTTATTAAAAAACATATATTATATCCATTCTCGAATATTTATCATTCACTAATTTATTTTTGGATTAAAACATGACACATAAAAAGACGGAGGGAGAACGTATCTATCCGCTGAAAATAAAATGAAATCTACCTTCAGTTTGGTTAAATTTACAGAAAATAAAGACTACATGGAGATGTTTTCTTCCATCCGCTTATGATTCAATCACGTTTCCTTCATACGAATACAGCAGCGCAATGAATCTTGTCCAAAAAGGCGGCACGGTTCATCCCATGATGCATGTGGTACATGCACGACGTCCACGCCTCATCTAGCGCAAGCTATGGCTTCATTGATCTGTGATGCATGTCCTGCATACAGACACATATATAATGCAAAGATCAATCATGCAACAACCTGTGGTCCTGCGCTTGTGTTACACCTGGCCAGTGTCGTCACCGTGTGGCTATCTGAAGCAATGCCAACTTGTAATGTGCAGCTCGTTTTGCGAGTTCTGTTGAGCAATTCGACTGTTTGAGTAATGTGTTCTAGTTCTAGCTAGGTTTTGAATGGGGATCCGAGCAAAGAGACGCATGTCTGCAGTGGTGGGTCTAGCAGATTCAAAGTTTTCAGAAAATTCTGAAAATATATTGTTACGATTATTATAATCTGACTGTTACCATAGGTTAGATAAATCTGTATCAACTGATGTACGATTATAATGAGATGTTTTATCATCGCTTTTTCTCGTGAGCTCAGCTCATATGACGTACGTGTGTGACGTGTCCCTCCCCTCCCTCTTAGGCATCGTTAACTTTTAAAATGACGTACCTGCTGCTATACTCTACTTGCACGTTCTGGAAAAACAAGCAGATTAATCACCCACGGTCGACCAGCTAGCTGGGAAACACAAACCAGACTGATATACGTCAAACGGTCCAACATTTACTCTTATGTCCCAAAATATAATTCGTCTTAGATTAAACATACATTTTCATTAATCAACTTATAGATGTAGTTTGTATATATGTCTATATTTATTATCATTCATTTAAATGTGGACGTAAAAAAGTTAAAAAAAACTATATTTTAAGACGGGGTGAGTATATCATGTTACATTAACAGTCCATCCGTTCCAAAATACGCACTCCGTACTAAAATATAATTTGTTTTAGATTAAATCTATATTCGTTAATTATATTATGAATATAGTTTATACTTATGTCTACATTCATTATTATTATTTCGAATATATGGACTAAAAAGAGCTAGAAAGAACTACAATCTGGTTTTAATCCGTATCACCTTCTACTGCTTTTACAGTGTTTTTGTCTCTACGTATTACAGTTACAGCAGTCCAAATAGATGGTTTTAATCTGAAGCGAACAACACCTACATTTTAGGACCGACGGTGTAGTATTCGTTTTATCTCTTAGTTTTTATATCTATATTTAAACAGATAATGATAAATCTAGACACATATATGAAATAGTTGAAAATAAATTTTAATTTGAGACAGAGAGCAAGGCAATAAACTAAAGGACGAGACGATGCCGCCATATATGTATACTTATTTTTGTACCATAAACAAAAAAAAACAAAAGTAGGCAAGTGACTCACGATAAACCAACAAGTTCCCACTGACATCTAGTTTGAATACTCTAATATTAACCTTAATCCATATGTATTGAGGTGGATTAGAGTGTAACTCAAATTAATTTGCACCTCAATCAACTTCAACACATCTGGAAAGCCTGATAGGCTTGAAGACCATGATGACTACAGTCAGTGACAGAATAAATCGACCTGATTGGATGGTTGGTGTCAACGCGCAGGCTGGAGTCGCCCTGGCCAATTCGAATACGATAATTTTGAGCATACGGGTGGATACAGACTAATAATATCAAAATGACTTGTTTTATATCTACCTATACAGATTGTGTCTCCTACCTACAGACAATCAAACATATCTTGATAAAATTAACACATGTGGTGATCCGAGATGAGATGGTGCGGCTAACCAAACGGAATATATCTTTTTTTACCGGAAGTGATAATCCAACGAGTAGTGTCGTCGCAAATACTAATGATCATGGCATATAAATGAGGGTGGCGTGTCGGCAAATGACCCTCTCGATGAAAAGACGTGTGTGAAGTGTAACGATCAAGCAAGACCTTTCGCTCTTCTTTTGTGTCTTCCTCCCGGCCGGCGGGCCGGCCCAGATGTTCGTCGATGTCTTTGCTGCCTATTCTTCGGTCCGCTCATTGCTTTTCTTTTTGCGCGTGGCCATCGTTCAAGGTTCGAGCTTCCCGACGAGCAAACGGAGTGGCTTGGTCGGCAAGCTTCTCTCGAATAATCTAACTTCTACAGTACACTCCATTGTAACATGCATGCGAACAGTCTATATTATTGTTTACTACCTATCTATATCTTTTTTTTGCTAATAGATATATCGTTTCATTAGCTTTTATCCTCTATAACGAATTTTAATAAAAATGGTGTAAGGATATGTAAATGGTTTAACTAAATCAAATATGCAACCGTATAATTCAAGCCCTGTTAATTCAAGCCATGTTTCGTAAGGCTCCGGCTCCTCTAAAAACGGCTCTGACTTCGGCTTCGACTTCTTTGATGGAGCGGCTCTTCCACAGAAGCCGGTGTATTTTTGTAAATCGTTTGGCAAAACTGTTCTTTCTTAATTTTTCTACTTTCTACTTGTTGCATTCAACAAAACTGCTACTTTCTGCATTCAGCAAACCGATATTTCCTACTTGCTGCTTGCTGAAACTACTTACTACTTATTTGCTGAAACTGCATTCAACAAAACCAAACTGCTTGTTGCTTGCTGCTACTTGCTTGGTGTGTGCTTGGTGTCAAGTGCACTGCTTGCTACTACTTGGCGCTTGCTGCCCAAATAGAGATAGTGGCATGACAGTGGACAGGCATGAGAAAGAGAAGAGAGACGGCGGCACGACGGTGGACTGACGTAGAAGACAGATAAATAAGGAAGGATATACTGAACAGCAACAGCAAACGGCGACACGCCCGGAGAAGCTGTGTGGAGCCAAAATTTTAAGCTCCGGCTCCTGAATCTGTAGTGGCTCTTGCTCCTTCTCTGGAGCCATTTTTGTGAACCACGTTTGGGAGGGCTCCCGCAAGGAGCCGAAGCCGGAGCCACCCAAGAGCCTTCCCAAACCGTACCTCAATTGCATGCATTCGACCCCTTTCTGGTGCAATCCATATATTGTTTGGTGAGGTGGCACGACTCGACTCGTCGGTCAGTCAGGACCGCCACTGAGGAAACAGATCATATACATACAGTTTCATGGGCTGAACATTTAATTGAGCATCATGCATGCAATGCAGAGGGCCTGCGTGGCACAGCGATCATCCGTGACTCCACTCCATCTGAAAGGCTAGCTTCTCAAGCTACCGAATCGTGTGTAATTTGGGCATGGTATGGTATATACTCCATAATCTATTTGGTTTTTTTATATGTCCGGATCTGATAATTGTTAGAATCTATACTGTCTAGGATCGATTCCTAAGTCCCTAGAAAACCATTCCGTAACTGAAAGTAAAATCTTGATGACGAGTAGATCTGATCTACTAAGAGGAATAGGAAAACATACCTTTGTTGTTGTTGGAGAGTTGCAGTTGCCGTCTTCATAGTGTTGCCCTGTAGAGAAACAGCACGCATCGAATCCGAGCTGCTGCAGGTTGTAGCGTTTCCAGACACTCCGACACTTAGGCGATGGGGCCTTTGGGGACTAGGGTTTTAGGGCGAGGTACTAGCGTTAGTCTTTCCTGCGACCCCTTAGTCCTATATATAGCGTCGTGTGTCTGGGGGCTCCAACCGAGGTTAGCGTGGGCCCTCCCGATCAAGGGCCCGATTAAAGGAACGATAGCTGGGTTAAGCCCAATCCAGTCTCTATTGACCGGCTGTAGAGGACACACCCAACAATCTCCCCTTTGTTCTCTACATTCCTTGTACTCAACTTTTCTGGATTTCATCCCTCGACAAGTTTACACATAGAGACCAATGTGTGACAATATATAACCGATTAAGTATCATCACACTCATTGACTACAACATGCTCGCCTGCTTCAGAACAAAAAGAGACTTTATTTGGTTGCAATCTGTAGCCTCTTTGATTCAAGATCATAGGTACTCCCTTAAACCCATGCCGGCTGCATGCTTACTAAACGCGCTGGGTGGAAGACCTTTTGTGAGCGGATCCGCTAGCATCTGCTATCTTCTGTTATGCTCATCTTTTATAGTTTGATTCTAAATCTACTCCTTAACAACATAATACTAAAAGTCAATGAACTTGGCAGCGCCACATGACTTGTTGTTATAGGAGTACGGTACCGCTGGCTCATTATCGCAGTAAATTCTCAGTGGTCACTCTATGCTATCAACCACTCTTAGGGTGTGTTTGGTTGTGCTGTGGCTGTGAAACAAAGCTGCTGTGGGCTGTAAGCTGTGAAAAAGCTGCTGTGGAATATGAGCTGTGAAAAAAGCAGAAAGCTGTTTGGTTCGAACAACTGTGAAATTATAGGTTTGGTATAAAATGTTTGTAATGGCCCTACCTTGTAGGAGACACTTGATATTCGAGTTGATTATAACACTTTACTTTGTACAGTAATGACAAGGAAAAACATTTTAGAAATAGAAACTAGTTTTTTTAAGTTTTGTATTCACCATTAACATTTATTTCACATAAATAAACTGATGATTCAAACTATCCTTCTTCAACATAACTATCTCCCTCTCGCACTACTCAAAGCATCAGCTATCTTATTACGAATGGTATTCATTGTATTCTCATTCTCTCCCTCTGGATTGTCATCTCCTTGTGCTTGTGACGTGAAACTCTGTTGTACCAAGTACTCCTCATCGGCATCACATCTATCAAACAACCTATCTTCTGAATTGCTGTCACGAATAAAATTATGCAACGCCATGCAAGCTATAATTATATGTTTCTGTGTACGTGTAGAAAAACTTGGAATGCCTTTCAAAATACGCCACTTCTGCTTCAAGACTCCAAAAGCCCTCTCAATAACATTTCGAAGAGATGAATGTAAGAAATTGAACATCTCATATTTCCCTTGAGGAGGACGTCCATTACGAAGTCGAAATTCTAGTATATGGTATGTGCTTCCTTTGAAAGGGGCTAGATATCCTTGTCGGTTTGGATAACCAGAGTCGACGAGATAATACTTACCTATATCAAAAAATTAGCAAAACAAAAAAAATCCATACAAAGATTAAACGAAACAAAACATATATACCTTTTGGAGGCACCGGAAATGAAGGGAAATTTGCTAAAGCATGATTCAAGATCCGTGTGTCATGTGCAGAACCCGGCCACCCAGCAACGACAAAGATAAATCTCATGTCAAAATCACAAATAGCTAACACATTTTGAGATGTATACCCATGTCGACATGTATAGTTAACCACTTCATCTGCTGGCACTGTGATAGGAACATGTGAACCGTCAATAGCTCCGATAGCTCCTTGGAAATAGGGCCAGAAACGTTCCTCCTTGATTCTATCATGCTCAGTTTTGAAAGTAGGATCTCTTGGTTTAATATTATCTTTCGATAACTTGCGCAAACATTTTAGTACTTCATGAAATTTGGTGTGCACTGTCCATAGTGATCGGGTAAAACGATTTTCAGCTTGTGAAAATGACTGTGGTCCTCCAACGATCCACAAAAACATTGCTAGTGACTCCATCGACGATACATTATTAGTTGATGTTAAGCCGTAACTAGAGACGAGCAAGTCATGTAGTGCCATGAAAACATTTGTGCTCATGCGAAACATCTTATAAAAGTACCTTGGACGACCCATGCAATTCGTAACCCATTGTATTCCAGTTTCTGGGGTTTCCCTGTACTCTCCTTTGTGCAAGTATCTCTGATTGTACTCCTCACCCATTTCACCAATAACAGCTGCTTGCTGGGACAGTTCGGCAAGATACAATAGACCCTTGTTTGCTTGTTTGGCCAAAGTTGCCATGTTGTCAGCCATCTACACAAGATATTAATATATTAATATTTATAACAAAATTTGAATAGCAAACGAATATGTAGACAACAAACAAAATGTGCTCATCATTTCCAATATCATCATTCCAAATGGTGCTTACATAGCAAGCAAATAAATAGTTCTCACAACACAATAATGTAAATAAATAATTCAAATCTTCTACATGTGCCTCATCATTTCCTTTGCATGCTCCCTCTCAAGTAAGTCAAACCTTCCTTCATTTGTTTCCAGCATGCAGAAGACCTCTCTAAATTCAGGCTTGACAATAAAAAATGTGGTTGTATGCATTAGAGCTGTTTTCTCTTTAACCCCACAATCTTTCACCATCTTCCTAGTCTCTGCAATGCTAGGCACTTGGCTTGTTGGATGTGTTGATGATGCTTCAACACTTGTGGATATCTTCTCTGCTGTTGTTTCTATCTTTAAACATGTGTTCTTATATAGTCGAAAGAATGGACTCTTCTCTTCCTTCTCCTCAGCATCAGTACATGAGGCCTTGCGTTTCCTTTTCACTGGTTTGGATCTTTTCGAAACAGTCACTTTGACTTCATCATTTTCTGGAGTTCTTTCCATCTCTACTACATCATCACTTGAGTCATCAGATGAAATATCTCCAGGACATGATGCACTTGTCCCGCTAACATGTATCTTATCAAACAACATATGTAGATCATCAAGATGTTTTGGTCCTTGTTTTCTGGACCTAACATGGTTGCATTTGATACCTTTATCTGGATTGTTACATCTCTGAAATTAAATGAACAAAGTTACCAAGTCAGTCCATATAGAAGAATGCAAAATGATAAATTAAAAAGGACATGATATTATTCTTACTGCTAGATGTTCATCCCACCAATCTTTGGAGCAGTCAACAGTTTGCTTTGCCTCATTCCATCCAAGACCAGTGGTCGCATTCTTGAACTCCATGAACCATATATACTCCTTTTTCATGTTGTCCAACTTGTTCTTCAATTGTTTCTTTGTTAGCTTTAGGCCTGTTTTTTCTTCATACTTTGTAACCAAATTTTTCCAACCTATCCTAGTGAAAACTCCCATGGGCCTATTGTCATCTTCTATCTCTTTTTTGCAGATATTAATGAGATATGTAACATTTGCATCACACCAATCTGCCTTATCAGCCATTCTTCATTGAATTAAAAAACATTCATGGACAAGTAAGTTGTCAATCATATATGTAAATAATAAAGTAATACGACGACAACGAGATGATGTGGTTCCAGTGCCGCGCGCCCGGCAGCGGGGTGTGTGTGTGCAGTTCTACTTGAGTTCTCCTACATAATCTAAGTAACCATCAATGTTTTGCCATATTATTCTAAATAATGGAGAAGCTAGGAACTCTACTAGATTGGCATATCCTACTAGGATCGGATCGTAGGAAGCCCCCACCACTATGGACCTAACCTCGCGGTCATGGGGAGCCTAATGACATAGTTATTAATGAAGTGGGGTGGGAGCACGTTGGAAAAAATCACCTGCAGACCGCCGTCGAGTGTTGATGTTAGAGAGAGGGAGACGAGCAGCTCCTGGGGAGGAAGACGGTCACCACCTGAGAGGAGGTAGATGGCTGCTGCCTGGGAGGAATCGGGCACCGCCTGGGAGCCGCTGGGGAGGCCCGGCCACCGACTGGTTAGACGCTGGAGACTCGCCTGGGGAGCTGTTGGGCAACCGCTGGGGAGGACCGTCTGCCGTCTGGGAGCAGGCCTGGGGAGCCGCTGGGGAGGATACGACCACCGCCTGGGGAGCCGCTGGGGAGGATACGGCCGCCGCCTGGGGAGGATAGGGTCGCCGCCTGGGGATCAATTTGATTTCTTCAAAACCAGCGACGAGAATAACGAATCGGTACGATTATAATGGCATTGCGGGTAATTTTGTGGAAAAGCTCGCCCCCACAGCCAAAAAAAGCACGTCAAGGGCTACTGTGACAATTGAACTAGAGAAAAGCTACTTTTTTGGAAGTACGTTAGCAAAAGTTTATCCCTTTGGTTGGTATTTGGGCTTTTCTTGAAGTAAAAGTAAGTTTGGAAGCCCAACCAAAGGCACCCTTAATCCGGGTACAAATTTCTTTATCTTTATTGCATGCCCATTTGCCTCATGCATGGTTACAAACTCAGTGTGCATTGTCGACGATGCTCTCGCTGTCTGTTTGCAACTTTTATAAGAAATAACTCCCCCAGATATAGTAAATTTATACCTCGAAATAGGGAACTAGATCTTCTGTTTGTTAGCATGAGGCCATTTCCGTACCTTGGAGGTACATTAGAGCCTTCTTAACTGCTTAACAGTGTTTTATGCTTGGGTTGATCTGATATCTCCCAAGCATCCCGGTAGTAAATTCTAAGTCAGGGCGAATATATATTTGAGCATACAAAATGCTTCTGATAGTAGAAGCATATGGTACTGACTTTATCTGATGTTTCTGACACTGAATCTGGGGACACTGATGATTCCCAAACTTATCACCCTTGACTATTGGCGCAGGCGCAACCTTACACTGATGCATACTGTACTTCTTTAGTACTTTTCTATGTATGACTTCTGTGAGAGTTCTAATACTTCATTATGTCTATCTCTGTGAAATTCTATTTTAAAACATAAGAGGCTTCTCCTATGTCTTTTTATATCGAAGTTCGAGGAACGAAAACTTTCTGTTTCCGCAAGTAGGTCTTTATCACTACTAGCTAAAAATATGTCATCGACATACAGAACAAGGAAGATATACTTTCTTTTTCCTTAGACTTCGCATAAATGCAATTGTCTTCCTCGTTTTCCTCGAAACCAAACTTTATGATAGTTTGATCAGACTTGATGTACCACTGTGTGGAGAAATGTTTTAATCCATAAATGGACCTCCATAAGTGACATCCCTTGTTTTTCTTTTATTGCTCATGACAAAAACCCTTTGGTTGTGCCATGAACACGTTTTTATGTTAACTCTCCATTTAGTGATGTTGTCATTACATCCATCTGATGGAGCTCTAAATCAAATGAGCCACTAATGCCATAATGACCCGAAATTAATCTTTTGTTAGGACAAGTGAGAAGGTTTCATGGTAGTCAATGCCTTCTCACTGTGTGAACGCCTTGGCCACATGTCCTTGTCTCGTTCTATATTCCCTTTGGAGTCACGCTTGGTCTACTAGACCCACTAATTTGCGCTTCTCATAGCTGTTTCATATGTAGTGGGATCACCTTCTGTATCGATGTACTCACACATATAAATCTCATCGCTTTCTATGTCTACACTTGTGTAAACTCCATAATCATCAGGAATCGCAAATCGTCTAGACCTTTGAGACCTTCGTAAACTTGTTTCTAGTTCTGGTTCGTTCAGGGGCTCCTGCATTGGTGCATCACTTGGCGCGACACTAATACTGTCATGTGAACTCTCCTGTGCAACTAACTTAGAAGAGCCAGATTCTACAGAAGGTGAAGTGACTTGCTCTGTAGTAGTTGCACTTGGTGATACAATATTTGCAGTAGGGGTTTCACCTCGAGTCGTTACAACCGTTGGTGGAACCACAGCGGGTATCGAGAAGTATGGTTCTTCAACCATCGGAATCGGGACATACATCCTCTTTTCCTAAAGGTCAACCTCTCTGAGTACCTTACTCCCCTTGATCATGTCATCTTCTAGGAAAATGACATGTCTAGTTTCTATAAACTTGGTTTGTCTGCCTGGGCAGTAGAATCTGTAACCCTTCGATCTCTCAGGATAGCCAATAAAATAGCAGCTAGTGGTTCTCTCATCTAGCTTTTCCTGCCTAGGATTAAATATTCTAGCTTCTGCTGGATAACCCCATATGTGGAAGTAGTTGAGCGTGAGCTTTCTGCCAGTTCACAACTCATATGGAGTTTTAGCCACTGATTTGCTAGGAACTTTGTTGAGTATTTGCATAGCGGTTTTTAAAACCTCCATCCATAAACCCAATGGTAAGTGAGAGTAACTAAGCATACTCATTACCATGTCCATCAATGGTCTTCTTACGCCTTTAGGCAACCACATTCTGTTGCGGTTCACCAGGTGTTGAATATTGAGCTACAATATTGTTTTCACTTAGGAACCTCGCGAAAGGATCCTGGGACCTGTCCATACTCAGTATGGTGCCCACAGTACTCCCCCACACGATTTGATATGACAATATTTGTGTTCAAATCGTGTTGCAATGAGAAGAAATAAAAAAACAGAAGTACATGAAAGCACACGAACATATTTAGATACAAGAGACAGAAGTTGGTCAGCTCGTGCGTGCTCTGGCGTACAACCCAAATGAAGGACTCGGTCGGCCAGGAACCAGAGTTCCCTGGTGGCTGAAGTTCTGCACGGCTGACAAAGAAAACATAATACAAAGAGAGGGAAACAGGGATGCAAAGTTGGCCGAACTGCCACGAGGTCGGCCCTCATGCTTGCCGCAGAGGAGGGAGATGCGCGGTCGTCCAGGTTCTTGGCGACCGGCTGTTAACGGCGGCTAGTTTTCCCGGCGGCCGAGTGGATGAGAAATGATCTAGGGTTGCTCCCCTCTCCGAGTTTTTCGTCTTAAATAGAGATACTACAGTGTATGGGCGATTCTGGTCCATCTGATTCAATCCAACAGTCACCAGTAGCGGATGGGGGCAGCACCACACATGGGCCAAATATGCGACATGGGCCTAGGTTATGGCACATTGCGCGCGCTCCGATACCATTGTTAGAATCTATACTGTCTAGGATTGATTCCTAAGTCCCTAGAAAACCATTCCGTAACTGGAAGTAAAATCTTGATGACGAGTAGATCTGATCTACTAAGAGGAATAGGAAAACATACCTTTGTTGTTGTTGGAGAGTTGCAGTTGCCGTCTTCATAGTGTTGCCCTGTAGAGAAACAGCACGCATCGAATCCGAGCTGCTGCAGGTTGTAGCGTTTCCAGACACTCCGACACTTAGGCGATGGGGCCTTTGGGGACTAGGGTTTTGGGGCGAGGTACTAGCGTTAGTCTTTCCTGCGACCCCTTAGTCCATATATAGCGTCGTGTGTCTGGGGGCTCCAACCGAGGTTAGCGTGGACCCTCCCGATCAAGGGCCCGATTAAAGGAACGATAGTTGGTTTAAGCCCAATCCAGTCTCTATTGACCGGCTGTAGAGGACACACCCAACAATAATCACTGCACAAGCCCAAAAAACCTGCAACGGCTCCTGAACCTTCACCAGCAACAGTTGATGACTGATGAGTCTTCAACACCACCAGAGCTCCAACACCTACTCCATAAAACCCCGAGGGCAAGGGCAGCAACAGCTAGCAGCAAGACATTGACCTTAGAAGCTCCACAACCACTGAAAATGGTCATTCCAGTTCCAGTCCCTCCATGCACCAAAGCCTGCACTGCACCAGCCAAGAAGATGACTCCAAGTCCAAGGAAGAAGCAGGGTGGCCACAAAGGTGAAGAAGACATCTCCTAGGAATTGATGACAAGCCAGACTTGTGATGCCTGTTCTCAGGATGATGAACTGTGGTGTAATGGATGTGATGCCAGACTTGATGTACATCTGCTGAATGTTTTGGTCAAGAACAGTGATTTTAATGGCTATTACGTAATGGTCGTATCGTAAGTTGCAGCGAGTAAAGCGCTGGTATTGGCGTATTGCAACTAGAACTTTTGATGTACTGCCTTGTAGGCATGGACACTTGGTACTGCAATGTACTGAAGTTGGTATTGTATTAAGTGTTCGGGGAGATAGAAAACCAGAAAAATCCAAATTAAAAACCAGAAAAAATCAAATTAAATATCCAAAGCTTTCAAAGACTGAGGAATGTGTTAGTGTTAGGGGAGATTGGAGTCGGAGATGCAATTTGCATGAGTTCTCATGATTCTTGTGCACAACCACAACCGGTGGCCTGCCTTTCCATATGAACACTCCTATGGATAGGATAGCAATCATCCGGATTCATGCCCTGGCCACCTTCGTTCCTCCTTTACATACATATACATAAACTTGACAGAGGGAGAAACCCAAGCTTTTGCTTTCGTGGTTCCCAATGCCATGTCGCCTTGTCTTCACAGCACCACCACTGGCCACTGTCCCCTGCGGCCCTGCTTTCCTGTTTCACCTCCCGTAGTCCTGCTCCTGCTCCTGCTTGCATCGACTTGACGCCGCCGCCGACCGAACGTTTCGAGTTCAGGCGAGGCAAGGGCGAAGGCGTATCTGCCACTCTGGTCTCATCTTCCTCGGTCCGTCTAGAGTAGAGTTCGTCAGTTCCACCGGCAGGCAGGCAGAGGCAGCAGCGGCAGGTTAGTACTCGTCGTCCCCTTCTCTTCTTCTTCTTGTTTCTTCCTATGATTAACCGACAGTTCTTTCGCAGATTGGCTTTATTTTGTTATGCTAACTTGATATACTGCTGCTGCTGTATAGTTTAGTGGCCAATGTGACAAGGTATATAAAGCCTAGCTTGACGAATGATTTGTTTTGGTTGCTCATTATTCAAATCGTTTCGCTTGAAAATTTTCAAGTCGGCTCGGCACCCTTCAGATCTATCCTGCTCATTCAGTCGTCGACCCTGCACGCGATGCATTTTTTTCTCTCTCATCTAGACGTAGAGTCCTGCGTGAATTAATCAGTTACTAATAATTTCTACTAGGAAACCGCACGCATTCTCACAAAATGCAAAAAAAAAAGTATACACTGTGTTGTTTCTGAATGCACGAGTAGAGTTTTCATTTATTTCCCCACCAATGGATCTAGTTCGTTAAGAAAAGAACTTTTTTTATTCCCGTCGCGCGAATTCGTTAATAAGAGAAGGAGAAGAAGAGGATCGATCATATTCTTTCTGGATGCTGCAAGCAGCCGCCGTCGCCAAGACAAGCAATGGAGTCACCAGCGCCAGCAAGAAGCGCGAGGGCTCCAGCCACTCCAACATGCACCGTTCCGGGGCTCCTAGTGGGCCTCACCAAGCTGTTGAGCCTCACCAAGGCCTGCGCGGCTCCAACGCCGGCGGCTGACGATGGCGGCCGCGAGGCAGCGGCGGCGGCGGCCACGAAGCCCGGACACGACCCCGGCCCCGACCCGAGGCTCGTCCTCGTGAGGCTGTTCGACGCGGTGTCGGCGCTCAAGTCGGGGTACGTGAAGCTGCAGCGGGCGCACTTCCCGTACGACCCCGACAGGGTGGCCTCGGCCGACGAGGCCGTGGCGTCGGAGCTCGACTCGGTGGCCGCGCTGCAGTGCCTGTGCAGCTCCCGCCGCGGGATCGGGCCGCTGGTAGACGACCGGTGGTCCCTGGTGCAGCGCCTGGAGGCCGAGGCCAGGGGGAGGGACGCCGACATCGCCGCGCTCGGGAGGGAGCTCCGGAGGCTGCAGCACGACAACGCCAGGCTGAGCAGGCGGGTCGTCAGGAGCAGGAACGACGACGAGCGTCGCAGGACGCGTCTGCTGCTCTCCGTGCCCAAGGAGCTGACGACGCCGGCGGCCCTCGTGAGCCGGTTCGTGGCGGCGTCCAGGTCGGTCGGCGACTTCGCGGGGCTGCTGCATGGCGCTGGTACCTGTGCCAGCAGCAGCGACGACGCAGTTGCAGAGCAGGCGCGGTCGTGGAGGAGGTACGCGATCGAGGCGCACCTGTGGCGAGCGATGCTGCTCGTTGGCACCGGCGGCGGCGACGCCGGCAGCAGCTTCCACGGGATCATGAAGCCACGCGACGCGCTCGATGCCCTGATGCAGTTCCCACGCTCGGGGCTCTCGGCGTTCTGCCGGGCGGCCTACCTGGCCGCCGTGTCGCCGGAGGCGGAGGCGGCCGCGTGCCGGAACCTGGACCACAGGGCCTTCGTGTCCCGCGGCGGGCACCCGAGGACGCGGCTCTACCGCGCGTTCGCGGCGGCCGCGAGGTCCGTGTGGGCGCTTCGGGTGCTGATGGCGGGCTGCTCGGAGTCGGAGCAGAGTGGTGGTGGTGGTGATGGTGTCAGGATGTTCTACGCGAGCAGGGGGAGCCTGTACAGGGCGGAGTTCATGGAGAGCGTGCCTGCCCTTGGCGCGGAAGAAGACCGCCGCGTGGAGACGGGTGAGGAGAAGCTCAGCGTCGCATTTACCGTGACGCCCGGTGTCAAGGTCGGCGACACGGTGGTGCCGTGCAGGGTACTTCTTTGCCGTCGCCGGGAGGGCTTCGTCCGGATCCGATGACGACTCTCAGCAAGATAGTTTTTTTTAGTACATTTTGCTTTTGTTTACGTTCTGTATCTTGGTATGGGTAGCTCAAAATATGAATAAGCAAGAGTTACAGGTTGATATTGTCATCCCAAACTCATCTATATACTAATCTATTAAGGCAACTGTTGATACCACGGCTTCACCCTCGGCGCCACCATGTCGTGTAAAAAATAGTGTAAAGCGAGCACTTGAACCCACACTCCCTTCTCCAAACATTTGGGATAACCATTAAACCACACATATCTTAGTATTTATAAACAAACAATAATTATATTTTAATAAATATCTCAATACCTATTTATTTTACTATTCTATTAAAAACCTAATGTGGCCACCTGGTGCTACCACAGATTCATCCTCCACGCTGACACTCTAGGCCCATCCCACACGCCCCAACTGATTATCTCGTCCCTCCCTCAGCTACTGCCCCGTGAACATGTTGACACTCTAGGCCCGCCCCACGCTCTCTGACCCCTCTCTCAGCTACTGCCCTGTGGATCCACTGCAGCTCCGAAAATTTGGAGCTAACCAATAGACCACACTTACCTTAGTGTTTAGAAATAAACAATAATTATATTTGAATAATGTCGGGGACCATAATTAGGGGTACCCTCAAGACGCCTAATTCTCAGCTGGTAACCCCCATCAGCATAAAGCTGCAGAGGCCTGATGGGTGCGATTAAGTCAGGGATCAGTCCATACGAGTGACTCGATCACGCTTCGCCCGAGCCTAGCCTCGGACAAGGGCAGCCGACCTCGAGGGACTTCCGTCTCGCCCGAGGCCCCCCCTTTTTTAACGGCGGGCACATCTCCGGCTCGCCCGAGGCCTTGGCTTCGCTAAGAAGCAACCCTGACTAAATCGCCGCACCGACTGACCGAGTTGCAGGAGCATTTAACGCAAAGGTGGCCTGACACCTTTATCCTGACGCGCGCCCCCCGGCAGAGCCGAGGTGACCGCCGTCACTTCACTGCTCCACTGACCGGTCTGACAGAAGGACAACGCCGCCTGCGCCACTCCGACTGCAGTGCCACTCGACAGAGTGAGTCTGACAGGCAGTCAAGTCTTGCCAAAGGCGCCATAGGAAGCTCCGCTCCGCCCGACCCCAGGGCTCGGACTCGGGCTAAGACCCGGAAGACGGCGAACTCCGCACCGCCCGACCCCAGGGCTCGGACTCGGGCTAAGACCCGGAAGACGGCGAACTCCGCTCCGCCCGACCCCAGGGCTCGGACTCGGGCTAAGACCCGGAAGACGGCGAACTCCGCACCGCCCGACCCCAGGGCTCGGACTCGGGCTAAGACCCGGAAGACGGCGAACTCCGCTCCGCCCGACCCCAGGGCTCGGACTCGGGCTAAGACCCGGAAGACGACGAACTCCGCTCCGCCCGACCCCAGGGCTCGGACTCGGGCTAAGACCCGGAAGACGGCGAACTCCGCTCCGCCCGACCCCAGGGCTCGGACTCGGGCTAAGACCCGGAATACGGCGAACTCCGCTCCGCCCGACCCCAGGGCTCGGACTCGGGCTAAGACCCGGAAGACGACGAACTCCGCTCCGCCCGACCCCAGGGCTCGGACTCGGGCTAAGACCCAGAAGACGGCGAACTCCGCTCCGCCCGACCCTAGGGCTCGGACTCGGGCTAAGACCCAGAAGACGGCGAACTCCGCTCCGCCCGACCCCAGGGCTCGGACTCGGGCTAAGACCCTGAAGACGACGAACTCCGCTTCGCCCGACCCTAGAGCTCGGACTCCGCCCTGGCCTCTGCCGAACGACCTCCGCCTCGCCCGACCCCGGGGGCTCAGGTTCAGCCTCGGCAACGGAAGACAGATTCGACCCCAGCTTCGGAGGAGCCCCCACGTCGCCCGACCTCGGGCGCGGGCCCGCCACGTCAACAGGGAGCGCCATCATCACCCTACCCCGAGCCGACTCGGGCCGCGGAGAACAAGACCGGTGTCCCATCTGGCCAGCTCCGCCAGATAGGCAATGATGGCGCCCCGCGTGCCCTGTGACGACGGCGGCTCTCAGCTCCCTTACGGAAGCAGGGGGACGTCAGCAAATAAAGACTCGACCGCCCCGACAGCTGTCCCTCCGCCAAGCTCCGTTGCTCCTCCGACAGCCACGACATCACACCAGCAGGGTGCCAAGATCTCTCCGGCTGCCACATTGGCATGTACTTAGGGCGCTAGCTCTCCCTCCGCTAGACACGTAGCACTCTGCTACACCCCCATTGTACACCTGGATCCTCTCCTTACGCCTATAAAAGGAAGGACCAGGGCCTTCTTAGAGAAGGTTGGCCGCGCGGGACCGAGGACGGGACAGGCGCTCTCTTGGGGCCGCTCGCTTCCCTCACCCGCGTGGACGCTTGTAACCCCCCTACTGCAAGCGCACCCGACCTGGGCGCGGGATGAACACGAAGGCCGCGGGATCTCCACCTCTCTCACGCCCGTCTCCGGCCACCTCGCCTTTCCCCCCTTCGCGCTCGCCCACGCGCTCGACCCATCTGGGCTGGGGCACGCGGCACACTCACTCGTCGGCTTAGGGACCCCCCGGTCTCGAAACGCCGACAGTTGGCGCGCCAGGTAGGGGGCTGCTGCGTGCTGACAAACAGCTTCCCGTCAAGCTCCAGATGGGCAGTCTCCAGCAACCTCTCCGGCCCGGAACGGTGCTCCGTTTCGGGAGTCTTGAGTTCATGTCCTTCGACGGCAGCTACGACATGATACTCCTTCCACCGCCGCGCGACAACGACAATGGCGGCCGACATCCCGCACGCCGGCGGCGGAACCGACGACATCTTCCCCGCGCGGTGGAAGAACAACATTCGAGCTCGCCCCGTCCTCTCCCCCGCCAACGGAGGAGGAGGCGGGGCAACCAAGGCCAAGCGGGAGGCCGCGCTTCGTCGGCCGTCGAGCGAATCGACATCCCCAACGCCCCGACGGAAGGCACGCCGGGCGTCGACCTCGCGTTCGAGACGAAGGCGAGGGCCGTCCCCCCGCGACACGTTGATCCCGAGCAAGAAGACGACGCCAGCGCGCTCGCGGAAAGCTTGCAGGACGTCGCCCTCGTACCTGAGACGACGGTGCAACCAGTCCCCGATGTGACTACGTCGCTCCTCGTCGACCAAAAGGTACTGACTAACTCCCATCTTACGTCATTTCGACTCGGCCTCAACCCGCCTAGCAACCTTGCTTTGGCGGGCGCTCTCATTGAGGCGAGTGCAACCCCACTGGGGTTTCGTATGCGGTCGCCTTGGGACCGATTGACGGACGTCTCGACCTACGGGCCCTCTGGGTCCGAGGAAGATGACGATCCCAGCATCTGTTGGGATTTCTCTGGATTTGGCGACCCCAGTGCCATGCGGGACTTCATGACCGCATGTGACTACTGCCTCTCCGACTGTTCCGACGGTAGCCGCAGCCTTGACGACGAGGACTGCGGCCCAAGCCGCGAATGTTTCCACGTCGAGCTAGGGGATCCCTCCGAAGGCAACCATCTTGGCATGCCGGAGGACGGTGATCTTCCTAGGCCGGTGCCTCGCGCCGACATCCCGCGGGAGCTAGCTGTGGTCCCCGTTCCGGCGGGGGGTCACGACCCACAGCTCGAGCAAGTCCGTGGGGCGCAGGCCAGGCTCGACGAGGGAGCAGGAGCGCTTGAGCCGATCCGTCGGGACATCGGGCAGGTATGGGCGGGCCAACCCCCGGCCGGAGAAATACGTCACCTGCCCCAAGGTCTCCAGCACCGCATCGCCAACGATGTCAGGGTCAGGCCGCCGCCCGCATCCAGCGGGGTTGGTCAGAACCTGGCAGCCGCAGCGATGCTCCTCCGCGCGATGCCGGAGCCATCAACTACCGAGGGTCGGCGAATCCAGGGAGAGCTCAAGAATCTCCTGGAAGGCGCTGCGGCCCGACGGGCCGAGAGCACTGCCTCTCGAAGGCAGGGATACCCCTCGGAACCTCATGCCGCGACTTCCCGATTCATGCGGGAAGCCTCGGTCTACACCGGGCGCACGCGCAACACCGCGCCTGCGGCCCCGGGCCACCTCGGCAACGAGCACCATCGTCGCGACCGTCGGGCCCACCTCGACGATAGGGTGCGCCGAGGCTACCACCCCAGGCGTGGGGGACGCTATGACAGCGGGGAGGATCGGAGTCCCTCGCCCGAACCACCCGGTCCGCAGGCCTTCAGTCGGGCCATCCGACGGGCGCCATTCCCGACCCGGTTCCGACCCCCGACTACTATCACGAAGTACTCGGGGGAAATGAGACCGGAACTGTGGCTCGCGGACTACCGCCTGGCCTGCCAACTGGGTGGAACGGACGACGACAACCTCATCATCCGTAACCTCCCCCTGTTCCTCTCCGACACCGCTCGCGCCTGGTTGGAGCACCTGCCTCCGGGGCAGATCTCCAACTGGGACGACTTGGTCCAAGCCTTCATTGGCAATTTCCAGGGCACATACGTGCGCCCCGGGAATTCCTGGGACCTTCGAAGCTGCCGGCAACAGCTGGGAGAGTCTCTCCGGGACTACATCCGGCGATTCTCGAAGCAGCGCACCGAGCTGCCCAACATCACCGACTCGGATGTCATCGGCGCGTTCCTTGCCGGCACCACCTGCCGCGACCTGGTGAGTAAGTTGGGTCGCAAAACCCCCACCAGGGCGAGCGAGCTGATGGACATCGCCACCAAGTTCGCCTCTGGCCAGGAGGCGGTTGAGGCTATCTTCCGAAAGGACAAGCAGCCCCAGGGCCGCCCATCAGAAGAGGCTCCCGAGGCGTCTACTCCGCGCGGCGCCAAGAAGAAGGGCAAGAAGAAGTCGCAATCGAAATGCGACGCCGCTGACGCGGACCATGTCGCCGCCGCCGAATACAAGAACCCTCGGAAGCCCCCCGGAGGTGCTAACCTCTTCGACAAGATGCTCAAGGAGCCGTGCCCCTATCATCAGGGGCCCGTTAAGCATATCCTCGAGGAGTGCATCATGCTTCGGCGCCACTTCCACAGGGTCGGGCCACCCGTAGAGGGTGGCAGGGCCCGCGACGACGACAAGAACGAAGATCACCAAGCAGGAGAGTACCCCGAGGTCCGCGACTGCTTCATGATCTACAGTGGGCATGCGGCGAATGCCTCGGCTCGGCATCGCAAGCAAGAGCGCCGGGAGGTCTGCTCGATGAAGGTGGCGGCGCCAGTCTACCTAGACTGATCCGACAAGCCCATCACCTTCGACCAGGCCGACCACCCCGACCACGTGCCGAGCCCGGGGAAATACCCGCTCGTCGTCGACCCCATCATCGGCGACGTCAGGCTCACCAAGGTCCTGATGGATGGGGGCAGCTGCCTCAACATCATCTACGCCGAGACCCTCTGGCTCCTGCGCGTCGATCTGTCCTCCGTCCGGGCAGGCGCTGCGCCCTTCCACGGGATCATCCCTGGGAAGCGCGTCCAGCCCCTCGGACGACTCGACCTCCCCGTCTGCTTCGGAACGCCCTCCAACTTCCGAAGGGAGACCTTGACGTTCGAGGTGGTCGGGTTCCGAGGAACCTACCACGCGGTACTGGGGAGGCCATGCTACGCGAAGTTCATGGTCGTCCCCAACTACACCTACCTGAAGCTCAAGATGCCGGGCCCCAACGGGGTCATCACCGTCGGCCCCACGTACAGACACGCGTTCGAATGCGACGTGGAGTGCGTGGAGTACGCCGAGGCCCTCGCCGAGTCCGAGGCCCTCATCGCCGACCTGGAGAACCTCTCCAAAGAGGTGCCAGATGTGAAGCGTCATGCCGGCAACTTCGAGCCAGCGGAGACGGTCAAGGCCGTCCCTCTCGACCCCAGTGGCGACACCTCCAAGCAGATCCGGATCGGTTCCGGGCTCGACCCCAAATAGGAAGCAGTGCTCATCGACTTTCTCCGCGCAAACGCCGACGTCTTTGCGTGGAGTCCCTCGGACATGCCCGGCATACCGAGGGATGTCGCCGAGCACTCGCTGGATATTTGGGTCGGAGCCCGACCCGTCAGGCAGCCTCTGCGCCGGTTCGACGAGGAGAAGCGCAGAGCGATAGGCGAGGAGATCCACAAGCTAATGGCAGCAGGGTTCATCAAAGAGGTATTCCATCCCGAATGGCTTGCCAACCCTGTGCTTGTGAGGAAGAAAGGGGGGAAATGGCGGATGTGTGTAGACTACACTGGTCTCAACAAAGCATGTCCGAAGGTTCCCTACCCTCTACCTCGCATCGATCAAATCGTGGATTCCACTGCTGGGTGCGAAACCCTGTCCTTCCTCGATGCCTACTCAGGGTATCACCAAATCCGGATGAAAGAGTCCGACCAGCTCGCGACTTCTTTCATCACGCCGTTCGGCATGTACTGCTATGTCACCATGCCGTTCGGTTTGAGGAATGCGGGCGCGACGTACCAGCGGTGCATGAACCATGTGTTCGGCGAACACATCGGCCGCACAGTCGAGGCCTACGTCGATGACATCGTAGTCAAGACAAGGAAGGCTTTCGACCTCCTCTCCGACCTTGAAGTGACATTCCGATGTCTCAAGGCGAAAGGAGTCAAGCTCAATCCCGAGAAGTGTGTCTTCGGGGTGCCCCGAGGCATGCTCCTGGGGTTCATCGTCTCCGAGCGAGGCATCGAAGCCAACCCGGAGAAGATCGCAGCCATCACCAGCATGGGACCCATCAAGGACTTAAAAGGCGTACAGAGGGTCATGGGATGCCTCGCGGCCCTGAGCCGCTTCATCTCACGCCTCGGCGAAAGAGGTCTGCCTCTGTACCGCCTCTTAAGGAAGACCGAGTGTTTCGCTTGGGCCCCTGAGGCCGAGGAAGCCCTCGGGAACCTGAAGGCGCTCCTTACAAAGGCGCCTATCTTGGTGCCCCCAGCTGATGGAGAAGCCCTCTTGGTCTACGTCGCCGCTACTACTCAGGTGGTTAGCGCCGCGATTATGGTCGAGAGGCAAGAGGAAGGGCATGCATTACCCGTTCAGAGGCCAGTCTACTTCGTCAGCGAGGTACTGTCCGAGACCAAGATCCGCTACCCACAAGTTCAGAAGCTGCTGTATGCTGTGATCCTGACGAGGCGGAAGCTACGACATTACTTCGAGTCTCATCCGGTAACTGTGGTGTCGTCCTTCCCCCTGGGGGAGATCATCCAGTGCCGAGAGGCCTCGGGCAGGATCGCAAAGTGGGCGGTGGAAATCATGGGCGAAACAATCTCGTTCGCCCCTCGGAAGGCCATCAAGTCCCAGGTGTTGGCGGACTTCGTAGCTGAATGGGTCGACACCCAGCTGCCGACGGCTCCGATCCAACCGGAGCTCTGGACCATGTTTTTCGACGGGTCGCTGATGAAGACGGGAGCCGGCGCGGGCCTGCTCTTCATCTCGCCCCTCGGGAAGCACCTACGCTACGTGCTACGCCTCCATTTCCCGGCGTCTAACAATGTGGCTGAGTACGAGGCTCTGGTCAACGGGTTGCGGATCGCCATCGAGCTAGGGGTCAGACGCCTCGACGCCCGCGGTGACTCGCAACTCGTCATCGACCAAGTCATGAAGAACTCCCACTACCGCGACCCGAAGATGGAGGCCTACTGCGATGAGGTTCGACGCCTGGAAGACAACTTCTACGGGCTCGAGCTCAACCACATCGCTCGGCGCTACAACGAGACTGTGGACGAGCTGGCTAAAATAGCCCCAGGGTGAACAACGGTTCCCCCGGACATCTTCTCCCGGGATCTGCATCAACCCTCCGTCAAGATCAACGACGCTCCCGAGCCCGAGGCACCCTCGGCACAGCCCGAGGCGCCCTCGGCTCAGCCCGAGGCGTCCGTGGTCCAGCCCGAGGTACCCTCGGCCCCGAGGGCGAGGCACTGGACGTCGAGGAGGAGCAGAGCGGGGCCACGCCTGATCGAAACTGGCAGGCCCCGTACCTGCGATATCTCCGCCAGGGAGAGCTACCCCTCGACCAAGCCGAGGCTCGGCGGGTAGCACGACGCGCCAAGTCGTTCGTCTTGCTGGGCGATGAGGAGGAGCTCTACCACCGAAGCCCCTCGGGCATCCTCCAACGATGCATCTCCATCGTCGAAGGTCAGGAACTCCTGCAAGAAATACACTCGGGGGCTTGCGGTCATCATGCAGCGCCTCGAGCCCTTGTCGGGAATGCTTTCCGGCAAGGCTTCTACTGGCCAACGGCGGTGGCTGACGCCACTAGAATTGTCCGCACCTGCGAAGGGTGCCAATTCTATGCGAAGCAAACCCACCTGCCCGCTCAAGCTCTGCAGACGATACCCATCACCTGGCCCTTTGCTGTATGGGGTCTGGACCTCGTCGGTCCCTTGCAGAAGGCGCCCGGGGGCTACACGCACCTGCTGGTCGCCATCGACAAATTCTCCAAGTGGATCGAGGTCCGACCCCTGAACAGCATCAGGTCCGAGCAGGCGGTGGCATTCTTCACCGACATCATCCATCGCTTCGGGGTCCCAAACTCCATCATCACCGACAACGGTACCCAGTTCACCGGCAAAAAATTCTTGGATTTTTGCGAGGATCACCACATCCGGGTGGACTGGGCCGCCGTGGCCCATCCCATGTCGAATGGGCAAGTGGAGCGTGCCAACGGCATGATTCTGCAAGGTCTCAAGCCCCGGATCTACAACGGCCTCAACAAGTTCGGCAAGCGATGGATGAAGGAACTCCCCTCGGTGCTCTGGAGCCTGAGGACGACACCAAGCCGAGCCACGGGTTTCACGCCGTTCTTCCTGGTCTACGGGGCCGAGGCCATCTTGCCCACTGACCTGGAATACGGCTCCCCGAGGACGAGGGCCTACAACGATCAAAGCAACCAAGCTAGCCGAGAAGACTCCCTCGACTAGCTGGAAGAGGCTCGGGACAAGGCCTTACTACACTCGGCGCGGTACCAGCAGTCCCTGCGACGCTACCACGCCCGAGGGGTCCGGTCCCGAGACCTCCAGGTGGGCGACCTGGTGCTTCGACTGCGGCAAGACGCCCGAGGGAGGCACAAGCTCACGCCCCCCTGGGAAGGGCCATTCGTCATCGCCAAAGTTCTGAAGCCCGGAACATACAAGCTGGCCAACAATCAAGGCGAGATCTACGGCAACGCTTGGAACATCAAACAGCTACGTCGCTTCTACCCTTAAGATGTTTTCAAGTCGTTCATATACCTCGCACCCACGCAAAGTTTAGTCATCAAGGAAGGGTCGGCCTTGCCTCGGCAAAGCCCGACCCTCCCTCGGGGGCTAAAAGGGGGGAGACCCCCTCTGCGTCGAATTTTTTCCTCGAAAAAAGATCTCTTTTTGGCAGAATTTCTTTCGTGCTTTTCGACTACTTCGAAAAGCGGATCCTGGAAACGACGGAGTACACGTAAGCAGCCAAGGTTGACCGAGCCGAGGGACTCCTACGCCTCCGGGATACGGATACCTCACTCATCACCTTCTGCGATAAGTAACTCGCGTTCGGATAAAGTGACTCCGTGGACCAGACAAGTCTTTACGTTCGGAAGCTCTTCTGCCGAAGCGGTCCTTCAAGCTTTCTCGACTGAGTCGGAGACAGGGCCTCATGGACGGGTGAAAGTGCGCGTAAGCGGCAAGGCCGACCGAGCCGAGGGACTCCTACGCCTCCGGGATACGGATACCTCACTCATCACCTTCCGCGAAAAGCAACTCTCGCCCGCACAAACATCCCTGTTACCGACGAAAAAGTCCAGATGCTCGGAATAAGAGGAAAAAAGGCGCAGCTTTACAGCGCAGCGAGGGTGTGTTTTCTGGCCTCAGCGGCCGCAGAAGGCACACGCTACAAGGCGATCTGATCCTGCAGGCTCGGGTCTTCACGCTGGAAGGGGGCTAGCACCCTCGGCATCGACGACGCCTTCAGCGAGATCCGACCCAGCCTCGGACGGCGACGCGGTCCAGGGACTTCTCCGGGAATCCGGCCCGAGCAGGCGGCTCGGCCGGTTACCCCTGGGGCCTCGGCCGACCATCTTCCAAGGGCGCCAGCTCGGCCCGAGGCCTCGGCTGATCGACTCCGGCGTCGGCCCCACTGACGGACAACCCGGCTAGGCTCCGGCCAACCAGGTTCCCATTTTCGAGCCAACTCCGCCTCTGTTCGTACTGATATCGCTACCCCTGGCCTCGGCTCATCGAAGAGCGGCCAAGGGGTCCCCTTAACTAAGTTAGAGGAACCTCAGACAACAAGGCCGATCGAGCCGAGGGACTCCTACGCCTCCGGGATACGGATACCTCACTCGTCACCTTGACACGGGGCGACTCATGCTTGGTGAAGCGGTTCAGATAATCGACAGGCGAGACTTAGTGCTCGAAAATAAGGAAAAAACACGGCTCCGTGCCGAAATTACATACATGTTCAGGCCTCGACAGCCACAATGAACAAAAACACTGGCATTCGAAGTGCCATTACAAACGGAACTCCGGTTCCCCTCTGCAGGTACGAACAACCCCACTCCGAGGGGGAAGGCCTGCGGAGCAACGGAAGGCCGACAAACGGCGCGCTGTCACCTGCTCCAGCAGCAGCGACGACGACGACTTCTGCTCCGGGGGGCCGAACAGCGGCAACGCTGACCTCAGGGTGGATGCCGCTGCCAGGAGGCCCCCGCCCATGCCAAAAACTCATGAGGCAAGGACGGGCAGAAGGCCGTAGAGTTGGAGGTCAGCCCGTGGCCGGCCCCGGCTATCGCGCCGGCGGAAGAACCTCTTCCAGCTGCCGTGGCAGACGCCGGCGCCGCGAGGGGCTCCGAAGCCACTCGCGTCTGAAGACCGGGCACGCTGCAGCTGCCAGCACCACGGACAACAACCGCTCCTCCCCCCCATCACTGAGTGAAGGAGCGGGCCACCGCCCGCGCAGGGGCCGACCCCAACTCGGCACTCTCCCCTCCCCAGCCTTGGTGATGAAAATCCTTGAGGCTGAGGGAGGGGCAGAGGCCGCAGCCCGGCTCGCTTTCCCCCACCATCAAGCCGGAGGTCACCGTCTTGGGTGACCGCCGGTGGAGGGGTGCAGCCGGGCTGCATGATGAAAATCCTTGAAGTCGAACGATGGCTGAAAGGTACCAACTCCCGCGGAGTTGCGTTCCTCCAGCGAGGAGGCGGAAAGACGGCGGATATCCCCCATCCGGGGGCTTGGAAGATGGAAAGACACGACGCATAAGGGAGGAAGAAGACATGGTTGCCTTTCGAAAGGGGTCGCCCTCCTTTTAAAGGCAACTCTCCCTACGTGTGCCCCCAAACGCCACGGGCTGGGTCTTCTCCAACACGCTCCAAGGCCCTCCCCTGCGGCTCGGGGGCTGGGTCCCGCATGTCATGCAAACCGGCTCAGAGCAGAAGAAGCCAAACCGCCGCGCGTGGTGCACACAACCGCCCAGCGGTTACAAGCGACCCCCCACTTTTGCCCAGACCAACGGGCGGAAGGGACGGGCAGCCATGCAGGCGGCAAGCAACCGCGCCAGGTGGACGCGCTTCTCCGACTTCTGACACGCCAGCTTGGAGGCCCAGGCCCACGCGTCACGCGACCAGCGCGCCAGTTGCTGCATGCAAGCAACCGCACCGCCACTTGCGCCACCGTCGCACCTCTTCGGTTGCGGAACCTATGCCGTGACTCGAGGCGACCCAGCGCACGACCCGGCAGCGCCAGCCTGGCGCGACAGTCAATGCGGCCGAAAGTGGGCCGGCAGTAATGACGGTGGCAGGCGGGCGGGAGCAGCAGTCACGTCGTCAGCCAGGCTCACGTCCCATCTAAGGGCAGCAAGAGAGCCTCCTCCCACGGCGTGAAGACGGTGCGCCCGTGATCCGTTCCTCAAACGGCTCGCGCACGCGCAGCGGCCGCCCCGCCAACCACTCGCCCCGTCGCATTAACTCCGCGGCGGGACAGGCGGCGCCTCTGGCAGGAGAAGCGGGCGACGCTTCGCCTTCGCCGCAATAACCGCGCCAAAAAAGGTACGCCACGTCGTTCGATTCCGCATCCTTTTCCTTTTTTCCTCTTTCTCTATCTCTTGCAACAGGGACCGGGAAAGGGGGATACCCCGAAAAGGATCCTTCCCTGTGAAGGAACCGGGCTCCGAGCCCCCCCTACTGATCAGAGGTTCGAAGGCTGGCCCTCCGAAGGGTTCAACAGTCGCCTCAGATCGCGTGGGCCCGACACCCACTACTGGTCAGGGGTTCGAAGGCCGGCCCCCCGAAGGGCTCCATGGCCGCCTCAGGCTACTCGGGCTCCGCGCCCATTACTGATCAGGGGTTCGAAGGCTGGCCCCCGAAGGGTTCACAGTCGCCTCAGACGCCGAGCGAGGGATGACCAGGGGTACGTTCGATACATAACCGAGGCTCGGGATGCGCTCCCGAGGTACCCTAGGACATTTCCGAGACCAGCGGGAGCGATCTTGTAACGGAATCCCATCGGAGGGAGGCATCGAGCCCTCGGACCCCGTCGCCAGGGGACCGGGTCCGGCAGATCACCCGCAGGTACTTTTGGGCGTGCCTCTGGGCCCCTAGCCGACCCCCAACGAACGGGGCACGGACGTCCACTCGGATTACCCGCTTGCAGCTCACCGGAGACACCATGTTCGGTGCCCATCGAGGGTAACATGGCGCACTCCCCCCTCCTCCTTGCGGAAAGGCGACGTAGGGGCGTATGTAAAAAGCCGAGTCTGTCCCTGATCGCCCTCTCGCCCTGTGCGGAGGCTCGGGGGCTGCTCTCGCAAACCCGGCTCCGGCCGAACCGTTGACAGCGTCAACATACCAGCCCGAGAACTTGGGCCCCGACCGTGCACCCGGGCTACGGCCAGTTCGCATGAGGGAACAACCAGACCAGCCGAAGCGTTACGCAAGGCATTAAGACCTCGAAGGAGTGAAACCACTCCTTCGAGGCCTCGGGGGCTACACCCGGCGGGTGCGCTCGCGCGCACCCACCGGAACAAAAATGCAACCGAGAAAGGCTGGTCTCCTTGCAAAAAAGTGCGACGAAAGCCTCCAAGCGAGTGCTAACACTCCCTTCGAGGCTCAGGGGCTACTGTCGGGACCATAATTAGGGGTACCCTCAAGACGCCTAATTCTCAGCTGGTAACCCCCATCAGCATAAAGCTGCAGAGGCCTGATGGGTGCGATTAAGTCAGGGATCAGTCCATACGAGTGACTCAATCACGCTTCGCCTGAGCCTAGCCTCGGACAAAGGCAGCCGACCTCGAGGGACTTCCGTCTCGCCCGAGGCCCCCCCTTTTTTAACGGCGGGCACATCTCCGGCTCGCCCGAGGCCTTGGCTTCGCTAAGAAGCAACCCTGACTAAATCGCCGCACCGACTGACCGAGTTGCAGGAGCATTTAACGCAAAGGTGGCCTGACACCTTTATCCTGATGCGCGCCCCCCGGCAGAGCCGAGGTGACCGCCGTCACTTCACTGCTCCACTGACCGGTCTGACAGAAGAACAGCGCCGCCTGCGCCACTCCGACTGCAGTGCCACTCGACAGAGTGAGTCTGACAGGCAGTCAAGTCTTGCCAAAGGCGCCATAGGAAGCTCCGCTCCGCCCGACCCCAGGGCTCGAACTCGGGCTAAGACCCGGAAGACGGCGAACTCCGCACCGCCCGACCCCAGGGCTCGGACTCGGGCTAAGACCCGGAAGACGGCGAACTCCGCTCCGCCCGACCCCAGGGCTCGGACTCGGGCTAAGACCCGGAAGACGGCGAACTCCGCACCGCCCGACCCCAGGGCTCGGACTCGGGCTAAGACCCGGAAGACGGCGAACTCCGCTTCGCCCGACCCCAGGGCTCGGACTCGGGCTAAGACCCGAAAGACGACGAACTCCGCTCCGCCCGACCCCAGGGCTCGGACTCGGGCTAAGACCCGGAAGACGGCGAACTCCGCTCCGCCCGACCCCAGGGCTCGGACTCGGGCTAAGACCCGGAAGACGGCGAACTCCGCTCCGCCCGACCCCAGGGCTCGGACTCGGGCTAAGACCCGGAAGACGACGAACTCCGCTCCGCCCGACCCCAGGTGTCGGCGTTTCAAGACCGGGGGTTCCCCGAGCCGACGAGTGAGTGTGTCGCGTGCCCCAGCCCAGATGGGTCGAGCGCGTGGGCAAGCGCGAAGGGGGGAGAGGCGAGGTGTCCGGAGACGGGCGTGAGAGAGGTGGAGATCCCGCGGCCTTCGTGTTCGTCCCGCGCCCAGGTCGGGTGCGCTTGCATTAGGGGGTTACAAGCGTCCACGCGGGTGAGGGAAGCGAGCGGCCCCAAGAGAGCGCCTGTCCCATCCTCGTCCCCGCGCGGCCAACCTTCTCTAAGAAGGCCCTGGTCCTTCCTTTTATAGTCGTAAGGAGAGGACCCAGGTGTACAATGGGGGGTGTAGCAGAGCGCTACGTGTCTAGCGGAGGGAGAGCTAGCGCCCTAAGTACATGCCAATGTGGCAGCCGGAGAGATCTTGGCACCCTGCTGGTGTGATGTCGTGGCTGTCGGAGGAGCAACGGAGCTTGGCGGAGGGACAGCTGTCGGAGCGGTCGAGTCTTTGCTGACGTCCCCCTGCTTCCGTAAGGGAGCTGAGAGCCGCCGTCGTCACAGGGCACGCGGGGCGCCATCATTGCCTATCTGGCGGAGCTGGCCAGATGGGACACCGGTCTTGCTCTCTGTGGCCCGAGTCGGCTCGGGGTAGGGTGATGATGGCGCTCCCTGTTGACGTGGCGGGCCCACGCCCGAGGCCGGGCGACGTGGGGGCTCCTCCGAAGCTAGGGTTGAATTCGTCTTCCGTTGCCGAGGCCGAGCCCGAGCCCCTGGGTCGGGCGAGGTGGAGGTCGTTCGGCAGAGGCCAGGGCGGAGTCCGAGCCCTGGGGTCGGGCGAAGCGGAGTTCGTCGTCTTCCGGGTCTTAGCCCGAGTCCGAGCCCTGGGGTCGGGCGGAGCGGAGTTCGTCGTCTTCCGGGTCTTAGCCCGAGTCCGAGCCCTGGGGTCGGGCGGAGCGGAGTTCGCCGTCTTCCGGGTCTTAGCCCGAGTCCGAGCCCTGGGGTCGGGCAGAGCGGAGTTCGCCGTCTTCCGGGTCTTAGCCCGAGTCCGAGCCCTGAGGTCGGGCGGAGCGGAGTTCGCCGTCTTCCGGGTCTTAGCCCGAGTCCGAGCCCTGGGGTCGGGCGGAGCGGAGTTCGCCGTCTTCCGGGTCTTAGCCCGAGTCCGAGCCCTGGGGTCGGGCGGAGCGGAGTTTCCTATGGCGCCTTTGGCAAGACCTGACTGCCTGTCAGACTTACTCTGTCGAGTGGCACTGCCGTCGGAGTGGCGCAGGCGGCGCTGTCCTTCTGTCAGACCGGTCAGTGGAGCAGTGAAATGACGGCGGTCACCTCGGCTCTGCCGGGGAGCGCGCGTCAGGATAAAGGTGTCGTGCCACCTTTGCGTTAAATGCTCCTGCGACTCGGTCAGTCGGTGCGGCGATTTAGTCAGGGTTGCTTCTTAGCGAAGCCAAGGCCTCGGGCGAGCCGGAGATGCGTCCGCCGTTAAAAGGGGGGCCTCGGGCGAGACGGAAGTCCCTCGAGGTCGGCTGCCCTTGGCCGAGGCTAGGCTCGGGCGAAGCGTGATCGAGTCACTCGTATGGACTGATCCCTGACTTAATCGCACCCATCAGGCCTCTGCAGCTTTATGCTGATGGGGGTTACCAGCTGAGAATTAGGCGTCTTGAGGGTACCCCTAATTATGGTCCCCGACAGTAGCCCCCGAGCCTCGAAGGGAGTGTTAGCACTCGCTTGGAGGCTTTCGTCGCACTTTTTTGCAAGGGGACCAGCCTTTCTCGGTTGCACTTTGTTCCGGTGGGTGCGCGTGAGCGCACCCGCCGGGTGTAGCCCCCGAGGCCTCGGAGGAGTGGTTTCACTCCTTCGAGGTCTTAATGCCTTGCGTAATGCTTCGGCTGGTCTGGTCATTCCCTCATGCAAACTGGCCGTAGCCCGGGTGCACGGTCGGGGCCCAAGCTCTCGGGCTGGTATGTTGACGCTGTCAACGGTCTGGCCGGAGCCGGGTTTGCGAGAGCAGCCCCCGAGCCTCCGCACAGGGCGAGAGGACGATCAGGGACAGACTCGGCTTTTTTACATACGCCCCTGCGTCGCCTTTCCGCAAGGAGGAGGGGGGAGAGCGCCATGTTACCCTCGATGGGCACCGAACATGGTGTCTCCGGTGAGCTGCAAGCGGGTAATCCGAGTGGACGTCCGTGCCCCGTTCGTTGGGGGTCGGCTAGGGGCCCAAAGGCACGCCCAAAAGTACCTGCGGGTGATCTGCCGGACCCCTGGCGACGGGGTCCGAGGGCTCGATGCCTCCCTCCGATGGGATTCCGTTACAAGATCGTTCCCGCTGGTCTCGGAAATGTCCTAGGGTACCTCGGGAGCGCAGCCCGAGCCTCGGTTATGTATCGAACGTACCCCTGGTCATCCCTCGCTCGGCGTCTGAGGCGACTGTGAACCCTTCGGGGGCCAGCCTTCGAACCCCTGATCAGTAATGGGCGTGGAGCCCGAGTAGCCTGAGGCGGCCATGGAGCCCTTCGGGGGGCCGGCCTTCGAACCCCTGACCAGTAGTGGGTGTCGGGCCCACGCGATCTGAGGCGACTGTTGAACCCTTCGGAGGGCCAGCCTTCGAACCTCTGATCAGTAGGGGGGCTCGGAGCCCGGTTCCTTCACAGGGAAGGATCCTTTTCAGGGTATCCCCCTTTCCCGGTCCCTGTTGCAAGAGATGGAGAAAGAGGAAAAAGGAAAAGGATACGAAATCGAACGATGTGGCGTACCTTTTTTGGCGCGGTTATTACGGCGAAGCGTCGCCCGCTTCTCCTGCCAGAGGCGCCGCCTATCCCGCCGCGGAGTTAATGCGACGGGGCGAGTGGTTGGCGGGGCGGCCGTTGCGCGTGCGCGAGCCGTTCGAGGAACGGATCACGGGCGCACCGTCTTCACGCCGTGGGAGGAGGCTCTCTGGCTGCCCTTAGATGGGACGTGAGCCTGGCTGACGACGTGACTGCTGCTCCCGCCCGCCTGCCACCGTCATTACTGCCGGCCCACTTTCGGCCGCATTGACCGTCGCGCCAGGCTGGCGCTGCTGGGTCGTGCGCTGGGTCGCCTCGAGTCGCAGCATAGGTTCCGCAACCGAAGAGGTGCGACGGTGGCACAAGTGGCGGTGCGGTTGCTTGCATGCAGCAACTGGCGCGCGGGTTGCGTGACGCGTGGGCCTGGGCCTCCAAGCTGGCGTGTCAGAAGTCGGAGAAGCGCGTCCACCTGGCGCGGTTGCATGCCGCCTGCATGGCTGCCCGCCCCTTCCGCCCGTTGGTCTGGGCAAAAGTGGGGGGTCGCTTGTAACCGCTGGGCGGTTGTGTGCACCACGCGCGGCGGTTTGGCTTCTTCTGCTCTGAGCCGGTTGGCATGACATGCGGGACCCAGCCCCCGAGCCGCAGGGGTGGGCCTTGGAGCGTGTTGGAGAAGACTCAGCCCGTGGCGTTTGGGGGTGCACGTAGGGAGAGTCGCCTTTAAAAGGAGGGCGACCCCTTTCGGAAGGCAACCACGTCTTCTTCCTCCCTTATGCGTCGTGTCTTTCCATCTTCCAAGCCCCCGGATGGGGGGTATCCGCCGTCTTTCCGCCTCCTCGCTGGAGGGACGCAACTCCGTGGGAGTTGGTACCTTTCAGCCATCGTTCGGCTTCAAGGATTTTCATCATGCAGCCCAGCCGCACCCCTCCACCGGCGGTCACCCAAGATGGTGACCTCCGGCTTGATGGTGGGGGAAAGCGAGCCGGGCTGCGGCCTCTACCCCTCCCTCGGCCTCAAGGATTTTCGTCATCCAGGCCAAGATGGAGGATGAGGCGAGTCGGGGGGCTGCCCCCGCATGGGTCGGCTGCCCTTTTCTTCCCCCGGCGCCTGGGGGAGAATGGCATCCTTCATCTCAAGGGGACTTCCTCCAGCCATGTTGGGATAGGTAGGCCGCCGTCGCTTGGCTAGGGCGCCAGTAGCCCTGGGTCTCCGTCTCCCGGCCTGAATGGCTGGTTCTCGTCCTCTGCGGGTGAGAGCCCTCCCGTCGTAACACCTGCCCCGAAGCTGCTGCCGAAGCCGCTTCGCCGCCCGGGGCGGGGGTGGTTGTTGTCGTAGTCAGAGCAAGCGGCAGCGAGCCGCTCGTTCGTCTTCTGTTGCTCCGCAGGCCTTCCCCATGGAGTGGGGTTGTTCGTACCTGCGGAGGGGGAACCGGAGTTCCGTTTGTAATGGCACTTCGAATGCCAGTGTTTTTGTTCATTGTGGCTGTCGAGGCCTGAACATGTATGTAATTTCGGCACGGAGCCGTGTTTTTTTCTTATTTTCGAGCGCTAAGTCTCGCCTGTTGATTATCTGAAATGCTTCACCAAGCATGAGTCGCCCCGTGTCAAGGTGACGAGTGAGGTATCCGTATCCCGGAGGCGTAGGAGTCCCTCGGCTCGATCGGCCTTGTTGTCTGAGGCTCCCCTAGCTTAGTTAAGGGGACCCCTTGGCCGCTCTTCGATGAGCCGAGGCCAGGGGTAGCGATATCAGTACGAGCAGAGGCGGAGTTGGCTCGAAAATGGGAACCTGGTTGGCCGGAGCCTAGCCGGGTTGCCCGTCAGCGGGGCCGGCGCCGGAGTCGATCAGCTGAGGCCTCGGGTCGGGCTGGCGCCCTTGGAAGATGGTTGGCCGAGGCCCCAGGGGTAACCGGCCGAGCCGCCTGCTCAGGCCGGATTCCCGGAGAAGTCCCTGGATCGCGTCGCCGTCCGAGGCTGGGTCGGACCTCGCTGAAGGCGTCGTCGATGCCGAGGGTGCTACAGCCCCCTTCGGCGTGAAGACCCGAGCCTGCAGGATCATATGGTCTTGTAGCGTGTGCCTTCTGCGGCCGCTGAGGCCAGAAAACACACCCTCGCTGCGTTGCAAAGCCGCGTCTCTTTTCCTCTTATTCCGAGCATCTGGACTTTCCGTCGGTACCAGGGATGTTTGTGTGGGCGAGAGTTGCTTCTCGCGGAAGGTGATGAGTGAGGTATCCGTATCCCAGAGGCGTGGGAGTCCCTCGGCTCGGTCGGCCTTGCCACTTATGCGTACTTTCGCCCGTCCATGAGGCCCTGTCACCGATTCAGTCGAGAAGGCTTGAAAGACCGCCTCGGCAGAAGAGCTTCCGAACGTGAAGACTTGTTCGGTCCGCAGAATCACTTTATCCGAACACGAGTTACTTATCGCAGAAGGTGATGAGTGAGGTATCCATATCCCGGAGGCGTAGGAGTCCCTCGGCTCGGTCAGCCTTGGCTGCTTACGTGTACTCCGTCGTTTCCAGGATCCGCTTTTCGAAGTAGCCAAAAAGCACGAAAGAAATTCTGCTAACAAGAGATCTTTTTTCGAGGAAAATTTCGACGCGGAGGGGGTCTCCCCCCTTTTAGCCCCCGAGGGAGGGTCGGGCTTTGCCGAGGCGAGGCCGACCCTTCCTTGATGACTAAACTTTGCGTGGGTGCGAGGTATATGAACAACTTGAAAACATCTTAAGGGTAGAAGCGACGTAGCTGTTTGATGTTCCAAGCGTTGCCGTAGATCTCGCCTTGATTGTTGGCCAGCTTGTATGTTCCGGGCTTCAGAACTTTGGCGATGACGAATGGCCCCTCTCAGGGGGGCGTGAGCTTGTGCCTCCCTCGGGCGTCTTGCCGCAGCCGAAGCACCATGTCGCCCACCTGGAGGTCTCGGGGCCGGACCCCTCGGGCGTGGTAGCGTCGCAGGGACTACTGGTACCGCGCCGAGTGTAGTAAGGCCTTGTCCCGAGCCTCCTCCAGCTGGTCCAGCGATTCTTCTCGGCTAGCTTGGTTGCTTTGATCGTTGTAGGCCCTCGTCCTCGGGGAGCCGTATTCCAGGTCAGTGGGCAAGATGGCCTCGGCCCCGTAGACCAGGAAGAACGGCGTGAAACCCGTGGCTCGGCTCGGCGTCGTCCTCAGGCTCCAGACCACCGAGGGGAGTTCCTTCATCCATCGCTTGCCGAACTTGTTGAGGCCGTTGTAAATCCGAGGCTTGAGCCCTTGTAGAATCATGTCGTTGGCACGCTCTACTTGCCCATTCGACATGGGATGAGCCACGGCAGCCCAGTCCGCCCAGTTTTGGACCCCGAAGCGATGGATAATGTTGGTGAAGAACGCCACCGCCTGCTCGGACCTGATGCTGTTTAGGGGTCGGACCTCGATCCACTTGGAGAATTTGTCGATGGCGACCAGCAGGTGCGTGTAGCCCCCGGGCGCCTTCTGCAAGGGACCGACGAGGTCCAGACCCCATACAGCAAAGGGCCAGGTGATGGGTATCGTCTGTAGAGCCTGAGCGGGCAGGTGGGTTTGCTTCGCATAGAATTGGCACCCTTCGCAGGTGCGGACAATTCTAGTGGCGTCAGCCGTCGCCGTTGGCCAGTAGAAGCCTTGCCGGAAAGCATTCCCGACAAGGGCTCGAGGCGCTGCATGATGGCCGCAAGCCCCCGAGTGTATTTCTTGCAGGAGTTCCTGACCTTCGGCGATGGAGATGCATCGCTGGAGGATGCCCGAGGGGCTCCGGTGGTAGAGCTCCTCCTCATCGCCCAGCAAGACGAACGACTTGGCGCGTCGAGCTACCCGCCGAGCCTCGGCTTGGTCGAGGGGTAGCTCTCCCTGGCGGAGATATCGTAGGTACGGGTTCTGCCAATTTCGATCAGGCGTGGCCCCGCTCTGCTCCTCCTCGACGTTCAGTGCCTCACCCTCGGGGGCCGAGGGTACCTCGGGCTGAACCGCGGACGCCTCGGGCCGAGCCGAGGGTGCCTCGGGCCGTGCCGAGGTTGCCTCGGGCTCGGGCATGTCGTCGACCTTGACGGAGGGTTGATGCAGATCCCGGGAGAAGACGTCCGGAGGGACCGTCGTTCGCCCCGAGGCTATTTTAGCCAGCTCGTCCACAGTCTCGTTGTAGCGCCGAGCGATGTGGTTGAGCTCGAGCCCGAAGAACTTGTCTTCCAGGCGCCGAACCTCATCGCAGTAGGCCTCCATCTTCGGGTCGCGGCAGTGGGAGTTCTTCATGACTTGGTCGATGACGAGCTGCGAGTCACCGCGGGCATCGAGGCGTCTGACCCCTAGCTCGATGGCGATCCGCAGCCCGTTGACCAGAGCCTCGTACTCAGCCACATTGTTGGACGCCGGGAAATGGAGGCGTAGCACGTAGCGTAGGTGCTTCCCGAGGGGCGAGATGAAGAGCAGGCCCGTGCCGGCTCCCGTCTTCATCAGCGACCCGTCGAAAAACATGGTCCAGAGCTCCGGTTGGATCGGAGCCGTCGGTAGCTGGGTGTCGACCCATTCGGCTACGAAGTCCGCCAACACCTGGGACTTGATGGCCTTCCGAGGGGCGAACGAGATTGTTTCGCCCATGATTTCCACCGCCCACTTTGCGATCCTGCCCGAGGCCTCTCGGCACTGGATGATCTCCCCCAGGGGGAAGGATGACACCACAGTTACCGGATGAGATTCGAAGTAGTGTTGTAACTTCCACCTCGTCAGGATCACAGCATACAGCAGCTTCTGAACTTGTGGGTAGCGGATCTTGGTCTCGGACAGCACCTCGCTGACGAAGTAGACTGGCCTCTGAACGGGCAGTGCATGCCCTTCCTCTTGCCTCTCGACCACAATCGCGGCGCTAACCACCTGAGTGGTAGCGGCGACGTAGACCAAGAGGGCTTCTCCATCAGCAGGGGGCACCAAGACAGGCGCCTTTGTAAGGAGCGCCTTCAGGTTCCCGAGGGCTTCCTCGGCCTCAGGGGTCCAAGCGAAACACTCGGTCTTCCTTAAGAGGCGGTACAGAGGCAGACCTCTTTCGCCGAGGCGTGAGATGAAGCGGCTCAGGGCCGCGAGACATCCCATGACCCTCTGTACGCCTTTTAAGTCCTTGATGGGTCCCATGCTGGTGATAGCTGCGATCTTCTCCGGGTTGGCTTCGATGCCTCGCTCGGAGACGATGAACCCCAGGAGCATGCCCCGGGGCACCCCGAAGACACACTTCTCAGGATTGAGCTTGACTCCTTTCGCCTTGAGACATCGGAATGTCACTTCAAGGTCGGAGAGGAGGTCGGAAGCCTTTCTTGTCTTGACTACGATGTCATCGACGTAGGCCTCGACTGTGCGACCGATGTGTTCGCCGAACACATGGTTCATGCACCGCTGGTACGTCGCGCCCGCATTCCTCAAACCGAACGGCATGGTGACATAGCAGTACATGCCGAACGGCGTGATGAAAGAAGTCGCGAGCTGGTCGGACTCTTTCATCCGGATCCGGTGATACCCTGAGTAGGCATCGAGGAAGGACAGGGTTTCGCACCCAGCAGTGGAATCCACGATTTGATCGATGCGAGGCAGAGGGTAGGGAACCTTCGGACATGCTTTGTTGAGACCAGTGTAGTCTACACACATCCGCCATTTCCCCCCTTTCTTCCTCACAAGCACAGGGTTGGCAAGTCATTCGGGATGGAATACCTCTTTGATGAACCCTGCCGCGATTAGCTTGTGGATCTCCTCGCCTATCACTCTGCGCTTCTCCTCGTCGAATCGGCGCAGAGGCTGCCTGACGGGTCGGGCTCCGGCCCGAATATCCAGCAAGTGCTCGGCGACATCCCTCGGTATGCCGGGCATGTCCGAGGGACTCCACGCAAAGACGTCGGCGTTTGCGCGGAGAAAGTCGACGAGCACTGCTTCCTATTTGGGGCCGAGCCCGAAACCAATCCGGATCTGCTTGGAGGTGTCGCCACTGGGGTCGAGAGGGACGGCCTTAACCGTCTCCGCTGGCTCGAAGTTGCCGGCATGACGCTTCACGTCTGGCACCTCTTTGGAGAGGTTCTCCAGGTCGGCGATGAGGGCCTCGGATTCGGCGAGGGCCTCGGCGTACTCCACGCACTCCACGTCGCATTCGAACGCGTGTTTGTACGTGGGGCCGACGGTGATGACCCCGTTGGGGCCCGACATCTTGAGCTTCAGGTAGGTGTAGTTGGGGACGGCCATGAACTTCGCGTAGCATGGCCTCCCCAGTACCGCGTGGTAGGTTCCTCGGAACCCGACCACCTAGAACGTCAAGGTATCTCTTCGGAAGTTGGAGGGCGTTCCGAAGCAGACGGGGAGGTCGAGTCGTCCGAGGGGCTGGACGCGCTTCCCAGGGATGATCCCGTGGAAGGGCGCAGCGCCTGCCCGGACGGAGGACAGATCGACGCGCAGGAGCCTGAGGGTCTCGGCGTAGATGATGTTGAGGCAGCTGCCCCCATCCATCAGGACCTTGGTGAGCCTGACGTCGCCGATGATGGGGTCGACGACGAGCGGGTATTTCCCCGGGCTCGACACGTGGTCGGGGTGGTCGGCCTGGTCGAAGGTGATGGGCTTGTCGGACCAGTCTAGGTAGACTAGCGCCGCCACCTTCACCGAGCAGACCTCCCGGCGCTCTTGCTTGCGATGCCGAGCCGAGGCATTCGCCGCATGCCCACCGTAGATCATGAAGCAGTCGCGGACCTTAGGGTACTCTCCTGCTTGGTGATCTTCGTTCTTGTCGTCGTCGCGGGCCCTGCCACCCTCTGCGGGTGGCCCGGCCCTGTGGAAGTGGCGCCGAAGCATGACGCACTCCTCGAGGGTATGCTTAACGGGCCCCTGATGATAGGGGCACGGCTCCTTGAGCATCTTGTCGAAGACGTTAGCACCTCCGGGGGGCTTCCGAGGGTTCTTGTATTCGGCGGCGGCGACATGGTCCGCGTCAGCGGCGTCGCATTTCGATTGCGACTTCTTCTTGCCCTTCTTCTTGGCGCCGCGCGGAGTAGACGCCTCGGGAGCCTCTTCCGATGGGCGGCCCTGGGGATGCTTGTCCTTTCGGAAGATAGCCTCAACCGCCTCCTGGCGAGAGGCGAACTTGGTGGCGATGTCCATCAGCTCGCTCGCCCTGGTGGGGATCTTGCGACCCAACTTACTCACCAGGTCACGGCAGGTGGTGCCGGCAAGGAACGCGCCGATGACATCCGAGTCGGTGATGTTGGGCAGCTCGGTGCGCTGCTTCGAGAATCGCCGGATGTAGTCCCGGAGAGACTCTCCCGGTTGTTGCCGGCAGCTCCGAAGGTCCCAGGAATTCCCGGGGCGCACGTACGTGCCCTGGAAATTGCCGGCGAAGGCTTGGACCAAGTCGTCCCAGTTGGAGATCTGCCCCGGAGGCAGGTGCTCCAACCAGGCGCGAGCAGTGTCGGAGAGGAACAGGGGAAGGTTGCGGATGATGAGGTTGTCGTCGTCCGTTCCACCCAGTTGGCAGGCCAGGCGGTAGTCCGCGAGCCACAGTTCCGGCCTCGTTTCCCCCGAGTACTTTGTGATAGTAGTCGGGGGTCGGAACCGGGTCGGGAACGACGCCCGTCGGATGGCCCGACTGAAGACCTGCGGACCGGGTGGTTCGGGCGAGGGACTCCGATCCTCCCCGCTGTCGTAGCGCCCCCCACGCCTGGGGTGGTAGCCTCGGCGCACCCTTTCATCGAGGTGGGCCCGACGGTCGCGTCGATGGTGCTCGTTGCCGAGGTGGCCCGGGGCCGCAGGCGCGGTGTTGCGCGTGCGTCCGGTGTAGACCGAGGCTTCCCGCATAAATCGGGAAGTCGCGACGTGAGGTTCCGAGGGGTATCCCTGCCTCCGGGAGGCAGTGCTCTCGGCCTGTCGGGCCGCAGCGCCTTCTAGGAGATTCTTGAGCTCTCCCTGGATTCGCCGACCCTCGGTGGTTGATGGCTCCGGCATCGTGCGGAGGAGCATCGCTGCGGCTGCCAGGTTCTGACCAACCCCGCTGGATGCGGGCGACGGCCTGAGCCTGACATCGTTGGCGACGCGGTGCTGGAGACCTTGGGGCAGGTGACGTATTTCTCCGGCCGGGGGTTGGCCCGCCCATACCAGCCCGACGTCCCGGCGGATCGTCTCAAGCGCCCCTGTTCCCTCGTCGAGCCTGGCCTGCGCCCCGCGGACTTGCTCGAGCTGTGGGTCGTGACCCCCCGCCGGAACGGGGACCACAGCTAGCTCCCGGGGGATGTCGGCGCGAGGCACCGGCCTAGGAAAATCACCGTCCTCCGGCATGCCAAGATGGTTGCCTTCGGAGGGATCCCCTAGCTCGACGTGGAAACATTCGCGGCTTGGGCCGCAGTCCTCGTCGCCAAGGCTGCGGCTTCCGTCGGAACAGTCGGAGAGGCAGTAGTCACATGCGGTCATGAAGTCCCGCATGGCACTGGGGTTGCCAAATCCAGAGAAATCCCAACAGATGCTGGGATCGTCATCTTCCTCGAACCCAGAGGGCCCGTAGGTCGAGACGTCCGTCAATCGGTCCCAAGGCGACCGCATACAAAACCCCAGTGGGGTTGCACTCGCCTCAATGAGAGCGCCCGCCAAAGCGAGGTCGCTTGGCGGGTTGAGGCCGAGTCGAAAAGACGTAGATGGGAATTAGTCCGTACCTTTTGGTCGACGCGGAGCGACGTAGTCACATCGGGGACTGGTTGCGCCGTCGTCTCAGGTACGAGGGCGACATCCTGCAAGCTCTCCGCGAGTGTGCCGGCGTCGTCCACTTGCTCAGGATTTGCGCGTCGCGGGGGGACGGCGCTTGCCTTCGTCTCGAACGCGAGGTCGACGCCCGGCGAGCCTTCCGTCGGGGCACTGGGGACGTCGATTCGCTCGACAGCCGACGAAGCGCGGCTTCCCGCTTGGCCTTGGTTGCCCCGCCTCCTCCTCCGTTGGCGGGGGAGAGGACGGGGCGAGCTCGAATGTTGTTCTTCCACCGCGCGGGGAAGATGTCGTCGGTTCTGCCGCCGATGGGCGGGATGTCGGCCGCCATTGTCGTTGTCGCGCGGCGGTGGAAGGAGTATCATGTCGTAGCTGCCGTCGAAGGACATGAACTCAAGACTCCCGAAACGGAGCACCGCCCCGGGCCGGAGAGGTTGCTGGAGACTGCCCATCTGGAGCTTGACGGGAAGCTGTTCGTCAGCACGCAGCAGGCCCCTACCTGGCGCGCCAACTGTCGGCGTTTCGAGACCGGGGGGTCCCCGAGCCGACGAGTGAGTGTGCCGCGTGCCCCAGCCCAGATGGGTCGAGCGCGTGGGCGAGCGCGAAGGGGGGAGAGGCGAGGTGTCCGGAGACGGGCGTGAGAGAGGTGGAGACCCCGCGGCCTTCGTGTTCGTCCCGCGCCCAGGTCGGGTGCGCTTGCAGTAGGGGGTTACAAGCGTCCACGCGGGTGAGGGAAGCGAGCGGCCCCAAGAGAGCGCCTGTCCCGTCCTCGTCCCCGCGCGGCCAACCTTCTCTAAGAAGGCCCTGGTCCTTCCTTTTATAGTCGTAAGGAGAGGACCCAGGTGTACAATGGGGGGTGTAGCAGAGCGCTACGTGTCTAGCGGAGGGAGAGCTAGCGCCCTAAGTACATGCCAATGTGGCAGCCGGAGAGATCTTGGCACCCTGTTGGTGTGATGTCGTGGCTGTCGGAGGAGCAACGGAGCTTGGCGGAGGGACAGCTGTCGGAGCGGTCGAGTCTTTGCTGACGTCCCCCTGCTTCCGTAAGGGAGCTGAGAGCCGCCGTCGTCACAGGGCACGCGGGGCGCCATCATTGCCTATCTGGCGGAGCTGGCCAGATGGGACACCGGTCTTGCTCTCTGTGGCCCGAGTCGGCTCGGGGTAGGGTGATGATGGCGCTCCCTGTTGACGTGGCGGGCCCGCGCCCGAGGCCGGGCGACGTGGGGGCTCCTCCGAAGCTGGGGTTGAATCTGTCTTCCGTTGCCGAGGCCGAGCCCGAGCCCCTGGGTCGGGCGAGGCGGAGGTCGTTCGGCAGAGGCCAGGGCGGAGTCCAAGCCCTGGGGTCGGGCGAAGCGGAGTTCGTCGTCTTCCGGGTCTTAGCCCGAGTCCGAGCCCTGGGGTCGGGCGGAGCGGAGTTCGTCGTCTTCCGGGTCTTAGCCCGAGTCCGAGCCCTGGGGTCGGGCGGAGCGGAGTTCGCCGTCTTCCGGGTCTTAGCCCGAGTCCGACCTGGGCGCGGGACGAACACGAAGGCCGCGGGATCTCCACCTCTCTCACGCCCGTCTCCGGCCACCTCGCCTTTCCCCCCTTCGCGCTCGCCCACGCGCTCGACCCATCTGGGCTGGGGCACGCGGCACACTCACTCGTCGGCTTAGGGACCCCCGGTCTCGAAACGCCGACAAATAAATATCTTAATATTTATTTATATAATATATAAAAACTGTTGCAAAGCACAGACAACTAGCTAGTATATTATATAAGTTGGATTGATAAAAGGGTATAAGAGAAAAATATCACTTTAAAACTATAAATAAACTGAAATAAGAAAGTATGGGGTAACTTATTTTATCTTATTTATAATCTTAAAGTGATATTTTACCCTCCTATCTTTCCATCATAATCTAATCTATGTAATCTAGAAGGAAAAGAAATAGTGCCTTAGAGCATCTTCAAAAGTTCCCTAGAATTCTCCTCTAAATCAAGTTTTTTTAGAAAACACAAAACGTGTCACCAACAGTTCTCTAAAGTGCTCCCAACTTTTTCATAGCATTAAAACTCTCTAGCTACAAATAGGGTTTTTTGGGCTCCCCAGAAACAATATACCGCTTTAAGGGATCTGTTAGACAAATGATTAAAATTTATCACCACTAATTTTTTAGATGCTCCTTGAAACTGATTTTCAGAAGTAATTTTCTGGAAGCGCTTGTAGATGCTTTTACTTGTCACGTGGGACGTTGATTAGATCATTAACATGGAGTCCTGGACATAACAAGTTTGGTGGATGAATGATGAACTAGTAGTTTATTATAAAGAAGAAAATTTAGATTGGTCGTTCCATCGCTGCCAGTACAAGAATTTGGAAAAGTTTTTTTCTAATTACGAGACCGCATGTAATTTTAATTTTGGTGCGTCGTCAAAAATAAAAATTAGGACTCAAGTAGGTATGTAACATTAAGACACTTCAACGAATACTATAAACTATTTTTTTCCTGTTTGGTAGGATGCACAAGAGTGGATAGGATGAAAATACTTGACTAATATAATTATATCTATTGTTGAAAAAAAAATAACTATACATCAACACTAACTTTTCTATGATAAAAGTAATTTTTCATCTCTTAATCTCACGCGTCCGATTGATTCTCCTCGCGCTCGCCCTGAGAAAAAGGCTTCATCATGTCATCTATTTATATTATTATTTGTTTCGTTTTACCTATCATCCAATAAGATTTTTAGATCAAATTCATATTAGTTTCCCTCTGTCCTCAAATATTTGTCGCAATAATATTTATGCCGGCCAAACTTTCTTAAGTTTGACTAGATTTATAGAATATATTAGCAATATTTATATATTCAAATAATTTTATTAAAAAATGGATTCAGAGATCTATCTAATGATACTAAATTATATATTATATATATATTAATATTTTTATGTAAATGTGGTCAAAGTTAAAAAAGTTTGATTGCTCGAAAAGTGAGAACTATCAATATTTATGGACCGAGAGAGGGTATTTTTATACCTGATCATCACTCTTAAATCACACGCGTATATATCCAACGTTATAGATGGTTTGATTATTTATTTCTAGATTGAATTGTTGCTAAATTTGTGTATAAATTTGTAAGGACTATCCTTGCTCGCCGTACAGGCGTGCACACGTCGTCTTCGTTCCTCCCCCTCGTTTCTGTCGGGGGGAATTGATCGAATTTACAACTAGGGAGAAGAAAGTCCACGCTCCCTTCCCACCAGCTCCGCGCCAGCTCCCATTGCATTGCATTCCCATCCCACCGCACGTCGTCTTGGATCGATTCACGACTGGCCACACGCTGCTGACACGCGGTTTCGTCCCCTTCTTCATTTCAATGGACTTCTTGGTCTCCAAGCCACCGCCACTCCTCCGCCAGCTGACGGCCAGTCAGTTTCTTTTTCTTTCCACCTCTCTCTCTCTCCCCGACCTTACCTTCTCCCTCACACATTCCACTTTCCACCGAACAACGACCGCCATTCTCTCCCTCTCTCTCTTAATTTCTCCATCCACGAACGACACGCACCAGCTAGCTAGCTAGCTACTAGCCTACTACTCCTGTCCTGACGACGACTCCACCGCCATAGACCTGCGCATTCGCGATAATGGGATGCACAGGAACCCAGACCCAGCAGCAGCGACTCCGACTCCGGCCGCCCCGAGGCAGAGGCAGCAGCTTCGTCTTCGTCCTCCGCGCGCTCACGCTCATCCTCCTCATCTTGCTCGCCGTCTTCGCACAGCCTGCTTCCAGCCGCAGGCCTCTGCCGCTCGTCGACGACCACCACAACAACGGCGTCGTCAAGGCCGCCGCCGCCGCCGCCGCCACCGACGTCATACTGCTGCTGCCTCCTCTACACGCCGACGCCGAGAAGGCTATGGTCGTCGCGGCACCGTCGTCCGTACTGCCGCCCGTAGAGGAGGACGAGGATCGGCGGCGGCATTGGCTCGCCGGTGGCCGCCACCAGTGGCTGCTCAACAAGAAGCCCCGGGGGAAGGCCCCGCCCTCCGCCCCCAGCAAACGCACCAACTGATCTCAACACTTCATCTTGCATCATACATGATGTTTTCCCTCTTTTATCTCTCTCTCTCTCTCTCTCTCTCTCTCTCTTTTTATTTCCCTTTCTCTATACCCTTATGGCCTTATCCAATTCTTGGACGCCTGCCGTGTGTCCGGTAGATGACACACTGATGCCTGTAGTTTTTCTATTCTATTGATTCTTTTGGGTTTGAGCTTGACTACGGTCTAAAAACATAGAATGTTAGACTATGTTCAGGAGTTACTCATATGGAAATATTGTATTATACCGAAGACTATATTATTTATATAGTAAAGTTTGAAATACGATGAGTAAGCTTATAACTCTATTTTAAAGTAAGTATAATAAAAGACTATAAACCGGCTTAATGCTGATATGAACGAGAGAGAAGAGAATAGCGAAGAAGCAGGGTATAAATTTATAGTCAACTTAGACATAAGAACCCAGTGAGAGAGCAAGTGGGCTATGTATTAATTGTGAAGAGCTAAACCACTACTCTTCTCTCTGGACCGGCTGCAAATTTCTTTACAGCCGACTACATTATTAAACTCTTTTAAGGCATCGTCTAGGGTGAGGCATCAGGCGATGCCTAGACGTCCAGGCGCCCATATAATTCTAGGCCTTAAGGCGTTGGTACAACTCCTCAACTTCCCGTACGACCCCGACAGGGTGGCCTCGGCCGACGAGGCCGTGGCGTCGGAGCTCGACTCGGTGGCCGCGCTGCAGTGCCTGTGCAGCTCCCGCCGCGGGATCGGGCCGCTGGTAGACGACCGGTGGTCCCTGGTGCAGCGCCTGGAGGCCGAGGCCAGGGGGAGGGACGCCGACATCGCCGCGCTCGGGAGGGAGCTCCGGAGGCTGCAGCACGACAACGCCAGGCTGAGCAGGCGGGTCGTCAGGAGCAGGAACGACGACGAGCGTCGCAGGACGCGTCTGCTGCTCTCCGTGCCCAAGGAGCTGGCGACGCCGGCGGCCCTCGTGAGCCGGTTCGTGGCGGCGTCCAGGTCGGTCGGCGAGTTCGCGGGGCTGCTGCATGGCGCTGGTACCTGTGCCAGCAGCAGCGACGACGCAGTTGCAGAGCAGGCGCGGTCGTGGAGGAGGTACGCGATCGAGGCGCACCTGTGGCGAGCGATGCTGCTCGCTGGCACCGGCGGCGGCGACGCCGGCAGCAGTTTCCACGGGATCATGAAGCCACGCGACGCGCTCGACGCCCTGATGCAGTTCCCACGCTCGGGGCTCTCAGCGTTCTGCCGGGCAGCCTACCTGGCCGCCGTGCAGCCGGAGGCGGAGGCGGCCGCGTGCCGGAACCTGGACCACAGGGCCTTCGTGTCCCGCGGCGGGCACCCGAGGACGCGGCTCTACCGCGCGTTCGCGGCGGCCGCGAGGTCCGTGTGGGCGCTTCGGGTGCTGATGGCGGGCTGCTCGGAGTCGGAGCAGAGTGGTGGTGGTGGTGATGGTGTCAGGATGTTCTACGCGAGCAGGGGGAGCCTGTACAGGGCGGAGTTCATGGAGAGCGTGCCTGCCCTTGGCGCGGAAGAAGACCGCCGCGTGGAGACGGGTGAGGAGAAGCTCAGCGTCGCATTTACCGTGACGCCCGGTGTCAAGGTCGGCGACACGGTGGTGCCGTGCAGGGTACTTCTTTGCCGTCGCCGGGAGGGCTTCGTCCGGATTCGATGACGACTCTCATCAGCAAGATAGTTTTTTTAGTACATTTTGCTTTTGTTTACGTTCTGTATCTTGGTATGGGTAGCTCGAAATATGAATATGCAAGAGTTACATGTTGATATTGCCATCCCAAACCCAAACCTCTTAGATTATATAAGTTAGTTTATGATAATTGATAAAAAGATATAAAGGTAAAATATCACTTTAATACTATAAATAAACTGAAATAAGCTAGTATTGGTAATTTATTTTAGTTTATTTATAATCTTAAATTGCTATTTTGCCCTTCTATGTTTTTACCATAATCTAACTTATATAATCTAGGAGAGAAATAAATAGGGTCTTAGAGCATCTCCAAGAGTTCCCAAAATTATACCCTAAATCAAGTTTTTTAAGAAAAACACAAAAACATGTGTTCCTTTAAAGTGCTCCCAACTTTTAGTAGCCCTTAAAACTCCCTCATTTGTAGCTATAAATGTGGTTTTTTAGGCTCCCCAGAAACAATATGTCGCTTTAAGGTATCTGTTAGAGAAAGGATTAAATCTATCCTCACTAAATTTTTAGATGTCGCTTGAAACTGATTTTCAGGAGTAATTTTTTGAGACCTCTTAAGATGCTCTTGTCACGTGGGACGAACGTTGAATTGATCATTAACCTGAAGTCCTGGACATAACAAGTTTGGTGGATGAATGATGAACTAGTAGTTTATTATAAAGAAGAAAAATTAGAACGGTCGTTTCATCGCTGCCAGTACAAGAATTTGGAAAAGTTTTTTTAAAATTACGAGGACCGCATGTAATTTTTAATTTTGGTGCTTCAAAGATAAAAATTAGGACTCAAGTAAGTATGTACATTAAGACACTTCAACGAATACGATAAACTATTTTTTCTGTTTGATAGGATGCACAAGAGTGGATAGGATGAAAATAATTGACTAATATAATTATATCTATTGCTGAAAAACAATAACAACTATACATCAACACCAATTTTTATATGATAAAAGTATTTTTTTTCATCTCTTAATCTCACGCGTCCGATTGGATCTCCTCGCGCGCGCTTTCTCTTAGCCCTGAGAAAAAAGCTTCATCATGTCATCTATTTATACTAGTTGTGTGCCCGTGCGTTGCAACGGGAACATATAATATCATTGATAGCTTATGTACGTTGGGATGAGTATCGACATATATCTGACCGGATCTTCTTCTTCCTTGGGGATCTGGAGAAAAGCCTGTTTGGAAGCCAAACATGTTAAGACCTGATCATGTGCTGCCCTTGTGTCTCTGATCATCATCAACACACTGTTCGACGCTTGTATGAGTCTTGTTAATTTGTATGCCTCGTGCATAGTCTCTCAACCATCAATTCATTATGGTATACAGAATTCATGTGAGTTGTGACAAACATTATCAAATTCATATAAATTATTTTAAAGAATCAATATAGAGTTTTATATGGTAGAGAAATACATGTGGATTAAAAAATGCTAAACAAAAGATCTAAAATATAACAGTTCGATCAAGTTGCATAAGATGTACAATTTTCCAATTGCTTCTGCATTTAGAAGTCCACCTTTCTATGTTATCTTTGCTATTTCTGACTTAATAGAATCCAAATAGTATTGAACACTAAGAAAACTACAAAATGAGATGGAGTTGTGTTGACTGAAAAACATATGTATGTAGCATTTGGAATAAAAAAAATACACTTCTCTACTACCTATTAAGACGGTAAGGGGTAGGCTGCCTCATTCCGTGTTCTGCCATTCTCATTCTGTCCTCACTGCAAAGCCCGTTCCCAAGCCCATTCCCATTCCCAGCTGCTTGTCTTTCTCATTCCCCCTTCCTGCAAAGCCCATTCACATTTCCATTCCCGGCTACCACGTGTCTTTCTCATTCCCACTCCCACAAAGCATATTCTCATTCCCACGTGCATCCCACGCCTAGCTAAAATTAAATTAAAAAAACAAGCTCCAAGAGGATTCGAACCCGCGACCTCTCAAATAAATGTGTTTGTAGCTACCACTACACCACATGTGTGTTTATGTTTACATATATTATAGTAAAAACATATAATACATCTCTCCCGAAGCCCACCTGCTACCCTTGCACAATGTGTAGTAGTAGATAAGTATAACTGGGATTATTAAATTATATTTTTGGATTGAGGGAGTAGTATTTAAAGAAGAGCCTTGCATGCAATTTCTTTTGTTTGAATAATGTTTTCAACTTAAATACTTTTTTTGCATGTGTAACATTTATTCTCCGTAATATTTTTCCATGGATCTAACTTATAAATCATTTTCATAAACCAATGCCAAAGATGAATCCATGTTTCTTACTTGGAAACCCCAAACAAACACCACTAGCACGAGGCGCTCGCGTTGGCGTCGCTCACCGACGACGAGAAGAAACTTGGTGAAAGGGAATTAGGCTTACACCTAGTCCCTAATTAATTTTGGTGGTTGAATCGCCCAACACAAACAATTGGACTAACTAGTTTGCTCTAGATTATATGTTACACAGGTGCCAAAGGTTCATCTATAACTATACTAAATCGACTGTCCGGAATACCGTAGATTATTCCGGACAGGAGAAGCCTTTTGGAAAAACAGGCCAAGCGCGGACCGTCCGGGCCCTTGCGGCGGACCGTCCGCGACAGAAGAATAACCCTCGGACAGAACCAATGCAAAAATACAAGTTTCCATTACGGACTGTCCGGAAGAAAAGCAAAGACCGTCCGAGTCCTCGCGCGGACCGTCCGGCCTCTGGCGCGGACCGTCCGGTCGGCAAGAAACCGAAAAACCCGAAGGTGACGGGTTCCGAAAAATGAATTATAGGGGGCCTCGCGGACCGTCCGGGGTGCACGACCGGACCGTCCGCGACTGGCTCTGTCTGACATCTGACGTCGCATTAAATGCAATATAGCCGTTGATATAGCCGTTACTGCTGACCGTTGCATCTTCAGCCATTGATCTTCAGGGGCGGACCGTCCGCACCAGGAGGGCGGACCGTCCGCGCTCAGCAGAAAGGCCCAACGGCTAGGAAGTGGTTGGTGGCTATAAATACCACCCCAACCACCTCCATTCAATCCATCCAAGCATTCCAACCTTCAACATTCAATACAAGAGCTAGCAATCCATTCCAAGACACATTCAAAGCCTCCATCTCTCCAAGTTTCACAATTGAGAAAAGAGATCATTAGTGATTAGTGGCTTGAGAGAGAAAGGGATCCGTGTGTTGTTTGTCGCTCTTGTCGCTTGGCTTTTTCAAATCGTGCTTTCTTGATTCTTTCATTGCGATCAAATTCACCTGTAATTGAGGCAAGAGACACCAAACTTGTGGTGGTCCTTGTGGGAACTTTGTGTTCCAAGTGATTAAGAAGAGAAAGCTCACTCGGTCCGAGGGATCGTTTGAGAGAGGGAAGGGTTGAAAGAGACCCGGCCTTTGTGGCCTCCTCAACGGGGAGTAGGTTTGCAAAAACCGAACCTCGGTAAAACAAATCTCCGTGTCTCACTTGCTTATTGGCTTGGGATTTGTTTTGCGCCCTCTCTCGCGGACTCATTTCTTTATTACTAACACTAACCCGGCTTGAAGTTGTGTTTATATTTGTAAATTTCAGTTTCGCCCTATTCACCCCCCCTCTAGGCGACTATCAATTGGTATCAGAGCCCGGTGCTTCATTAGAGCCTAACCGCTCGAAGTGATGTCGGGAGATCACGCCAAGAAGGAGATGGAGACCGGCGACAAGCCCACTACAAGCCAAGGGAGCACCTCATCGGAAGAGTCCCGCACCAAGAAAAGGGAGAAGAAGAAGAACTCCTCCAAGCGGAAGGAGAAAAGATCTTCCTCTTCTCACCACAAGGAGAAGAAGGAAAAATCTTCTTCTCACAAGCCGCATCGGAAAGGCGACAAGCACAAGAGGATGAGGAAGGTGGTCTACTACGAGACCGACACTTCATCAACATCGACCTCCGACTCCGATGCGCCCTCCGTCACTTCTAAGCGCCAAGAGCGCAAGAAGTATAGTAAGATCCCCCTACGCTACCCTCGCATTCCAAAACATACACCTTTACTTTCCGTCCCATTAGGCAAACCACCAACTTTTAATGGTGAAGATTATGCTATGTGGAGTAATTTGATGCGATTTCATCTAACCTCTCTCCACAAAAGAATATGGGATGTTGTTGAGTATGGTGTACAGGTACCATCAATAGGGGATGAGGACTATGACACGGACGAAGTGGCCCAAATCGAGCACTTCAACTCCCAAGCCGCAACCATCCTCCTTGCCTCCCTAAGCAAGGAGGAATACAACAAAGTGCAAGGATTGAAGAACGCCAAGGAGATTTGGGACCTACTCAAGACGGCGCACGAGGGTGATGAACTCACCAAGATCACCAAGCGGGAAACGATCGAGGGGGAGCTCGGTCGCTTCCGTCTTCGCCAAGGGGAGGAGCCACAAGACATGTACAACCGGCTCAAGACCTTGGTAAACCAAGTGCGCAACCTCGGGAGCACAAAATGGGATGACCACGAAGTGGTTAAGGTTATTCTAAGAGCTCTTATTTTCCTTAACCCCACTCAAGTACAATTAATTCGTGGGAATCCTAGATATCCACAAATGACCCCCGAGGAAGTTATCGGGAATTTTGTGAGTTTTGAATGCATGATTAAGGGCTCCAAGAAGATCAACGAGCTTGACGAGCCTTCCACCTCCGAGGCGCAACCGGTGGCCTTCAAGGCAACGGAGGAGAAGAAGGAGGAGTCTACACCAAGTAGACAACCAATTGACGCCTCCAAGCTCGACAACGAGGAGATGGCCCTAATCATCAAAAGCTTTCGGCAAATTCTCAAGCAACGGAAGGGGAAGGACTACAAACCCCGTTCCAAGAAGGTTTGCTACAAGTGTGGTAAGCCCGGTCACTTTATTGCAAAATGTCCTATGTCTAGTGACAGTGACAGGGGCGACGACAAGAAGGGAAGAAGAAAGGAGAAGAAGAAGTATTACAAGAAGAAGGGCGGCGATGCCCATGTTTGTCGGGAGTGGGATTCCGACGAAAGCTCAAGCGACTCCTCCGACGACGAGGACGCCGCCAACATCGCCGTCACCAAAGGCCTTCTCTTCCCCAACGTCGGCCACAAGTGTCTCATGGCCAAGGACGGCAAAAAGAAGGTAAAATCAAGGTCCTCCACTAAATATGAAACATCTAGTGATGAGGATGATGATAAAAATGAGGAGGATAACTTGCGCATTCTTTTTGCTAACCTTAACATGGAACAAAAGGAAAAATTAAATGAACTAATTAGTGCCATCCATGAAAAGGATGATCTCTTGGACTCCCAAGAGAACTTCCTAATCAAGGAAAATAAGAAACATGTTAAGGTTAAAAATGCTTATGCTCTAGAAGTAGAAAAATGTAACAAATTATCTAGTGAGCTAAGCATGTGCCATGACACTATTGCCAACCTTAGAAGTGAAAATGCTAAATTAATTGCTAAGGTAGATTCTCATGTTTGCATTGATCCTAGAAATGATAATGTTGATTTACTTGCTAGGATTGATGAGTTAAATGTTTCTATTGCTAGCCTTAGAAATGAGAATGAGAAACTAATTGCTAAGGCTAAGGATTTTGATGTTTGCAATGCTACTATCTCCGACCTTAGAACTAAAAATGATATGTTGCATGCTAAGGTTGTTGAACTAAAATCTTGCAAACCCTCTACATCTAATGTTGAGCATATTTCCATTTGTACTAGATGTAGAAATATTAATGTTGATGCTATCCATGATCACCTAGCCTTAATTAAAAAACAAAATGATCACATAGCTCAACTAAATGCTAAGATTAGAGAGCATGACTTAGAAAATGAAAAATTTAATTTGGCTAGAAGCATGCTTTATAATGGGAGACGCCCTGGCATCAAGGATGGCATTGGCTTCCAAAGGGGAGACAATGTCAAACTTAATGCCCCTCCTAAGAACTTGTCTAACTTTGTTAAGGGCAAAGCTCCCATGCCTCAGGATAACGAGGGTTACATTTTATACCCTGCCGGCTATCCTGAGAGCAAAATTAGGAAGATTCATTCTAGGAAGTCTCACTCTGGCCCTAATCATGCTTTTATGTATAAGGGTGAGACATCTAGTTCTAGGCAACCAACCCATGCTAAGTTGCCTAAGAAGAAAATCCCTAATGCATCAAATGATCATGCCATTTCATTTAAAACTTTTGATGCATCTTATGTGCTTACTAGCAAATCCGGCAAGGTAGTTGCCAAATTTGTTGGGGGCAAACACAAGGGTTCCAAGACTTGTGTTTGGGTACCCAAAGTTCTTGTATCTAATGCCAAAGGACCCAAAACAGTTTGGGTACCTAAAGTCAAGAACTAAATTTGTTTTGTAGGTTTATGCATCCGGGGGCTCAAGTTGGATACTCGACAGTGGGTGCACAAACCATATGACAGGGGAGAAAAAGATGTTCTCCTCATATGAGAAAAACCAAGATCCCCAACGAGCTATCACATTCGGGGATGGAAATCAAGGTTTGGTCAAAGGTTTGGGTAAAATTGCTATATCACCTGACCATACTATTTCCAATGTTTTTCTTGTTGATTCATTAGATTACAACTTGCTTTCTGTTTCCCAATTATGTCAAATGGGCTACAACTGTCTTTTTACTGATATAGGTGTCACTGTCTTTAGAAGAAGTGATGATTCAATAGCATTTGAGGGTGTGTTAGAGGGTCAGCTATACTTAGTAGATTTTGATAGAGCTGAGCTCGACACATGTTTAATTGCTAAGACTAACATGGGTTGGCTCTGGCACCGCCGACTAGCCCATGTTGGGATGAAGAATCTTCATAAGCTTCTAAAGGGAGAGCACATTTTAGGACTAACCAATGTTCATTTTGAGAAAGACAGGATTTGTAGCGCATGCCAAGCAGGGAAGCAAGTTGGCACTCATCATCCACACAAGAACATAATGACGACTGACAGGCCGCTAGAGCTCCTACACATGGATCTATTCGGCCCGATCGCTTACATAAGCATCGGCGGGAGTAAGTACTGTCTAGTTATTGTGGATGATTATTCTCGCTTCACTTGGGTATTCTTTTTACAGGAAAAATCTCAAACCCAAGAGACCTTAAAGGGATTCTTGAGACGAGCTCAAAATGAGTTCGGCTTAAGGATCAAGAAAATAAGAAGCGACAATGGGACGGAGTTCAAGAACTCTCAGAGTGAAAGCTTCCTTGAGGAGGAGGGCATCAAGCATGAGTTCTCTTCTCCCTACACGCCACAACAAAACGGTGTAGTGGAGAGGAAGAATCGAACTCTATTGGACATGGCAAGAACCATGCTTGATGAGTACAAGACACCGGACCGGTTTTGGGCCGAAGCAGTCAACACCGCCTGCTACGCCATCAACCGGTTATATCTTCACCGAATCCTCAAGAAGACATCATATGAACTCCTAACCGGTAAAAAGCCCAATATTTCATATTTTAGAGTTTTTGGTAGCAAATGCTTCATTCTTATTAAAAGAGGTAGAAAATCAAAATTTGCTCCTAAAACTGTAGAAGGCTTTTTACTTGGTTATGACTCAAACACAAGGGCATATAGGGTCTTTAACAAGTCCACTGGACTAGTTGAAGTCTCATGTGACGTTGTGTTTGATGAAACTAACGGCTCTCAAGTAGAGCAAGTTGATCTTGATGAGATAGGTGATGAAGAGGCTCCATGCATCGCATTAAGGAACATGTCCATTGGGGATGTGTGTCCTAAGGAATCCGAAGAGCCTCCCAATGCACAAGATCAACCATCCTCCTCCATGCAAGCATCTCCACCAACTCAAAATGAGGATGAGGCTCAAATTGATGGAGAAGAAGATCAATCAAATGAGCCACCTCAAGATGACGGCATAGATCAAGGGGGAAATGCAAATAATCAAGAAAAGGAGGATGAGCAAGAGCAAAGGCCGCCACACCCAAGAGTCCACCAAGCAATCCAACGAGATCACCCCGTCGACACCATCCTCGGCGATATTCATAAGGGGGTAACCACTAGATCTCGTGTTGCACATTTTTGTGAACATTACTCGTTTGTTTCCTCTATTGAGCCACACAGGGTAGAGGAAGCACTCCAAGATTCGGATTGGGTGGTGGCGATGCAAGAGGAGCTCAACAACTTCACTAGAAATGAGGTATGGCATTTAGTTCCACGTCCTAACCAAAATGTTGTAGGAACCAAATGGGTCTTCCGCAACAAGCAAGATGAGCATGGTGTGGTGACAAGGAACAAAGCTCGACTTGTGGCCAAGGGATACTCCCAAGTCGAAGGTTTGGATTTCGGTGAAACCTATGCACCCGTAGCTAGGCTTGAGTCAATTCGCATATTATTGGCCTATGCTACTTACCATGGCTTTAAGCTTTATCAAATGGACGTGAAAAGTGCCTTCCTCAATGGACCAATCAAGGAAGAGGTCTATGTTGAGCAACCTCCCGGCTTTGAAGACAGTGAGTATCCTAACCATGTCTATAAGCTCTCTAAGGCGCTTTATGGGCTCAAGCAAGCCCCAAGAGCATGGTATGAATGCCTTAGAGATTTTCTTATTGCAAATGGATTCAAAGTCGGAAAGGCCGATCCTACACTCTTTACTAAAACTCTTGAAAATGACTTGTTTGTATGCCAAATTTATGTTGATGATATTATATTTGGGTCTACTAACGAGTCTACATGTGAAGAGTTTAGTAGGATCATGACACAGAAATTCGAGATGTCAATGATGGGGGAGTTGAAGTATTTTCTAGGATTTCAAGTAAAGCAACTCCAAGAGGGAACCTTCATCAGCCAAACGAAGTACACTCAAGACATTCTAACCAAGTTTGGGATGAAGGATGCCAAGCCCATCAAGACACCCATGGGAACTAATGGGCATCTCGACCTCGACACGGGAGGTAAGTCCGTGGATCAAAAGGTATACCGGTCGATGATAGGTTCATTACTTTATCTTTGTGCATCTCGACCGGATATTATGCTTTCCGTATGCATGTGTGCAAGATTCCAAGCCGACCCTAAGGAAGCTCACCTTACGGCCGTAAAACGAATCTTGAGATATTTGGCTTATACTCCTAAGTTTGGGCTTTGGTATCCTAGGGGATCCACATTTGATTTAATTGGTTATTCCGATGCCGATTGGGCAGGGTGTAAGATTAATAGGAAGAGCACATCGGGGACTTGCCAGTTCTTGGGAAGATCCTTGGTGTCTTGGGCTTCAAAGAAGCAAAATTCAGTTGCTCTTTCCACCGCCGAAGCCGAGTATATTGCCGCAGGCCATTGTTGCGCGCAATTACTTTGGATGAGGCAAACCCTGCGGGACTACGGTTACAAATTAACTAAAGTCCCTTTGCTATGTGATAATGAGAGTGCAATCAAAATGGCGGATAATCCCGTCGAACATAGCCGCACTAAACACATAGCCATTCGGTATCATTTTCTTAGGGATCACCAACAAAAGGGAGATATCGAGATTTCATACATTAACACTAAAGATCAATTAGCCGATATCTTTACCAAGCCTCTTGATGAACAATCTTTTAACAAACTTAGGCATGAGCTAAATATTCTTGATTCTAGGAATTTCTTTTGTTAACTTGCACTCATAGCTCATTTGTATACCTTTGATCATATCTCTTTCCTATGCTATGACTAATGTGTTTTCAAGTCTATTTCAAACCAAGTCATAGGTGTATTGAAAGGGAATTGGAGTCTTCGGCAAAGACAAAGGCTTCCACTACGTAAACTCATCCTTCGCCGTCGCTCCAAGCAACTCTCCGTTCTAAGGGGGAGAAAACATGAGCACCAAGCAAAAGGACTTCTTCTTTGGTATAATCTTAACTCATTTATTTATGACCAAAGAGGAAGATATCACTTCATGGGCTCTAATGATTCCGTTTTTGGCGATTCATGCCAAAGGGGGAGAAAATATGAGCCCAAAGCAAAAGGACCGCACCACCACCTATTTCAAAATCTTAAGTGTTGAATTTTTAAATTGGTATCCTATTGTGTTCAAAAGGGGGAGAGTATTTCAAAATGATATATCAAAACCCTCTTGAACACTAAGAGGAGGATCTCATTTAGGGGGAGTCTTGTTTAGTTAAAGGAAAAGCATTTGAAACAGGGGGAGAAAATTTCAAATCTTGAAAATGCTTCTCAAAATCTTATTCATTTGCCTTTGACTTTGAAAAGTATTTACAAAAGAGTTTGCAAAAACAAAACATGTGGTGCAAGCGTGGTCCAAAATGTTATAAGTAAGAAACAATCCATGCATATCTTATAAGTATTTATATTGGCTCAATTCCAAGCAACCTTTGCACGTACATTATGCAAACTAGTTCAATTATGCACTTCCATATTTGCTTTGGTTTGTGTTGGCATCAATCACCAAAAAGGGGGAGATTGAAAGGGAATTAGGCTTACACCTAGTCCCTAATTAATTTTGGTGGTTGAATCGCCCAACACAAACAATTGGACTAACTAGTTTGCTCTAGATTATATGTTACACAGGTGCCAAAGGTTCATCTATAACTATACTAAATCGACTGTCCGGAATACCGTAGATTATTCCGGACAGGAGAAGCCTTTTGGAAAAACAGGCCAAGCGCGGACCGTCCGGGCCCTTGCGGCGGACCGTCCGCGACAGAAGAATAACCCTCGGACAGAACCAATGCAAAAATACAAGTTTCCATTACGGACTGTCCGGAAGAAAAGCAAAGACCGTCCGAGTCCTCGCGCGGACCGTCCGGCCTCTGGCGCGGACCGTCCGGTCGGCAAGAAACCGAAAAACCCGAAGGTGACGGGTTCCGAAAAATGAATTATAGGGGGCCTCGCGGACCGTCCGGGGTGCACGACCGGACCGTCCGCGACTGGCTCTGTCTGACATCTGACGTCGCATTAAATGCAATATAGCCGTTGATATAGCCGTTACTGCTGACCGTTGCATCTTCAGCCATTGATCTTCAGGGGCGGACCGTCCGCACCAGGAGGGCGGACCGTCCGCGCTCAGCAGAAAGGCCCAACGGCTAGGAAGTGGTTGGTGGCTATAAATACCACCCCAACCACCTCCATTCAATCCATCCAAGCATTCCAACCTTCAACATTCAATACAAGAGCTAGCAATCCATTCCAAGACACATTCAAAGCCTCCATCTCTCCAAGTTTCACAATTGAGAAAAGAGATCATTAGTGATTAGTGGCTTGAGAGAGAAAGGAATCCGTGTGTTGTTTGTCGCTCTTGTCGCTTGGCTTTTTCAAATCGTGCTTTCTTGATTCTTTCATTGCGATCAAATTCACCTGTAATTGAGGCAAGAGACACCAAACTTGTGGTGGTCCTTGTGGGAACTTTGTGTTCCAAGTGATTAAGAAGAGAAAGCTCACTCGGTCCGAGGGATCGTTTGAGAGAGGGAAGGGTTGAAAGAGACCCGGCCTTTGTGGCCTCCTCAACGGGGAGTAGGTTTGCAAAAACCGAACCTCGGTAAAACAAATCTCCGTGTCTCACTTGCTTATTGGCTTGGGATTTGTTTTGCGCCCTCTCTCGCGGACTCATTTCTTTATTACTAACACTAACCCGGCTTGAAGTTGTGTTTATATTTGTAAATTTCAGTTTCGCCCTATTCACCCCCCCTCTAGGCGACTATCACTTGGCGACTGCCAGTTCGACCTCTGGAAGCAGTCCTACATGGCCCATGCGCCGCTGTGTACGGCAAGCTCCGGCGCAGCCGCCGCTTGGACGTGGTCCAGAGCGGCTGCACCGCGCTGTCCATCGTCAAACATGGGGACCTCATGGTCGTCGCCAATGTCGACGACTCTCGGGTTGTTCTGGGCATCACAACCTACGACGACGCCATCACGCCGTCTAGCTCATCATCCACCTGAAGCCTAACCTGCCACGTAAGTCGCTACTGACCGGCCATGAATTCTTGTGCGCTGGAATGACGACCATTGTTGTTGTTGTGTGAGTGTCCTCGAACAAGATGTATGTAGAGGAGTAGCACATCCGGTGGTGCAACGACCAGGTGTACTACCTCGCTGATGAGCCCGGGGTGCACTTCATTTGGCAGCCTAGCCAAGAGTGATCGGTACTCACCATATCGCGCGCGTTCGACGACTATTATATCAAGGATTGTGGCGTCATCTCGACACCGGAGGTGAGCAGAGGTGGACCGACAACAATGACCACTCGCCATCGTCGGGGTACCTTTTGTGCCGGCCTGCCTTTAATTCTCTTCGCAAACACACACTTGCATTTTTTGTTTAAGCAAGCGTGTATGGTGGTGCATGCCTGATGACTAACGATGTACGACGGAACTTCTACCGGCAGGTGTGGCACGTGCTCTCCAATAATGAGACCATGCAAATCATGACAGATATCGAAGTCTGCATGATACTGATGGTTGCAATGTAGTAGTGAAACAACTAAATTAAAATAACAAAATTTATGTATGGCTAGGATCACAAATGGATTATGAAATATTTTCTTATAACAATATAAGACACATTTTGTATGTAAGTTATCATGGTATTATATGTTCCCGTTGCAACGCACGGGTACTGACCTAGTTAAGTATTCAAGTACCAGATAATGCCAGACAAGGGATTAATTCCACAGAGCAAAGTACAAATCCATGACAAGATATTTCATAATAGATTTAAAAAAGGAAGGCTTTTGCTTAAAATATGAGGCCTTAATCTCAAAATGTGTATATGTGATATTGAACGGGTCACCACCAATGCCTACACAAGTTGACTGCCCCAAACCTACAGCTGTTGTTTGAAACACTCGTCAACAGAAATCAAACATGCATTAACCAAACATAGTCAGGTGCTCGTGCTTTGCCACAACTCACAAATTATTAATCTTTATTTTTGCATAATTTTAGATTTTTACCGTTTAAATGTGGAGAGAGAGGTGAATGGAATAGTAGAGATAAGATTTATAAGAAATAGGGATCTCCACCAAGAACATAAACACAAATTAATTAGCATATTATTGCCCCCTCAAGTTAAAATCATGCATCAATAGTATGGCAACAATACAAATCCGGTGTGCATACTACAGAACAGGAATGTAGGCATTACCTTAATTAAAAAAGTAATGTGCTAGTATTAGTAGTACCTTCTAGGGTTGAGTCTTCCTCAACGCCCTTGTATGCCTAGTGGCATGATGCAATGATGTTCTCAGACGCATATCTTGCGATATTTATTTATAACCAGACAAAAACTCAGAGAGTAATCTTACTTTACAAAGGATTTGAAACATAAAGAAAATTATGAAAATTATTGTATTAATCAACGAAAAAACACTCGATGCAACAACATACAAAGATCAATTAAATGCCCAAGCACAAAAAATCTGAATGTGAAGCAAAGCATATATATACATATCTGGACATACAGTCTGGTTCTTGCCGCATGCTTCCAGCTGGACACTTCTCCGACCATTCTCTGTGCTACCGAGCGAATAAATGTCTGAATAATTAACATTTAGCTTCTCTCTTTCTCTCTCTATATAGAAAACTCTTATCCTAGTTCCATATCATTATGTTTTTCTTCAGTGTGTCGATGTAACCGGCTACGCTGTCTCCATAGAAGTCGTCTTTAGTCGGCTAGATGATGCTGGCGTTCCAAACCGGGCAACTAGTGAACAAAACAGAGCATGCCCTAGCATCCAGGTTCCTATAGATTTCAAGATCATGACTGATGATGCCCAGTATTTGACGTACATACATAGTGTAAAACAGTCTTACTTGCGTACCAGTGGAAGTCGACGGTGTTCCCTCCTTTGTCGGAGTGAAGTGGCTATGGAGTACAGGTAGTAGTTGTGTTAGCAGTCAGTAGCATGAGCGATCAACCACATTGTTGATCTGATCAAACACACCAAATAGAGCACATCAAACCTTGCTTGCGGTTTGTACTACGTAGTGTATGTATCTGATGAAGTGCGAGAGGAACATGAGTGCCCGTGTGTTGGATTGGACCGAATATAACACAGGGATCTAAACAATCTGAGGCTCCATTTCACTGGATCTCCAAGACTGCGAAACATGAAAAGTATATCATTACCTATTGTCGATTTGGCAACTGTTCGAAGAATTGGACCGAGCACGAACAATTCAGAAATTGCTAGGAGGACATGTCTGATCTGGTGACTTACACGGCGCAACGGAAGCATCGCTGAAATGGACAGGCAAAATCTATGAGCAGAGACACGCAGAAGCGACCGCATTTGGACCGAGCACTAAAGACTAACACCTCGGCCCAGATCCAGTGACAGACGCGCGCGCACGACATGAGCCGCTAGAAACTGAATCTGAAGCAGGCAGCGAGGGCGGCACTGGATTGGCTGGATGTACCGGGCCCGGCGCATCGCCGTCATGGCGGATCATGACAAACTCGTTGCGGTTGTGCGAGCCCGCCACCATCCCCATTTTGATCAGCAAACCACACCAGCAAGCGCCCATGAGAAGACGGGTCACGGCCGGTCAGACCCACCGCTCCTGCGTCGGTTGGGAATCAAAGTCGCGGTCGGATCTGGGCAAGCAGGGCGCGAATCCGGGCATGGCGGCGACAATGGCGAGGAGATCTGGGGAGGAGCGGGCGAGATCAAGGCGGTGGCGCTCGAGCCCCTCCGGTCTCGCTTTGGGCTGGTTCGGGGGCGGCTGCAGGGTTCCACGGGTCACGCTAGGTGGGCGTGCGGCATGCGTCGGGCGGGCGGGATTGCGGCGTGCGGGCGGGAGGACGGTTCGCCATGGTCACGGCGGGATTTGCGGGCTTGCGTTGTGCGGGCGGGAGGACGGTTCGCCTTGGTCGCGGCGGGGTTTGCAGGTTTGCGGCGTGCGGGTGGGCGGGCGTAGGGAGGCGGGGGCAGTCTACAGTAATTTCTTAATAATTAGTAGAGATTACTGTTTCTATATGCCTATATCAATCATAGCTGAATGCCCGTGCGTTGCAACGGGAATATATAATACCAGTATACTACGATAACTTATATACAAAATATGTGTTATACCGTTATGAGAAAATGTTTCATAATCAATTTGTGATTCTGACCATACATAAATTTTGTTATTTATAATCTATCTGTTTCACCACTACATTGCAACCATCGATCATGCAGACTTCGATATATGTCACGATTTGCATGGTCTCATTATTGGAGAGCACGTTTCACAAATACCGGAAGAAATTCCCTTGTATATCGTTAGTCATCGGACACGTACCACCATACGCTTTTGCTTAAACAAAAAGGTAAGTGTGTATATTTGCAAGACTAATGGTCAAACATCGTATAACCATAAAGTTAGAATACTATATTAATATATTAAATAAATTATTCCAATAGACATAGATTAACCCAATTAACATAGGATAAATAAATATCTAATTATAAAAGTATGAAACATGATATAATCAATGTTGTTACTGTGTAGTAAATATTCATACGAGACTAACATAACTGGAACAGTTCAATTTGGAATTAAAATGGGGAAGTTACGAATTTCCAAATTTTCTATGTATTTGATATAGGATTAATTAGGAAATCAATTTTATTGTTGTTTTCATGATAAAACAGAGGTATTATGTGATAAAAAATAATATTATAGAATTATAGAAATTGGAATGAACTCATTTGGATTTAATATGAAATTTCCATGAATTAAATGGGTTTCTACAATTATTTTTAAACTAAAAATCAATTTCTAAACTCTTTTTCCCTATTTTCTTTATTTCCTGGACTGCGTCCCAAATTCCAGAAAGATCAGGGGCCAAGCTATAAATATTTTTCTAGACTCAGTGAGCATACAGAGTGGACGGTGGGTTAAACACAAAAGACGTCTTAGTTGAAGTTGTACGCAATTTAACATGAGTCACGTCTAGAGGGTGGAAGGCTAGACATTCTACTCAATAGATCCAGAACGGTAGACTACTCTTACCATCTTAATTAGTATAGATTATTTGTTTTGTTTTTGTTTTTATTCTACTACATGTTGACCTAGATTTTCCCAATTTCGGTTCTTGCACACGCGAGTAATACGGGAGTACGCCTCCAAAACAAGTGTTGTCCAATAGTTCAACTGCTCGAGTAAAAACCAACAATCATGTTTTTAGAGTGTGTCCACAACACAACCTTTGCTTCGTACTCTCCTTCCTAGTGGTGATTGATGTTTCATCCTCTCATTCCCGACGAATCGGTGGTGATCGGCACGCCTCTCTTCACTCCGCTAAGCAAGACGCCTACAACACCATGGCTACCTCTCTTTGTATTATTGCACCAAGCGGTATGACTACACCGTACCTCGACTACTGCTGCATATATTTGTTTTACCCATCATCCAATAAGATTTTAGATCAAATCCATATTAGTTTCCCTCTGTCCACAAATATTTGTCGCAATGATATTTGTGTCGGTCAAACTTTCTTAAGTTTGACTAGATTTATAGAATATATTAGCAAGATCCATCTAATGATGTTAAATTGCATATAATATATATTAATATTTTGTATATAAATGTGGTTGAAGTTAAAAATGTTGACTGCTCGAAAAATGAGAACGATCAATATTTATTTACAGAGAGAGTATTTTTATACCTGATCATCACTCTTAAATCACACGCGTAAATATCCAACGTTATAGATGGTTTGATTATTTATTTGTAGAAGAAATTGTTGGTAAATTTGTGTATAAATTTGTAAGGATCATCCTTGCTCGCCGTACAGGCGTACACACGTCGTCTTCGTTCCTCCCCGCCGTTTCTGTCGGGGGGGGGGGGGGGGGGGGGGGGGGGGGGGGGGGGGGGGGGGGGGGGGGGGGGGGGGGGGGGGGGGAATTGATCGAATTTACAACTAGCTAGGGAGAAGAAAGTCCACGCTCCCTTCCCACCAGCTCCGCGCCAGCTCCCATTGCATTGCATTCCCATCCCACCGCACGTCGTCTTGGATCGATTCACGACTGGCCACACGCTGCTGACACGCGGTTTCGTCCCCTTCTTCATTTCAATGGACTTCTTGGTCTCCAAGCCACCGCCACTCCTCCGCCAGCTGACGCGACGGCCAGTCAGTTTCTTTTTCTTTCCACCTCTCTCTCTCCCCGACCTTACCTTCTCCCTCACACATTCCAATTTCCACCGAACAACGACCGCCATTCTCTCCCTCTCTCTTAATTTCTCCATCCACGAACGACACGCACCAGCTAGCTACTACTCCTGAGTCTGACGACGACTCCACCGCCATAGGCCTGCGCATTCGCGATAATGGGCTGCACAGGAACCCAGACCCAGCAGCAGCGACTCCGACTCCGCCGGCCGCCCCGAGGGAGAGGCAGCAGCTACAGCTTCGTCTTCGTCCTCCGCGCGCTCACGCTCATCCTCCTCATATTGCTCGCCGTCTTCGCACAGCCTGCTTCCAGCCGCAGGCCTCTGCCGCTCGTCGACGACCACCACAACAACGGCGTCGTCAAGGCCGCCGCCGCCGCCGCCGCCACCGACGTCATACTGCTGCTGCCTCCTCTACACGCCGACGCCGAGAAGGCTATGGTCGTCGCGGCACCGTCGTCCGTACTGCCGCCCGTAGAGGAGGACGAGGATCGGCGGCGGCATTGGCTCGCCGGTGGCCGCCACCAGTGGCTGCTCAACAAGAAGCCCCGGGGGAAGGCCCCGCCCTCCGCCCCCAGCAAACGCACCAACTGATCTCAACACTTCATCTTGCATCATACATGATGTTTTCCCTCTTTTATCTCTCTCTCTCTCTCTCTCTCTTTTTATTTCCCTTTCTCTATACCCTTATGGCCTTATCCAATTCTTGGACGCCTGCCGTGTGTCCGGTAGATGACACACTGATGCCTGTAGTTTTTCTATTCTATTGATTCTTTTGGGTTTGAGCTTGACTACGGTCTAAAAACATAGAATGTTAGACTATGTTCAGGAGTTACTCATATGGAAATATTGTATTATACCGAAGACTATATTATTTATATAGTAAAGTTTGAAATACGATGAGTAAGCTTATAACTCTATTTTAAAGTAAGTATAATAAAAGACTATAAACCGGCTTAATGCTGATATGAACGAGAGAGAAGAGAATAGCGAAGAAGCAGGGTATAAATTTATAGTCAACTTAGACATAAGAACCCAGTGAGAGAGCAAGTGGGCTATGTATTAATTGTGAAGAGCTAAACCACTACTCTTCTCTCTGGACCGGCTGCAAATTTCTTTACAGCCGACTACATTATTAAACTCTTTTAAGGCATCGTCTAGGGTGAGGCGATGCCTAGACGTCCAGGCGCCCATATAATTCTAGGCCTTAAGGCGTTGGTACAACTCCTCACCTTACCTTTACCGCCTTAAGAACATTGACTCTTATTAGCAAGAATGTCTTATATTTATAGAGCTAATTCTACTGCTTTGTTACTATTTCTACATTATTGATACGTGTGCCACAGTATAAACATGAGACTGTGACCTTGGAGGGTAACGTGTCATTCAATCAATCGTGTGCATGTACCACTATATAAACACGAGAACATGATATTGGAGGGTATCATACCATTCAATCTATCAACAGGATTTAATAAATAGATATAAGACACATGGTAAGTATAAGTTATATATAAATTTGTGGTACAACTCGTAGAAAAATTGTGTCGATGAGAGACGGGCGAAAATTAATTTAGAATAATTCTTTTTTGTATGTGTCGTTGAGAAAAATTGATAAGGGGGTGTTTGGTTAGAGGGACTAAAGATTAGTCTCTAGTTTTTAGTCTCTTTTAGTCTCTTTTTTGCCAAACACTAGGACTAAAATATGGACTAAAATGATTTAGTCTTTAGCCATTCACATAGGTGCTAAAAGAGACTAAAAGCTCATAATTATCATGTTGCCCTTACCTTTTTATAGATAACTAATATTATGAGTATATTCTAAGGGTATTTGAGTCTTTGGACAATATATTTAATGACTTTAGAATCTATTTAGTCCCTAAAACCAAACATATAGGGACTAAAGTTTAGTCCTAGAACTAATTAAAACCAAACATGCCCTTAGAATAAATCTAGAGAGACTAAAAGAAAGACGCATGTTCTTGTTCTTGATTGGATCAAGCGAGAGAGACCGGCAAGTATGGGAGGGCGGGGAGGGGACTGGTGTGGGAGGCATTCCATGAACCATTTTGACGTCTGCATCACTGCATCTGCATGCATGGCAGCATGGCTGACCTGCGAGACACGCAAGGTCCTTCCGGCAGGTAGCAGCCGTGCCGCAGAAAGGGGTCCTCTCCGCGCCGGCGCCCGGCGGTGGCGGGGACAGGACAGCGAGTCGACAGTGCGTGGGCGTGGCCATCAACGCGGCGCGTTTTACGCGCTTGCCCTTTTGCGTGCACGGGTACATGCCGACCATTTGCAATGCGGCCTTGCGGGGAGAGAGCGAAACATTATACAGTAACAATTTATTTTAGCTTTTTGTATGTATAACTTTTACTATACATCTAAGTATAGGATATATCTAGGAATACTAAGAGCCCTAAATGTATAAATTAGATCGGAGGAAGTGTTGCCTATAGTCCTACTAATATAATAACCGTGCGTTTGCGCCATATTTTTCTAAGCTGATGACCATATAGGGGTTATAGATCTTGACCTCTAGAATAAGTGCTTATTCAGTAAATGGATTTTCAAACTGATTAATGAGAACAGTTTATGGTAGTCAATCTTACGAAAGAAATATTTGAGAGAAAAGACCTTAACCCAAGTAGAGCATATGCTTGGTGTGATTCACACTTTTGGACAGGTCTAATGAAGGTTAAAGATGTGTTTTTGGGTTCGAGGCATTTCAAGCTCGGGGATAAGACCCTAACAAAAGTTAAATATTTACATGCAGCGGCTGGAATAAGTTATTTATTCCCTTTTCAAAAAAAAAAAATTGTATATATAGTATGTACTTATTACCAAGTGTATGACTGACTGTTGGTACGTCCAAACTCGGACGCAAAAGCGCGAAGCTGGTGTACCATTCGCGAATTAGTCTCATGGGCCAAATCTATTTTTTTTTTCTTTCTCGGAGGAGGCCCAACAATAGTAGGAGAGGTGACGGGTACTGAGCAACACAGAGATGGACAACACAGCCCAACAGCGGCCTTCATCGCTCAGCCCGGGAATTCCATAGAAAGAAAAAAAATTTAGGGCTAGTTTGGGAACACTAATTTCCCATGGGATTTTCATTTTCCCAAGGAAAATTAGTTTATTTTTCCTTGAGAAAATGAAAATCTCATGTGAAATTAGTGTTCCCAAACTAGCCCTTAATGGATAAAACGATTGAATGCTTCTTTATTGTTTCGTATGCACCCATATAGATTTGAAGGCCTTCATTTTTGTTTGGTAGAATGTATCCTTTATAAGGATAGATTTAGGGGGATCAAGCTTAGAGAAAGTCTAGAAAATGCTCTAACAAGTCCTCGTAACCGAGGCGCTAAAAGCTAGCGCGAGTGCAAGACCATTGGAGAGAATAATAAGTAGCATAGAAACGGGCAGACACAAATTTAGAATGCTAACTAAAAAGAAGGAAAAAAAAAACAGGGCACGCTAGCTCTTTGTAGAACAAACGTACAGTCGTAGTGGGTTCATGGCTGGCAACAACCTCAACCTCTCACCAGAATTTTCAGGCCTGTCATCAATTAAGGTGGTGAACATTGCATGTTACGGATCCGATGCAAGTAAAAGCTAACGTGTAAAGGCGAACATAATTGTTGCGTGCTTTTGCTCTGCTCTGCTCAGCCAGCAACTGCAATTTTTTCCTATCTATTGCAGATGCACGCGTACGTACGTGCGTGCCATTATGATCGGCGACATCAGAATTGAAGGCGGTCATCAGTGATAGGTAATGATTCTGGGCCACCCGTACGAGTTGGTAGTGTTCGTCAGTCGTCAGTAGTAGTGCTGGGAATTGGGTCAGATGAGGCTGGTCCGTACCAAACGAGATTGGATCAAGAAAACTCAAAAAAAAATCGGTCATGTCGTGCTAGTCCTAAATATAAAAACAGTAGTTTAACCCGACTCTAAACCATGTCGTGTGTTTATTGGACCGTATCGGTCCAAACCCGGCTCATACATTTGACAATGTAAAATCAAAATATTTTAACCACATAATAAAGCCTATAACTTAATAAATTAATGATATTAAACAATCCTAGCATCATTTGAATATATAAAGTCAAAATATCACATTAATACAAAGTCTGTAGCTTACTAAATTAAAACAAATTAAACAACATGGACTTTATTGGACTATGTCGGTCTAAGTCCGACCCATCTGTGCGGGCCGTGCCGGAGGCCCAACAACTGTTTTCTTGAGTGCTTCACAAAAAAACACTCGGCAAAATTAGGTCTGTGCCAGACACAGCTACTCAATAGCTGAGTGTATTTTTAGTGTTCAGAGAGTCTTATCTCGTCGAATGGTACTCGTCAAAATATGTGTTACTGAATAGCTGATATATTGCACTCGGTAAAATGATGAGTAATCGGTAAAAAGCTGGATTAGGATAGGGACTACATTTGCATTCGTGTACGTGCCAGTGGCTGGCAGCCGCAGCACGTCAGGTCCGGGCTAGCACACAAGGGGGTACGCATGCACATGTCATGTATGGTATCCATCCATCCATCTATCTATCTATCTATCTGTGGACAATGATGGACGTTGCAGCCATGCAAGCAGCCTTTGTTTTTTTGTATGAAAAAGTCCGATACAAACGAAGCCGTTTCACGTGCAAGCATTCATCTCCTCGTCGCATCGCACGTACGCGGTACGATCCCTGGTTGGTGCGTGCTCAACCACCGCTGCAGTAACACTGCACGTGCATATATTGGCCCACTCATCGGCAGATCTCAGCTAGACAGCCGCCTGCCGGGGCCCCTCTGCTTGCCTCGCCAGATCGGCACGTACGACACTCTCCAAGTGATGAGTTACCAATGCAAGGCCGGCCCTATTTATACCACCCCACCCATGGCACCACCTTGCTCCCATCCATCACAGCTAGCTAGCATACAGACGAATAATCTCTTCTTCACCTCACTAACACCAGCTAGCAACTCTTTCTCTCCTGCAATAATGGCCGCTCGCTCCTCCTCCTCCCAGCCGCAGCTGGTCGCGGCGGCGGCGGTCCTGGCAGCGGCGCTGCTGCTGCTGGCGGCGGGGGCCGGGACGGCGTCGGCGGCGGTGAGCTGCGGCGAGGTGACGTCGTCGGTGGCGCCGTGCCTCGGGTACGCGATGGGCAGCGCGGCGTCGCCCTCCGCGGCGTGCTGCAGCGGGGTGCGCTCGCTCAACAGCCGCGCGTCGTCGACGGCGGACCGGCAGGCCACCTGCAACTGCCTCAAGAGCATGACGGGCCGGCTCGGCGGCGGCGTCAGCATGGCCAACGCCGCCAACATCCCCTCCAAGTGCGGCGTCTCCGTCGGCGTGCCCATCAGCCCCACCGTCGACTGCACCAAGTACGTAGGCCCGGCAGTCCCGGCCCCCTGCATGTCTAGTTAGTTAACCATGCATGCATGGAAGTTGTTATGTTATATGTACATTGCTACTAACCATGGAAAATAATGTCTTCCCGTGTTATGCGCATCGCAGGATCAACTGATCGATGGAACCATAGTGGAGGTAGCTCGCTCGTTGGATGGCAGCGTACGTGGCCATCAGCAGCATGCAGTCGTCGTCGTAGCAGAGATGTCCTAGCTACGTGTGTGTCATGCATCAGACTGGCACATAATAAAGAAGTAGATCATGCACCCACCCCACTAGTGATCACTTCGTCTAGTGTCCCTCCCGTCGTCGTCGTCGTGTACCTCGTACGTGACATGCCGTAGCACGTACTACGCTAGCAGAGCAGCACCTCAATGTCCTTGGGCTTGCTTTGCTGGCTCTCTGTTTTCGTCTCTCGTGTTGCTTTTAATCTGGTACAGGTTTCTAAATTATAATAATGAATAGTTTTTTGTCCAATATATATTCGCCGTACATATGCATGCATGAATCATGATAAGGCATATACAACTCTATTAAATATCTATCTCTCGAGAGATCTCTAGCAGGGACGGAGGCAGTGGACAGTGGTGGGCGAACAGGGCTCAAGCCTCCTCTACCACTTAGCCTATAGAGTCCTTATTGGAGCCTTCCCAAGTTAACATGTACAATATAGTGTATAAAGAGACTTATATATTGTACCTGATTAGTTCAATCCCTCTTTTTTTTCTAGCTCCGATCCTGGTCTTTAGGGTAAGACTATGTCCATCAATTCAACTATATGATCACACAAAACAATGTTTTTCAATGTAAACTATAATGCTCACGCAGTGAAGTTTGAATCTCTACTACTAATTAAGCACGTAACGTGGGCGCTGGCGCTACCACGGCTCCGCTCCGCGCACCCCCTCTGCGCTGTCAGACAGCGCCAGGCGATACCGTGTCCCCCGCTCCTCCCCACGCGCAAGAGTCGCCCTGCTCACCCCGCACCGCGATGCTCGCCGCTCTGCTCCTCCCGCGTCGCGTCCACATATGCGATGACCGGGATCCATGACCGCCGCCCCCACCTCGGCCTCTTCCTGTCCGTGTAGCCGGCCACTGCTTCTCCGCCACAGCTCGCCGCCTCCTCAACCACTGTTGTGCCACACAATCCTACCGCGACGCATCTGACTCAAGCTAGGACGTCTCACGGGAGCGGCGGCGGAAGCCAGTCCAAATCCAACCGAGTCATCTCGGCGACTCCACCAGTTCTCCATCGCCCTTTTTTAGGCGTTCAAGTTCCTCCGAGAGGACGGCAAGCAGAGGAGAGGTAACCCTAATCCCAAATTCCTTCGAGTTTTCCTTTCACTTCCCAACACCCGGCCCACACTCTCCTTCAATCCCTCCGACGACGTCGACAACGCATCCCCGTGGCCATCCTTGATTCTCCTCGCCGAAGAGGCGTTAGCCAAGTCGTCGCGGTCGCGGCCCGCGGGCCACTCGAGAGTGTTCCTGGTGAGTAGCACCACCACGGTGGGGAGCGGGGGAGGCAGCACTGGCGATGGCAGGGTGCAGCTCGCCGACAACCTCGATCTCGACGTCTATGTGCAGTCCAAGTGCCAGACTATGAACGAGAAGGTGAGTCTGCCTGCCTGTCTGCTATCTCTGTTCCGGTCGTGTCGCGAGATCTAGCTCGCCTGCTGCATCCTATTGTCAGAGTGGGTTGGACCATATGGGTGGTGCAGTGGAGTCGTGAAGAAGTCTCGTATCCCATAAAACGAAAGAAAAAACTGCCCAACAACCAATCATGGTCAAAATGTTTACATCGAACATTCTTTGTTGGGTTCAGGTGAAATTATCCAAAGCAAGTTAGTTCGATTTGTAATGGGTGGATACAAATTCTCTTCTTAGTTGAGATTTCTTATCTTGCTGATTTCTTCTTTGTTAGGTATAAACTCTGGTCCTCATAAATCTTGTGATTTCTTATCATGCTAAAGGTCAGCAGAGACAAATCCTTACTGCTAGAAGCACATAGGCAGGAATAGGCTGCATGTCTTTTTGGGGGAAAATACTGCTTTTGCTTGCAGCTCATGGGCAGTAAAGAAATGCATGTCCTCATAAATCTTGAATGATGATTCCCTATCTTGCTAGAGTTCAGCAGAGCCAGTTCTTTACTGCTGCAAGCACATAAACATGAATAGGCTGCACGTTTTTTTGGACAATACTGCTCCTTGCATCTCATGAGCAGGAAAGGAATGCACGTTCTTTCAAGAAACCTATTTCTATTCTTTGCAAAAAGCATGCAGCCTCATTACTCCCAATTTCTATTTTTCATGACTATAAATAGCACTGCCGCTATGAAGCTACATTTCTTGAGCTAAACATATTTGCAAGCTAATGCGCTTTTTCAATAAATATTTTATTTAACTGCATATTTATTGAGCTAAACATGACGACCATGTTTTTTTATTTAACCGCATATTTATTGAAAGCACACACTTGGTTTTCTTTTCTGGTTAGACAACTAGAGTAATTATCTTAAAGTTTCTGTATCGCCCAAAAGAAAATTTCAGCCATCACTTAATTTAGACCTTAGTTTTGTAACAACAAGCACATAAACTTTGCTTTCTCATATATGCTGGTAATTATTTGTGTAGTCTTACATGTGGTCTCATGATTTCTATATATAGATTTCATGAGATGCCAATATTACTGATGAATTATTTATTGTAGCCCCCAATATTCTGCTCATATGCTCCAAATGTTGACCTTTTTCTGTGATAAAACTCTTTCTTATGTTGACCGATTATTGTACTAATTTGGTTTTGAATTCCTTATCATACAGAGGTGTTGGAGCATGCTTGTGGAATGGGAACATTGCAAATGGGCGAATATGAATCAAGTGTTTCTATTGGGAATGACACCTTTAGCATTCGGGAGCCACCTGGTGTTTGCACTGGGATATGCCCATTTAATTTTCGTGCTATGATTCCCCTATAGGTATGCTTAAACTAACCTTTTCTTCCCAGTCAGTTTGTTTGTAATAGAAGGCTTGGCACCAATGGTCATTTGAACTATGTGACAGTTATACCATTTCATTCTTACTTCAACAAGATCTGTGCTGTTTTTATGAGCATAATATTCTAGACACTGTCATTATTTCTGTTGCTATTTTCCATTTACACGTTTCAGCTAGAGAGAATATATTTATTCTTCCTCGTTTTGATGCCTTGTTGCTTACATTCTAGAGCATCCTGAGCCACACCTGTTCTTCCTAGCAGGTACCCAGAAGAACAATGTTTAAATCACAAACAAATGACAAAAATCTTTTATTGGGTATCATTTCAAGGTTGGATCAGATTCGATTAGTTGATTTTCTCTTGTCTGTATTCTTGAAAAATGTTGCAGTATCATTTGGTGCTTTAGTTAGTATCGAAAAACTGAAACTAGAATGCTCTTTTGTGATTAGTTGGTCATATTACTATTTACTACCATACTTGACATACCAGGTACCAGTTCGACCATCACTGTTTATAATTGATAGCCATAGCTGAAAGCCTGAAACTGAGAATAAAAGAAGATAAGAACGTAGCTCCCACTGGCTCTCCTGGTCTGTTTCAGTTTTGCAAGTTCTGTAGACATATGAAAATATTTTTTATTCATAATTAATCTAATCCTACTACTAATTAAGCATGGAATGTGGGCGCCTGGCGCGTCCATGGCTCCGCCTACCTATCACTGCCATATTGGCCCTATCAATAACCTCGTGTCCCATCTCGCCTGCCCCACAGAAGCATCGGCCGCCACACCTCCTCTCACCTACCCCGCAACGGCGACGGCAGAATCCCCTCCACCCGGCCATGCCCACACCACGCCTCGAATCCGCGATCTCCAACCAAGGACGCCATCAGCGCCCCCAATCCCATGCCCCAGAATCCCTTTCGCGGCTGCCTCATAATCCCTTTCGATCTTTTGAATAGCAAATATATTGTGCGATAGTGTTTCTAGATGTAAAATATCATTGTACGGGACCCACTCTATATGTTTTATTTTTGAGATGTTGATCTTGGAAATATAACCCAACTTGAAATTTACATTATCTTGTTTAGTATAAATTTTCTGCGAGCTCATAGTATATGGTTGAATTTTTGTTTGATTATTTCAGAAAGTTCCCTCCTAAAATTTATTAGCCTATTTTGGTCGGATTTCTGCGAGCACATGCTGTTTTAGCCTGTTTTGGTCCTTTTAGACCTTTGTATTCTGCGCGCCTTCACTTTCATCTGGTGAGTCCCGAATACATCCCAATCCTTCTTTTTGCTGTGTGTCTGTGTGAAAATTGGAGATGTGTGAGTTGCAGGCTGTCGATGCCACCTTTTAATGTTATGGATTAGGGATTGCATTGTTAAGTTTAACAGATGTTGCACTGATCTGCCATGGATCATGAACTGTTATCCCATCATCCTATGTGTGCCATATTTCCTCCACACATGATTATTGTGTAGTTGAGGTTTAATCTGTTACAAAATTAAATTAAAGTTTCCAGTAATACACTTGCTCTATCCAAAGTTTTGTTTTCATGTTACTCTTCAATTTCAACGTTAAAATGATGTGCATGTCATCTAAATACTACACAAACATATTTAAGTGACTCCTGCTACACAGACACGCTTGATTATTAAGTTTGTGTACTTCAAGTTTCCGATTTCACACGCATGATTAATGTGTAGTTGAGGTTTCATCTGTTACAAAATTAAATTATGGTTTTTAGTAGTGGTTGCCCACGCAAGTAGTAGTTTGTAGAAATACACTTAAATTAATTTAGTCTTTTGGTCTGGTACTCTTCCAATTCACCGTTACAATGGTGTTCTGGTCATATGAATACTACACAAACACATTTAAGTTACTACTGAAACAAATCTGCAATGCTTTTTATTTTTTCAAAACTACTTACATAAACCCACCGGGTTCATTTTTATTCCATGTATGTCTGTTTAATAGGTTTACTCTCAATGGTTCACTAAGATCTTGTTCAGTACAGTGTGAATCTAGGTTCAGTTCAATGATGTACATGTCTATTTAATAGTTATGTTAGAATATCGTTTGAGGTGGTGAACGTTGTTCAAAAACAGTATAGTCTTTGAGCGTAAACCTGAATTGATAGAAACTCGTATATAGAGGTTTGTTTAAATTAACAATGAGCTCCATAGATATATGTCATAATGTATATAGAGCAATGATTACAATTAAAATTCCTTGCATCTGATCGTACATATTAGTGTTTTAGACTAATAACATCCTTTTCATTGTGATAGGTGAACTGGATTACCTTCCCTCTCGAATCCAGTTACAAGAGAGATCGACATTAAAAGGAACCTCAAGCTTTGTATTTCAACAGGACCTTTATAAACGAATAACTTAAGTCGGCTAGGTAACAACCAACTTAATTCACCATTCCATTTTTTATCCATTGATCCTATCTCTAATCATGTTCTGTCTTACTTTACCATTACATGTTGCTTACTATTTTGTGTGCATCTAATAATTACCAGTGTTTTCATCGCATGCTTTTAACTTGTGTTTTTAACTTGTAAAAACACATCTGATCATACAGAACTTTGTATAGCAAGGTTTGGTGCCTTCTTAGGTTCAAGTATTTGGACATCACCACCTATTTTATCCACATAGTTATAATAACCAAAAAAGGGCTTTCCATCTTACCCTCATTAAACCTGCATATAATTATAGGCAACTGGTGTTATCTTGCAACATTGAGCTAGCTGAGGTAAATAATTGTAAACACATTGATAAACTTATTGGAAAGATCCATTAAGTAAACAGTACACACTACCAGATTTGGTATCTCACTATGAACCTGATTGTTATGTTACAACATTCTTTGAACCTTGGTGTGTTTGAGAAGTATATAAATCTGGTAAAAGTGTGTGACGACAACAAATTGGTTTCTCGTAAAAAATGTGTGCAAACTGATACATGCTGACAATATGCTAATCAGTCTGTGTGAAACTAACTAAACCATCCCATTCTCAACTAGCAGATTTCCTGATGTGAAAACGAAGAACCAACAGAAACGGATATAATGGGGCATAATGCTGGTCGCACACCATTCATAGACATCTCAAACACAAGCATTATAGGTAAAAGTTTGTTCCCACGTGTCAATTAATGATTGAAACTTAGTACGTATGTGTTCATTAATACAAACAGTTGAATTGTAGGTGATCAAAATGGATCAAACTCGCTTGTACCAATAGTCGATGCTAATGAATGTAAGAGGCAAAGGGATAAGGAAAGATATGCCACGATGTCCATTGAACAAAAGAATGAGAAAAATAGGAAGCGCCGTGAAGCACGTCAACGAAATAAAGCACTACCCCTAAAGTCCGAGTCATCTAGAGGTGATGCAAATTTAAATTTTGTAATTGTTATACCTACATGTCCCTACAAATAAAAGTTGACATGTATCTTTTCTATATGGGTAATTAAATGAAGAAGACATTAATACGAATCAGACACGTGAGACGGTTAACGTTGAAATAAGTCGAGATGTGCATCTTGGTTCAGGTAATAAAACATTTTACCATAAATTTCAGTAGATCATGTTGCTGGTTAGTATGAATTAATCCTATATATTTTTTATTTCATCATGGTTCACAGTTAACTGTAGCACCATTGATCTCACAAAATTTTGCCTTTTGTACCACCGTTCATTTGGCTAATGCTAGGATGATTATGGTAGGTCCTATTAAAAACACTCCATCGCCTGGTAATTCTATCGAACGAAAGAGGCAAAGGGATAGAGAAAGGCGTGCAACAATGTCGGTTGAACAAAGGAATGAGTACAATAACAAGCGTCGTCAAATGCGTCAACGAAATAAGGGACAAAATGTGATGCCCAATGTTTCAGGATGTGATGAAACCCGTCAAATTTAAATTAATATGTATGTTCATAGACCTACTATTGTAAAGTAATTGTATTCATATTTTGTAGATGGCGACAAAAAAGTAAACGTGGATCCAGATGATGATAGCGACTGGCTGCATCGGAACGAGACATTCCAGTCAAACGACTATGTCGCAACGACGGACCTTCTGCCACCAGGTACATGACTGTTCACTTTACTAAAAATAGGCAAAAACAACAAATTTCGTGCAATTGAACCTATACATGCCATATTCTAGGCAGTGTGCATGAATCTGTTGGTGTCATTGGGGAACCAGGTATCAGCTTGAGGGAGTATAGGCTTCAACGCCTTAGGTTGTATAATCAGACACCAAAGAGGAAAGAGGCAAAGATAGAGTACATGAGAAAACGTAGAGTAGTACAGGCTGACACTTTGAATGTTGCGTCCATCGCCATGGAGGACCCAACATATACCCCTGAGGTTGTGCACCCTGCAACGGAACCTTCAACAGTTACCGCCTGCGACTGGGTTATCCCTGAATTCGTTAGGACACCTTTCCTACCAGCTCAAACACAGACCGAGGATGTCGGTTCATTCGATATGTCTACTGAAGCAATAAGACGTAAACATCATGTGCCGCGTGGGGAAAGACAAGCTATCTTAGCCCGTCGAAACCAGCAATTTCAAGCATCCATTGCAAGAAACGTGACTACTTTGAATGGGGATACTATCGGTGACGCCAACAACAATGGTAATTACTATCCAATCTTAAATGGATCTTGCACGACGGCGATAGCATATAGTCAGACTAATCGTGTGTTTCCATCAGCACAATGTAGCGTTCCATGCCAAGTCGCTACATTGCCAACAAATGGAAGTGAAGGCATAACCGAACAAGAAAGTGAGGTGGAGCATACACAAGAGAAGCCAAGGGTCATTTCAAATTGTAATTGTAAAAAATCTTTATTTAGATTACACATTTTCCCAACCCAGAATGTCTTTGTCTTTTACGTGGCTCGTATTTTCACGATCCAGATGATGATGATGATGATGAGGCTGTTATATTCGGAGAAGATGATGACGACGACGAGGGATACATATTCGCTGGCCAATGTACTTATGTCAATTTTTATTATGATTATGATACCAAGGCTTGTATAAATACACATGTTTTAGTCGTTGTTTTCCAAACACTATTAGATGAGGAGACTGACGAGGACATCGAAATCGATGGTACTCAAGGTGAATCTACTGGCATTGATGTGCCTGACCCATACGACAAGGTATACAGTAACCTCCCTGAAGAAACACATATGCTGAAGCCTGTTCCTGACTGCGGTTATTGCACTGCGAAGAAGTTTGAGTACGAGCCACCTGGGTTTTGCTGTCGTGATGGGAAGGTTGAGCTAGCACCACTCGATACCCCTCCCCAGCTCAGGAGGTTGTGGGATAGTGCAGACTCTGATGCTAAGCACTTTCGTGATAACATTAGATTTTTTAATGGCCATTTCTCTTTCACTTCCCTGTATTGTTGCCTCGATAGTATGACAACTAATGTGCGAGATTCTGGTATATACACGTTCCGAGCACAAGGCGTGATGTACCACAATATCAAGTCATTCGGTAAGGAAGGTGGGTCGGAGCATAAACATCTAGAGCTTTACTTTTACGATGATGATCCTAGTCTCGAGCATCGGTACCGTAAGTGTCGTAAAGAGCAGCTTCAGAAAGACAAAGAGGTTATTAAACAGATAGTTGGCATACTCCATGGAAACCCGTACTCCGAGCACCTTAGGAGCATGGGCCATGTTGAGAACCTTGATGACTATCATATCGCATTGAACCTTGACCAGACTTTAAACCAGAAGACATATAACACACCTATCACTTCGGAGGTGGCCGCTGTATGGATCGAGGGGAGCGAACGGCGAGGCCAGTTCAGCAAGAGTGTTATGCTACATGAGAAGGATAGGTCAAGCCACGGCATCCGCTCATACCATGGTTGCTACGATGCACTATCGTATCCACTGTTCTTCCCTAGAGGTGAACTTGGATGGCATGCAAATATCCCAAAGGTTGGTGTATCCATGGATGAAGTGGATGCATACCGTGCGACACATAGGGCAAATAATTCAAATGATGAAGATGCAGGTTAGTTGTTTCTTTGTACTTTGGGATTTTTGCACATTATTAACTATTCTTTCAACATCACTCACTTTTCAATCCTTGTGTATGCAGAATCTCCTACCCATTTATGTGTGTCCGTACGTGACTACTACTGCTACAAATTCTAGATTCGTCCCGGGGTATTCAATCCAATACTTCATGGAAAGCGGCTTTTCCAGCAGTTCGCTGTCGACACGTACATCAAGATTGAGAGCTCTCGTTTAGATTTCATACGTAAGAATCAGGATCGTTTAAGGGCAGACCTATACCAGGGCTTGGTGGATAGCATGTTAGACGGAGATATTAGAGCAGAAAAGGTTGGGAAGCGAACTGTGTTGTCTACGTCGTTTATTGGCGGTCCTCGTGACATGAAACGTCGGTATATGGATGTTATGGCTCTGGTGCGGAAGTTTGGTAAACTGGACATCTTTCTTACCATGACATGTAACCCCAACTGGGATGAGATAAGGAGGGAGCTTCTCCCTGGGCAAACACCGCAAGATCGTCCTGATCTTGTAGTGCGTGTCTTTCATGCGAAGCTACAGGAGTTAAAGCATAGGCTGACTAAACAGGATATTCTTGGTAAGGTTCGGGCCTACGTCTACGTCGTGGAGTTTCAAAAGAGGGGTTTGCCACATGCCCATTTTCTACTCATCATGCAGAGGAAGTACAAGCTAACGAGCCCTGAGCAGTATGACCTTTTGATCTCTGCAGAGATCCCACACAACAAGTACCTTGAACTACGAAAGATGGTTATCAAGCATATGATGCATGGCCCATGTGGGTCGCTAAACCCTAACTGCCCATGCACTAAGGGCCATGCATCGTGTAAGAATCATTACCCCGGCCTTTTAGTGACACAACCTTGCAAGGGAAGGACTCATACCCGATTTACAGACATCGTGATGATGGGCGTAAGGAAAAGGTTCGAGGGTGCGAATTGGACAATAGATGGGTTGTCCCTTACAACCCTTACCTCCTTCGTCTCTTCAATTGCCACATCAATGTTGAGGCGTGCGGGAGCATCAAGGCTGTTAAATACCTGTTCAAGTACATATACAAAGGCCATGATCGTGCGTCTGTTGTTATGAGAGATACGAGCAAGGCAGATGATGATGTAGATGAGATCAAGCAGTACAGAGATGCAAGGTGGGTGACTCCTCCAGAAGCGTTATGGAGGATATACGGCTTTGAGCTTAGTCAGAACTCTCCACCTGTGATGCAACTGCAACTCCATCTTCCAAACATGCACATGGTAGCGTTTCACGAACGACAAATGGTCGAGCGAGTCGTCAACCGTCCAGGTGCTGATAGGTCAATGCTCACGGCATATTTTGAAGCGAATAGGCTACATGAGGGGGCTCGTGGCATCTTGTATCGTGACTTCCCTGAGTGGTACACTTGGCAGAGTGGTAAGGGCAAAGTATGGCAACGGAGGAAGCGTGATACAGGTGGACAAGTCGGTAGAATAGTCTCTGCTCATCCTGCTGAGGGGGAGCGCTACTATCTCCGTGTTCTCCTAAACCATGTGACTTGCGCCACCTCCTATGTGGATCTAAGGACAGTAGATGGTGTCACGCTACCAACTTTTCGTGAGGCAGCAGAGAGAAGGGGACTGCTTGAGTCAGACAACACACTGGATGAGTGTCTCACTGAACGTGCTCTTTTCCAGATGCCATCGACGTTGCGACGACTTTTTGCCACAATATTGGTGTACTGTGAGCCAAGTGACGTGGCGGTACTCTGGCAGAAACACCTAGATGCTATGTCAGAGGACTATCAACACAGGAGTCAGAGTAAAACTCATGTTGAGCAGATGGTATTGATTGAAATTAGGAACATGCTACAATCAATGGGAAAGGACATAAAGACATTCCCTCTTCCTCCTATCATCGACACATATGACGATGCTATTGGTACTGCTAGGGAGGTTTACGAGGAGGAAAGTATCGAACCGGCAGTGGGAGATGTGGCTCTCAAAGACTCTCTTAACGAGGAACAGAGGGCCGCCTATGATAAGATTCTATCTGTCGTTGACACTGATCAGCACGGATTGTTCTTTGTGGATGGACCTGGTGGCACCGGGAAGACTTATCTATATAGAGTGCTGCTCGCGACGCTACGCAGCCAGGGCAAAATTGCAGTGGCAACAGCTACATCTGGCGTTGCGGCTTCCATAATGCCTGGAGGAAGAACCGCCCATTCACGCTTCAAGATACCCCTCACTATTGACGATGGCGGTGTATGTAGCTTCACGAAGCAGAGTGGAACCGCAGAGTTGCTACGGAAAGCATCTCTCATTATCTGGGACGAGGCTTCTATGACCAAGAGACAAGCCGTGGAGGCACTGGACAATAGCATGCGCGATATAATGGGTCGGCCCGAACTACCATTCGGTGGTAAAACCATTGTCTTCGGTGGGGATTTTAGACAAGTCTTGCCTGTTGTTCGTAAAGGGTCAAGGGCTCAAGTGGTTGCTTCTTCTCTACGGATGTCTTACCTATGGGAGTCCATGTCCCACTTAAAGCTTGTTAGCAATATGAGGGCAAAAAACGACCCTTGGATTGCGGAGTATTTGCTACGCGTAGGCGGTGGAACCGAGGACACAAATAGTGACAACGACATCTGTCTTCCTGACGAGGTATGTGTGCCTTATAGTGGGAGTGACAACGATCTTGACAAGCTAATAGAATTCGTTTTCCCAAATCTCAACGAAAATATGTCTAATTCGACCTATATCACTTCAAGGGCGATACTGTCAACGCGGAACGACTGGGTGGATATGATAAATGCAAAGATGATCGATCGTTTTCAAGGGGAGCATATGGTGTACCATAGTTTCGATAGCGCCATGGATGATCCCCATAACTACTACCCTCCAGAGTTCCTAAACACACTGATGCCTAATGGGCTGCCACCACATGTTTTGAAGCTCAGGATTGGATGCCCCGTTATATTGCTTCGGAATATAGACCCTGCGAATGGACTTTGCAATGGCACCAGGTTGGTCGTTCGTGGTTTCCAAAGAAATAGCATTGACGCAGAAATTGTACTGGGCCAGCACGCTGGAAAACGGATTTTCCTGCCGCGTATACCTCTGTGTCCCTCCGATGAAGAAATGTTCCCTTTCCAGTTCAAAAGAAAGCAGTTTCCTGTACGGCTTAGCTTTGCAATGACGGTTAACAAAGCACAGGGTCAGACTATTCCCAATGTTGGCGTGTACTTGCCCGAACCAGTGTTCTCTCATGGCCAACTATATGTTGCTCTATCTAGAGCGACAACCCGATCGAACATAAAGATCCTTGCCATCCCAACCTTCGATGGGAAGAAGAGGTCGAGGAAGGGTGTAAGAAAGAACCCTACAGTAGATTGTGGGACATGCACCAAGAACATCGTATACAAGGAGGTCCTAACAAACTAGACCCAGGGTAAGTTTGTCAAAACTGAATTGTTTGTTAACCACGTAAAATCTCATGGAGTAAATTTCTGTAAGCATGATCATTCATTGTTTGGTACTTGGATGATTGGGTCCTAACGCTTTTCATATTTGTTGATTGTTGCTTCAGCTTGTACCGGAAGGTTATGTGTTTGTGCTGGGAGATAACAACAACAATATCTTCAAGTACCAATAATCTGAAAAGATGGTTCCCTACTGGTTCTGCATATAGGAAGGTATTTATCTTTATCAGTTGTATTCTGGAATATGCCATCTGAATTAATTATCTGCAATTTATCTTTATCAGTTGTATTCTGGATGACGTGTGATGTTTTGACACATCAAAAACTTGACTGGCATTATTTTTCAGCTGTGACATACCATGTATTTGTATCTGAAGAACTGTTTGACATATATTTGGTTCCTGATTCTACGATCTGCTGCAATTGGTATATTGCTCTTTTCTTAAAAAATCTCTAATCTAATGTGCAGATACCTCATGTGACTTTAATTCAGTGTTTCCCTATTAGTTATCTAAGCATATCAGAAGATTGGTACGAATGAACTGTTATTCATAATCAATTAACTAATGAATGAAGTGTTCTTCATAGTTCATATCATTGTCCTTGATAGTGTTTTTTGCAAGTTGAGTGCACTGCATGAGAATCATCAACGTGTTCTTAGCTTTTTTGACCTTTTATATTGCCCGACACTTCAATGGTAGACCATTATAGTAGTCTTCTTATCTTATTTAAGCATCCATAAAGCAGGACCTAGCTAGGTACATATATTTATAGTGCTCAGTTTTATGGGAGATCTAAAAACTTTTGTAGCCATCAACTTGTTGTCCAGAAACCATGTAATAAGGGGATTAGGGGAACCCTGTGAATAGCTATGAGATAACAGCAAATCTTCCTGCTTTGTGTGTCCACCTTTGCTTCCATCTCAGCTGGTTTGGTTCAGAAGATTCTTCTTCTACTGGTGATCTTTTTATCATCTATGTGTTCTTGTCTAAAATTATCACATCTTCACTGCATTGTGCCCTTGTCTGAAACTATCCCTTTTGTATGTCAAGGTGACTCTGTTTGGTTATGAGGAAAGAACATTCATTTCCTTCCTTATGATCTGGTGAGCGTTGCTGCAATGTTAGGACACTGCAGTCATAGTAGCAGAGAATTCTATCACTCGAGTGTCGGCAGATGGGGAAAGATATATATCTATCGATCGTTTTGTAAATATGTTGCTGTAGAAAAGAGTGTTAAATTTATTTATCTATTTATTTTTTGAAATGTCATCAGCCTTATCCTTTATAAGCAGCAGTAAGATCTATTTATTGTTCCTTATTTATCTTTTGGTCGTTTTGCTTACATATAGCAGTAATTTGGCTATCTTATAAGCAGCAGTAAGCTTATAATCGTCGCCTTTTGGTTCAGACATGCTTTTGGTTGATTCAACTTTTCATATTGAGCTGCACAAGTGCAGCACAAGATATGGCCGCATATTTACATTACAAAGGTGCAGCTTTGCTAACAGTAAGTTATCCACTAATAGTCAAATCTGCTATGTGCATTACAAAGCCTTGTTTCACTAATAGTCTGACAAAAGTCGTTGTTCCTGCCAGGGATCTGCACGAACCAGAAACCATCAGGAATAAGCATCGCTGTCTGAGAAATATGGCACAGGCTTCAGACTGAATGTTTGGCATAGCCTGTGATACAGCCTACAGCTTCAGCACGAGACCAAGGGGACTGTGATCACTGGCAGAGGTGTCCGGAATAATATATGAAACATGCACTCTTTCTGCGATTGATTCGGACACAAGAAAGTAATCCAGGCGCCAACCTTCAATCCAATGAATAAATCAAAACAAGTGAAACGGTGAGAGTGATCTTGACTTATGCTGGAATAACAAATGGGTATACCAATTTTGATCAGTGCTTGTGCATGATGGATGTAACTCAGAAACCTTGCTAAATTACAGAAGTTTCCATGTATTGTGGCACAAATTGCTAAAATCGTAGGTATGTTTGTAAGGGGCACATAATCTCAACGATGTGTTTGAAACAGCACATAAGGTCATAAACGCACAATACCAGGTGGCAAAGCCCATATCAATATATCATCCAGTTCCAGTACATACCTTTGTTTGTCTTCCGGGCATTATGTCTATACCCCCAGTAACTGTAGGCAACAACATTAGGATGCATTATATATTTACTCTTTAGAAATTATTTGTATGATTTTATTTCAATCTATTTGGGTAGACATATTTATATCGTTCTGTATCTATGTTTAATAATCACATATTTTGTAGTCACTGTTGTACTCACGCCGCCCGTCGTCAGGGCCCTAAGTCCATTAGAGGGTCGTAATTTGTGTTCCGTGGCATCGCACCGGCACGTTCCTAGTATAATTATGAAGATGGGTAAACTACTGAAGATAGTCTAATTAAAAAAAATAAGAGACCATCTATTCACGAAGAATATGTCTTACATGACTTTTTAAACATAAAAAGTTAATTAATTATGCATGGAAACTGTAGGATTAATTGTACCGCATGCAGATCGCTGTTGGGTGTGCAGTGTGCTGCTCTCTGCACGGATCCACATAATGACCTCTACACCATGTGTCCCCCACACATATTTGTGACTTTTGTCGGTTTGTCCATGCAATGCAACACGTTACCACCCCACCTTTGCAACGACAGCCCCAGATGCATGAGAGTTGTACCTGTATGTTCTGTTCTGTACCAAGGAGTTAGGACTGGAAATTTGTTTTTGCGGCCTGGAGCTGAAAGACTGTAAAAGATACTCTCACCTTTGGCCACATGATTTAGTCATTTTAAATTTATCTTAAGTCAAATTATTTTAACTTTAACCAGTAAGATGAAATTATTTTAAACTAAAACAATTACATATTATGATAGTTCAAGACACGAAGAATCTATTAACTTTACTTTTATGTTGCAAAATCTTATTAAACATCCGATATAACTGGTCAAAGTTAATAATAATTGACTTAGGACAAACCCAAAACGATAAAATCATGTGGACGGAGGAAGTAGAACGGGAACATTTACTTATAGACTCAATCATCATATGACACCATACAGACAACAACGAAAGGGCCTCTAGTGAGTTGATTAGGTGGTATAAATAACACTCATACAAGAACCTCTACCCGGAACTTAGTTTTGTATATTTGTTTGATATTTTGTGTGATTAACTTTTGTTAGAATTTGAGACTTTTCTAACGGGTACGAATTACCCAATGCATAAAAATTATCCACAGGAATACATGTATAGTCATATAGGTACGATTTTATACCCGCATGCAAATAGATACCCTATGGATAGAATTCTTTTTAAGGGCTAGTTTGGGAACATCATTTTCCCAATGGTTTTTCATTTTCCCAAGGAAAATTAGTTTATTTTCCTTTGGGAAATTGAAAATTCCATGGAAAAATGGGAATGTCAAACTAGCCCTAAGACCGGAAACATAATCCCCTCCTGGATTCCCGGGAATTGAGAAAATTAAGCTAACTTTTTCCTTCATCTCTGGTATCCTAGAAAATATTTAAGTTTCCAAATACTACCTGATATTATATATCCGTCGCTAGTCTTAGTGAACATGTAGCATCAGATTGAGTCACGTACGTATTATGTAATCGGTGAATGCTTGCATGTCCGGTCCGAGAACTGGAAAAGCAACGGGCACTTTACACTAATTGGGCTCTGTACAGGCCTTCGTCACAGGCATGTTTATGGCCCACCAGCCGAGGCATATGCATGTCATGGCTTGGGAATACATAGGGCCTTCCTAACCATGTACTACCTCTTTTTTAATATTTATCGCCCGCTACTTTATTTTTAAATTAAAATACGACAAATAAGAAAGAACTGGGGAGTAGTATGTAGTAGTGTGTTGGGGTGTCACATTCGGGATTCGAGGGCACCGGGACCTGAGCGTGAACATAATCACCACGTGTACTAGGACCAAGTTAAATAACCAATCACCATGGTACAGAAATGAATGTCTCAATCATTAATATATAACGGAGTTATGTACAAAATAGTTAAATAATTACATCATACAAAGACAACGATCCATCAACCAAAGTTGACTGGGAGACGACGCATAGACCTCTCACGAACACATAGCGCCATCCTTCATGCGTATTATCCTGGGGTACCTGTTTTTGATCTGTGAGGGGGTGTGAGACACCAAGGGTGAGCTCACATACGTTCATCGCTCAACAAGTTGTGAGGAATAATGTGCATGAACTCACTAAAATAGAAAGTTAAAGCTGAGTATTGCTTTTAAAGTTGGTCAGGTTTTATTAGCAGTGGTACTCGAACTTAGTACGTTGTGTTATTTGCATCTCTAAACTCAGAACTTGGTCAGTCCAACAGATTTGGTCAAATCAGACATCTTCTATTTTTCATTTTATGTGATTTTTGCGTTGCTTAATTAAAGAAATAATTTATGCATTTATAATGTACGTTTCTTATTTGTATGCGTTACATCACATACTAAACCGTTTTGTTTGCTCAACTACAGAAATATTTTAAGCATTTTTGGGATGTTTCTTTTAGATTTGTGTGGGTTTACGTGACATAATAAAATATATAGGCTTGCTTAACTATACAAATATTTTTTATATCTACGACATGTCTTCTTCGTATGTACTCCCTCTATATTAAAACAGTAGTCGTTTTGACTCTAAATTTTTATGTCCATATTTATATGAATGATTATGGTACACATACGTAGAATATATATATTAATTATTATACTAGTTGGCTAAAAAATAAAACGAATTTTAGTTTGGGACCGAGTGAATATGAGTACGGCCACTGCGTGAATGTTTGGTTCACTATCTTAGTTGACATACTTTGCCTAACTTTTTTGTCTAAAGTTAGTTATTCAATTCGAACGACTAACCTTAGACAAAGGGTGACACATTTAGCCACAAACCATGTGGCCGTTTTTCTTTTTTTTATTTAATCTAGTTTGTTCTTCTTATTTTTATTTCCTTGTTTCTATTTAATTTTTTTGTTTTCTGTGAATTTTATTCTTTTAATATTTTTATTATCTTTTTTAACTATTGTTAATTATTTTCTGTATTTCATTTTCTTTATCTGCGTACATACTACTCGTGTCCTACCGTGTGTACGGGACACGTGGGTGATGGTACAGTAGCTAGCAGGTAGACTTGTACGTGTCGCGATCGTCGATGGACGACGTACGACACGAGCCTCGCTCGCCGGCGGCATTAATACCACTAGCTGCGTAGCGTTGGGGAGGTTGGCATGCATGCACTTGGCAGCACGCCGTCCACCGACAGCAATACAGTACTGTATCTGTATGGCGTCCGCGTGGGCGAAATGCATGTGTCCATACATGCCTCTCCCTCCTTGTGTATATGCATATCGAATACTCCCTCTATTCATAAATATATTACACTATTAATATTTTTTAAAAAACTTTAATCACTTATCTTATTCAAAAAATAATGAGTTATTATTTATTTTATTGTGATTTGTTTTTATCATTTAAGGTGGTAGTCTGTGTTTGACTTAAAATTTACATTTTTAAATAAATATTTTGAATAAAAACGAGTGATCAAAGTTTTTTAAAAAAAGTCAACGATACCATACCATATATTTATATATTTATGAATGAAGGTATTAATATACTCATACGTCGACTATTTGCTATCTTCACCGGTTCTCAATATCATCATTTACTTCTTCACTGTCCTCTAAAAGATTCCATCATTCTAAATCTTAGCTCCATGTAATGGCTCCCTCTAAATTCACCTCTATACACGGTACACCATATTCCTAATATACTTTAAATTATGTAGTTATCATAGTTTAAAATAATACGTACATATTAATTCTGTATTTAATTCATAGTCTACCATATTTAAAAGATTTAGGAAGAAATAGAGAAAACAATGTACATTTACGACTAGGAGGATCTATTCTAAACTTATGATGCTCTTTTGGGGGCAACCTCACCGCGGCTTTAAAATACCTCTAAAGTTTGAGGGATGCACTACGGGCTACGGATAGTATAACTCAATATATAACTTGCTGTGCGGTTATCTGTTCTAGGTCTACCCAGTGAAATAAAAATAAACCAATTAATTATTAATTTAGGTTAAACTAAACTATAGGCTATCCAAATCGAATAAATTTATAGATCTATATTATATGCACCAATTATAACTACGCACATGCACGCATGTATGGGCTCAAGCCGAGTAGACCAAGCCACGACATATATCTCACTGGATACAACATTGTTCCTGACATTCTTAGGCCACTAATATGTACCTAGCTAGGTTGAGGCAATATTGTTCTAGCTAGTCTCTGCTCACGAATGACGAGTGTTTTTTATTTACCACACCGTGAGGAGCTCAAATAACTGGTGTCATGAGTTTTCCCCATTTTGGGTTTATAATTTATAGACTTTTTCTTTCTTCCGAACATGGTGATGTAGGCACTCAAAAACATTGTTTTTGTTGGGCCCATTTTTTGTGTAGATTTGTTACGTCCCGTGGTGGGTCTCGAACGAGTTTTCACGTTTAGATCATTTTTATGAGCTATAGCTCAATAGTTACAAGTGTTTCCAAGGTCCTAGAACTTTCGAGTACTAGACATTTTTAGGGTAATATGATGTACCTTGGTCGAGACAATATTTTCTTGCTAGTTTTTTTCCTTATAAATAAAGTTTATTTAGATTTACTATTTCTGTGACTCTGTGAGTAGCTTAAATACCTCAGAGTCATGAGTTTATTCACTTGGGTTTGTGATTCTTTAGCCTTTTGTTTCTTTCAACATATGAAACATAACGATCTAGGCACTCAGAGGCATATTGTTTTTATCGTGTCAATTTTCTTGTGTAGATTTTTGATGCCAACTGGTCTCCGATCGATTTTCACGTTTTGACCATTTTACGGGAGCTATAGCTCATTGGTTTTTGGTGTTCTCGAGGTCCCAAAATTATTGGTTCCAAGTATTCTTAGGCCACTACTAAGGGCATGTGCAGTGGTGTTTAATGTGGAGTCTCTTAAGGTGTTTAAGGGGGTTATTTGCAAAAAAATCTTAGAGCCGTCTCTCCGTGAAGAGACGCCTCTGGCTCGTAAACCAAGTAGCAACAGACGCCTCACTTCCCACTGTACGAATTTATCGTCTGTTCTATCGATCTGATGCTATACAAATACATTTAATTCTGTATTTATTAATAGACTACGTTTATAGACACTCTATTGTACAATATAGTCTCTTAGTTGTCTCCTGTGCTTGGATAACCGTTTTGGTGTCTCTCCACTGTACATGCCCTAAGGTCACTAGGATGTGCCTAGTCTGAGACAATATTGTTCTGGATAGTTACTGCTCATAGGAATAAGTTTTTTTCTGGATTTACTACACTAATAATGAGGAGCTTATTTTTGTTTCGCTATTTTGGGTTTGTGTTTTCCTAGGGCTTTTGTTTCCTCCGGTATATCAAACATAATAATCTAGGCACAGAGACAGTTGTTGTTTTTATCGTGTATGTTTTATTATGTAGATTTTTTGATGTCCGGCCCGTGGTCTTACACCGATTTTCACATTTTGTGGGTCATAGCTTACTGGTTTTAGGTGTTATGTTGGCCTTGTTTTCTTGTGTAGATTTTTGATTTCCCATGGTTAATTTTTCAGACCGGTTTTCATGTTTCCACAAATTTTTGCGAACGATAGGTCACTAGTACGTATTAGGTGTTTGCGCTTTCATAGAACCATTGAGGGGGTGTTTGGGAGTAAAGTTTTTTCAAAGTTTTGGAAGAATACTACAGTATTCTTAAAAACTGTAGTATTATATACCAAAAGGTGTTTAGCAAGCCAGCTAAAATCTCTGTTTTCAAAACTAAAGTATTACAAATACTGCAGCTCTTTTGAAGTATTTTAAACTTAGGTTTATACCTCAGTTTTCTCTGTAAAACGCAGCGCGCGCATCTCTCCCGCATGCAAAAAAATACTTTGCTTCCAAACACCTCTATGTATTTATTACTGTAGTATTTTAAAATTGTAGTATTTTAAACTGTGGTATTGTCATGACTAAATTATACTGTAGTATTTCAAAAACCGTGGTTTCTAAAAACTTTGTTCCCAAACAGGGCCTGAGTCTCACCGTGTCTAGGATGAAGTAATATTGTTATAGCTAGTTTCTGCTCACAAACTAGTTTTTTTTTAAAAACAATTACTACACCAGCGAGGATATTAAATACGGTTATAAGTTTTCGTTATTTTAGGTTTGTGATTTAAGTTATTATTATTAAAAAAATTATCGATATCGATTTATTATTATATGTACGCGTACACTTGGACATGGGCGGCGTGGTGAGCGGAGTATGGGCGCGGTATCGTCCACTTTACGCGCACCAGTCCAAGCACGAGTACTAGAAGTGTGTACCACTGTGTACTAGGTAGATGGCTAGATGGAATGATGAAGGTACATACTCCTACTATACTCACTCTAATATACTATTAGTTGTCGTTTAGAATAACATCACGGTCTCTAAAATATAACTATGACTAATAATTTTTTTTAAAAATACAATTTTTTAATACATTTATACTATAAAAGTACATGTAAAGACTATAAAGACAAATTGATGCATATAAACATTATATTTGAAAACTATATAATAAAATAGTTATTTGTAATCAAAATTTTATAATTTTAATTTAAACCTTGTTCAAAACTACAACTACCGGACGAAATATATAGGATGGGCATCCCAAACCCAAATTATTGTATGGTACGTATGGAAAAAGAAGTGGTAGCACAGCACAAGAAATAAAGCAAGAGCAGAGGCCGGCCGGCATGGATCGATGTGTGGAACCACGATCGAGTCCCATGCATGCATGTGACAGCATATGCGTAATATATTATACACACTAGCTAGTTCGTTCAGGAACATGGACACGTGAAGATGTACCGAGGATACGTACGTACGTGCATGCATCGATCAGTCTCTTGTACGTTTCGGCACGTACGTATGCAGTGCAGTACAGTCAGTAGTATAGCAAGCAGCAGTGATGGATATAGATCTCGATCGATATGGATAGATATGTATGATGGCCGCTGTAGCTGTACGTTGGCACTTGTACACCTTTTCGTCACTGGTAGTTGCACGGGCATATGGGCTCACAACTTCACATACGTGGCTAGTTTGTTTGTTTTATTTTTTCGTTCTTTTCTTCTTTGGAAAAAAATGATTGACGTGTTTTTGGAGCGTCGGACACGGGAGGTTTGGCGTCCGTGGGCCGTGGCGTACGTGGTGGCTGCCTGGGCACACAGTCACACACACAGAGACAGTCACACGGTTAGAGTCACTACCGAGAACAAATTTTTTGCCGAGTGTCTCAAGGAAGCTTAAAAATACTCGGCGAAGAGTCAAGCACTCGCAAAAAGTTAAATTTTGGTAGTGGGTAACTATATATAATAGGGTGAGATATAAGTGGCTAGACTATACTAGATATCACATTAGATTTCTAATGTGGTGATGGAGAAGAAATAGAAATAGAGAGAACGGAAGCGTGAGCACTCACAGACTCCAAGATATAGATTGTGAGGGAAAGAGATAGCAAGTACTCCCTCTGTTCCATTAGATTTGTGGTGATGGACAAAAATTAGAAATTTGTTAGTTAATTAATAGGTTCGTGCAATACTTGATGTATGTGTTTTACATATGTGTCTATATTCATTTTCATCTATTTAAATGTAGACATAGAAAATAAGAGCTAAAACATTTATGCAGTAAAAAAAATAAATTAGCGTAAACATATCACCTGTGAGTTCTTTGTTATTGACTGCCAGAACATCCGACAGAGGTTGATGGAGTTGGGCACCTGGAATACGACACACAATGCATAACAAAATGAAGCATATGAATGGGGAGATTATGAAGTAGCAGAGTGTGCATAAAAATTACAGAGAACTCGAGCACCTTGGGAAGCAGGACAACGGTCGCCGAGCGTGTAGAAGAACAATGTGACGCGTGCGCGGAGGATTGTCAGCGGCGGGCGGCTCCAAGACACTGACAACGGCGGCACCGATTAGGGTTGAGGGCGAGTGGCGGCGGAGGACGGCGAATCGCCCTGGCGGGAGGGCAGCAAGGGGAATCGCCCTGGCGTCGCCTGAATAATCGCGGCGAGTCGGCCAGGAAGGTTGACTGCGCGGGGGTTAGGGTATAGAAATGTTTGACCGAGTGGGAAGTGGGGTAGTGGGCCAATTCCTAAATTTCGGGAACCTGGGTCGGCTGAAGTATTTACGCTAATTCTCTATTGTGTATAAACGGACGAATGGAATAGTGTAAACATGTGCTGACTAAGGAAGATATGGCTGATCACCTGGAAAGTGGGCCTAAGCCGCTATTTCTGGAACGAGGGCCCACGACTGTTTACTCTGTTTACGCTAAAAAGGGTTTACGTTTACGCTATATCAGTACGCTTGCATAAAACGTGATCGGACGTGGGTTTGCATATTTGATGGCTGGGGCTCTCCACAGTTATATAGAGCCCAGGGCTTCCATTAGTATCGGGAAGCCCCAGCCAATTAAACGGAACCGGGCAGACCGCAGGTTTGTTCGGCGGTTTATGGTCTGGTCGAACCACAGCGTAAATCATAAGCCAACAGATCGTAAACCCGTGTGTATTTTAGCGTAAAATGGTATACACGATAAAATCGCGAACCATAACTGAAGCCTCCCGAAAATATCGCCCAGCATGCACGTAAGCAGAAACGCGAGGCATAAATATGTACATACAATGGCGTAACTGGATACATATACTTCAGTAAATATAAATCTGTTTCAACAAACCGTGATAAATTCTCTCGAGTTGTTATCACCAGTCCGACAATATCTCCTGGCATGCAGGAACAAACTTTATAGAACGTAATTGACCGAACAAAATAGCGTAAACATTTTACACGGGATTGGTTAGCTCAGGGCATATAAAAAGGAACGTGGCGGCTGATTGTATTGCATTGTTTACAATGGCTGACAGCAGAGAAGAAGAAGCAGGCGATGATAGTTCTGTGTCATTGCACAGAGCTGCACCAGGTACATTTGCAATTGAATAATTACTTCAGTTCATAAAATAATTAGACAAATATGATGGCCGGCTTGCAGACACATGCAGTGGTCTACCAGCAGCGCCCACATCAAGAATTATATCTCCAAACTGTGGTGCGAGTCCACGGATAAATATAGTAACACCACCTGCAGAATTACGAGCGCCGGGGGTCAATGATGGCAATACAACAGTAATTGAAACAATGGTAGCAGCAAATCAAATGGTGCCTATGAGGACCATTAGTGATCATGAACAAGATACACCTAATATCCTCCGAAGTCATGTAAGTTATTTATCTTTGGTTATGTCTATTATACAATTTAAATAACATTAAGACTGTAACTAATATAAAATTAATTGTATTTATGATTATGTTAATTCACAGCCTGAAAGTATTGATCCAACCATGGTGCCTAGGATCGGTATGACATTTGGAAATGTCGATGAGGCATACAATTTTTACATTCGTTACGCATATGAGGTTGGTTTTCCACTTAAAAAGTATAGGGAGAGAGAACTGTAAGTGGTTAAATTGTTCAATGGAGGGTAGAAATACAGAAAGGTTAGCTAGTAATCCTAGAATCAGTAATACATCATCGAGGAGAACACAATGCAAGGCTGGTTTGAAACTAAAAAAATCTATGATGACTCAAAAGAAAATATTGTAGCCGTAAGAATCGATCTAGTCCACTTAGAACATAATCATGAATTCATTAAGAAGGATACTGTAAAGAAACACCTACAATGCAACAAGACTCATGATCCTGAGTACATGGAGTTTCTCAGTTCAATGCAGCAAAGCAGAATCCCGCAACACTGTATCATGGACTTCGTGTCTGAGATGCATGGTGATCCTGAAAACGTACCAATTACAGCAAAGGACATTGCTAATTTGTAAGAATCATTTTCTTTATGTATCTATTATATAAATTTTAAAATCCATTTCAAGTTAATGAGTAATAATTATAAATTTTTGTTGAAATATACAGGAAACAGGCAAAGCAACGAGAAAAGAATGTCAATGATGTGTCTAAGCTTTTGGCTTTTTTTCATTATGCAAAAGGGATAATCCACAATTTTTCTCTGATTTCCAGTTAGACAGCGAAGGAAAAATATTGAGTATTTTTTTGTCTCATGCTAGTCAGCAAGGAGAGTATGTTGATTTTGGGGATGCAGTTACCTTTGATACAACTCATAAGACTAATTTGTATGGAAAACCCCTAGGAATGTTTGTTGGTGCAAACCAACACCTACAATGCACAGTGTTTGGGTTCTCATTATTGGGAGATGAAACTGTTGAAACATTCGAGTGGGTATTTAATGCATTCAAGACATGCATGGGGACTGAAGGACCAAGAGTCATGTTGACAGGTATGATTTATGTAGATATAATAACTATAAACTCGAAGTACATGCAATATAAATTCAATATCTTATGCATATTTACAATGCATGTGAGTCTTGTTTTGTTATGTACCATACAATGTTTACATAAAAATATGCATATAATAATGTCAGACAATGAATATTTACAGATCAAGACCCTGCAATGCCAGTGGCATTACGTCGGGTCTTCCCAAACACAGTCCACAGGTTGTGTCTATGGCATGTGCAAAATAGGTACATGCCATTTCTAAATGAGTTGTATGCACGATATGCTGAAGCGGATTTTAAGACAAAATTCCAGTCTATAGTACATCATCCATTGACTGAAATAGAGTTTGAGGCTGCATGGAAATTGTTGATTGATGAATTCAACCTGCATGAAGATGGAACACTTAGAAAATTATATGCAATGCGTAAGGAATGGATACCTGTTTTTTTTCAAACATGACTATTGTGGGCTTATGGTGTCTACGCAACGTAGCGAGAGCATGAACAAACTCGCGAAGAGCGCTCATGTCGATTCAAACACCCCACTTCATGAGTTTGCTAAACAAATGTTGAAACTACTGCATAGCAGGAAGATGCAAGAAGGAAAGGAAACACTAGGATGTATGGTATGTAATATTATTTATGCATTATACTATTTAGTAGGCTCGCAAGACGTAACTAATTATTTTATATGCAGGGTCAAAAAGAAACCACAACTCTATATATGTTCGAAATTAGGGTTGCAAGGGCATACACCAGGGCTGTGATGAATAGATTCGAGGAGTCAATAAATACGCTACTGCATATAGGATAACACTTGATCCAGATGGAGGCGCAAATGATTGGTTGGTGCAGCATACGTCAAGATCGAAAAGAATCGTGTGGGGGCAACACCAATTCAAAGTGAATGCAGATGTAGAGGCAGGAAAGTTTAAATGTGAATGCAAACAGTGGGAACACACAAGTAAGCAAGAGTTAAGAAATAACGTCGTATTATTTATACGCTAATAATTAAAGCTGAATGTGAAATGTTGCACCCTTGTTTAAATGTAGGACTATTTTGTGTGCATCTAATCCGAACATTCATGCACATTCAGCTAGAGAGGATACCTAAGGAATACATTCTACAGCGTTACACATACTCAGCTAAGCAAGATGTGGTATTTTCAAGAGATGACAGGAAAATGAGTGGAAAAGATGGAGAAACAAAATCATATAGGCAAAAAATGTTGCTTAAAAAGGCAATGAAGGTAGTAAACCAAGCTAGTATGTCAAAGGCAGGGAGTGATAAGGCTTTGGACACAATGGATGAACTGTTGGAGATGCTTGGGCGTTTAGAGCCAAATATAGGATGTGAAGATGCTGGTGGTGCAACTACTGGAGAGGGCAACCATGTGGGTGTTCTTTTATATAAAATTGTTGAAAATTTTATTCAGAACTTAATTATTGCTAATTGTAAAAATTAAACGTTGCAGGGCGAAGAGGATGATGTTGGAAACGCTGAAGATGAACATGTATCACAATGTGATAACGAGGAGCATGTGGCAGTACATTCACGACAACAGGTAATATTATGGCAAAAAAACAATGTAATTTATGTATAGTGCAAACAAATGGGATGATTTATACATTATTTGTGATATTGACTATAATGCACTAATGAGTAGGATGGAGGCTTAAATATTGATGCACATCATCAATCTGAACTGCAAATGACGCTTGTTGGAAATGATGATTGTGAAGGAACACAATATGGGGATGTTAGAAAGGTATGAAATCTAAATTTATTAAATTGCAGATATTTTGTATATGTAATGTTAGTAACTATTTATAATTTGACATTATAACATATGTACCTATAAATACTTCTTTGTATGGCATGTAGAGACTGGAATATGATGTAGATGACATAAGCTTATTGCGTCCAATTAATGCAAGGCCAAAGGGAAGGACGATAAAAACCAGTGAACAAAGAGTTCTAAAACTGGGTGCGAAAGGAGAAAAGAAGAAGACTCGAAAGTGCCAAAAATGTGGCATTGCTGATGGACACAACAGTTGAACCTACTTGTCTATAGAGGAAAATAGGGTTAAATTGGCTAGCCTTGCCGATAGAAAAAGAGGACGGCCGCCTGGGTCTAGAAACAAAAATTCAACAATGACCCCGCAGTGGAATGAGACATCCACATCAAAAAAACATAAACATACCGATTCTGAAGAACATGGTTCGGATGACGATAATTTGGCAGGATTGTAAAACATTTATACATAAATAATGGATGATATTGAAATGTTATGATCATGATACTATTTGATGATTATGAATATTTACGTTAAAAGTTCACTGTATGGATTATATCTATTAATGCGACGTAATTATTTGTTATGAGCTATGCTACTGATGGGTTTGTTTGGCTATATAATCATATATTCACAGCATCTCGTACAGTATTTATGTTGAAAGAGTAATCGCGGCGAGTCGGCCAGGAAGGTTGACTGCGCGGGGGTTAGGGTATAGAAATGTTTGACCGAGTGGGAAGTGGGGTAGTGGGCCAATTCCTGAATTTCGGGAACCTGGGTCGGCTGAAGTATTTACGCTAATTCTCTATTGTGTATAAACGGACGAATGGAATAGTGTAAACACGTGCTGACTAAGGAAGATATGGCTGATCACGTGAAAAGTGGGCCTAAGCCGCTATTTCTGGAACGAGGGCCCACGACTGTTTACTCTGTTTACGCTAAAAAGGGTTTCCGTTTACGCTATATCAGTACGCTTGCATAAAACGTGATCGGACGTGGGTTTGCATATTTGATGGCTGGGGCTCTCCACAGTTATATAGAGCACATGGCTCTTAATAGATAAACTATATATATATATATATATATATATATATATATATATATATATATATATATATATATATATATATATATATATATATATCAAGACCATAAAACATAATGTAGACTATACTGTTAACCTTGCTATTAGGGACGGACGACGGGATGGACGTGGCGGAGCTTCCCGATCGACATGTGGGCTCCATTGATTGCTGGACAACTTAAACGCTGCTACTGCTGCTACTTGAATTTTTTGAATGTGCATGTAACCTAGCTCCTGCGCTGTACGCGTCCCCCATCAATCTCTGTCTTGCGGTTGTAGCCTGTGTAACAGTGCAAGAGTATGTATGATAATAGGTTTTAAGTCTGCTTACATGACATTTTTTATTGTGGAAGAGACATATAAAAATTAGAGAGAGTGGTTCTCATGCAACGGCGGACGGCCCGGTGCTAAAAGAGCTTCAAGACAAAATAATGAAACAGGAAGAGAGTAGATTTATCTAAGAGCCAACTTTATTATATGAATGTGTTTATTGTTGGCTTTAGATGATATGGTAAGGAGTTAGAGCTAATAATATATAGGCTCTATTATTATTATTATTAATTAAACTCGCTCTAAGGAGGAAAGTGGGAGGAAGGGACGAGGACGAAGACTACTGGAAGCATCGTCCATGGATGATGGATGTGGTGTCTCTTAATGTAGGTGGCCGGAGGATGTACGTGTTAATTGCGCGATAAGCACTCAGATCCAACCGCAAACTACCTCCACACTGACACACTGATAGAGAGAAAGAGAGACCTCCGACGACTGCCGCCGCAGATGAGCCACGTACGTATACGACGTCTGCCGGCCGGCTCAGGCTGCCGCCATCACCCTGCTCGAAAGTCGCGTTAGGCGGCGCCAGCTACATAGGAGTATCTAGTCTAGCCAGTTAGTATACTACTACTGCGCTGATGATGAATTAACTCTGCATATATACTGTACATGCCTCCCTCCAACACCCAACCACCTCCTGCTCGGCTCTTAATAACTTGGACACGGATCGATGCCATCCAAGGAAGAAGACGACGACGACGACGGAACATCCACCATGCAAGCTTGCATCCATACGCCGATACGCGTGCATCCATCCATCCACCATTATTTCCATTTTCCACCGATCACACGTACACAGGCCTATTTAAGGAGCGACATCCCACTGCAACTCTCCTCACCACTCATCACCAGCTAGCTCTAGCAAAGCACTTGCCATCTACCGACCGCCGCATTCCAAACAGCCCGACGAGCTAGCAGAGCGGCAGGCACCTCCCTCCTCAAGGAACATGGCCCGCATGCAGAAGTTGGCAGTGGCGACGGCGGCCGTGGTGGCCTTGGTGCTGCTGGCGGCGGCGGCGACCTCGGAGGCGGCCATCAGCTGCGGGCAGGTGGCGTCGGCCATCGCGCCCTGCATCTCCTACGCGCGCGGCCAGGGCTCGGGGCCCTCCGCTGGCTGCTGCAGCGGCGTCAAGAGCCTCAACAACGCCGCCCGCACCACCGCCGACCGCCGCGCCGCCTGCAACTGCCTCAAGAACGCCGCCGCCGGCGTCAGCGGCCTCAACGCCGGCAACGCCGCCAGCATCCCCTCCAAGTGCGGCGTCAGCATCCCCTACACCATCAGCACCTCCACCGACTGCTCCAGGTATATACACTTTGTAATTTTGTATAGGAACGTACGCACGCAGGCATGACTACTGAGCTATAGTACTGACTCCATGACCGTGCATATATATGCAGGGTGAACTGAACCCTAAACGACGACGACGGCGCCGGCGGCCGCCTGAAGACGATCCATATCTATCCCGCCGTCGTCGGCGCCCGCGGATCGGACCGTCATGACCATATCTACCTACGCATGATCACGACTTGCATGTCTACTACTACTACTGAATAAAAAACCTCTCCGCGCACGTCGTCCTTGTGTTTGTGTGTGTGAGAGAGAGAGGAGATGGAGAGCCGGCCATGTCCTTTTGGCTGTTTGGTTTATTTTTGAGTTCATGCGGTCTTTATTTATTTCCATGTACGCTGCTTCCTCGTATACCCACTTTAAATTTGTACCATGCATGCATGTTCCTTATGATACACTCACCTCTTTTTGTTTGCAAACTGTGTTACGCATGCGCTGCAGGCATATGTGACCGTGTGTTCCATATGTCCACACGCCTTTTTTTCATGACACGTACGACGACACGCACTGCATGTGCTACTCGGATACTACAAAATTTGTCTTAATAATTCAGAAAATACAAAACAAAAACTATAAAACAAAGCTGGGCGAGGGGCTGATGTACCCTCTCCGGTTCCTTCGGATTGAATACTGGAATGATTCCTGGCTGAAATGGTTTATTACTACTAGGGCCAATACTTATGGCTTGCTAGTTCATTTTTAAACTAAAACGCGACAAATAAAGAGAGTATATACGTATACTCTTAATGAGGTAGAACGGGGTCGAATTCTAGGTAACCGAACGGACACTAAACGGGACCTGTGATATATTAATTTCCTCTATCCCGTGCAAATCTCATGCTTTATTTGCATCAGAGTCCAAGAGCTCCAAACTCGTTTTCCTGATTTTCTAAGTTTAGGGTCCAAATGACGGTGTGTCAAGTTTAAGAATTGCTGATACATTTTTCTCTAAAACAAGGAAGCAACGAGACAAATGGAACAAAATGATTGGTTTCTCCTTTTTATTTACCAGTAGTTTTACAGGGTATTTATAGACAGAAAATAAATTAGTAAGTTTGAATCCAGAAAACTCCCAAGACAAACAATAGGTTCATGATTCATGGCACATGAATACTAGAGGTATGGAATTTACAAAGTTGTAGCGGATTTTTAACATGACGAGCCGTCATTGCTGGGCTGCTGTGAACGTGGCCCAAGTCGGCATTGCCGGTAACGGATCCGCTAGGCCGTTCGTGGACCAAGCTACCGGACTGGTGCAACCTAAAAGCCGTGAGCGCAGTGCGGCCTGGCCTGCGTAACGAATGAGGAGGCCAGCTAGTCGTTTGAGGGAATTGCCTCCCCCAAGTCCCCGACTCCTCGTACTTGTCTCTTGAATTTCCTTTCTTTTATTTATACTTCCCTCTATCCTAAAATATAATTCGTTTTAGATTAATTACATATTCATTGAGTAACATATAAATATAGTTTCCATATATATCTATATTCATTATCATTTGAACGAATGTGGACAAAAAAATAGGCTAGAAAGAATTATATTTTAGGACTGAGGGGATACTAGTTAGTTCCCATACATTGCTAGGTTTGTATTATTATATTTTTAATTTTTAAATTATTACTATATATTTATATTTACAATATCAATCCTTGTGCAATATAATCGAACCTGCGGTAGCAGCCGAGCAATCGCTTCCCTAGTAACTAGGGTTGGATTCGAACCCTAGTGCCTCTATTTTTATTTTCTGGTGCGAGGGCGCGGACTATTTTTTTCCTGTGTGGGGGCGTGCGTGCGGACCGGGAGCGACCGCGTGAAGAGATGACACACGAAGAAATTCATGCTTTAAATTACGAAGCAATGCCTAACACTTTTGAGTTGGGAGCTTCTTTGGCCGTAGCCACTAGGCTGTTCACTTTTTTGATCTAAAAATATGAACTACACGTGTGGTAAAAAAACCTTTAAATTACAAAGAAACATACTTTCGTCTACTCTATAGTTAACACTAATAATCAAATCAATGTTCAGTAATAAACAGATCAACATTTTAAAATGTTTTTTTATAAAAGCATTTATTAAGTAAGCAACACAAGATATATAGTCTGGTAGATATTAGAATTAGAGCTAGATTAAAGAATGAACATTTGTCTAATAAGTCAGTACTAGTGGCATTAAAAAAAGTCACAAGTAAACCAAATAGCTATTCTTAACAAAGTTAAAGTGTCATTAGCTGCAATATATAGTTGAACAATTCGGGGTTATATATAACAACATGTTCTCTGAAAAGCTAGAGCGTGGTTGTGGGGGATAGATATCCCCTGGGTCCACTAAAGAAGTAAAAGGCCTCACGAACGGCCCAAGGGCCCAATAATTCGTAAGGTCATTCTTTCGTGGGCCTAGGGAGAGACAGCCAACAAAGGAGACGTGAGACTGATTAGTGCAAACACAGGCGGCCCACAACGTCGAACGAATGGATCACAACAGAGACCCGACTTTCCCGCGCTGAAGCCCTCATGCAACAGAGCCATGCGAGGATAAGTCGGCGAAGGTTACGTAGGGATAAACTCAAGAGGTTCACTATCTTTTAGCTACTTGTTGTTATCGTATCACATGTACTGCTCCACGGCCGAGTATATAAGGCCTAGGGGGCACCCCTTCAGATCGATCGACCCTGTTCTACTGAGCCACTCACGAAAACTCTCTGCGCCCTCTATCCAGAGAATCCTCTTGTAACCACGCTCATATACTCACCAGGACGTAGGGTGTTACGCACTTCTAAGCGGCCCGAACCTGCAAATCTTGTCCATTGTCCCTCGTGCGATCGGCACGAACCATTTTGCTACAGTCGTCGACACCGTCCTACTCCTAAAAGCACCTTGAGGGGCAACCCCGGGTGTGCGGTCGGACCCAAAACACCGACAGCTGGCGCGCCAGGTAGGGGGTGTGTCGACGATCCAAGCTAGCTCAATGGCCGTCACCTTCCACAGCAAGATTACCATGCGTCCCGGATCCACATTCTGCTTCGGGACGATCTCATCCGTGGCGGACGAAGAGGGAATTCTACACCGCCTCGCGGATCTACCGGAACAGAAGTCTCCTCCAACAAACTCCGAAAATGCTGGAAAAACGCTACCTCCGGCTCTTCGGAACAAGATCGTCTCCGGGGAGGCTGGAGCTAGAAGCTCGCTGACCCGGAAGACTCCGCTGTCTACTTCCCCGACGAAAGAATGGACACAGATCATGAGAAGGAAGGAGATCAAGGAGAGGCCAGTCGTTCTTCCCGTTCCTCCGACCTCAAAGGAGAACGGAAAGAAAGTCGCCGCGGCAGCAATACCGCTCTACCCCGACGTCCTCTTCATCGGGAGAGCAGAGTCGCCCGCCGTCTCCGACGATGAACCGACCGCGCCTGGAGAAGAACCACCTCAGCGAGAATCCCGCCGACGAAGGAATCGACGCAGGAATGTTCGACGACATCACGCAGCTGGAGAACGGGATCCGGAGCAGCCTGTCTCGCGAGACGAGGTCTCAGAGATAGGAGAAACTCCGGAAGAACGCGTCTTCAGGGAACGAAGGAACTCCCGACGACGAGATCGCCGTCGGACTCAGGAGCAAGCCGAGCAAGATGCAAGGCAACGACGCGAGAAACTGATAAATGTTCGTGGGTAAAAATAAGAACGTGGGTACTGACGTTCTTACTTGAGTTAAGTTCATGGGTTATGTTAAGAACGTGGGTACCGACGTTCTTAAGTTAAGTTCGTCAGCCCTGACTAAAACCGTCGAACTTAACGAGTTAGAAACGTGGGTACCCACGTTCTTAAGTTAAGTTCGTCGGGCACGTGGACACCGTCGACCTTAATCATGAAAACCTAAATCCAATGCCACGCGCGGCTCTCTCTCACCTGTCTCATTCTCACCCACGCGCTTCTCTCTCTCACCAGCAGGCCACGCCGCCGCTGCACCACCGCTCTCCGGATCATCGGCTGTCCCCCTCCTCCTCCTCCTCGCCCACTCACCGGCCATCCCTGCTGCGGTGCCGCGCGTTCAAGCAGGAGGCCGACGACGGCGACGGCGACCCGACTGAGGCCGACGCGCGGAAGCGCAGGAAGGGCCCGATGTACAAGCTCAAGGCGGCGATCCAGGGCCTCGCGGGATCTCGCTCCGCCGCCGCGGAGGTGTATGGGGGAGAGTACCAGTTCCAGCGCGCCGTCGAGAATTTGTGCGAGCCAAGGTTCCCCAATCCACTCACGCGCGCGCATCGCTGTGGTTTCCTGTGTTGCTTTCCACCCTCGCGCGCTCTTCTTCTTCATGGAGCCATGGCAGGAAGCGGCAACAGGAGATTTGGCCGGGATATGGTGTCTAGCAGCACACATTTCTCCCAATGGCAGATGGTCTGGGTTGGAGACCACGTTCCTGGCGGCAGAGTCGATCTGCAATGTGGAGGTCCAATCTGGCCACCGATGTCAGCTCGCTCCGGAGCCAATTCCGATTCCCTAGCAGTGACGACGTTCAGATGCAGCTTCAGATGCAGCGACGACCTCTCTCTCCATCCATGGATCTCTAGGCAACTGGTACTGAAACTGACTTCCTCCTTCAAAATTTTCAGTGGTAATCTTTAGGTTAGCTATGTATGCCCACTGTGGACTGAAATCCTTCATTATTTCTATGGAATAATGATCTGTATTGCATTGGCATGGGGACGGATATGAGAATGTGGACTGAAATCCTTTTTCTGCACTTGGAGGTGCACAATATTGTCAATGTTCATACTTGCTACATACTTATGAAGGAGTTTGTTTAATGTTGTCTTAATCTATGTTAATCTGATAGTACTATTATTTTGAGTTTGATATCTCTTTTGGTTACTGTTGCTTTTGCTAAAAAGTAAATTTGGAGTAATGAAGCTTGGTACCGCTCTTGTCATGTATATGGAATTTTCAATTGGTAGGGGTTGCTGCTAAGTGCTATTTAATTGTCTTGTGTTTATCATATTGAACTGCTTAAGATATATGTCAGCACTTTTAGTTTCATTTTCTCTCTGCTGTCACCTTCAATGCTAAAATTTATAATGACCATTCAAAGCGAACAAGGGAACCAGGCATCAAAATGAAGGGAACCAGGAATCGAAACGGCCCCGAGAATCCCAAAGCACGAGAAGGGGAACAAGGGAACTAGGCATCGTGAAGAGAGCCCGGGGTGATGAATTGTTACGGTTCATGGACGGAGCAAGCAAGGAGCCTCTCCGCAAGGTAAACACTAACACGCGATTCCTCTTCAATCCCCGGTCGTTTCCCGAGATCTGGTGTTATAACCCTTGTAGCTTCGACTCCTAGCTTCAGTTGGGGGGCAATAACGGATTCGGAAATTTTGGGCTGAAAGTTGTTCCTTGTGTTGTTGAGGTGCTGGAGGGGAGTGGTTAATTGTGGTGTAGCGCTATGGTGTCAAAAGGTGGATGGAGTCCGTGACATTTTCTCATTGATTTATTTTAGAGCTGCTTTTTTGTGTGCCATAATTAGGCTTGCCCAACCGGTGCAGGTGACTTATTTAGCATGCTGAACTGTAGGTAGTATTCTAGTTTGTGGCCGTCGTGCAAGTACATATGTGTTGGCTTTCAGTTCAACCGTCTTTACAGTATTCGGAAATTGCTTAAAATTCAGTGTTGATCATAGAGGCAGCACAAATGTTTCCTATTCAGAGCTGGTAATGGTATGGTCATTACTCTGAATCATAGTATCAGACAATGGCTGGCATAGTATTTATCCACCATGAAAACACAATTAGCTTGCAGGTCTAAATTTGGCATCCTCTACATGAACTGAAACCAGTTAACCTCTTACGAAGTAAGAATCCTTGGCCTTGAACAAATCAAAGCTACCATGCTTGATGGAACCAAACATTTCCTCACCAGTAACACATTTGTTGAAACAATACTTTCATTACACTCCAGGTACAGCCGTACAGTGTTCAGCTTAACCTCATGATTTCTTACTACTGCAGGTCTAACATTTACATTGGTAACCTTTTTTTTATCTTTCCAGCACTGTCGGTCCAGTCACTATTCCCTTATCTATACTTCATGGTACGTAGGCATGTTTTTATCCCAATTTTCGCCTTCTCACTATTAACTTGTATGCAGAGTACTTGCTCTGTTCCACAATTTGATTCAGAAAAAAAAAACAAATATTCACCTTTATTGCAATCAAACAAGATATCAGGGACTTGAAAGTGGCGAAAGAGGAGCAAGACATTGGGTTTTATGCTGGTTTTGTTGGTGAGCAGCGTCTTCTTTCATCTATTATTGTTTTACTGTCTCATTTGACTATTGTTTTATTATCGATGCTGTTTACTTCCTCAGTGGCTAGCTGTATCTAATTTCTCTTGTTAGGGGCTACCTATTTCCTTGGAAGGGCCATCAGCGCCATGCCATGGGGCATGTTCGCTGACAAGTATGGAAGGAAGCCATGCATCGTGATCAGCATCCTCTCAGTGTATGGATCGATCATGAACTCAAACTGTGAGATCAACCTTAGCATCCATCCAATTTGACAGGACTAACCTAGTAAGTAAATGTTGTTCTGGTTCCCTTTTTCAGGATTGTGTTCAACACACTGTTTGGACTTAGCACAACTTACTGGATGGCAATTGTGACTAGGGGATTACTTGGGTTGCTATGTGGTATACTTGGACCCATCAAGGTACATAGCTAACTACATTTGTTGCTAGACCAGTATTTATAAAATGATGTGTCTCTTAAGTTCTCATGGTTGCATCTACTGCATTTGCTAGGCTTATGCTTCAGAAGTCTGCAGGAAAGAGCACCAAGCTCTGGGAATCTCTCTTGTAGGAGCAATCCTTTTATTTGCAACCCTTTGTTTCAACTTTTTTTATTAGTTCTTAGTTTTTTGTGTTTATTTTTACTTGTAACTAACTTGTGTCTGTGATATTGATTATGTAATAGGTTACATCTTCACGAGCCATAGCTCTTGTTATTGGGCCTGCTATTGGAGGCTTCCTTGCACAGGTGAAGATTATGGAATTTAGATAGCAGTATAAGTTAAATTCGAAATGCTAATGAGTGCCTTCATCATGTATCCCTTAATCATAATTGACCTCTGATGTGTAAAAAAGGGATAGTGGTCGACAAAAATATTTCTAGCATCAGGAAGGTAAATTATTTCTAGTAGTACAATTTCTAGCATTTAACTATTTCATTGTTTTTAGACGACTATTATAAACCTTCAAAAATTATGCATCTAATTTTCAGGTTTCCATAATTCCTTCCTTGCTTTGTAATATCGTTGCTAGCAGCAGGATCATGTATTGCATGCATTTGGCTTCCGGTATGCCATATCATCTTCCCTATTATTTTCTATCTTGAATCCAAATAGTTAGATCCTCTTAAGAAAATAAAAGAAAACTCTGACAACCTATGGAGGTATGACAGCTCCTGACATAGCATGATAGAGAAGACCTTCTCACCTATACGGCTATACCAAGAAAAGAACCGTGCTCCATCCATACAAACAAGATTTGTTAACCCAACATAAAATTCACTCCTATAAAAATTTGAACTAGAAAGGCTACTAAAGGGCCTAAAAACGAAATATGTTTGGACTTATGTTTCTCCACTCAATATACCTATTTTCTAGTTAGATAAAAAAATCGTTCTTTTGAATCTAGATAGAATTGGCAATATACCTATTTTCCTACACATCCAATGGGGCCTTGGGGACGCCCTCCATGGCAAACACAGCCACTTCCATCACCAGCGGTATGTTCCTGATTCATGCTGCTTGCTACTTTTATTTGCTACAAATTGGACTTTTTTGGGACTACTCCACTACTGCTTATACATCTGGTGTTTGATCAAGCTCGTAGTGGACATACTTGCAAGTCTGGATATTGTACAACATATTACAGCGTGAGCTACAGCGTGCTGAAAATTTTAGATTGTGAATAATGACTGAATCTGGAATTTTGTGTTGTGAGAGCTGTTTTGGAGTTCTTTTGTGGCTGATCTAGGAAGTTTTAAGCTGAGGTGTTGGTAGAGTAACTCTCTGTCTGGTTAGTTTGGTGCTCAGTTCAACACTAAATTCTGAATTCTGTCAGGTAAACTAACCTGAACATGCTTTAGTGAATCTGGAATTTAGTGTTGTGAGAGCTGTTTTATTGTGACATGCTTTGGGCTGTTAGGTGGCTGAATTCTGAATTTTTAGATTTGGAATAACGTCTAAGTCTGAATTTCCAAATAGTTTCTTGGACATTTAACATCGCGGATCCTTTGCACGATGCATCATTTTAAATAACACGGTGCTGCGTCTTGAAATGAAGTTTGTTTTCACTCTCATGTTCATGTTCATGCACAAATATGGAAGCCACATTTTGTGTTTATCATGCTTTCCTATATCTTTGTGTACATGTGATTTAATGCCAGTTGTGTATTTATGAGAATTTTGGTTTATTTTGTAGGATTCCGGCTCTCATCAAGTGACTCCTTTCCCTCACATTGACTTTGCGGACAGATGTCTCAATTCTAGTGGTGGAGCTACGAACAACAATCCGATGTCCTGATCGAGAGCGATGGAGCTAATGTTTGAACTTGTGTGTTTGAACTTGTGAACTAAAAATGTGAACTATGGATGTGAACTTGTGTGAATATGTGAACTTATTTATTTAGACATATGTGAATTTGTGAACTTATATATTTGGACTTGTGTGAATTTGTGATATGAACATATATCAATGTGTTTGAAATCTGTATTGTATGTGATATATTGTGTTGCATGTGATATTATGTGTGTCTAATTTTTTTATTTTTTTATTTTTTATTTTTTCTGGAAAAGGGTTAAGAACGTGGGTACCCACGTTCTTAAGGTTAAGAACGTGGGTACCGTCGAACTTATTGTGCAGTCCTTGCAGACGCACGCAGGGTTAAGAACGTGGGTACCCACGTTCTTAAGGTTAAGAACGTGGGTACCGTCGAACTTATTGTGTAGTCCTCGCAGCTGCACGCAGGACACATAAGTTCGACGGCCACGTGTCCCCGTCGAACTTAACCTTAAGAACATGAGTGCCGTCGAACTTATATGAATAAATTCGACGGCCCCCGTCGAACTTAAAAACGCACGTTCTTAATGTTAAGTTCGACGGTACCCACGTTCTTAATGTTAAGTTCGACGGTACCCACGTTCTTAATGTTAAGTTCGACGGGGCCGTCGAACTTACTTCTCTAAGTTCGTCCAAAAATCGCCGTCGGCTATATTCGTCGGTAAACCCACGTTCTTACGGTAAGTTCGACGGCTTATTACATTAAGTTCGACGGTTTTTCACCCACGTTCTTTAACCAGTTTCCTGTAGTGCGAACCTGCAAATCTTGTCCATTGTCCCTCGTGCGATCGGCACGAACCATTTTGCTACAGTCGTCGACACCGTCCTACTCCTAAAAGCACCTTGAGGGGCAACCCCGGGTGTGCGGTCGGACCCAAAACACCGACAGCTGGCGCGCCAGGTAGGGGGTGTGTCGACGATCCAAGCTAGCTCAATGGCCGTCACCTTCCACAGCAAGATTACCATGCGTCCCGGATCCACATTCTGCTTCGGGACGATCTCATCCGTGGCGGACGAAGAGGGAATTCTACACCGCCTCGCGGATCTACCGGAACAGAAGTCTCCTCCAACAAACTCCGAAAATGCTGGAAAAACGCTACCTCCGGCTCTTCGGAACAAGATCGTCTCCGGGGAGGCTGGAGCTAGAAGCTCGCTGACCCGGAAGACTCCGCTGTCTACTTCCCCGACGAAAGAATGGACACAGATCATGAGAAGGAAGGAGATCAAGGAGAGGCCAGTCGTTCTTCCCGTTCCTCCGACCTCAAAGGAGAACGGAAAGAAAGTCGCCGCGGCAGCAATACCGCTCTACCCCGACGTCCTCTTCATCGGGAGAGCAGAGTCGCCCGCCGTCTCCGACGATGAACCGACCGCGCCTGGAGAAGAACCACCTCAGCGAGAATCCCGCCGACGAAGGAATCGACGCAGGAATGTTCGACGACATCACGCAGCTGGAGAACGGGATCCGGAGCAGCCTGTCTCGCGAGACGAGGTCTCAGAGATAGGAGAAACTCCGGAAGAACGCGTCTTCAGGGAACGAAGGAACTCCCGACGACGAGATCGCCGTCGGACTCAGGAGCAAGCCGAGCAAGATGCAAGGCAACGACGCGAGAACCCGCTCTTCGGGCGCAACCTGAACCCCGACTTCGCCCGAGCTATGAATACGCCGAGCGAGGTCGGAGGCGTTCTGGCCCGGATAGCTGACGGACTTCCTCGGACCCCCGATGCCGAGGGATACCGGCGCCTGTTCACTCAGGCAGCCAACCATCTTCTACCGCTCGCCCACCCGCCGAACGATCTGCGACACGCCATCAACAGTCGCCGAGACGCGCGAAGCTCTATCAATGCTTCGCGCGAACGGCGGCACGAGAACGAAATTCGCCGTCGGGAGGAGTATGACCGAGATCATGGCTTCCCGACTCAAAGCCAGGCCACCCAAACTGAGTCGGCAACAGCTTCAACTGGTGGAACCACCCGGGGACGGTCGAGGAACCACCACCGCCACTCCCCTCCCCGGGACAGACGACATCCTCGACGACAGGAGGACACGTGCGGAGTATCTGCCCTTACCCCGCGCCTTAGGGCCATCCAATGGCCTCCCAACTTCAAGGTATCCAATGTCGACAAATATGAACCTAAGCAGGATCCAGGGGGCTGGTTAGCCGTCTACACCACCGCTGCTCGGGCTGCCGGGGCATCCGAGGACGTCATGACTGCGTATCTGCCCATCGTCCTCGGGCAAGACGCGCTGCAGTGGCTACGACATCTACCCCGACACTGCATCGACGACTGGGGAGACTTCAGCCGACGTTTCACCGCCAACTTCCAGTCTCTCTCCGACAAGCCAGCGCAACCATGGGACCTCAAATCCATCAAGCGCCGGGGGGGATGAGACTCTCCGGTCATACCTTAAAAGGTTCCAGACCATGAGAAACCGCATCCCCGAGGTCGCGGAGGCGGCCGTGATCGAGGACTTCTACAGAGGATCTAATGACTCGGCTTTCGTCCGAGCCATACTGCAAAAGGCGTCAACCACCTCCGAGGAGCTATTCCGGGAAGCCGACCTCTACATCACCGCTGACGAGCGGGCCCAGGACCTCATCGGAGGAGCAAAGCCCGCACCGGCGGCACCACGACGCGACGCGAACCAGCCGCCCGACAAGCGCTGGGAGAAGAGGCCTCGCGAAGAGGTACACGCCGCCGGACCACCCGCCTCTCGCGCCCGAGGAGGACCTCGTGGAGGCGAACGCACGCTGGACGACATCCTCGACGCCCAGTGCCCGTACCACAAGGATATGCGCCACACTCTCCGCAACTGCCGGGACTTCAAGCACTCCGTCGGGCATGGCCGACCCTTCCAACCTCTACCACCTCCTCCGCCGAGGGGAGGACCAGATGAACCACGACAGCCCCATCAGCCGGAGGAGGGGGGAGGAGGAGCTTTCCCGCGCGTTGACAGGGAGGTCAACGTCATCTTCGGCGGACATGGGTCGCAGGAGAACAAGAGACAACAAAAGCTCAACGACCGCCAGATACTGGTGGCGACCACCGGCCCTCCCGCCCCGTACCGGTGGTCGGAGCACCCAATCACGTTCACTCGGGATGATCAATGGCTCAACTTCGACCACCCGGGCAAATACCCGCTCCTCGTCGATCCGGTGATCCGAGAGAGCCGGGTGAAGAAGGTGCTAGTGGACGGGGGGAGCAGCATCAATGTCACCTTCCCCCGTACGCTTCAAGGCTTGGGAGTTCACCTCAAAGAGCTCCATGAGTCAGACACTCCTTTCTTCGGCATCGTGCCGACGGAAGGGGAATACCCGCTGGGCCACATCTACATGCCGGTCACCTTCGGGACTCCGGATAACTACAGAACCGAGTTCCTGAGGTTCGAGGTGGCGAACTTCGACTGCGGGTACAACGCCATCATCGGGAGGCCAGGGCTGGCCAAGTTCATGGCCATCCCACACTATACGTACATGATACTGAAGATGCCCGGACCACAAGGAATCATAACTGTGCGCGCTGACTTCCAAGGCGCCGCGGAATGTTTCCGAGTGGCCATCCAAGCAGCCCTCACCACCAAGCCGTCAACGGTTCCTTCTACACCGGCGAACTCTAAGCCTGATGAAGACCTCGCCGTGCCGGCAAACGAAGCTCAGGCCGCGACCTCTATGCGGCCGACTGAGGACACCAAGCGGATCAACCTGGGGTTCGCTGATGAGCGCAAGACGGCCATCATCAGCTCCAGTTTGAGTGACAAATAGGAAAGCGCACTCGTCCAGTTCCTGCAAGATAACCGAGACGTATTCGCATGGCAACCTGCGGATATGCCGGGAGTCCCAAGAGAACTGGCCGAGCACAAATTGAAGGTCTATCCCCAGGCGAGGCCGATCCGGCAAAAGCTGCGTCGTTTCACGCCCGACAAGAGAGAAGCCATTCGTGCCGAGTTAGCCCGCTTGGTCGCGGCCGGATTTATTAGAGAAGTATTACACCCCGAGTGGTTAGCCAACCCTGTTCTTGTACTCAAAAAGAATAAAGTGGATTGGCGCATGTGCGTCGACTATACTGATCTCAACAAACACTGTCCGAAGGATCCCTTCGGGCTCCCAAGGATAGATCAGGTGGTGGATTCCACCGCTGGATGTTCGATGCTGTCTTTCTTAGATTGCTATTCCGGGTATCATCAGATTAGTTTGGCAAAAGAAGACGAAGAAAAAACGGCGTTCATCACCCCGTTTGGTGCTTTCTGTTATACCTCCATGCTGTTCGGCCTCAAAAACGCTGGAGCGACTTATCAGAGAGCTATTCAAACATGCTTAGCCGATCACTGGGGCAAGCGTGTGGAAGCTTACGTAGACGATGTGGTGATCAAAACGGAGAATCCGGAAAATTTCATCGAAGACTTACAGCTGGTTTTCAACAGCTTGAGAAGATATAGATGGAAGCTCAATCCTGAGAAATGCGTCTTCGGGGTACCAGCAGGAAAGTTACTCGGATTTATTGTCAGCCACCGGGGAATTGAAGCTAATCCAGATAAGATTGAAGCTATCATGAAGATGGAAGCTCCTCGATCGCAAAAGAAGGTTCAGCGACTCACTGGATGTATGGCAGCCCTGAGCAGATTCATATCCAGGCTGGGAGAAAAAGGTCTGCCATTTTATAAACTGCTGAAGAAGGTGGATAAGTTTCAATGGACTTCAGAGGCACAGGAAGCTCTAGACGCACTGAAGAAATTCCTGACAACGCCGCCAGTATTGAAACCGCCCCGGCGAGCTACGCCGACTCAGCCGGCTGAAGATCTGCTGTTATATATCTCTTGCACGACTCACGTGGTAAGCACTGCGTTGGTAGTCGAGCGAGTGGAAGAAGGGCATGCCTACCCGGTACAACATCCCGTCTATTTCATCAGTGAGGTTCTAGGCCCATCGAAGAAAAAGTATCCTCAAGTTCAGAAGCTATTATATGCAGTACTTCTAACTGCCCGCAAGCTGCGCCACTACTTTGACGACCACAAAGTCATAGTAGTTACTGGTTTTCCAATAGGGGACATTCTTCACAACAAGGAAGCCATTGGCCGAATAGCCAAGTGGGCTTGCGAGTTGGGGTCCCATGATATCGAGTTCCGACCTCGCACTGCCATCAAAACTCAAGCACTGGTCGACTTCGTATCAGAGTGGACAGAACAGCAAGTGCCGGATAATCCAGAAACCGCAGAAGTATGGCGAATGTATTTTGATGGCTCGCTGAAGCTGCAGGGAGCAGGAGCAGGAATTCTCTTCACTGCACCTGGAGGCGAACACCTCAAGTACGCTCTCCAATTGCTATTCCCGGCCTCTAACAACGCAGCCGAGTATGAAGCTTTGATACACGGATTAAACATCGCCATATCGCTGGGTGTCAAGAGACTGATGGTGTACGGGGATTCTCTGGTAGTCATCAGTCAGATAAACAAGGAATGGGATTGTTCGAGTGATTCAATGGGAAGATACTGCGCCACCGTCCGAAAGCTAGAAGATAAATTCGAAGGCCTGGAGTTCCATCATATAGAAAGAGATCGGAACACGGCGGCTGATGTACTGTCCAAGCTCGGATCCGGTCGGACTCAAGTCCCGCCCGGGGTCTTCATGCAAGAAATCAATCAGCCGAGCATCTCGACGGATCAAATAGAAGAGTGCAACATCATAGACCAACCCGAGTCAGACTCTGATGACTGGAGGCAACCGATTATTAAGTATATAAAGAATGAAGAAGAGCCGGATGACAAGAACTCGGCAGAGCGCATTGCCAGACAATCAGCTCACTATACACTCATTGGGGAGGTATTATACCGGAGGGGCGCGTCAGGCGTCCTCATGAAGTGCGTTCTCCCGTCCACCGGGAAACAACTTCTGGAGGAAGTCCATGCAGGGCAGTGCGGAGTACATGCAGCATCCAGAACATTAGTCGGGAAGGTTTTCAGGTCAGGATTCTATTGGCCGACGGCAAAGAATGATGCAGCCGAGCTAGTTCAAAGATGCGAAGCTTGCCAGTACCTGTCAAAACAACAGCACATGCCAGCACAACAGCTACAAACCATACCAGTAACTTGGCCTTTTGCATGCTGGGGATTGGATATGATTGGACCTTTCAAGAAAGCTCAAGGAGGATACACCCATGTATTGGTGGCAATTGACAAGTTCACTAAATGGATAGAGTTTCAGCCCATTGCCTTCTTAACCTCTGCTAAAGCCGTGGAATTCATACAAAACATAATATTCAGATTTGGGATACCGAACAGTATCATCACTGACTTGGGATCCAACTTCACCAGTTCAGAATTCTTTGACTTCTGCGAGCAAAAAAGCATTCAGATCAAGTATGCATCTGTAGCCCATCCGAGAGCCAACGGGCAGGTTGAGCGAGCCAACGGAATGATATTGGAAGCACTTAGAAAAAGGGTCTTTGATAAAAATGAAAAATTCGCAGGAAAATGGATAAGAGAATTGCCTTATGTTGTTTGGAGCTTGAGAACTCAACCTAGCCGGGCCCTGCATGGAAACACTCCTTTCTTTATGGTCTATGGGTCGGAGGCAGTGCTACCCGCTGATCTCAAGTTTGGGGCGCCAAGATTGATTTTCGAAAGCATAGCAGAAGCCGAAGCCACTAGGCTGGAGGATATCGACGTACTCGAGGAAGAGCGACTGAATGCGGTGATTCAATCAGCACGATACCAGCAGACTCTAAGGCGCTACCACGACAAAGCTGTGCGGCAACGTTTCTTTTCGATGGGAGACCTCGTCCTCCGCCGAATTCTAACGGGGGAGGGACGGCACAAGTTATCACCCTTATGGGAGGGACCTTTCATAGTAGCAGAAGTCACTCGTCCCGGATCATATCGCCTCACCCAAATGGATGGTACAGAAGTCGGGAACTCCTGGAACATAGAGCACCTCCGAAAGTTTTACCCCTAGCTGTATCTCAAAACAGCCAGGGTGACCATGTATTCTGTATAAGGGAAATACGTCATCAATAAAGAGAGATTTCAAAGATACTTGACTCATTTATGATTGACTTGCATTCTTACTTAACTCGGGGTGACCACTATGCCCTACGAACGGAGCAATCGGCTTAAGTCGGCAACGACTTAAGGCGGTGCAACATGCTCACGCTTACTTAACTCGGGGTGACCACTATGCCCTACGAACGGAGCAATCGGCTTAAGTCGGCAACGACTTAAGGCGGTGCAACATGCTCACGCTTACTTAACTCGGGGTGACCACTATGCCCTACAAACGGAGCAATCGGCTTAAGTCGGCAACGACTTAAGGCGGTGCAACATGCTCACGCTTACTTAACTCGGGGTGACCACTATGCCCTACGAACGGAGCAATCGACTTAAGTCAGCAACGACTTGAGGCGGTGCAACATGCTCACGCTTACTCTACCGGGGGTGACCACTATGCCCTACTAACGGAAGTTACCGGCTAAAAGTAATTGATGGCTTGAACCAGTATAGCGTACTCACGCTTATGCAGTTCAAGGGATGATCTCCATATCCCACAAACAAACTTCATAATCATCATGCAGCGTTACCACAAACTTGCAAACTAATAAATTCTGATACAATAAGGGAGTAATCACGTCATTCGAATGATAAGCCGATACTTGATCATGCTAACTGCGAGCTCAGAGCACGCGAACTGTTTCTTTATTTTCTAATGTCTTTCTCAGGAACGACTGACGAAGAAGGGCGATTCGAGGAATCAGGGGCAGCATTCACGTCGGCTTTTATATCTTCAGGGACAGCCACGCCGGGTCTTCTCATCAAGATTCGTCCTGCTCGAATGGCCTTGTCCAGGGCCTTATCGCGCTGAGTTTTAAAAGTGACAGCAGCTTCTTCAGCAACTTTAACAGCCTGCTGAGCAGTTTCTAACTCCTGAGCAATGGATTTCTTAGAAGCTCGGAGTCCCTTGATGGTGGCGTCCTTTGCCGATAGCAACTGTGTAAGGCGGGCTACTTCATCCGAGGATTCTTGCAGTTGACGGCGCTGATTGTCAAGCTCCTCCATCGTAAAACGGTGGCTCCTCTCCAAGATGGTCAGCGAGTTGCTGGAATCTCGGTACAATCTGTCCAAGTTATCGCGAGAAGCGGCAAGGATGCGTTTTTCCTCCTACAAGCAAAAATCAACTCATTCAGAATCCAAGAGCATCATAAGGCGAAGCACAGATTCGTAAGCTACCTTCTCAGAGTCAAGCTGGACATGAAGGGAGGAACTCAGAGCGTTGGCATCATCCAAAGCCGCAGAGACCTGACTCAACTCGATCTGACTTTGAGAATACTTCTCCTCGAAGTCAGCGCATCGTCGAGCCATTTCGGCTTGATCTTGAGAGTGTTTTTCTTCAAGAACTGTGATCTGCCGAGTCATCCCTATCAAGAAGTATTCAAACAAAATGAGGTCAGAAGGTAAAACAATCCACGGGCAAGAACAAAGAAGAAGAAGAAAGGACACTAACCAGCATTGGCGGCCTCCAACTCAGATACACGACTCCGAAGCAACACCGGATTCCAACGCTCAAGAGATGAAGCCACCTCCGGGATGGAAGCACCCTGCGACTTCAGCTGGCCGACCATTCCATCCACCAAAGCCTGATAAGAAGAGCGGATGATCATAATGGCAACAATTCACGCAACATAAAGATCCAACTAAAGCACAGCACAGCACCTGGAGGTTGGAGAAAAGCGAAGGGATCCCCAAGTCATTCGAAACCGGCTGATGACCAGGTGCCAGACCACCACTCGAAGCAGTTTGCAGCAGACCAGCAGGAACAAGCTCAGTACATTCAGCAGAGTTTAACTCCAGACCAGTGGGGATGCTGCCCTCCAAAGCGACCCCCTGATCCGGAGTCCGAGCCACCATCATGCCGCCAGAGTGTGGAGGTGAACCCACATGAACATCCATGGAAGTGCAGGAGGGAGACCCCGCTCGGACACCCTCGGGGGCTGGGTCAAGGTTGGCACTGCCCACTTGAGCCGGGTCACCCCCGGCAACACCCTCGGGGGCTGGGTAGTGGCCTACACTCCTCGCCTGAGTTGAGTCCTCCCCGGCGACACCCTCGGGGGCTGGGCACATGTCAGCACTATTCAAAGGATCCAAGCTCTCTGCCGTGACCACCTCTAAGGTTGACGGGCCTTCAGCTGTTTCCACAGGTTCAGGACGGTCCAAGTCATTATCCCGGCCCTCGAGATCGTGCTCTAAGGTCGACGAGGCACGGGACGACCTCAACCCAGCATCTGGCACGGCTGCACAAGTTTCTGTTGCATCAACGTCTGCAGGTTCCAACAGCAAGTTCTCAGGGACCATATCCTCTAGAGCTTGATCAAAATTGGCCATGGACAGTTCTTGCAGACCAATAAGAGCAGACAAGGCAGGAGAAGGAACCCCACTACTACCACCGCTAGCGACGAACTGCCGACTGTTCTTCCGAGTTAATGGAGTTTCATTCTCTTCCTCCTCATCTTCCACAGCAACAGCACAAACAGCATCCTCATTGGGGTCAGCAGCAGGCGGAGCGCACCCATTGGGATCAATGTCAGCAAGACCAGTTGCAGTCATTTCTTCGGCAGTAGGAGCTAAGGTGCTGGCATCCTCATCAAAGCTAGACACTCGCCGGAGGCGTCTTCTTTTCCTTTTCTGCTCATCAGCAGAAGGCTCGGGCTGACTGGTTCGGCTGGGACGCCTCGGGCGAATATTGGCAGGTTTCGAGACATCCAAGGTCGCATCAACCTCTGGAAGCGGCACCACTGCCAATGTACCATCAGGAGCAGTATCAGATGAATCCTCAGCTAGCAGATCGAGCATGTCATTTATGTCTGCGTCACTAGGGTTCAGGGGCACTTCAAAATAAATCTGCCGTTCATCATCAGGTATCTCCCCGAGCGAAGCAACTAAGGAACGAACCTCTTCAGCAGAAGGTCGAACTCTAAGACCCAAATTGCTATCTGTCACGGGCGGATTGGACACAAAAAGAGTGAAATCTTTGGGAGAAGGCAGGTTCCAAGCCGAGTATGCCACTGGAGCTCCAACGTTTGAAACCTTACCCCTGAGGATCATCTCGAGTCGGCTCACCAAATCAACAGAAGGAATTCTCCTATTAGTAACTCGAGTTGAGTCGGCCAGCCCTCGGTAAAGATATGCCGGATAGGCCCTGTCCTTCAGCGGCTGAATGTTTTTGAAAACAAAATCTGTGACCACGGCTTCGGCAGTCAGACCTCTCTCTTTCAGTAATCCAACCTCAGTAAGCAACACGCCCGCCTCGGCTACTTCTTGGTCCGTGGGAGACTCAGTCCAACTCGGAGTACGAACGTCTGCCTGTCTCCCTGAGCGAGGAGGGAGAGAATTTCCATAATTATCCATTATAAACCACTCCAGACGCCAACCTTTAATGCTGTCCTTGAGGGGTATCTCGAGATACTCGGTCTTCCGCCCCCGGCGCATCTCTAAACTGGCACCTCCGACCAATTGATGCTGCCCCCCGGCCATCCCAGGACGGCAGTGATACAGATACTTCCACAAGCCAAAATGCGGCAGCACGCCAAGATAAGCTTCGCAAAGGTGAACGAAAATAGAGATTTGGAGAATGGAGTTAGGGTTCAAGTGAGTCAGGTTGATGTGATAAAAATCAAGGATACCACGGAAAAAAGGAGATATGGGAAGGCCGAGGCCGCGAAGAAGAAAAGGAGTGTAAACCACTGACTCGTGGGTATCTTCGGTTGGGACAGTGGTCCCGTGGCAAGAACGCCAAGAACAGAGTTCCCGTGGAGGGAGAACCCCGATGGAAATAAGGCGGAGAAGCTCAACTTCAGAAATCACAGACATATGGTTACCTGCGAAGGGTAACTGACTGTTGGGGTCGATGGCGGGGATCACTGCGGCAGACGAGTTCGCGGTCTTCCTCTTGGGCGCCATCTTGTTTCTCGCTGGCGAAACAAAGCAGGAGGCGAGTGGTAGAGAAGACTCAGATGCGGAAATGCAAAAACTAGGGCACGGAAAGCAAAGGCGGCTAAAAGCGCAACTCTTAAGGGATATTCTTGAGCCAGATACCTTTTCAAAAGTGCCCAGTCATCACCCGGCGGTCATCTCCGAAATCCCAGCATGCCACGTGGATATCTAACAGTTATTTCCAAGAAAGCCGATGTGCCACCTCATCACTCGGCCGTTTTCCTCAAATTAACTTGAGAAGCTGGCTATCACTCGGCGCTGCCTCTAAAACGCCGATCACGAGTTCAATCGCTCGGCATTACTTCTAAAATGCCGACGCCGACCTTCAATCACTCGGCGCTGCCTCTAAAGCGCCGACCACGTGTTCGATTGCTCGGCATTACTTCTAAAATGCCGACGCCGACCTTCAATCACTCGGCGCTGCCTCTAAAGCGCCGACCACGTGTTCGATTGCTCGGCATTACTTCTAAAATGCCGACGCCGACCTTCAATCACTCGGCGCTGCCTCTAAAGCGCCGACCACGTGTTCGATTGCTCGGCATTACTTCTAAAATGCCGACGCCGACCTTCAATCACTCGGCGCTGCCTCTAAAGCGCCGACCACGTGTTCGATTGCTCGGCATTACTTCTAAAAATGCCGACGCCGACCTTGAATCACTCGGCGCTACATCTAAAGCGCCGACCACGTGTTCAATCGCTCGGCATTACTTCTAAAATGCCGACGCCGACCTTCAATCACTCGGCGCTGCCTCTAAAACGCCGACCACGTGTTCAATCGCTCGGCATTACTTCTAAAATGCCGACGCCGACCTTCAATCACTCGGCGTTATTTCTAAAATACCAGCCCCGTATTTTGTCACTTGGCATTACTTCTAAAATGCCGATGCCGACCTTCTATCATTCGGCATTGCCTCTAAAACGCTGGTCTTGTGTTCGATTGCTCAGTGTTACTTCTAAAACGCTGATGTCAATCTTCACTATCGCTCGGCGCTGTTTCTACTATATCAAAAGAATCGTTTCAACATTCAGCAAAAGCAGTGACAAGTCATCAAAAAGAGGGGATAAACGACAATCTTCATTAAAGGGAAGTTGACGAGCTTACAAACCAACTCTTTATGAGTTGGTACTTCCCTAATTCTACTCTACATTACTACTACTACTAAACTACATTATACTACTCTACACTACTACTACTACTAAATTATACTAATTACTACTACATTATTCTAGCTATACTAAACTATACTAATATCTAAGAAGACCAGTGGCACCTAGCCACTGGCCCTGCCCCTGCCGTCGCCGCCGCCTCTGCCGCTGCCGTCGCCGTCGTCGTCATCATCGTCGTCGTCGTCGTCGTCTTCACCCTCGTCGCCGCCGTCCGAGTCCTCCTCATCCGAGGAGTACTCCGACTCATCCGAGCCTTCGAGCCCGGCGCGCTCGACGGCCCGGATGTATGTCCAGACCTCCGCGGCTATCCCCTGGGAGTCGTCCGAGTCATCGGACGACGCCGGGGGAGAGACGGGAGCCGGAGACCCCTCGGGCTCGGAGGAGAACTCCTCCTCCGAGTACTCTGAATCACCAAACTCCTCCGATGGAGGAGTCGGCTCACGCTTGCGCTTGTTGTTCTTGCCCATGGTTAAAGCTTTGGGAGAGAAGAAAGGGAAGAGGCAGTAAGGAGCAGCGAAGAGATGTGAAGAAACCAGAGAAGCAAAGGGGTTATTTATAGAAGGGAAAGGCAACCGCTCACTTCTAACCGCGGTCACTGAACAGTCGCAAGGCATTCAATAAGCACTTCCACCCACCCGAAGACACGTCAGACGGCGGACGCCGTTTCATGCAACACTACACCCATTGGGACTCCAGTCAACAGCGCGAAGGATATGATTACACTAGCCGTCCCATCGCATTACTACTCAGAGGCAACTGGCTAAAACACTCAGCGTACCAAGCCGTCCCTTGCCCACACCCATTGGGGGGGGGACGCCCAGGAATTATCGGTATATTTTTCAAACGGTCACATCTGTGCAGAGCACGCAGTGAATACCTCAAGACAAAAATGAGATATCAGTAAGGATCAGAGGAAAGCCAAATATAACCAGCAAAGTACAAGATATGGCCGACAGAAGCGACGTGAAGACTAGACAGAGAACGTCCGTCAAACGTCCAATCAATCGCAGAAGCAAATAAATTGCACTACCTAGCAAGATATGGATGGATTGCAAACTCGGCTGCTAAAGACAAAATATACGCTGACCTGGGCAGCAAAATATTGATGACATAATGCTGACCTCCAAAGCATAATGCAAAATAGCCTCATGCCAGTTTTCGCAAGTGAAAGGAAGACCTTCGAATGGATTATCCTTAAAAAATCCATTTGAAGGTCGGGGGCTGCACCCATTGGGTGCACCTCCGGTGCACCCCATGGAATATTATTCTAAACCGGTATAGCGCCGACTTCTAAGGCGTAGAGCAAGATCGAAAAGACTAATCCTTAACCGAAATGCAAGAGTACGAATGAAGATAACCTTTGGAAGAAGACCTTCGAGTAGATTATCTTCTAAAATCTACTCAAAGGTCGGGGGCTACACCCATTGGGTGCACCCCCGGTGCACCCAATGAATTCCGGAGTCTTACAATCCAAAATGCCGACCTCTAAGGCACAAGCACAAAGCCGAACTTTGGTCGGACGAGTGATCAAAACCAGAGAAGACAGCAAGGAATCATTTTTTGGACCTTGGATCTTTGAGTTGATTACCTCTAAATCAACCCAAAGATCGGGGGCTTGTGGGGGATAGATATCCCCTGGGTCCACTAAAGAAGTAAAAGGCCTCACGAACGGCCCAAGGGCCCAATAATTCGTAAGGTCATTCTTTCGTGGGCCTAGGGAGAGACAGCCAACAAAGGAGACGTGAGACTGATTAGTGCAAACACAGGCGGCCCACAACGTCGAACGAATGGATCACAACAGAGACCCGACTTTCCCGCGCTGAAGCCCTCATGCAACAGAGCCATGCGAGGATAAGTCGGCGAAGGTTACGTAGGGATAAACTCAAGAGGTTCACTATCTTTTAGCTACTTGTTGTTATCGTATCACATGTACTGCTCCACGGCCGAGTATATAAGGCCTAGGGGGCACCCCTTCAGATCGATCGACCCTGTTCTACTGAGCCACTCACGAAAACTCTCTGCGCCCTCTATCCAGAGAATCCTCTTGTAACCACGCTCATATACTCACCAGGACGTAGGGTGTTACGCACTTCTAAGCGGCCCGAACCTGCAAATCTTGTCCATTGTCCCTCGTGCGATCGGCACGAACCATTTTGCTACAGTCGTCGACACCGTCCTACTCCTAAAAGCACCTTGAGGGGCAACCCCGGGTGTGCGGTCGGACCCAAAACACCGACAGTGGTGTTCAACTTAGTAGGAGTTTTGGACACAATTTAATCCACAAAGATATAAAACCATTTATGCTCTACCATCCTAAATGGATACTCATGAGCAGTTATCACCTCGGAAACCAATTGTGTGTGTAGTGTGTTTATGACCATAAATAATCAGTAGGATTAAACAAAATTACTACCATTTATTGGACCAAAGTCTAGTGTACCTTGAGCTTCACTTGATGCATGGCTGCATATATAAATATATTGCTAGCTGGAAGCGCATCAAAAGATTGGGAGAGGAAGATGGAGGAATTGTATGAGTAGGAAAGTGTTTGCAACTGCTTCCATGTTTTGTTGGGTGTTCTTGGGGGGGGGGGGGGGGGGGGGGAGAGGTGCCCTCTCTTCCAGCTTCCAGTAGCTAGCGGGAGACAGAGATGCAATGCAAACCTCCAGCAGACGCTTTCGATGTCAGTTTCGTGGCTGCATGCGATGCGATGCAAGACAAAACGAGACGTGACGTGACACGCATGGAATGGACCCTGCAAAAGCAGACGACGGACGCCTGCAAAACGACCAGTACAGTAACGTGTTTCAGTCGATTGCCATGAAAACGGAAAGCAAAGAGAGCGAGAGGGAGGAGATAATATGAAAACACCCTCTGCTCCCGTTCCTCCTCACAAGTACCATCCAACATGATCCATGCAATTGCAATACCTCAGGTGCAGAGCGAGGGAGAGTGCGAGACACACACACACACACCACCGCCCCATCACACAGAGGCGCGCGCGCCATCGCCATGCGCGTGCTCAACGACAGCCGCCCCACCGTCGCCCCCGACGCGTCGTCGGCGCCGCCGCTGCTCATCACGCCAACGGCGGCGGCGGGGATGGTCGGCGTGGTCCAGCTGCAGCCGGGCGCCGCCGGAGGGAGCGACGCTGGCTTCGACGCCGACATGGTCGTCATCCTCGCCGCGCTGCTCTGCGTCCTCGTCTGCGCCCTCGGCGTCAACTCCCTCGTCCACCACTTCGTGCTCAACTGCGGCCGCACCGTGGCCGCACCTGCACCACCACACGCTGCCGCTGCCGCTGCTCCGGCCACTGACAGTGACAGCACCGGGCTGAAGAAGAGGGAGCTGAGGAGGATACCCGTGGTGCTGTACGAGGCCAATAAGCAGCCCAGCGCGTCGTCGGGGACCGACGACGACGACGACTGCGCCATCTGCCTCGGCGAGTTCGACGACGGCGAGGAGCTGCGCCTGCTCCCGGGCTGCCACCACGGCTTCCACGTGCAATGCATCGACGTGTGGCTGGTCATGCACGCGTCTTGCCCGACGTGCCGGAACTCGCTCCTGGTCCACCAAGACCGTCACGCCGGCGCCGGCGACGGCGAGGCAGCAACGGTGGCAGGGGAAGAGGCATAGTGCCGCGCGCAGAGGCTCGTTTATGTTTTGCAGTTTCTCGTAGGGGCTACAGTGCAAAACAAGCCATTTTGTTGCTAAAATGTTTTGCTATATTGTTTGTGTTAGGTTTAGGCACTGTTCGAATGCGCTAAAGCTAATAATTAGGTGCTAAAATTAGTTGAAGACATTCAAACAATCTAGCTAATATTTTAAATATCAGTTACTTTTAACAAATTAGCTAGCTAAATCCACTAGCAATTTTAGCTAACTAACTATCATTATATTAAATCGTGGGCTAAGAGTTTTAGCGCCCGGGTTCAAGAACAACTAAGCCCAGCTATAACCGGCTATAACAGAAGCTAAGTCGTTTAACGGATTTGCAAAAAAAAACAGAGTATAAACATAACACAAATGGATAGATGACAAATTTGATAGCCATACATGTAGGAGTTCAGCTTCACACAGGACTGTTGCAAAATGTCCGAGGTCAGCTTAACTTAAAACAAAATGTCTGAGCTCCATGGTATTGAGACCATTAGTTTTATTCACAGTTCACATAAAATGATCGTCCACATGGTCAAATATAACACTGCAGTCTTAGCATCAATCAGAATCAGAGGCATATGGAGACTTATCAAATTCAGAGGATTCCATTGCAATGCCAGCATCACCATCACCATCTTCTAAATGTTGAAGACTGCTGCACTTGTGCTTGAACATCATGCATCAGAGACTGGAGGCTTGTTAACTTCTTCTTCCTAGGCTTCACATGTTTCTTTCATTTTACTTGTACTTGAGCTTGTGCTTGTGATGTTTGTTCTCCCAGTCTTGCAATGGTTCAACAACGTCACTTGGAAGAGGTACAATACCAGTAATTAATTCATTTTCATCATCACCAACAACATCATCTACTTCCCTCTCTAAAGGATCTCTGCTTGTTCTCTCCCTCTTTCCCCTTAGTTTGGAGTTAAATTTAACAGTCTCTCATCCTATCATGAAGTAGCATGTTTCTCTTTTTTGTATGAACCTACGAGTGAAATACATAAGATAACAAGTTTGAAACAGTACAATAAATATGGTTTTCTATGCATTTGGATAGTAGAGCTTGCAGATTTACTGCTAAAAAATATTCACAAGTGGCCAAACAGATCCCACACAAGTGTATTTACTAATATTCAATGCTAATAGTTGCTACAAAGTCTAGGCAATCATATTTCACTAGTTATCAAGCACATTGCACACATATATTTACCTGTTCGAATATGGACAATTTCTCTCACAGCTAAGGAACTACATGGTAGATTTAGAGTTCTAGAAGCCAATATCCTCAGATTAGGCGTGCTTGTATGAAAGGGAAATGTGCCCTTGGGCCATTTCTAGTTTGTTTTGGTGATTAAATGCACAACACATTGTCTTTGACTAACATCTTGATGCATGAGCATAAGCACATGATTTGTAAGGCAAATTGAGAAACATAGGAAAAGTGCATATGTGGGTACATTGCAAACCCTATTGCATTAAAGGAACAATGTATGATTCTAGCACTTAGTAAATTGTTTTAGTTGCTAACTATGTTCATCTAAGTGCTAGGAAACTCCTCAAGTCGAGCAAAACTGGAGAAAAGAAGTTTGGCCAAAATTGGGCTAGTCTGGGCAGCACCGGACTATCCGGTGTGCCAGACTGCACAATGGCTGAACCGGCCACTCTCGGGAAATTGGCTAGACGCCCTGGCTATAATTCATCGGACTGTCCGGTGTGCACCGGACTGTTCGGTGAGTCAGGTGGCCAACGGCTCTCGCCTGCGCCAACGGTCGACGCGCAATCAGCGGTGGCCATGTGGCAGCCACGTCGGCCGGGCCAATGGTCAACAGGCCACACCGAACTGTCCGGTACGCCACCAGACTGTCCGGTGTGCCAACTAACTGAAGGCACACAATGGCTCTCAACGATCGTCTCGGCTGTTTATGGAAGTGAATCGCGCACTGTGTAGTGTCCGGTGTGCACCGGACTGTTCGGTGAACTCGCAGACAGAAGGCAACCAGGGCCTTCCAAACGAAGAAGCAACGACTCCTTCAGCGCATGGGGCTATAAAAGGACCCCTAGGCGCATAGAGCTGTTACCCAAGAATACCAAGAGCACACTGATATTTTGATTCAACGCAACCACGCTTTCGACTTATTTTATAGTGAACTGAGCGTTTTCTTGAGAGAACTCTGTTGTTTTGATTCTTGCGCTCTCTTCTTTGCTTGTGCGCGTGGTGTTGCTGCATTTGTGCTCTTGTGTGTGTTGCTACTCCCCTTCTCTTGTGCTTGATTAAGATCATTTGTGTAAGGTGTGAGAGACTCCAACTTGTGAAGATTCCTCACAAAGGGGATTTGATATAAGGAAGAAAACCGTGGTACTCAAGTTTGATCTTTGCATTAGTTGAGAGGGGTTGGGTGCAACCCTTGACCGAAGAAGGTCACCACAACGTGGAGTAGGCATTGGTCGAACCACGAGATAAAATCGTCGTGTCTCTTGTGCATTTACTTTATCGCGATTGTTGTCTTCTTGAGTTCTCATATTCACTTGTATTATTGCTCCTAAGTTTGATACACATTTAAAAGGAGCAATCAAGTGAAGAGATCCTCTCTCTCTCTCCATATCTACTCATAACAACTTGGTTTTAGTTTTCATGAACACTCATTATAAACCAAGTTTCTGTTGTTTAGAGTTGATTTTTGCAGAATCACCTATTCACCCCCTCTAGGTGATCTCATTGTGCCATGGTTTAGCCACCACTTTGCTGTATAAACAAGTTAATAATTACATAATTGTGAGAGGCAAGAAACAAATTGAATTCTAAAACCAAGTATTCAAAATAGAACCACCTAGATTAAAGTTCTTATTTCTCCTTTGCCTTATGGCAATTTCATGTCCAAATGTCCCTTGTTGATCTTGGTACATGTTGAGTTCTTTAATTATTTTGTCTTGTGTTTATTGATCATCAATCATCTTTGTAATGCTTGAATCACTTAGCCAAACACCATTTCTCCAAATTGGTTCAACTTGAGAAGTTTCCTAGCACTAAGATGAACATAGTTAGCAACTAAAAAAATTTACTAAGTACTAGAATCATACCTTTGTTCCTTCAATGCAATAGGATTTGCAATATACTCGTATATTTCTCAATTTGCCTTTCAAATACATGTACTCCTGCTCATATGTGGAATTGTTTGTCCATAGCAGTGTGTTTAGCATATAATCACCAAAACAACATAGAAATGGCCCAAGAGCACATTTCCCTTTCAAAAACATATTCGATTATATATTTATTTCTTCTACTTCGCTATAGGTCCACCTTAAGGCTCATGCGCCATATTTTGTAGACCATCATTTTTTACATTTTTCATCTATTGTATCTAGTTTTGGGCAGGTACAAAAAAGTCTTGTTGGAATTGTTTTCTTGGTCCAACTTGCTTAAATTGGCATTGCGAAAAAATGTATTCAATGATATATATCTTTCTAAATCTAGGATGAAATTCATAGCTCACCCCAACCTACTTTACCAAGCCTTACAAAAAATGTTTGTCATATATTTATTTCTTCTACATCAAGACACCTAATTTGGAAACTCTTATTCATCAACTCCATTGTTTTGATATCAGTAGCCAAGCCTGCAATATAAATTTTAACTACCTTGATTTCTTTGTGTTTCTTGTCTCTAGTTTTGTGACCATGCGACCAAAGCCTCATTGCTTTTTTCTTAGCCCTACTTGTGTTAAACCTTGCCTTATAGAAGTTTTATTCCAACATATTTATATTCCTACTCTACATCTACAACCCAAATTTGGAATCTCTGATACTCCAACTCCTTTTACGAGTTTGCCAAATGAAAATTCCACTTTAATTCTCTAGTTTTGTTTTTACGTATTTCTTTGGGAATAGGCCTACTCCATCCTCATGTGCTTCAACCATAGCCCACAACTAGCTCAACAACATACTTCACCAACTAGCAACTCACATGCAAGACACTATTTGTTGTTGGTAAATACCACACCGCTCGCTCATAGAGTACAACACCACCTTAAATAGGGAGTATTGAACCCCCTCACTCGCTGAGCAAGTAGCGATTGCTTGTAACCCGAGCGGGGGCAATAAGGTAGTGTGGATGTCAATTGTGGAGCGTGTGCCTGGGTCTAGTGCTACAAACTGTGGACCACCCATTCCAAGTTGTGTAGTGGGTTTCGGGTGTCTTGGCGAAAGCCTTTATATCCCAACACCTAAAGTGGTGGACATTGCGTGAGGCTGGCCTCACAGAGCAGAGAGTACCGCCCGCCACCAACGGTGGAAGGATAATGAGTCGCTATGCTCTAGGCCAATTTGGGCACAAGTGCCCTCTCTGGTAAACCACTATCTTTTTGCTATTTTTCTTATCTACTTTTGTCCCTATGTAACCATTACGAGTGTTGCAATTTCTTCTGCATCTTGAAACAAATTAAATTTGGGATCTCAGATACTACAACTCCATTCATGCTAGGTGCTCCAGAAAATCATGGAGCTAGAGCTGTAAGCCTTTAGAAGACATGTAAATAGGCTATTTCATTTATTATTTAGACTAAAAATATTTTTAAAACTATTTAAATAGATATTATAAACTACATCTCCACGCAGGAGCTAGAATCTAGAGTCATCCCAAACACCCCCCAGTTCTATACTACAAACTTAGGAGCGTTTCCTTGCCCTCTATGGAGATGAGCTGTCCAAGATATACATCATGTGGTTTACATTATTTTTTGAAGGAAAGCTGTTTATATGGATTACAAGTGTTGTGTACGTATGAAATATTATTGCTTCTGCTTTGATTATTGTTCTCAAGGGGATGATGTAAAATCTCTGCTAGCCACTCTTCCTTTCGTCTCTGACGCGCCCACTTTCACATCAGAGGCAAGAGGAAACATATGAAAGTTTTTCAGAACATCAACATAAAGTCCATAATGGCCCAAAAACAACAAAATACAGAATAGGCCCATTCTACCCTCATGTCCATTAGCCATATTCCATAGCTAGCTTGACAATAGACTTTGCCAACTAGCAACTCACATGCATGAAACTATTTATTGTTGGTAAATACCACACCGTCGGTTCATAGTGTACAACACCACCTAAAATAGGCAGTCCTGAACCCCCTCACTCGTGAGCAAGTAGTGATTGCTTGTAACCCGAGCGGGGCAATAAGCTAGTGTGGATGTCAATTGAGGAGCATGTGCCTGGGTCTAGTGCTACAAACTGTGGACCACCCATTCCAAGTTCTGTAGTGGGTTTTGGGTGCCTTGGGTAAAGCCTTTGCATCCTAACACCTAAAGTGGCGGACATTGCGTGAGGCTGGCTTCACAGAGCAGCGAGTACCGCCCGCCACCAGCGGTGGAAGGATAATGAGCCACTATGCTATAGGCCAATTGAGGCACATGTGCCCTCCCTGGTAGACCACTATCTTTTTGCTATTTTTCTTATCTACTTTTGTTCCTATGTAACCATTACGAGTATCACAATTTTGTTCTGCATCTTGGAATAAATTAATTTTTGATCTTAGATACTACAACTCCATTCATGCTTAATGTGCAAAAGAAAATTTAGTTCCTTTATTTTTCTTTAACTCTTGTCTTATATCTAGTTCTATGTCCATGCAATCACGTCTCATTGAATGTTTTTCTCCTGGTCCTACGTCTACATTTCTCTCGCTATCTTTTTCCATGTGCAACCAAGCCTTGTGGATGCATAATGTATCGCTGCAATCTAAGCCCAGTTAGAGCACATCTACACAATACCTTGCATTGCGAAAAACATATCATATTATATATTTATTTCTTCTACTTCCTTCTAGGTGCACCTTAAGGCTCATGCGCCATATTTGGTATACCATCATTTTCTTCATTTTTCCTCTGTTGTATGTAGTTTCGGGCTAGTACAACCTAGCCTTGCTAGAATTGTTTCTCGGTTCCGCCTGGTTAACTTGGCATTGTGAAAAAATGTATTTAGTGATATATTTATTCCTTCTAAATCTAGGATGAAATTTATTGCTCACTCCCACTTATTTTACCATGCCTTGCAAAAAAACATGTTTGTCATATATTTATTTTTTCTACATCAAGACACCAAATTTGGAAAACTCTCATACTAATTACCTTAGTGTCTTCGTGTTTATTGTCTCAACTCTTGTGACCATGCGACCAAAGCCTCATTGAGTTTTTCTTAGCCCTACTTGTATTAAACCTTTCCTTGTAGAATTTTTTCCAATGTATTTATATTCCTTCTATAGAGCGACGTCCCAAATTTGGAAACTCAGATACTCCAACTCCCTTTACCAGTTAGCCAAATCTGAAAATGAAATTTTAATGCTCTTGTTTTTTATGTATTTCTTTGGGAACCCCTATATTATATAATCTACCATAATAATCAACAATCTATATGTTGAAATACATGTGATAAGTTCGTGTTAACACACATTTCTTTATTTTATGTGATTACTGTCTAGTTTGCATATGTCGGGAAGAAATCGTGAGAGTCGATACTCTTAGTTCTATACTACAAACCTAGGAGCATTTTCTTGCCCTTTGTGGAGATAGCCGACCCAGGATATAAATCATGTGGTTTATATTATATTTTAAAGGAAAATTGTTTATATGGATTACAAGTGTTGTATATGTATGAAATATTGTTGCTTCTGCTTCTGATTAGTGTTCTCAATGATATGACGTAAAATCAATTCTAGCCACTCTTTCTTTCTTCTCTGACGCACCCACTTTCCACGTCGTAGGAAGACGAAACACAAGAAAAAATTTCACAACATCTACATAAAGTCCATAGTGGCCCAAAAACAACAAAAAACAAAATAGGCCTACTATATCCTAATGTGCTTCATCCATAGCCCACATCTAGCTCGACAACATACTTTGTCAACTAGCAAGTCACATGCATGACACTATTTGTAGTTGGTAAATACCGCACCGCCGGCTCATAGAGTACAACACCACCTTAAATAGGTAGTCCTGAACCCCCTCACTCGCTGAGCAAGTAGCGATTGCTTGTAACCCGAGCGGGGGCAATAAGGTAGTGTGGATATCAATTATGGTGCATGTGCCTGGGTCTAGTGCTACAAACTGTGGACCACCCATTCCAAGTTGTGTAGTGGGTTTAGGGTGCCTTGGCAAAAGCTTTTGCATCCACACACCTAAAGTGGCGGACATTGCGTGAGGCTGGCTTCACAGAGCAGCGAGTACCGCCCACCACCAGCGGTGGAAGGATAATGAGCCGCTATGCTCTAGGCCAATTGAGGCACATGTGCCCTCTCTGGTAGACCACTATATTTTTGTTATTTTTCTTATCTACTTTTGTTCCTTTGTGACCATTACGAGTATCACAAATTTGTTCTGCATCTTGGAATAAATTAAATTTGGGATCTGAGATACTATAACTCCATTCAAGCTTAGTGTGCAAAAGAAAACTTAGTTCATTTATTTTTCTTTAACTCTTGTCTTATATCTAGTTCTATATCCGTGCAATCACGTCTCGTTGAATGTTTTTCTCCCGGTCCAGTGTATACATTTCTCTCTCTATCTTTTTCCATGTGCAACCAAGCCTTGTGGATGCATAACGTGTCGCTGCAATCTAAACCCAGTTAGAGCACATCTACACTTTACCTTGCATTGCAAAAAACATATCCTATTATGGGGATATCTGACCTAGGATATAAAGCATGTGGTTTATATTATATTTTAAAGGAAAGTTGTTTATATGGATTACAATTGTTGTATATGTATGAAATATTGTTGCTTCTGCTTTTGATTACTGTTCTCAATGGGATGATGTAAAATCAATGCTTACCACTCTTTCTTTCTTCTCTGACGCAGCCACTTTCCACTTCATAGGAAGAGGGAACACAAGAAAAAATTTCACAACATCAACATAAAGTCCATAGTGGCCCAAAAACAACAAAAAACAAAATAGGCCTACTATATCCTAATGTTCTTCATCCATGGCCCATATCTAGCTCGACAACAGACTTTGTCAACTAGCAAATCACATGCATGATACTATTTGTTGTTGGTAAATACCACACCGCCGGCTCATAGAGTACAACACCACCTTAAATAGATAGTCCTGAACCCCCTCACTCGCTGAGCAAGTAGCGATTGCTTGTAACCCGAGCGGGGGCAATAAGGTAGTGTGGATGTCAATTGTGGTGCATGTGCCTGGGTCTAGTGCTACAAACTGTGGACCACCCATTCCAAGTTGTGTAGTGGGTTTCGGGTGCCTTGGCGAAAGCCTTTGCATCCCAAGACCTAAAGTGGCGGACATTTCGTGAGGCTGGCTTCATAGAGCAGCGTGTATCGCCCGCCACCAGCGGTGGAAGGATAATGAGCCGCTATGCTATAGGCCAATTGAGGCACATGTGCCCTCTCTGGTAGACCACTATCTTTTTGCTATTTTTCTTATCTACTTTTGTTCCTATGTAACCATTACGAGTATCACAATTTTGTTCTGCATCTTGAAATAAATTAATTTTTGATATCAGATACTACAACTCCATTCATACTTAGTGTGCAAAAGAAAATTTAGTTCCTTTATTTTTCTTTAACTCTTGTCTTATATCTAGTTCTATGTCCGTGCAATCATGTCTCATTGAATGTTCTTCTCCTGGTCCTACGTCTACATTTCTCTCTCTATCTTTTTCCATGTGCCAACCTTGTGGATGCATAATGTATCGCTGCAATCTTAGCCCAGTTAGAGCACATCTACACTTTACCTTGCATTGCGAAAAACATATCCTATTATATATTTATTTCTTCTACTTCCCTCTAGGTGCACCTTAAGGCTCATGCGCCATATCTGGTAGACCATCATTTTCTTCATTTTTCCTTTGTTGTATGTAGTTTCTGGCTAGTACAACCTAGTCTTGCTAGAATTGTTTATCGGTCCCGCCTGGTTAACTTGGCATTGTGAAAAAACGTATTTAGTGATATATTTGTTCCTTCTAAATCTAGGATGAAATTTATTGCTCACTCCCACTTACTTTACCATGCCTTGCGAAAAAACATGTTTGTCATATATTTATTTTTTCTACATCAAGACACCAAACTTGGAAAACTCTCATACTAATTACTTTGGTGTCTTTGTGTTTCTTGTCTCAAGTCTTGTGACCATGCGACCAAAGCCTCATTGAGTTTTTCTTAGCCCTACTTGTATTAAACCTTTCCTTGTAGAATTTTTCCAACGTATTTATATTCCTTCTATAGAGCGACGTCCCAAATTTGGAAACTCAGATACTCCAACTCCCTTTACCAGTTAGCCAAATCTGAAAAGGAAATTTTAATGCTCTTGTTTTTTATGTATTTCTTCGGGAACCCCTATATTATATAATCTACCATAATAATCAACAATCTATATGTTGAAATACATGTGATAAGTTCATGTTAACACATATTTCTTTATTTTATGTTATTACTGTCTAGTTTGCATATGTCGGGAAGAAATCGTGAGAGTCGATACTCTTAGTTCTATACTACAAACTTAGGAGCGTTTTCTTGCCCTTTGTGGAGATAGCCGACCCAGGATATAAATCATGTGGTTTATATTATATTTTAAAGGAAAGTTGTTTATATGGATTACAAGTGTTGTATATGTATGAAATATTGTTGCTTCTGCTTCTGAGTAGTGTTCTCAATGGTATGACGTAAAATCAATTCTAGCCACTCTTTCTTTCTTCTCTGACGCACCCACTTTCCACATCGTAGGAAGAGAAAACACAAGAAAAAATTTCACAACATCAACATAAAGTCCATATTGGCCCAAAAACAACAAAAAACAAAATAGGCCTACTATATCGTAATGTGCTTCATCCATAGCCCACATCTAGCTCGACAACAGACTTTGTCAACTAGCAAGTCACATGCATGACACTATTTGTAGTTGGTAAATACCACACCGCCGGCTCATAGAGTACAACACCACCATAAATAGGTAGTCCTGAACCCCCTCACTCGCTGAGCAAGTAGCGATTGCTTGTAACCCGAGCGGGGGCAATAAGGTAGTGTGGATGTCAATTGTGGTGCATGTGCCTGGGTCTAGTGCTACAAACTGTGGACCACCCATTCCAACTTGTGTAGTGGGTTTCGGGTGCGTTGGCGAAAGCCTTTGCATCCCAACACCTAAAGTGGCGGACACTGCGTGAGGCTGGCTTCACAGAGCAGCGAGTACCGCCCGCCACCAGCGGTGGAAGGATAATGAGCCGCTATGCTATAGGCCAATTGAGGCACATGTGCCCTCTCTGGTAGACCACTATCTTTTTGCTAATTTTCTTATCTACTTTTGTTCCTATGTAACCATTAGGAGTATCACATTTTTGTTCTGTATCTTGGAATAAATTAAATTTTGATATGAGATACTACAACTCCATTCAAGCTTAGTGTGCAAAAGAAAATTTAGTTCATTTATTTGTATTTAACTCTTGTCTTATATCTAGTTCTATATCCGTGCAATCACGTCTCGTTGAATGTTTTTCTCCTCGTCCTGTGTCTACATTTCTCTCTCTATCTTTTTCCATGTGCAACCAAGCCTTGTGGATGCATAACGTGTCGCTGCAATCTAAGCCCAGTTAGAGCACATCTACACTTTACCTTGCATTGCAAAAAACATATCCTATTATGGGGATATCCGACCCAGGATATAAAGCATGTGGTTTATATTATATTTTAAAGGAAAGTTGTTTATATGGATTACAATTGTTGTATATGTATGAAATATTGTTGCTTCTGCTTTTGGTTACTGGTCTCAATGGGATGACGTAAAATCAATGCTTGCCACTCTTTCTTTCTTCTATGACGCAGCCACTTTCCACTTCATAGGAAGAGGAAACACAAGAAAAAATTTTACAACACCAACATAAAGTCCATAGTGGCCCAAAAACAACAAAAACAAAAATAGGCCTACTATATCCTAATGTGCTTCAGCCATAGCCCATATCTAGCTCGACAACAGACTTTGTCAACTAGCAAGTCACATGCATGACACTATTTGTAGTTGGTAAATACCACACCGCCGGCTCATAGAGTACAACACCATCTTAAATAGGTAGTCCTGAACCCCCTCACTCGCTGAGCATGTAGCGATTGCTTGTAACCCGAGCGGGGGCAATAAGGTAGTGTGGATGTCAATTGTGGTGCATGTGCCTAGGTCTAGTGCTACAAACTGTGGACCACCCATTCCAAGTTGTGTAGTGGGTTTCGGGTGCCTTGGCGAAAGCCTTTGCATCCCAACACCTAAAGTGGCAGACATTGCGTGAGGCTGGCTTCACAGAGCAGCGAGTACCGCACGCCACCAGCGGTGGAAGGATAATGAGCCGCTATGCTATAGGCCAATTGAGGCACATGTGCCCTCTCTGGTAGACTACTATCGTTTTGCTATTTTTCTTATCTACTTTTGTTCCTATGTAACCATTACGAGTATCACAATTTTGTTCTGCATCTTGGAATAAATTAATTTTTTATATCAGATACTACAACTCCATTCATGCTTAGTATGCAAAAGAAAATTTAGTTCCTTTATGTTTCTTTAACTCTTGTCTTATATCTAGTTCTATGTCCGTGCAATAATGTATCATTGAATGTTTTTCTCCTGGTCCTACGTCTACATTTCTCTCTCTATCTTTTTCCATGTGCAACCAAGCCTTGTGGATGCATAATGTATCGCTGCAATCTAAGCCCAGTTAGAGCACATCTACATTTTACCTTGCATTGCGAAAAACATATCCTATTATATATTTATTTCTTCTACTTCCCTCTAGGTGCACCTTAAGGCTCATGCGCCATATTTGGTAGACCATCATTTTCTTCATTTTTCCTTTGTTGTACGTAGTTTCGGACTAGTACAACCTAGCCTTGCTAGAATTGTTTCTCGGTCCCGCCTGGTTAACTTGGCATTGTGAAAAAATGTATTTAGTGATATATTTGTTCCTTCTAAATCTAGGATGAAATTTATTGCTCACTCCCACTTATTTTACCATGCCTTGCGAAAATACATGTTTGTCATATATTTATTTTTTCTACATCAAGACACCAAATTTGGAAAACTCTCATACTAATTACCTTGGTGTCTTCGTGTTTCTTGTCTCAAGTCTTGTGACCATGCGACCAAAGCCTCATTGAGTTTTTCTTAGCCCTACTTGTATTAAACCTTTCCTTGTAGAATTTTTTTCCAATGTATTTATATTCCTTCTATAGAGCGACGTCCCAAATTTGGAAACTCAGATACTCCAACTCCCTTTACCAGTTAGCCAGATCTGAAAAGGAAATTTTAATGCTCTTGTTTTTTATGTATTTCTTCGGGAACCCCTATATTATATAATCTACCATAATAATAAAAAATCTATATGTTGAAATACATGCTATAAGTTTGTGTTAACACATATTTCTTTATTTTATGTGATTATTGTCTAGTTTGCATATGTCGGGAAGAAATCGTGAGAGTCGACACTTTTAGTTCTATACTACAAACTTGGAGCGTTTTCTTGCCCTTTGTGGAGATAACCGACCCAGGATATAAATCATGTGGTTTATATGATATTTTAAAGGAAAGTTGTTTATATGGATTACAAGTGTTGTATATGTATGAAATATTGTTGCTTCTGGTTCTGATTAGTGTTCTCAATGGTATGACGTAAAATCAATGCAACCCACACTTTCTTTCTTCTCTGACGCACCCACTTTCGACATCGTAGGAAGAGGAAACACAAGAAAAAATTTCACAACATCAACATAAAGTCCATAGTGGCCCAAAAACAACAAAAAACAAAATAGGCCTACTATATCGTAATGTGCTTCATCCATAGCCTACATCTAGCTCGACAACAGACTTTGTCAACTAGCAAGTCACATGCATGACACTATTTGTAGTTGGTAAATACCACATCGCCGGCTCATAGAGTACAACACCACCTTAAATAGGTAGTCCTGAACCCCCTCACTCGCTGAGCAAGTAGCGATTGCTTGTAACCCGAGCGGGGGCAATAAGGTAGTGTGGATATCAATTGTGGTGCATGTGTATGGGTCTAGTGCTACAAATTGTGGACCACCCATTCCAAGTTGTGTAGTGGGTTTCGGATGCCTTGGCGAAAGCCTTTGCATCCCAACACCTAAAGTGGCGGACATTGCGTGAGGCTGGCTTCACAGAGCAGCGAGTACCGCCCGCCACCAGCGGTGGAAGGATAATGAGCCACTATGCTATAGGCCAATTGAGGCACATGTGCCCTCTCTGGTAGACCACTATCTTTTTGCTATTTTTCTTATCTACTTTTGTTCCTATGTAACCATTACGAATATCACGTTTTTGTTCTGCATCTTGGAATAAATTAAATTTTGATCTCAGATACTACAACTCCATTCATGCTTAGTGTGCACAAGAAAATTTAGTTCCTTTTTTTCTTTAACTCTTGTCTTATATCTAGTTCTATGTCCGTGCAATCACGTCTCATTGAATGTTTTCTCCCGGTCCTGCGTCTACATTTCTCTCTCTATCTTTTTCCATGTGCAACCAAGCCTTGTAGATGCATAATGTGTCGCTGCAATCTAAGCCCAGTTAGAGCACATCTACACTTTACCTTGCATTGCGAAAAACATATGCTATTATATATTTATTCTTCTACTTCCCTCTAGGTGCACCTTAAGGCTCATGCGCCATATTTGGTAGACCATCATTTTCTTCATTTTTCCTCTGTTGTATGTAATTTTGGGCTAGTACAACCTAGCCTCGCTAGAATTGTTTCTCGCTCCCACCTGATTAACTTGCCATTGTAAAAAAAAACGTATTTAGTGATATATTTATTCCTTCTAAATCTAGGATGAAATTTATTGCTCACCCCCACTTATTTATCCATGAAAGGGAAATGTGCCCTTGGGCCATTTCTAAGTATTTTGGTGATTGAGTGCCAACACAAGTGCTTAAATGTAAATCTATGCCCATGAATGGACAAAGTGCAAATCAAGAGCAAAGGTATGTTTCTAAGTCTTAGTACATTGGTTTTGTGTACTAATATACTTGTCTAAGTATCAGAAACAGAAAGAAGAAGGAAAGAGAAGAGTTGGCTGTGTACAGCCAAGAGGCTGTTTCGGTCTGGGGCACCGGACTGTCCGGTGGTGCATCGGACAGTGTCCGGTGCGCCATGCTGGCTCGAGCGAACTGGCCGCTCTCGGGAATTCACCGGCGACGTACGCCTAAAATTCACCGGACTGTCCGGTGTGCACCGGACTGTCCGGTGAGCCAACGGTCGGCCGGGCCAACGGTCGGCCGCGGAATCCGCGCGCGACACGTGGCCGAGCCAACGGTCGGAAGGGGGCACCGGACTGTCTGGTGTGCACCGGACATGTCCGGTGCGCCAACGGCTCCCACATCTGCAACGGTCGGCTTCGCCATTTAAGGAAGGAAATCGGGCACCGGACAGTGTCCGGTGTGCACCGGACTGTCCGGTGCGCCCGACGACAGAAGGCAAGGATGGCCTTCCAGATTTGTTCTCAACGGCTCCTAGCCGCCTTGGGGCTATAAAAGGGACCCCTAGGCGCATGGAGGAGAAAAACCAAGCAACCTTAGAGCATTCTTGATCATCCACACTCAGTCTTTGCGCATTCGTTTGTCATTCTCAGTGATTCGAGCTCCGTTCTAGTGAGAACTTTGAGATAGTCTTTTGAGCTCGATTCTTGGCCGTGTGTGTGCGCATTTTGCTGTGGATTTGTGTGTGTTGCTTCCCTCCCTTACTCCGTGCTTCTTTGTGAACTTTAAGTGTAAGGGCGAGAGACTCCAATTTGTGGAGATTCCTCGCAAGTGGGATAAAGATAAGCAAAGCAAAACACCGTGGTATTCAAGTGGGTCTTTGGACCGCTTGAGAGGGGTTGATTGCAACCCTCGTCCGTTGGGACGCCACAACGTGGAGTAGGCAAGCGTTGGTCTTGGCCGAACCACGGGATAACCACCGTGTCATCTCTGTGATTGATCTTTGTTGGTTATTGTATTTTGTTGAGGATTCCTATTTAGCCACTTGGCAATTATTGTGCTAACGATTAACCAAGTTTTGTGGCTTAAGTTTTCAAGTTTCACAGGATCACCTATTCACCCCCCCTCTAGGTGCTCTCAATTGGTATCAGAGCCGTTCTCTTCACAAAGGGACTAACCGCCCGAAGAGATGGATCCTAAAGGGAAGGGAATCGTGATCAACGACAAGGAGAAGGAGTCCTTCGTCAACGAGCCAAGGGATGACAAGTCCAACGACTCGGGCTCGGGCCACAGACGCAAAGATGGGAAGAAGAAGAAGACAAGACACATCAAGGAGATCGTCTACTACGACAGCGATGAGTCTACTTCCTCCCAAAAGGACGACGACCACAACGAATACGAGAGAAAGAAACCGGTCAATTCGTACTTTTCTTTTGATTACTCTCGTATTCCTCAAAGTACTAATGCTCAGTTATTATCTATTCCACTTAGTAAACCTCCTCATTTTGATGGAGAGGACTACGGATTTTGGAGTCACAAAATGCGTAGTCACTTGTTCTCTCTCCATCCTAGCATATGGGAGATTGTAGAAAGTGGAATGCACTTTGATAGTACGGATAGTCCCATGTTTATTAATGAACAGATTCATAAAAATGCACAAGCTACTACTGTGTTGCTAGCCTCTTTGTGCAGGGACGAGTACCATAAGGTGAGCGGCTTGGACAATGCCAAGCAGATCTGGGACACCCTCAAGATCTCTCATGAGGGGAACGATGTCACCTTACTCACCAAGATGGAGTTGGTGGAGGGCGAGCTTGGACGGTTCGCAATGATAAGGGGCGAGGAGCCAACTCAAACATACAACCGGCTCAAGACCCTTATCAACAAAATAAGGAGCTACGGAAGCACGCGATGGACGGATCACGACGTCGTCCGCCTAATGCTAAGGTCCTTTACCGTTCTTGATCCTCATTTGGTGAACAATATTCGTGAAAATCCTAGGTACACCAAGATGTCGCCCGAAGAAGTTCTGGGGAAGTTCGTAAGCGGGCGAATGATGATCAAGGAGGCAAGATATGTGGACGACGCGTTGAACGGTCCTATTCATGAGCCTCAACCCATTGCTCTCAAGGCAACGAGGAGCAAGGAGGCGCTACCGAGCAAGGTGGCGCAAGTTGAGGCGGCCGGGCTAAATAATGAGGAGATGGCCCTCATCATTAAGCGCTTCAAGACGGCGCTTAAAGGTCGCAAGGGACAGCCAAGCAAGACCAAGACAAAGGAGAAGCGCTCGTGCTTCAAATGCGGTAAGATTGGTCATTTCATTGCTAACTGTCCCGATAATGAAAGTGACCAGGAAAAGGGGAACAAAAGGGAGAAGAAGAAGCATTACAAGAAGGCCAAGGGCGAGGCACATATCGGAAAGGAGTGGGATTCAGATTGCTTCTCCTCCGACTCCGACAATGAAGGACTCGCCGCCACCGCCTTCAACAAGTCATCCCTCTTCCCCAACGAGCGTCACACATGCCTTATGGCAAGGGAGAAGAAGGTATGCAATCAAAACAATGTCACTTATGATTCTTCTAGTGATGATGAGTCCAGTGATGAAGAAATAGATTACTCTAGTTTGTTCAAGGGATTGGATAGAACTAAAGTAGAAAAGATTAATGAATTGATTGATGCCTTGAATGAAAAGGATAGACTCTTAGAAAAACAAGAGGATCTTTTATATGAAGAGCATGACAAATTTGTAGAGGCACAAAAATCTTATGCTTTAGAAGTTAAAAGAAATGAAGTGCTTTCTAGTGAATTATCTTCTTGTCATGAAACCATTGCTACTTTAAAAGGTGTTAATAATGATTTAAATGCTAAACTAGAAGTGGCTAGTAAATCTAACTCTTGTGTAGAACATGTTATGGTTTGCACTAGGTGTAAAGATTTTAATGTTGATGCTTGTAGTGAACACCTAGTTTCAATTTCTAAATTGAATGATGAAGTGGCTAGTCTTAATGCCCAACTTAAGACTAGCAAAAGCGAATTTGATAAATTAAAATTTGCAAGGGATGCCTATACGATTGGTAGACATCCCTCAATTAAGGATGGACTTGGCTTCAAGAGGGAAGCCAAGAACTTAACAAGCCATAAGGCTCCCATTTCCGCCAAGGAGAAAGGGAAGGCCCCTATGGCTGGTAGTGCTAAAAAGAACCATGCTTTTATGTATCATGATAGGAGACATACTAGAAATGCAAATAGAAGTTATAATGTTTTTGATTCATATGTTTATCATGACATGGTTGCTTCTAGTTCTTTCTATGAGCATGATAGGAACGTTGGTAGGAGAAATGTTGTTCATAATATGCCTAGGAGAAATGTTGTTAATGTGCCTAGGAAAGTTAATGAGCCTTCTACAATATATCATGCTTTGAATGCTTCCTTTGCAATTTGTAGAAAGGATAGAAAGGTGATTGCTAGGAAGTTAGGGGCAAAATGCAAGGGTGATAAAACTTGCATTTGGATCCCTAAGGAAATTGTGACTAACCTTGTAGGACCCAACAAGAGTTGGGTACCTAAGTCCCAAGCCTAAATTTGCCTTGCAGGTTTATGCATCCGGGGGTTCAAGCTGGATTATCGACAGCGGATGCACAAACCATATGACGGGGGAGAAGAAGATGTTCACCTCCTACGTCAAGAATAAGGATTCCCAAGATTCAATTATATTCGGTGATGGGAATCAAGGCAAGGTAAAAGGGTTAGGTAAAATTGCAATTTCTAATGAGCACTCTATCTCTAATGTGTTTTTAGTAGAGTCTCTTGGATATAATTTGTTATCTGTTAGTCAATTATGCAATATGGGATATAACTGTCTATTTACAAATGTAGATGTGTCTGTCTTTAGAAGAAGTGATGGTTCACTAGCTTTTAAGGGTGTATTAGACGGCAAGCTTTACTTAGTTGATTTTGCAAAAGAAGAGGCCGGTCTAGATGCATGCTTAATTGCTAAGACTAGCATGGGCTGGCTGTGGCATCGCCGCTTAGCACATGTGGGGATGAAGAACCTTCACAAGCTTCTAAAGGGAGAACACGTGATAGGTTTGACTAACGTACAATTCGAAAAAGATAGACCTTGTGCAGCTTGTCAAGCAGGTAAACAAGTGGGAGGAGCGCATCACAGCAAGAATGTGATGACCACTTCAAGACCCCTGGAGCTGCTGCATATGGACCTCTTCGGACCCGTCGCCTATCTGAGCATAGGGGGAAGTAAGTATGGTCTAGTTATTGTCGATGACTTTTCCCGCTTCACTTGGGTGTTCTTTTTGCAGGATAAGTCTGAAACCCAAGGGACCCTCAAGCGCTTCCTTAGGAGAGCTCAAAATGAGTTTGAGCTCAAGGTGAAGAAGATAAGGAGCGACAACGGGTCCGATTTCAAGAATCTTCAAGTGGAGGAGTTCCTTGAGGAGGAAGGGATCAAGCACGAGTTCTCCGCTCCCTACACACCACAGCAAAATGGTGTGGTAGAGAGGAAGAACAGGACACTAATCGATATGGCGAGGACGATGCTTGGAGAATTCAAGACCCCCGAGTGTTTCTAGTCGGAAGCCGTGAACATGGCTTGCCACGCCATCAACAGGGTCTACCTTCATCGCCTCCTCAAGAAGACTTCGTATGAGCTACTAACCGGTAACAAACCCAATGTATCTTACTTTCGTGTATTTGGGAGCAAGTGCTACATTCTAGTAAAGAAGGGTAGAAATTCTAAGTTTGCTCCCAAAGCTGTAGAAGGGTTTTTGTTAGGTTATGAGTCAAATACAAAGGCGTATAGAGTCTTCAACAAATCATCGGGTTTGGTTGAAGTCTCTAGCGACGTTGTATTTGATGAGACTAATGGCTCTCCAAGAGAGCAAGTTGTTGATCTTGATGATTTAGATGAAGAAGACGTTCCAACGGCCGCTATGCGCACCATGGCGATTGGTGATGTGCGACCACAGGAACAATTGGAGCAAGATCAACCTTCTTCCTCAACAATGATGCATCCCCCAACTCAAAACGATGAACAGGTTCATCAAGAGGAGTGTGATCAATGGGGAGCACAAGATGATCATGTGATGGAGGAAGAAGCACAACCGGCACCTCCAACCCAAGTTCGAGCGATGATTCAAAGGGATCATCCCGTCGACCAAATTCTGGGTGATATTAGCAAGGGAGTAACTACTCGATCTCGATTAGTTAATTTTTGTGAGCATTACTCCTTTGTCTCTTCTATTGAGCCTTTCAGGGTAGAAGAGGCCTTGCTAGATCCGGACTGGGTGTTAGCCATGCAGGAGGAACTCAACAACTTCAAGCGAAATGAAGTTTGGACACTGGTGCCTCGTCCCAAGCAAAACGTTGTGGGAACCAAGTGGGTATTCCGCAACAAACAGGACGAGCACGGGGTGGTGACGAGGAACAAGGCTCGACTTGTGGCAAAAGGTTATGCCCAAGTCGCAGGTTTGGACTTTGAGGAGACGTTTGCTCCTGTGGCTAGGCTAGAATCAATTCGTATCTTGCTAGCATATGTCGCTCACCATTCTTTCAGGTTGTTCCAAATGGATGTGAAGAGCGCTTTCCTCAACGGGCCAATCAAGGAGGAGGTGTACGTAGAGCAACCCCCTGGCTTCGAGGATGAACGGTACCCCGACCACGTGTGTAAGCTCTCTAAGGCGCTCTATGGACTTAAGCAAGCCCCAAGAGCATGGTATGAATGCCTTAAAGACTTTTTAATTGCAAATGCCTTCAAGGTTGGGAAAGCCGATCCAACTCTTTTTACTAAGACATGTGATGGTGATTTGTTTGTGTGCCAAATTTATGTCGATGACATAATATTTGGTTCTACTAACCAAAAGTCTTGTGAAGAGTTTAGCAGGGTTATGATGCAGAAATTCGAGATGTCGATGATGGGCGAGTTGAACTACTTCCTTGGGTTTCAAGTGAAGCAACTCAAGGACGGCACCTTCATCTCCCAAACAAAGTACACGCAAGACCTGCTGAAGCGGTTTGGGATGAAGGACGCCAAGCCCGCAAAGACTCCGATGGGGACCGACGGACACACCGACCTCAACAAAGGAGGTAAGTCCGTTGATCAAAAAGCATACCGGTCAATGATAGGGTCTTTACTTTATTTATGTGCTAGTAGACCGGATATTATGCTTAGCGTATGCATGTGTGCTAGATTTCAATCCAATCCTAAGGAGTGTCACTTAGTGGCGGTGAAGCGAATTCTTAGATATTTGGTTGCTACGCCTTGCTTCGGGCTCTGGTATCCAAAGGGGTCTACCTTTGACTTGGTTGGAAACTCAGATTCCGACTATGCTGGATGTAAGGTCGATAGGAAGAGTACATCAGGGACGTGCCAATTCTTAGGAAGGTCCCTGGTGTCGTGGAACTCTAAGAAACAAACCTCCGTTGCCCTATCCACCGCTGAGGCCGAGTATGTTGCCGCAGGACAGTGTTGCGCGCAACTACTTTGGATGAGGCAAACCCTCAGGGACTTTGGCTACAATCTGAGCAAAGTCCCACTCCTATGTGACAATGAGAGTGCTATCCGCATGGCGGAAAATCCTGTTGAACACAGCCGCACAAAGCACATTGACATCCGGCATCACTTTTTGAGAGATCACCAGCAAAAGGGAGATATCGAAGTGTTTCATGTTAGCACCGAGAACCAGCTAGCCGATATCTTTACCAAGCCTCTAGATGAGAAGACCTTTTGCAGGCTGCGTAGTGAGCTAAATGTCGTAGATTCGCGGAACTTGGATTGAATTGTAGCATACATGTATTTATGCTTTTGATCATGATCCTTTTTGCATTTTGTTGTTTAGTATGGTGCTCAAGTTGTACAAACACTCCCTGGACCTCACAAGTCCGTTGCAAAGTGATGCACAGTTTTAGGGGGAGATGTGTTACAACTTGACCCTTTGAGACTAACCATATGCTTGAGTTTGCTTGTTTTAGTCTCGAAGGAGAATTAAAAGGGAAAAGGTGGACTTGGACCATGCAAGACTTCCACTGCACTCCGATGAAAAGAGTAACTTTTCCAAGTTCATCTTTTAACTCTTATTGCCTATTTGCTCTTAATTGAAGATTTTGGTGAGGCAATGGGGTTAAAGGGCCAAGATTGATCCCGTTTTGGTGCTTGACGCCAAAGGGGGAGAAAATAAAGGCCAAAGCAATAAATGGATCAGCTACCACTTGAGAAACTTTGAAAACAGTAGGATAGAGCTTTTGGTTTGTCAATACTCTTGCATTGTCTCTTTTATCAAAAGTTGGCCTCTTGTGGGGTGAAGTGTTGATTATGGGAAAAAGGGGGAGTTTTTGGAATCTTGAATCAATCTTCTATGGAAAACCTCTCTTTATGTCTCTACAAGTGGATTTGACTTAGAGATAGGATTTTGAGTTTGATTTGCAAAAACAAACCAAGTGGTGGCAAAGGATGATCCATATATGCCAAATTGAATCAAAATGAATTTGAGTTTTTATTTGAAGTAATATTGCACTTGTTCTAGTTGCTTTATGTTGTGTTGGCATAAATCACCAAAAAGGGGGAGATTGAAAGGGAAATGTGCCCTTGGGCCATTTCTAAGTATTTTGGTGATTGAGTGCCAACACAAGTAATTAAATGTAAATCTATGCCCATGAATGGACAAAGTGCAAATCAAGAGCAAAGGTATGTTTCTAAGTCTTAGTACATTGGTTTTGTGTACTAATATACTTGTCTAAGTATCAGAAACAAAAAGAAGAAGGAAAGAGAAGAGTTGGCTGTGTACAGCCAAGAGGCTGTTTCGGTCTGGGGCACCGGACTGTCCGGTGGTGCACCGGACTGTGTCCGGTGCGCCAGGCTGGCTCGAGCGAACTGGCCGCTCTCGGGAATTCACCGGCGACGTACGCCTAAAATTCACCGGACTGTCCGGTGTGCACCGGACTGTCCGGTGAGCCAACGGTCGGCCGGGCCAACGGTCGGCCACGGAATCCGCGCGCGACACGTGGCCGAGCCAACGGTCGGAAGGGGGCACCGGACTGTCCGGTGTGCACCGGACATGTCCGGTGCGCCAACGGCTCCCACATCTGCAACGGTCGGCTTCGCCATTTAAGGAAGGAAATCGGGCACCGGACAGTGTCCGGTGTGCACCGGACTGTCCGGTGCGCCCGACGACAGAAGGCAAGGATGGCCTTCCAGATTTGTTCTCAACGGCTCCTAGCCGCCTTGGGGCTATAAAAGGGACCCCTAGGCGCATGGAGGAGAAAAACCAAGCAACCTTAGAGCATTCTTGATCATCCACACTCAGTCTTTGCGCATTCGTTTGTCATTCTCAGTGATTCGAGCTCCGTTCTAGTGAGAACTTTGAGATAGTCTTTTGAGCTCGATTCTTGGCCGTGTGTGTGCGCATTTTGCTGTGGATTTGTGTGTGTTGCTTCCCTCCCTTACTCCGTGCTTCTTTGTGAACTTTAAGTGTAAGGGCGAGAGACTCCAATTTGTGGAGATTCCTCGCAAGTGGGATAAAGATAAGCAAAGCAAAACACCGTGGTATTCAAGTGGGTCTTTGGACCGCTTGAGAGGGGTTGATTGCAACCCTCGTCCGTTGGGACGCCACAACATGGAGTAGGCAAGCGTTGGTCTTGGCCGAACCATGGGATAACCACCGTGTCATCTCTGTGATTGATCTTTGTTGGTTATTGTATTTTGTTGAGGATTCCTATTTAGCCACTTGGCAATTATTGTGCTAACGATTAACCAAGTTTTGTGGCTTAAGTTTTCAAGTTTCACAGGATCACCTATTCACCCCCCCCTCTAGGTGCTCTCAATCCATGCCTTGAGAAAAAACAAGTTTGTCATATATTTATTTTTTCTACATCAAGACACCAAATTTCGAAAACTCTCATACTAATTACCTTGGTGTCTTCGTGTTTCTTGTCTCAAGTTTTGTGACCATGCGACCAAAGCCTAATTGAGTTTTTCTTAGCCCTACTTGTATTAACCTTTCCTTGTAGAATTTTTGCAACGTATTTATATTCCTTCTATAGAGCTACGTCACAAATTTGGAAACTCAGTTACTCCAACTCCTTTTACCAGATAGCCAGATCTAAAAAGGAAATTTTAATGCTCTTGTTTTTATGTATTTCTTCGGGAACCCCTATTTTATATAATCTACCATAATAATCAACAATATGTATGTTGAAATACATGCTATAAGTTCGTGTTAACACATATTTCTTTATTTTATGTGATTACTGTCTAGTTTGTATATGTCGGAAAAATCATGAGAATCGACACTTTTAGTTCTATACTACAAACTTGGAGCGTTTTCTCGCCCTTTGTAGAGATAGCCGACCCAGGATATAAATCATGTGGTTTATATTATATTTTAAAGGAAAGTTGTTTATATGGATTACAAGTGTTGTATATGTATGAAATATTGTTGCTTCTGCTTCTAATTAGTGTTCTCAATGGTATGACGTAAAATCAATGCTAGCCACTCTTTCTTTCTTCTCTGACGCACCCACTTTCCACATCGTAGGAAGAGGAAACACAAGAAAAAATTTCACAACATCAACAGAAAGTCCATAGTGGCCCAAAAACAACAAAAAACAAAATAGGCCTACTATATCCTAATGTGCTTCATCCATAGCCCACATCTAACTCGACAACAGACATTGTCAACTAGCAAGTCACATGCATGACACTATTTGTAGTTGGTAAATACCAGACCGCCTGCTCATAGAGTACAACACCACCTTAAATAGGTAGTCTTGACCCCCCCTCACTCGCTGAGCAAGTAGCGATTGCTTGTAACCCGAGCGGGGGCAATAAGGTAGTGTGGATGTCAATTGTGGTGCATGTGCCTGGGTCTAGTGCTACAAACTGTGGACCACCCATTCCAAGTTGTGTAGTGGGTTTCGGATGCCTTGGCGAAAGCCTTTGCATCCCAACACCTAAAGTGGCGGACATTGCGTGAGGCTGGCTTCACAGAGCAGCGAGTACCGCCCGCCACCAGCGGTGGAAGGATAATGAGTCGCTATGCTATAGGCCAATTGAGGCACATGTGCCCTCTCTGGTAGACCACTATCTTTTTGCTATTTTTCTTAACTACTTTTGTTCCTATGTAACCATTACGAGTATCACATTTTTGTTCTGCATCTTGGAATAAATTAAATTTTGATCTCAGATACTACAACTCCATTCATGCTTAGTGTGCAGAAGAAAATTTAGTTCCTTTATTTTTCTTTAACTCTTGTCTTATATCTAGTTCTATGTCTGTGCAATCACGTCTCATTGAATGTTTTTCTCCCGGTCCTGCGTCTACATTTCTTTCTGTATCTTTTTCCATGTGCAACCAAGCCTTGTAGATGCATAATGTGTCGCTGCAATCTAAGCCCAGTTAGAGCACATCTACACTTTACCATGCATTGCGAAAAATATATGCTATTATATATTTATTTCTTCTACTTCCCTCTAGGTGCACCTTAAGGCTCATGCGCCATATTTGGTAGACCATCATTTTCTTCATTTTTCCTCTGTTGTATGTAGTTTTGGGCTAGTACAACCTAGCCTCGCTAGAATTGTTTCTCGCTCCCACCTGATTAACTTGGCATTGTGAAAAAACATATTTAGTGATATATTTATTCCTTCTAAATCTAGGATGAAATTTATTGCTCACCCCCACCTATTTATCCATGCCTTGCGAAAAAACAAATTTGTCATATATTTATTTTTTCTACATCAAGACACCAAATTTGGAAAACTCTCATACTAATTACCTTGGTGTCTTCGTGTTTCTTGTCTCAAGTTTTGTGACCATGCGACCAAAGCCTCATTGAGTTTTTCTTAGCCCTACTTGTATTAAACCTTTCCTTATAGAATTTTTCCAACGTATTTATATTCCTTCTATAGAGCTACGTCACAAATTTGGAAACTCAGTTACTCCAACTCCTTTTACCAGATAGCCAGATCTGAAAAGGAAATTTTAATGCTCTTGTTTTTATGTATTTCTTCGGGAACCCCTATTTTATATAATCTACCATAATAATCAACAATCTATATGTTGAAATACATGCTATAAGTTTGTGTTAACACATATTTCTTTATTTTATGTGATTACTGTCTAGTTTGTATATGTCGGGAAGAAATCGTGAGAATCGACACTTTTAGTGCTATACTACAAACTTGGAGCGTTTTCTTGCCCTTTGTGGAGATAGCCGACCCAGGATATAAATCATGTGGTTTATATTATATTTTAAAGGAATGTTGTTTATATGGATTACAAGTGTTGTATATGTATGAAATATTGTTGCTTCTGCTTCTGATTAGTGTTCTCAATGGTATGACGTAAAATCAATGCTAGCCACTCTTTCTTTCTTCTCTGACGCACCCACTTTCCACATCGTAGGAAGAGGAAACACAAGAAAAAAATTTCACAACATCAACATAAAGTCCATAGTGGCCCAAAAACAACAAAAAACAAAATAGGCCTACTATATCCTAATGTGCTTCATCCATAGCCCACACCTAGCTTGACAACAGACATTGTCAACTAGCAAGTCACATGCATGACACTATTTGTAGTTGGTAAATACCACACCGCCGGCTCATAGAGTACAACACCACCTTAAATAGGTAGTCTTGAACCCCCTCACTCGCTGAGCAAGTAGCGATTGCTTGTAACCCGAGCGGGGCAATAAGGTAGTGTGGATGTCAATTGTGGTGCATGTGCCTGGGTCTAGTGCTACAAACAGTGGACCACCCATTCCAAGTTGTGTAGTGGGTTTCGGATGCCTTGGCGAAAGCCTTTGCATCCCAACACCTAAAGTGGCGGACATTGTGTGAGGCTGGCTTCACAGAGCAGCGAGTACCGCCCGCCACCAGCGGTGGAAGGATAATGAGTCGCTATGCTATAGGCCAATTGAGGCACATGTGCCCTCTCTGGTAGACCACTATCTTTTTGCTATTTTTCTTATCTACTTTTGCTCCTATGTAACCATTACGAGTATCAAATTTTTGTTCTGCATCTTGGAATAAATTAAATTTTGATCTCAGATACTACAACTCCATTCATGCTTAGTGTGCAGAAGAAAATTTAGTTCCTTTATTTTTCTTTAACTCTTGTCTTATATCTAGTTCTATGTCCGTGCAATCACGTCTCATTGAATGTTTTTCTCCCGGTCCTGCGTCTACATTTCTTTTTGTATCTTTTTCCATGTGCAACCAAGCCTTGTAGATGCATAATGTGTCGCTGCAATCTAAGCCCAGTTAGAGCACATCTACACTTTACCATGCATTGCGAAAAACATATGCTATTATATATTTATTTCTTCTACTTCCCTCTAGGTGCACCTTAAGGCTCATGCGCCATATTTGGTAGACCATCATTTTCTTCATTTTTCCTCTGTTGTATGTAGTTTTGGGCTAGTACAACCTAGCCTCGCTACAATTGTTTCTCGCTCCCACCTGATTAATTTGGCATTGTGAAAAAATGTATTTAGTGATATATTTATTCCTTCTAAATCTAGGATGAAATTTATTGCTCACCCCCACTTATTTATCCATGCCTTGCGAAAAAACAAATTTGTCATATATTTATTTTTTCTACATCAAGACACCAAATTTGGAAAACTCTCATACTAATTACCTTGGTGTCTTCGTGTTTCTTGTCTCAAGTTTTGTGACCATGCGACCAAAGCCTCATTGAGTTTTTCTTAGCCCTACTTGTATTAAACCTTTCCTTATAGAATTTTTCCAACGTATTTATATTCCTTCTATAGAGCTACGTCACAAATTTGGAAACTCAGTTACTCCAACTCCTTTTACCAGATAGCCAGATCTGAAAAGGAAATTTTAATGCTCTTGTTTTTATGTATTTCTTCGGGAACCCCTATTTTATATAATCTACCATAATAATCAAAAATCTATATGTTGAAATACATGCTATAAGTTCGTGTTAACACATATTTCTTTATTTTATGTGATTACTGTCTAGTTTGTATATGTCGGGAAGAAATCGTGAGAATCGACACTTTTAGTGCTATACTACAAACTTGGAGCGTTTTCTTGCCCTTTGTGGAGATAGCCGACCCAGGATATAAATCATGTGGTTTATATTATATTTTAAAGGAATGTTGTTTATATGGATTACAAGTGTTGTATATGTATGAAATATTGTTGCTTCTGCTTCTGATTAGTGTTCTCAATGGTATGACGTAAAATCAATGCTAGCCACTCTTTCTTTCTTCTCTGACGCACCCACTTTCCACATCGTAGGAAGAGGAAACACAAGAAAAAAATTTCACAACATCAACATAAAGTCCATAGTGGCCCAAAAACAACAAAAAACAAAATAGGCCTACTATATCCTAATGTGCTTCATCCATAGCCCACACCTAGCTTGACAACAGACATTGTCAACTAGCAAGTCACATGCATGACACTATTTGTAGTTGGTAAATACCACACCGCCGGCTCATAGAGTACAACACCACCTTAAATAGGTAGTCTTGAACCCCCTCACTCGCTGAGCAAGTAGCGATTGCTTGTAACCCGAGCGGGGCAATAAGGTAGTGTGGATGTCAATTGTGGTGCATGTGCCTGGGTCTAGTGCTACAAACAGTGGACCACCCATTCCAAGTTGTGTAGTGGGTTTCGGATGCCTTGGCGAAAGTCTTTGCATCCCAACACCTAAAGTGGCGGACATTGCGTGAGGCTGGCTTCACAGAGCAGCGAGTACCGCCCGCCACCAGCGGTGGAAGGATAATGAGTCGCTATGCTATAAGACAATTGAGGCACATGTGCCCTCTCTGGTAGACCACTATCTTTTTGCTATTTTTCTTATCTACTTTTGCTCCTATGTAACCATTACGAGTATCACATTTTTGTTCTGCATCTTGGAATAAATTAAATTTTGATCTCAGATACTACAACTCCATTCATGCTTAGTGTGCAGAAGAAAATTTAGTTCCTTTATTTTTCTTTAACTCTTGTCTTATATCTAGTTCTATGTCCGTGCAATCACGTCTCATTGAATGTTTTTCACCCGGTCCTGCATCTACATTTCTCTCTCTATCTTTTTCCATGTGCAACCAAGCCTTGTAGATGCATAATGTGTCGCTGCAATCTAAGCCCAGTTAGAGCACATCTACACTTTACCTTGCATTGCGATAAACATATGCCATTATATATTTATTTCTTCTACTTCCCTCTAGGTGCACCTTAAGGCTCATGCGCCATATTTGGTAGACCATCATTTTCTTCATTTTTCCTCTGTTGTATGTAGTTTTGGGCTAGTACAACCTAGCCTCGCTAGAATTGTTTCTCGCTCCCACCTGATTAACTTGGCATTGTGAAAAAACCTATTTAGTGATATATTTATTCCTTCTAAATCTAGGATGAAATTTATTGCTCACCCCCACTTATTTATCCATGCCTTACGAAAAAACAAGTTTGTCATATATTTATTTTTTCTACATCAAGACACCAAATTTGGAAAACTCTCATACTAATTACCTTGGTGTCTTCGTGTTTCTTGTCTCAAGTTTTGTGACCAAGCGACCAAAGCCTCATTGAGTTTTTCTTAGCGCTACTTGTATTAAACCTTTCCTTGTAGAATTTTTTCCAATGTATTTATATTCCTTCTATAGAGCGACGTCCCAAATTTGGAAACTCAGATACTCCAACTCCCTTTACCAGTTAGCCAGATCTGAAAAGGAAATTTTAATGCTCTTGTTTTTATGTATTTCTTCGGGAACCCCTATTTTATATAATCTACCATAATAATCAACAATCTATATGTTGAAATACATGCTATAAGTTCGTGTTAACACATATTTCTTTATTTTATGTGATTACTGTCTAGTTTGTATATGTCGGGAAGAAATCGTGAGAATCGACACTTTTAGTGCTATACTACAAACTTGGAGCGTTTTCTTGCCCTTTGTGGAGATAGCTGACCCAGGATATAAATCATGTGGTTTATATTATATTTTAAAGGAATGTTGTTTATATGGATTACAAGTGTTGTATATGTATGAAATATTGTTGCTTCTGCTTCTGATTAGTGTTCTCAATGGTATGACGTAAAATCAATGCTAGCCACTCTTTCTTTCTTCTCTGACGCACCCACTTTCCACATCGTAGGAAGAGGAAACACAAGAAAAAAAATTCACAACATCAACATAAAGTCCATAGTGGCCCAAAAACAACAAAAAACAAAATAGGCCTACTATATCCTAATGTGCTTCATCCATAGCCCACACCTAGCTTGACAACAGACATTGTCAACTAGCAAGTCACATGCATGACACTATTTGTAGTTGGTAAATACCACACCGCCGGCTCATAGAGTACAACACCACCTTAAATAGGTAGTCTTGAACCCCCTCACTCGTTGAGCAAGTAGCGATTGCTTGTAACCCGAGCGGGGGCAATAAGGTAGTGTGGATGTCAATTGTGGTGCATGTGCCTGGGTCTAGTGCTACAAACTGTGGACCACCCATTCCAAGTTGTGTAGTGGGTTTCGGATGCCTTGGCAAAAGCCTTTGCATCCCAACACCTAAAGTGGCGGACATTGCGTGAGGCTGGCTTCACAGAGCAGCGAGTACCGCCCGCCACCAGCGGTGGAAGGATAATGAGTCGCTATGCTATAGGCCAATTGAGGCACATGTGCCCTCTCTGGTAGACCACTATCTTTTTGCTATTTTTCTTATCTACTTATGTTCCTATGTAACCATTACGAGTATCACGTTTTTGTTCTGCATCTTGGAATAAATTAAATTTTGATCTCAGATACTACAACTCCATTCATGCTTAGTGTGCAGAAGAAAATTTAGTTCCTTTATTTTTCTTTAACTCTTGTCTTTTATCTAGTTCTATGTCCGTGCAATCACGTCTCATTGAATGTTTTTCTCCCGGTCTTGCGTCTACATTTCTCTCTCTATCTTTTTCCATGTGCAACCAAGCCTTGTAGATGCATAATGTGTCGCTGCAATCTAAGCCCAGTTAGAGCACATCTACACTTTACCTTGCATTGCGAAAAACATATGCTATTATATATTTATTTCTTCTACTTCCCTCTAGGTGCACCTTAAGGCTCATGCACCATATTTGGTAGACCATCATTTTCTTCATTTTTCCTCTGTTGTATGTAGTTTTGGGCTAGTACAACCTAGCCTCGCTAGAATTGTTTCTCGCTCCCACCTGATTAACTTGGCATTGTGAAAAAACATATTAAGTGATATATTTATTCCTTCTAAATCTAGGATGAAATTTATTGCTCACCCCCACTTATTTATCCATGCCTTGCGAAAAACAAGTTTGTCATATATTTATTTTTTCTACATCAAGACACCAAATTTGGAAAACTCTCATACTAATTACCTTGGTGTCTTCGTGTTTCTTGTCTCAAGTTTTGTGACCATGCGACCAAAGCCTCATTGAGTTTTTCTTAGCCCTACTTGTATTAAACCTTTCCTTATAGAATTTTTCCAACGTATTTATATTCCTTCTATAGAGCTACGTCACAAATTTGGAAACTCAGTTACTCCAACTCCTTTTACCAGATAGCCAGATCTGAAAAGGAAATTTTAATGCTCTTGTTTTTATGTATTTCTTCGGGAACCCCTATTTTATATAATCTACCATAATAATCAACAATCTATATGTTGAAATACATGCTATAAGTTCGTGTTAACACATATTTCTTTATTTTATGTGATTACTGTCTAGTTTGTATATGTCGGGAAGAAATCGTGAGAATCGACACTTTTAGTGCTATACTACAAACTTGGAGCGTTTTCTTGCCCTTTGTGGAGATAGCCGACCCAGGATATAAATCATGTGGTTTATATTATATTTTAAAGGAATGTTGTTTATATGGATTACAAGTGTTGTATATGTATGAAATATTGTTGCTTCTGCTTCTGATTAGTGTTCTCAATGGTATGACGTAAAATCAATGCTAGCCACTCTTTCTTTCTTCTCTGACGCACCCACTTTCCACATTGTAGGAAGAGGAAACACAAGAAAAAAAATTCACAACATCAACATAAAGTCCATAGTGGCCCAAAAACAACAAAAAACAAAATAGGCCTACTATATCCTAATGTGCTTCATCCATAGCCCACACCTAGCTTGACAACAGACATTGTCAACTAGCAAGTCACATGCATGACACTATTTGTAGTTGGTAAATACCACACCACCGGCTCATAGAGTACAACACCACCTTAAATAGGTAGTCTTGAACCCCCTCACTCGCTGAGCAAGTAGCGATTGCTTGTAACCCGAGCGGGGGCAATAAGGTAGTGTGGATGTCAATTGTGGTGCATGTGCCTGGGTCTAGTGCTACCAACTGTGGACCACCCATTCCAAGTTGTGTAGTGGGTTTCGGATGCCTTGGCGAAAGCCTTTGCATCCCAACACCTAAAGTGGCAGACATTGCGTGAGGCTGGCTTCACAGAGCAGCGAGTACCGCCCGCCACCAGCGGTGGAAGGATAATGAGTCGCTATGCTATAGGCCAATTGAGGCACATGTGCCCTCTCTGGTAGACCACTATCTTTTTGCTATTTTTCTTATCTACTTATGTTCCTATGTAACCATTACGAGTATCACGTTTTTGTTCTGCATCTTGGAATAAATTAAATTTTGATCTCAGATACTACAACTCCATTCATGCTTAGTGTGCAGAAGAAAATTTAGTTCCTTTATTTTTCTTTAACTCTTGTCTTATATCTAGTTCTATGTCCGTGCAATCACGTCTCGTTGAATGTTTTTCTCCCGGTCCTGCGTCTACATTTCTCTCTCTATCTTTTTCCATGTGCAACCAAGCCTTGTAGATGCATAATGTGTCGCTGCAATCTAAGCCCAGTTAGAGCACATCTACACTTTACCTTGCATTGCGAAAAACATATGCTATTATATATTTATTTCTTCTACTTCCCTCTAGGTGCACCTTAAGGCTCATGCGCCATATTTGGTAGACCATCATTTTCTTCATTTTTCCTCTGTTGTATGTAGTTTTGGGCTAGTACAACCTAGCCTCGCTAGAATTGTTTCTCGCTCCCACCTGATTAACTTGGCATTGTGAAAAAACATATTTAGTGATATATTTATTCCTTCTAAATCTAGGATGAAATTTATTGCTCACCCCCACTTATTTATCCATGCCTTGCGAAAAAACAAGTTTGTCATATATTTATTTTTTCTACATCAAGACACCAAATTTGGAAAACTCTCATACTAATTACCTTGGTGTCTTCGTGTTTCTTGTCTCAAGTTTTGTGACCATGCGACCAAAGCCTCATTGAGTTTTTCTTAGCCCTACTTGTATTAAACCTTTCCTTATAGAATTTTTCCAACGTATTTATATTCCTTCTATAGAGCTACGTCACAAATTTGGAAACTCAGTTACTCCAACTCCTTTTACCAGATAGCCAGATCTGAAAAGGAAATTTTAATGCTCTTGTTTTTATGTATTTCTTCGGGAACCCCTATTTTATATAATCTACCATAATAATCAACAATCTATATGTTGAAATACATGTTATAAGTTCGTGTTAACACATATTTCTTTATTTTATGTGATTACTGTCTAGTTTGTATATGTCGGGAAGAAATCGTGAGAATCGACACTTTTAGTGCTATACTACAAACTTGGAGCGTTTTCTTGCCCTTTGTGGAGATAGCCGACCCAGGATATAAATCATGTGGTTTATATTATATTTTAAAGGAATGTTGTTTATATGGATTACAAGTGTTGTATATGTATGAAATATTGTTGCTTCTGCTTCTGATTAGTGTTCTCAATGGTATGACGTAAAATCAATGCTAGCCACTCTTTCTTTCTTCTCTGACGCACCCACTTTCCACATCGTAGGAAGAGGAAACACAAGAAAAAAATTTCACAACATCAACATACAGTCCATAGTGGCCCAAAAACAACAAAAAACAAAATAGGCCTACTATATCCTAATGTGCTTCATCCATAGCCCACACCTAGCTTGACAACAGACATTGTCAACTAGCAAGTCACATGCATGACACTATTTGTAGTTGGTAAATACCACACCGCCGGCTCATAGAGTACAACACCACCTTAAATAGGTAGTCTTGAACCCCCTCACTCGCTGAGCAAGTAGCGATTGCTTGTAACCCGAGCGGGGGCAATAAGGTAGTGTGGATGTCAATTGTGGTGCATGTGCCTGGGTCTAGTGCTACAAACTGTGGACCACCCATTCCAAGTTGTGTAGTGGGTTTCGGATGCCTTGGCGAAAGCCTTTGCATCCCAACACCTAAAGTGGCGGACATTGCGTGAGGCTGGCTTCACAGAGCAGCGAGTACCGCCCGCCACCAGCGGTGGAAGGATAATGAGTCGCTATGCTATAGGCCAATTGAGGCACATGTGCCCTCTCTGGTAGACCACTATCTTTTTGCTATTTTTCTTATCTACTTTTGTTCCTATGTAACCATTACGAGTATCACGTTTTTGTTCTGCATCTTGGAATAAATTAAATTTTGATCTCAGATACTACAACTCCATTCATGCTTAGTGTGCAGAAGAAAATTTAGTTCCTTTATTTTTCTTTAACTCTTGTCTTATATCTAGTTCTATGTCCGTGCAATCACGTCTCATTGAATGTTTTTCTCCCGGTCCTGCGTCTACATTTCTCTCTCTATCTTTTTCCATGTGCAACCAAGCCTTGTAGATGCATAATGTGTCGCTGCAATCTAAGCCCAGTTAGAGCACATCTACACTTTACCTTGCATTGCGAAAAACATATGCTATTATATATTTATTTCTTCTACTTCCCTCTAGGTGCACCTTAAGGCTCATGCGCCCTATTTGGTAGACCATCATTTTCTTTATTTTTCCTCTGTTGTATGTAGTTTTGGGCTAGTACAACCTAGCCTCGCTAGAATTGTTTCTCGCTCCCACCTGATTAACTTGGCATTGTGAAAAAACGTATTTAGTGATATATTTATTCCTTCTAAATCTAGGATGAAATTTATTGCTCACCCCCACTTATTTATCCATGCCTTGCGAAAAAACAAGTTTGTCATATATTTATTTTTTCTACATCAAGACACCAAATTTGGAAAACTCTCATACTAATTACCTTGGTGTCTTCGTGTTTCTTGTCTCAAGTTTTGTGACCAAGCGACCAAAGCCTCATTGAGTTTTTCTTAGCGCTACTTGTATTAAACCTTTCCTTGTAGAATTTTTTCCAATGTATTTATATTCCTTCTATAGAGCGACGTCCCAAATTTGGAAACTCAGATACTCCAACTCCCTTTACCAGTTAGCCAGATCTGAAAAGGAAATTTTAATGCTCTTGTTTTTTATGTATTTTTTCGGGAACCCCTATATTATATAATCTACCATAATAATCAAAAATCTATATGTTGAAATACATGCTATAAGTTTGTGTTAACACATATTTCTTTATTTTATGTGATTACTGTCTAGTTTGCATATGTCGGGAAGAAATCGTGAGAGTCGACACTTTTAGTGCTATACTACAAACTTGGAGCGTTTTCTTGCCCTTTGTGGAGATAGCCGACCCAGGATATAAATCATGTGGTTTATATTATATTTGAAAGGAAAGTTGTTTATATGGATTACAAGTGTTGTATATGTATGAAATATTGTTGCTTCTGCTTCTGATTAGTGTTCTCAATGGTATGACGTAAAATCAATGCTAGCCACTCTTTCTTTCTTCTCTGAAGCACCCACTTTCCACATCGTAGGAAGAGGAAACACAAGAAAAAATTTCACAACATCAACATAAAGTCCATAGTGGCCCAAAAACAACAAAAAACAAAATAGGCCTACTATATCCTAATGTGCTTCATCTATAGCCCACATCTAGCTCGACAATAGACATTGTCAACTAGCAAGTCACATGCATGACACTATTTGTAGTTGGTAAATACCACACCGCCGGCTCATACAGTACAACACCACCTTAAATAGGTAGTCTTGAACCCCCTCACTCGCTGAGCAAGTAGCGATTGCTTGTAACCCGAGCGGGGGCAATAAGGTAGTGTGAATGTCAATTGTGGTGCATGTGCCTGGGTCTATTGCTACAAACTGTGGACCACCCATTCCAAGTTGTGTAGTGGGTTTCGGATGCCTTGGCGAAAGCCTTTGCATCCCAACACCTAAAGTGGCGGACATTGCGTGAGGCTGGCTTCACAGAGCAGCGAGTACCGCCCGCCACCAGCGGTGGAAGGATAATGAGCCACTATGCTATAGGCCAATTGAGGCACATGTGCCCTCTCTGGTAGACCAATATCTTTTTGCTATTTTTCTTATCTACTTTTGTTCCTATGTAACCATTACGAGTATCACGTTTTTGTTCTGCATCTTGGAATAAATTAAATTTTGATCTCAGATACTACAACTCCATTCATGCTTAGTGTGCACAAGAAAATTTAGTTCCTTTTTTCTTTAACTCTTGTCTTATACTTAGTTCTATGTCCGTGCAATCACGTCTCATTGAATGTTTTTCTCCCGGTCCTGCGTCTACATTTCTCTCTCTATCTTTTTCCATGTGCAACGAAGCCTTGTAGATGCATAATGTGTCGCTGCAATCTAAGCCCAGTTAGAGCACATCTACACTTTACCTTGCATTGCGAAAAACATATGCTATTATATATTTATTCTTCTACTTCCCTCTAGGTGCACCTTAAGGCTCATGTGCCATATTTGGTAGACCATCATTTTCTTCATTCTTCCTCTGTTGTATGTAGTTTTGGGCTAGTACAACCTAGCCTCGCTAGAATTGTTTCTCGCTCCCACCTAATTAACTTGGCATTGTAAAAAACGTATTTAGTGATATATTTATTCCTTCTAAATCTAGGATGAAATTTATTGCTCACCCCCACTTATTTATCCATGCCTTGCGAAAAAACAAGTTTGTCATATATTTATTTTTTCTACATCAAGACACCAAATTTGGAAAACTCTCATACTAATTACCTTGGTGTCTTCGTGTTTCTTGTCTCAAGTTTTGTGACCATGCGACCAAAGCCTCATTGAGTTTTTCTTAGCCCTACTTGTATTAAACCTTTCCTTGTAGAATTTTTCCAACGTATTTATATTCCTTCTATAGAGCTACGTCACAAATTTGGAAACTCAGTTACTCCAACTCCTTTTACCAGATAGCCAGATCTGAAAAGGAAATTTTAATGCTCTTGTTTTTATGTATTTCTTCGGGAACCCCTATTTTATATAATCAACCATAATAATCAGCAATCTATATGTTGAAATACATGCTATAAGTTCGTGTTAACACATATTTCTTTATTTTATGTGATTACTGTCTAGTTTGTATATGTCGGGAAGAAATCGTGAGAATCGACACTTTTAGTTCTATACTACAAACTTGGAGCGTTTTCTTGCCCTTTGTGGAGATAGCCGACCCAGGATATAAATCATGTGGTTTATATTATATTTTAAAGGAAAGTTGTTTATATGGATTACAAGTGTTGTATATGTATGAAATATTGTTGCTTCTGCTTCTGATTAGTGTTCTCAATTGTATGACGTAAAATCAATGCTAGCCACTCTTTCTTTCTTCTCTAACCCACCCACTTTCCACATCATAGGAAGAGGAAACACAAGAAAAAATTTCACAACATCAACATAAAGTCCATAGTGGCCCAAAAACAACAAAAAACAAAATAGGCCTACTATATCGTAATGTGTTTCATCCATAGCCCACATCTAGCTCGACAACAGACATTGTCAACTAGCAAGTCACATGCATGACACTATTTGTAGTTGGTAAATACCACACCGCCGGCTTATAGAGTACAACACCACCTTAAATAGGTAGTCTTGAACCCCCTCACTCGCTGAGCAAGTAGCGATTGCTTGTAACCCGAGCGGGGGCAATAAGGTAGTGTGGATGTCAATTGTGGTGCATGTGCCTGGGTCTAGTGCTACAAACTGTGGACCACCCATTCCAAGTTGCGTAGTGGGTTTCGGATGCCTTGGCGAAAGCCTTTGCATCCCAACACCTAAAGTGGCGGACATTGCGTGAGGCTGGCTTCACAGAGCAGCGAGTACCGCCTGCCACCAGCGGTGGAAGGATAATGAGTCGCTATGCTATAGGCCAATTGAGGCACATGTGCCCTCTCTGGTAGACCACTATCTTTTTGCTATTTTTCTTATCTACTTTTGTTCCTATGTAACCATTACGAGTATCACGTTTTTGTTCTGCATCTTGGAATAAATTAAATTTTGATCTCAGATACTACAACTCCATTCATGCTGAGTGTGCAGAAGAAAATTTAGTTCCTTTATTTTTCTTTAACTCTTGTCTTATATCTAGTTCTATGTCCGTGCAATCATGTCTCATTGAATGTTTTTCTCCCCGTCCTGTGTCTACATTTCTCTCTCTATCTTTTTCCATGTGCAACCAAGCCTTGTAGATGCATAATGTGTCGCTGCAATCTAAGCCCAGTTAGAGCACATCTACACTTTACCTTGCATTGCGAAAAACATAGGCTATTATATATTTATTTCTTATACTTCCCTCTAGGTGCACCTTAAGGCCCATGCGCCATATTTGGTAGACCATCATTTTCTTCATTTTTCCTCTGTTGTATGTAGTTTTGGGCTAGTACAACCTAACCTCGCTAGAATTGTTTCTCGCTCCCACCTGATGAACTTGGCATTATGAAAAAACGTATTTAGTGATATATTTATTCCTTCTAAATCTAGGATGAAATTTATTGCTCGCCCCCACTTATTTATCCATGCCTTGCGAAAAAACAAGTTTGTCATATATTTATTTTTTCTACATCAAGACACCAAATTTGGAAAACTCTCATACTAATTACCTTGGTGTCTTCGTGTTTCTTGTCTCAAGTTTTGTGACCATGCGACCAAAGCCTCATTGAGTTTTTCTTAGCCCTACTTGTATTAAACCTTTCCTTGTAGAATTTTTCCAACGTATTTATATTCCTTCTATAGAGCTACGTCACAAATTTGGAAACTCAGTTACTCCAACTCCTTTTACCAGATAGCCAGATCTGAAATGGAAATTTTAATGCTCTTGTTTTTATGTATTTCTTCGGGAACCTCTATTTTATATAATCTACCATAATAATCAACAATCTATATGTTGAAATACATGCTATAAGTTTGTGTTAACACATATTTCTTTATTTTATGTGATTACTGTCTAGTTTGTATATGTCGGGAAGAAATCGTGAGAATCGACACTTTTAGTTCTATACTACAAACTTGGAGCGTTTTCTTGCCCTTTGTGGAGATAGCCGACCCAGGATATAAATCATGTGGTTTATATTATATTTTAAAGGAAAGTTGTTTATATGGATTACAAGTGTTGTATATGTATGAAATATTGTTGCTTCTGCTTCTGATTAGTGTTCTCAATGGTATGACGTAAAATCAATGCTAGCCACTCTTTCTTTCTTCTCTAACACACCCACTTTCCACATCGTAGGAAGAGGAAACACAAGAAAAAATTTCACAACATCAACATAAAGTCCATAGTGGCCCAAAAACAACAAAAAACAAAATAGGCCTACTATATCATAATGTGCTTCATCCGTAGCCCACATCTAGCTCGACAACAGACATTGTCAACTAGCAAGTCACATGCATGACACTATTTGTAGTTGGTAAATACCACACCGCCGGCTTATAGAGTACAACACCACCTTAAATAGGTAGTCTTGAACCCCCTCACTCGCTGAGCAAGTAGCGATTGCTTGTAACCCGAGCGGGGGCAATAAGGTAGTGTGGATGTCAATTGTGGTGCATGTGCCTGGGTCTAGTGCTACAAACTGTGGACCACCCATTCCAAGTTGTGTAGTGGGTTTCGGATGCCTTGGCGAAAGCCTTTGCATCCCAACACCTAAAGTGGCGGACATTGCGTGAGGCTGGCTTCACAGAGCAGCGAGTACCGCCCGCCACCAGCGGTGGAAGGATAATGAGTCGCTATGCTATAGGCCAATTGAGGCACATGTGCCCTCTCTGGTAGACCACTATCTTTTTGCTATTTTTCTTATCTACTTTTGTTCCTATGTAACCATTACGAGTATCACGTTTTTGTTCTGCATCTTGGAATAAATTAAATTTTGATCTCAGATACTACAACTCCATTCATGCTGAGTGTGCAGAAGAAAATTTAGTTCCTTTATTTTTCTTTAACTCTTGTCTTATATCTAGTTCTATGTCCGTGCAATCATGTCTCATTGAATGTTTTTCTCCCCGTCCTGTGTCTACATTTCTCTCTCTATCTTTTTCCATGTGCAACCAAGCCTTGTAGATGCATAATGTGTCGCTGCAATCTAAGCCCAGTTAGAGCACATCTACACTTTACCTTGCATTGAGAAAAACATATGCTATTATATATTTATTTCTTCTACTTCCCTCTAGGTGCACCTTAAGGCTCATGCGCCATATTTGGTAGACCATCATTTTCTTCATTTTTCCTCTGTTGTATGTAGTTTTGGGCTAGTACAACCTAGCCTCGCTAGAATTGTTTCTCGCTCCCACCTGATTAACTTGGCATTATGAAAAAACGTATTTAGTGATATATTTATTCCTTCTAAATCTAGGATGAAATTTATTGCTCACCCCCACTTATTTATCCATGCCTTGCGAAAAAACAAGTTTGTCATATATTTATTTTTTCTACATCAAGACACCAAATTTGGAAAACTCTCATACTAATTACCTTGGTGTCTTCGTGTTTCTTGTCTCAAGTTTTGTGACCATGCGACCAAAGCCTCATTGAGTTTTTCTTAGCCCTACTTGTATTAAACCTTTCCTTGTAGAATTTTTTTCCAATGTATTTATATTCCTTCTATAGAGCGACGTCCCAAATTTGGAAACACAGATACTCCAACTCCCTTTACCAGTTAGCCAGATCTGAAAAGGAAATTTTAATGCTCTTGTTTTTTATGTATTTCTTCGGGAACCCCTATATTATATAATCTACCATAATAATCAAAAATCTATATGTTGAAATACATGTTATAAGTTTGTGTTAACACATATTTCTTTATTTTATGTGATTACTGTCTAGTTTGCATATGTCGGGAAGAAATCGTGAGAGTCGACACTTTTAGTTCTATACTACAAACTTGGAGCGTTTTCTTGCCCTTTGTGGAGATAGCCGACCCAGGATATAAATCATGTGGTTTATATTATATTTGAAAGGAAAGTTGTTTATATGGATTACAAGTGTTGTATATGTATGAAATATTGTTGCTTCTGCTTCTGATTAGTGTTCTCAATGGTATGACGTAAAATCAATGCTAGCCACTCTTTCTTTCTTCTCTGACGCACCCACTTTCCACATCGTAGGAAGAGGAAACACAAGAAAAAAATTCACAACATCAACATAAAGTCCATAGTGGCCCAAAAATAACAAAAAACAAAATAGGCCTACTATATCCTAATGTGCTTCATCCATAGCCCACATCTAGCTCCACAACAGACATTGTCAACTAGCAAGTCACATGCATGACACTATTTGTAGTTGGTAAATACCACACCGCCGGCTCATACAGTACAACACCACCTTAAATAGGTAGTCTTGAACCCCCCTCACTCGCTGAGCAAGTAGCGATTGCTTGTAACCCGAGCGGGGGCAATAAGGTAGTGTGAATGTCAATTGTGGTGCATGTGCCTGGGTCTAGTGCTACAAACTGTGGACCACCCATTCCAAGTTGTGTAGTGGGTTTCGGATGCCTTGGCGAAAGCCTTTGCATCCCAACACCTAAAGTGGCGGACATTGCGTGAGGCTGGCTTCACAGAGCAGCGAGTACCGCCCGCCACCAGCGGTTGAAGGATAATGAGCCACTATGCTATAGGCCAATTGAGGCACATGTGCCCTCTCTGGTAGACCAATATCTTTTTGCTATTTTTCTTATCTACTTTTGTTCCTATGTAACCATTACGAGTATCACGTTTTTGTTCTGCATCTTGGAATAAATTAAATTTTGATCTCAGATACTACAACTCCATTCATGCTTAGTGTGCACAAGAAAATTTAGTTCCTTTTTTCTTTAACTCTTGTCTTATATCTAGTTCTATGTCCGTGCAATCACGTCTCATTGAATGTTTTTCTCCCGGTCCTGCGTCTACATTTCTCTCTCTATCTTTTTCCATGTGCAACCAAGCCTTGTAGATGCATAATGTGTCGCTGCAATCTAAGCCCAGTTAGAGCACATCTACACTTTACCTTGCATTGCGAAAAACATATGCTATTATATATTTATTCTTCTACTTCCCTCTAGGTGCACCTTAAGGCTCATGTGCCATATTTGGTAGACCATCATTTTCTTCATTTTTCCTCTTTTGTATGTAGTTTTGGGCTAGTACAACCTAGCCTCGCTAGAATTGTTTCTCGCTCCTACCTGATTAACTTGGCATTGTAAAAAATGTATTTAGTGATATATTTATTCCTTCTAAATCTAGGTTGAAATTTATTGCTCACCCCCACTTATTTATCCATGCCTTGCGAAAAAACAAGTTTGTCATATATTTATTTTTTCTACATCAAGACACCAAATTTGGAAAACTCTCATACTAATTACCTTTGTGTCTTCGTGTTTCTTGTCTCAAGTTTTGTGACCATGCGACCAAAGCCTCATTGAGTTTTTCTTAGCCCTACTTGTATTAAACCTTTCCTTGTAGAATTTTTCCAACGTATTTATATTCCTTCTATAGAGCTACGTCACAAATTTGGAAACTCAGTTACTCCAACTCCTTTTACCAGATAGCCAGATCTGAAAAGGAAATTTTAATGCTCTTGTTTTATGTATTTCTTTGGGAACCCCTATTTTATATAATCTACCATAATAATCAACAATCTATATGTTGAAATACATGCTATAAGTTCGTGTTAACACATATTTCTTTATTTTATGTGATTACTGTCTAGTTTGTATATGTCGGGAAGAAATCGTGAGAATCGACACTTTTAGTTCTATACTACAAACTTGGAGCGTTTTCTTGCCCTTTGTGGAGATAGCCGACCCAGGATATAAATCATGTGGTTTATATTATATTTTAAAGGAAAGTTGTTTATATGGATTACAAGTGTTGTATATGTATGAAATATTGTTGCTTCTGCTTCTGATTAGTGTTCTCAATGGTATGACGTAAAATCAATGCTAGCCACTCTTTCTTTCTTCTCTAACAGCACCCACTTTCCACATCGTAGGAAGAGGAAACACAAGAAAAAATTTCACAACATCAACATAAAGTCCATAGTGGCCCAAAAACAACAAAAAACAAAATAGGCCTACTATATCCTAATGTGCTTCATCCATAGCCCACATCTAGCTCGACAACAGACATTGTCAACTAGCAAGTCACATGCATGACACTATTTGTAGTTGGTAAATACCACACCGCCGGCTCATAGAGTACAACACCACCTTAAATAGGTAGTCTTGAACCCCCTCACTCGCTGAGCAAGTAGCGATTGCTTGTAACCCGAGCGGGGGCAATAAGGTAGTGTGGATGTCAATTGTGGTGCATGTGCCTGGGTCTAGTGCTACAAACTTTGGACCACCCATTCCAAGTTGTGTAGTGGGTTTCGGATGCCTTGGCGAAAGCCTTTGCATCCCAACACCTAAAGTGGCGGACATTGCGTGAGGCTGGCTTCACAGAGCAGCGAGTACCGCCCGCCACCAGCGGTGGAAGGATAATGAGTCGCTATGCTATAGGCCAATTGAGGCACATGTGCCCTCTCTGGTAGACCACTATCTTTTTGCTATTTTTCTTATCTACTTTTGTTCCTATGTAACCATTACGAGTATCACGTTTTTGTTCTGCATCTTGGAATAAATTAAATTTTGATCTCAGATACTACAACTCCATTCATGCTGAGTGTGCAGAAGAAAATTTAGTTCCTTTATTTTTCTTTAACTCTTGTCTTATATCTAGTTCTATGTCCGTGCAATCACTGTCTCATTGAATGTTTTTCTCCCGGTCCTGTGTCTACATTTCTCTCTCTATCTTTTTCCATGTGCAACCAAGCCTTGTAGATGCATAATGTGTCGCTGCAATCTAAGCCCAGTTAGAGCACATCTACACTTTACCTTGCATTGCGAAAAACATATGCTATTATATATTTATTTCTTCTACTTCCCTCTAGGTGCACCTTAAGGCTCATGCGCCATATTTGGTAGACCATCATTTTCTTCATTTTTCCTCTGTAGTATGTAGTTTTGGGCTAGTACAACCTAGCCTCGCTAGAATTGTTTCTCGCTCCCACCTGATTAACTTGGCATTATGAAAAAACGTATTTAGTGATATATTTATTCCTTCTAAATCTAGGATGAAATTTATTGCTCACCCCCACTTATTTATCCATGCCTTGCGAAAAAACAAGTTTGTCATATATTTATTTTTTCTACATCAAGACACCAAATTTGGAAAACTCTCATACTAATTACCTTGGTGTCTTCGTGTTTCTTGTCTCAAGTTTTGTGACCATGCGACCAAAGCCTCATTGAGTTTTTCTTAGCCCTACTTGTATTAAACCTTTCCTTGTAGAATTTTTCCAACGTATTTATATTCCTTCTATAGAGCTACGTCACAAATTTGGAAACTCAGTTACTCCAACTCCTTTTACCAGATAGCCAGATCTGAAAAGGAAATTTTAATGCTCTTGTTTTTATGTATTTCTTCGGGAACCCCTATTTTATATAATCTACCATAATAATCAACAATCTATATGTTGAAATACATGCTATAATGTTCGTGTTAACACATATTTCTTTATTTTATGTGATTACTGTCTAGTTTGTATATGTCGGGAAGAAATCGTGAGAATCGACACTTTTAGTTCTATACTACAAACTTGGAGCGTTTTCTTGCCCTTTGTGGAGATAGCCGACCCAGGATATAAATCATGTGGTTTATATTATATTTTAAAGGAAAGTTGTTTATATGGATTACAAGTGTTGTATATGTATGAAATATTGTTGCTTCTGCTTCTAATTAGTGTTCTCAATGGTATGACGTAAAATCAATGCTAGCCACTCTTTCTTTCTTCTCTGACGGCACCCACTTTCCACATCGTAGGAAGAGGAAACACAAGAAAAAATTTCACAACATCAACATAAAGTCCATAGTGGCCCAAAAACAACAAAAAACAAAATAGGCCTACTATATCCTAATGTGCTTCATCCATAGCCCACATCTAGCTCGACAACAGACATTGTCAACTAGCAAGTCACATGCATGACACTATTTGTAGTTGGTAAATACCACACCGTCGGCTCATAGAGTACAACACCACCTTAAATAGGTAGTCTTGAACCCCCTCACTCGCTGAGCAAGTAGCGATTGCTTGTAACCCGAGCGGGGGCAATAAGGTAGTGTGGAATGTCAATTGTGGTGCATGTGCCATGGGTCTAGTGCTACAAACTGTGGACCACCCATTCCAAGTTGTGTAGTGGGTTTCGGATGCCTTGGCGAAAGCCTTTGCATCCCAACACCTAAAGTGGCGGACATTGCGTGAGGCTGGCTTCACAGAGCAGCGAGTACCGCCCGCCACCAGCGGTGGAAGGATAATGAGTCGCTATGCTATAGGCCAATTGAGGCACATGTGCCCTCTCTGGTAGACCACTATCTTTTTGCTATTTTTCTTATCTACTTTTGTTCCTATGTAACCATTACGAGTATCACGTTTTTGTTCTGCATCTTGGAATAAATTAAATTTTGATCTCAGATACTACAACTCCATTCATGCTGAGTGTGTAGAAGAAAATTTAGTTCCTTTATTTTTCTTTAACTCTTGTCTTATATCTAGTTCTATGTCCGTGCAATCATGTCTCATTGAATGTTTTTCTCCCGGTCCTGCGTCTACATTTCTCTCTCTATCTTTTTCCATGATGCAACCAAGCCTTGTAGATGCATAATGTGTCGCTGACAATCTAAGCCCAGTTAGAGCACATCTACACTTTACCTTGCATTGCGAAAAACATATGCTATTATATATTTATTTCTTCTACTTCCCTCTAGGTGCACCTTAAGGCTCATGCGCCCTATTTGGTAGACCATCATTTTCTTCATTTTTCCTCTGTTGTATGTAGTTTTGGGCTAGTACAACCTAGCCTCGCTAGAATTGTTTCTCGCTCCCACCTGATTAACTTGGCATTGTGAAAAAACGTATTTAGTGATATATTTATTCCTTCTAAATCTAGGATGAAATTTATTGTTCACCCCCACTTATTTATCCATGCCTTGCGAAAAAACAAGTTTGTCATATATTTATTTTTTCTACATCAAGACACCAAATTTGGAAAACTCTCATACTAATTACCTTGGTGTCTTCGTGTTTCTTGTCTCAAGTTTTGTGACCATGCGACCAAAGCCTCATTGAGTTTTTCTTAGCCCTACTTGTATTAGACCTTTCCTTGTAGAATTTTTCCAACGTATTTATATTCCTTCTATAGAGCTACGTCACAAATTTGGAAACTCAGTTACTCCAACTCCTTTTACCTAGATAGCCAGATCTGAAAAGGAAATTTTAATGCTCTTGTTTTTATGTATTTCTTCGGGAACCCCTATTTTATATAATCTACCATAATAATCAACAATCTATATGTTGAAATACATGCTATAAGTTCGTGTTAACACATATTTCTTTATTTTATGTGATTACTGTCTAGTTTGTATATGTCGGGAAGAAATCGTGAGAATCGACACTTTTAGTTCTATACTACAAACTTGGAGCGTTTTCTTGCCCTTTGTGGAGATAGCCGACCCTAGGATATAAATCATGTGGTTTATATTATATTTTAAAGGAAAGTTGTTTATATGGATTACAAGTGTTGTATATGTATGAAATATTGTTGCTTCTGCTTCTGATTAGTGTTCTCAATGGTATGACGGAAAATCAATGCTAGCTACTCTTTCTTTCTTCTCTGACGCACCCACTTTCCACATCGTAGGAAGAGGAAACACAAGAAAAAATTTCACAACATCAACATAAAGTCCATAGTGGCCCAAAAATAACAAAAAACAAAATAGGCCTACTATATCCTAATGTGCTTCATCCATAGCCCACATCTAGCTCGACAACAGACATTGTCAACTAGCAAGTCACATGCATGACACTATTTGTAGTTGGTAAATACCACACTGTCGGCTCATAGAGTACAACACCACCTTAAATAGGTAGTCTTGAACCCCCTCACTCGCTGAGCAAGTAGCGATTGCTTGTAACCCGAGCGGGGGCAATAAGGTAGTGTGGATGTCAATTGTGGTGCATGTGCCTGGGTCTAGTGCTACAAACTGTGGACCACCCATTCCAAGTTGTGTAGTGGGTTTCGGATGCCTTGGCGAAAGCCTTTGCATCCCAACACCTAAAGTGGCGGACATTGCGTGAGGCTGGCTTCACTAGAGCAGCGAGTACCGCCCGCCACCAGCGGTGGAAGGATAATGAGTCGCTATGCTATAGGCCAATTGAGGCACATGTGCCCTCTCTGGTAGACCACTATCTTTTTGCTATTTTTCTTATCTACTTTTGTTCCTATGTAACCATTACGAGTATCACGTTTTTGTTCTGCATCTTGGAATAAATTAAATTTTGATCTCAGATACTACAACTCCATTCATGCTGAGTGTGCTAGAAGAAAATTTAGTTCCTTTATTTTTCTTTAACTCTTGTCTTATATCTAGTTCTATGTCCGTGCAATCATGTCTCATTGAATGTTTTTCTCCCGGTCCTGCGTCTACATTTCTCTCTCTATCTTTTTCCATGTGCAACCAAGCCTTGTAGATGCATAATGTGTCGCTGCAATCTAAGCCCAGTTAGAGCACATCTACACTTTACCTTGCATTGCGAAAAACATATGCTATTATATATTTATTTCTTCTACTTCCCTCTAGGTGCACCTTAAGGCTCATGCGCCCTATTTGGTAGACCATCATTTTCTTCATTTTTCCTCTGTTGTATGTAGTTTTGGGCTAGTACAAACTAGCCTCGCTAGAATTGTTTCTCGCTCCCACCTGATTAACTTGGCATTGTGAAAAAACGTATTTAGTGATATATTTATTCCTTCTAAATCTAGGATGAAATTTATTGCTTCACCCCCACTTATTTATCCATGCCTTGCGAAAAAACAAGTTTGTCATATATTTATTTTTTCTACATCAAGACACCAAATTTGGAAAACTCTCATACTAATTACCTTGGTGTCTTCGTGTTTCTTGTCTCAAGTTTTGTGACCATGCGACCAAAGCCTCATTGAGTTTTTCTTAGCCCTACTTGTATTAGACCTTTCCTTGTAGAATTTTTCCAACGTATTTATATTCCTTCTATAGAGCTACGTCACAAATTTGGAAACTCAGTTACTCCAACTCCTTTTACTAGATAGCCAGATCTGAAAAGGAACTTTTAATGCTCTTGTTTTTATGTATTTCTTCGGGAACCCCTATTTTATATAATCTACCATAATAATCAACAATCTATATGTTGAAATACATGCTATAAGTTCGTGTTAACACATATTTCTTTATTTTATGTGATTACTGTCTAGTTTGTATATGTTGGGAAGAAATCGTGAGAATCGACACTTTTAGTTCTATACTACAAACTTGGTGCGTTTTCTTGCCCTTTGTGGAGATAGCCGACCCAGGATATAAATCAAGTGGTTTATATTATATTTTAAAGGAAAGTTGTTTATATGGATTACAAGTGTTGTATATGTATGAAATATTGTTGCTTCTGCTTCTGATTAGTGTTCTCAATGGTATGACGTAAAATCAATGCTAGCTACTCTTTCTTTCTTCTCTGACGCACCCACTTTCCACATCGTAGGAAGAGGAAACACAGGAAAAAATTTCACAACATCAACATAAAGTCCATAGTGGCCCAAAAACAACAAAAAACAAAATAGGCCTACTATATCCTAATGTGCTTCATCCATAGCCCACATCTAGCTCGACAACAGACATTGTCAACTAGCAAGTCACATGCATGACACTATTTGTAGTTGGTAAATACCACACTGTCGGCTCATAGAGTACAACACCACCTTAAATAGGTAGTCTTGAACCCCCTCACTCGCTGAGCAAGTAGCGATTGCTTGTAACCCGAGCGGGGGCAATAAGGTAGTGTGGATGTCAATTGTGGTGCATGTGCCTGGGTCTAGTGCTACAAACTGTGGACCACCCATTCCAAGTTGTGTAGTGGGTTTCGGATGCCTTGGAGAAAGCCTTTGCATCCCAACACCTAAAGTGGCGGACATTGCGTGAGGCTGGCTTCACAGAGCAGCGAGTATCGCCCGCCACCAGCGGTGGAAGGATAATGAGTCGCTATGCTATAGGCCAATTGAGGCACATGTGCCCTCTCTGGTAGACCACTATCTTTTTGCTATTTTTCTTATCTACTTTTGTTCCTATGTAACCATTACGAGTATCACATTTTTGTTCTGCATCTTGGAATAAATTAAATTTTGATCTCAGATACTACAACTCCATTCATGCTTAGTGTGCAGAAGAAAATTTAGTTCCTTTATTTTTCTTTAACTCTTGTCTTATATCTAGTTCTATGTCCGTGCAATCATGTCTCATTGAATGTTTTTCTCCCGGTCCTGCGTCTACATTTCTCTCTCTATCTTTTTCCATGTGCAACCAAGCCTTGTAGATGCATAATGTGTCGCTGCAATCTAAGCCCAGTTAGAGCACATCTACACTTTACCTTGCATTGCGAAAAACATATGCTATTATATATTTATTTCTTCTACTTCCCTCTAGGTGCACCTTAAGGCTCATGCGCCCTATTTGGTAGACCATCATTTTCTTCATTTTTCCTCTGTTGTATGTAGTTTTGGGCTAGTACAACCTAGCCTCGCTAGAATTGTTTCTCGCTCCCACCTGATTAACTTGGCATTTTGATAAAACGTATTTAGTGATATATTTATTCCTTCTAAATCTAGGATGAAATTTATTGCTCACCCCCACTTATTTATCCATGCCTTGCGAAAAAACAAGTTTGTCATATATTTATTTTTTCTACATCAAGACACCAAATTTGGAAAACTCTCATACTAATTACCTTGGTGTCTTCGTGTTTCTTGTCTCAAGTTTTGTGACCATGCGACCAAAGCCTCATTGAGTTTTTCTTAGCCCTACTTGTATTAGACCTTTCCTTGTAGAATTTTTCCAACGTGTTTATATTCCTTCTATAGAGCTACGTCACAAATTTGGAAACTCAGTTACTCCAACTCCTTTTACTAGATAGCCAGATCTGAAAAGGAAATTTTAATGCTCTTGTTTTTATGTATTTCTTCGGGAACCCCTATTTTATATAATCTACCATAATAATCAATAGTCTATATGTTGAAATACATGCTATAAGTTCGTGTTAACACATATTTCTTTATTTTATGTGATTACTGTCTAGTTTGTATATGTCGGGAAGAAATCGTGAGAATCGACACTTTTAGTTCTATACTACAAACTTGGTGCGTTTTCTTGCCCTTTGTGGAGATAGCCGACCCAGGATATAAATCATGTGGTTTATATTATATTTTAAAGGAAAGTTGTTTATATGGATTACAAGTGTTGTATATGTATGAAATATTGTTGCTTCTGCTTCTGATTAGTGTTCTCAATGGTATGACGTAAAATCAATGCTAGCTACTCTTTCTTTCTTCTCTGACGCACCCACTTTCCACATCGTAGGAAGAGGAAACACAGGAAAAAATTTCACAACATCAACATAAAGTCCATAGTGGCCCAAAAACAACAAAAAACAAAATAGGCCTACTATATCCTAATGTGCTTCATCCATAGCCCACATCTAGCTCGACAACAGACATTGTCAACTAGCAAGTCACATGCATGACACTATTTGTAGTTGGTAAATACCACACTGTCGGCTCATAGAGTACAACACCACCTTAAATAGGTAGTCTTGAACCCCCTCACTCGCTGAGCAAGTAGCGATTGCTTGTAACCCGAGCGGGGGCAATAAGGTAGTGTGGATGTCAATTGTGGTGCATGTGCCTGGGTCTAGTGCAACAAACTGTGGACCACCCATTCCAAGTTGTGTAGTGGGTTTCGGATGCCTTGGAGAAAGCCTTTGCATCCCAACACCTAAAGTGGCGGACATTGCGTGAGGCTGGCTTCACAGAGCAGCGAGTATCGCCCGCCACCAGCGGTGGAAGGATAATGAGTCGCTATGCTATAGGCCAATTGAGGCACATGTGCCCTCTCTGGTAGACCACTATCTTTTTGCTATTTTTCTTATCTACTTTTGTTCCTATGTAACCATTACGAGTATCACGTTTTTGTTCTGCATCTTGGAATAAATTAAATTTTGATCTCTGATACTACAACTCCATTCATGCTTAGTGTGCAGAAGAAAATTTAGTTCCTTTATTTTTCTTTAACTCTTGTCTTATATCTAGTTCTATGTCCGTGCAATCATGTCTCATTGAATGTTTTTCTCCCGGTCCTGCGTCTACATTTCTCTCTCTATCTTTTTCCATGTGCAACCAAGCCTTGTAGATGCATAATGTGTCGCTGCAATCTAAGCCCAGTTAGAGCACATCTACACTTTACCTTGCATTGCGAAAAACATATGCTATTATATATTTATTTCTTCTACTTCCCTCTAGGTGCACCTTAAGGCTCATGCGCCCTATTTGGTAGACCATCATTTTCTTCATTTTTCCTCTGTTGTATGTAGTTTCGGGCTAGTACAACCTAGCCTGGCTAGAAATGTTTCTCGGTCCCGCCTGGTTAACTTGGCATTGTGAAAAAAACGTATTTAGTGATATATTTATTCCTTCTAAATCTATGATGAAATTTATTGCTCACCCCCACTTATTTATCCATGCCTTGCGAAAAAACAAGTTTGTCATATATTTATTTTTTCTACATCAAGACACCAAATTTGGAAAACTCTCATACTAATTACCTTGGTGTCTTCGTGTTTCTTGTCTCAAGTTTTGTGACCATGCGACCAAAGCCTCATTGAGTTTTTCTTAGCCCTACTTGTATTAGACCTTTCCTTGTAGAATTTTTCCAACGTGTTTATATTCCTTCTATAGAGCTACGTCACAAATTTGGAAACTCAGTTACTCCAACTCCTTTTACTAGATAGCCAGATCTGAAAAGGAAATTTTAATGCTCTTGTTTTTATGTATTTCTTCGGGAACCCCTATTTTATATAATCTACCATAATAATCAATAGTCTATATGTTGAAATACATGCTATAAGTTCGTGTTAACACATATTTCTTTATTTTGTGTGATTACTGTCTAGTTTGTATATGTCGGGAAGAAATCGTGAGAATCGACACTTTTAGTTCTATACTACAAACTTGGAGCGTTTTCTTGCCCTTTGTGGAGATAGCCGACCCAGGATATAAATCATGTGGTTTATATTATATTTTAAAGGAAAGTTGTTTATATGGATTACAACTGTTGTATATGTATGAAATATTGTTGCTTCTGCTTCTGATTAGTGTTCTCAATGGTATGACGTAAAATCAATGCTAGCCACTCTTTCTTTCTTCTCTGACGCACCCACTTTCCACATCGTAGGAAGAGGAAACACAAGAAAAAATTAAACAACATCAACATAAAGTCCATAGTGGCCCAAAAACAACAAAAAACAAAATAGGCCTACTATATCCAAATGTGCTTCAGCCATAGCCCATATCTATCTCGACAATAGACTTTGTCAACTAGCAAGTCACATGCATGACACTATTTGTTGTTGGTAAATACCACACCGCCGGCTCATAGAGTACATCACCACCTTAAACAGGTAGTCCTGACCCCCCTCACTCGCTGAGCAAGTAGCGATTGCTTGTAACCCGAACAGGGGCAATAAGGTAGTGTGGATGTCAATTGTGGTGCATGCGCCTGGGTCTAGTGCTACAAACTGTGGACCACCCATTCCAAGTTGTGTAGTGGGTTTTGGATGCCTTGGCGAAAGCCTTTGCATCCCAACACCTAAAGTGGCGGACATTGCGTGAGGCTGGCTTCACAGAGCAGCGAGTACCGCCCGCCACCAGCGGTGGAAGGATAATGAGTCGCTATGCTATAGGCCAATTGAGGCACATGTGCCCTCTCTGGTAGACCACTATCTTTTTGCTATTTTTCTTATCTACTTTTGTTCCTATGTAACCATTACGAGTATCACGTTTTTGTTCTACATCTTGGAATAAATTAAATTTTGATCTCAGATACTACAACTCCATTCATGCTTAGTGTGCAGAAGAAAATTTAGTTCCTTTATTTTTCTTTAACTCTTGTCTTATATCTAGTTCTATGTCCGTGCAATCACGTCTCATTGAATGTTTTTCTCCCGGTCCTGCGTCTACATTTCTCTCTCTATCTTTTTCCATGAGCAACCAAGCCTTGTGGATGCATAATGTATCGCTGCAATCTAAGTCTAGTTAGAGCACATCTACACTTCACCTAGCTTTGCGAAAAACATATCCTATTATATATTTATTTCTTCTACTTCCCTCTAGGTGCACCTTAAGGCTCATGCGCCATATTTGGTAGACCATCATTTTCTTCATTTTTCCTCTGTTGTATGTAGTTTTGGGCTAGTACAACCTAGCTTTACTACAATTGTTTCTCGGTCCCGCCTGATTAACTTGGCATTGTGAAAAAACGTATTTAGTGATATATTTATTCCTTCTAAATCTATGATAAAATTTATTGCTCACTCCCACTTATTTTACCATGCCTTGCAAAAAACATGTTTGTCATATATTTATTTTTTCTACATCAAGACACCAAATTTGGAAAACTCTCATACTAATTACCTTGTTGTCTTCGTGTTTCTTGTCTCAAGTCTTGTGACCATGCGACCAAAGCCTCATTGAGTTTTTCTTAGCCCTACTTGTATTAAACCTTTCCTTGTAGAATTTTTTCCAACGTATTTATATTCGTTCTATAGAGCTACGTCCCAAATTTGGAAACTCAGATACTCCAACTCCTTTTACCAGATAGCCAAATCTGAAAAGGAAATTTTAATGCTCTTGGTTTTTATGTATTTCTTCGGGAACCCCTATATTATATAATCTACCATAATAATCAACAATCTATAGGTTGAAATACATGCTATAAGTTCATGTTAACACATATTTCTTTATTTTATGTGATTACTGTCTAGTTTGCATATGTCGGGAAGAAATCGTGAGAGTAGACACTCTTAGTTCTATACTACAAACCTAGGAGCGTTTTCATGCCCTTTGTGGAGATATCCGACCTAGGATATAAATCATGTGGTTTATATTATATTTTAAAGGAAAGTTGTTTATATGGATTACAAGTGTTGTATATGCATGAAATATTGTTGCTTCTGCTTTTGATTAGTAATCTCAATGGGATGACGTAAAATCAATGCTAGCCACTCTTTCTTTCTTCTCTGACGCACCCACTTTCCACTTCGTAGGAAGAGGAAACACAAGAAAAAATTTCACTACATCAACATAATGTCCATCGTGGCCCAAAAAACAACAAAAAAACAAAATAGGCATATTATATCCTAATGTGCTTCAGCCATAGCCCACATCTAGCTCGACAACAGACTTTGTCAACTAGCAAGTCACATGCATGACACTATTTGTTGTTGGTAAATACCACACCGTCGGCTCATAGAGTACAACACCACCTTAAATAGGTAGTCCTGAACCCCCTCACTCGCTGAGCAAATAGCGATTGCTTGTAACCCGAGCGGGGGCAATAAGGTAGTGTGGATGTCAATTGTGGTGCATGTGCCTGGGTCTAGTGCTACAAACTGTGGACTACCCATTCCAAGTTATGTAGTGGGTTTCGGGTGCCTTGGCGAAAGCCTTTGCATCCCAACACCTAAAGTGGCGGACATTGCGTGAGGCTGGTTTCATAGAGCAGCGAGTACCGCCCGCCACCAGCGGTGGAAGGATAATGAGCCCCTATGCTATAGGCCAATTGAGGCACATGTGCCCTCTCTGGTAGACCACTATCTTTTTGCTGTTTTTCTTATCTACTTTTGTTCCTATGTAACCATTACGAGTATCACAATTTTGTTTTGCATATTGGAATAAATTAAATTTTGATCTCAGATACTACAACTCCATTCATGCTTAGTGTGCAAAAGAAAATTTAGTTCCTTTATTTTTCTTTAACTATTGTCTTATATCTAGTTCTATGTCCGTGCAATCACGTCTCATTGAATGTTTTTCTCCCGGTCCTGCGTCTACATTTCTCTCTCTATATTTTTCCATGTGCAACCAAGCCTTGTGGATGCATAATGTGTCGCTGCAATCTAAGCCCAGTTAGAGCACACCTACACTTTACGTTACATTGCGAAAAACATATCCTATTATATATTTATTTCTTCTACTTCCCTCTAGGTGCACCTTAAGGCTCACGCGGCATATTTGGTAGACAATCATTTTCTTCATTTTCCCTCTGTTGTATGTAGTTTCGGGCTAGTACAACCTAGCCTCGCTAGAATTGTTTCTCGGTCCCGCCTGATTAACTTGCCATTGTGAAAAAACGTATTTAGTGATATATTTATTCCTTCTAAATCTAGGATGAAATTTATTGCTCACTCCCACTTATTTATCCATGCCTTGAGAAAAATGTTTTTGTCATATATATATATATATATATATATATATATATATATATATATATATTCTACATCAAGACACCAAATTTGGAAAACTCTCATACTAATTACCTTGGTGTCTTCGTGTTTCCTGTCTCAAGTTTTGTGACCATGCGACCAAAGCCTCATTGAGTTTTTCTTAGCCCTACTTGTATTAAACCTTTCCTTGTAGAATTTTTTCCAACGTATTTATATTCATTCTATAGAGCTACGTCCCAAATTTGGAAACTCAGATACACAAACTCCTTTTACTAGATAGCCAGATCTGAAAAGGAAATTTTAATGCTCTTGTTTTTTATGTATTTCTTTGGGAACCCCTATATTATATAATCTACCATAATAATCAACAATCTATATGTTGAAACACATGCTATAAGTTTGTGTTAACACATATTTCTTTATTTTATGTGATTACTGTCTAGTTTGCATATGTCGTGAAGAAATCGTGAGGGTAGACACTCTTTGTTCTATACTACAAACCTACGAGCGTTTTCTTGCCCTTTGTGGAGATATCCGACCTAGGATATAATTCATGTGGTTTATATTATATTTGAAAGAAAGTTGTTTATATGGATTACAAGTGTTGTATATGTATGAAATATTGTTGCTTCTGCTTTTGATTACTGTTCTCAATGGGATGACGTAAAATCAATGCTAGCCACTCTTTCTTTCTTCTCTGACGCATCCACTTTCCACTTCGTAGGAAGAGGAAACACAAGAAAAAAATCTCACAACATCAACATAAAGTCCATAGTGGCCCAAAAACAACAAAAAACAAAATAGGCCTACTATATCCTAATGTGCTTCAGCCATAGCCCACATCTTGCTCGACAACAGACTTTGTCAACTACCAAGTCACATGCATGACACTATTCGTTGTTGGTATATACCACACCGCCGGCTCATAGACTACAACACCACCTTAAATAGGTAGTCCTGATCATCCTCACTCGCTGAGCAAGTAGCAATTGCTTGTATCCTGAGCGGGGGTAGTAAGGTAGTGTGGATGTCAATTGTGGTGCATGTGCCTAGGTCTAGTGCTACAAACTGTGGACCACCCATTCCAAGTTGTGTAGTGGGTTTTGGGTGCCTTGGTGAAAGCCTTTGCATCCCAACACCTAAATTGGTGGACATTGCGTGAGGCTAGCTTCATAGAGGAGCGAGTATCGCCCGCCACCAGCGGTGGAAGGATAATGAGCCGCTATGCTATAGGCCAACTGAGGCACATGTGCCCTCTCTGGTAGACCACTATCTTTTTTCTATTTTTCTTATCTACTTTTGTTCCTATGTAATCAATACTAGTATCACCATTTTGTTCTGCATCTTGGAATAAATTAAATTTTGATCTCAGATACTACAACTCCATTCATGCTTAGTGTGCAGAAGAAAATTTAGTTCCTTTATTTTCTTTAACTCTTGTCTTATATCTAGTTCTATGTCCGTGCAATCACGTCTCATTGAATGTTTTTCTCCCGGTCCTGCGTCTACTTTTCTCTCTCTATCTTTTTCCATGTGCAACCAAGCCTTGTGGATGCATAATGTGTCGTTGCAATCTAAGCCCAGTTAGAAGACATCTACACTTTACCTTGCATTGCGAAAAACAAATCATATTATATATTTATTTCTTCTACTTCCCTCTAGGTGCACCTTAAGGCTTATGCGCCATATTTGGTAGACCATCATTTTCTTCATTTTTCCTCTGTTGTATGTAGTTTCGGGCTAGTACAACCTAGCCTGGCTAGAAATGTTTCTCGGTCCCGCCTGGTTAACTTGGCATTGTGAAAAAAACGTATTTAGTGATATATTTATTCCTTCTAAATCTATGATGAAATTTATTGCTCACTCCCACTTATTTTACCATGCCTTGCAAAAAACAAGTTTGTCATATATTTATTTTTTCTACATCAAGACACCAAATTTGGAAAACTCTCATACTAATTACCTGGGTGTTTTCGTGTTTCTTGTCTCAAGTTTCTTGTCTCATTGAGTTTTTCTTAGCCCTACTGTATTAAACCTTTCATTGTAGATTTTTTCCAACGTATTTATATTCCTTCTATAGAGCTACGTCCCAAATTTGGAAACTCCATTCATGCTTAGTGTGCAAAAGAAAAAAATAGTTCCTTTATTTTTCTTTAGCTCTTGTCTTATATCTAGTTCTATGTCCGTGCAATCACGTCTCATTGAATGTTTTTCTCCCGGTCCTGCGTCTACATTTCTGTCTCTATCTTTTTCCATGTGCAACCAAGCCTTGTGGATGCATAATGTGTCGCTGCAATCTAAGCCCAGTTAGAGCACATCTACACTTTACCTTGCATTGCGAAAAACATATTCTATTATATATTTATTTCTTCTACTTCCCTCTAGTCCACCTTAAGTTTCATGCGCCATATTTGGTAGACCATCATTTTCTTCATTTTTCCTCTGTTGTATCTAGTTTTGGGTTGGTACAACGTAGCCTCGCTAGAATTGTTTTCTCTGTCCCACATGTTTAACTTGGCATTGTGAAAAAACGTATTTACTGATATATTTATTCCTTCATAATCTACGATAAAATTTATTGCTCACTCCCACTTATTTTACCATGCCTTGCGAAAAAAACATGTTTGTCATATATTTATTTTTTTTACATCAAGACACCAAATTTGGAAAACTCTCATACTAATTACCTTGGTGTATTCGTGTTTCTTGTCTCAAGTTTTGTGACCATGTGACCAAAGCCTCATTGATTTTTTCTTAGCCCTACTTGTATTAAACCTTTCCTTGTAGAATATTTTCCAACGTATTTATATTCCTTCTATACAACTACGTCCCGAATTTGAAAACTCAGATACTCCAACTCCTTTTACTGGTTAGCCAAATCTAGAAAGAAATTTTAATGCTCTTGTTTTTATGTATTTCTTCGGGAAACCCTATATTATATAATCTACCATAATAATCAACAATCTATAGGTTGAAATACATGCTATAAGTTCGTGTTACCACATATGTCTTTACTTTATGTGATTAGTGTCTAGTTTGCATATGTCAAGAAGAAATCGTGAGAGGAGTCACTCTTAGTTCTATACTACAAACCTAGGAGCGTTTTCTTGCCCTTTATGGAGATAACCGACCTAGGATATAAATCATGTGGTTTATATTATTTTTTGAAGGAAAGTTGTTTATATGGATTACAAGTGTTTTATATGTATGAAATATTGTTGCTTCTGCTTTTGATCACTATTCTCAAGGGGATGACGTAAAATCAATGCTAGCCAGTCTTTCTTTCTTCTCTAACGCACCCACTTTCCACTTCGTAGGCAAGAGGAAACACATGAAAAATTCTCACAACATCAACATAAAGTCCATAATGGCCCAAAAACAACAAAAAACAGAATAGGCCTACTCTATCCTAATGTGCTTTAGCCATAGCCCATAGCCAGCTCGACAACAGGCTTTGTCAACTAGCAACTCACATGCATGACACTATTTGTTGTTGGTAAATATCACATTGTTGGCTCATAGAGTACAACACCACCTTAAATAGTGTAACACCCTGAATTTGGGGTATAAAATTTCTTCTCTAATACCTTCCAAATTAAGGTGTTACCTCTTTTCTCCTCTCTATAGTTTCGTTTTTTCTCTTCTTTTTAGTTGAGGGTTGGTTATCTATTTGGGAATGTCTTAATAATCTAGTAGATTAAACCCTTGGGAGACATGAAATGTTGCATCATGCTAAGCTTAAACTTTGTTTTTTGTTTGATGCACATGTTTGACATATTCAAATTCGAATTTATGATTTGGTTGGATTTGAATTCAAAAGAGAAAATAAAAAGGAAAGGGAATAGAAATTCAGAATAAAAGAAAAAGCAAAAGAAGCCCAGAAATCCCCCTCCCCTCAACCACTCGGCCCACTCCAGCCGCGCGCCTGCTCCCCCCCCCTTTGACCGATGGGACCGGCCTATCGGCGCCAACCCACTCGCCCGAGCGCTCGCTCTCGCTCTCTATCCCTGAGCCCCACCTGTCGGCGCTCCCTCGCCTACCCATTGCGCACGCCGATGCCGACTCGCTGACCCTCTGACAGTCCCCTCCCCTCCTATAACCGCTCGCACACACGTTGAGGTGGTTGTGCCCATGTCATGCATCTGCGCGAAACCGCTGCTCTGACCCCTTTTGAAGCCACTGCACGCACCCACTTCCCTCCCCGCCTCACTTCCTTTGTCCCAGCGCCCCCTCCCAAGCTGCGCTCGCCCACATTCAAGCTCGTCGGAGCTCTTCTGCCGCCGAGCCGTCTGGCCTCGGGTCCTCCATGGCAAGGCCCCTCCGCCTTTCCTAACCTTGAACCGCCACCGCCGCTCGGAGCTCTGCCACCAACTGCGCCTCACCCAAGGTGAATTTCCCCGCCGGACTTCTCTTTCTCTCTCCTCTGTCCTCCCTTCTCTGTTGAGCAACCGCCGGTGGTCACCGCCAACGGCACTGCGCCATCATGCCAGGGCTCTCCGGCAAACCACCACAGCCATGTATCCTTTTTTGCCCCGCGCAAAGTCGCTGGTTCCGGCCATGGTGCACGCGCCGTGCGCGCTGCCAAGGTAGATGGCGATCCCCACCAGTGGACCCCGCTTGGTAGCCTGCCCACGGCCATCCTCTCTTCCCCCCTCTCTGGGTCACTGATCCATGGGCCCCGCCCATCAGAGCGTGCACGTGCTCGCGTCGCGCACAGGGTCTGCCCTAGGCCGCTGACAAGTGGGCCCTACCGATCAATCGTCGCGCCCACTCCTATGCGCCCCGCTTCTAATCCTCGTCGTCTGCTTCTGATCGGGTGGTCGAAACATCCCGATACCCCTTTGCCACGGGCAATTTGCTTAAACCCCCTCGGTTTCCCGAGACTAGAGCCCGTCGTCCTGGTTTCTTTCGCCTGAGCCCCTGGTTTCTTGCAGAGAGACCCCTGGACTTTATTTTAATCACAGAAATGTGTCCAAATTAGGGTTTTTGAATTCTAAAAGTTCAAAAATTCATAACTTTGTCATATGAACTCCAAATTGGATGGTTCGAATCGCAAAATGTTCATTATGATATTTTCTATCTATTTAAATTATGTTCATCCACTATTTTCATAAAAAATGGGGTCTCTAGGTTAGAGTAAGGCGATAGAACTTTATTAGAAATAAAATAATGATGAAAGCCCTAATGAATGTTCAAGTGCCTAGCTTTGTAGACCCAACCCCATTTAATGTATGATCCCATTTGAAAGTCACCTAGAGGGGGTGAATAGGCAAAACCTGTAAATTATAAACTTTGAACACGCACTTCGTCCGGGGTTAGGGTTAGAAATAGATAATTGTGAATTCGGAGTGCGAAGATAGTTCTTCTTGCTATGAGTTGCTCAATCAATGTGGATAACTTTGGGGGCTAACTCAAAACAATATGAGCAAGAGAACTTTAGAGAGAGAAGAGAGGGGAGAAACAAATCGGGTGGTGAAGATCAACACAAGTGAACATGGTGATTTGTTTCCCGAGGTTCGGTTCCAATGAACCTACTCCCCGTTGAGGAGGCCACAAAGGCCGGGTCTATTTCAACCCTTTCCCTCTCTCAATTGGTCACCTAGACCGGTTGAGTGCTTCTTCTTAATCTCACGGGTCACTAAGACCCCGCAAGGATCACCACACAATTAGGTGTCTCTTGCTTGCTTTACAAAACACTTGGAAAAATTAGGAGAAGAAGAAAGCAACCAAGCAACAAGAGTAACAAAAGAAACACAAATCACCCTCTCTCAAGTCACTAAACACTTTTGATCACTTGACTTGATTATGGAACTTAGAGAGGATCAAATAGATTTGAATGTGTTAGAGAGGATCAAATAGATTTGAATGTGTCTTTGGAGTGTATTCTTTGTTCTTGTATTGAATGAAGAGAGTGGGATGCTTGGATGGATTGAATGGTGGTGGTTGGGGGTATTTATAGCCCCAACCACTATTCTAGCCATTGGCTGACTTCTTTATCGATGGGCACACCGGACAGTCCGGTGGTGCACCGGATACAACACTGTTCACTGTCCGGCACGTGCCACGTCAGCCAACCGTTGGAGCTGTTGACCATTGATGACTTATGTCCTCGTGGTGTATCAGATAGTCCGGTGGCACACAGGATAGTCCGATGCGACCTGACATCGCAGAATGTCTTGTAACTTTTGACGCTTCAGACTGCGCGTGCAGTCCCGCAGACGACCGTTGGTGGAGTCGACCGTTGCACCGAGGGTTCACTGGACTGTCCGGTGATTATTAGTGGACGAGCGCCAATAATTCTCGAGAGCGACCAGTTCCCGGAGTGCTCCAGCCAGGGCACCAGACACTGTCCGGTGCGCCACTGGCTGCAACAAGTCTGTTTTGCTCCAAACTTGTCGAATTGCCCCACTGTCATTTTCTTTGTATGTGTATATGAACTTTATGCACCTAAGAAAAATATCAACTAGGCAAACTAGTTAGTCCACGTGGTTTGTGATGGACGTCAAACACCAAAAACGATTATAGGAAATGTTGAGGCCATTTCCTTTTCAATCTCCCCCTTTTTGGTGATTGATGCCAACACAAACCAAAGCAAATACAAAGTGTAGAAGTGTAACTAGTTTGCATTTTGGTGGATGTGCATAATTTACTATGAAATGAAAGCAGTTCTAAGCATATATGGTTGTTTTGATATATTTAACATTTTGGACCACATTTGCACCCCTTATCTTGTTTTTGTAAATCTTTTGGAAAGTCTTTTCAAATTCATTTGCAATTATCCAATAGTATCATAATATGATTTCTAAAAGCTTTTTCAAGTTTTGAAAGATTCTCCCCCTGTTTCAAATGCTTTTCCTTTGGCTAAATAAAAGCTCCCCTGAATAAGTTCTCCCCCTAGCTGTCAAGAGGATTTTTGCAAATGCCTATTAATTTCTCCTCTTTTTGAAAAAGTTTTTAGAAAACAGGGTGGTGGTGCGATCCTTTTGCTTTGGCCAATTAATTTCTCCCCTTTGGCATTAAGCGCCAAAAACGAATAAAACTAGAGGCATTTGTCAATAAAGATAAGAAGGTAAGTTCATGTCACACCCGGATTTAAGGGATAAAGCCGGGTGCGTCTCATATGTGCGCCAAAGACGAACAACACATATAATGACAAAGTGTATAGAGATAAATGTCACAAAAATCATAAATGTGATTATTACATAGAGGAAGTCTTACAAAAATAAATTATAATAATAAAGCGAACTAAACGTCCATCCTTGGCGCCATAAAGCTAACTCGGAGTCGCCACCTAGATCAACTCGTACTCCTCATTGTACGGCTCCTCCTGGACCACCTGTTTTTCTCCTGTGGGGGTTTATATATCGCAAGTGTGAGCTCACAAAAGATCATAGCTCAACAAGTTGTGGGGAATAATGTGCATGAACTCACCAAAGGTGGGAGTTCATGTGAAGTGTAAGGCTGATCAACAATAGGGGTTAAAGATGAGCATTGCTTTTAATAAGTTGGTCAAATTTTATTAGCATTAACTAAATGTAAGTAAATACCAACCAGAATAATAATATATCAAAATTAATAATAAATCTCAATGCGATGCAAATGATAAATTGAATTTAATTCCATAATTTAATCATGCGACAGTCGTGAGCTGCTCGTGACCTCGAGCACGGCTATTATACCAGTTTTACACTCTGCAGAGGTTGTACCCTGTGCCCACAAGTTGTGTATCCCATGTTGCCTGGGTTTGCAAGGCTCTTAGACACTGTCGAGGTGAATGGCTAGGGATCCACTACGAGGCCTTTACAAAGTTCCACTAGCTTCAGAAAACCCGCTACAGTTTCTAGGAAGAGCAATGCAGGAATCCCCTGTCTGACCGCCATCGCAGCAAAATCAACCCGGGAACCTCCCTACACGCCTACTCCCCTGTTGCCCTTGCCCCTATCGGGTAAGGTAGTCCTCCACTAGCTTTCCTAGTTAGTCAGCCAAGGGCGTCTCATTCCACCCTTGTGGTGGCACGTGTTTCTCAAGTTAAGCTCGATGTTCCAATTAACTTAGTTGTCTTATCATGAACAGAAATAGAACAGTAATAAAGAATGATCATGTGTAATAGTTATCTCAACACCCAAACCATATATAGCAATAGCAAAGACTACCCAAAAATTTAGGGGTAAACAAGGTATAAAGATAACCAGACTAGGGTGACCTATAGGGTCCCATCAAAATTAAGGCTATGCATGATAAAATGATTATAAAGAATATTATTGGGTAAATAAAAGTGGTCAAGGGCACAACTTGCCTTCAATGAGCTCCTGCTCAGCAACTTCTACCTGCTAAACACCTGGATCCTCTGTGGCTTGCTCGTCTACTCGCAACAGTACAAACAAACATGGTATAGCAGAAATTAACATCACACCAAGCATGAATTAAAAATACATAATAATAATCTACGCATCAAAACAAGATCATAGGAACAAGAATCGCTAAATTCGGAGTTATGGGTTTTAAGTTATGATTTTTCGAAGTTCGTATGTGCTTGGTGTAGAATAATTCAAGTGAACAATTTTAATCCAAGTTTCATGGCTAAACAGAGTTACTAGTTGATAGACAATATTAATACAAAATTAATGCCACTGGAATGGATCAATTTGAACTTAATATGAATTTTCTAGGAATTAAACAAGTTTCTGCAATTAATTTTATACTAAAAATCATTTTCTAATTGATTTTCTCAGGTTTTCTTTTTCCCTGGACTGCGCTCAGAAAACAGAGAAACGCAGGGGTTAGCGTGCAAGATTTCTTAGACTTAGACTACAGTCACGATGAACTGCGGGTTATTTTTTAGTAATTCCAAGGGGCTCATAGACAATTGAGCCACGACGAAGGGGTATCCTGTAACCCAGACCGCCCGATCGCAAGTGAACGACCCTGATTAAATCAGCTCCACGAGTGAATTAAAGTGCGGTCCAGAGCGCTCGGATCCCGATCCGATGGTCCAAATGGATCCACCATCAACCCAAGCTCCCCATCCTACGATCAACGATCTACGACAAACATTAGCCTGGGCCGAATCGTTACGATTGCCTAAATCTCCGTCACTCGTTCCCGATCCAACGATGCACAAGCACCGTCCTTTCCCCCAGCTTGTAGGCGGCGGCGCAGCATCGACCGCGGCGGTCAGCTCCGGTGAGCCCGACTGATCTGCGCAGTAGGACCCCCACGACCATCCCGGAGGCGTCTAAACGCAACATAGGACTAACACGAATCACATGGGTGCATTATTACCAGCCGTCGTGCAGAGGAAGGCCTCAATCGCGGCGAGGGGTAGAGCAGCGGGGCTAAGGAAACACCGGCAAGCAATTCGGACGCCACCGAACACCGATCTTGCCCAGGGAGAGCACCACTACGTGCAGAGCACCCCACCTTGACCCTGGCACCCGTCGACGCATGACTCCTGACGCGCAGACGCAACGTCCCCAGCGGCGGCTCCTTCCTCCAATGGCGAGCTCACTGGACGAGTTCACTAGGGCACGGGCGTGGCGGATGGAACCGAGTGCCAGCGCAGTATTGCGGCCGAGCGTGGACTCAAGAGGTGAGAATCAGGGAACGGACTCCTTATGCATGCGGAGGAGGCGGGTATGGCGGCGCGGTTGCGATTTTAGCGGAGGTGAGGGATGACTCGTGGGTCCCACGCAGCAGCGATGTGCGTGAGGTGGAGAGCGACTGACAGGTGAGGCCCTAGTTGCCAGCAACGGATGGCGAGCGCTCAGTCGAGGTATGCCTAACCCGTGGCCAAAGTTGTCAGCGTCGTTCCTTCGGGGTTGGGCCGTGCGGAGGTGTGTGTGGTGGGCCGAGTTCAGGGATTTTGAGCCCACCGGCCATTTTCCATTTTCTTTCTTTTTTCTTTTCTTTTCTGGTTTCATTTTCTCAAATTTTGGAATTAAATTTCAAATTCAAATTTGGTTGGGAAATTTTATTCCTAAATTTATGTACAATTCCAAGACCTCAGTATGGACAGGGACACCTACTTATATTATTTTCTTTCACATTATAATTAAGATTTTCTTTCTCCTCTTTTCTTGGGCTACTTCACATTTCTAGATATTCAAATTAGGTCTTAACTCACATTTTGAACATTAATGCATCCACATTGATGTGATTATTATTATTATTAAATGCACACACAATTAAACCCCATCATGATGCATGATTTATTTTATAGCTTAGTAGTTAAATTACTCACTTAAAATGTGTTTGTTCACATGTGCTCGTGAGTGGGAGCTACACATAAAGAGAACCACCTCTATTTTCATTATTTACAATTTTGGGCATTACAGTTCATGAGAAGGGCCAAGGATATATGAAATCGACAGAGTCGTAGTGGAAGCCTTGCCTTTGCCGATTACTCCATTTCCCTTTCAATCTAAGACTAAGCATAGAAATATTCTTGGAAACACATTAGTCTTAGCTTGGGCACAAGAAGAATAAGAAATATGCATTTGTACCAAATGAAAGAGATATGACATGATCAAATGTATAAAATGAGCAATGTGTGCAAGATTTCAATCAAAATTTTGAGAATCTATGATATTTAGTTCATTCCTAAGCTTGCTAAATGTCTTTTCATCCAGGGGCTTGGTGAAGATATCGGCTAATTGGTTGTTGGTGCTAACATAAGCAATTTCGATATCCCCCTTTTGTTGGTGATCTCTCAAAAAGTGATACCGGATGTCTATGTGCTTAGTGCGGCTATGTTCAACGTGATTATCCATCATGCGCATTGCACTCTCATTATCACATAGGAGAGGGACTTTGCTCAATTTGTAGCCATAGTCCCTAAGGGTTTGCCTCATCCAGAGTAATTGTGCACAACAATGTCCTGCAACAATATACTCAGTTTCGGTGGTGGATAGAGCTACTAAATTTTGTTTCTTTGAAGCCCAAGACACTAGGGATCTCCCCAGAAACTGACAAGTCCCTGATGTGCTCTTTCTATCAATTTTACATCTGGCATAGTCAGCATCAAAATACCCGATTACATCAAAGGTAGATCCCTTGGGATACCATAGCCCAAACTTAGGAGTGTAAACTAAATATCTCATAATTCTTTTCACGGCCCTAAGGTGAACTTCCTTAGGATTAGCCTGGAACCCTGCACACATGCATACTGAAAGCATAATATCCGGTCGTGAAGCACATAAATAGAGTAGAGATCCCATCATTGACCGGTATACCTTTTGATCTATAGGTTTACCTCATGTGTCGAGGTCGAGATGTCCATTTGTTCCCATGGGAGTCTTGATGGGCTTGGCATTCTTCATTCCAAAATTCTTCAGTATATCTTGAATGTACTTAGTTTGGCAAGATGAAGGTGCCCTCTTGAAGTTGCTTGATTTGAAATCCTAGGAAATACTTCAACTCCCCCATCATGGACATCTCAAATTTCTATATCATAATCCTACTAAACTCTTCACAAGATGACTTGTTAGTAGACCCAAATATAATATCATCAACATAAATTTGGCATATAAACAAGTCTTTATCAATTATTTTAGTGAAGAGAGTAGGGTCAACTTTTCTGACTTTAAAACCATTAGTGAGAAGAAAGTCTCTTAGGCATTCATACCATGCTCTTAGGGCTTGTTTGAGCCCATAAAGCGCCTTTGAGAGCTTATAAACATGTGAAGGGTACTCACTATCTTAAAAGCCGGGAGGTTGCTCAACATAAACCTCTTCCTTGATAGGGCCATTGAGGAAGGCACTTTTCACATCCATTTGATACAACTTAAAGCCATGGTAAGTAGCATAGGCAAGTAATATACGAATTGACTCAAGCCTAGCTATGGGTGCATAGGTTTCATCAAAATCCAAACCTTCGACTTGTGAATATCCTTTGGCAACAAGTCGGGCTTTGTTCCTATTCACCACACCATGCTCATCTTGTTTGTTGCGGAATACCCACTTGGTACCTATAACATTTTGGTTAGGACGTGGAACTAAATGTCATACCTCATTCCTCGTGAAGTTGTTGAGCTCCTCTTGCATTCCCACCACCCAATCCGGATCTCTAAGTGCATCCTCTATCCTGTATGGCTCAATAGAAGACACAAAAGAGTAATGTTCACAAAAATGAGCCACTCGAGATCTAGTGGTTACCCCTTGTGAATGTCACCAAGTATGGAGTTGACGGGGTGATCTCTTTGAATTGCTTGATGGACTCTTGGGTGCGGTTGTCTTTGATCTTGAACTTCTGTTCATCTTCCTTTTCTTGATCATCTTCATCTCCCCCTTGATCAATGTCCTCTCCTTGAGGTGGCTCATCTTCATGATCTTGGTCCTCTTCCTCCTGAGCCATTTCCTCATCTTTAGTTGGTGGAGATGCTTGTATGGAAGATGATGGTTGATCTTGTGCTTGTGAAGGCTTTTCGGATTCTTTTGGACACACATCTCCAATGGACATGTTCCTTAGCACGACGCACGAAGCCTCTTCATCATCTAACTCATCAAGATCAACTTGTTCCACTTGGGAGCCATTATTCTCATCAAACGCAATGTCACAAGAAACTTCAACTAATCCAGTGGACTTGTTGAAGACTCTATATGCCCTTGTGTTTGAGTCATAACTAAGTAAAAAGCCTTCTACTGCTTTAGGAGCAAATTTAGAATTTCTACCTCTTTTAATAAGAATAAAGCATTTGCTCCCAAAAACTCTAAAATAAGAAACATTGGGCTTTTTACCAGTGAGGAGTTCATACAATGTTTTCTTGAGGATTCGGTGAAGGTATAGTAGGTTGATGGAGTAGCAAGCAGTGTTAATCGCCTCCGCCCAAAACCGATCCAGTGTCTTGTACTCATCAAGCATGGTCCTTGCCATATCCAAGAGAGGTCTATTCTTTCTCTCCACAACATTGTTTCGTTAAGGTGTGTAGGGAGAAGAGAACTCATGCTTGATGCCCTCCTCCTTAAGAAATCCTTCAATTTGAGAGTTCTTGAACTTCGTTCCATTGTCGCTTTTAATCTTCTTGATTCTCAATCCAAACTCATTTTGAACCCATCTCAAGAATCTCTTTAAGGTCTCTTGGGTTTGAGATTTTTCCTGCAAACAGAACACCCAAGTGAAGCGAGAATAATCATCCACAATCACAAGACAATACTTACTCCGACCGATGCTTATGTAAGCAATCGGGACGAATAGATCCATGTGAAGTAGCTCAAGCGGCCTTTTCGGTTGTCATGATGTTCTTGTGTGGATGATGAACTCCAACTTGCTTCCCTGCTTGACATGCACTACAAATCTTGTCTTTCTCAAAATGAACATTGGTTAGTCCTAAAATGTGTTCCCCTTTAGGAGCTTGTGAAGATTCTTCATTCCAACATGAGCAAGTTGGCGATGCCAAAGCCAGCCCATGTTAGTCTTAGCAATTAAGCAAGTGTCTAGTTCAGCATTGTTATCACTGAAATCAACTAAATATAGCTAACCATCTAACACTCCCTTAAAAGCTATTGAATCATCACTTCTTCAAAATACGGTAACACCAACATCAGTAAAAAGACAGTTGTAGCCCATTTTGCATAATTGAGAAACAGAAAGAAAGTTGTAATCTAAAGAATCAACAAGAAAAACATTAGAAATGGAATGGTCAGGAGATATAGCAAGTTTACCCAAACCTTTGACCAAACTGAAAGGGAAATGTGCCCTTGGGCCATTTCTAAGTATTTTGGTGATTAAGTGCCAACACAAGTGCTTAAATGTGAATCAATGCCCATGGATGAACAAAGTGCAACAAAGGTATGTTTCTAAGTCTTAGTACATTGGTTTTGTGTACTAATATATTTATCTAAGTGTAAGAAACAGAAAGAAGAAGAAAAGAAAGGAAGTGGAGAGTGGCTGTGTGCAGCCAAAGGCTGTTTCGGGCTGGGGCACCGGACTGTCCGGTGTGCACCGGACAGTGTCCGGTGCGCCAGACCAGCGTGGAGCAAACCAACCGCTCTCGGGTTTTTCTCCGGCGACTTCGGCTAAAATTCACCGGACTGTCCGGTGTGCACCGGACTGTCCGGTGAGCCAACGGTCGGCCGGGCCAACGGTCGGCCGCGCGATCGGCGCGCGACACGTGGCCGTGCCAACGGTCGGAAAGGTACACCGGACTGTCCGGTGTGCACCGGACATGTCCGGTGCGCCAACTGTGCGCAGATCTGCATCAGAAAGCAACGGTCTGATGAGCTTTGTATGGAAACAAATCGGGCACCGGACAGTGTCCGGTGTGCACCGGACTGTCCGGTGCTCCCGACGACAGAAGGCAAGGATAGCCTTCCAGTTGTGTTCTCAACGGCTCCTAGCTGCCTTGGGGCTATAAAAGGGACCCCTAGGCGCATGGAGGAGTACACCAAGCATTCCTACAACCTTTCTAAGCACCAAGACATTGATCTAGCGCATTCGATTCATTGTGATAGCATATAGAGCTCTTGTGGAGTTGTGTACTCTTTGAGTTGTGTTGCGAGCTCTTATTGCTTGTGTGCGTGTTGCTCTGATCTTTTGAAGTCTTGTGTGCGTTGCTCATTCCCTCCCTTGCTCCGTGATTCTCTGTGAACATCTTTTGTAAGGGCGAGAGGCTCCAAGTTGTGGAGATTCCTCGCAAACGGGATTGAGAAAAGAAAAGCAAGAACACCGTGGTATTCAAGTTGATCATTGGATCACTTGAGAGGAGTTGAGTGCAACTCTCGTCCATTGGGACGCCACAACGTGGAGTAGGCAAGTTTTGTACTTGGCCGAACCACGGGATAACCACCGTGTCATCTCTGTGATTGATTTCTTGTGGTTATTGTGTTTTGACTCCTCTCTAGCCACTTGGCCATAATTGTGCTAACACTTAACAAGTTTTTGTGGCTTAAGTTTTGAAGTTTTACAGGATCACCTATTCACCCCCCCCCCTCTAGGTGCTCTCAATTGGTATCAGAGCCGTTCTCTTCAAGAAAGGGACTAACCGCCCGAAGAGATGGATCCTAAGGGGAAGGGAATTGTGATCAACGACAAGGAGAAGGAGTCCTTCGTCAACGAGCCAAGGGATGACAAGTCCAACGACTCGGGCTCGGGCCACAGGCGCAAAGATGGGAAGAAGAAGAAGACAAGGCGCATCAAGGAGATCGTCTACTACGACAGCGACGAATCCTCTTCTTCCCAAAAGGACGACGACCACTACAGGAAGACGGTCAATTCGAACTTTTCATTTGATTATTCTCGTATTCCACATAGTTCGAATTCGCATTTGCTTTCCATTCCTCTTGGTAAACCTCCACACTTTGATGGGGAGGACTACGGATTTTGGAGTCACAAAATGCGTAGTCATTTATTCTCTCTCCATCCAAGCATATGGGAGATTGTAGAGAATGGAATGAAATTTGATAGCTCGGATAGCCCTATGTTTATCAATGAACAAATTCATAAAAATGCACAAGCTACTACTGTTCTCTTAGCATCTTTGTGCAGGGAAGAGTACAATAAGGTGAGCGGCTTGGATAATGCCAAGCAGATATGGGACACCCTCAAGATCTCTCACGAGGGGAACGACATCACCATGCTCACCAAGATGGAGTTGGTGGAGGGCGAGCTTGGACGATTCGCCATGATAAGGGGAGAAGAGCCAACTCAAACTTACAACCGGCTCAAGACCCTTATCAACAAGATAAGGAGCTACGGAAGCACGCGTTGGACGGATCACGACGTCGTCCGCCTAATGCTCAGGTCATTTACCGTTCTTGATCCTCATCTCGTGAACAATATTCGTGAGAATCCCAGGTACACAATGATGACGCCCGAAGAAGTACTTGGAAAATTCGTGAGCGGGCGGATGATGATCAAGGAGGCAAGATACGTCGACGACGCGTTGAACGGTCCACTCCACGAGTCTCAACCCATTGCTCTAAAGGCAACAAGGAGCAAGGAGTCGCTACCTAGCAAGGTGGCGCAAGTTGAGGCGGCCGGGCTCAATGATGAAGAGATGGCTCTTATCATCAAAAGATTCAAGACGATGCTGAAGGGTCACAAGGGGCAGCCAAGCAAGAACAAGACAAAGGGGAAGCGCTCATGCTTCAAGTGCGGTAAGATTGGTCATTTTATCGCTAACTGCCCCGATAACGACAGTGACCAGGAACAGGGAAACAAGAGGGAAAAGAAGAAGAATTACAAGAAGGCCAAGGGCGAGGCGCATCTCGGCAAGGAGTGGGATTCGGATTGCTCCTCCTCCGACTCCGACAATGAGGGACTCGCCGCCACTGCCTTCAACAAATCGGCTCTCTTCCCCAACGAGCATCACACTTGCCTCATGGCAAGGGAAAAGAAGGTAATCACTCGTAATGCTAATACTTATGATTCTTCTAGTGATGATGAATCTAGTGAGGATGAAGTAGATTATTCATGTTTATTCAAGGGCTTAGATAGATCTAAGATAGACAAAATTAATGAATTAATTGATGCCTTGAATGAAAAGAATATACTTTTAGAAAAGCAAGAGGATTTGTTGTATGAAGAACATGATAAGTTTGTAGAGGCTCAAAAATCCCTTGCATTAGAAATTAAGAGGAATGAAATGCTTGCTTGTGAAGTGTCATCATGCCATGATTCTATTTCTAACTTAAAGAGCATAAACGATGATTTAAATGCTAAACTAGTAGAAGCAAATAAATCCAACTCTTGTGTTGAATATGTTGAAGTTTGCACTAGGTGTAAGGATATTGATATTAATGCTTGTAGCGAACACTTAGTTTCTATTTCAAAATTGAATGATGAATTAGCTAGTCTTAATGCTCAACTTAAGACTAGCAAGAGTAATTTTGATAAACTAAAATTTGCTAGGGATGCCTACACGGTTGGTAGACACCCCTCAATTAAGGATGGGCTTGACTTCAAGAGAGAAGTCAAGAACTTGACAAGCTATAAGGCTCCTATCTCCGCCAAGGAGAAAGGGAAGGCTCCTATGGCTAGTAGCACTAAAAAGAACCATGCTTTTTTGTATCATGATAGAAGACATACTAGAAATGCAAATAGAAGTTATGATGCTTTTGACTCATATGTTTATGATTCTCATGCCATGCTTGCTCCTAGTTCTTCTTATGTATATGATAGAAATGTTACTAGGAAAAATGTTGTTCCTAAAAAGAATGTTATTCATGCTCCTAGGAAAGTAGCAAATGAACCTTCTACCATTTATTATACTTGCAATGCTCCCTGTGCTATTTGTAGAAAGGGCAAGAAGGTAATTGCTAGGAAGTTAGGGGCAAGATGCAAGGGAGATAAAACTTGCATTTGGGTCCCTAAGAATATATGTGCTAACCTTGTAGGACCCAACATGAGTTGGGTACCTAAGACCCAAGCCTAAATTTGCCTTGCAGGTTTATGCATCCGGGGGTTCAAGCTGGATTATCGACAGCGGATGCACAAACCATATGACGGGGGAGAAGAAGATGTTCACCTCCTACGTCAAGAATAAAGATTCCCAAGATTCAATTATATTCGGTGATGGGAATCAAGGCAAGGTAAAAGGTTTAGGTAAAATTGCAATTTCTAATGAGCACTCCATATCTAATGTGTTTTTAGTTGAGTCTCTTGGATATAATCTGCTATCTGTGAGTCAATTATGCAACATGGGATATAACTGTCTATTTACAAATGTAGATGTGTCTGTCTTTAGAAGAAGTGATGGTTCACTAGCTTTTAAGGGTGTATTAGACGGCAAACTTTATTTAGTTGATTTTGCAAAAGAAGAGGCCGGTCTAGATGCATGCTTAATAGCTAAGACTAGCATGGGCTGGCTGTGGCATCGCCGCTTAGCACATGTGGGGATGAAGAACCTTCACAAGCTTCTAAAGGGAGAACACGTGATAGGTTTGACTAACGTGCATTTCGAAAAAGATAGACCTTGTGCAGCTTGTCAAGCAGGTAAACAAGTGGGAGGAGCGCATCACGGCAAGAACGTGATGACCACTTCAAGACCCCTGGAGCTGCTGCACATGGACCTCTTCGGACCTGTCGCCTATCTGAGCATAGGAGGGAGTAAGTATGGTTTAGTTATTGTTGATGATTTTTCCCGCTTCACTTGGGTGTTCTTTTTGCAGGATAAGTCTGAAACCCAAGGGACTCTCAAATGCTTCCTCAGGAGTGCTCAAAGTGAAGAAGATAAGGAGCGACAACGGATCCAAATTCAAGAACCTTCAAGTGGAGGAGTTCCTTGAAGAGGAAGGGATCAAGCACGAGTTCTCCGCTCCCTACACACCACAGCAAAATGGTGTGGTAGAGAGGAAGAACAGGACGCTCATCGATATGGCGAGGACGATGCTAGGAGAGTTCAAGACCCCCGAGTGCTTTTGGACGGAAGCCGTTAACACTGCTTGCCACGCCATCAACAGGGTCTACCTTCATCGCCTCCTCAAGAAGACGTCGTATGAGCTACTAACCGGTAACAAACCCAATGTATCGTACTTTCGTGTATTTGGGAGTAAATGCTACATTCTAGTAAAGAAGGGTAGAAATTCTAAGTTTGCTCCCAAAGCTGTAGAAGGGTTTTTATTAGGTTATGACTCAAATACAAAGGCGTATAGAGTCTTCAACAAATCATCGGGTGTGGTTGAAGTCTCTAGCGACGTTGTATTTGATGAGACTAATGGCTCTCCAAGAGAGCAAGTTGTTGATTGTGATGATATAGATGAAGAAGACGTTCCGACGGCCGCTATACGGACCATGGCGATTGGAGAAGTACGGCCACAGGAACAAGATGAACGAGATCAACCTTCTTCCTCAACTATGGTGCATCCCCCAACCGAAGATGACGAACAGGTACCTCAAGTGGAGGCGCTTGATCAAGGGGGAGCACAAGATGATCAAGTGATGGAGGAAGAAGCGCAACCGGCACCTCCAACCCAAGTTCGAGCGATGATTCAAAGGGATCATCCCGTCGACCAAATTCTGGGTGATATTAGCAAGGGAGTAACTACTCGATCTAGATTAGTTAATTTTTGTGAGCATTACTCTTTTGTCTCTTCTATTGAACCTTTCAGGGTAGAGGAGGCCTTGCTAGATCCGGATTGGGTATTGGCCATGCAGGAGGAGCTCAACAACTTCAAGCGCAATGAAGTTTGGACACTGGTGCCTCGTCCGAAGCAAAATGTTGTGGGAACCAAGTGGGTGTTCCGCAACAAACAGGACGAGCACGGAGTGGTGACGAGGAACAAGGCTCGACTTGTGGCAAAAGGTTATGCCCAAGTCGCAGGTTTGGACTTTGAGGAGACTTTCGCTCCTGTGGCTAGGCTAGAGTCCATTCGTATCTTGCTAGCATATGCCGCTCACCATTCTTTCAGGTTGTACCAAATGGATGTGAAGAGCGCTTTCCTCAACGGGCCAATCAAGGAGGAGGTGTACGTAGAGCAACCCCCTGGCTTCGAGGATGAACGGTACCCCGACCATGTGTGTAAGCTCTCTAAGGCGCTCTATGGACTTAAGCAAGCCCCAAGAGCATGGTATGAATGCCTTAGAGACTTTTTAATAGCTAATGCTTTCAAGGTTGGGAAAGCCGATCCAACTCTTTTTACAAAGACATGTGATGGTGATTTGTTTGTGTGCCAAATTTATGTCGATGACATAATATTTGGTTCTACTAACCAAAAGTCTTGTGAAGAGTTTAGCAGGGTGATGACGCAGAAATTCGAGATGTCGATGATGGGCGAGTTGAACTACTTCCTTGGGTTCCAAGTGAAGCAACTCAAGGACGGCACCTTCATCTCCCAAACGAAGTACACGCAAGATCTGCTAAAGCGGTTTGGGATGAAGGATGCCAAGCCCGCAAAGACTCCGATGGGAACCGACGGACACACCGACCTCAACAAAGGAGGTAAGTCCGTAGATCAAAAAGCATACCGGTCAATGATAGGGTCATTACTTTACTTATGTGCTAGTAGACCGGATATTATGCTTAGCGTATGCATGTGTGCTAGATTTCAATCCGATCCTAAGGAGTGTCACTTAGTGGCAGTGAAGCGAATTCTTAGATATTTGGTTGCTACGCCTTGCTTCGGGCTCTGGTATCCAAAGGGGTCTACCTTTGACTTAGTTGGATACTCAGACTCCGACTATGCTGGATGTAAGGTCGATAGGAAGAGTACATCGGGGACGTGCCAATTCTTAGGAAGGTCCCTGGTGTCATGGAACTCTAAGAAACAAACATCCGTCGCCCTATCCACCGCTGAGGCCGAGTATGTTGCCGCAGGACAGTGTTGCGCGCAACTACTTTGGATGAGGCAAACCCTCAGGGACTTTGGCTACAATCTGAGCAAAGTCCCACTCCTATGTGATAATGAGAGTGCGATCCGCATGGCGGAGAATCCTGTTGAGCACAGCCGCACAAAGCACATAGACATCCGGCATCACTTTTTGAGAGACCACCAGCAAAAGGGAGATATCGAAGTGTTTCATGTTAGCACCGAGAACCAGCTAGCCGATATCTTTACCAAGCCTCTAGATGAGAAGACCTTTTGCAGGCTGCGTAGTGAGCTAAATGTCTTAGATTCGCGGAACTTGGATTGAATTGTAGCATACATGTGCTTATGCCTTTGATCATGTTCATTCTGCATTTTGTTGCTTATTATGGTGCTCAAGTTGTACAAACACTCCCTGGACCTCACAAGTCCGTTGCAAAGTGATGCACATGTTTAGGGGGAGATGTGTTACAACTTGATCCTTTGAGACTAACCATATGCTTGAGTTTGTTGTGATTTAGTCTCAAAGGAGAATTGAAAGGGAAAAGGTGGACTTGGATCATGCAAGACTTCCACTGCACTCCGATGAGAGGGTAACTCATTCCAAGTCCATCTCATGAACTCTTACTGCCATTTGCTCTTAATTGAAAATTTTGGTGAGGCAATGGGGTTATAGGGCCAAGATTGATCCCGTTTTGGTGCTTGATGCCAAAGGGGGAGAAAATAAAGGCCAAAGCGATAAATGGATCAGCTACCACTCAAGAGATTTTGAAAATAGTAGAATAGAGTTTTTGTTTTGTCAAACGCTTTTATTGTCTATTATTGTCTCTCTTGTCAAAAGTTGGCTTCTTGTGGGGAGAAGTATTGATTATGGGAAATAGGGGGAGTTTTTGAAATCTTTGATCAATCTCTTTTGGAATGACTCTCTTTATGCTTCAACATGTGTGTTTGACTTAGAGATAGAGATTTGAGTTTGATTTGCAAAAACAAACCAAGTGGTGGCAAAGGATGATCCATATATGCCAAAATTGAATCAAAATCAATTTGAGTTTTATTTGGAGTGATTTTGCACTTGTTCTAGTTGCTTTATGTTGTGTTGGCATAAATCACCAAAAAGGGGGAGATTGAAAGGGAAATGTGCCCTTGGGCCATTTCTAAGTATTTTGGTGATTAAGTGCCAACACAAGTGCTTAAATGTGAATCAATGCCCATGGATGAACAAAGTGCAACAAAGGTATGTTTCTAAGTCTTAGTACATTGGTTTTGTGTACTAATATATTTATCTAAGTGTAAGAAACAGAAAGAAGAAGAAAAGAAAGGAAGTGGAGAGTGGCTGTGTGCAGCCAAAGGCTGTTTCGGGGTGGGGCACCGGACTGTCCGGTGTGCACCGGACAGTGTCCGGTGCGCCAGACCAGCGTGGAGCAAACCAGCCGCTCTCGGGTTTTTCTCCGACGACTTCGGCTAAAATTCACCGGACTGTCCGGTGTGCACCGGACTGTCCGGTGAGCCAACGGTCGGCCGGGCCAACGGTCGGCCGCGCGATCGGCGCGCGACACGTGGCCGTGCCAACGGTCGGAAAGGTACACCGGACTGTCCGGTGTGCACCGGACATGTCCGGTGCGCCAACTGTGCGCAGATCTGCATCAGAAAGCAACAGTCTGATGAGCTTTGTATGGAAACAAATCGGGCACCGGACAGTGTCCGGTGTGCACCGGACTGTCCGGTGCTCCCGACGACAGAAGGCAAGGATAGCCTTCCAGTTGTGTTCTCAACGGCTCCTAGCTGCCTTGGGGCTATAAAAGGGACCCCTAGGCGCATGGAGGAGTACACCAAGCATTCCTACAACCTTTCTAAGCACCAAGACATTGATCTAGCGCATTCGATTCATTGTGATAGCATATAGAGCTCTTGTGGAGTTGTGTACTCTTTGAGTTGTGTTGCGAGCTCTTATTGCTTGTGTGCGTGTTGCTCTGATCTTTTGAAGTCTTGTGTGCGTTGCTCATTCCCTCCCTTGCTCCGTGATTCTCTGTGAACATCTTTTGTAAGGGCGAGAGGCTCCAAGTTGTGGAGATTCCTCGCAAACGGGATTGAGAAAAGAAAAGCAAGAACACCGTGGTATTCAAGTTGATCATTGGATCACTTGAGAGGAGTTGAGTGCAACTCTCGTCCATTGGGACGCCACAACGTGGAGTAGGCAAGTTTTGTACTTGGCCGAACCACGGGATAACCACCGTGTCATCTCTGTGATTGATTTCTTGTGGTTATTGTGTTTTGACTCCTCTCTAGCCACTTGGCCATAATTGTGCTAACACTTAACAAGTTTTTGTGGCTTAAGTTTTGAAGTTTTACAGGATCACCTATTCACCCCCCTCTAGGTGCTCTCACAAACCTTGATTTCCATCGCCGAATGTGATTGCTCTTTGGGGATCATCGTTTTTTCTCATATGAAGAGAACATCCTTTTCTCCCCTGTCATATGGTTTGTGCACCCGCTGTCGATTATCCAACTTGTTTTGTCAAATGCATAAACCTACAACATAGATTTAGGTCTTGTTCTTAGGTACCCAAATGGCCTTGGGTCCTTTTACATTAGAAACAAGCACCTTGGGTACCCAAACACAAGTCTTTGGGCTCTTGTGTTTGCCCCCGACATATTTGGCAACTACCTTGCCTAATTTTTTAGTAAGCACAAAAGATGCATCAAAAGTCTTAAATGAAATGCTATGTTCATTTGATGCATTAACAATCTTTTTTTCTTAGGCATTTTGATATGAGTTCTATGCTTAGAGCTAGAAGCCTCATTACTATACATAAAAGCATGATGAGAAATAGAATGAGATTTCTTAGCATGAATTTTCCTAATCTTGTGCTCAGGATAGTTCTCAGGATATAGAATGTAACCTTCCCTATCCTGAACCATGGGACCTTACCCTTTACAAAATTAGAAAGCTTGTTTCTAGGGGCATTAAGTTTGATGTTGCTTTGGCTCCCAGATTGGAAGCCAATGCCATCCTTAATACTAGGGCGTCTCCTATTATAAAGCATATTGCTAGCAAATTTAAATTTTTCATTCTCTAGCTCATGCTCGGCAATTTTAGCATTTAATTTAGCTATGTGATCATTTTGTTATTTAAGCATAGCAATGTGATCATTCATAGCATCAACATTAACATCTCTACATCTAGTGCAAATGGTAACATGCTCAATAGTAGATGTAGAAACTTTGCAAGTATTCAACTCTTCAATTTTAGCGATCAAACTAACATTTTCAGTTCTAAGACAAGAAATTGAATCATTGCATATGTCTAGCTCTTTAGTCAAGTTTTGGCATTTTTCAGCTTCAAGAGCATAGGCATCCTTTAGCTTAACAAACTTTTTATTTTCCTTAACGAGCAAGTCCTCTTGGCATTCCAAGATATCATCCTTCTCGTTAATGGTTTCTATTAATTCATTAATTTTCTTCTTTTGCTCTTTGGTAAGGTTTGCAAAAAGAGAGGTCAAATCACCATCATCTTCACTAGAGGTACCCTCATCATCGGAAGTAGTGTATTTGGGGGTATCTCTAGAATATACCTTCTTCTTTTTGCTATCCTTAGCCATGAGGCATTTGTGGTCGACGTTGGGGAAGAGAAGGCCTTTGTTGACGGCAATGTTGATGCCATCCTCGTCAGAGGAGGAGTCGGTGGAGCTCTCGTCGGAGTCCCATTCCTGGCCCATATGCGCCTCGTCACCCTTCTTTTTGTTGTAATACATTTTCTTCTCCATCTTCTTCTTCCCTTTCTTGTCGTCGTCCCTGTCACTATCACTTGTATATAGACATTTAGCAATAAAATGACTGGACTTACCACATCTGTAGCAAACCCTCTTGGAGCGGGGTTTGTAGTCCTTCCCCTTCCTTTGCTTGAGGATTTGCCGGAAGCTCTTGATGATAAGAGCCATCTCCTCGTTGTCAAGCTTGGATGCGTCGACTGGGAGCCTACTTGATGGTGTAGACTCTTCCTTCTTTTCTTCTGTTGCTTTGAACGCAACGGGTTGCACCTCGGGTGTGGAGGTGGCGCCTTGCTCCAAGTTGACAATATGTTTGGAGTCTTTGATCATAAGTTTAAAGCTCACAAACTTGCCAATTACCTCCTCGGAAGACATCTGTTTATATCTAAGATCTCCACGGATTAGTTGCACTTGAGTGGGATTACGAAAGACAAGAGATCTTAAAATAACCTTGACCATTTCATGGTCATCCCACTTGGTGCTCACAAGGTTGCAGACTTGGTTCACCATCGTCTTGAGCTAGTTGTACATTGCTTGTGGCTCTTCTCCCTTGTTGAGGAAGAACCGACCGAGTTCTCCCTAGATCATTTCGCATTTGGTGATTTTGGTCACCTCGTCCCCTTCATGTGCCATCTTGAGGACGTCCCAAATTTCTTTGGCACTCTTCAACCCTTACACCTTGTTGTACTCCTCCCTACACAAGGAAGCGAGGAGTATGCAGGTGGCTTGGGAGTTGAAGTGCCTTATTTGGGCGGCCTCATCGGAGTCGTAGTCCTCGTCGCCTACCTATGGTGCCAGCGCTCCAAACTCAACAATATCCCAAATACTTTTGTGGAGTGAGGTTAGATGGTGCCTCATTTTATCACTCCACATACAATAATCTTCACCATCAAAATATGGTGGTTTGCCTAGGGGAACGGAAAGTAAGGGAGCACGTTTAGAGATGCGAGGATAGCGAAGAGGCATCTTAATATACTTCTTAAGCTCTTGGCGCTTTGAAGATGTGGACTCGGCGCCGGAGGTGGAAGGTGGGGAAGAATCGGTCTCGTAGTAGACCACCTTCTTCATCTTCTTTTCTTCTTGTAACCCTTCCTATGTGACTTGATGGAGCCGTCGGATTCCTCCTTGTGCTCCTTGTGCTTGTCGCCGGCCTTCTTTGACGGAGTCCTTTCTTCATTCTTCTTTCCCGAAGATCCAGACTTTTACCCAGTGACCATCTCCTTTTTGGCGTGTTCTCCCGACATCAGTTCGAGTTGTAGACTCTAATGAAGTACCAGTCTCTGATACCAATTGAAAGTCGCCTAGAGGGGGTGAATAGGTGTAACCTGTGAATTATAAACTTTGAACACTCACTTCGCCCGAGGTTAGGGTTAGAAATAAAGAATTATGAATTCAGAGTGCGAAAGATCTTCTTGCTATGAGTTGCTCAATCAATGCGGATAACTTTGGGAGCTAACTCAAAACAATATGAGCAAGAGAACATTAAAGAGAGGGGAGAGGGAAGAAACAAATCGAGTGGTGAAGATCAACACAAGTGAACACGATGGTTTGTTTCTCGAGGTTCGGTTCCAATGAACCTACTCCCCGTTGAGGAGACCACAAAGGCCGGGTCTATTTCAACCCTTTCCCTCTCTCAATCGGTCACCTAGACTGGTTGAGTGCTTCTTCTTAATCTCACGGGTCACTAAGACCCCGCAAGGATCACCACACAATTAGGTGTCTCTTGCTTGCTTTACAAAACACTTGGAAAGATCAGGAGAAGAAGAAAGCAACCAAGCAACAAGAGCAACAAAAGAAACACAAATCACCCTCTTTCAAGTCACTAAACACTTTTGATCACTTGACTTGATTATGGAATTTGGAGAGGATCAAATAGCTTTGAATGTGTCTTTGGAGTGTATTCTTTGCTCTTGTATTGAATGAAGAGTGGTATACTTGGATGGCTTGAATGGTGGTGGTTAGCGGGTATTTATAGCCCCAACCACTACTCTAGCCATTGGCTGACTTCTCTGTCGATAGGCACACCGGGCAGTCCGGTGGTGCACCGAACATAGCACTGTTCACTATCCTGTGCGTGTCGCGTCAGCCGACCGTTAGGGTTTGGAGCTGTTGGCCGTTGAAGACTTCTATCCTCGTGGTGCACCGGATAGTCCGGTGGCACATCGGACAGTCCGGTGCGACCTGACGTCGTAGACTGTCTTTTGACTTCTGACGCTTCAGACTGCGGGTGTAGTCCCGCAGTCGATCGTTGGCGGAGTCGACCATTGCACCGAGGGCTCACCGGATAATCCGATGGCACACCGGACAATCCGGTGATTTTTAGTGGACGAGCGCCGAGAATTCCCGAGAGCGGTCAGTTCGTCGAGTGCTCCAGCCAAGGCACCGGACAGTCTGGTGCACCACTGGCTGCAGCAAGTCTGTTTTGCTCCAAACTTGTAGAATTGTCCCATGGTCATTTTCTTTGTATGTGTATATGAACTTTTTGTACCTGAGAAAAATATCAACTAGGCAAACTAGTTAGTCCACATGGTTTCTGATGGACGTCAAACACTAAAAACGATTATAGGAAATGTTGAGGCCATTTCCCTTTCACCATCCCTGAAATAACTTTATTTATGGAAGTTATTGACTAAGATAGGCTTAATTAGAGAACAATAGATCACTTGGCATAGTGACCTACCCCAAACCTAGAATGCACCTATGTGTATTTACCTTGCTATTGAACCTGTGTTTACTTTGTTGCATATGTTTGGTGTACTGTTCTTTTGTTATTCCCCATGTGTGTTGAATGAATGATTGCTTTACGTAGACAACGAGCAGTTCGTGGTTCCCGAGTGTGTTGCAGGAGATTTCTCTGAGCTGCAACCTGGTGAAGGCAAGTGTTCTCTAACCCATTATGTCCTACTTACTTTATAATTTATTATCCTGCATACCATGATCTACCTAAGGATTGACTAGCGTCTTGTTTTTCCTGTCCTTGGTTATCCTTTGGAAGTTGGTTACTATGATTAGTATTATGATATTGCTTTACTTTAATAAATGAACATGATGAGAATATTTATGATGCGATGATGATATCTTGATTATGATGATAAACTTGTATCACTTTAGGGGACCCGGGCTGTTTCCCGAGTACCTCTCCGTAAGGACCTGTTCGTTGGATGACCACCCGAGAAAACAGTACAACCATGAGGGTAGTATGGGACACCCTTAGCTGACTAATTAGAGGAACTTGAGGCGTAGTGGGCTTCGCCGTCCTGCCATCAATGGGGTCCGAGCACAGTACTTGCTCTGTCGAGGCTTGGTGCCGAGGTTCTTTCGTGTTGCTTTTGTTAGTCACCCTTCCTATGGGGAGAGGTATCATGTTTATCAAAGTGGAGAAAACTAACGGGCAGCTATGACCTCTGGGGAATCTTTGTAAAGGCTACATAGTGAATCCCTGGCCATTCACCTCGATAGTGAAGATCGGTTTATATAACCCAGGCTGGGAAGGGATCACGACTCGTGGGTAAAGTGTGCAACCTCCGTAGAGGGTTAGAAACTGGTATATCAGCCGAGCTCACGGTTATGAGCAACCTTGGGAGCTCCTTTGATTAGAGTTACTCTGGATATCTTTATGATGATGCTTAATGATGATGATTATAATTATGGTTTCTAGGATTTTCTCTTGGAGGGAGTACCATTTGGGTTAATAACTTGGGATTATTGCTAAAACTTGCATCTCTACTAGTAATAAATACCTGACCAACTAAAAGCAACTAGTTCGAGATTTCCCCCACATACAGCTAGTCCACTTTAGCCAAACGGGATATTTGCTGAGTATGTTGATGTGTACTCACCCTTGCTTAAAAACACCAAACCTCAGGTTATCCCCATTGCAACCAGTGCTCAGGAGAAGATGAAGGCAACATGGAGGACTTTCAAGAGTTTTAGGACTTCGACGAGTTCTAGATTAGATTAGCGGCAAACGCCCAGTCAGCTGCCTGTGAAGGCCTTATCGTACCGTGTTTCGTTCAGCACTTTGATTATGGTTTAAGTTAATGACTTTGTGGATGTTTCAGACATTATGATGTAATAAAATACTTATTTCCACTATTATTTTGAGCAATGTGTGATGATGTTCAATTATGTAATTGTTGTGTACGTGAATTTCTGATCTTGGTACGTACATAATCCGCATTCGGTTTGCCTTCTAAAACCGGGTGTGACATAAGTGGTATCAAAGTCTTGCTGAATGTAGGACCGCTAACCTAGAATAGAATGGTTTTTAAGGACTATAGACCATCATTCTCACCTTGACCCTTGGTGTCACTTCAAAAGTTGGTCATCTCGACCAATTCTATGTTATACTACTATATATATACTACACCTTGCAAAAAAATTATTTCCGCTTATGGTTTACTTGTTGGTCATATAGTTATGTTCTTACTCTTATGCTTACGACATCTTTTGTAGATGGTCCATCTTAGGTGCACCGCATGTAAGTCAGAGATCCCTTTCCTGTCCTCTCACCTTACGGAGCATCCACTTCGTCGGACGATGTCCGAACAGTCGAGTCACCTAGAGAGGCTGCACCACCGCCTGCGCGAGGATCAGGAACACCAACGTCAGGAGAGAGAGCAGCAGGACTCTTCCCCTCGCCTTAGTAGGAGGTGGAGTCTGGGAGGCATCCCTCCCCTGTGCCCCAGCTAGAGGTGCCCCATGCACCACCACACGCACCTCAGCTGTTGGAGGAGACGACGACGGTGGCAGTTCGAGCCACAGCACAGAGCCTTCGGAGGAGCAGGAGCCGGAAGGATGGGTCACCCGACCCATCACTCGTGACGCCGCTCGCGATTGTCACTTCCACGACGCTCTCGACACATTGCTGCGTCAGGCTTTCGACCGACACACTTGGTCGGTCGAGTACCGTTGTGTAGTCTACCAATTAAGGCACATGTGCCCTCCATGGTAGACCACTAACTTTGTACTATTTTTCTTATCTACTTTTGTCCATATGTAACCAATATGAATCTCACAATTTTGTTCTGCATCTTGGAACAAATTAAATTTGGGATCTCAGATACTACAACTCCATTCATGTTAAGTGTGCAAAAGAAAATTTAGTTCCTTTATTTTTCTTTAACTATTTTATTCTATCTAGTTCTACATTGAATGTTTTTCTCCCGATCCTGCGTCTACATTTTTCTCTCTTTCTTTTTCCATGTGCAACCAAGCCTTGTGGATGAAAAACGTGTAGCTGCAATCTAAGCCGAGTTAGAGCACATCTACACTTTACCTTGCGTTGTGTAACACCCTGAATTTGGGGGTATAAAATTTCTTTGCTCATATTCACAAATTCAGGTGTTACTTCTCTTTTCTCACTTTTCCCCAATCTCCTCTTTCTCATTTCTATAGGAAAAGGGTGGTTATTCTTATTTGTAATTATAATTTAGTGGGTTAAACTACAAGGGAGTATGAATTGTTGCATCATGTTGAACCCTAGATTTCACTTTTGTTTGGTGCATAATTCTTGGAAAGTCTAATTTGAGTTTGTGGCTTATTTGGATTTGAATCAAATAGAATAAATAAAAAGAAAAGGAAAAACAAATTCCAGAATAAAAAGAAAAAGGAAAAGAAGCCCACTCCCCCCGCCCCCTCGGCCTTTCGGCCCACCAGGCCCATCCCGCGCGCGCCTCTTCCCCCTTTCTCTCTCTGTCCTGGCGGGCCCGCCCGTCAGCGCCAGCCGCCTTCTCCGCGCCCGCGCCCGCTTTCCTCTCTCTCTCTGCTCGCGGGCCCGAGCTGTCAGCTCCGCCGTCTTCGCGTAACCGCCGCCCGAGCTGCGCGTTGCCGCGGTCTCCGCGCCCACGTCGCGCGTGAAGCTCGCAACCACCCCGCCCCCCGGCTACTTGAGCCCAGAACCACGCTCGCCCTCACCCCCTCCCTCATTTGCGCACCTGCAGACCCCTCTCCAACCTCCCCCACGTCGCGCACACGCCAGAGCACCGCCGCCATTAAACCGCCGCCGTCCCGAGCACGTTTCTCCGTCGACGTTGGAGCCCCGCCGTGCCCTCTGCCACGGTGAGCTTCGCCTCGGCGTCCGCAACCCGGGACACGCCCCAATTCCTCCTCCCCCTCTCTAATTTCCCCTGTCCGCGCTCACCCGCCGTCCTCCATGCAGCCGCAGAGGTCCGCCACCGTCGCCCCGGGCCGCCGTCGCGCCATTGCCGCCACCGAGGAGTCCCCGGAGCCCGCCTTGAGGTAAGGAACCTCTCCCGCCCCCTATCGACCTTTGTATGGCTCTCTGCTGCGCTTAATTGTTCGTCGGAGTCGATTAACGCCGCCGCCGAGCCGCTTCGCCGTGAACCGCCCCCCTCCGGTGCCCCTGTCCCAACCTAGCTCCCGCCAGAAGATTCCCCGCGCCTTCCCCAACCTCCCAGGCCACTCCGGTCGCCCTAAGGACCCGCAGAGCCCCCGCGCCCTTGTCTCCGGCGAGCTTCTCCGCCGCGGGTGCGGCCGCCGCTGCCTCAGCTGGCTGGAGAAGGGGACAGAAGCCAGCCGCCCCATCCCCGCCGTCCATCTCGGATCGGATGGCTCTATTTTAAATAGCCCGAGCCCAATCCTGGCCGCCTACCGGAGATCCAACGACCCAGAGCCGTTTCCCCCTCACCCCGCCTCCCTGCCGTTTGGGCCCCACCGGTCAGCCGCTTGCGCTCGCTCTGCCCGCCTGGCCCCGCCTGTCAGCCCGCCGCCCCGCGCTGCCCGCCTGGCCCCGCCTGTCAGCCGCTCAGGCCACCGCGCGCTCGCGCGCCCGCCCGCGGATCTAATCCTGCGCGTTGATCTGAGATCCGACGGCCGTAGGAGCCCGATACCCCTTCGCCCGCGCGTTTTCTTGAAGAGACCCCCGCCTTTCTGCAAATTAACCCGCCGTCCATGGATTCTCGCAGTTAGGTCCTCGGACCTTTTATTTAATTCAAAATAAGTATTTAGGGCATATTTTTAATCCCTAAACTTGTAAAATTCATAACTTTGTCATATGAACTCCAAATTAGGTGCTTCAAATTGCAAAATGCTCATAGTATTTTTGTCTATCTATTTAAACAATGTTTCCCTGCTGTTTCCATGTCCCAATTAATAGTTGATCATTAGGATAGGATTAAGGTTATTGGAACCCTATTTGAGATAAATAGAAGATGGTAGACTTTAATAAAAGTTGGAGCACCTAAGTTTATGGACTTAAACACCTAAGTTTAGAGACTTAAAATCATATAATGATTTAACCCCACCACTGACTTAAACCCGATTAGTGGATAGTGAGTCACTTTGTGTAGTCCTCTACCCTAGACCTAAGGAACCCCAGTGTGCCAATCCTTTTCTATTATGAACTTGTGATCCCTCTGCTGCATATGTTTGGTATATTGCTTTTGTTTGTTATTTCCCAAGTGCATAGTGTGAATGATTACTTTACGTAGACAACGAGCAGTTTGTGTTTCCCGAGGAAGTTGCAGAGGAAGTCCCTGATCAGCAGTTTGGTGAAGGCAAGTGTCCTCTGACCCATTATGTCCTATTCACTTATAACTTACTATCCCGCATTACTTACTTGAAACCTAAGGATTTACTAGCTTTACACTTTACTTTATCCTTGATGACCTTATGGGCTGTTATGGTTAGCATTCTGCTATTGCCTTAACTTAATCAATGAACATGATGTGACTATTTATGATACTGTTATCCTGATGATATTGATGATCTTGTGATACTCTAGGGGGCTCAGGCTGTTTCCTGAGTACCTCTCCGTAAGGACCTGTTCGTTGAGAGACCACCCGGGATAACAGTGCAACCATGAGGGTGGAATGGGGTGCCCTTAGCTAATTAATTAGAGGAACTAGAGGTGTAGTTGCTTCGCCGTCGTGCCGTCAATGGGGTCCAGGCACAGTGCTTGCTCTGCCGAGGCTGGGTGCCGAGGTTCTTTCGTTTTGCTTTTGTTAGTCACCCCCCTTCGGGGAGAGGTACTGTGTTTATCAAACTGGAGAAACCTAACGGGCGGCTATGACCTCTAGGGAATCTTTGTAAAGGCTACGTAGTGATACCCTGCCGGACCACCTAGGAAGTGATCAATGGGGAGTCATGATCCCCGGGCAAAATGGGAATCACGGCTCATGGGTAAAGTGTGCAACCTCTGCAGAGTGTTAGAAACTGATATATCAGCCGTGCTCACGGTTATGAGCGGCCTTGGGATCCTCTTTGATTAGAGTTACAGATGATTTGAGATATGATGATTACAGATGATCTGAGATATAATGATTACAGATGATGATGATGGTTCTATTAATGATGATTCTGACTATGGATTTATGGTATTTCCTCTATGAGGAGGTGCTCTCTGGGATAATAATTGGGGACTGTTGATAAAACTTGGCTCATATTAATGAATAAAACTTGACAAAGTAAAAGCAACATGCTATCAGCCTAACCCCACATAAAGCTAGTCCACCTCAGCCAAACGGGACATTTGCTGAGTACGTTGATGTGTACTCACCCTTGCTTTCACAAACACCAGGTTGCCTTTGGTGCAACCTATGCTCAGGTAAAGAAGAAGAAGGCGTCGATGTGGATCTCTAGGAGTTCTAGGACTTCGTCGAGTTCGAGGATTAGGCTAGCGACCACCCCCAGTCAGCTGCCTGTGGTGGGTTTATTTACGTTGGCTACGTTTCTATTATGTGCACTTTGATATATATTATGTTAATGACTCTTGTCTGTAATAATATTACTTACTCTTTATGATTATTCGAAGCATTGTGCTATGATGAGTCATTTATGTAATCGCTGTGTACGTGAGTTCTGATCCTGGCACGTACATGGTTCGCATTCGGTTTGCCTTCTGAAACCGGGTGTGACATAAGTGGTATCAAAGCCGTGCTGACTGTAGGACCGCTGACCTAGAGTAGCACTGGTCGTACTAAGGACTATTGACCTCCCCTCTCACCTTGACCTCTGATGTTGCTTCAAAAGTCGGTCACCTCGACCAACCCTACGTTTTACTACATATATATACTATATTATACCTTGTTAAAATTTTTATCTTATTCTGTCTATGGTTTATTCACTTGTCATATTAGTTCTGCTCTTACTCTTATGCTTACGGTGTCTTTTGTAGATGGCTCGTCTTAGACACACTGCACGTAAGTCGGTGATTCCTTTCCTGCCGTCTCGACTTGCGGAGCGTCCTCTGCACCGCACCGTGTCCGGTCAGTCGAGTCACCTGGAGAGGCTGCACCACCGCCTGCGTGAGGAGCAGGAACGCCGGCGCCAGCACAGAGAGCAGCAGGGCTCTTCCTCCCCACCCCAGTGAGAGGTGGAGTCCGTGAGGCCCCGTTCCTCTGTGGCCCAGCTGGAGGCGCCCCCTGCACCACCGCGGGACGCCCCGGCTGTTGGAGGAGATCCTGGAGGAGACCCCGACGACGACTCAGACCATAGCACGGAGTCTTCTGAGCTGCAGGAGGCGGAAGGATGGGTCGCCCGACCCAAAACCCGTGACGCCGCTCGCGGTTGTCACTTCCACGACGCACTCGACACCTTGCTGCGCCAGGCTTTCGACCGGCACACCTGGTCGATCGAGTATCGTTGTGTAGTCAACCAGCACAGTCGCGGGAGGTACCCGGACCGCTGGGAGGCTACCTGCCTAGTTCGCCGTCCGGAGGATGACCTCCGGGGTGCGGAGGCCGTTTCGGAGCACTATTCCATCTCCGAGAGGGACACTGCAGAGGCGGCTATGCAGGATGCAGCACGGCGTGCACTCTCCCAGTACTGTTCTTTGTTCGGTGGGGTGGCCGACGGTCTTAACCTTCGGTACTACCCCCGCCGCCCTACTGGCAGCACAGAGAGTGTGGTTGTCTCACCTGTTGGTGAGGCTAACCCTAGGTTGAGCAGCACAGTCAACCTAGTCGCGGTGCTTAACACTGAGCTGGATCACTCTCTGGACGAGCTAAGCAGGGCTCGAACGGAGATTGCGGAGTTGCGTGCTGAGCTGGCAGAGCGCCATCACCAGGAGGGTGGTTCCCCCGCTCCTGTTGGGACTCAGCACCCTTACCGCTCGCCGCCACGTGGTCACCACACTTATGGTTCCCCTGCCTGTAAGACCAGGATAGATCTGGATCCTTAGATCGTTAGCGTCGGAGTTTGTAATAATTCTTAAGTCAGATGTCTCAGTCTTAGGTAGTCAGTTTAGTTTGCTTATCAGATGCTTCCATTTAGTTTAGTTTGCTTATCAGTTGCTTTCATGCTTGTTATGATGAACTTGTGCTGGATTCGAATCTTTGTAATGACTGTTGCCAACCTGTGGGTTTCCCTTGCAGTTTGGCCTAGCTAGTAATGTTAATGAAGTCAGTTGTTTAGTTGGGAAACCATTTACTTCTACTTTCCTTCTTATCTGAGAAGCTGTGTTGAATCATAAATGAGGATCAGTGAAGCTCTTTATTCACTCAGTGTCATGAAGAATTCCGTATTCTCTTTTCTTATGCTGAAGGATTGTAAGATCAATGCTGATGTATGAATGTCTTCCACAGATGTCTGACAACAGGCGCCAATGCAACAGGCGTGCTCAGCAAGAGCAGCATGACCAGCAAGAGGAACAACAGAGGCAGCCTCCCCCACCACCCCCGATGTCAGTGGAGCAGATGTTCTTGATGCAGACTCAGGCAGTGCAGGCCATTGGGCAGACTCTAGCAGCCATGCAGCAGGCTCAACAGCAACCCCAACCCCAATTGCAAGTGCAGATGCCCCAGATGCCACGGGATAAGCGTGGTGAGTTCATGAGAGGGCACCCTCCTACCTTCACCCATTCTGCTGACCCCATGGATGCAGAAGACTGGCTGCGCGCGGTGGAAAGGGAACTGCGCACCGCCCAATGTGACAACAGGGAGAAGGTTCTGTATGGTCCCCGGCAGCTAAGGGGAGCAGCCCAGTCCTGGTGGGAGTCCTACCTCGCCACACATGCTGACCCCGAAGCCATCACCTGGGAAGAATTCAGCGAGAGTTTCCGCAGGTACCATGTGCCAGAGGGACTGATGATCGTGAAGAAGGAGGAGTTTCTGGCTCTGAAGCAGGGACCCCTGTCTGTTAGTGAATACAGAGACAAGTTTCTGCAGCTGTCTCGTTATGCACCTGAAGACGTCAACACTGATGCTAAAAGGCAGTACAGGTTCATGAGAGGTTTGGTGGATCCCCTGCATTACCAGCTGATGAATCACACCTTCCCCACCTTCCAGCACCTGATCGATAGGGCAGTTATGACTGAGAAGAAGCGTAAGGATATGGAAGATCGGAAGCGCAAGATGAGTGGACCCCAGTCCGGAGGCATCAGCCGTCCCCGTTTCTCAGGCAGTTCATCTCAGCAAGGCAGGCCTGGTCACCCACAGGGATATCAGAATCAGAATCAGCGTCCGCATCAGCAGCAGTTTCAGAGGCAGTACCCACAGCAGCAGCAGCAGTATCGTCAGCACAGCCAGCAGGGAGGTAATCAGTATCAGAAGCAGAACAACCAGGCACCTCGCCTTCCTGCCCCCGCAACAAATCAGAGCAACCAAGCAGCCCCAGCACAAGGAGGAGGCAGAGGATGTTTCCACTGTGGAGATCAAGGCCACTGGGCGATGCAGTGCCCAAAGAAGATGGCGCAGCAGCAGACCAACCCTAATGCTCCAACAAGGCAAGGTGTACTGCAGCCGGCAGCGGGCAATCGTAGCCAAGCGTACAACCGTGGAAAGGTGAACCACTTGGAGGCCGAAGCAATCCAAGATGCACCAGATGTGGCAGTAGGTATGTTCTCAGTCGAATCTCATCCCGCAAAAGTGCTATTTGATACTGGTGCAACTCATTCATTTGTCACTGCAACATGGGTAGAATTGCATAACATCTCAATAGAGGCAATGATGCCGCCCATGAGGATTAATTCGGTTGGTGGCAAGGTGCAAACAGATAAAATATGCTCAAATATAATGGTGGAAATAAGGGGGATAGGATTCCCCAGTGACTTAATAGTAATAGACACCCCTGGGATAGATGTTATTCTAGGGATGAATTGGTTAATGAAGTATGAAGCAAATGTTAGTTGTGACAAGAGGACCGTAACATTGAAGTCCCCGTCAGGAGAGGAGGTAGTGGCCGAGCTAAGGATGCCTAAATCAGCGGAGGGAGTCTGTCACCAGATTTCAGTTGATAGTAAGGAGCCCAACCCGCTCGAGGCTATCAAGGTTGTGTCAGACTTTCCGGATGTGTTTCCCGAGGAGCTAACGGGCATGCCACCCGAGAGAAAAGTCGAATTTGCCATAGAGCTTATCCCTGGTACCGCCCCCATTTCCAAAAGAGCCTATCGAGTGTCTGGACCAGAACTGGTAGAACTCAAGAAGCAGATAGATGAGATGTTAGAGAAGGGTTACATCAGGCCAAGTACCTCGCCTTGGGCCGCTCCAGTGTTGTTTGTAGAGAAGAAAGATGGTACCAAAAGGATGTGCATAGACTACAGAGCCTTGAATGAAGTCACTGTCAAGAACAAGTACCCCCTGCCAAGGATAGAAGATTTGTTCGACCAGCTCAGAGGTGCCAGCGTATTCTCGAAGATAGATCTGAGATCAGGTTACCATCAACTCAGAATCCGACCCTCGGACATACCGAAGACAGCATTCATCACCAAGTATGGGTTATATGAGTTCACAGTTATGTCCTTTGGTTTGACAAATGCGCCAGCCTTCTTTATGTATCTGATGAACAGCGTGTTCATGGACTATCTAGACAAGTTTGTGGTAGTGTTCATCGATGACATTCTCATATACTCTCAAAGTGAGGAAGATCATGTAGAGCATTTGAAGATGGTATTGCAAAGACTTCGAGAGCACCAGTTGTATGCCAAGCTGGGCAAATGCGAGTTCTGGATTCATGAAGTCTTATTTCTGGGTCACATCATAAACCAAGATGGGTTAGCAGTGGATCCAAAGAAAGTGGCAGATATCCTGAACTGGAAAGCACCGAAGGATGTTCGTGGGATCAAAAGCTTCATCGGAATGGCCGGATACTACAGGCATTTCATCGAAGGCTTCTCAAAGATTGCTAGACCAATGACAGCGTTACTAGCGAAGAAAGTTGAGTTTAAGTGGACCCAAAAGTGTCAGGAAGCATTTGAAGAACTGAAGAATAGATTGACTACAGCTCATGTGCTAGTTCTGCCTGATGTTCACAAGTCATTCTCAGTGTATTGCGACGCTTCTTACACCGGATTGGGATGTGTGCTAATGCAAGAAGGAAGAGTTGTAGCATACTCATCTCGACAGCTGAAGATCCATGAGAAAAATTATCCCACACATGACCTGGAGTTGGCAGCGGTGGTTCATGCTTTAAAGACCTGGAGACATTACCTGTACGGGCAGAAGTGCGACATCTACACAGATCATAAAAGTCTGAAGTACATATTCACCCAGTCAGAGTTAAACATGAGGCAGCGAAGATGGTTGGAATTGATCAAGGACTATGAGTTGGAGATACATTACCATCCAGGCAAAGCCAATGTTGTTGCAGATGCTCTGAGCAGGAAGAGTCAAGTCAATATGTTGGCCTCGTACCCGATGCCGTATGAGTTAGCCAAAGAGTTCGACAGACTGAGCCTCGGTTTCCTGAACAGTACGCAAGGAGTAACAGTGGAATTAGAGCCCACCCTGGAGCGGGAGATCAAAGAAGGGCAGAAGGATGATGAAAGCATCAACAAGATCCGGCAGCTGATCTTAGAAGGAAGAGGCAAAGACTTTCGAGAGGATGAAGAGGGGGTAATATGGTTCAAGGACCGATTGTGTGTTCCCGACCTCAAACCTATTCGGGAACTGATCCTCAAGGAAGCTCATGAGACAGCCTACTCCATACACCCAGGGAGCGAGAAGATGTACCAGGATTTAAAAAGAAGGTTTTGGTGGTATGGCATGAAAAGAGAGATCGCAGAATATGTCGCCATCTGTGATAGCTGTCAAAGAACCAAAGCAGAGCATCAGAGACCCGCCGGATTGTTGCAGCCATTGCGGATTCCTCAGTGGAAGTGGGATGAGATCGGGATGGATTTTATAGTTGGCCTACCTCGTACCCGGGCCGGTTATGATTCCATCTGGGTGGTTGTGGACCGCTTAACAAAGGTGGCCCATTTCATACCCGTGAAGACAACATACACCGGAGCAACGTTAGCTGAGTTATACATGTCACGGATAGTCTGCCTTCATGGTGTGCCGAAGAAGATAGTGTCAGATCGAGGAACGCAGTTCACCTCTCATTTTTGGCAGCAGCTACAAGAAGCTTTGGGCACACATTTGAACTTCAGCTCAGCTTATCACCCACAGACAGTCGGTCAGACTGAAAGAACTAATCAGATCCTAGAAGATATGTTGAGAGCCTGTGCGTTGCAAGACAAGTCAGGATGGGACAAAAGGTTACCTTATGCAGAATTCTCCTATAACAATAGTTACCAGGCCAGCTTGAAGATGTCGCCATTTCAGGCACTCTATGGGCGGAGTTGTAGGACTCCGCTGCATTGGGACCAGCCAGGAGAGAGACAGGTGTTTGGCCCCGACATCTTGCTTGAAGCCGAAGAGAATATCAAAATGGTTCGGGAGAATCTGAAGATAGCCCAGTCAAGACAGCGAAGCTATGCGGACCGAAGGAGAAGAGAACTGAGTTTCGAAGTGGGAGATTACGTCTATCTGAAGGTGTCACCTATCAGGGGAGTCAGAAGGTTCGGAGTTAAAGGCAAGTTAGCACCCCGGTACGTCGGACCATATCAGATCCAAGCCAAGCGTGGAGAAGTGGCCTACCAGCTCAACCTACCAGAAAGTTTGTCGGCAGTGCACAATGTGTTCCATGTGTCCCAACTGAAGAAGTGTCTGCGAGTACCAGAAGAACAGTTGCCAGTGGAGGGTTTGGAGGTCCAGGAGGATCTGACATACATAGAGAAGCCAACGCAGATTCTGGAGTTTGCAGACAGAGTCACCCGGAGGAACACCATCAGAATGTGCAAAGTCAGATGGGGTCACCACTCCGAGGAAGAACCAACCTGGGAACGAGAAGATGATCTGAAGGCTAAATACCATGAACTCTTTGCTGACCAACCTTGAATCTCGGGGCGAGATTCTTTTAAGGGGGATAGGTTTGTAACACCCTGAATTTGGGGGTATAAAATTTCTTTGCTCATATTCACAAATTCAGGTGTTACTTCTCTTTTCTCACTTTTCCCCAATCTCCTCTTTCTCATTTCTATAGGAAAAGGGTGGTTATTCTTATTTGTAATTATAATTTAGTGGGTTAAACTACAAGGGAGTATGAATTGTTGCATCATGTTGAACCCTAGATTTCACTTTTGTTTGGTGCATAATTCTTGGAAAGTCTAATTTGAGTTTGTGGCTTATTTGGATTTGAATCAAATAGAATAAATAAAAAGAAAAGGGAAAACAAATTCCAGAATAAAAAGAAAAAGGAAAAGAAGCCCACTCCCCCCGCCCCCTCGGCCTTTCGGCCCACCAGGCCCATCCCGCGCGCGCCTCTTCCCCCTTTCTCTCTCTGTCCTGGCGGGCCCGCCCGTCAGCGCCGGCCGCCTTCTCCGCGCCCGCGCCCGCTTTCCTCTCTCTCTCTGCTCGCGGGCCCGAGCTGTCAGCTCCGCCGTCTTCGCGTAACCGCCGCCCGAGCTGCGCGTTGCCGCGGTCTCCGCGCCCACGTCGCACGTGAAGCTCGCAACCACCCCGCCCCCCGGCCACTTGAGCCCAGAACCCCGCTCGCCCTCACCCCCTCCCTCATTTGCGCACCTGCAGACCCCTCTCCAACCTCCCCCACGTCGCGCACACGCCAGAGCACCGCCGCCATTAAACCGCCGCCGTCCCGAGCCCGTTTCTCCGTCGACGTCGGAGCCCCGCCGTGCCCTCTGCCACGGTGAGCTTCGCCTCGGCGTCCGCAACCCGGGACACGCCCCAATTCCTCCTCCCCCTCTCTAATTTCCCCTGTCCGCGCTCACCCGCCGTCCTCCGTGCAGCCGCAGAGGTCCGCCACCGTCGCCCCGGGCCGCCGTCGCGCCATTGCCGCCACCAAGGAGTCCCCGGAGCCCGCCTTGAGGTAAGGAACCTCTCCCGCCCCCTATCGACCTTTGTATGGCTCTCTGCTGCGCTTAATTGTTCGCCGGAGTCGATTAACGCCGCCGCCGAGCCGCTTCGCCGTGAACCGCCCCCCTCCGGTGCCCCTGTCCCAACCTAGCTCCCGCCAGAAGATTCCCCGCGCCTTCCCCAACCTCCCAGGCCACTCCGGTCGCCCTAAGGACCCGCAGAGCCCCCGCGCCCTTGTCTCCGGCGAGCTTCTCCGCCGCGGGTGCGGCCGCCGCCGCCTCAGCTGGCTGGAGAAGGGGACAGAAGCCAGCCGCCCCATCCCCGCCGTCCATCTCGGATCGGATGGCTCTATTTTAAATAGCCCGAGCCCAATCCTGGCCGCCTACCGGAGATCCAACGGCCCAGAGCCGTTTCCCCCGCACCCCGCCTCCCTGCCGTTTGGGCCCCACCGGTCAGCCGCTTGCGCTCGCTCTGCCCGCCTGGCCCCGCCTGTCAGCCCGCCGCCCCGCGCTGCCCGCCTGGCCCCGCCTGTCAGCCGCTCAGGCCGCCGCGCGCTCGCGCGCCCGCCCGCGGATCTAATCCTGCGCGTTGATCTGAGATCCGACGGTCGTAGGAGCCCGATACCCCTTCGCCCGCGCGTTTTCTTAAAGAGACCCCCGCCTTTCCGCAAATTAACCCGCCGTCCCTGGATTCTCGCAGTTAGGTCCTCGGACCTTTTATTTAATTCAAAATAAGTATTTAGGGCATATTTTTAATCCCTAAACTTGTAAAATTCATAACTTTGTCATATGAACTCCAAATTAGGTGCTTCAAATTGCAAAATGCTCATAGTATTTTTGTCTATCTATTTAAACAATGTTTCCCTGCTGTTTCCATGTCCCAATTAATAGTTGATCATTAGGATAGGATTAAGGTTATTGGAACCCTATTTGAGATAAATAGAAGATGGTAGACTTTAATAAAAGTTGGAGCACCTAAGTTTATGGACTTAAACACCTAAGTTTAGAGACTTAAAATCATATAATGATTTAACCCCACCACTGACTTAAACCCGATTAGTGGATAGTGAGTCACTTTGTGTAGTCCTCTACCCTAGACCTAAGGAACCCCAGTGTGCCAATCCTTTTCTATTATGAACTTGTGATCCCTCTGCTGCATATGTTTGGTATATTGCTTTTGTTTGTTATTTCCCAAGTGCATAGTGTGAATGATTACTTTACGTAGACAACGAGCAGTTTGTGTTTCCCGAGGAAGTTGCAGAGGAAGTCCCTGATCAGCAGTTTGGTGAAGGCAAGTGTCCTCTGACCCATTATGTCCTATTCACTTATAACTTACTATCCCGCATTACTTACTTGAAACCTAAGGATTTACTAGCTTTACACTTTACTTTATCCTTGATGACCTTATGGGCTGTTATGGTTAGCATTCTGCTATTGCCTTAACTTAATCAATGAACATGATGTGACTATTTATGATACTGTTATCCTGATGATATTGATGATCTTGTGATACTCTAGGGGGCTCAGGCTGTTTCCTGAGTACCTCTCCGTAAGGACCTGTTCGTTGAGAGACCACCCGGGATAACAGTGCAACCATGAGGGTGGAATGGGGTGCCCTTAGCTAATTAATTAGAGGAACTAGAGGTGTAGTTGCTTCGCCGTCGTGCCGTCAATGGGGTCCAGGCACAGTGCTTGCTCTGCCGAGGCTGGGTGCCGAGGTTCTTTCGTTTTGCTTTTGTTAGTCACCCCCCTTCGGGGAGAGGTACTGTGTTTATCAAACTGGAGAAACCTAACGGGCGGCTATGACCTCTAGGGAATCTTTGTAAAGGCTACGTAGTGATACCCTGCCGGACCACCTAGGAAGTGATCAATGGGGAGTCATGATCCCCGGGCAAAATGGAAATCACGGCTCATGGGTAAAGTGTGCAACCTCTGCAGAGTGTTAGAAACTGATATATCAGTCGTGCTCACGGTTATGAGCGGCCTTGGGATCCTCTTTGATTAGAGTTACAGATGATTTGAGATATGATGATTACAGATGATCTGAGATATAATGATTACAGATGATGATGATGGTTCTATTAATGATGATTCTGACTATGGATTTATGGTATTTCCTCTATGAGGAGGTGCTCTCTGGGATAATAATTGGGGACTGTTGATAAAACTTGGCTCATATTAATGAATAAAACTTGATAAAGTAAAAGCAACATGCTATCAGCCTAACCCCACATAAAGCTAGTCCACCTCAGCCAAACGGGACATTTGCTGAGTACGTTGATGTGTACTCACCCTTGCTTTCACAAACACCAGGTTGCCTTTGGTGCAACCTATGCTCAGGTAAAGAAGAAGAAGGCGTCGATGTGGATCTCTAGGAGTTCTAGGACTTCGTCGAGTTCGAGGATTAGGCTAGCGACCACCCCCAGTCAGCTGCCTGTGGTGGGTTTATTTACGTTGGCTACGTTTCTATTATGTGCACTTTGATATATATTATGTTAATGACTCTCGTCTGTAATAATATTACTTACTCTTTATGATTATTCGAAGCATTGTGCTATGATGAGTCATTTATGTAATCGCTGTGTACGTGAGTTCTGATCCTGGCACGTACATGGTTCGCATTCGGTTTGCCTTCTGAAACCGGGTGTGACACGTTGCGAAGAACATATTCAGTTATATATTTATTTCTTCTACTTCCCTCTAGGTCCACCTTAAGGCTCATATGCCATATTTGGTAGACCATCATTTTTTCATTTTTCCTCTGTTGTATCTAGTTTCGGACTGGTACAACCAAGCCTTGCAAGATTTTCTTTTCTTGGTCCCACCCGCTTAACTTGGCATTGGGAAAGACCATATTTAGTGATATATTTATTCCTTCTAAATCTAGAATGAAATTCATTGCTCACTCCCACTTATTTTACCATGCCATACAAAAAACACGTTTGTCATATATTTATTTATCTACATCAAGACACCAAATTTGGAAAACTCTCATACTAATTACCTTGGTTTCTTCGTGAGTTTCTTGTCTCTAGTTTTGTAACCATGCAACCAAAGCCTCATTGATTTTTCTTAGCCCTACTTGTGTTAAACCTTGCCTTTTAGAATTTTTCCCATTGTATTTATATTCCTTTTTTACATCTACGTCCCAAATTTGGAAACTCAGATACAACAAGTCCTTTTACCAGTTAGCCGAATATGAAAAGGTAATTTTAGTTCTCTTGTTTTTTACGTATTTCTTCGGATACCCCTATATTATATAATCTACCATAATAATCAACAATCTATAGATTGAAATACATTCTATAAGTTCATGTTTCCACATATGTCTTTACTTTACGTGATTAGTGTCTAGTTTGCATATGTCGGGATGAAATCGTGAGAGTAGTGTCGGGGACCATAATTAGGGGTACCCTCAAGGCTCCTAATTCTCAGCTGGTAACCCCCATCAGCATAAAGCTGCAAAGGCCTGATGGGTGCGATTAAGTCAGGGATCGGTCCATACGAGGGACCCGATCACGCCTCGCCCGAGCCTAGCCTCGGACAAGGGCAGCCGACCCCGGAGGATCTCCGTCTCGCCCGAGGCCCCCTCCAACGGCGAATGTGTTCCCGGCTCGCCCGAGGCCCTGTCTTCGCTAAGAAGCAACCCTGACCAAATCGCCGCACCGACCGACCAAGTCGCAGGAGCATTTAATGCAAAGGTGGCCTGACACCTTTATCCTGACGCGCGCCCCCAGAGCCGAAGTGACCGCCGTCACTTCGCCGCTCCACTGACCAGCCTGACAGAAAGACAGCGCCGCCTGCGCCGCTCCGACTGCGGTGCCACTCAATAGAGTGAGGCTGACAGGCAGTCAGGCCCGGTCGAAGGCACCATAGGAAGCTCCGCTTCGCCCGACCCAGGGCTCGGACACGGGCTAAGTCCCGGAAGACGACGAACTCTGCTCCGCCCGACCTAGGGCTCGGACACGGGCTAAGTCCCGGAAGACGGCGAACTCCGCTCCGCCCGACCCAGGGCTCGGACTCGGGCTAAGTCCCGGAAGACGGCGAACTCTGCTCCGCCCGACCCAGGGCTCGGACACAGGCTAAGTCCCGGAAGACGGCGAACTCCGCTCCGCCCGACCCAGGGCTCGGACTCGGGCTAAGTCCCGGAAGACGGCGAACTCCGCTCCGCCCGACCCAGGGCTCGGACTCGGGCTAAGTCCCGGAAGACGGCGAACTCCGCTCCGCCCGACCCAGGGCTCGGACTTGGGCTCAGCCCCAGAAGACGACGAACTCCGCTTCGCCCGACCCCAGGGCTCGGACTCCGCCCCGGCATCAGCCGGCGATCTCCGCCTCGCCCGACCCGGGGGCTCGGACTCAACCTCGGCCACGGAAGACAGACTCAACCTCGGCTTCGGAGGAGCTTCCACATCGCCCAACCTAGTGCGCAGACCAGCCACATCAACAGGAGGCTCCATCATCACCCTACCCCGAGCTGACTCGGGCCGCAGGGAACAAGACCGGCGTCCCATCTGGCTCGCTCCGCCAGATAGGCAATGATGGCGCCCTGCATACTCTGTGACAACGGCGGCTCTCAACCCCCTTACGGAAGCAAGAGGACGTCAGCAAGGACTCAACCGCTCCAACAGTTGTCCCTCCGCCAGGCTCCATCGCTCCTCCGACGGCCACGACATCACACCAGCTGGGTGCCAAAATCTCTCCGGCTGCCACAATGGCATGTACTTAGGGCGCTAGCTCTCCTTCGCTAGACACGTAGCACTCTGCTACACCCCCCATTGTACACCTGAATCCTCTCCTTACGCCTATAAAAGGAAGGACCAGGGCCCTCTTAGGGAGGGTTGGTCGCGCGGGGACGAGGACGAGGTACGCGCTCGCTTGAAGCCGCTCGCTCCCTCTCCCGCGTGGACGCTTGTAACCCCCTACTGCAAGCGCACCCGACCTGGGCGCGGGACGAACACGAAGGCCGCGGGATTCCCACCTCTCTCACGCCGGTCTCCGGCCGCCTCGCTCTCCCCCCTTCACGCTCTGCCTCGCGCTCGACCCATCTGGGCTGGGGCACGCGGCGACATTCACTCGTCGGCTCAGGGACCCCCCGTTCTCGGAACGCCGACAGTTGGCGCGCCAGGTAGGGGCCTGCTGCGTGTTGACGAACAGCTTCCCGTCAAGCTCCAGATGGGCAGTCTCCAGCAACCTCTCCAACCTGGGACGGTGCTCCGTTTCGGGAGTCTTGAGTTCATGTCCCTCGACGGCAGCTACGACATGATACTCCTTCCACTGCCGCGCGACAACGACAATGGCGGCTGACAGCCCGCCCGCCGGCGGCGGAATCGACGACGTCTTCCCCGCGTGGTGGAAGAACAACGTTCGAGCTCACCCCGTCTTCTCCCCCGCCGATGGAGGAGGAGGCGGGGCAACCAAGGCCAAGCAGGAGGCAGCGCCTCGTCGACTGTCGAGCGAGTCGACGGCCCCAGCGCCCCAACGGGGGGCGCGTCGGGCATCGACCTCGCGTTTGAGGCGAAGGCGAGCGCCGTCTCCCCGCGACACGCCAATCTCGAGCAAGCGGACGACGCCAGCACGCTCGCGAAAGGCTTGCTGGACGTCACCCTTGTACCTGAGACGACGGTGCAGTCAGTCCCCGACGTGACGTCATCGCCGCCCGTCGACCAGAAGGTACCGACCGATTCCCATCCCACGTCTTTCGGATTCAGCCTCAACCCGCCTAGCGACTTCGCTTTGGCGGGCGCTCTCGTAGAGGCAAGTCCAAACCCTCTGGGGTTTCGTATGCGGTCACCTTTGGACCGGCTGACGGACGTCTCGACCTACGGGCCCTCTGGGTCCGAGGAAGACGACGGGCCCAGCATCTGTTGGGATTTCTCTGGACTTGGCAACCCCAGCGCCATGCGGGACTTCATGACCGCATGCGACTACTGCCTTTCCGACTGTTCCGACGGTAGCCGTAGCCTCGGCGACGAGGACTACGGCCCAAGTCGCGAATGCCTCCACGTCGATCTAGGGGGTCCCTCCGAAGGCAACCATCTCGGCATGCCGGAGGACGGTGATCTCCCTAGGCCGGTGCCTCGCGTTGACATCCCATGGGAGCTAGCTGTGGTCCCCGTTCAAGCGGGGGGTCATGACCCACAGCTCGAGCAAATCCGCGGGGTGCAGGCCAGGCTCGACGAGGGAGCAGGAGCGCTTGAGCCGATCCGCTGGGACGTCGGACAGGCATGGGCGGGCCAACCCCCGGCCGGAGAAATACGTCATCTACCCTAGGGCTTCCAGCACCGCGTCGCCGACGATGTCAGGGTCAGGCCACCACCCGCATCTAGTGGGGTCGGCCAGAACCTGGCTACAGCAGCGAGGCTTCTCCGCACGATGCCGGAGCCATCAACCACCGAGGGGCGGCGAATCCAGGGGGAGCTCAAGAATCTCCTGAAAGGCGCCGCGGTCCGACGGGCCGAGAGCTCTGCCTCCTGAAGGCAGGGGTACCCCTCGGAACCTCATGCCGCAACTTCCCGATTCATGCGGGAAGCCTCGGTCTACACCGGACGCACGCGCAACACCGCGCCTGCGGCCCCGGGTCGCCTCGGCAACGAGCACCATCACCGTGACCGTCGGGCCCACCTCGATGAGAGGGTGCGCCGAGGCTACCACCCCAGGCGTGGGGGGCGCTACGACAGCGGGGAGGATCGGAGTCCCTCGCCCGAGCCACCCGGTCCGCAGGCCTTCAGCCGAGCCATACGACGGGCGTCGTTCCCGACCCGGTTCCGACCCCCGACTACTATCACGAAGTACTCGGGGGAGACGAGACCGGAACTGTGGCTCGCGGACTACCGTCTGGCCTGCCAACTGGGTGGAACGGACGATGACAACCTCATCATCCGCAACCTCCCCCTGTTCCTCTCCGACACCGCTCGCGCCTGGTTGGAGCACCTGCCTCCGGGGCAGATCTCCAACTGGGACGACCTAGTCCAAGCTTTCGCCGAGAATTTCCAGGGCACGTACGTGCGCCCCGAGAATTCCTGGGACCTTCGAAGCTGCCGACAGCAGCCGGGAGAGTCTCTCCGGGACTACATCCGGCGATTCTCGAAGCAGCGCACCGATCTACCCAACATCACCGACTCGGATGTCATCGGCGCGTTCCTCGCTGGCACCACCTGCCGCGACCTGGTGAGCAAGCTGGGTCGCAAAATCCCCACCGGGGCGAGCGAGCTGATGGACATCGCCACCAAGTTCGCTTCCGGCCAAGAGGCGGTCGAGGCTATCTTCCGGAAGGACAAGCAGCCCCAGGGCCGCCCTTCGGAAGATGCCCCCGAGGCGTCAACTCAGCGCGGTGCCAAGAAGAAGGGCAAGAAGAAGTCGCAAGCGAAACGCGACGCCGCCGACGCGGACCTTGTCGCCGCCGCCGAGTACAAGAACCCTCGGGAGCCCCCCGGAGGTGCCAACCTCTTCGACAAGATGCTCAAGGAGCCGTGCCCCTATCACCAGGGGCCCGTCAAGCACACCCTTGAGGAGTGCGTCATGCTTCGGCGCCACTTCCACAGGGCTGGGCCACCCGCGGAGGGTGGCAAGGCCCGCGACGACGACAAGAAGGAAGATCACCAGGCAGGAGAGTTCCCCGAGGTCCGCGACTGCTTCATGATCTATGGTGGGCAAGTGGCGAACGCCTCGGCTCGGCACCGCAAGCAAGAGCGCCGGGAGGTCTGTTCGGTGAAGGTAGCGGCGCCAGTCTACCTAGACTGGTCCGACAAGCCCATCACCTTCGACCAAGCCGACCACCCCGACCATGTGCCGAGCCCGGGGAAACACCCGCTCGTCGTCGACCCCATCATCGGCGACGTCAGGCTCACCAAGGTCCTCATGGACGGAGGCAGCAGCCTCAACATCATCTACGCCGAGACCCTCGGGCTCCTACGTGTCGATCTATCCTCTGTCCGGGCAGGCACTGCGCCCTTCCATGGGATCATTCCCGGGAAGCGCGTCCAGCCCCTCGGACAGCTCGACCTTTCCGTCTGCTTCGGAACACCCTCCAACTTCCGAAGGGAGACCCTGACGTTCGAGGTGGTCGGGTTCCGAGGAACCTACCACGCGGTACTGGGGAGGCCATGCTACGCGAAGTTCATGGCCGTCCCCAACTACACCTACCTGAAGCTCAAGATGTCGGGCCCCAATGGGGTCATCACCGTCGGCCCCACGTACAAACACGCGTTCGAATGCGACGTGGAGTGCGTGGAGTACGCCGAGGCCCTCGCCGAGTCCGAGGCCCTCATCGCCGACCTGGAGAGCCTCTCGAAGGAGGTGCCAGACGTGAAGCGTCATGCCGGCAACTTTGAGCCAGCGGAGACGGTTAAGTCCGTCCCCCTCGACCCCAGCAGTGACGCCTCCAAGCAAGTCCGGATCGGCTCCGAGCTCGGTCCCAAATAGGAAGCAGTGCTCGTCGACTTTCTCCGCGCGAACGCCGACGTCTTTGCGTGGAGTCCCTCGGACATGCCCGGCATACCGAGGGATGTCGTTGAGCACTCGCTGGACATCCGAGCCGGAGCCCGACCCGTCAAGCAGCCTCTGTGCCGATTCGACGAGGAGAAGCGCAGAGCCATAGGCGAGGAGATCCACAAGCTAATGGTGGCAGGGTTCATCAAGGAGGTATTCCATCCCGAATGGCTTGCCAACCCTGTGCTTGTGAGAAAGAAAGGGGGGAAATGGCGGATGTGTGTAGACTACACTGGTCTCAACAAAGCATGTCCGAAGGTTCCCTACCCTCTGCCTCGCATCGACCAAATCGTGGATTCCACTGCTGGGTGTGAAACCCTGTCTTTCCTCGATGCCTACTCGGGGTATCACCAAATCAGGATGAAAGAGTCCGACCAGCTCGCGACTTCTTTCATCACACCCTTCGGCATGTACTGCTATGTCACCATGCCGTTCGGCTTGAGGAATGCGGGCGTGACGTACCAGCGGTGCATGAACCATGTGTTCGGCCAACACATCGGCCGCACGGTCGAGGCCTACGTCGATGACATCGTAGTCAAGATGAGGAAAGCCTCCGACCTCCTTTCCGACCTTGAAGTAACATTCCGATGTCTCAAGGCGAAGGGCGTCAAGCTCAATCCCGAAAAGTGTGTTTTCGGGGTGCCCCGAGGCATGCTCTTGGGGTTCATCGTCTCCGAGCGGGGCATCGAAGCCAACCCGGAGAAGATCGCAGCTATCACCAGCATGGGGCCCATCAAGGACTTGAAAGGCATACAGAGGGTCATGGGATGCCTCGCGGCTCTGAGCCGCTTCATCTCACGCCTCGGCAAAAGAGGTCTACCTCTGTACCGCCTCTTAAGGAAGGCCGAGTGCTTCACTTGGACCCCTGAGGCTGAGGAAGCCCTCGGGAACCTGAAGGCGCTCCTCACGAAGGCGCCTATCTTGGTACCCCCAGCTGCTGGAGAAGCCCCCTTGGTCTACGTCGCCGCGACCACTCAGGTGGTTAGCGCCGCGATTGTGGTCGAGAGGCAAGAGGAGGGGCATGCATTGCCCGTTCAGAGGCCAGTTTACTTCGTCAGCGAGGTACTGTCCGAAACCAAGATCCGCTACCCACAAGTTCAGAAGCTGCTGTACGCGGTGATCCTAACGCGGCGGAAGCTGCGACACTACTTCGAGTCTCACCCGGTAACTGTGGTGTCATCCTTCCCCCTGGGGGAGATCATCCAGTGCCGGGAGGCCTCGGGTAGGATTGCAAAGTGGGCGGTGGAAATCATGGGCGAGACGATCTCGTTCGCTCCTCGGAAGGCCATCAAGTCCCAGGTCTTGGCGGACTTCGTAGCTGAATGGGTCGACACTCAGCTCCCAACAGCTCCGATCCAGCCGGAGCTCTGGACCATGTTCTTCGACGGGTCGCTGATGAAGACAGGAGCCGGCGCAGGCCTACTCTTCATCTCGCCCCTCGGGAAGCACCTACGCTACGTGCTACGCCTCCATTTCCCGGCGTCCAACAATGTGGCCGAGTATGAGGCTCTGGTCAACAGGTTGCGGATCGCCATCGAGCTAGGGGTCCGACGCCTCGACGCTCGCGGTGACTCACAGCTCGTCATCGACCAAGTCATGAAGAACTCCCACTGCCGCGACCCGAAGATGGAGGCCTACTACGATGAGGTTCGGCACCTGGAAGACAAGTTCTACGGGCTCGAGCTCAACCACATCGCTCGGCGCTACAACGAGACTGCGGACGAGCTGGCTAAAATAGCCTCGGGGCGAACGACGGTTCCCCCGGACATCTTCTCCCGGGATCTGCATCAACCCTCCATCAAGATCGACGACACGCCCGAGCCCGAGGCACCCTCGGCCCAGTCCGAGGCACCCTCGGCTCAGTCCGAGGCATCCTCGGTTCGGCCCGAGGCACCCTCGGCCCCCGAGGGCGAGACGCTGCACGTCGAGGGGGAGCGAAGTGGGGACATGCCTGATCAAAGCTGGCAGACCCCGTACCTGCAATATCTCCACCGAGGAGAGCTACCCTCCGACCGAGCCGAAGCTCGGCGGCTGGCGCGACGCGCCAAGTCGTTCGTCTTGCTGGGAGATGAGAAGGAGCTCTACCACCGCAGCCCCTCGGGCATCCTCCAGCGATGCATCCCCATCGCCGAAGGTCAGGAACTCCTGCGAGAGATACACTCGGGGGCTTGCGGCCATCACGCAGCACCTCGAGCCCTTGTCGGGAATGCTTTCCGACAAGGCTTCTATTGGCCAACGGCGGTGGCCGACGCCACTAGAACTGTCCGCACCTGCGAAGGGTGTCAGTTCTACGCAAGACAGACCCACCTGCCCGCTCAGGCTCTACAGACGATACCCATCACCTGGCCTTTTGTTGTGTGGGGTCTGGACCTCGTCGGCCCCTTGCAGAAGGCACCCGGGGGCTACACGCACCTGTTGGTCGCCATCGACAAATTCTCCAAGTGGATCGAGGTCCGACCCCTAAACAGCATCAGGTCCGAGCAGGCGGTGGCATTCTTCACCAACATCATCCATCGCTTCGGGGTCCCGAACTCCATCATCACCGACAACGGCACCCAGTTCACCGGCAGAAAGTTCTTGAACTTCTGCGAGGATCATCACATCCAGGTGGACTGGGCCGCCGTGGCTCATCCCATGTCAAATGGGCAAGTAGAGCGTGCCAACGTCATGATTCTACAAGGGCTCAAGCCTCGGATCTACAACGACCTCAACAAGTTCGGCAAGCGATGGATGAAGGAACTCCCCTCGGTGGTCTGGAGTCTGAGGACAACGCCAAGCCGAGCCACGGGCTTCACGCCGTTCTTCCTAGTCTACGGGGCCGAGGCCGTCTTGCCCACAGACCTGGAATACGGCTCCCCGAGGACGAGGGCCTACACCGACCAAAGCAACCAAGCTAGCCGAGAAGACTCGCTGGACTAGCTGGAGGAGGCTCGGGATAAGGCCTTACTACACTCGGCGCGATACCAGCAGTCCCTGCGACGCTACCACGCCCGAGGAGTCAGGTCCCGAGACCTCCAGGTGGGCGACCTGGTGCTTCGGCTGCGACAAGACGCCCGAGGGCGGCACAAGCTCACGCCTCCCTGGGAGGGGCCGTTCGTCATCGCCAAAGTTCTGAAGCCCGAAACATACAAGCTGGCCAACAGTCAAGGCGAGGTCTACAGCAACGCTTGGAACATCCAACAGCTACGTCGCTTCTACCCTTAAGATGTTTTCAAGTTGTTCATATACCTCGCTCCCACGCAAAGTTTAGTCATCAAGGAAGGGTCAGCCTTGCCTCGGCAAAGCCTGACCCTCCCTCGGGGGCTAAAAGGGGGGGAACCCCCTCTGCGTCGAATTTTTTCCTCGAAAAAAGGTCCTTTCTACCAGAATGTCTTTCATGCTTTTTGACTACTTCGAAAGCGGATCCTGAAAACGACAGAGTACACGTAAGCAGCCAAGGCTGACCGAGCCGAGGGACTCCTACGCCTCCGGGATACGGATACCTCACTCATCACCTTCTGCGATAAGTAACTCGCGTTCGGATAAGTGATTCCGCGGACCAAACAAGTCTTCACGTTCGGAAGCTCTTCTGCCGAAGCGATTTCTCGAGCCTTCTCGACTGCGTCGGGAACAGAACCCCATGGACGGGTAAGAGTGCGCGTAAGCGGCAAGGCCGACCGAGCCGAGGGACTCCTACGCCTCCGGGATACGGATACCTCACTCATCACCTTCCGTAGAAGCAACTCTCGCTCGCACAAAACAATTCTGTTACCGACAAAAAAGTCCAGATACTCGAAACAAGAGGAAAAGAGACGCATCTTTACAACACTGCGAGGGTGTGTTTAGGCCTCGGCGGCCGCAGAAAACACATGCTACAAGATAATCCGATCCTGCAGGCTCGGATCTTGACGGCTGAAGGGAGCAGCAGCACCCTCGGCATCGACGACACCTTCGGCGAGGTCCGACCTAGCCTCGGACGGCGACGCGGTCCGAGTATCTCCACTCTAAAGGACGACGTCATCGCCACGCCCGGGCAATCGCTGCCAGGGTCTTCTCCGGGAATCCGGCCCGAGCAGACGGCTCGGCCGGTCACCCCGGGGCCTCGGCCAGCCGTCCTCCAAGGACGTCAGCCCGACTCGAGGCCTCGGCTGGTCAACTCCGGTGTCGGTCCCGCTAACGGACGACCCGGCTAGGCTCCGGCCAACCAGGTTTTCTTTTCAAGCCAACTCTGCCCCTGTTCATGCTGATACCGCTACCCCTGGCCTCGGCTCATCGAAGAGCGGCCGAGGGGTTCCTTTAACTAAGCTAGAGAAGCCTCGGACAACAAGGCCGACCGAGCCGAGGGACTCCTACGCCTCCGGGATACGGATACCTCACTCGTCACCTTTACACGGGGCGACTCACGCTTGGTGAAGCGATTCAGACAACCAACAGGCGAGTCTTAGTGCTCGAAAATGAGGAAAAACACGGCTCCGTGCCAAAATTACATACATGTTCAGGCCCCGACAGCCACAATGAACAAAAACACTGGCATTCAAAGTGCCATTACAAACGGAACTCCGGTTCCACCTCCGCAGGTACGAACAACCCCACTCAATGGGGGGGCCTGTGGAGCAACAGAAGACCGACAAACGGCGCGCTGTCGCCTGCTCCAGCAGCAGCGATGACGACGACTTCTGCTCCGAGGGGCCGAACAGCGGCAGCGCTGACCTCAGGGCGGATGCTGCTGCCAAGAGGCCCCGCCCATGCCCAAACTCGTGAGGCAAGGACAGGCAGAAGGCCGTAGAGTTGGAGGTCGGTCCGTGGGCGGCCCTGGCTATCTCGTCGGCGGAAGAACCTCTTCCAGCTGCCGTGGCAGACGCCGGCGCCGGGAGCGGCTCCGAAGCCACTCGCGTCCGAGAGCCAGGCACGCTGCAGCTGCCAGCGCCACGGACGACGACCGCCCCTTTCCCTCCGATCACTGAGGGAAGGAGCGGGCCACCGCCCACGCAGGGGACGACCCCAACTCGGCTCACTCCCCTCCCCAGCCCTGGTGATGAAAATCCTTGAGGCTGAGGGAGGGGCAGAGGTCGTAGCCCGGCTCGCTTTCCCCCACCATCAAACTGGAGGTCACCATCTTGGGTGACCGCCGGCGGAGGGGTGCAGCCGGGCTGCATGATGAAAATCCTTGAAGCCGAACGATGGCTGAAAGGTACCCACTCCCACGGAGTTGCGTCCTCCAACGACGAGGCGGAAAGACGGCGGATATCCCCCATCCGGGGGTTTGGAAGGTGGAAAGACACGATGCATAAGGGAGCGCGAAGACATGGTCGCCTCCCAAGGGGGTCACCCTCCTTTTAAAGGCGGCTCTCCCTACTTGCGTCCCCAGCCGTCACGGGCTGAGTCTTCTCCAACACACTCCAAGGTCCTCCCCTACGGCGCGGGGGCTGGGTCCCACACGTCATGCAAGCCGGCTCAGAGCGGAAGAAGCCAAACCGCCGTGCGCGGTGCGTACAACCGCCCAGCGGTTACAAGTGACTCTCCACTTTTGCCCAGACCAACGGGCGAAAGGGGCGGGCAACCATGCAGGCGGCATGCAACCGCGCCAAGTGGGCGCTCTTCTCCGACTCCCAACACGCCCAGCATGGAGGCCCAGGCCCACGCGTCATGCAACCGGCGCGCCAAATGCTTCGTGCATGCAACTGCACCGCCACTTGCGCCACTACCGCGCCTCCTCGACTGCGGAACCAACACCGCGACTCGAGGCAACCCAGCGCGCGACCCAGCAACGCCAGCCTGGCGCGACGGTCAATGCGGCCAAAAGTGGGCCAGCAGTAATGGCGGTGGCAGGCGGGCAGGAGCAGCGGCCACGTCGTCAGCCAAGCTCACGTCCCGTCCGGGGGCAGCGAGAGAACCCTCTCTCACGACGTGAAGACAACGCGCCCGTGATCCGTTCCTCGAACGGCTCGTGCACGCACAACGACCACCCCGCCAACCACTCGCCCCGTCGCATTAACTCCGCGGCGGGACAGGCGGCGCCTCTGGCAGGAGAAGCGGGCGACGCTTCGCCTTCGCCATAATGACCACGTCAAAAAAGGTACGCCGCGTTGTTCGATTTCGTATCTTTTTCCTTTTTTCCTCTTTCTCTCTCTTGCAATAGGGACCGGGAAAGGGGGATACCCCGAAAAGGATCCTTCCCCGAGAAGGAACCAGGCTCTGAGCCCCCCTACTGATCAGAGGTTCGAAGGCTGGCCCCTCGGAAGGGTTCGACAGCCGCCTCAGATCGCGTGGGCCCTACACCCACTACTGGTCAGAGGTTCGAAGGCTGGCCCCTCGGAAGGGTTCCACAGCCGCCTCAGGCTACTCGGGCTCCGCGCCCACTACTGATCAGGGGTTCGAAGGCTGGCCCCCGAAGGGTTCACAGCCGCCTCAGACGCCGAGCGAGGGATGACCATGGGTACGTTCGATACATAACCAAGGCTCGGGCTGCGCTCCCGAGGTACCCTAGGACATTTCCGAGACCAGCGGGAACGATCTTGTAACGGAATCCCATCAGAGGGAGGCATCGAGCCCTCGGACCCCATCGCCAAGGGACCGGGTCCGGCAGATCACCCGCAGGTACTTTTGGGTGTGCCTCTGGGCCCCTAGCCGACCCCTAACGAACGGGGCACGGACGTCCACTCGGATTACCCGCTTGCAGCTCACCGGAGACACCATGTTCGGCGCCCATCGAGGGCAACATGGCGCTTTCCCCCCTCCTCCTTGCGGAAAGGCGACGCAGGGGCGTATGTAAAAAAGCCGGGTCTGTCCCTGATCGCCCTCTCGCCCTGTGCAGAGGCTCGGGGGCTGCTCTCGCAAACCCGGCTCCGGCTGAACCGTTGACAGCGTCAACATACCAGCCCGAGAACTTGGGACCCGACCGTACACCCGGGCTACGGCCAGCTCGCATGAGGGAACGACCAGACCAGCCGAAGCATTACGCGAGGCATTAAGACCTCGGAGGAGTGAAACCACTCCTCCGAGGCCTCGGGGGCTACACCCGGCGGGTGCGCTCGCGCGCACCCACCGGAACAAAACGCAACCGAGAAAGGCTGGTCCCCTTGCAAAAAAGTGCGACGAAAGCCTCCAAGCGAGTGCTAACACTCCCTTTGAGGCTCGGGGGCTACTGTCGGGGACCATAATTAGGGGTACCCTCAAGGCTCCTAATTCTCAGCTGGTAACCCCCATCAGCATAAAGCTGCAAAGGCCTGATGGGTGCGATTAAGTCAGGGATCGGTCCATACGAGGGACCCGATCACGCCTCGCCCGAGCCTAGCCTCGGACAAGGGCAGCCGACCCCGGAGGATCTCCGTCTCGCCCGAGGCCCCCCTCCAACGGCGAATGTGTTCCCGGCTCGCCCGAGGCCCTGTCTTCGCTAAGAAGCAACCCTGACCAAATCGCCGCACCGACCGACCAAGTCGCAGGAGCATTTAATGCAAAGGCGGCCTGACACCTTTATCCTGACGCGCGCCCCCCAGAGCCGAAGTGACCGTCGTCACTTCGCCGCTCCACTGACCAGCCTGACAGAAAGACAGCGCCGCCTGCGCCGCTCCGACTGCGGTGCCACTCAACAGAGTGAGGCTGACAGGCAGTCAGGCCCGGTCGAAGGCACCATAGGAAGCTCCGCTTCGCCCGACCCAGGGCTCGGACACGGGCTAAGTCCCGGAAGACGACGAACTCTGCTCCGCCCGACCCAGGGCTCGGACACGGGCTAAGTCCCGGAAGACGGCGAACTCCGCTCCGCCCGACCCAGGGCTCGGACTCGGGCTAAGTCCCGGAAGACGGCGAACTCTGCTCCGCCCGACCCAGGGCTCGGACACGGGCTAAGTCCCGGAAGACGGCGACCTCCGCTCCACCCGACCCAGGGCTCGGACTCGGGCTAAGTCCCGGAAGACGGCGAACTCCGCTCCACCCGACCCAGGGCTCGGACTCGGGCTAAGTCCTGGAAGACGGCGAACTCCGCTCCGCCCGACCCAGGGCTCGGACTTGGGCTCAGCCCCAGAAGACGACGAACTCCACTTCGCCCGACCCCAGGGCTCGGACTCCGCCCCGGCATCAGCCGGCGATCTCCGCCTCGCCCGACCCGGGGGCTCGGACTCAACCTCGGCTACGGAAGACAGACTCGACCTCGGCTTCGGAGGAGCTTCCACATCGCCCAACCTAGGGCGCAGACCAGTCACGTCAACAGGAGGCGCCATCATCACCCTACCCCGAGCTGACTCGGGCCGCAGGGAACAAGATCGGCGTCCCATCTGGCTCGCTCCACCAGATAGGCAATGATGGCGCCCTGCATACTATGTGACGACGGCGGCTCTCAGCCCCCTTATGGAAGCAAGAGGACGTCAGCAAGGACTCAACCGCTCCAACAGCTGTCCCTCCGCCAGGCTCCATCGCTCCTCCGACGGCCACGACATCACACCAGTTGGGTGCCAAAATCTCTTCGGCTGCCACAATGGCATGTACTTAGGGCGCTAGCTCTCCTCCGCTAGACACGTAGCACTCTGCTACACCCTCCATTGTATACCTGGATCCTCTCCTTACGCCTATAAAAGGAAGGACCAGGGCCCTCTTAGGGAGGGTTGGCCGCGCGGGGACGAGGACGAGGTACGCGCTCGCTTGAAGCCGCTCGCTCCCTCTCCCGCGTGGACGCTTGTAACCCCCTACTGCAAGCGCACCCGACCTGGGCGCGGGACAAACACGAAGGCCGCGGGATTCCCACCTCTCTCACGCCGGTCTCCGGCCGCCTCGCTCTCCCCCCTTCGCGCTCGGCCTCGCGCTCGACCCATCTGGGCTGGGGCACGCGGCGACATTCACTCGTCGGCTCTGGGACCCCCCCGGTCTCGGAACGCCGACAAGTAGACACTCTTAGTTCTATACTACAAACCTATGAGCATTTTCTTGCCCTTTGTGGAGATAACCGGCCCAGGATATAAATCATGTGGTTTATGTTATTTTTTGAAGGACAGTTGTTTATATGGATTACAAGTGTTTGAAAGGGAAATGTGCCTTTGGGCCATTTCTAAGTATTTTGGTGATTAGATGCCAACATTGTGTTTAAATGTGAATCTATGTCCATGGGTGAACAAAGTGAAAATCAAGAGCAAAGGTATGTTTCTAAGTCTTAGTACATTGGTTTTGTGTACTAATATATTTGTCTAAGTGTTAGAAACAGAGAGAAGAAGAAAAGGAGAAGGTTAGCTGTGTACAGCCAACAGGCTGGTTCGGTCTGGTGCACCGGACAGTGTCCGGTGGTGCACCGGACAGTGTCCGGTGCGCCAGGCTGCCTCGGCCGAAGAGGCCGCTCTCGGGAATTCGCCGACGGCGTACGGCTAAAATTCACCGGACTGTCCGGTGTGCACCGGACTGTCCGGTGAGCCAACGGTCGGCCAGGGCCAACGGTCGGCCACGGATTCTGTGCGTGACATGTGGTCTGGCCAACGGTCGGAAGGAGGCACCGGACTGTCCGGTGTGCACCGGACTGTCCGGTGCGCCAACTGTGCGCAGATCTGCATCAGAAAGCAACGGTCGGATGAGCTTTGTATGGAAACAAATCGGGCACCGGACAGTGTCCGGTGTGCACCGGACTGTCCGGTGCGCCCGACGACAGAAGGCAAGGATAGCCTTCCAGTTGTGTTCTCAACGGCTCCTAGCTGCCTTGGGGCTATAAAAGGGACCCCTAGGCGCATGGAGGAGTACACCAAGCATTCCTACAACCTTTCTAAGCACCAAGACATTGATCTAGCGCATTCGATTCATTGTGATAGCATATAGAGCTCTTGTGGAGTTGTGTACTCTTTGAGTTGTGTTGCGAGCTCTCATTGCTGCTTGTGTGCGTGTTGCTCTGATCTTTTGAAGTCTTGTGTGCGTTGCTCATTCCCTCCCTTGCTCCGTGATTCTCTGTGAACATCTTTTGTAAGGGCGAGAGGCTCCAAGTTGTGGAGATTCCTCGCAAACGGGATTGAGAAAAGAAAAGCAAGAACACCGTGGTATTCAAGTTGATCATTGGATCACTTGAGAGGAGTTGAGTGCAACTCTCGTCCGTTGGGACGCCACAACGTGGAGTAGGCAAGTTTTGTACTTGGCCGAACCACGGGATAACCACCGTGTCATCTCTGTGATTGATTTCTTGTGGTTATTGTGTTTTGACTCCTCTCTAGCCACTTGGCCACAATTGTGCTAACACTTAACAAGTTTTTGTGGCTTAAGTTTTGAAGTTTTACAGGATCACCTATTCACCCCCCCCCCCCTCTAGGTGCTCTCAATTGGTATCAGAGCCGTTCTCTTCAAGAAAGGGACTAACCGCCCGAAGAGATGGATCCTAAGGGGAAGGGAATTGTGATCAACGACAAGGAGAAGGAGTCTTTCGTCAACGAGCCAAGGGATGACAAGTCCAACAACTCGGGCTCGGGCCACAAGCGAAAAGATGGGAAGAAGAAGAAGACAAGACGCATCAAGGAGATCGTCTACTACGACAGCGATGAGTCCTCTTCTTCCCAAAAGGACGACGACAACGACTACAGGAAGACGGTCAATTCGAACTTTTCATTTGATTATTCTCGTATTCCACATAGTTCGAATTCGCATTTGCTTTCCATTCCTCTTGGTAAACCTCCACACTTTGATGGGGAGGACTACGGATTTTGGAGTCACAAAATGCGTAGTCATTTATTCTCTCTCCATCCAAGCATATGGGAGATTGTAGAGAATGGAATGAAATTTGATAGCTCGGATAGCCCTATGTTTATCAATGAACAAATTCATAAAAATGCACAAGCTACTACTGTTCTCTTAGCATCTTTGTGCAGGGAAGAGTACAATAAGGTGAGCGGCTTGGACAATGCCAAGCAGATATGGGACACCCTCAAGATCTCTCACGAGGGGAACGACATCACCATGCTCACCAAAATGGAGTTGGTGGAGGGCGAGCTTGGACGATTCGCCATGATAAGGGGAGAAGAGCCAACTCAAACTTACAACCGGCTCAAGACCCTTATCAACAAGATAAGGAGCTACGGAAGCACGCGTTGGACGGATCACGACGTCGTCCGCCTAATGCTCAGGTCATTTACCGTTCTTGATCCTCATCTCGTGAACAATATTCGTGAGAATCCCAGGTACACGATGATGACGCCCGAAGAAGTACTTGGAAAATTCGTGAGCGGGCGGATGATGATCAAGGAGGCAAGATACGTCGACGACGCGTTGAACGGTCCACTCCACGAGTCTCAACCCATTGCTCTAAAGGCAACAAGGAGCAAGGAGTCGCTACCTAGCAAGGTGGCGCAAGTTGAGGCGGCCGGGCTCAATGATGAAGAGATGGCTCTTATCATCAAAAGATTCAAGACGGTGCTGAAGGGTCACAAGGGGCAGCCAAGCAAGAACAAGACAAAGGGAAAGCGCTCATGCTTCAAGTGCGGTAAGATTGGTCATTTTATCGCTAACTGCCCCGATAACGACAGTGACCAGGAACAGGGAAACAAGAGGGAAAAGAAGAAAAATTACAAGAAGGCCAAGGGCGAGGCGCATCTCGGCAAGGAGTGGGATTCGGATTGCTCCTCCTCCGACTCCGACAATGAGGGACTCGCCGCCACCGCCTTCAACAAATCGGCCCTCTTCCCCAACGAGCGTCACACGTGTCTCATGGCTAAGGAGAAGAAAGTAAGTACTCGAAACTCTACTTATGCTTCTTCTAGTGATAATGATTCTAGTGACGATGATGAAATAGACTATTCTAGTTTATTTAAAGGTCTAGATAGAATTACAATTGGCAAAATTAATGAATTAATTGATGCATTGAATGAGAAGGATAAACTCTTAGAGAAACAAGAGGATTTATTGTATGAAGAGCATGATAAATTTTTAGAAGCTCAAAAATCTCATGCTCTAGAAGTTAAAAGAAATGAGATGCTTACTTGTGAATTATCTTCATGCCATGAAACAATTTCTAAATTAAAGAGCATTAACGATGAGTTGAATGTTAAGATAGAAATAGCTAGTAAATCAACAACTTGTGTAGAAAATGTTGTTATTTGCAATAGATGTAAAGACTTTGATATTGATGCTTGTAGTGAACACATAGCTTCTATTGCAAAGTTAAATAATGAAGTGGCTAGTCTTAATGCTCAACTTAAGACTAGCAAAAGTGATTTTGAAAAACTAAAATTTGCTAGGGATGCCTACACGGTTGGTAGACACCCCTCAATTAAGGATGGACTTGGCTTCAAGAGGGAAGCCAAGAACTTAACAAGCCATAAGGCTCCCATTCCCGCCAAGGAGAAAGGGAAGGCCCCTATGGCTACTAGTGCTAAAAGGAACCATGCCTTTTTGTATCATGATAAAAGACAAACTAGAAATAGAAGTTATGATGCTTTTGATTCATATGTTTATGATTCTCATGCCATGTTTGCTCCTAGTTCCTCTTATGTGTATGATAGAAATGTTACTAGGAGAAATGTTGTTCCTAAAAGAAATGTTGCAAATGTTCATAGAAAAGTAGTGAATGAACCCTCTACAATTTATTGTGCTTTAAATGCTTCATTTGCAATTTGTAGAAAGGATAGAAAAGTAATTGCTAGGAAGTTAGGGGCAAAATGCAAAGGTGATAAAACTTGCATTTGGGTCCCTAAGGAAATTGTGACTAACCTTGTAGGACCCAACAAGAGTTGGGTACCTAAGTCCCAAGCCTAAATTTGCCTTACAGGTTTATGCATCCGGGGGTTCAAGCTGGATTATCGACAGCGGATGCACAAACCATATGACGGGGGAGAAGAAGATGTTCACCTCCTACGTCAAGAATAAAGATTCCCAAGATTCAATTATATTCGGTGATGGGAATCAAGGCAAGGTAAAAGGTTTAGGTAAAATTGCAATTTCTAATGAGCACTCCATATCTAATGTGTTTTTAGTTGAGTCTCTTGGATATAATCTGCTATCTGTGAGTCAATTATGCAATATGGGATATAACTGTCTATTTACAAATGTAGATGTGTCTGTCTTTAGAAGAAGTGATGGTTCACTAGCTTTTAAGGGTGTATTAGACGGCAAACTTTATTTAGTTGATTTTGCAAAAGAAGAGGCCGGTCTAGATGCATGCTTAATAGCTAAGACTAGCATGGGCTGGCTGTGGCATCGCCGCTTAGCACATGTGGGGATGAAGAACCTTCACAAGCTTCTAAAGGGAGAACACGTGATAGGTCTAACTAATGTTCAATTCGAAAAAGATAGACCTTGTGCAGCTTGTCAAGCAGGGAAACAGGTGGGAGGCTCTCATCACACCAAAAATGTGATGACGACATCAAGACCCTTGGAGATGCTGCATATGGACCTTTTTGGACCCGTCGCCTATCTGAGCATAGGAGGAAGTAAGTATGGTTTAGTTATTGTTGACGACTTTTCCCGCTTCACTTGGGTGTTCTTTTTGCAGGAAAAGTCCGAAACCCAAGGGACCCTCAAACGCTTCCTCAGGAGAGCTCAAAATGAGTTTGAGCTCAAAGTAAAGAAGATAAGGAGCGACAACGGATCCGAGTTCAAGAACCTTCAAGTGGAGGAGTTCCTTGAAGAGGAAGGGATCAAGCACGAGTTCTCCGCTCCCTACACACCACAGCAAAATGGTGTGGTAGAGAGGAAGAACAGGACGCTCATCGATATGGCGAGGACGATGCTAGGAGAGTTCAAGACCCCCGAGTGCTTTTGGACGGAAGCCGTTAACACTGCTTGCCACGCCATCAACAGGGTCTACCTTCATCGCCTCCTCAAGAAGACATCGTATGAGCTACTAACCGGTAACAAACCCAATGTATCGTACTTTCGTGTATTTGGGAGCAAGTGCTACATTCTAGTGAAGAAAGGTAGAAATTCTAAGTTTGCTCCCAAAGCTGTAGAAGGGTTTTTGTTAGGTTATGACTCAAATACAAAGGCGTATAGAGTCTTCAACAAATCATCGGGTTTGGTTGAAGTCTCTAGCGACGTTGTATTTGATGAGACTAATGGCTCTCCAGGAGAGCAAGTTGTTGATTGTGATGATGTAGATGAAGAAGATGTTCCAGCGGCTGCTATTCGAACCATGACGATTGGAGAAGTGCGGCCACAGGAACAAGATGAACGAGATCAACCTTCTTCCTCAACTATGGTGCATCCCCAAACCGAAGATGACGAACAGGTACCTCAAGTGGAGGCGCTTGATCAAGGGGAGCACAAGATGATCAAGTAATGGAGGAAGAAGCGCAACCGGCACCTCCAACCCAAGTTCGAGCGATGATTCAAAGGGATCATCCCGTCGACCAAATTCTGGGTGATATCAGCAAGGGAGTAACTACTCGATCTAGATTAGTTAATTTTTGTGAGCATTACTCTTTTGTCTCTTCTATTGAACCTTTCAGGGTAGAGGAGGCCTTGCTAGATCCGGATTGGGTATTGGCCATGCAGGAGGAGCTCAACAACTTCAAGCGCAATGAAGTTTGGACACTGGTGCCTCGTCCGAAGCAAAATGTTGTGGGAACCAAGTGGGTGTTCCGCAACAAACAGGACGAGCACGGGGTGGTGACGAGGAACAAGGCTCGACTTGTGGCAAAAGGTTATGCCCAAGTCGCAGGTTTGGACTTTGAGGAGACTTTCGCTCCTGTGGCTAGGCTAGAGTCCATTCGTATCTTGCTAGCATATGCCGCTCACCATTCTTTCAGGTTGTACCAAATGGATGTGAAGAGCGCTTTCCTCAACGGGCCAATCAAGGAGGAGGTGTACGTAGAGCAACCCCCTGGCTTCGAGGATGAACGGTACCCCGACCATGTGTGTAAGCTCTCTAAGGCGCTCTATGGACTTAAGCAAGCCCCAAGAGCATGGTATGAATGCCTTAGAAACTTTTTAATAGCTAATGCTTTCAAGGTTGGGAAAGCCGATCCAACTCTTTTTACAAAGACATGTGATGGTGATTTGTTTGTGTGCCAAATTTATGTCGACGACATAATATTTGGTTCAACTAACCAAAAGTCTTGTGAAGAGTTTAGCAGGGTGATGACGCAGAAATTCGAGATGTCGATGATGGGCGAGTTGAACTACTTCCTTGGGTTCCAAGTGAAGCAACTCAAGGACGGCACCTTCATCTCCCAAACGAAGTACACGCAAGATCTACTAAAGCGGTTTGGGATGAAGGACGCCAAGCCCGCAAAGACGCCGATGGGAACCGACGGACACACCGACCTCAACAAAGGAGGTAAGTCCGTTGATCAAAAAGCATACCGGTCAATGATAGGTTCTTTGCTTTATTTATGTGCTAGTAGACCGGACATTATGCTTAGCGTATGCATGTGTGCTAGATTTCAATCCGATCCTAAGGAGTGTCACTTAGTGGCGGTGAAGCGGATTCTTAGATATTTGGTTGCTACGCCTTGCTTCGGGCTCTGGTATCCAAAGGGGTCTACCTTTGACTTGGTTGGATACTCACACTCCGATTATGCTGGATGTAAGGTCGATAGGAAGAGTACATCGGGGACGTGCCAATTCTTAGGAAGGTCCCTGGTGTCATGGAACTCTAAGAAACAAACTTCTGTTGCCCTATCCACCGCTGAGGCCGAGTATGTTGCCGCAGGACAGTGTTGCGCGCAACTACTTTGGATGAGGCAAACCCTCAGGGACTTTGGCTACAATCTGAGCAAAGTCCCACTCCTATGTGATAATGAGAGTGCGATCCGCATGGCGGAGAATCCTGTTGAGCACAGCCGCACAAAGCACATAGACATCCGGCATCACTTTTTGAGAGACCACCAGCAAAAGGGAGATATCGAAGTGTTTCATGTTAGCACCGAGAACCAGCTAGCCGATATCTTCACTAAGCCTCTAGATGAGAAGACCTTTTGCAGGTTGCGTAGTGAGCTAAATGTCTTAGATTCGCGGAACTTGGATTGAATTGTAGCATACATGTGTTTATGCCTTTGATCATGTTCATTCTGCATTTTGTTGCTTACTGTGGTGCTCAAGTTGTACAAACACTCCCTGGACCTCACAAGTCCGTTGCAAAGTGATGCACATGTTTAGGGGGAGATGTGTTACAACTTGACCCTTTGAGACTAACCATATGCTTGAGTTTGCTTGATTTAGTCTCGAAGGAGAATTGAAAGGGAAAAGGTGGACTTGGACCATGAAAGACTTCCACTGCACTCCGATGAGAGGGTAATTACTTCCAAGTTCATCTCATGAACTCTTATTGCCATTTGCTCTTCATTGAAAATTTTGGTGAGGCAATGGGGTTCTAGGGCCAAGATTGATCCCGTTTTGGTGCTTGATGCCAAAGGGGGAGAAAATAAAGGCCAAAGCGATATAAATGGATCAGCTACCACTTGAGAGATTTTGAAAATAGTAGAATAGAGTTTTTGTTTTGTCAAACGCTTTTATTGTCTATTATTGTCTCTCTTGTCAAAAGTTGGCTTCTTGTGGGAAGAAGTATTGATTATGGGAAATAGGGGGGGAGTTTTTGAAATCTTTGATCAATCTCTTTTGGAATGACTCTCTTTATGCTTCAACATGTGTGTTTGACTTAGAGATAGAGATTTGAGCTTGATTTGCAAAAACAAACCAAGTGGTGGCAAAGAATGATCCATATATGCCAAAATTGAATAAAACTCAAAGTTAGTTTTTATTTGAAGTGATTTTGCACTTGTTCTAGTTGCTTTATGTTGTGTTGGCATAAATCACCAAAAAGGGGGAGATTGAAAGGGAAATGTGCCTTTGGGCCATTTCTAAGTATTTTGGTGATTAGATGCCAACACAAGTGTTTAAATGTGAATCTATGTCCATGGGTGAACAAAGTGAAAATCAAGAGCAAAGGTATGTTTCTAAGTCTTAGTACATTGGTTTTGTGTACTAATATATTTGTCTAAGTGTTAGAAATAGAGAGAAGAAGAAAAGGAGAAGGTTAGCTGTGTACAGCCAACAGGCTGGTTCGGTCTGGGGCACCGGACTGTCCGGTGGTGCACCGGACAGTGTCCGGTGCGCCAGGCTGCCTCGGCCGAAGAGGCCGCTCTCGGGAATTCGCCGACGGCGTACGGCTAAAATTCACCGGACTGTCCGGTGTGCACCGGACTGTCCGGTGAGCCAACGGTCGGCCAGGGCCAACGGTCGGCCACGGATTCTGCGCGTGACATGTGGTCTGGCCAACGGTCGGAAGGAGGCACCGGACTGTCCGGTGTGCACCGGACTGTCCGGTGCGCCAACTGTGCGCAGATCTGCATCAGAAAGCAACGGTCGGATGAGCTTTGTATGGAAACAAATCGGGCACCGGACAGTGTCCGGTGTGCACCGGACTGTCCGGTGCGCCCGACGACAGAAGGCAAGGATAGCCTTCCAGTTGTGTTCTCAACGGCTCCTAGCTGCCTTGGGGCTATAAAAGGGACCCCTAGGCGCATGGAGGAGTACACCAAGCATTCCTACAACCTTTCTAAGCACCAAGACATTGATCTAGCGCATTCGATTCATTGTGGTAGCATATAGAGCTCTTGTGGAGTTGTGTACTCTTTGAGTTGTGTTGCGAGCTCTTATTGCTGCTTGTGTGCGTGTTGCTCTGATCTTTTGAAGTCTTGTGTGCGTTGCTCATTCCCTCCCTTGCTCCGTGATTCTCTGTGAACATCTTTTGTAAGGGCGAGAGGCTCCAAGTTGTGGAGATTCCTCGCAAACGGGATTGAGAAAAGAAAAGCAAGAACACCGTGGTATTCAAGTTGATCATTGGATCACTTGAGAGGAGTTGAGTGCAACTCTCGTCCGTTGGGACGCCACAACGTGGAGTAGGCAAGTTTTGTACTTGGCCGAACCACGGGATAACCACCGTGTCATCTCTGTGATTGATTTCTTGTGGTTATTGTGTTTTGACTCCTCTCTAGCCACTTGGCCACAATTGTGCTAACACTTAACAAGTTTTTGTGGCTTAAGTTTTGAAGTTTTACAGGATCACCTATTCACCCCCCCCCTCTAGGTGCTCTCAGTGTTGTATATGTATTAAATATTGTTGCTTCTGCTTTTGATTACTATTCTCAAGGGGATGACGTAAAATCAATGCTAGGCACTCTTTCTTTCTTCTCTGACGCATATAATTTCCACTTCATAGGCAAGAGAAAACACATGAAAAAATTTCAAAACATCAACATAAAGTCCATAATGGACCAAAAACAACAAAAAACAAAATAGGCCTACTCTATCCTCATGTGCTTCAGCCATAGCCCACAACTAGCTCGACAACAGACTTTGCCAACTAGCAACTCACATGCATGACACTATTTGTTGTTGATACCACACCGTTGGCTCATAGAGTACAACACCACCTTAAATAGGCAGTCCTGAACCCCCTCACTCGCTGAGCAAGTAGCGATTGCTTGTAACCCGAGCGGGGGAAATAAGGTAGTGTGGATGTCAATTGTGGTTTATGTGCCTAGGTCTAGTGCTACAAACTGTGGACCACCTATTCCAAGTTGTGTAGTGGGTTTCGGGTGCCTTGGCGAAAGCCTTTGCATCCCAACACCTAAAGTGGCGGAAATTGCGTGAGGCTAGCTTCACAGAGCAGCGAGAACCGCCCGCCACCAGCAGTGGAAGGAAAATGAGCCACTATGCTCTAGGCCAATTAGGGCACATGTGCCCTCTCTAGTAGACCACTACCTTTTTACTATTTTTCTTATCTACTTTTGTCCCTATGTAACCATTACAAGTCTCACAATTTTATTCTGCATCTTGGAACAAATTAAATTTGGTGTCTCAGATACTACTGCTCCATTCAAACTAAGTGTGCAAAAGAAAATTTAGTTCCTTTTTTATTCTTTAACTCTTTTCTTCTATCTAGTTCTATGTCCGTGCAATCACATATCCTTGAATGTTTTTCTCCAGATCATGTGTCTACATTTTTCTCTCTATCTTTTTCCATGTGCAACCAAGCCTTGTGGATGGATAACGTGTCGTTGCAATCTAAACCCAGTTAGAGCACATCTACACTTTACCTTGCATTACGAAAAACATATTAGGTTATATATTTATTTCTTCTACTTCCCTCTAGGTCCACCTTAAGGCTCATGCGCCATATTTTATAGACCATCATTTTTTTCATTTTTCCTATATTGTATCTAGTTTCGTGTTGGTACAATCAAGCCTCGCCAGAATGGTTTTTCAGTCCCGCCTGCTTAACTTGGCATTGTGCAAAAAATGTATTTAGTAATATATTTATTCCTTCTAAATCTAGGATGAAATTAATTGCTCACTCCCACTTATTTTACCATGCCTTCTAAAAAAACATGTTTGTCATTTATTTATTTTTTCTACATCAAGACACCAAATTTGGAAAACTTTCATACTAATTACCTTGGTTTCTTCGTGTTTCTTATCTCTAGTTTTGTGACCATGCGACCAAAGCCTCATTGATTTTTTCTTAGCCCTACTTGTATACCTTGTAGAATTTTTTCCAACGTATTTATATTCCTTCTATACATCTACTTCCCAAATTTAGAAACTCAAATACTCCAACTCCTTTTACTGGTTAGCCAAATCTAAAAAGGAAATTTTAATTCTCTTGTTTTTTTACGTATTTTTTCGGTAACTCCTATTTTATATAATCTACAATAATAATCAACAATCTATAGGTTGAAATCATGCTATAAGTTCGTGTGACCACATATGTCTTTACTTTATTTGATTTTTAGTTCTATACTACGAACTTAGGAGCGTTTCCTTGCCCTATGTGGAGATGACCGACCCAGGATATAAATCATGTGGTTTATATTGTTTTTTGAAGGAAAGTTGTTTATATAGATTACAAGTGTTGTATATGTATGAAATATTGTTGCTTCTACTTTTGATTATGTTCTCATGGGGATGACGTAAAATCAATACTAGCCACTCTTTCTTTCTTCTCTGACGCACCCACTTTCCACTTCATAGGCAAGAGGAAACCCATGAAAAATTTTCAGAACATCAATATAAAGTCCATAATGGCCCAAAAAAGAATAGGCCTACTCTATCCTATGTGCTTCAGACTTTGCCAACTAGCAACTCACATGTATAACACTTTTTGTTATTGGTAAATATCACATCGCCGGCTCATAGAGTACAACACCACCTTCAATAGGCAGTCCTAAACCCCTCGGCGGCGCAGCTTAGTCTGGCGGCCCGCACGTTCCTGGGAACACACACGTTGTGGGGATGGGCTGGGGGGAGAACGCGTGAAAAGAAAGCGCGCATAACAGTTTCACTTGTATTTGGCTTCGAAACGACCTTTCGGAGGGAGTCTCTGTGGGCTTGTCAAATGTGGCAACGAAAAAATATAGCAACTTTATAAATTTGGCAACATCCTTTACAATACCACTGGGGATTTATTTTATCTAATGACTTCTTATACTGAGATTTAGAAACCTTTTTACATAACAATTGGAGATGCATGCATGTTTACTGATGATGAGACCGATATACGGAACAGGCAGTCAACAGATTCCCTTGGTTACTAGTACCATTGAACGGGCCAACAGATTATTAAACAACTCTGCATATATATATGAATATGTAAGCGACAACTAAAACAAAACGGAAGGAGTAAATAAATATAAACAAGCAATCACTTGTTGGGTTGGGTGATTACAACAGTCTAGAGGCACACCGTTCTAATAATTTGGGTACAGAAATATATAGGGGAAATGGTTGGGTGATTACAACAGTCTAGAGGCACACCGTTCTAATAATTTGGGTTGACGTTATAATTTACTACGTTATTTTAGAGTAAATAATAATAACGTCAACTACTTCGACCCTCTTCTCTTACCTAAAAGAGGCTAGAGCTGAACACAAGTACTAGCTATATCGGTCGATGAACAGAGGCCATCTCCAACCAATTTTCCCTATATTTCTCTCACTACACTTCTATTATTATATTTTACTAGCTACGTCCCTCTAAATATACTTCCACATATATAGAACGTCTCCAATTATTCTCTTTATTTAGCTCCCCATACATATTATTACTCAATTATTTAATATTTTTATCAGCTTTTAAAGTTTAAAAAATCATAGTGTTTTATACTACTATAATACACATTGTTATCATCTTAGGAACTTAAATAATATCAATATCGTAAATAAATGACATAATTATTCTGCATATATTCTCTTTTTTTTATTTTCGGTGTTACTTTTTTGCTACAATGCCTAAACTGTAGTAAAAAAAAAAATAGCTAAAGCACACAACGTGTTGTTCTACCCCAGGTTATGACATTCTCTGTCACCCTATAAAATGTAAGCTTAAAGCTCAACACATTATACACACAAAAAAATTAGAAGAAGAAAAAACAAAATCTTGCTAACCCAACCATCGAAAATGAGCCCTAACATAACTTCTGGGCCTCTACGACGATGGGCTACAAGTGTAACGGGCTGGTCCAGCCCAATCCTCCAGCTGCCTTGCGAACCCCAACACTTGTGTCACAACTCGGTTCCTGCTCCAGCTCCACACCTCCTTATCGCAACGCGAGCAGCAGTTGCATTGGAGGCGAGGAGGAGCCACGCCGGGGCTCAAGGAATGGCCGCTCTCCGCCACCTCGCCGCCGGCCCCACCTGCCACCACCACCACCACCACGGCGTCGCGGCAGCCACCGCCTCCCTCCGGCTCCATCGCCTCCCCCTCCCCTTCCGCCCCCTTCGCTCCCGCTCCGGCTCCTTCACCAGTAAGCAACTTCTCTCCTGCTCTTATAGTCGACCTCCTTTCTCCCCTCCGGCCTCCGGTACCGGCTGAGCGTGAGAGCCCGATTGTCTTTCTTCAGCGCCAGTGTGCCCGGCTGATTCCTTTGCTTGCAGGGGTTTATGCGATCTCCAGCAATGACATCAGGGTCGGCACCAACGTCGAGGTCGACGGCGCGCCATGGAAAGTTCTAGGTGACAAGACAGCATTCCTCTCCCTTCCTTCTTTTATCCGAAGGCTATTCATTCACCCACGATTGCTCAAGGATATGCAACACTGTACCAGCATAAGTTTTATGGATACTACTCATCTAGTCTTCATTGAAAAACAAAAATTACGTCGTTGCGCAAAATGCACATCATTGTTATGCAAGATATGCCGGTTAACTTCTCTCCACCCAACAACAGAGTTCCTCCACGTCAAGCCTGGAAAAGGCGCTGCTTTCGTCAGGACAAAACTGCGTAACTATGTAACTGGCAACACGGTCGAGAAAACCTTCCGTGCTGGAAGTACGGTAAATCATTCACACCTCAAACCCCACGTCTTCTGAACATGACAAGAATTCAGCACTTGTTATATTCCTTTCCCCGCTCTGTGCCTGTTCTAGTACTACAAATGTTTTTTTCCTTCCTTGGAACAAATTACTGTACATGATGTAGCTTTCTTCTGTTACATAATTCAATTCACAAATTTCTTGCTTTTTTTTCTTAATTTCTGCGGTTGAACTCTGGTATGACGTAGTACCATTGGCCTATGGTGGACTGCCCTTGCTTCACCAATACATGTTTTATGTTCGCTCTATATCCCTCAGTGTTTTACTGTTATGCAACGACTAATAGTCACTTCATTGAAACTTTCAGCTACAGGAACCATCCCTTTCAAAGGAGACCAAGCAATTTACATACAAGGATGGCTCCCAGTTCGTGTTCATGGATCTGGTAATTAGTCAAATTCTTGTTTTGCAACCGTACTTTATGTTTTTCTCTTGGCCTCAGTTGCCAGGAAAGAACCTGATATTTAGGTAGTTTGTTTTGGGGATTCCAGTAATGAAAACATTATTTTAGTTTTGGACTAACTCATTTCATTCTTAATGAAAATATGTATAACTCCGGAATATTCTTTTTGAAAGGGTGGCAAGAGCTTTGTCGTTTGATATATTAGACAAATGAAAGGAAAAGGCACAAAAAATTTGAACTTAGGATCCTGATATAGGAACTAGACACTTTTCTGAATTCGTGGCAAATTTGAACTTAGGATCCTGATATAGGTAAAACAATACCATGATTTTTTTTCTATCTTACAATGCTCTTGTTAATTTCTCCTCCTCCTCCTAGACAACATTTGAAGAAAGTCGGTTAAATGAAGCAGATGTCGGTGACAAACAAAAATGGCTGAAAGAGGGGATGGACTGCAATTTGTTGTACTGGAATGGGAAGGTATTTCCTAGTTTGTTTTTTAAATTATTTGCTATTCAATCGATTAATGAATTAAAAGTCTAATGATGTGTGTGTGGGGAGGGGGGGAGATAGTTTTCTTGCACAGCAAATAAATACTGGGCATTGATACTGTGATAATTTTGTAGATCATTGATTTCGACCTCCCAATCACTGTGAGGCTGACTGTAACTGATACTGACCCAGGGGCAAGTGATAGTGCGCAAGGTACAAACCTCTCTTAAAATATAGCATGCTTCTGTAGTAAGTACCTGCAATTGGTTAAACATGGTCTAAAATAGACCATGGTTACAACATTAAGCTCCTTACGGAGGCCAGTACCTCACATAAGTGAAAGACCTTTTTCCTCTTCTTAATATATTTTAAGGCGCAGTTCCCCTGCGCTTTCGAGAAAAAAAATTGGTTAAACATGCATGTTGCTAACCAAATTAACCACATTTAGTCTAGCTGTGAAGAGTGCAAAATTATCTTGGTCATTTCTTTTTCTGGTGGAGTGGAAGTTGACATCATCTGAATGGGGATCATACTGTTACTGTATTTTGTAGGAGGAACAAAGCCTGCAACCCTGGAAACTGGAGCTGTTGTCACTGTGCCCTCTTTTGTGAACGTAGGCGATGATATTCTGGTGGATTCAAGAACTGGGCAGTATATGAATCGAGCATAACGAATTGAAGAGGATTTCGGATTTGAGGAGAGTACTGCTTTTTTGTTTGACCATTTTAGTCCCATTCACTTGTACAAACGCCCTGGGTCTTTGGCCCCAGGAAATTTACATTTCTGCTGCATGTGAATCCTCACTCTGATTATAACCATGTACATCTTTGGTTTCCAGATATAAGGAAAATTGTGTTCAGATTTTTAAAGCTGAAATCTCAAACTCTGATTATAAACATGTTACTACTGACCACAAAACATGAGCAAATAACAGGATCAAATGTATTTATAAGAACCAGCTGCCAGGTTACCACTTGTATTGTTATTGCGCACCAAAATGTCGTGTTCCCGTTTGTATTATGCAAGCTGCAGCAATACGCAAGACTGGCCGAGTACGTCATTCAGTCACATGGTTACTCTTATCCAAAAATAATGACAGCTCTCATACTACATTTTCATTTGATGGATTCTTCTATCAATGTTAATCCTAGTTCTCCACAAAAAGTATCTTCGAAGAATTTTACAAATACCGCATCATTATCGATTTAAAGTTACTTTTAGCAAGCATTACCAATCATTGACCAAATGAAGGCCTGCAATAATAGGGACTCACCCTTCATGCTGCAAATCTCGGTATTATATTGTTCCTTGAAGATGGATGCTCCAAACCACATATCTCTGTATCAGGAAAGAACTAGTCCTTCATATGCTCTTAGCGAATGTCAATCATCCATCCAACTGCTTAAGCAACAGGGAACTACATCCATAAGCAAAAAAAAATCTAACTGATATATTCCACTGCTCCCACCTTAAGGTATTCTTCCTACTGTAAGAAACAGTGCCTCTCATACTATGCCAAGTCCAAATTATTTCATAAACTGCCTGTTACAACCATCAACCAGAGGCTGCTGCCTGCTGCATACTCAGAATCTGTTCACTTGCGATAAAGAATGGCAGTAGCACGGACAGTCCTTAATATGGTGACTAGAGGCATGCGACCAGACAAAAGAAAGTTTTCAGCTGGCAAGACTGGATGTTTATCAGTTGCACTGGGTAGGTAGTATTGTCTGATTGAACCGAGAGGTCCTAGGTAGTATTCTCTGATTGAACCGAGAGGTCCTGGTCGAGGAATGAAGTCAATCCACTTTACTTGCACAGTTCTGTCGGGCAGGGGGTTATCGTCCACAGCTGCTAGGTGCAAGGGAATGCCAAGAGCTTGTGATAGAGCCTTCATTTCTAAAAGGTCGGCATCAGCGTCAAAGGGACGCACAGATTTTTTGCAGTGCTGTTACAAAGCCACAAATGCAGAATAGTGAGACCAATTTGTAAATGGCATAGTATTGGTTAGCTTGGTTCTTCCTTATTAACCCAAAAAAGGTGCCCATATAGTCATTTATAGGGTTTGCATATTTCCATCACAAGCAGACTAACTTGGAAAAAGAGCACATTGTTAATGATATATAATTGTTACAGAAGCATAAACCGTCAAATACTTGAAATGAATCAAGCATAAATTCTGAGATGACGGTATAGCAGCCAGAAACACTAACCAAAAGTGCTTTTATTTTTTCTTTCCGATTCTGACTCAGTTCTCTGTTGTAGTCCACTTCATGTGTACGGATATGAACTTCTGTCAGCAATCTAAGCAAACAAAGAACTAACCAAATAGAAATGTTACATAGAGAACAAATAAACAAACACATCGTAAAAAGCATCATATCCTCACTCCTGGATGACGAATTCTCCTGTACGCTTATCTTGTAAAGCTCATCAGCATTCAGCCTAGAAAGGGAAAATTAAAATACAACTTTTCGTAAACATAAGTATTATGGCAACAATTGATTACTGAAATAATTGGATTACTGAAGTAAGGAACTAAACATACCCATTTGCAACTGAATTGACCAAGTGCTCAAATTCCTGAAAGAACATAAAGACTCAGTTGTATTTCTGTCATGCAAATAATAGAAATGGGGATTGCCTCTGTCAAAAAAAAAGAGGAAAAGGCACTCCTATGTGATGCATAATGCGGTCTTGCAGCACCATTCTTTTTTTAGATAACTACCATTTTATAAACAATAATGTTATCTCTTACTCTTAGATGTGAAAATGTAAGAAAATGAAACAAAATGCACCACCGGAATGTATGATACATACCCATATACATGTGATTACTCATGAGCTCTTAAGTTGTTTTGTTCATATACTCCATGTTATCTATGTGTCTGCACTCCATCTTGTAAAACAAATTTACCTTTTTCTAATGTACAAAGAATGAGAGTGCAGGTTTTTATAAAACTGTAAAATATACTGTAGAAGGATGAACTATTGTATTGCATAGAGAATGGGTACAATATATAGACTCAACCATAACCCTAATATGTCTCGCTTACAAGAGTATTGCATATGAAGGTCATGTTGGCGAGCAGAGCGGTATATATTAGTGACCCTAATTAGGGTTTGCTACGCGTCGTCATTATTTACTACTCTTGTAAGCCGCCATCTATGGACAGCGTTCTGTAAACACTCCACATATAGTGAAGGTTTCGCCTAGTTGGTGCCCGTGGTTTTTCCCTTCGCATTGAAGGGTTTTCCACGTAAATCTGTGTGTCGTGCTCGGTGATTTGTTGGTTGATCTACTTTGTTTTTTCTATCGTTTCTGCTAATAGAACAGATACACATTACATAATCTCTATGATTCAGGCCATGGGGCACAATAACTATTTGGTAACTAATATGTGTCATGCACACAAAAATCGCAAGGAAAAAAATGTCCAGCAAAAAAACGATCAGGCAATACAAACTCATACTTTTGTAAGCCAGGATAATACTTACAGAAACAACACTTGAGAAAAATGCTTTTGGATTTGAGAAGTATGCTTTATTCCATTCTAAACGACAGAAATTCACTTTGGACCTTGCCACGCATTCCATTAAGCGAGTCACCTCAGCTTGACTACCTTGCATTTTCCCAAGATTTTCCTGATCACAAGCCTAGCATGTTAAGATTTTGTGCAGAAGAAGAAACCAACAACATCATCATGAACAATAACTGAGATAGTTACCAAGTAAGAGAAAAGGAACGCTCTGTAAAACTGTGACCCATCCGTTCGCATTGGTCTGAAGCACACATAATGTTCATTAAGTATCTGCACAAATAATGGTTTTCAGGTATGCACAAAGTTCTGAATAATGGCAGTGTTTCTAGAGTCAAGTTTACAATGTACAAACAAACCTTGAACTTTTGCTGGGTGATAGGTTTTCTTGCACCTCTAAGAACCAAATATGATAGTGACTCCTATGATTGTAAAAGTTGGCATCACAATTCACACCAGGCATAATAGTTAATTCATAATATTATAGAACTTAAAATTATCCAGATAAGTCATGTTGAGGCAAGGCTTGGAGCACAAGAGTTCACTTCTTTTTACGGGAAATGCTTGAGACCCATTTGGCAAAATGCCTTTGCACGTAAAGCCTAGCTAGCTATTGCTTGCAGCAAAATGATGAATCTGTAAGAAAATCTCTGATAGCAACATCATTTAAAATTTAATGAACTTTATAATTGATGTTCATGATATTTTTACTGTACAAATACTGCTGTTGTATCTGTCCATTGAAATATTTAAATTACATTTTGTTTCCAGGACATGGGAATAAGAATTGCTTTAGTGTGAAAGACTATCTGTTTTTGAGCTAACATTTTTTTAGATAATGGAATAGAAACATACAGTCATCAAGATATGCTTCAGCCATATTTTTCATGTAATTAAGAAATCGTAACTGCAGTCTTTGAGAAAAAGAAAACATAACTGGAATATTTAAGCCAACAGGCTTAGGATGCACTCAAGGAATGGGTAACTATCCATGTTGATTCTGTATGATATAAGCTAACAAAGCCCAGACATTATTTATCAGTTTCAAAAAATATCAATCTTCAAACAGTTCAAAGAAAGTTTAGTGTATATCATCATCAGATATTGTGTTGCTGTCAAAGGGCAAAGCTTATCTAGAAACACAATGAATATGGTATTATCAGGGCGCCACAGGTGTCAACGCAGAACATATTACAATGGTAATACTTCTGGATAGTTGGTGATAGTTGCAGTTGATGATGGTGTAAAATTTCAGATGCCAGGCCATTTCATTGAGCAAAAAACAACAACTTCACTGTGAATAAGAAGCATTTCATGATTAAGGGGTATAAACAAGTAAATTCAGTCAAGTAGCATATGAGGCTACAATATTTGTACCTGACATAATACTGCGACCGTAAGAGGTTTTGGGGTTACGAAGTTAGAGTCGGCATAATTGGAGTCGGCAGTACCACGGAGGTATGTCTTCTTGCCATCTAGCAGCTGTAGCCAATCGTGGCGCAGTGCAAAAAACTCCTGTGTGCTGATCGGATCACATTTTTGCCGGCCAATATAACGAGGGAGATTTTGTGGATCGTGCATAGAAAGAACTTGAGGGTCACTCATGAACAGAGAACCCCATCCGTTTTCTTTTTCAAATTCGTCCGGCTTTTCATCATCAACCTAGATTACAATCATCAAGTAATTCATATTTTCCAAATGGAAGCATGGAGGACCCAATAACATAATCCGTAAATCAACCTAGATTGCTCTGGTCAAATGACGACCACATAATGTAAAAACAAACTTCCCAGAAGATGTGCCCAACATAGAACGAGTTTTTTTTTCCCCACAAATGGCCAATGGAAAACCAAGCCATCCTGCAATTGGATCAAATCCCTGAAGGAAATCCAAATTACCAGACAGACATCTAAGCGCATAAAGAATAATCTGGAAATTATACAAGAACGTGAATTCGAGTAAATAGACCAGAAATATCGTTTTAAGAATTAATGAACTGTGCGCCTCGAATTTCTCTTAAAAGAATTCCTTCTAAAAACCGGCTTGGCTTTTTAATCCTTCCCTTTCATTCTTTTCTATGTTCCCCCAAAAATCAAGAACCCACCAAACAAATTGGGAACATGTTCAAATCAAGAACCCTCTCCTACGGTCCTACCAGAACGCGAGAAAGAATCCCCGACATCAAGTGAAGCTGGGGCAAAGCCTAACCTCGTCACCGGAGAACGGCCGTGAAAGCGGCGACGGCAAATAAGAGAGTTTCGGTCCCGTCGCGCCGCCTCTGCCTCTTCCCGCGCCGCGCCCCCTCTGCCTCTTCCAGCGCCAGCGCCACACCGCCTTCTGCTTGTACGTAAACGGTTTGGGAGGCGACGGTGACCGTGGCGGCGAAGAAGAGGGCTCCTGTCTCGGCGCGGGGAGCGCTGCTGCTGCACCATCGCCTCCTCCGCCTCCGGTACTTCCCGCGCCGAAGTTGTACGTGAACGGTTCGGGAGGCGACGGTGACCGTGGCGACGAAGATGAGGGCTCCTGTCTCGGCGCCTACAACAAACCTAATTGAATCCCTCTCCTACCAGAACGCGAGAAAGAATCCCCGACATCAAGTGAAGCTGGGACAAAGCCTAACCTCGTCACCGGAGAACGGCCGTGAAAGCCGCGACGGCAAATAAGAGAGTTTCGGTCCCGTCGCGCCGCCTCTGCCTCTTCCCGCGCCGCGCCGCCTCTGCCAGCGCCACACCGCCTTCTGCTTGTACGTAAACGGTTTGGGAGGCGACGGTGACCGTGGCGGCGAAGAAGAGGGCTCCTGTCTCGGCGCGGGGAGCGCTGCTACTGCACCATCGCCTCCTCCGCCTCCGGTACTTCCCGCGCCGAAGTTGTACGTGAACGGTTCGGGAGGCGACGGTGACCGTGGCGACGAAGATGAGGGCTCCTGTCTCGGCGCGGGGAGCGCTGCTACTGCACCATCGCCTCCTCCGCCTCCGGTACTTCCCGCGCCGAAGTTGTACGTGAACGGTTCGGGAGGCGACGGTGACCGTGGCGACGAAGATGAGGGCTCCTGTCTCGGCGCGGGGAGCGCTGCTGCTGCACCGTCGCCTCCTCCGCCTCCGGTACTTCCCGCGCCGAAGTTGTACGTGAACGGTTCGGGAGGCGACGGTGACCGTGGCGACGAAGATGAGGGCTCCTGTCTCGGCGCGGGGAGCGCTGCTGCTGCTGCACCGTCGCCTCCTCCGCCTCCGGTACTTCCCGCGCCGAAGTTGTACGTGAACGGTTCGGGAGGCGACGGTGACCGTGGCGACGAAGATGAGGGATCCTGTCTCGGCGCGGGGGGCGCTGCTGCTGCACTGTCGCCTCCTCCGCCTCCGGTACTTCCCGCGCCGAAGTTGTACGTGAACGGTTCGGGAGGCGACGGTGACCGTGGCGACGAAGATGAGGGCTCCTGTCTCGGCGCGGGGAGCGCTGCTGCTGCACCGTCGCCTCCTCCGCCTCCGGTACTTCCCGCGCCGAAGTTGTACGTGAACGGTTCGGGAGGCGACGGTGACCGTAGCGGCGAAGAGGGCTCCTGTCTCGGCGCGGGGGGCGCTGCTGCTGCACCGTCGCCGCCTCCGCCTCCGGTACTTCCTGCGCCGAAGTTGTACGTGAACGGTTCGGGAGGCGACGGTGACCGTGGTGGCGAAGATGAGGGCTCCTGTCCCGGCGCGGGGGGCGCTGCTGCTGCACCGCCTCCGGCTCCGCCACCTGCGCTGCTTCCCGCGCTGGGGAGTGCCTTTTTCGGTGGAGGTGGCGGTGCCTTTTCTGCCATTCCGCTAGTTTGTGTTTGCAATTTCTCCCCTGGGTTTCAACGTAATGTTGACGCGCTACTTTTTGATGGGTCAGTCAGAAGACATAGCGCCCCCCTCCTCTTATTTATTCGTAGTTGTAGCTGCAGGGGCCCAATGGATTTTGTGGAAGTTTTGCGCCTACTTTAAATGATTCCAATTTATAATTTATTTGACTTCTTTCCTCTAAATTTAGTCAGTTCGTATTATTAAAAACCATCACTATTACTAAATTTTATTGTGATATTGTTTAACATATAATATACTTTAAGTATATTTTTTGAATTTAAAAAAAAATCGCAAAAAATCATAAGACGAGTCAATTAATCTATGTATAAAAAGTCCGATAAGTTATAAATTAAGAACGAGGGAGTAGTACATATATATACTTTTTTTTTGCCAAAAGATCTTCAAAGCTTCCATGATGGTCGAGGTTGGCAAAAATTGCAAAACTTACTTATCGACAAATCACAAATGGATTGAACGTTGCCTGACTCTTCTATCGGAAAAAAGGACTGATGATTGAACGTTGCTCAAAAAGAGACAAAAAAAATCAAGAACAGTGAGCAATGCATTGGTTGCCAGCAGCCAAGCATCATTGATATTTATGCACTGCTTGCCAAATCTCCTGGATTACTTTAGCCTCTATTTAGCAGTTCCTGATGGTGCCTGATGCAACCTCTCCATGGATTTCATATATTCATTTCCACAGATTCACCTCTTAACTGTACCGCATCCCTTGGGGCTGTTCCCTTCACTGCAGTCATTGCTAAGGTATTATCATAGCATATCTTTTTTTTTCTCGAAAACGCAAGAGAGCTGCATTTCATTAAAATAAGAAGGTGAGCCCTAAAATGGGGCGGTACAAAAATGGTGTGGCTTTTCACGGCGGCCAACACCTTACATAGACAAACATATCCATAGGACCGGGAGACAACTCAGCCCACAACCCTAGGGGCTCCAGCAAGGCGCCAGTAAGTGGCATCTTCACAAATCTCCCGCACCACTTTAGCGATATCAGCAGCCCCACCATCGAACACACAGCAATTTCGATGCTTCCACAACCACCAAGCAACCAAGCAGACCACCGAGTTGAAAACCTTTCGCCGCTGCTTTGGTACGTTTTGCTCCGCCTGCTGCCACCAGACTTGGAAGTTGTCCTCCCCAGGGAAGGGGCACAGGTGTTGAAGATTGCAGGCGGAAAGAACCTGGAACCAGACTTGCCTAGAGAAGATGCAGCCAGCCAGCAGGTGTTGAATTGTTTCCTCTTCTTGATTACAGAGCACACAACAGTCAGGATGTTCCAGCCCTCTTCTCGCCAAACGGACCACTGTCCAACATCTATTGAGACTCGCTAACCAAAGGAAAAACTTGCACTTCAGAGGGGCCCAGGACTTCCAAATCCTATGGGCGGGTTCAAAAGCGACGGAGCATATAAAGAACCTCCGGTAAGCCGATCTTGAAGAGTATTGTCCATAGGATGATGGGGTCCAGAGGTGCTGGTCACTAACCCCTGGCGCCAGACTAACCGTTTCCATGACATCCCAGAGTTGAAGGTACTCCATGAGAACTTGAGCATCCAGAACACCCCTGATATCTCTGACCCAACGACCATCAACCAAAGCCTCCTACACCGTTCTTCCTCGCTTGAACTTAGAAGGGACCAGCCTGCATAGGGATGGTGCCAAAACTGAAAGTGAGTGACCCTGAATCCATCTGTCTTGCCAAAACAACGTGCCAGCCCCATCTCCCACGATCGATACCACCGAGGCGGCGAACATCGCTGCTGCAATGGGATGGACCTGAATGTCGAACTCCGTCCATGGGCGATCTAGCTGAGTCTTTTTAAACCAAAGCCAGCGCATACACAAGGACCAGCCAAGAGCTTCCAAGTTATTTTTTTTATCGAACGCGCAGGAGAACTGCGCATCTTATATATTAAGAAAAAGGAGATAGAGGTCTAAAATAGACCCAGTACAAGCTGCCAAAAAAATAGATCAAGACAGAAAAAAGAAGTAAAAAAAGGGGGGGGGTATACAAACAACCCCCAGCCCACCAGCACCTAAGGCCACAATCTCCTAAGATCTCTTGCCCCTGCCAAGCCCCACCGAACAGCATCTTCATGAATATGCTGCATGATGATGCTGATGTTGGGAGATGCACCATCAAACACACATTCATTTCTATGCTTCCATAGCCACCAAGCCACCAGAATCACTAAGGAATTAAATCTTCTTTTCTGGTTTTTTGGCACCTGGCACTCAGCTTCTCTCCACCAGTCTTGGAAGGTCGTTGTTGCCAATCCTGGAGTCAGGTGATGCAGCCCTACCTTATGCAAAGTCTTACCTTATGCAAAGTCTGCCACCAAGTGTCTCTGGCAAACACACAAGCCACTAAGATATGCTGAACTGTTTCCTCCTGCTGGTCACAAAGCGGGCACCTTACAGGATGCACAAGACCTCGTCTGCTTAATCTATCCGCTGTCCAGCAACGATTTAGTTATGAATACCATATCTAAAGCTACCTATTCTACTTTACAATATTTCAGTCTGATAGGAACGAGATTTCCACATGCTCTTGCTCCAAAAAAATATTCAGACTGCAGGCTGAACCAGTGTGTGTTTTTTTCGAAATGACAGCAAAAGTTTTGCAGCTAATTTTATTAGAAGAGAAAAGGAGAGTCATGGCCCAACTTTTAAGGGAAAAACGGGCCCAAAAACCTTACAAGTAGAGGTTAACCACCACAGCTAGCTCAAGAAAAGAAAAAAATAACCACAACAAACACATCTAGCTCACCTCCAACCATCTAAAACTCAACTTGCTAAGGAGAAACACACTAAACAAGGCTAAAAAAGCTTCGTCTAGAAAAGAACCACAAGAAAAACTTGCTAAGGGCTTTAGCATTGAGCACCACTTACAACAACAGAGGCCGGCACGCGACATGTCCTTACTACCAAAGCTAAGCTATTGTCAATAAACAAACAGAAGTCTGAACTCTGGAAAACCTTGGATCAGAAAGGTTCAGATAGCTTGCTGGACTGATAGAACCTTGGATGATGTTGAATTATCAGCGTTCCTTCCTCACGGCTTTGATGATTTCCATATTTTCCTAAGTGAGAGAGCGATAAGATGTGTTCAGACCATCTGGCTTTCATATTTTCCTTAGTGAGAGAGCAATAAGAGGTGCTGAGACCATCTGATTGGCGACTGGCGCTTTTCTGGTTTTTCTAGCCTTTTTTTTCTTTTTCAGTTGTTGTCCATGCTCTATCAATGCTTAGGTGATCTGTGCAAATTGTTCAAAGAGATCTGTACTTGAAGATTCCGACTTAGGGGATAAAGCTCCTAGTTTCTTAAGAAGTTCTTCTGGTACCTGGATTGCCCCTTTGTAAACTTTGTTCTTCCCTTTCTCAACAAGCCAATTGCTTTTTGCGCTGTGGAGGAGATTGTATTGCAGCATCTTGGGCTTCCGCATTTTGCACTTGAAACTAGAAACTCCTCAAAGCTCTATGCATCTTGTTTGCCTCAAATATAACCTAGTAGAATTTATCACATATCAACCTTCATTGTGCCGCAAACCATGTAGCATGTTATAAGTCTCTGGTTCCAACTTTATAGGATTATGCACTAGGGGCTTGCTACCCTCCTGTTTCTCTTTTAAAAAAAACTTTAGGACTATGCCTCCACTTCTTTCCGATAGTTCTGATGCTATGGGCAGCTAAATTTGGATCTCAAGAATGAACTGAGTTGAGTTCAGAACAAAATGAAGATACAGACTGATAAGCATGGTTATCCAAATCGATTTCAGGTTGGTCATGGTAAATTCCCAACCATGTGTGAAGCTCCCTTTGAAGTACTTTGGCCCATTTGGAGTACTAAAGTGCAAGGATTTTTACAGCATATCACTTGGCTCTACCAGAACAATGCAAAATCGCCTTGCGCTTAATGCCTCGACTTAGTGAACACCAGTGCTCCCTCATATCCTTAGCTGCCTAATATGTCACTCTTGCCAGAATACATCTTGGATAGGAGTTTTGTAAAGAACGGCAGTGCTTCTGCTGCTGCTCAAGTGCTTGTTAAATGCCAGATCCGAGAAGGGTTACAACGTTGTCAAGCAAGGCTTTCGCCTGCCACAGAAGCTAAAACATGCAGGTGTCAGGCACCACTGTAGCATATCTGGCATACAACTGAATGCAAATGCACTGCATGAGTACATGTTGTAATCCAATTAAGGGCTTGTTCGGTTAGGAGTGGATTGAACCGGATTGGAGGGAGTTAAATCCCTTGCTAGTCAAAATTGAATAGAAGAAGATTTAATCTCTTTCAATCCCCTCCGATGCAAATGCACTGCATGAGTACTGCCAGAAGATTTAATGTAACCGAACAAGGTCTAAGGAGACATACTTAAGAGGTAGCGGTGCTACAGTTGCGCGGGCTAGCTCTTTGGCTCCTGCAAGACACCACAGATGAGCCTCCTCAATCTGGACAAGAATCCTCAGGATACTCGTGTGGTCCAATTGAAAACAATCTAATTTCTTTGTTTCCAAATCATCCAGGAGCCTAGGATTATCAAGGAATTAGACCCTTTTTTAAGGTTGAAGGCACCCATTTGTTGATTTTGACCCACCACTCGACGAAATTATTGTTCTCTCCTGCCCTTGTGACGCGAAGATGACCAGCCAATAAAGTTAAGGAGGTAGAACCAGACTTGTCTGTCTGTGTTTGAATGTCACGAACCATTCATCATGTCAAGTAGGTGGCGCTGTATGTCCACAACCTTCCACTTGAAGCAAATATGTATTTCCAATTTAATCTCTCCCATAAAAGGCTTTAAATTTTTTACTCAACAGCCCTATTTGTGCCATGCAAGCTGCAAAAATACGCAAGACTGAATGAGTACTCCATTCACATGAGTTTTTTATCCCAGAAAAATGACCGCTCGCATACTATATTTTCATTTGATTGAGTCTGCTGTCAATGCTAATCCTAGTTCTCCACAAGAAGTGTGTTCAAAGATTTTTCACAATAAAAATACAAAGTCCACATCATTATCAATAATTTGAAGCTCCTTCTAGAATGCATCCAACTTTTAGTGTCCTCAGGAGAGCCTGCAGTAACAAGGACTCTCAAAAAATGCCTTCATTCTGAAATTTTGGTGTTATTGGTCCTTGAACTTGAATGATCCAAACCACGTCCTGCTGTATCAGAAAACAACTAGTCCTTCATATGTTCTTACCAAATATGAATCTTCCATCCATGCTTCAGCAATGGTACAAACATCCATAAGAAAAATAAACCGAAAAAGTAACAGATCTGTCCCACTGCTCCCAGCCTCAGATTTTATGCCAAGTCCAAATTTGTTTCATAAACTGCATGCATCAGCACATCTAGCAAATGGAGTATTTTTTGTCGGGGGCAAAAATGTAACCAGATACATTTTGGAAGCAGATGCACAATCAAACACCCACACTAGAGTAGGTTGTCAATAGGTTTCCATGTTATAACCCAAACAGTTCCGGTTAGAACTGTCCACCAGAGGCTGCCGTATAGTCAGAACTTGTTCACTTGCGATAAAGAATGCCATATTGACCCTTCCTACTCAGTAAGATAACTAAAGGCATGCGATCAGACGAAAACAAGTTTCCAGCCGGCATGGTTGAGTTGTTATCATCCCTTCCTTGCTCTGGGTGTTTATCAGTTGTGCTTGACAGAGAGTAACTTCTGATTGAACTCGTAGCTCCTGATGTTGTGCTTGCTCCTGATTCTGATTGAGGAAACAAGTCAAAGCACTTTACTGTCACAATTTCATCATCACTCGTGGTTACATCCGTACATGCCAGGTGCAATGGGATGCCAAGTGCACTTGATAGAGCACTCATTTGTAGAATGTTAGCTCCAGCTTCAAAGGGACGCACCGATGCTAAGCAAAACTGTTACCAAAGCCACAAATGCAGAATAAAGAGAGCTATTTGTAAATGGGAAAATAGTATTCGTTAGCTTGGTTCTACCATATTTACCACAAAAAAAAAGTTGCCCACATTTTATTTTTAGGACTTGTGTATTTCTGCTGAGAGAATAACTTGGAAAAGTGAGGATATCGTTACCAAAATATAATTGTTAAAGCAGCATAAGAGGAAAATAATCTACTACTTGAAATGAATCAAGCATAATTTCTGAAAAGGACTGTACAGCAGCCAGAAACACTAACCATAAGGGCTTCTGTTTCCTGACTGAATTCTGGGTAGTCCGCATGATGTGTACGGATATGAACCTCTGTCAGCAATCTAAACAAACAAAGAACTAACCAAAGAAAATGTTACATAGAGAACAAATAAACAACACATCCCAAAAAAATTTGTATCCTCACTCCTGGATGATGTAATCTCATGTAGGCTTCTCTTGTAAAGCTCATCAGCATTTAGCCTAGAAAGGAAAAATTAAATGTTCTGTAAACATAAATATTGTTCAAAGAATTGGATCAGTGATGTAATGAGCTAAACATACCCATTGGCAACTGAATTGACCAATTGCTCGAACTCCTGAAAGAAAACAAAGACATTTGTGGTGATTAATATAATTACTTCAAAGTATTATCTCGGGAAAAGATACTCTTAAGTGATGCATAATGACATGCCATTTTTTGAAGTGCCACAGAAAACATAATTTTATCTTATAGTGAAAATGCAGAAAAATGGAAAAGTAAAAAAAAGCATACCAGATAGTAAAGTGTATTCTCAGTGTAGTATAGAAGTATGATATAGTGTTCAGGAAAAAAAAGCGAAGGGGCCTCTAGCTGAGTTGGTTAGGTGGTCTGAGTAACACTCCTTAGGTCCTGAGTTCGACTCCCCGTGAGAGCGAATTTTCAGGCTGTGGTTAAAAAAATCTCATCATTTGTCCCACACCGAAGGCGAAAGTGCCTCTAGCCGAGTTGGTTAGGTGGTTTGAGTAGCACTCCTTAGATCCTGAGTTCGAATCCCAGTGGGAGCGAATTTTAGGCTGAGGTTAAAAAAGGTCACTCGCTGGTTCCCCTGGTTGTGTGCACACTAGATAGACTGACCTATGGGGATGGATCCTCATGTAGGGGCTAGGAAGGCCCAAAGCACGAGTAAAGATCCGGCCTATAGGGGGCGGACCCTTATGTTGCACGGGGGACCAGCTTTTGTGATCTGTCTCGGTCGGGGCTCTGATTGAGCTTCTTCTTAATATAATACCGTGGCGAAAGGGCATCTAGCTGAGTTGGTTAGGTGGTCTGAGGAGCACTCCTCAGGTCCTGGGTTCAACTCCCCGTGGGAGCGAATTTCAAACTATGGTTAAAAAATCCCCTCATCTGTCCCACGCCAAAGCACGGGTCTAAGGCTTAGCCCCGGTCGCGGTCGTTCTCACATGGGCTTCGATGCCGCTATGTATGGGTAGGAGAGGGTTCGGAGGTTTTCTCGATCTATGTGAGAATATAATATAAGTGAATTGTCTACCTCCTCCCATCAGTTTAAGCTTTTGGGTTGAACTGATTGGTGCATGCAACTTAATATGGTATCGAAGCCAGAGGTCACAAGTTTGAATCCTGATTAGCACAATTAAATTAAATAATTATTGTTCGCTCCTATATTCCACGTCAGAGACCCAAAAAAGGCTCGACATGAGAGGGGTGTTAGAATATAATATAAGTGAATTGTCCACCTCCTCCCATCAGTTTAAGCTTTTGGGTTGAACTGGTTGGTGCATGCAACTTAATACTATCGTCCGAGTTTTTTTGTCCCACACCGAAGTACAGGTCTAAGGCTCAGTCCCGGTCGTGGTCGATCCTCACATGGGCTACGGTGCCGTTGTGTATAGGTAGGGTAGAGGTTCGGGGGGGTTTCTCGACCTATGTGAGGTCTTCTTGATATAATATTCGGAGGCTGTCTTACCACCCACGAGTCGAGTTTTTTTGTTCAAGTAAAGAAAGAAGTATGATATAGACATAGATATGTGTGATTACTCATGAGCTCTTAAGTTGGTTTTGTTCATGTACTCCATGTCATCTATGTGTCTATGGACACCGTCTTATTATTTTAAAACAAAGTTCCCACTTTCTCCATGTAGGGGACAAGAGCTTAGGTTTCTATCTATAAAACTATACATTATGCCTTGCTATTGTTTATTCAAAACAATGTCTTAAAGTCCAGAAAAATACGCATTACATTTTTTTCTCGAATGCACGGGAGAATTGTGTATTATTGCATTAAGAAGACAAATTAAAAGTAAAACACACCCTAACACATTTAGGAACAAGAGAACAACCAGACATGAATACCCACCAAAGAACTAACATGAAACCAAAGCTAGCTGCAGCAGACCCCTAGCTCCAACCATAAAACAGAGCAGAGCTACATTCCCAGCAGTACTTACAACCCTTTGAACAAATAAACATAACATGTCTCTACAATTCAGAGCACCGGGTGCAATAACTATTAAGTCAACTAATAGATGTCCTACAGGATTATTTTATGGATAACTGGCTGGACTGATCACTAATAAGAAATTAGGATAAAACAATTCGAAAATACAAATTCATGCTTTTGTAAGCTGGGATAATACTTACAGAAACAACACTTGAGAAAAATGCTTCAGGATTTGAGAAGTACGCATCATTCCAATGTAAACGACAAAATTTCTCTCTGGACCTTGCCACACATTCCATTAAGCGAGTGACCTCAGCATGACTAGCTTGCATTTTCCCAAGGTTTTCCTGATTACAAGCCTAGCATGTTAAGATTTTTGAGCAGAAGAAGAAAGCAACAATATCATTAGAACAAGATAATTGAGATAGTTACCAAGTAAGAGAAAAGGAAAGCTCTGTAAAAAGATGATCCATCCATTCGCATTTGTCTGACGTGCGCATAATGTTCACTAAGAATCTGCACAAAGGGTGATTTTCAGGAATTCAGAAAGCAATTAACAACGACAGTGCTTCTAGAGTCAAGTTTATAAGGTAAAAACAAACCTTAAACTTTTGCTGAACTATAGAATTTTCTGCATATTTCCGACCAAAATCAGATAGCGGCTCCTATGGTTGTAAGATAGTTAGCATCACATAGGCACATTAATTGATTCATAAGATTCATAAAATTTAAAATGACCCAGATAAGTCATGCTGAGGCAAGGCATGGGGCACACGAGTTTATTTTTCTAACAAAAATGCTATTAGAACCACAAGGCAAAATGTCTTTGCGTATAAAGGCTAGGAAGCTAGCTAGTGCTTGCAGTAAACATTATGAATCCATGGAGTTTCTGGTGGCCAAGTATTCAAAATCGTTTAAGACACACTGAACTTTATGGTTGACGTTCATGTTATTTTATTGTACAAATAGTGCAGGGCACATTGTATCTGTTCATGGAAATATTTATAAAATTTTCCAGGACACAAAAATAATAATTGTTTCAGCGGTAAAGATCAAATCTATTTTATGAGTAAGGGTAACATTTTCTCGATATTGAAATAGAAACGTCCAGCCTGATTGAGAGATGCATCAGCTGAAACTTTTATATTTATGAAATCATAACTAGCATATTTAAGTCAAGACTTAGGACGCGCTCAAGGAATCCGCAAACAGTCCAAAAAAATGTTTAGTGCAAATCATCATCACATATTATATTGCCATTGATTAGCAAATCTTATCTCGAAATACAATGAACAGTTATGTCATGACATCTTAAAACCGTAGTATTCCAAAACTATGGTTTTGAAATACTTTACTTCCAAACACGCCCTAAGGAACAAACAAGTACATTCAATTAAGTAGCTTATGAGGATACAATATTTATACCTGACATTGTAGTGCCTTCTCAAGAGGTTCTGGGGTTACAAAGGTGCAGTTAGCATAACTGTGCTTGGCAACACGGTTGTTCTTTGGTGGGCGGAGGTATGTCTTCTTGCCATCGAGCAGCTGTTGCCAATTGTGGCGCAGTGAAAAAAACTCCTGTGCGGTGAGCGGCTCATAATTTTGCCGGCCAATACGAGGGGGGTTTTGTGGATCACTCGAGTCCATACAAAGAACTTGAGGATCACTCAAGAATGTAGAACCCCATCCGAAGGCGCTTTCGAATTTGTCCAGCTCTTCGTCTGTGAAGCCCTCATAATCCTTGTGAGTTGCAATCATCAGGTAATTTATTATTTTATTTTATTTCCAAATGGAAGCAGGGAGAGCACAACGAAATAATCCCAGTAATTCACCTATTTTATCCTACTCGAATGATTGGCCATAGTCTAAAAAAACTTTCCAGAAGACATGCAAGTCATGGCATGACCTCTGGTATCATGATATGTCCATTTACAACAAAAACACGTAAAAAAAGAATCCAAATAATGTGCTCAACATGTACCGAGTTTTCTCGCGGAATTCTAAACGGAAAAAGAAAAAAATGCTTCACATGATTCACACCTCGAATTTGCTAAATTTACCTATCTACAAAAACTAAGTCATCCTGCAAATGGATCAAATCCCTGAAGGAAGCCCAAATTATGACACATAAAAATGTAAACGGATGATTGAATAAAGCGACGAAAAACTTCAGAGGGCAAGAATCAGCCAGAACGGGACAAAAAACGGACACTCGAAATTGCCATGGCACCACTCCGCGATATTCAATAACTGGCATTGCGGTTTCCCCTTCCTTCCTTCTTTTCTGGGTTTCCCCGTAAAATCAAAAACCCGACCCAATGGTCAATCAAATCGAGGACGTGTTCAAACGAAAACCAGCCTACGACCGACCCAGTCGATGAGCCATCGCCTTCTATCAGAACGGGAGAAATTAATCCCCAAGAAATTGGGTGCCGCGAATCAAGAAATCCAGAACCTGCCAACGCACACAACCCCAAGAGACCCGCGTGAAGCTGGAAACAAACCCAAACCTCGTCGTCGTCGTCGTCGTCGTCGTCGTCGTCGTCGTCGTCGTCGTCGTCGTCGTCGTCATCGTCATCGTCAATTTCTTCATCGTCATCGTCGCCGTCATGGACCTCGGGCGGAGGCGATGAACGTGGCCGATGAGAAGAGGGTTCCGGTTGCGTCGCGGTCCCCGGTGCTGCTGCGCCATCGCTGGGACGCGGTCCTGGGAACCGGTGGATCCCCAATTTCTCGACCTCGGTACAAACCGCGTCAATGGAGGAGAAGAGACTGTCGATCGACAAGTCGACGTGAGGACGCCACAGCTCGAAGGCGTGGGCAGTCGACTCGAGCGCAGCGACGCGAATGATGGTCCCCGTCTCAAGCAGGCGGATCCGGAAATCCACACCCGCCTCGGCCGCCGCCAACTGCGCCACCACCCCGTCGCGGATCTCCTTGGAGATCGTCTCCAGATTTCGAGCAGAGTCCGCAACTTTCGTTTCGAGGACGCCGACGCGGGTCTCCCACTTGGAATCAATCTCGCGGAGCCGGTTGTCGAATTCGGACAGCAGCGCCCGGGCCTGGGTGAGTTGGAAATCGATTGCGTTGGTGGACGCCATTGATCGGAGCCGAGGATCGGCGGATGCCTGCTACGGTGTTACCAAATGTTAACCCCGCCGGTACAGAAGAATAGGTAAATTGTCTATTGTCTGAATGTTTCTTAATCCTCCCTAGAGTTTTTTGCTATTATAGTACTCTTATTAACATGTTTCTTTCTTATGGTACTCTAAATATAACCTTCTCTATAATAGTATTTATAAGTGTTATTGCTCTCTAAAATAGTATTCTAACCTGTTTTCTAATTATTTCCTTTTCCTCACCTAATAATCTGACTGTATTGCCCCCTTCCCAATTTGCATCTGTTGGTTCGTTTCTTCAGAGAGTACTGTCCGGTTTGTTCACAGAATAAGAGCAGATCCCTGCACGCCAAATCAAGCAGCGGTGAGAACCCTGCGAGCAACCTGAACATGAGGCAGATCTCTTGCAAGCAATCTGAGAAGCCTCTGTATCCAGCAGAGTACTGTCCGATATAAAGAGAAAAATGACCCAAGAGCAATGCTAATGCTAAAACTACTTGGCCTCATGCCTCTGTACCCAGCAGAATAAAAGTACTTGGCCTCATGCCTCTGTAAAAGGAGAAAGAATGAACCTGACAATGTACAATATCCTTTCAAATTATCATTTCAAAGGAGAAAGAATGACCCCATAGAAAACAATGGCTTACAGTCTTGAAACAATGGCAGCATATATTCATAGTGGTCCTGCTATCATTCTACGAACCTGACAATGTATAACTATAATGTCTGTGACAAAAAATAACTACTAGTTCCAAGACATCTGCATATGTAAAAGACAATTTCACTAACAGTTTATTGCTGCACTAACATCTTTCTCTAAGTGTCTTTAAAAAGTCAATTTCACAACTTTCTCTTCGCCTTTCTTGGAGTCATCTTTCTTGGAGCTGTTGTCGTAGTCTCTAAAGCCTACGAAGAAGAAGCCTCATGTGTTGTCACCTCTCCCATCAAAATTCCAAGACGTCTGCATATGTAACCATATATTTATCAAAATTCACTTGTTTTCAACACAATGTATGCATGGTGACAAACATGAAATATGTACCTTCTTGTCATTATTCCAGGACTCTCTTGCATTAGTTGTTCTCTTGTAGTTTCTGCTCTCTCCGGCGTAGACTCTTTAGGAAACCATTCTTTGGTACTATTTTTCCTTGGCTTTCTTTATAAAAAAACTTGTCCATGACTTGTGTTTGTTGCCCCCAACAAACTTGATGTGTTTCCAACCAGCTCTTAGCACTAGAGAGCGCCGCATAAACTATAGCCATGTGGCTCTCATAAACATGTTTGTCGTATGCCCTAGCTGCTGGCCACATGTGTCCACTGCTGTCACCCGAATATCTCTTAACAAAATTCTGAGTATAGAAACTGCCTTGGAGGCAACCCACTTACACGAAGGTGTAGTTGTCCTTCTCCTACTGCTAGATGTACACGTGTGTACATCATTCAACACTGTGACCTGCATATGCAACATAAGAAATTGCATGAGGCAAATATGTACAAAAAATACAATTCAAATACACTTGTATGTTGTGTTAGGAGTTCGTACCACAACAGACACTTCACCCTCCTTCTTGAACCCAACAATAGACCATGGACATCCATCACCCTTGCAGTACCCTCTGTATTTGGACTTGTTGGTCGCCTCAATACCCAACTCGAATTCTTTATTTATGGCATATTGTCTAACAGCCAATCTAAAATCCTTCATATTAGGATATCTGGTTCCTACCTCCATAGATGGATTATTCATATCATGCTCAGTCATTGACATCTCCGGAATATTATCAACAACCGGAATAAGTGCACCTTCATCACCTTGTATCGGTGGAATTCCATAACCACTTTCTCCATCAGCACTAGAATTCGGGACAGCATCATTTTGCATATTAATTTCTTCCTCCATCTCATCTTCATGTCTGAAACCTAAAAGTTCATAAACTTGTGCTTCGTCACAAAGTTCTATGTGTCCTTCATCCTCTCTTTCTTCTTGAATTGCTATTGAATCCCAATCCACTAAAGGAGGTGGCTGCTCTATAAATGGAATTGATGGCTCTACTCTTGGATATGAATTAGTAGATGGAATCGGCGGTGGTACCAATGCTAGTTCAAACCTATTCATGCCAAAAACAGATAGTAGATAAGTTATAATTTGTTAGTTTGTTCCTAATGGATCTAAAATCAGCACAATATAACAAATGTGTACCTTCTATTTTCCTCATCGATGGTCCCAAATGATTTATCTCCATCCATAGGCACTGTCGCTGTGGCTATCCCAATAAGTCTCGGGTATTATTTCACCTACAAGGACGAATTTAGATAGTCTATCCTTCGCTAAATCTGAAACAAACAAATTAAAATGCTACACATTGAACAGATAAGCCACTGACTGTCAACAAATTGAGGATACAAGACATTGAATGTTGTTCTCAGGTTTGATGATGTATGGTATTGGTCCAAACCATGTGCAGTCTACCCGATGAATAGGAAACAAACAACCATGAACCTGATATGACGGCGAGGAGGGAGGCGCTACTGCTCTAGCGGTGAGGAGGGCGGCGCCCCTACTACGGCGGCGAGGAGGGAGGTGCTCCTGCTCTGGCGGCAAGGAGGGCGGCACCCCTGCTACGGCGGCGAAGAGGGAGCCGAGAGGAGGGAGGCCAACGACGAGGTGAGAGACCGACGGCAGGGAGTCGTGCAGCGGCTGCAGGAAGCCAGGAACGGAGACTCCGATGGATGGGGATGGGATTATGGGAACCACAAATCAAAGAGATACGGTCAAAAAAAGAAGGGGCAATACGGTCAGATTATGAGGTGAAGAAAAAGAGATGATTAAAAAACAGATTAGAATACTATTTTAGAGAGCAATAACACTTATAAATACTATTATAGAGAAGGCTATATTTAGAGTACCATAAGAAAGAAGCCTGTTAATAAGAGTACTATAATAGCAAAAAACTCTCCTCCCTAGGGTCACCGAACGTATTTACATCCCAAAGTTTACATAGACAGCACGCATACATACGCCTAGGTCTCCAGCCATTCGGACCCACTAGTCACTCACGCACGTTTACGCTATAAAATTTAAAAATCAAATCATATTAGAAATTTAGAATAAGGTTTTATTCGTATTTATTTTTAAACTAAAGCTTTTTAAGAGCATTAACTTATACTCCCTCCGTTTCGTTTTAGTTGTCGCTGGATAGTGCAAAATTGAACTATTCAGCGACAACTTAAAAATAAACAGAGGGAATAGTGAATAAATATTTAGATCGTGCCTCATTACCAACTGAAAGGGAATTAGGCTTACACCTAGTCCCTAATTAATTTTGGTGGTTGAATTGACCAACACAAAATTGGACTAACTAGTTTGCCCAAGTGTATAGATTATACAGGTGTAAAAGGTTCACATTCAGCCAATAAAAAGACCAAGTTTTGGATTCAACAAAGGAGCAAAGGGGCAACCGAAGGCACCCCTGGTCTGGCGCACCGGACTGTCCGGTGTGCCACCGGACATGTCCGGTGCACCAGGGGGACTCAGACTCAAACTCGCCACCTTCGGGAATTTCCAGAGGCGACTCGGCTATAATTCACCGGACTGTCCGGTGTACACCGGACATGTCCGGTGCTCCAAGGAAGGTCGGCCTCAGGAACTCGCCAGCCTCGGATTTTCTCCCTCGCCGCTCCGCTATAATTCACCGGACTGTCCGGTGCAACCTCGGAGCAACGGCTACCTGCAACAGCATTTAATGCGCGCGCAGCGCGCGCAGGAGTCAGAATCGCCCATGCTGGCACACCGGACAGCAAACAGTACATGTCCGGTGTGCACCGGACACCCAGGTGGGCCCACAAGTCAGAAGCTCCAACGGTCAGAATCCAACGGCAGTGATGACGTGGCAGGGGGCACCGGACTGTCCGGTGTGCACCGGACTGTCCGGTGCGACATCGAACAGACAGCCTCCCAACGGCCACTTTTGGTGGTTGGGGCTATAAATACCCCAACCACCCCACCATTCATTGCATCCAAGTTTCCTACTTCCCAACTACTACAAGAGCTCTAGTTTTCAATTCTAGACACACCAAAGAGATCAAATCCTCTCCATATTCCACACAACACCCTAGTGACTAGAGAGAGTGATTTGCTTGTGTTCTTTTGAGCTCTTGCGCTTGGATTGCTTCTTTTCTTTCTCACTTGTTCTTGTGATCAAAACTCCATTGTAATCAAGGCAAGAGGCACCAATTGTGTGGTGGCCCTTGCGGGGAAGTTTTGTTCCCGGCTTTGATTTGAGAAGAGAAGCTCACTCGGTCCGAGGGACCGTTTGAGAGAGGGAAGGGTTGAAAGAGACCCGGCCTTTGTGGCCTCCTCAACGGGGAGTAGGTTTGCGAGAACCGAACCTCGGTAAAACAAATCCGTGTGTCTCACTTCATTATTCGCTTGCGATTTGTTTTGCGCCCTCTCTCACGGACTCGTTTATATTTCTAACGCTAACCCGGCTTGTAGTTGTATTTATATTTGTAAATTTCAGTTTCGCCCTATTCATCCCCCCCTCTAGGCGACTATCAATTGGTATCAGAACCCGGTGCTTCATCAGAGCCTAACCGCTCGAAGTGATGTCGGGAGATCACGCCAAGAAGGAGATGGAGACCGGCGAAAAGCCCACTACAAGCCATGGGAGCACTTCATCGGAAGAGTCCCGCACCAAGAGGAAGGAGAAGAAGAAGGACTCCTCCAAACGGAAGGAGAAAAAGTCTTCCTCTTCTCACCACAAAGAGAAGAAGGAAAAATCTTCTTCCCACAAGCCGCATCGGAAAGGCGACAAGCACAAGAGGATGAGGAAAGTGGTCTACTACGAGACCGACACTTCATCAACATCGACCTCCGACTCCGATGCGCCCTCCGTCACTTCTAAGCGCCAAGAGCGCAAGAAGTATAGTAAGATCCCCCTACGCTACCCTCGCATTTCCAAACATACACCTTTACTTTCCGTCCCATTAGGCAAACCACCAACTTTTGATGGTGAAGATTACGCTAGGTGGAGCGATTTAATGCGATTTCATCTAACCTCGCTCCACAAAGGTATATGGGATGTTGTTGAGTTTGGTGCACAGGTACCGTCGGTAGGGGATGAGAACTATGATGAGGATGAGGTGGCCCAAATCGAGCACTTCAACTCTCAAGCAACAACAATACTCCTCGCCTCTCTAAGTAGAGAGGAGTATAACAAAGTACAAGGGTTGAAGAGCGCCAAGGAGATTTGGGATGTGCTCAAAACCGCGCACGAGGGAGACGAGCTCACTAAGATCACCAAGCGGGAAACGATCGAGGGGGAGCTCGGTCGGTTCCGGCTTCGCAAAGGGGAGGAGCCACAACACATGTACAACCGGCTCAAGACCTTGGTGAATCAAGTGCGCAACCTCGGGAGCGTAAAGTGGGATGACCACGAGATGGTTAAGGTTATTCTAAGATCTCTTATTTTCCTTAACCCTACTCAAGTTCAATTGATTCGTGGTAATCCTAGATATACTAAAATGACCCCCGAGGAAGTTATCGGGAATTTTGTGAGTTTTGAGTGCATGATCGAAGGCTCAAGGAAGATCAACGAGCTTGATGATGCCACCACATCCGAAGCTCAACCTGTTGCATTCAAGGCAACGGAGGAGAAGAAGGAGGAGTCTACACCAAGTCGACAACCAATAGACGCCTCCAAGCTCGACAATGAGGAAATGGCGCTCGTCATCAAGAGCTTCCGCCAAATCCTCAAGCAAAGGAGGGGGAAGGATTACAAGTCCCGCTCCAAGAAGGTTTGCTACAAGTGTGGTAAGCCCGGTCATTTTATTGCTAAATGTCCTATATCTAGTGACAGTGACCGAGGTGACGACAAGAAGGGGAGGCGAAAGGAGAAGAAGAGGTACTACAAGAAGAAGGGCGGTGATGCACATGTTTGTCGGGAGTGGGACTCCGACGAAAGCTCAAGCGACTCCTCCGACGACGAGGACGCCGCCAACATCGCCGTCACCAAGGGACTCCTCTTCCCCAACGTCGGTCACAAGTGCCTCATGGCAAAAGACGGCAAAAAGAAGAAGGTTAAATCCAACTCCTCCACTAAATATGAGTCTTCTAGTGATGATAATGCTAGTGGTGAGGAAGATAATTTGCGTACTCTTTTTGCCAATCTTAACATGGAACAAAAAGAGAAATTAAATGAACTAATTAGTGCCATCCATGAGAAGGATGATCTCTTGGACTCCCAAGAGGACTTCCTAATCAAGGAAAATAAAAAACATGTTAAGGTTAAAAATGCTTACGCTCTACAAGTTGAAAAATGTGAAAAATTGTCTAGTGAGCTAAGCACTTGCCGTGAGATTATTGACAACCTTAGAAATGAAAATGATAGTTTAAATGCTAAGGTTGATTCACATGTTTGTGATGTTTCAATTCCCAATCTTAGAGATGATAATGTTGATTTGCCTGCTAAGATTGATGAATTGAATGTATCTCTTGCTAGCCTTAGATTAGAGAATGAAAATTTAATTGCTAAGGCTAAAGATTTTGATGTTTGCAAAGTTACAATTTCCGATCTTAGAGATAAGAATGATATACTTCGTGCTAAGATTGTTGAACTTAATTCTTGCAAACCATCTACATCTACCATTGAGCATGTCACTATTTGCACTAGATGTAGAGATGTTGATATTGATGCTATTCATGATCACATGTCCTTAATTAAACAACAAAATGATCATATAGCAAAACTAGATGCTAAAATTGCCGAGCATAACTTGGAAAATGAAAAATTTAAATTTGCTAGAAGTATGCTCTATAATGGGAGACGCCCTGGCATTAAGGATGGCATTGGCTACCAAAGGGGAGACAATGTTAAACTTAATGCCCCTCCTAAGAACTTGTCTAACTTTGTTAAGGGCAAGGCTCCTATGCCTCAGGATAACGAGGGTTACATTTTGTACCCTGCCGGTTATCCTGAGAGCAAAATTAGGAGAACTCATTCTAGGAAGTCTCACTCTGGCCCTAACCATGCTTTTATGTATAAGGGTGAGACATCTAGCTCTAGACAACCAACCCGTGCTAAGTTGCCTAGAAAGAAAACTCTTAATGCATCAAATGAACATAGCATTTCATTTAAGACTTTTGATGCATCATATGTTTTGACTAACAAATCCGGCAAGGTCGTTGCCAAGTTTGTTGGGGGCAAACACAAGGGCTCCAAGACTTGTGTTTGGGTACCCAAAGTTCTTGTGTCTAATGCCAAAGGACCCAAAACCGTTTGGGTACCTAAAGTCAAGAACTAAAATTGTTTTGTAGGTTTATGCATCCGGGGGCTCAAGTTGGATACTCGACAGCGGGTGCACAAACCACATGACCGGGGAGAAAAGGATGTTCTCCTCATATGAGAAAAACCAAGATCCCCAACGAGCTATCACATTCGGGGATGGAAATCAAGGTTTGGTCAAAGGTCTTGGTAAAATTGCTATATCCCCTGATCACTCCATTTCCAATGTTTTTCTTGTTGATTCATTAGATTACAATTTGCTTTCCGTTTCACAATTATGTCAAATGGGCTACAACTGTCTTTTTACTGATATAGGTGTCACTGTCTTTAGAAGAAGTGATGATTCAATAGCATTTAAGGGAGTGTTGGAGGGTCAGCTATACTTGGTAGATTTTGATAGAGCTGAACTCGACACTTGCTTAATTGCTAAGACTAACTTGGGTTGGCTCTAGCACCGCCGACTAGCCCATGTTGGAATGAAGAATCTTCATAAGCTTCTAAAGGGGGGACACATTTTAGGACTAACCAATGTTCATTTTGAGAAAGACAGGATTTGTAGCGCATGCCAGGCAGGGAAGCAAGTTGGAATCCATCATCCACACAAGAACATCATGACGACCGACAGGCCGCTTGAGCTACTCCACATGGATCTATTCGGCCCGATTGCTTACATAAGCATCGGCGGGAGTAAGTATTGTCTTGTAATAGTGGATGATTATTCTCGCTTCACTTGGGTATTCTTTTTACAGGAAAAATCTCAAACCCAAGAGACCTTAAAAGGATTCTTGAGACGGGCTCAAAATGAGTTCGGCTTAAGGATCAAGAAAATAAGAAGCGACAACGGGACGAAGTTCAAGAACTCACAAATTGAAGGCTTTCTTGAGGAGGAGGGCATCAAGCATGAGTTCTCCTCTCCCTACACGCCACAACAAAATGGTGTAGTGGAGAGGAAGAATCGAACTCTATTGGACATGGCAAGAACCATGCTTGATGAGTACAAGACACCGGACCGGTTTTGGGCCGAAGCGGTCAACACCGCCTGCTACGCCATCAACCGGTTATATCTTCACCGAATCCTCAAGAAGACATCATATGAACTCCTAACCGGTAAAAAGCCCAACATTTCATACTTTAGAGTTTTTGGTAGCAAATGCTTTATTCTTATTAAAAGAGGTAGAAAATCTAAATTTGCCCCTAAAACTGTAGAAGGCTTTTTACTTGGTTATGACTCAAACACAAGGGCATATAGGGTCTTTAACAAGTCCACTGGACTAGTTGAAGTCTCATGTGACGTTGTGTTTGATGAAACTAACGGCTCTCAAGTAGAGCAAGTTGATCTTGATGAGATAGGTGATGAAGAGGCTCCGTGCATCGCGCTAAGGAACATGTCCATCGGGGATGTGTGTCCTAAGGAATCCGAAGAGCCTCCAAAAGCACAAGATCAACCATCCTCCTCCACGCAAGCATCTCCACCAACTCAAAATGAGAATGAGGCTCAAGTTGATGAAGTAGAAGATCAAGCAAATGAGCCACCTCAAGGCGATGGCAATGACCAAGGGGGAGATGCAAATAAGGAAGACAAGGAGGATGAGGAACAAAGACCGCCACACCCAAGAGTCCACCAAGCAATCCAACGAGATCACCCCGTCGACACCATCCTCGGCGACATTCATAAGGGGGTAACCACTCGATCTCGTGTTGCACATTTTTGTGAACATTACTCTTTTGTTTCCTCTATTGAGCCACACAGGGTAGAGGAAGCACTTCAAGATTCAGATTGGGTGATGGCGATGCAAGAGGAGCTCAACAACTTCACGAGGAATAAGGTATGGCAATTGGTTCCACGTCCTAACCAAAATGTTGTAGGAACCAAATGGGTCTTCCGCAACAAGCAAGATGAGCATGGTGTGGTGACAAGGAACAAAGCACGACTTGTGGCCAAGGGATACTCCCAAGTCGAAGGTTTGGATTTCGGTGAAACCTATGCACCCGTAGCAAGGCCTTGAGTCAATTCGCATATTATTGGCCTATGCTACTTACCATGGCTTTAAGCTTTATCAAATGGACGTGAAAAGTGCCTTCCTCAACGGACCAATCAAGGAAGAGGTCTATGTTGAGCAACCTCCCGGCTTTGAAGACAGTGAGTATCCTAACCATGTTTATAGGCTCTCTAAGGCGCTTTATGGGCTCAAGCAAGCCCCAAGAGCATGGTATGAATGCCTTAGAGATTTCCTTATCGCTAATGGCTTCAAAGTCGGCAAGGCCGATCCTACTCTATTCACTAAAACTCTTGACAATGATTTGTTTGTATGCCAAATTTATGTTGATGATATTATATTTGGGTCTACTAACGAATCTACACGTGAAGAATTTAGTAGGATCATGACAAAGAAATTCGAGATGTCTATGATGGGGGAGTTGAAGTATTTTCTAGGATTCCAAGTCAAGCAACTCCAAGAAGGCACCTTCATTTGTCAAACTAAGTACACTCAAGACATTCTAACCAAGTTTGGAATGAAGGATGCCAAGCCCATCAAGACTCCCATGGGAACCAATGGGCATCTCGACCTCGACACGGGAGGTAAGTCCGTGGATCAAAAGGTATACCGGTCGATGATAGGTTCCTTACTCTATTTATGTGCTTCTCGACCGGACATTATGCTTTCCGTATGCATGTGTGCAAGATTCCAATCCGACCCTAAGGAATCCCACCTTACGGCCGTAAAACGAATCTTGAGATATTTGGCTTATACTCCTAAGTTTGGGCTTTGGTACCCTCGGGGATCCACATTTGATTTGATTGGTTATTCGGATGCCGATTGGGCGGGGTGCAAAATTAATAGGAAGAGCACATCGGGGACTTGCCAGTTCTTGGGAAGATCCTTGGTGTCTTGGGCTTCAAAGAAGCAAAATTCGGTCGCTCTTTCCACCGCCGAAGCCGAGTACATTGCCGCAGGCCATTGTTGCGCGCAATTGCTTTGGATGAGGCAAACCCTGCGGGACTACGGTTACAAATTAACCAAAGTCCCTTTGCTATGTGATAATGAGAGTGCAATCAAAATGGCCGACAATCCCGTCGAGCATAGCCGCACTAAGCACATAGCCATCCGGTATCATTTTCTTAGGGATCACCAACAAAAGGGAGATATCGAGATTTCTTACATTAGTACTAAAGATCAATTAGCCGATATCTTTACCAAGCCACTTGATGAACAAACCTTTACCAAGCTTAGGCATGAGCTCAATATTCTTGATTCTCGCAACTTCTTTTGCTAGATTGCACACATAGCTCACTTATACTTTTGATCTTGTATGCTATGACTAATGTGTTTTCAAGTCTATTTCAAACCAAGTCATAGGTATATTGAAAGGGAATTGGAGTCTTCGGCGAAGACAAAGGCTTCCCCTCCGTAACTCATCCTTCGCCGTCGCTCCAAGCTTCTCTCCATCTTTAGGGGGAGAGTTCAAAGCAAAAGGACTTCGTCTTTGGGGGAGAGAATAAGCCCAAAGCAAGAGGACTTCGTCTTTGGTATAATCTTAACTCATTCATTTATGACCAAAGGGGAAGAAAAGCACTTCATGGGCTCTAATGATTCCGTTTTTGGCGATTCATGCCAAAGGGGGAGAAAGTATGAGCCCAAAGCAAAAGGACCGCACCACCACCAATTTCAAAAATTTAGTGCTTTCCAAGAGTATTTATCAATTGAGAAAGTATGAGCCCAAAGCAAAAGGACCGCACCACCACCAATTTCAAAAAATTAGTGCTTTCCAAGAGTATTTATCAATTGGTATCCTATTGTGTTCAAAAGGAGGAGAAAATTAGTTTTTCAAAAATGTATATCAAAACCCTCTTGAACACTAAGAGGTGGATCTCCTTTAGGGGGAGTTTTGTTAAGTCAAAGAAAAAGCATTTGAAACAGGGGGAGAAAATTTCAAATCTTGAAAATGCTTTGCAAACTCTTATTCATTTACCTTTGACTATTTGCAAAAGATCCTTGAAATGGATTTACAAAAAAAAAATTGCAAAAACAAAACATGTGGTGCAAACGTGGTCCAAAATGTTATATAAGAAAGAAACAATCCATGCATATCTTGTAAGTATTTATATTGGCTCAATTCCAAGCAACCTTTACACTTACATTATGCAAACTAGTTCAATTATGCACTTCTATATTTGCTTTGGTTTGTGTTGGCATCAATCACCAAAAAGGGGGAGATTGAAAGGGAATTAGGCTTACACCTAGTCCCTAATTAATTTTGGTGGTTGAATTGACCAACACAAAATTGGACTAACTAGTTTGCCCAAGTGTATAGATTATACAGGTGTAAAAGGTTCACATTCAGCCAATAAAAAGACCAAGTTTTGGATTCAACAAAGGAGCAAAGGGGCAACCGAAGGCACCCCTGGTCTGGCGCACCGGACTGTCCGGTGTGCCACCGGACATGTCCGGTGCACCAGGGGGACTCAGACTCAAACTCGCCACCTTCGGGAATTTCCAGAGGCGACTCGGCTATAATTCACCGGACTGTCCGGTGCTCCAAGGAAGGTCGGCCTCAGGAACTCGCCAGCCTCGGATTTTCTCCCTCGCCGCTCCGCTATAATTCACCGGACTGTCCGGTGCAACCTCGGAGCAACGGCTACCTGCAACAGCATTTAATGCGCGCGCAGCGCGCGCAGGAGTCAGAATCGCCCATGCTGGCACACCGGACAGCAAACAGTACATGTCCGGTGTGCACCGGACACCCAGGTGGGCCCACAAGTCAGAAGCTCCAACGGTCAGAATCCAACGGCAGTGATGACGTGGCAGGGGGCACCGGACTGTCCGGTGTGCACCGGACTGTCCGGTGTGCACCGGACTGTCCGGTGCGACATCGAACAGACAGCCTCCCAACGGCCACTTTTGGTGGTTGGGGCTATAAATACCCCAACCACCCCACCATTCATTGCATCCAAGTTTCCTACTTCCCAACTACTACAAGAGCTCTAGTTTTCAATTCTAGACACACCAAAGAGATCAAATCCTCTCCATATTCCACACAACACCCTAGTGACTAGAGAGAGTGATTTGCTTGTGTTCTTTTGAGCTCTTGCGCTTGGATTGCTTCTTTTCTTTCTCACTTGTTCTTGTGATCAAAACTCCATTGTAATCAAGGCAAGAGGCACCAATTGTGTGGTGGCCCTTGCGGGGAAGTTTTGTTCCCGGCTTTGATTTGAGAAGAGAAGCTCACTCGGTCCGAGGGACCGTTTGAGAGAGGGAAGGGTTGAAAGAGACCCGGCCTTTGTGGCCTCCTCAACGGGGAGTAGGTTTGCGAGAACCGAACCTCGGTAAAACAAATCCGTGTGTCTCACTTCATTATTCGCTTGCGATTTGTTTTGCGCCCTCTCTCACGGACTCATTTATATTTCTAACGCTAACCCGGCTTGTAGTTGTATTTATATTTGTAAATTTCAGTTTCGCCCTATTCACCCCCCCCCTCTAGGCGACTATCACCAACCCTACGTATTGTTACGATGGACACGACACCTATGCCCACCTACTATAGCAGGCTCCTGCTGCTCTTCCGGCACGCCAGCCTCCTTCAATTGCTGCTGCTGCCCTATGCAGAGTCTGCACTTCACATGGGGGTGTATATGAATTTATCCGGCAGGTATCAATAGGATCCAATATCCGGTAACTCATGGGGAATTTCTCTATTAAGTTGTTCGATTCGAGTGTGATTGAAGGGAATTAAATCCTTTCATGTTCAAAATTATATGGAAAGATATTTAATCCCTTCAATCCAAGTGCAACCGAACAAGGTTGTAGGGTTAGGATATGGGAAGATTAATCCCCATGGATACAGATTTAGGGGGAATTCTTCTCCCGTTGGGCATGTGAGTATGGGTGTGAGAAAGCATAATTTGAATCCAATTACCAATAGATAATATTCACCCAGTGAAATTAGGTGTGCATCCAATATGTAATAAGCCAAACAACTAACCCTACCTCTCCTAACCCTTTTAAACACTCATCCACCCTAACCAATGCGACCAGCCACCAGTCCACATGTAACTTTTTTTTTTGCATGGTTAAATAATGCTTTCTTGTTGCATGTCATATTTATTTATGATGTGTTGTTGTTGGGTGTCGTGTGGCTTTTAAATGTCATATAAAATATAATATGATCATGCTTTTATTGTCAAGTATTATGATCCATTGGAAACCCGATACCTGAATGGGGATGGGTATGAGACGAATCTTATTATTATGATGGGTATGGGTATATTGGTAGGTACAACTTCGTGGGGATGGAGATGGAATATCCAATTTTAGTGGGAAATTCCCCATTAACACCTCTAGTTCTGCTCCGCGTCCTTTTTGTCGTTGCCTTTTCTGCCATTTCAGCTAGTTCTTTTGCGGTTTCTCCCCTAAGTTTATATGAAATGTTGACATACTACTTCTTGCTAGACCAGAAGATACCCCACCTATCTATAATCTATAATTTATAACACTATATAATCCATAAGTTTTAAATTTTGCAAAACTCACCCAACCAAATCACCCCAAACTCATAACCTCCACTAAATCCATCAAACAAATTGCACTCAGACTTAACACGTCATCAAAACTAACATTTCAGATCATTGGATAACCCCCTCTCTTACTCAAATCTAATGGACAGTTGTATTTGAACCATCTCTTATCTCTCCCTCTCCCCATCTCCCTCCGTCGCCGCAACTGTATACCTCCCAAGTCTAAGTAACCCAACAAAAAAAGAGAATACCTTCATTGGTAAGACCTGGAACATTTCACAACTATTGGAAAATGACAAACATCCTGGAATCAACAAATGCTTCCTATAGTGGGTCCTTCTGTTCTGTCCTTCTCAATTTAAATAATACATTACTTCAATATTTATATTAGATGGATATGGTGTTCCTCAAGATTACATGTATGTATACCTCCTCACTGCACAACGTAAAGGCAAGTATATCATCTACATTTTATTTAAAAAAAACTCATAATATAAATGTCACCATAGATTGTGCAGCCTGGACAATAAGTAGTTGCCTGTCATATCAGTCAATTATTTGAATTATACTGCTAAAGGTTGTGCAATTCAATGGTAGTAAAAGTGCATTTAGTTAGTTCAACTGAACTTTTATTTTTAGCTTAACATGAGCAACCCTGTAATTTGCATATTTCAAAACCTAAAATTTACAACAACGAATGTTCATCTCATAATATTTACACAGATGAGAATAATGTTCATATTACCTCACTGTGACATGGTTAAATAAATTTTATCACAGAAAATGAAAATGTCAGCTATGAAAACCCAAAGCCAAATGCTGGAATACATCGCTTTGTCTTTGTACTCTTCCGTCAGCCTGTCCAGCAAACCTTTTATGCACCAGGGTCTTCTTTTGGTTAATTAGGGTGCTTATGATGTGAATCATTCATACATTTAGCATTCTTCCATTTGCTTATTTTTAACACCCCAAATTTTTGAACTGGACTAAAACAGGATGGATGTACGTGGTTTACCATGAAGGATTGACCATTAACTGTAAGCTATGAAAAAATGTTACCCTATGTGCTCATATTTTATTTTTGAAATCTGTCCACCTATGAATATCCATGCTACCATTTTACAAGGATTTGATCAATTAAGGGTGGATTTAGGTGCTCAAATGGACATGATGATTCTTTCAACATAGTCATAGTTCCAACTTATGTACCACAACATCAAGCCAACAACAACAATGCTTACCACATGCCTAAGCACAAGGGAACCTTGCAAACTCAACTATCAGTGCAGAACTGAGGAGGTTGTCCCAATTTGCGATGCCACTCTTTTTTACAAGTTATATGTACGATGCCTTGGTATTGATATTTTTGTAGTGAATCTCCCCACTTCCGTTTCTACTTGATTTCTGAAAATTTCCGTTGTGTGCCTTATGTGTACAAGAGAAGGAATGTTTCAGCAACAATGCAACATTGATACGGTGGGCTGACAGTTTAGAATTCAGGGCAATTGTTTACACAGACAAGAAGTATGTACTTGATCCACGTGAAGCTGATACCAAAAACAAGTACTACGTACATTGCTTATATCTCTGCTAGATTCTCCTAAAGTTCAGCGAAATTATGTTTTTAAGTTCATAATCCCAACCATCTGATACTAACAATTAAAGTTGTAAGTACTATCTTCTCATACCATGTCGTAGATTGTCGATACATTTATGCAGAGCATTATAATAACTTCAACATTACAATGCTGCGAGTGATTTTTTTCCTTTTCTTTTATCATGTAACTGAATTGAGATGTTAGTCTATATGTCTGTTTTATAGATTGAAAAAGCATGGTTTCCTTAAATGTTAGATACACTTCAACATTATGATCGCTTAGTTCGATGTACATACTTTCAATTTGGAATCCGAACTCACCCATTACAACATTTCTTGCTGAATCTAAGTTGTTTATCTACGTGTTAACCTATATGTTTTTTTACTATTGAAAAAGCATGGCTTCCTTTCATGTTAGATGCACTTCAACTATAAGATCACTTAGTTCCTTAAATTTACTAACATAGAACTGAAGATACAAAGAAACTGGCCCACTCATATGTGAGCATGCAATACCATTGTAATATAACATCTATACTGTCCACGATGCTACATTTACAAATTGAATTATGCTACTACTGCAAATAACTATCTATTTATATAATTCTAACACTTCTACACACAAATATCCACATATATTGCTACTTCTACATGTCTAAACCAACACTCTTTTAAATATATAAATTTATACATTAAAGACTCGCGCGAGGCGCGAGCAAGTTACTAGTAAAATATAATATGATCATACTTTTCTTGTCAAGTATTGTGATCCATTGGAAACCCGATACCTGAATGGAGATGGGTATGAGACAAATCTTATTATTATGATGGGTATGGGTATATTGGTAGGTACAACTTCGTGGGGATGGAGATGGAATGTCCAATTTTAGTGGGAAATTCCCCATTAACACCTCTAGTTCTGTTCTGCGCCCTTTTTGTCGTTGCCTTTTCTGCCATTTCAGCTAGTTCTTTTGCGGTTTCTCCCTTAAGTTTATATGAAATATTGACATACTACTTCTTGCTAGACCAGAAGATACCCCACCTATCTATAATTTATAACACTATAAAATCCATAAGTTTTAAATTTTGCAAAACTCACCCAACCAAATCACCCCACACTCATAACCTCCACTAAATCCATCAAACAAATTGCACTCAGACTTAACACGTCATAAAAACTAACATTTCAGATCATTGGATAACCCCCTCTCTTACTCACTCAAATATAATGGACAATTGTATTTGAACCATATCTTATCCCTCCCTCTCCCCATCTCCCTCCATCGCCGCCACTGTCAACCCCTCCCCTCCCCTTTACGGGATCGTGGTGACGGTACCGTTAGCACGAGTTATATGTTGGTTTCTTTGTAATCAACGACATGTTGCCTCTCTAACTCAATAATCGATAAAAAGCTAAAATTATGTACAAATGGAGATTTGAACCATGATTGTTGGCTCTAAACTCGCATTCACACCCACCTGGTCAACAAAACATACATGTATTTATGCTTATACTCTATAGTCAATTATAAATGGAAATGTAGCAACATACATGCGCTAGTTTATTTATAGTCATAGGGATTGAATGGAGAGTTTACAAGTAGGGAGGTGTTTTTTTCCGAATTCTACTAGCTTTAGGTATGTGTTGAATCGATCAACATAAACTAAAAAAAAGAGTCCCCATTTGTGTGATGGGTCGTACACCGCAGTGCGCCCACCATCGCGACGTGAACGTGAACACAGAGACACCGATGAGCCAGACGGCGAGGAAGACAGCCTCTTTGTGTACCTAGTGTGTGTTTGTGTATTATCAAAGTGTCGAATATAACTCTAGACCTACATGCCTTCTCACATAAAACGCGCACTCAGAATACGACTTCACCTCGAGTTTTTTGCTCTGTAACCGTAGCTGAGCCACTGCTCTGCCCACTTCTTCCGTCGGTCGAGTCAGTAACGAGCCGGATGACGAGGCAAGGACACCAGACAGCCCCTGAGTAGGGATGAAAACGTAAACAAGACCAGAAATTCCCGTACCGTTCCGTTTTGAATACTGTTTTTTCCCTATCGTTTTCGAATTGTTCAGGAACCGATTAGAAACGGTACGAAAACGGTTTAGCTAGTTTTTCGACCATTTTCGTATTTTTCGTTTCTGAGTCGTGCTAATACCGTTTTCTACCGTTTTATATAATATGAGATAGATCTAGCATATAATTTATTTAAGTTATAGACTTTTGTTGTGTTCAAGTGAATGTATAAGCGAAAAGCAAATGTTATAATTACTCTAACTAATATGAATGATGAAAAAGAGTTGTTTGTGTATTTCTAAATCTTAAAAATTAGGCAATACATCACTTTATTATGTTTTTGATAAAACAACAAAATAGTTATTTTCCCGACTATAGTTTATCGTTTTTGATCGTTTTCGAATAACCGACAATTCCGATCCCGTATTTCGACCGTTGGTTTTCGTTCCGACCAAAAAATATGAAAACAAAAACAATTTAGCTATTTTTCGATCGTTTTCGACCGTTTTCATCCCTACCTCTGGGTCTATCTCACCATGCGTGACAACTTGTTGGGCTTGGGCTTTGCTTAAAGCGAGTTCTGAAGGTCATAAACCCATTTGTTACGCTTGTAATAATGGGCCTCACTTATGTATGTGCATAGGGCCTGCCAGATTAGCAAGCCCAGCTATGCATCTCTCTCTCTGTCCCGGTGCCAGATCAGATGCCAGGTCCATCCTCCAAAGTCCAAACCAACAACAACAAAAAACATCGAGGGCTTTTTCGGCTTCGGCTCCGGCTCCGGCGACGGCGGCCGTGGCTTCGTGGGCGATCGATCACCGTACTGGGACAGATGCAGTTCCACCAAGCCCCAGGTCAACCCTTTTTTGTCTCTTCCTTTTGGGTTTCCTGCCAAAGTCTCAAAAAACCGGGGGCGCTGAGCTGTCCGGCAAAACCGTACCGAGAGTGGCCATCGTTTTCTCCGTTCCACACACACACACACATCGGCCGGCCACAGCAGAGGCCAGAGGCCAACAGAAGCGCCGCATTCCACCGGCATAGCAGTACCATACGCTCCAGTGCGGCGTGAACCTCTCGTCATCACCTCTCAGTGAGACCACCTGGGGCCTCTAGTTTGCAGGATACTTCTGGCCACGTATAGCAGAACCATCCAATTCTGAGTAGATTCCAAATCGACGAGGATGTGTATGTTTCCTCCGGTTCACCAATCATATTCAGCCAGATGTTCATTCGTTCATGTTGGTTTGGAATTTGGATGCTTTTATGTTTCCTCCGAACCACCAGTTTATATTCAGTCAGATATTTATTTATTTATTTCTGGGGGGAGTTTAGAGTTGGCTCAGTACAGTACAGCTACAGATGGATCAAGTCACGAACTGGCCGGATAGCAGCCTGTGTTGCTAACTCGCTATGGAGGGTGTAGCAAAGCTTGCTAGGTGTCATATCAATGTGAGAAATTGTGACTGAAGATCGAGGTTTTCTTGACTGGCATGCCATTTGTCATGCTAATTATTACTGTTTCCCCATGTTTCTAGTGCTCTCCGTCAAATGCCAACAAATTATTATTATAAGCTACTATTCCAGGACACTTTACCTGCTATGAAGACTTTGCAGGATGTGCCTTACAGAGGCTGCTGGAAGTGAGATGGTTACAATTGCAACTCAAAGTGAAAGTCTAGACATTGGCACACCAACATTCTACCATGCGGGACAGCATTTACAACTTTTGAGACATAATTTCTGTCTCTCTGCACGTCCATTTTCTTTTCTTGTCTCACATATTATACTCTCTACAGTACACACATAACATACTCGTGTCTCTTTCTTGTCACACCTCACGGTGCAATCAATGGCTGTCTACATATATTTTCAGAGATCATCTCGTACGCCCATATATTTTCAGAGATCATCTCGGAGGTAACCTCAAGTGCCCCCGCCATTTCAATGTCTGTGAAATCTGTCAGATACTCTGGTATGCTCGGCACCATGAACAGGTTTTCAAAGCTTTCATCCTGGATTCCATAGACATCATTGTGAACAAACGTTGGGCTGCTACTGCTTTGGTTCTGATTGGCAATCGGCACACTGTAATAGTGTGCTGTGTCAACAACACACGGATGGTTGACGACATCCTTCTTGCAAATGTGGTGGCCGTAATATTCAACGTCGAACAAGCTCACTGTCCCGCTTCCATCTGATTCCTTCTGTTGAACTGTCTTGGTTGCAAGGCACCCTTGGTCTTTACTATTGGCACATCTATAGTAGCTCCTGATTAAGCATGACCTCATTATATGTATATTTTTATATTTGTTATTATACGCAAAAGGCAAAAATGTGCAAAATATTATCCATCCACATAGATGAGAATGACTGCAGTTTTGAGCTAGTATATATGTGCACAAAGCTAATCAGCCAGCCACTGTCAGGGCCTAAGGAGGCCCACGGAGGGGCTGCGGTAGCAGCAGCCATGGGCCCTCAAGGGGGATTAGATAAGGATAGTTAGAGATAAGATTAGAAGATTAGTTGAGATTATTTAGGAGATTAGTTGAGATTATCTAGGAAGGTTATCAGTTAGTAGTTTGTTGAGAGTTTTTAGGAGCTAAGGATCTCTAGCTAGATAGGGACGGCCAGCTGGCCTATTTATGTAATCAATGGATGAGAAATAAAGCAGGCAAGAATTAGAAGGGACAAACCCTCCTCTTGCTTGGCCGTGGGCAAAGGCCCCTGGCCGACGTTCCTGCCCATCGATACCCCTCTCCAATCCCTCACCGATCTAGTGACCATAACATCCACACACACACGAGGACCCGAATTCAGTTTACAATATATGAAATACGTCAACACATATGTTTTATTACATACCTAGAATGCTTTGCTTTGGAGATCCACTTCTGCCCATACTTCCTCCATTTATATCCATCGAAGTGCGGTGCTTGTGTCACAATTGAACCTGTGTGTTGTGCATTCTTCCTAAGAGAAGGGGTAACTATTTTAAGCCCCAGTAAATGACACACAAGTAAACATATATATATAAACTTCTTTTGCTACACACCTTCTTTTATTTCCAATTTCTTTAGCTTCCTCCCCCAGCATGTGGCTCTCCACGCCGCTATTCTTACCACGTTTTCTTCTATGTTTGATAAGATTGGCCTGCTTCTTACTGTTATCACCAAGTTCGAGAAAGGAGAGGACCTTACCTGAGGAACTGGATATATCTTGAAAGATTTGCTGAACAAGCTTCTCCTGCCTACTACAGGGATCAAGTGTTGGTAGGATAAGGTCATATAGGTCCCTCATGAGAGCCCCTTGGTGTTCAATCTCGTTGAGCACCACTTGGCAGCCACTACGAGTGGAAGATTCAAGGATGTTCATTTGATGTTCTCTAAAATGTATCTCGCTATAAACTATAATAGCTGGACTTTGGAGCTGGAGGTGCTAGGTTTATGCAGCTTTAGGCATCTATTTATACAAGCAAGCTAGTAGCAGCAGCACACACAGTATGATATGAGCATGGTGGAGGGAAGGGATCGTTTTTCAAATTTTCTCACTGGAGAAGACTAGGGAGGAGCAATGTCCCTGTCCAACGGTGGTATGTGGTACAACTAAAGGTGTCATTTGAGATCCCGTTTTTCTCAGATTTGATGCATAATCATAGTAGGATCCTGGCTGTTACAGACTTGGCTTATGACGCAGGATGGGTGGCAGTGTCTACATCACTCGCATGACGTTCATGGAAGGAAACATGCATATAGCTAGGGGCAATAATTCTTGAGGCTGTTATAGGGAGGAGCAGGCAACGTTGCTGTACATACACAGGCCCTAGGACAGGGACATGCTTCATTGACCTCTAATGGTAAATGATACCGAGTCATTTCGAAATTCCTGCAAAATAAACTAGTCAATCTCATCTTACACATAACAGCTGATGTTCCATAATGAGGTACTCCGTGCGTTCCAAAATATAGTTCGTTTTAGACTAAACATACATTTATTAATCGACTTATATGAATGTAGTTTTGTATGTATATATATATGTATATTCATTATCATTTATTCGAACGTTGACACAGGAGGAAAAAGAATAGAGCTAGAAAGAACTATATTTTGAGACGGAGGGAGTAAGTTATTTAGTCACCATTTACACTGCTGGTTCAAACTTTGTGTGGATAAATCATTGCAAGAGATTCAGTTTATGTTAATCCTTATACATGCATGAGAAAAGTATTGCTGATTGTTGGACACCAAAATAAGCGGACGGTCCGGCCCTTGGGCCCGGATGGTCCGCGTGTTCCGAGATTAGATTAAATCGGATGTTTATCCTTATCTCGTGCGTGGTTATCCATCTAATCACGTGAGAGTTTGTTGGCTATCTCTTAGGAAAAGGTCCAGACATTCTCCCCTATAAAAAGGGGTACGGCCGATTGAGAACCCCCGAACACATTCCAATCGAACCAATTACCTTATTTACTTTTTCTGTCCTAGGAGTAGATGTAGCATAGTTCTAGTTGTAGTCTTCCACATATCCACCTCCACCCATATTCGACTCTACGTCGTCTAGATCCGTCTTGGGTGGTCTGCCGATACCAAGACGATCCTAGGATCTCACCCCTCCCGGGGGGCAAGATTTAGTTGTCCATCCAAGACCTCTTTCTCGAATTGATCTCTTAATTCCTAGGCGACTCCACGTCGTCTGGGGACACCCCGGGTGACCTGTTGACCCAGAGCACCTTAAGATCTTTTCCCCCCAGGGGACGAGACCTAGATTCCAGCAAGGAGGAGGAAGACGACCCTGTCGCCAGGTCGCGGACCGTCCGGCCCTAGGGCGCGGACTGTCCGGCCGTCAGGCAGGGAACCCTAGCCTTGCGCCAGGTCGCGGACCGTCCGCGCCTGACTAGAGAGCACCGCCGCTGGTTCTTGTTGAATGATTGGCGCCCAAAAAGGTGCCAACATACTTTTTGGCGACTCTGCTGGGGAACGAGGTTGCAGATCTACAAAATCAGGCTTACATAGCCGATTCTAAAGATCTCAACAGTGCTTCTCCAAACAGCGACACAAGGCTGACTAATTTATCGGCCGCAGAGCATGAAAACTTAAAAGATGACATGAAGAAGATGGATGAGGAGATCCAACGACAACAAGATCAGATGCTCAAGGTGGCGAAAAAATGGTACCTCTCGCACTTCAAGGTAGATCGCCACCAGAAGGTCGTAAAGGAGAGGGAAATAGACGCTGATTACATGTCATCCGTGCTGCAACAGCTCCCCACGATAGGTGATGCCAGGTCAGTCGATGATATTCCATCTATTAAAATTTCTTTTGATAATCGAATTAAAAGTATCACAGATGATATAGAAAGGATGGCACATGCATTAGGAAAAACTCACATGCCTAGTTTTTTATCACATAATTTAGGCGTCAAAACAATTGCGCCAAACACATCGGCAACAAATGGGTTTCCCCAGCCATATTCTGGTATGCCGATGGACTCATATCCAGGACGACCGTCACCACCATCTTCGCTAAATGGTGAGTCAACTCTAAGCACGGTCGGACCGTCCGCACACAATCGCGGACTAGGGATGTTCCTAAAACATCCGACTTGTATCTCAAATCTAATATTTTAGCATAGATATACATAGAATTTAAAGCTAATTTTTGGCAATGTTATTAAAAATATTATGAAGTATTTAAATAATTTTTTATGTTTATTATTTTCTCCCTACAACAAAAAGGTGAAAAACATCTGAATTCGTATTCGAATAGACATCCGAATTTTATATCAATTATTTAAAAATATATAGAATGAATTTAATGTTTATTTTTTGTGAAGATTAATAGCCTCAATGCTAAAAATAAGAATATAAATTTACATAAAAAATTCTATATGTTATTTGTTCATAATCGAAGAAATAAGACCAAAAATTTGACATCCGAATAAATATCCGGATCCATCCCTATCGCGGACCGTCCGGCCCTCGGTCAGACCGTCCGACACCCTACACCGGATAGTCCGGAGTTACACAGAGTGACAGAGCCCACCACAAGGGTCACAGGTGTTGCCTGACGTGACCGGACGGTCCGAGGATAGTACCGGACCGTCCGATCCACCCGCAGACCGTCCGACTATGCAGGTCGGACCGTCCGGAGCACCAGAAGTCACCTGTGATCCGCCTAGTGCGGAAGGCCGACATAAATATAACCGGCCACCCAAGCCCCAAGAACAAAAAAGTCACATGTCCGTGAGCTTGTTTGGCCCACTAAGGCCAAACCTTCTGTTCGCTCTCACCCGCACTCGACACAAAAGGAAAAAGTTAAGTTCACATTTAATATTACTAAATGTGATAAAATATTTGATGAGTTGCTTAAACATGGTAATATTAAATTGTCACATGTAATTCCTCCGGTTGAACAATTAAAAGGGCGTGTTTATTGCAAATGGCATGACTCCTTTCTCCATAACACCAATGATTGTATCGTCTTCCGTCGGCAAATACAATCAGCTATAAACGAAGGCCGGTTGAGGTTTCAAAAAGAGGTGAAAATTGACCGGCCACCTGTTCCTGTCATCACATTAGAGCCAACAAGCAAAAAGGCCATAATTCGACCTTGTGCGGCCGATAAAAGTAAAAATAAAAATATAGTCATTGGTGATCCTCGCACACCAAATATGTCACGCAGAATGGTTACTCTGAAGGCTCCGGACAAAAGAAAGACTGGAGGCACCAGGGGGCAAGCATGATCGGACACCCGATCACGGTCACCTGTCCTGCGTACGCCGGACGATCCGGGTACTAAGGCCGAACAGTCCGAGACAGGCGCGGACAGTCCGGCTATGATGGCTGGACGGTCCGCAGATGGTCAGAAGCAGCAACCTCAGACCATCGGACCACAACGTTCCAACACAAGTGTTAGGAAACTAAACACTACTAAGACGTCTGGACGACTCAGTAGAGTCGGCCCTACTTTTGGTCAGTTGCTTGCCAAATATATGAAGAAGGTCGTTCCACACAACCGGCCAATAAAACAAACGAAGTCAAAAGGGCGACCTGTGCGAAAGCAAAAGCCGACTAAACGGACCCAAAGGGTAGCACAACCAAGGTCGCCTTGTCATCCTCCTCCGGAGATAGCATGGTGCGTCCCGTTCTATCCATCGCCGATGTGTTGTCCTGCTCATGTGTGGGGTGGTACGACGATGAATTCGTATTACTGGCCCAATCCGTTTGCTTATTTGGGCTGGGGGGCACCACAAGTTTTTGCCTATTGCCAGGTTGATCAGGTAGACATGGCCGAAGAGGATGCGATCCAAAACGGTCTCTGTGCATTAAAGTTCCATCAAGTATTTATATTATATGATCGCAAGAGCCGATGACTTGCATCGAGCTGAGTCCTTACTTCGGGAACAAAAGCTCATGAGGTCAATTGTTTCTGAAGTTTTCGCTGATGCTTTTGGTTCGCCAAGCTCCACCAAAAGGCAGGGGGCATATGTTGGACACCAAAATGAGCGGACGGTCCGGCCCTTGGGCCCGGACGGTCCGCGTGTTCCGAGATTAGATTAACTCGGATGTTTATCCTTATCTCGTGCGTGGTTATCCATCTAATCACGTGGGAGTTTGTTGGCTATCTCTTAGGAAAAGGTCCAGACCTCCTCCCCTATAAATATAAAGGGGTACGGCCGATTGAGAACCCCCGAACACATTCCAATCGAACCAATTACCTTATTTACTTTTTTTGTCCTAGGAGTAGATGTAGCATAGTTCTAGTTGTAGTCTTCCACATATCCACCTCCACCCATATTCGACTCTACGTCGTCTAGATCCGTCTTGGGTGGTCTGCCGATCCCAAGACGACCCTAGGATCTCACCCCTCCCGAGGGGCAAGATTTAGTTGTCCATCCAAGACCTTTTCCTCGAATTGATCTCTTAATTCCTAGGCGACTCCACGTCGTCTAGGGACGCCCCGGGTGATCTGTCGACCCAGAGCACCTTAAGATCTTTTCCCCCCAGGGGACGAGATCTAGATTCCAGCAAGGAGGAGGAAGACGACCCTGTCGCCAGGTCGCGGACCGTTCGGCCCTAGGGCGCGGACTGTCCGGCCGTCAGGCAGGGAACCCTAGCCTTGCGCCAGGTCGCGGACCGTCTGGTCCTGTGCCGCGGACCGTCCGCGTCTGAACAGAGAGCACCGCCGCTGGTTCTTGTTGAGTGATTGGCGCCCCAAAAAGGTGCCAACACTGATACACATGAAGCCTGTTGAACAACAATTAGATTAAACATCAAATGATTGTCAAAGAACATGCATGTTTGGGGACGCTCGATCTTCACCCCCGTTGACCGTCAAAAAAAAATTCCCATTTTATGTGTTGAGGGATTCTAGACACTTCATAATATGAACATCCCATGTACTGATAGTTCCACTGAGACTAATGGTAGCCTCGAACTAGTTTTGTGGACCACCGTCATTTTCAACCTAGACAAGAGAACAAAACTAGGTGATATGCTGCCCTTCAGGATTCCTGCGAAACCACATGAGTGGCATACGTGTAAGCCTAGGATACCAACTGATTGCGACAGGAGATAAGGGAATGCCTGCACGCAGAATAGAGTCCATCAGTTCTTTCTCCCATGTGCAGCAGTTGGTGAGCGAGCGCATACAGAGAGAGAGATCTTCTGCGAACCTGACTGACGAGGCTTGAAACTTTGAGCCTCAAATATCGAAAATTAGGGTATCAAAGTATCTACAATATGTCCCAGATTGCAAAAGGATTCTAGGTGAATTATCTCTCTAATGACTTTACCCGTACCTATAGATGGTCAAATGGACCGACCCGACATGGCCCGTTGGGCCCACGTGCCGTGGTAGCGGTCCAGGCACGGCTCGGTAGCACGTTGTCCATTTGATTATATTATATAATTCATCAAAAATTGTGTAGCTATGCAGGCTTGAACACACAACTGTATGAGAGACTTAAACACACTAACTAGCCAATGCGGTTGTAGTTTCATTCTGTTATATTTTGAATTCTTATATTTAGTATATGTAAACTATTAATTTTAAAATAAAAAATGTACCTGTATCGTGTCCGTGCCAGCACTACGGGTCGAGATGGTGGCCCAGGCACGTCACTATACTAGCCGGGCCGGATCGTGCCTGGGTCGTGCTTTTTCGTGTCATACCTGAGCTGGCCTATCGTGTTAGTGCCAAATGACCATCTATACCCGCACAATTCCATCTTGAATCATCACGTGTGTTGACTTTGGTTAAGTGTCTGTTTGGTTGTATGTACACAAGGAAGTGAGGAACAGTGGTTGCATGAGTTGATTCAAATTAAGTCATTCTAAGGTCATTTACCAGCATCTGCACATATGTCAAAAATGACCGTATCTGGCTAGGCTCGTGTGGACCGGGTGCGCGGGATCAGTAAACCAATCAAGCGATATGAGTCTCCAACCGGCCTATTCCAATGACTCGAATTTGGTAAGCATGTACAACCGGCCTGCTCCAAACACCCTAATATTCGAATTTGGCCCGCATCTACAACCGGCCTGCCCCCAAACACCCTAATTATCTCTCTTACGTAGTATTCGAATTTGGTAAGCATTACAACCGGCCTGCTCCAAACACCCTAACATTGGTATATTACCACTTCATACATACATGTCCCTTTTTCCAAATTATGGTTGCAACATCAATTCCATCTGCAACCGATCTGGCATGCACGTGCAATTGAGAGCATACACGGCAAACTTTGTGGCGGTTTGGGGGGTCACCGTACCCAGTTTATACATACTTCAATAATGATCATCAACGACTACTTAGGCCCTGTTCCAATCTCGCGAGATAAACTTTAGCAGCTTTTTTAGCTACTTTTAGCCATTTGTAATCTAAACAGGAGAGCTAATGGTGTTAATTGAAGCTAAACTTTAGCATTTCAATTCATATAGCTAAAATTTAGCAGGAAGCTAAAGTTTATCCAGTGAGATTGAAACGGGGCCTTACTACTCTCTCTTTGTTCCAAAATAGTTCTTGCCTTTTACACGAAATGACATGCGTGAAGAACTCAGTAATTTCATAAGAAATGGGAGTATGCGAATTAGTTTTAGGTACAAGGACTACAATACAATTGGAACCAAGTGTGTTTTCAAGAACAAGTGAAGATGACATAGTAGTAATAAACAAAGCAAGACTAGTTGCACAAGGGTACACACAAGTGGAAAGCCTTGATTTTAGAGAGAGATAAGATATGGCACGGTTGCAAGATTGGAAGCAATACAAATCTTATTAGCATATGCTTATTCTCATAATATCAAGCTGTGCATTTCTCAATGGGTCATCAATGAGTTAGTTCATATTGAATAACCAACCATTTTTGAAGATTGCAAAAAAAGTACAAATAAAATAAAGGCGTGTGTGGCTCTAAAGAAAGGTTGTAAGGTATCATGCTCATCTCACAAGAGACGCCCACGGAAATCAGTCGTATCCGGTTATTTAGCCTCCCGCCCTAATCCACACAAAAATGATTCAAAAAGCCTTGTCACGCATTTCAGATCACTGCAATAATCCCCTTGCAACACTAAACACGCCAGATTCTATTTAAAAGGTCATATTAAAAAGATTTGAAAATTTTGAATTATTTTAGTTTGATCTGAAGTTTCTTGCTCTATGGGGAGTGGCAATTTTTTTTTAAAAAAAAACCGGAATTGTAAACCCTGGTCGCAACCATGCCCAAAACATTTAACACTGGTGTTACCATGGCTAAAGCATCACCATTTCCATTCCTAACAAAAAATACCATTAGCCGAAGCAAATACCATTTGCTCGCTTCATTGTCCACACAGATTTTAAGAATTTGAATACTACACATAATCCGGTGTAAATCACATTATCCACTTATAGTGAGATTGTCAAATTCTGGGACAAAATCTAATGCAAATTCAAGAGTCGTTTGGTTGATTATGAAATTCTAGAAATGAGGTATGCATGAACCAAACGGGGCCTTAAACCACGACCCATTTGCTAGCAAAATACAAGACGCAGTATGTAGCTAATTAACGACGGGACATCGAAGAAGATTGCAGAAATCAGGCTCATACGGACGGCAGCACAATCGTCTCTTCTACTTCTGCACCACCGACAGCAGCCCAGTCAGGGAGCTGCAGATCAGCGGGAGCAGCGGGCAGCGGGTCCTGCTCCGGCGCCGGCGTCGGCGTCGCCACCTCCCCTGCTGGCTCGGCGTGCTCGGAGGGGAGGCGGCAGCGACAGATGGGGCAGGAGTTGCGCAGCTCCAGCCACGGCACGATGCAGGGGGAGTGGTAGAGGTGGCGGCACGGGAGCCTTCTAGCGGCCGCCGCGAGGGGGAGGTCCTCCTTGCAGATGGCGCAGGTCTCGCCGGACTCCGACACCTCCACCGTGGGCACGGCCTCGATGGACGCTGCCGGCGCCGGAGCCTCACCGCCGCCGCCGAGGGCGATCCAGGGCACGAACAGCGCGGGAGCGGGTGGCATGGCCACGATGGCACGACGACGACGTTCCACTCCTTCTTCACCGTAGGCTTGGCGGTAGGTTGCGATTGGGATGCTGATGAGGCCGCCGTCGTCGTCGGAGGAGGACGAGGACGAGGACTGGTCAGTCGGCAGCAGCAACTCCTGCTCCGGCGGAGGCGACGACGACGAGTCGGACATGGCCGGCCCTCGGCTGGGTTTCGCACTCACTTCCTTGGGGCCTCCGGCCGCATTGTGTTATGTGGCATCATTTATCCATGTCGTGGGTGTTGCTCTCGTCGTCTCTCTCGTGTCGTCTCTCGTATGGCCTGTACGCATGCAAACATACCTTCAGAGTTCAGACTCTGCAATTAGTCGATAGACGAAGTCAATAAAAAAAAGTGCATAGCAATCCACGTCAGCTGGTAATCATCCTACACCCGGTATATATAACGACTAAACAAATTTAAATTTAATCATATACGCACACACATTAATATTTACGATACCTAAGGCTACTCACAATGGGGATTTCATGTCTCTGTTTCCAAAAATGCCACATCAGATTTATGGATGAATGAAATACTCTCTCTCAATAGAGAGTTTCATCTCACTATTTCATATGTCAACATACTTCTTAAATATTGTATATAAATAACCAATAGGATTTACTCAATTATATGAAGATGAAACAAAACACTCTCAGTGGAGGTTTCACACAGTTTCCAATATCTTGAAAACGAGTTAACATGATTTCATCCCCATGAAACTCCATGAAACTCTTCCTTCTTAAATGATGTGACATGTCATCAAAATAGCTGATGTGGCAGACTAATTAATATATGAAACACCCCATGAAACCACCATTGTGAATAGCCTAATACACATTCGTCTCAAAATATAATTTGTTTTAAAATAAACATTCGTTTTAGCCCATCAATCCACTCAATTCCACTTGTTTGCATGCACTGATGGATCTCTCTCTAATAGGTGTTCTGCCATATCAACTCAAGTAGTACCTCCTAAAATAGGTGTCATGCTTGTTTGAGTACCTGGTAGGGGAGATGGAAGATTGCGGTGTTGGATCGAGGCTCAATTGTTCTCAATTTGAGGGTTTGCAGCCCTATACCGGTGAGATGGTGGTTCAAGTAATCCATTTATTCATTGAAAGTTCATTGTTGTGAATGGATCACTTTTTGTCTGAAACTTACATACATCTCAATGAAAGCATTGTGTCCGGTTTAGATGTTTGGAATGTTACTGTCAATGGGATATATCTGAGAAGATCGTTTTTTGTAATTTGTAGGGTGTAGTTATATTAGTACACTATAATATAGCAAAAGACAATGTATGTCTCATTTTCTTGTGAGCATTAGAAAACCTTGGCACTCTGGACAATGTGGAATTTTTCAGTCATGCGTAGTGTCGCTATGTGCAGGTCAGAATTAACACATGCAAGTTGTGGCCGATGTATTTCTCAAATTAGACAAAGTGTTTATTTAAAATCCTAGCTAAATTATACTCACTCCGTTCTTTTTTATTTATCGCGGTTTAGCTCATAAATAAACTAGTGAGTGATAAATATTCAAGAATGAATGTGTATAAGTGTATTGTGCTAATGAACATGGGCCTGTTTGGTTAAGCTTTTTTCTGACCAGCTTTTCCGAGAATCTAGCTGTAGGGAGAATCTGACTGTTTAGAGAATCTGAGTATCATTAGGATTACGTGCGGAGGAAGATAAAATTGTCTATGGGGCTCAGGATCTATAAAGTGACGGATTACTACTATTGTGACGACTCAACCGATTATATGTTTATGTTGATTTTGAATGGTTTTTATCCAAACGAATTTTATAGAAGCTGGCTGAAAAACTGAGTGTTTGGCAGTCCGCAGCAGCTTTTGGTGGCCAGAAGCTGCGAAAAGCCGAAACAAACAGTGCCATATCTCTCTAATCCATATTGACACGTCACTGGGATAAACAGATCTCCCTCTCTTCCTAACGACCTCATTGACCTCATGAATTTGTGTAGCCCAAGCCCAATAGCTTCAACCGCCAGCCCATCAAAGGTGCTAGCTCCGGCGGCCCTCCTCGCGTCGCCCCTTCGCCACTCCCCATCGCACCCTCCTCACTCAGCGGTCCTTGTCCTCCGCTCCTCCTGTCGCGGAAATCGGAATCCCCTGCTCGGCCGTCGTCGCCGTCGCCGCCCCCGCCGCCTCCTGTCACTCCACCAGATCCATAGCGGCTAGCGCTGGACGCCGGCGCTTGCAAATCGAGGGTCAGCGCAGCGAATCAGTGCTAGCGGCGGGCAGGCAAATCAGCGCGGACAGGTCGCGTATTGGGGTCGAATTGGACCGACGCGTCCGCGCGGGCAAATCCTAGAGGCCGTGCTCGTGCCGTACTGATACGGCTGCGGCCTGCCGGCCGACGTTGCTCATTTGCGCACAGGACAGGCGACGGTCTCCAGCTCGAGTTCGGCGCCCCGGGCGGCTGGCAGCAGCAGAAGAGCAGGTATTTGCATCTGTTTTTCAACTCCAATTGCACACTGCCACAACCCCCAATTCGTGATTTCTAGCACGTACAACGTATGTGGCCCTGTGCGAATTCACCGGCCACGGCACTGCCTATATGTCACGATCCCCAATTCCTGTTTCCTATACTACGCATTTGCTTGGCCCTCGGTGCCCAAGTTCACTGGCAACGCCACTAAGTATATGCAGTGTCAAAAATAATGCAAAACCCGTCGCATGTTTAATACATCAAGGCACGCTAATGCACATAACAGCAGACCAGGCATCAACTATTTTTCCAACTTAAGCTAAGTGATTCGATTGATACATATGTGCCGTTATTCTTGTGATCAGGGCCTGGATGCTGAACCAATGGTGTCAGGCTTTGGCTGCTCTTACGCTGTCACTGGAAGGAAGCGCGTAAAGTTGTTGGCAGCCGAGTCATCGGATGGTGAACCCCTCGGCTGTTGCGTGCCAATATGTGATGATTCACTGGGGGACTTGATTGAGTGGTACTACCTCCGTTCTCGAATATTTGTCGCCCGCTAGTTCATTTTTTAACTAAACCGCGACAAATAAAAAAGAATGGAGGGAGTACAAAACTTCACTGACAATCCTGTCGCTTCCGCCTTTTATCCTTCCTTGTATTTCTATTAAAAGGTAGTTTTTAATGCTTTCCTGTGTGATTTATCAGGTGCTCCGAGTGGCATCACATGCCTTCCGATTGTGGTGATCAAACACAACACACTGGTGTGTTTGCTGCAATGCAAGAATACACCTGTTCCACTGGTAACAATGGTGTGATTTATCCACAATCTGGGATTAGCCATTCATCTGGTCAAAATGGGGCACAGGGCACATACTTGCAACACCAACATTTTGAAGGCTGCATGTATATGAGCGGGAATGGACAGATGTGCGGACCTTACCTGCCTGAACAACTGTATGAGGGGCTATCTAGTGGTTTCTTGCCTCAAAGCCTTGCTATCTATGCTGTTTTTGGTGGGAAAACAGTCGATCCTGTGCAATTGATCTTTCTGAAACAATTCCTTTCACAATGGAATGTCGGTGCCGTGGCTTCCACCCCAAATGTATCGACAGAGACAGAGAGAGTGACTTCCCATGCTAAAATGGTTTTTCCAGATGTATGGCTTGCCCTTCTGTCTATATTTGTTCGTGTCATCCTTAGCCTGCCTGCCTTCCTGACTGCTTTGGTTCTTGCTTCCTCCCTGTTAGTCTCTTTCAAGTGAAGAATCATGCTGGATGTTTGAGGATGCAGAAGGTTGCCGACAAGGGCCACATTCTCTTGCTGAACTTTCCTATTGGCATCACAATAGCTATATCCAAGATCTTTCAATGGTATGGAAATCAGATATGAAACTATCACCTTCTGGATCACATTAATGCTTCACGTCAGCAAAAAGTGTGTACTGTGTACACATGTGTGAATTATGACATTCTTGATTGCTTCTATGTAATGCAACACTTCCTTTGTGAGTGAGACACTTCCCTATGATTTGGTCACATCTATTAACGGTTCAAGAATATTAGGCTGTTGGATATCGGATATCCTAATCTGTAATAGTTGGAGGCGTTTCTCTCTTTCATTGGAAAAAACTCTTAAAATTTGGTTCATTTTGTTACCATGAGTTACCTTGGCACTTTATGTTAGATTAGCATACTGCATACCATAGTACAATATTATTATTTTCATTCTTGGCAAGTACATACTATCTGTTAACCCAGCAAGGTTGAATAAGATTTACACGATGGATGAGAAAAACTGACATAAGATTCTGTTGAAATTCGTGGAAGTCTTCCCTGCTTTTCGTTCCTGATTTACGATAATCTATACACTTGATGTGCATCTAGATTCTTCACTCTCATACTACACCTTTCCTCCTAACTCATGTGCTAACTTATGAAATAAGTTCTGATTTCTGAACATAGTTTACAATCTGAATATCTGATAATTTTACTCAGATTTACCATGTTGATGGCAAATTTGGCCCATTCACACTTGTATCACTGATGGGTATGTGGAGTGGGGAACACACAGAGCGTTCGGAGGCCACAGCTAACGAGTCTGCATCATTGAATGGCTTAGTGGGTGACATGGTTGATGATGTTAGCCATCAGCTGCATGCAGGGATTATGAAATCAGCTCGCAGGGTTTTAATCGATGAAATATTCAGCTCTATACTTCCAGATTTAATTGTTTCCAAGAAGACTGAGAAGCAACTTGCTGCAAAACTTAAGAACCAAGTTACTAAGGTTTGTTTTATTTATGAGGGGTTTGTCTAAGGAGAGAGCTGCATCTTACTTTTCCTTTTCAGCCTTAAATAACCTGAACTAGTTCCGCTGTTGTTTGCAGTCTGGCAGTGTGAGCAACAAGAAGGATTCCACGGCTAAGGTCAAAGTTAACACATTGTCTACTATTCCAAAAAAAGGAAACTCCTATAATACATCCCAGGTGGATTGTTTAGCGGAAATTCAATCTACAGCAGTGCATGGTAAATTTGCTGATATAGTATCAGCAGTTTGGCAAACAGTCTATCACGAATCCATGAATAATGTATGGGACGAAATACTGTCTGAACGTGTTATGGACTACTGTGATGTATGGTTACAGAGAAATTGTATATTGAATCTGCCCTCTACAAGTATTTCCGTCATCTCTGATGATAACATAAAAGCCCAAGGCAGTCATGAATTGTCACCAAAGGTGTTTTCACTGGGGCTGAATGTGTTTTTTTTCTTGATAAGAGTGCTTTAGTGTTTTTATAAACCTTTGGTTATTATTTCAAAGCTGATATGTTGTGATACTTTCATGGTTTTGCAGGATTTAGATGCTACTGAATGTGACATGGACTTTCCACCTGGATTTGGACCATGTTGGAAATCTCCTGAGAGCTCCCTCTCTCCATCCCTATTAGAAGTTAATGGAAGTGCTAAGTTGGATGGGAAGTCTGAATCAAGTACCACATTATTTTCTGGCCCCTTAGCAGTAGTCCAGAGGATGCTGGCAAATGAACTATATATCTCATCGAAGCAATCTTTATTTCACTATTTTGAGGAGGTTATTGCAGACGATATAACAAATTGTTTATGCTTTGGACTTGAAAGCAATATTGATCAGGTGAGCTGATAACAAAAAGGAATTTATCCTGATTACTGCTAATGTCCCTGCACCCTGAATTCTCACGATCTGTTTCGGTAAATGTTTATCACAGGAACAGATTGGTACTCCTATACACGCACCAGAATCACCCATTTCAGCCGAAACGTCTATGCATGAAACAGCCAATTCCATTGAGATGACTGGAGGCGATGTACTGAATATTGTTGAAATAGCCACGTCCACAAGAACCAGTCCACTTGAAATGACTGTAGATGAAAAGCTGAATACCGTTGAAGCTACAAGAACCAGTCGAACTGAACCGACTTCAGTTGAAACATCAACTGTTGCTGAAATGGCAACAGATAAAATGACCACTTATCATGGTAAATGAACAGCGTCCTTCTGTTATGTTTTTCCATTCTTACCTGTGTTGTGCTTGATTGCATTTTTATTATGCCCTTGTAATGTGTGTGCAGTGGAAGAGCACTTATCCATGTCGTATGCAAGGGTATTTGAAAAGATGAACATATGTAAGACAGCAGAATTGGATGAGAAATTTGATGAAGTGCCTCCTGGAATGGAGACTGGCTTAGTCCCTTTACCACTTATGGACAAAAATATATATCAGCCTTCAAAGTCAGTGAACTCTATTCCTTTGATTTCTAGATATATAACATTGGCTCTCTGTCGGCAAAAACTACATGAGAATGTCGTGAGAGAGTGGACATATCTCTTCTCAGATACAATTAGCAAGTGCTTGGGCTCATGGTACACCAGGAGAAATGCTGTACCTAAAAGCGCAGACGGATCATCAAAACTCAAAGAAAAAACATACTACAGGAAGAGGAAATTCGAGAAAACATGTCAAGCAAAATCATCAAAAAGACCAGTGGAAATCTCAATGGACGAGCAGCTTTCAAAACCTCTCTGTCAGCTTGTTGACCGCAAGATTTATGTGAAAAATATCCAAGAACCAAACAAATCTTTGACATCAAAGAGAGTTTCATTTGTGGACAAGCCCTCCGAAAAAGGAGCCAAAACTGTGGCTAATGATGCTTATGATTTGAATATCCAGCAAGATCTGACACTCCTTTCCAGTGAGGTGCCAAAAAGTAAGTCTTATGATCTATTTTTTCTAGGGACATATCCTGTGCATTTGTGCAATCAATCATGTTGTTGCAACCATGCAATCAAGCTATTTGGTGCATCTAATCATTAATCAAAATCCAACAGTGACTGCTATTTTAGGTGGAAGAGGTTAAATGTAAAATAGCTACTAGGTTTCAGTTGGAAGGGTTCAATATAAAATAGCAGTGACTGTTGGATTTTGATTGGATTTACCAGATCGTTTGATTGCACCAACATGGCTGATTGCACATGATATGTTCACGTTTTTTATCCTCATACATATATTTGAGATATGTCTTTCCTTTCCAGGAGCCAGGTCATCTCATCCAACTAAGAAGCATATGGTTGCTAACAGGACACCTACGGTGAATGATAATGTGGCGAATAATAGTATGCTCACGAAACATGTCAAGAAAAAAAAGGGCAGGAACATTTCCAGTGAGACCAGTCAGAAGGTAAAACCGGTGATCTCATGCCCAGAATCAGATGGTTGTGCTAGAGCTTCCATTAATGGATGGGAGTGGCGCAATTGGGCACGGAATGCTACTCCGTCGGAAAGGGCTCGTGTGAGAGGGTACCATGTTCGGACTATTCTTTCTGCCTCAAATGATAATGTGTGGAAAAATTCTCAAGCAAAGGTTTCATCTGCAAGAACAAATCGGGTTAAACTGCGAAATCTGTTAGCAGCCGCTGAAGGTTCTGAACTGCTGAAAATTACCCAAATGAAGGTAAAACAGAACTATATATTCTGATTCTGATATTTCTGTTTCTAGGAGGTTCTGGTGATTCTCATTTATGCGTTTCTTGATGTGCAGGCAAGGAAAAAGCGTTTGCGTTTTCAAAGGAGCAAGATCCATGATTGGGGTCTGGTCGCACTTGAGTCGATCGAAGCAGAAGACTTTGTAATAGAATATGTTGGTCAACTGATTCACCGGCGGGTAATCATCATTATTCAATCAACCAAGTGTTTCACTTTCACCGATATGCTTGTTTTGAGCAATTTGTTAAAGAATGATTTGTACCCTATAGGTATCTGACATACGTGAGTCTCAATATGAGAAGAGTGGGATTGGAAGCAGTTACCTCTTTCGCTTGGATGATGATTTTGTGGTGGGTGATGCAGATCATTCCTCATTTAATGCGGTTTGCTTTGGTGTCTTCATTTTTTTCGTCGATTATGAGAATAAGAAACTCGTGTATTATTTCAAGGGGTACAAAATAAACAAAATGTGCAAAAATGGTTAGCCAGAGCATAAAGGAACTCTTTACTTGATTGGGAGCCATATTATTATTATTATTATTATTATTATTTGAACAATAAACTCTGGGGCTGCTTCTTTGGATGGATGGTAACGTATTCGTAGTGCTATAGTTCTATGTAATCTCAAGCTGCAACAAAAAGAAAAGGCTGTCAGTTTTTTATTCCACCTTGTGTTTTTCATTTTAGTGTTCATTGCCCAAGTATCTTAATTTATGCAGGTCGATGCCACTAAGCGTGGTGGGTTAGCAAGGTTCATAAATCATTCTTGTGAGGTAAGTGTTCAAGAAAAGATTATTCAATGTGATGCTTGCAAAATGCTAAGTAGCTGTTTCATATTTTTCGTGCCAGCCAAATTGCTACACAAAGGTGATCACTGTTGATGGACAGAAGAAGATTTTCATTTATGCAAAGAGGCGTATATATGCCGGTGAGGAAATCACATATAATTACAAATTTCCATTGGAGGAAAAAAAGATACCGTGCCATTGTGGTTCTCGGAGGTAAATCTGTTAATCACTATACAGGAGGCAGAAGGCTTTTCTTTTTTGTCAGCTGAGACCTATTTAATAAGATAATGTGTTGCAAATGGTGTTACGGGTATTAAATTTGGCCACCCTTGTAGTATTATTGATGTTATTGGCACTACTTGCATGTCTACATAATAAAAAAATCGGAGCCAACATAAAATGATTTTCGTACTAAACTGTTTATAATGCGAGATTATAATCAAAGTTTTTCTAGGTGCTAGGCGGAATCTAGGCGATGACCCTTAGCCTAGGGCCTAGCCTAGGCTAGCCTAGGCGTTTTGCCAACTTATATAATATATACATTTATAGATAAAAAATAGGGAAGGACCAGTAGATATACCTTAGGTCCTTTGTCCTTGCAAATCTGCTGATCACTGAATCCTCAAGCACTGCTGCAATAGAAGTGGACAACACTTTTAGATGCAATTGGGCATCAATACAAGTGATAAAAAAAAGGAAATAGCAAGTTAGATACTTATCTGAGGTCTGACCCTTCTCCCATCCATTAAGTACTGATCAACAACATAGGATAGCCTTTTGAAATCACAAACACGAAGGGACAGCAGGCAGCAACACATATAAAATGCATAGCAGACTAGCAGTAGGCAGTAGCAGTACCTTACATCACATGATTCAGTTCTCACAATTCACAAGTCACAACACAAAACACAAGCACACAGCAGGAGTTCTAAGTTCACAAGTTAAAGATACATGGATGCATAATAAAAGCTAAAACATGACATGAAGCTGGCTCACACTTAGGGTTCATCCATCTCATACTCATCCTCATCTTCATCAAACTCTTCTTCATTGAGCTCTCACCCTTGCACTTCTACGCAGCTCTAGCTGTTCTTCTGCTCCCACTGCATCTCCAAGCACATACCAAGGTATCCATGTACCTTCCATGACTTCTTCCTCATCTTCCTCATCTCTAAAGGAAACTAATGCACAATCATCTCCATTCTCTTGGAGGAAACCTTGAGCTTCAGTTGTATCACTAGACAAGAGAACATCAGTAATTTTTTCCCTCTGGTGGCGGCATCCTTCCAATGTCAACTTCACATCCTTCCAAAAGCTTGGATTCAATATAGTTGTTGTGGCATTTTTTCCCTTCTTTGATTTCACATCCTTCAGTGAGTTCCACCTACTATGAACCACCATCTTTCTTAGCTGGTCCTTCTTCTCTTGTATGCCGTCCAAAGTTAGATAGTTTGAAGCAAACCTAGTCACTCCTGGCCTTACTATCTCTTTCCCCTCAGTGAAGTATCTCATGCACTCTAGTGTTCTTGTGTGCCCATAGACAAATATGGTGAATGCCTTTGCTTGGTCAATTACCTTCTTGAACTGAGGCATGTTGCCAATTCCTTGGAGCATCAAGTTAATTGTGTGAGATGCACAAGAGGTCCAAAAGATACGTGGTCTCTTCACATGCAGTAGTTTCTTTGCTCCCATGTTGTTAGAAGCATTGTCAGTCACAACTTGCACCACATCATTTGGACCAATGTCTTCGATTGCTTTGTCCTCTAGTTCAAAGATCACTTCACTTGTGTGTGACACATCTGACATCTCTTTTGAGGAAATAAAACTAGTTCCATCAGCACAATTAGTGCACACATTCATTATGCTTCTCCTCTTCTTATCTGACCAAGCATCGGTTATAATAGAGCACCCATTCTTCATCTTCTCGGCTTCACGTTCTTGCAGCAAACTCTTGGTTCTTGCATATTCTTCTTCCAACAATCTCCCTCGCAGGTCAAACATAGTTGGAGGTTCAATTCCAGGCCCAAATTGTCCAATTGCTTCACACATTTGCTTGAACTCATCGTTTGTCACATGCATTGAATGATATTGCTGTCCATGTTACAAAAAAAGGAAATCAGTGTTCAGTTCAGTACTACAACAAGGAAATCTGATGAAATTGAAATCTGAAATTAAAAAACAACAAGGAAATTACCATGGTTAAAGGCCCATCTTGCAATATATTTATGCACCTCATGTAATCTTTCTTTCCAAAGTTCCTTGTTCAGCCTCTGTTGAATCAAAGATTCAGATTTGGTTGCTGTAGGATCAATAGCTATTGTCCATTTGTCCATGGGGCCTAATTTGTGAGGCTCTGAACTTCCAACACAAGTCACTTCCTCTGATCCTCCAACCCTAGACACATGAACTTCCTCTCTAAGTTCTAGCTCACGAACAATCTTCTCCTCCCTTTTCCTTTTTGCTTCATCTAGTGCTTTCTTGCACTTTTCTTGAGCCTCCAACAACTTCTCTTTGGTGGTCTTCATGCCCTGGCATTTCTTTGCATTCTTTCCTTCCTGGGCGATATGTTGTTTCAACCTATAAACCCCTCCACACATTTGTTTGTCACACAGTATGCACTTTACCTTGTCTTTATTGTTTAGATCAACAAGAACCCCATACTCCCATCCCACATCATCTGAATTCCTTCTGGTGCACTTGCAGTTTCAGATTGACCCTCTGTCATCTGAGTTCAAGCCATCAATCAACAAATTACAAACTGAATATGTGAATAACTGATATACAGTAAAGAAAGGAAACATAGGAGAGGAGAGGAGAGAAGCAGGGGAGGAGGAAACATACGGACCTTGGACCTTGGGGCTGTCGGTGGCGGGAAATATACATAAAAGAAAGGAAACAAAGGAGAGGAGAGGAGAGAAGCAGGGGAGGAGGAAACATACGAAGGAAACAAGCAGTCGCCGGCGGGAGGAGCTGCAGCCGTGTCGCCGGCGTGGAGGAGCGCGTCTTATTCCCCCGCGCGCCCTTATCCTCTCCCACGAGCGCTCTTTCCCGTGCGCGCCGCGCGGCCATTATTCGCGCGCGCCTAGCTCGCCTCCGCGCCGCCTGGGGCACCTGGGCGCCGCGGAATCGCCGCCTAGGCGCCCAGAGCGACTTGGGGGCCCGACTACCCCCCTAGTCCAGGCGGGAGGGCATGGCCTAGCGACTAGGCGCGTTGTAGGCGTCGACTTTCAAAACCCTGATTATAATACTTCGTACTTGTATTGATGCCATTTTTTGTTTACCACTGCACTTTGGATAGCATGCAGATATTCTATTGCCTTTATCTGTGTTCTAACCATTTTACACAACAGTATGCAGACACATAAAGTAATTATTTTCATGTCCTGACATGATGTAATTAAATTGTAGATATCAAGCTCTAGAAAGATTAAATAATAATAATTTAAATAGTCCATATCTGAACTCTGAAGGAAACATTCAGATGTTAATATCTTCTGTATTCACACGAAATACATTCCCCCCTCCCCCCAAAGTGACTTGTCTTCCTCGTAGTCATGGTTTTGGTCAGGAATGACCTGTTGTGTTTCCATTTAATTAATATAGCAGTTGAGCACTACCATTGAGATTACTTCTGTTTTACTCTACCTTTTTATCCTAACTGTCCACTGCTTGTTTAGGTGTCGTGGATCAATGAACTAAGAAGGCCATCTTTTGAGGTTGTTGCAACACTTATGATTCTTGGCTGTGTGCAACTCATCAATCAGGTTTCATATAGTTTTTTTTGCAGTGTGAAATTCATAGATTATTTTTTTATCATTCTTTGTCATGTGCTCAGCTATTCTTACCACGAGTTGAACTTTGAATGCTGGATTATAGTTTCTAATAATAGGTTATTGAATCCTATGGAACAAAAAAACAATGGGAATTTGCAATAAGATATATCTACAACTATGTTAATCTTTCCAAGATATCTAACACAATGTTACATTCCTATGGAATCGAGGTCAGTAGAACTGTAGAAGCCATTTCTTGCAAATTGGGCATCCTCAGTCTTCTTTTCGAACAAGCAACATGGGAGAACTTCCTTCCTATTGAAATCATGTGAACATTTTTTTTTTGAAAAATCTTGCAATCCAAAAGGGCCCCAAGACTCATCCAAATTTTAATTGGTATATATTCATTGCGAAATGTTGAATTGGAGATGGAGCATTTAACTTGTCAAACTGCATCCAATTTGTATTGTGGTTTCTGTTAATTTATTTTTCAGGGATTAAACTAGATTACTAGAATTGGTATATATGCATGGTTGGATTATTAAACTGCATTGTAATTGAACTTTTGGTACAACTGTCATTCTCAGATTTATTGGAAGGTAGCCTTGAGTCCCTGGAGCCTGATCCCCTGTACTCCATGGTTCAGTTGTTACTATTATACACAAAAAGCCGGCTGCCTTTTTATCTCTATGTTTGTGTTGATGCCTATCCATCACCCCAATATGCCTTTAATTGCTGATGATATTGATATTTGATTAATGATTAGACCACTCATACATTTTTTTATGCTTAACATATAGATGCACATCATCTTACTGCTTAGCCTCCTACTTTTTCATATCTCAATGTGCTGATATTAGTGCTAAATATTTCTAAAGGTCATTTGGGATTGTAATGCCAGAGCATTTATGATACCATATACACCCTTCTTCTTAATATAAAGATGCGCAGCTCTCCTGCATTTTTCGAAAAAAAAATTCCAGGGACATGTCAGTCACCTGGAATCTCGACCTGTGTAGTCATTGTACATGATCTCATGGTTGCATGCTCTCTTGGTATTTCTGGACTGAGGATTCCAAATGATAAAATCAGATAATTTTTTGGACTTCCAAGAATTTAATGTCCCGAATATTCTGTAGAAATATAAATTGGCCACTAGCTGCAAATATGGAGATGGAGGAGGGAGTGATTGTTGGTGAAATTGTTATAATGTAAGTTAAGATCTAATATCTTGGCTAGTGAATGCAACTCCTACTTGCAGACCGGGTAATACCCCAGTGGTGAAGATGGTGAGGACGTGAGGTCCCTTGCACCAGGTCACGGGTTCGACCCCTGGCACTGCACTAAAAAAATCCCCTTGTTGTTCCTCACTCTGCTCTCGGGTTGCGGCTTGGATGTGCGTCAGTGCGTCACCCTTGGACCTGTCACCTGTGTGGGCAGCTTGACCCGACCCGTTAGTGATGGGAGCAAAGGGTTCGGGGGTTTCTCGGTCGGGACTGGTACCACGGCTTGGCGGGGACGGCAATGGGATAGGGTGGGGCTAGGGACCAGTTCCCCGTCCCTGCCCCGTTCCCCTAAACCTATTCCCCGGGCCCTGTTTAGCCTAACGGGGACAACCTCATCCCCGTCCCCGCGGATGCCTGTTCCCCATTTGGGCCCCCATGGAGAATACTGTAACAAAAAAATATTCACTGTATGATAACAATTACAAATGTTAGAATCCCGTGTTAGGTTATGGTCAGTCCCCGTGTAATTATCTGTATACCCTTCTGTGTAATGGGCTTGGCCCAACTATATATGCACTCCCAACCCTAATTAGGGTTAGGGTTTTTACACAACAAATATATTAATTATCAAAATACAACAAAATAAAAAAGTCTAAAACAACTAACAAGTAACAACCTTATATTACAAATCATAACTCACAAGTCACAATTATTTCAACTTATCTGACACTCTCACAAATCACATAATACACATACACATTAGGGTTTCTTATTGGTCCCCAATCAGCCCTGTGGGGGTAGTTTCTTCTCCGTCTCCGCCCCATTAATTTTCGGGGCAGAGAAACCGTCCCCGAACCCGCTCCGAACAGGTTGGATCCCCGCGGAGCCTTGCCCCCACGGGGAACCTGGGTGGCCTTACCCTGCCGGACCGAGTTTTGAAAGCAACTCCTTCCCATTTTATTAACAAAACACCTGATAGGAATAACGATCATCTCTACTCTGTTGATCAAACCTTGGTGCTGCTTCACTACATTAAACATGCAACTGTGGACTTGAAAAGGACTTGGCTGTGATTCGAGTGTTCTGTCTACTTTGCAGGATTTACATCAATATCAAAATATGGAGTGCACGAACATGCTGGACAGCAAGAACAAACTGCCGCATTATACTTATTTAAGCTATATTGGTCAGACTAATTCCACGGTATCCCAAGGATGGTGCAAGAGGAAGCCCATACTGCGCTGCCCTGTGGAGGTCGCGAGCATGGGAAATCAGTTGAGGATGGGCTGAGCTAGTAAAGGGTTGTTTTCTGACAAGGCCAGTACTATTGTTTTTTTTGACATACCTGGGTGGAGTTGCGAACTCTTGTACAGGCGCAGGCTTTACTTATTACATTGTTTGGATTGGGGATATAGTTCACATGGTGCATATGAAACGGTTAGATTGGTTTAAATTCTCTACCTCGTCCTTAAATCATTTATCATACTAATTAGTTATTGAAAGATGAAACACCCGAACCACTAGTTCTTGTAATACTTCCACTGCTTTTGTGAAGGATGTTATGAGCATCAAACCGAACTGAATGGATGCCCTGCTCCTGTTGATCAACTTGACTTGAATGGACGGTCCGGTCCCTATTTGATGTGGATGCATGGATGGCAGTATGAAACTAGCCACTGGATGACCATTTTCTGCTTCAGTGCATCCTGGAAATAATAAAGCATCTATTTTCCACCAGGGTGTACACGTTTTGCAGCAATAATCTAGACTACCTTTTGGTTTTAGCTATCTCGTCCATTCCGAATGGCGTGGAAAGGATCTACTTACTGTACCCTTGGTGTCACTTTGTGCACATCCTATTCTATAGTAGTGCACTGGGGTACAAGTTGTCTTTTTGTAAAAGCGGTGCAAGTGTTTTATTCATGGACCTACTGTTCTTGCATGCAGGTACCAAATCTGCTAGGGCTTGCTTGTCGTCGGTTCATCCATGAGGTATACGCGTGTAGGCGTCCACGAATTTTTCAAATGAGTGGTATGTGTTCCATCTCTTGATTGGCTGTCTATATTCGTGCATTTTTTATTATCAAACAATAGAACCGCTAACTCACAAATACTCATGTTTTGGACAAGATACAGCCAGAGTTTTGAGACCCTGACTACCAATAACCCTTTCAAAGATTTAGTTTATTTAGAGGCAAACATGCCTCACAAAGTCACAACCTCATAAAATCTACGAGCTTTTATTTACAAATACGTCTCGATAATGAAGTTTGGAGACAACAAGTATCACATGTACTGAAAAGACACTTCTGTGATCTCATCATGCCAACGGAGGGATTCTGTAACATGTTACAACAGAAATACAAAATAGTGGCCACAAGCATACAACGGAGAACATGTCATGTCAAGTATTTTTAATGGCATGGAACATTTCTCTCTTTTTTACCATGAAAGCTCGAGCCTCGAGCGAACACTGCCTCCTGATTCACACTGTTTTGTGTTTAGCCAGAGGGATTAGGTTTGGCAGCTCGACAAGGTTAGCCTACGCAATATGGCCAATGATTAATCTCCTCCTCCCCACCCCCCAAAAAAATAAAAAAAAAAATTGCCTTGGGCTTTTGGGCCTAGATGTGAGCCCGAGATTATGGATTTCTTCCTGGGCCTGCCTCTTGGCCAATACTCCTACACCATCTCCTTACAGCAGCCCCAACACAGTGGCTTTGGTGTATGGTTTGAAAGAATGGTTGTTAAGGCTCAGATGAAAAAATGGGTGTCCTGCAGGTGACAGTGATATCTGCAGAAGCTATGTTAGTTTCAAGAGAAAGAAGGTGAGGACCACAAAAATTATTAGGGAAGTAGAGAAAAGGAGAGAGCCGTGTGGACAATAAAAAACCACAACTGTGCTGGATATTTAAAAGTTCTTCATTTCCATTTGAACCTACTGTTTTTGAATGAAACTGCCACGGCCATGTTTTATATTACAAAAGTGAGCCCAGTTCCACGTGAAGATCGAAGTTGTCGAGTACTCCGTCCGGTCAAAAGTGCCCGATGTTTTGGATGCGTACTTCAACCATTATTTTATCTGGCTACATTTATAAAAATCTAGCAAGTACATAAGATTCGAACAGAGATCTGTGTATCTTAAAACTTAGTTGTTATCCGTAGTTAAACTTTCACAAGCTTGTCCCGATCTCTTCTCCAAAAGGGCCGGGACCGGCTGAAGTATTATTAAATAATACTCCCTTCGTTTCTGAGTTAAGATGTTTATGACAGGATAATTACTTTATTTTTAAACTAATTAGCTTGTTCTAAACACTATATACTCTGTCTCTTCATTTTGAATCGAATTGTATAAGCCGTTTTAGTTTTGCCATAAGTTAAACTTTTCTATTTGTTTACCAAGTTTATGAAAAATATATATATTAATATCTAAATATCAAATAATGCACTATTAAAATATATTTCATTGTATATCTGATGAATCTTGTTTTAATATTTCATTATATTATTTTAAAGTTGCTTGCATTATTAAACAAAAAATGCCGCGTCGAAGAACTCGACCAGGGGGAGAGGTACACCATTAGCCTATAGGCTGGATAGCAAAAACAAGGCCACGTATAACTTGCTGTAGGTGACTTTTTGCTCTCGAGTAAAATTATCTCGACGAGATTCTCAGTTTATCGTGGGTCAACTGGTCATGCTCACTAGATGGTATTAATGGTAGGAAAATGAATCCTCGGCAGTATGATTTTGATGTTTGATTACTAGTGTTTTTGATATACTCCCTCCGTTTCTTTTTATTTGTCGCTGGATAGTACAAAATTACACTATCCAGCGACAAATAAAAAGAAACGGAGTACTATCCAGCGACAAATAAAAAGAAACGGAGGGAGTAGTTTAAAGGATGTAAAGTAGACTTGAAATCAGGTAAGTAAAGTGATGATCCGAATGATCAACCTCTCAAGCAAGACTTTAGAAGCAACATTGAAGACTTGAAAAAGGCTACAAAAGTCCAATACATAATATAGAGCCAAATCGGGCGAAGGTAATGAAGAAACAAAGTAAAAGAGGATTCTATAGAGCATCCAATCCTGTGGGGCGTTAGACCCTGAGGAGCCTCGGTCTATATGATCGATGGCATGTTTGGTTCGCTGTTTAACTTTTGTGTCTAAGATTAGTTCTTCAATTCTAGCGACTAACCTTAGATAAAGTGTGGTATAATTATCCATGAATCAAACAGGCTCCAAGTAAACGCTAGTTGGCATCAGCAGGAGCGTTGAACCAACAATGGTGTAGTATAAAGGATTTTACTTCTCGTGCTCAGAGGAGCATTGTATCAAGTGTTGGACCAACAATGGAACGTGGCGTCGGATCAAACGGTCTCACTATCCATGCTTAGAGGAGTCAGGAGTGAAAGACCGAGCATGTGTAGAGGCATCAGATCACCGGAGATGGAGTCTAACGGTCTCCAATAAGGTTCTAGAGAGGTTTGTTTTAAGGGTGTCGAACTGGTTTGACAAGGATTGTCAGACTATACGCTACATAGGGGTGCATCAACGATTGACAATGGCTACGTTTGATATATACCTCCTCCATTTCTTTTTAGTTGTCGCTGGATAGTTCAATTTTGTACTATCCAGCGACAACTAAAACGAAACGGAGGGAGTAGTTGCCATTGAGTTGGTGGACCCTAACACAATGGTTGGACTGGCACATGTCAGGCGAGGCGATTCGACGGTGTGCAGTGATAGTTTTTGATGTTCCAACATATATCTCTCACCTTGGGGGGCTATAAACATGACCTTAACCGGCCAAATAAGGGGGGTGTGGACTCAAAAAAGACTCATCTCTTATAGCTCAAGCTCGATGATTAGCATAACTGCTTTATGAAATGCTTACGTTAGATAGACTGCCAATTATGTGCTTTTTCTTAGTTCAAGCCTAGTGTTTAGTGATATTTGCATACCTCAAAATCCTGGGTGCTTGCGCCCCCATATTTCTATTCAAAGAAGCTTGTAGTCTTGTGAGATCATATCAATCGTGTTTGTGGTGTGGCCACCATCATATAGGAAAGAACATGGATCACAATGTTACGATAAAAAACTTGATAGTGAGAACGGTGGGGAGTAAGTCCGAGAGAGGCCATTCTGAAGACTCACTTATGTGTGGCGAAGGTCTAGGTCTATTCACAGAGTTATCCGATCGAGAGCTTAGTCTTTACACAAGCATCCTTGCGAGGCACTTCAATGACGACTAGGGAAAGCTTCCGCGCTTCTTGATACCTCATTAAAAAAATATTGGAGTCGTTGATCTTGTCTTGCGTCTCTATCTTAATCATGCTTCCACGCTTTACTTATTATTTAACTAGTTTGTGTGTTTATTTTTCTAGTTTAGATCGCTAGGCTAAGTGATATGATTGATACATAGGTTGTGTAACCACTCCTTTGCGGTTGCGGTAGGGATATGAACACACATATAGGTAAGCCTAGTGTTTAGTGATATTTGCATACCTCGAAGTCTTGAGTGCTTGCACCCCCCCAATATTTGTATTCAAAGAAGCTTGTAGTCTTGTGAGATCATATCAATCGTGTTTATGGTGTGGCCACCATCATATAGTAAGGAACGAGGATCACCGTGTTACGATAAAAAACTTGATAGTGAAAACGGTGGGGAGTAGTCCGAGAGAGGCCATTCTGAAGACTCACTTATGTGTGGCGAATGTCTAGGTCTTATTCACAGAGTTATCCGATCGAGAGCTTTGTCTTTACGCAAGCATCCTTGCGAGGCACTTCAATGACGACTAGGGAAAGCTTCCGCGCTTCTTGATACCTCATTAAAAAAAATCGGAGTCGTTGATGTTTGATGTCGGTTTGCGTCTCTATCTTAATCATGCTTCCACGCTTTATTTATTATTTAACTAGTTTGTGTGTTTATTTTTCTAGTTTAGATTGCTAGGCTAAGTGATATGATTGATACATAGATTGCGTGACTCCTTTGCGGTTGCGGTAGGGATATGAACACACATAGTTAAAATGACAATTGCATGTATATATATTTTATTTATTTCATAGTTTATAACTATATAAAAAATTCAAGTTATTAGTTTTAAGTATTTTTTTAGGTTGTCTAATTCACACACTTTTAGGCGTCATCATCCCCTTCATTACCTAATGCTGTAAATGGTAGGTCTGTTTTTTGTTTTCTGTCGATAGGTTCTATCATATATGTAGATGGTGTATATCTGTGTTTAGACAATTATGTATTTAAAAATCTAGATAGATGGTGCATATGTATGTGTAGAGAAAACTTATGTATTCAAAAAATGCTAAAAGGACGTAAGAGTCATGGACTACGCTGCTCTTGCTTATGTGTATAATCACCCGGCCAATGCTAGCTTTGATTGGAAGAAGAACGTAGATCTGCTGGAGTCGTGTTGTTGGGTGTTTGGTTAATGTTGTAGGTTAATTAAAATTGGTTTTAGAAGTGAAGTGTAAAGGCTAGTTTTCTTTTATTCCTCGAAGAAGAATGTAAAAGGACGTGCCGCTGTAATACTACTACATTTGTTGTAAGTAACTGCAATATATACATACGACCGTGTATTGGTTTGTATAGGCCTGACGCGGGATGCATTTTGTGGTCCTATTGGATTTGGGTCCGCGTATACCAGTATAGGTAGCTAACTGGTGCTCTATCTCCCTCAGTCTTAATTTACGAGATGTTTTAAACCATTTTTTTATTTTAGATACTTAACTTTTGTTATAACTACATTTAAATATATAAGAGAGAAGTCAAAACGTCTTATAGCCTAAAACAGAAAACTAATTACTCTTCCAGGAAGGAAATATATGACGACGTTGACTTTTTATATAAAAAAACATTGAGCACTCGTCTTATTCGAAAATCTAAAATTTTAAGTCACGTTCGAACTACCTTAATTGATAGAATAAATTATAATAAAATAAATAATATTTCACATTTTTTGTTAAATAAGACGAGTGATAAAAGAATTTTAAAAAACGGAGGTAGTACTATTATATATATTTGGTATCCTACAAGCTTCTGAAAGCGAAGATGAACCAGGGATAAGATGGTTGTTGATTATCATTGGATATGTATTAGATAAATGGTGCTTTGTCGCCTAAAAATAAAAGCAAAACTTAAACGTACGCGATTTAGCAATTCCCCGATACATTATCCCTTGTTTTCCGTAGACGTTCGTTGCGGAGCGCGTGACGTCAGATGCACGCATGTTTGTATCACGTGTCTCTTGTGACTCAGGCAACATCAGGTGGTGGCGTCACGGAGGTGACGTCATTGGCAGGTAGCTGAGGGTGGGGACTGGGGAGGGCAAAGCGTGTGCAACTCGTGCGTGGTCCAGTCGACATGGCCCCCGTTTGTTTCAGCTTTTTGGAGTTTCTGGCCACCAAAAGCTGCTGTGGACTGCCAAATACTCAGCTTTTCAGTCAGCTTCTATAAAATTCGTTTGGTTAAAAACCATTCAAAATCAACATAAACACATAATCGGTTGAGTCGTTGCAATAGTAGTAATCTGTCACTTTCTACATCCTGAGTCTTATGGACACATTTATCTTCCTCCGCACGTAATCCAAATGATACTCAGATTCTCTGCACAACCAGATTCTCCCCACAGCCAGATTCTCAGAAAAGCTGGTCAGAAAAAAGCTGAACCAAACAGACCCATGGTCTGGCCCAAGTTGACGGGTACAGTGCGAATTAGTATCCTGTCCTCTAGGTCTGGGAGGGGGAGGACCAGAGGAGGGACTGGACTCACTATGTATGCCACGGGCTCATTCCTGCTGGCCCATCAAGTCAAGGGGCCCATTGCGAACTACTCATGTAAAAAATTCATGTAAGGGCTAGTTTGACAACTTTATTTTTTTAAGGGATTTTTATTTTCACAAAAGAGAAAATGAACTAATTTCTCTTGAAAAATGGAATTTTTTTGGAAAAATAGGGTTGCCAAACTAGCTCTAAAATAAAGAAAAACTAAGTAAGTAGAACAATAATTTCCCTCGGGATTTCTAATTTTCAATGAGATTTCTAATTTCTGGAAAAAATGAACTAATTTCACTTGGGAAAATTAAAAACTTCTGAAAAAAATGGGGTTCCAAAACTACCATGATTTTGTTCTCCTGGCCAGGCAACTCCATTATCACAGTACAGACAAACTGCACGTCCATCGACACCAGAGCTAAAAGATACGGAGACCAACTAGGTGAAAGAGCAGCAGCAGCAGCAGCAGCAAAGCGGCTGGCTCATCTCATTCTCATCAACGAGCTGCATGCAGCACAGGGACTAGCGGGTCAACGGTCCAACCAGGCGCGGGGAACAACGTGCACCGGCGACCGGATCGGTCCGGTCAAGTCCTCCATCTCCTGCAACCGGAACGACGGCACCGAAACCGAATCCGCCGGTCCGGGGGCCCACGAGCCGCCGCAGCCACCGTGGACGACAGCGGCGAGCAACCCGTCGCAGCAGCAGCAGCAGCAGGAGTCGTCGGCGTAGCTGTAACCGCTGCTGCTACTGCCGCTGCTGCTCCAGCAGCAGGCCACGTCGTCGCCGGAGATCGCCGGAGATTCAGTCCCCGTGGTGACGGTGGTGGAACAAGCGGAGGCGGCGGCGGCGGCTGACGTAGTTGCCGTTGCCGGAACGACGACGACGACGGGATCGGTGTGTGCTGCAGGTGCACGGACGACGACGCTGGTGGTGGTCTCCAGGATGACCGGCGGGGCCTCCAGCGCGTCGTCGTTGGCCGTGCAGGTGTGCTCCGCCACGTACACCACCGTGTACTCTGGGGGTGCGGTGGCGCCGTCGTCGTCGTTGCGCTGCACCGTCCGTTTTGCCTGGCAGCCTTGCTTGGCGCTCTGTATGCACCTGTAGTAACTCCTGCAAATACGTACGGATATATATAATTTATTAGTGGTCACATCAGTAATCACTAGTAGTTGTTTGGCAACACATGCATATGTAAAAACTGTCTCGATCGAGATCGATGGGTGAATATAATGGCGCTCTTTAATTGCATGTGAGAGTGAGACAAGGCACAACGTGTGTCACGACAGTCGTATTAGGTTAGTACCTAGGGATGGATGGATGGATGGTAGGGACATCAGCATCAGCTAGCTAGGCATCCACCACCAGCAGCAGCTTGCAGCTAGCTAGTGTCACTGGACCGCTAGCTGCATACCCAGGCCCACACCCAGATGCCGCACAAAGTATTTCTTGGACTTTTTTTTAACTAAATTGTGATAAATAAAAAAGAACGAAGAGAGTATTTAATATATAAATATACGAAGCGAAATGGTGGCATAATAAAATTTGTCCTAACAAATTAATGTTTTCGGAAAGCAGCTACAACTACAACACTTCACTGCTGTAGCTCTGCTCTGCTGATGAAAAACGAAGAGCGAAAATGATTGGACAGCGCATCTCGATCGATCGAGATTATTCTCGGAACCGTTTTCTTCGTTTGACGAACGAACTACTCACTACATGCAAATAAATGTACGAAGGAATACTAATTAATGTTTTGTTGTTATTATTCACTGCGTACAGTATGTAAGAAGAAGGAGGAGATGGATATATACCTGGGGTACATGGCACCTTCGATCTGCTTCTGCCCGTACTTCCTCCACTGGTACCCGTCGAAGTCGGGCACTGTCGTCACAAGGCACTTGCTCTGCTGCCGCTTCTTCTTATTCTTCCTCCTCCTGCAGGCAGCAGCACCATCAGTCATGCATCATCGAGATCGAAGGAATAATATAATAAGACTGCTTGCATGCATGGATGGACAATCACCACGCACGCACCTCGTCCTTTTGCAGGGAGGAGGAGGATGAGGACAATAGTGAGGCTGCGCAGCCGCAGGTTCGTCGCCGTGCTGCTCGGCCTCGGCTTCGCTGTCGTCGTCCCGGTCTCTCTTGCTCCCCAGTCGTCGTCCGCCGCCACTAGTGCCCATGATGGACTCCACCTTAACGGGAGCCGCCGGCGCCGGGGGCGACGCAGGAGGTGGTAGGAACGTCAGTAGCGCGCGGAGCTGCGCCAGGAGCTCCTCCTCCCGCCCTAATACTAGCGCCATCGCCAGCGCCAGCCCAGCCCAGGACCCTGCAGGGAAGAACACAGTGCGCTTGGCTTGTTTAATTAGCTAGCTAGCTGGCTCTGGTGGCATTTATAAAGAAGAAGAGAAAGAGAGCGGGACTACGGAAGGCATCATATCACTGAACGCCAGCGCAGCCGCGCCCCAGTTCGATCGATGTGCCGGTCCTGAATTACGTGCACACCGGTGGCGTCAGCACCATGACGTATGCATGCCTGGTTACCTACCGCTACCTCTTCTGCTGTCCATCTTCTTCATCGTACAGTCGCCCGTACACTGTATATCTGTATGGAGGAGAGAAGACGACTTCCTTCCGCGTTGACTAGGGCGCACTGGAGGACGGCAGGCAGGACGCACATCAATCTATGACCCTCAATTAATAAAACAATTCACAACAAATGTAAATAATAACTCAAGATTAATTTAATAAGAGTAGTCAAAGTTTTTTTTTAAAAAAATAAGAGTTACTGGCATCGTATATTTATGAACGAACGAAAGTAGTAGTAGCTTTTCGGAGAACGCTGAACTGAAGCCAATCGTCGTTCCCGTCTCACGGGGGCGTTTGGTGTCCTTTGACCGGCACCGCAGAAAAAATATGGTCCCAAACACGTACTGCACGACCCTGCTACTGATCCCAGTGGTGGTCCCTCGTAATGAATAATGGTCCCCATCATGTCCTGTGCTCCCCGGTGCCCAGGCCCATGTGTAGCACAACGACCCTCCGTGGGCCTGATGCCACTACACTCCACTCCACTCCAGTTGTGTTTTAGACTCCAGCATTAGTCATCCACCCACCAAGCCAATAGCGGCTACTACGTCCTGGCCTTCCTAGTGCGCCCATGAACGTTGAGGTGTATGGACACATTCATATTCAGACTTCAAGTTTATAAAATATGCAGACTGGACTCCCTAGGGGCTCAATATAGAAACCTTCAAGTACAAAATTACATGTATAAGTATGAGCAATACCAGTCTCATTGTCACAAGAAGGTTGGTCATTCACTGTTAGAAATAAATGAAAAATGCAAAAGACATAGTTGTAGCATCAACAGGTACTGTTTGAAAGACACTGAACTTACTGAACAATCAATAAGCTTGCTGGGCCTAATCAGATATTTTTAATCAAATCAACAAAAAAAAATTATCATGTGAAAGGAAATGGGGAATTGCATCTACACTTCTGCTAGTTTTAATCAGTTACCTTACCTGTATACAGGCCAGAATCAGTACAAATGGTAGCAAAGAACCATAATTGCCTTATCTATCAGATTATACAATAAAACAAGATGTGGGCAGTTTGATTTTTTTTTTTTGCTAGTGTATTTTGTACTATAAGTCCTCATGGTGCCAAAGTTGCAGATGTGGTCACGCCTTGCTTTCACGCCAACAGACGCCAGTTCCGTGCATCCTAAGATCGACAAGAATATGTTTAGATGTAGATGACATGTCGTCCATGTAGAAAATTTCGAGTTTCTTTTTTTTTTGAAATATCAGGAGGGGGAACCCTTGTTGTAAAATTTTTATTAATAATGTAAAATTACAACGCGACGTAATTACAAGAGATAAAAGTGAGCTGGGGAGGTCTAGTTAGGAAGCTAAAAAGAAGAATCCAAGGAGTACAAAAGTTATGCCTACCGGAGTACAAAAGTTATGCCTACCACTGATTAAGCCAGTTCGGAATTGAGTTATCATATTTCCCTCTCGCTCTGTGTACAACCAGCTATAATTCCTTGATGAATTCATTCTTGCAATGTTGTACTGATGGGTCTTTGTTTTCAAATAGCCATTCATTTCGGTATTTCCAGATACTCCATGTCATAAGTATAATAATCTCTATAGAAAAAGGAACACTAAGTTGGTGCTTGAGGTTTGCCGAGGCCTCCTCCGAATGAGCAATTCTAGGAGGGGTTATGCCAATTGAATTCCAGCATGCTTTTGCAATGTTGCATCTAAGAAACAGGTGATAAAGAGTTTCCTCCCGTTGCCATATACAGTTCTCACACGAATATGACTCCAGTGTCATGTTTTTCCTTCTCAGTTGAAAGCATCTACCAAATTTACACAGAAGGTCAAAGCTTCATAACGGTATTGACACTTCAACACAAAACAACAGATTAACCACCAACGACTCTAACCAAGTCATCTTGCTCGGATGTACTCTCCTCTTCTTCAACCTCAGCAAACAATGCTGATGCAGGTTCATATCCAGAGAGTTTCATCTCACCGATTAGACTATTCAGCATCTCATACACCTCCTTCGACCTGGGATGAACCTTATCGCCGACAAGGAAACCGTGCATCTCGGATTGCACCTCGATCCAGCTACAACCAGGTTCCTTTCTCAGCCGTCCCTGCCTCATTAGCCTTCTGGTCCTTGAAACATCGACCCATTTCCCGGATCCAGCGTATACGTTAGAGAGAAGAATGTAAACCGACGCGTCGTCTGGGTCTAGCCGTAGGACATTGCTAGCGGCAGTTTCGGCCACTTCGACGTCTTGACGGATCTTGCAAATGCTTAGCAGAGTCTTCCATACGACAGCGTCTGCCTCAATAGGCATGCTTCTGATAAATTCTAGGGCTTCCTGTGGGCCCTTTGAGCGTCCCAGTATATCCACCATGCAAGCAAAGTGTTCCAGTTGAGGAACCAGTTTGTAGCGGCTTGTCATCAGATGGAAATACTGGCATCCATCGTCCAGCAGGCCGACATGGCTGCATGCCCGCAGAACTGCGACGAAAGTCGCGTGGTTCGGCACCACATTTGCTCTCTGCATCCTCTCAAACATCTCCAGGGCTTCAAGTCCCTGGCCGTGGAGCGCGTAGCCACATATCATGGCGTTCCATGATACGAAATCCAGTTTCCGCGCCTTCTCGAACATTAGCAGCGAGTCTGGCATGTTCCCACACTTGGCATACATGTCTACAAGAGTGCTGGAGATATATTCGTCTCCAAGCATTTCCTGTTTGATAATCTGACCATGGATCTGTTTCCCCAACTCAATGGTAGCCAGATTAGCACAAGTGTCAAGAACGGTGGCGTAAGTAAAATGGTCAGGTTTTACACCCATGTCTAGCATCTCTGAGAAGAATCTCTGTGCCTCTTCACTCTGTTTGGTGAGTGAAAAACCTGATATGATGGAGTTCCACGAAACAAGTTCTTGCCCCCCAATTCTATCATGGAGTTTCTGAGCCTCTGTTATCGCGCCGCATTTGCAGTACATGTCAACAACAGTGCTTGAAACAAAAGCATCTAAACCAAGTCCAGACTTGATAGCTTTGCCATGAACCACCAACCCATATTCCAAAGATTGTAGACCTGCACAAGCCTTAAGAACACTGCCGTACGTGAAATCATCAGGTTCCATACCAGAGCGCAGCATTTCATTTAGATGAGCTATAGTATCCTCATAACACTCATTTTGCTCGAGAGCTGCAATAATAGCGTTCCAAGAGACCGAATCTCTTTGCTCCATCTCCTGGAATACAAGGTATGCTTCTACTAATGCTTTGCACTTCCCATATAGATCCAGAATTGCATTTCTGACACAAACATCCACATCAAAACCTGATTTAACTGCTAAGCAGTGTACTTGCAACCCTTGAAAGTACCCCTTAACCTCAGCACAAGCACTGAAAACACCTGATAAGCTAATTACATCAAACCCAACACCAGACCTGGTCATGAACTGAAACAGTTGCATGGCCTCAGCTCCTAGCCCTGTGCGCACAAGCCCAACCATCATGGCATTGCATGTCTCCACATTATGGTGAGGCAAACCAATGAATGCCCTTCTTGCATCAACCAAGTTACCAGCCTTCGCATACACGTCCACAATTGCTGTCCCAACAACACGGTCAGAGCTAAAAACATTCTTGATGGCATGCGCATGCAACTGCCTAGCGGTGCTCAGACATGGCATTGCTGCACAGGATCTAAAGGCACTGGCATAAGCCGGCTGGCTGACTCCAAGCCCCAACCTCTGCATCTGCACGAACAGCTCCATCCCCCGTGTGTACTGCTCGTTCTGAACACACCCAGCGATCGCCGCACCCCACGAGACCGAATTCCTCTCACCCATTCCATGAAAGAAGCGCAGCGCGTCATCCAAGCTCCTGCACTTGCCATACATGTCGACGAGAGCGCTACCGGCCCGGACATCCGTCTCCAGGCCCGTCTTCACCGCCAGCGCATGGATCTGAACACCAAGCGCCAGGTCGTCCAAGCCACCGCATGACTTGAGCAGGACAGCGAGCGTCGTCCTGTCGAGGGCAACACCACGGCGAGACATCTCCATAGACAGGCCCACCGAGTTCCGGAACATGCCGTGCTGGCAGTAGCCCGAGATCAGCGTGTTCCAGGACACGACGTCTGGGTCCGGCATCGTGCCGAAGAGGGACGCGGCCGTGTCGGTGTCGCCCGCGTGCACGTACGCCGTGAGCATGGTGTTCCACGAGACCGTGTCCCGGTGGGGCATCGTGTCGAACACCCCGTGCGCGTGGGCGGTGCCCCCGCAGCGGGCATACATCTGGAGGAGGCAGTTGGAGACAAACGTGGTGGGCATGAACCCGGACACAAGCATACGGGCGTGCGCAGCCTGGCCCGTGGTGAGGGCCGAGCGCCCAGCGCTGGCGCATAGCTGGTAGAGGTGGGAGAAGGTGGCGGTGGCGACGAACCCCGCTCCGGCTGAGCAGGCGTGGGGCGGCAGGGGCATCCTGGGCTCAGGCTGGTGGCGATCATGTGTTAATTAATGTACGGGACACATCTTTCTACCTTCGCATTCCAGCCTCCTATATTGCAAATTGCGATGCCATTAAAACATGGATATTCACCCAACATTTGGAAATTGGGATTGAACAACTCGATGTGGTATTGTTCTCACCTTGAGCTCCTGTGATGTGTGCGGTTGTCCACCTGGACGAACTCGAACTCGCCTTTCTTCTGCCTCGCAAATCAAATCAAAACGGGCTAGCACCTGTAAGTAAATTTGTGTTTGTCAAATTGAGAGGGCCCGGTTCCAATTCAAACACCTATTACTATATGGATAATAGGACCCACTGTCCGTAAAGATGACTTTTTTCGCCATCCTCTTTCCGCGCTTCTTCCTTCCTCTTTCCCTCAGCTGTCTGTCAGCAGCACCATCGGTCTCCTCTACGACAAAAACAGATCTTCTATCACCAGCAATCAGCAACACCATCCGCTATTCCTGCATTCCCTGCCCGACGGAGCTGCTTCCCTCCTTGCTGTGCTGTTCTGGGCTGTGCTTGTTCTAGAGTCTACTCCACCACTGCGGCGACCTCGCGCTCGTTGTCGATTCCAGCTCCATGCGCCCTTGATTTATTTTACTTGTGTAAGATCTCTAATCTCCACTTTTCGCTTGCTGTGTTAGCTGCTATTTCCCCTTTGTGTTGGCAAGTGGCATCCCTAACACATGACGAGAAAGAAAAAGAATTGGTTTGTGCTCCATTTTCCCATTCAGATTCACTAATTTTATGCGTCTTTCCAATCCCAGGTTTTCTCCAGTCCGTAGCGTCTTTATCAGTTGCTTGCCTTCTGCAGAGGAAAAAAGAAAAAAAAAGAGTCAGCTTTGTTACTGCATCTTCAGCTTGTTCATTTCGCTCTAGTCTGGAAATATTCATCCAAGATCTCTCCATCTTCTCCACTCACAAAGTAAGAGGAAGCACAAACCACTGCAATTTCATGGCAGACTTTGCTCTCACTGGCTTAAGGTGGACAGCAGCTCCGATTGTCAAAGAGCTTCTTACTAAAGCTTCAGCTTACCTCAGTGTGGACATGGTGCGCGAGATCCAACAACTGGAAGCCACTGTCCTGCCACAGTTCGAGCTGATAATTCAAGCGGCCCAGAAGAGCCCCCACAGGGGCATGCTGGAGGCATGGCTCCGGCGTCTCAAAGAAGCCTATTATGATGCCGAGGATCTGCTGGACGAGCATGAGTACTATGTCCTTAAGGCCAAGGCCAAGAGCTCCTCCCCTGCAAGTACTGTTATGAAGCCCTTTCATAATGCTATGAGCAGGGCACGCAACTTTCTCCCTCAGAAGAGAAGGCTAATTAGCAAGATGAGCGAGCTTAAAGCTATCCTGACAGAAGCCCAGCAGCTTCGAGATCTTCTTAGTTTGCCACATGGCAATACCGTCGAGTGGCCAACTGTAGCAGCTACCGTTGTTCCCACAACAACATCATATCCCACTTCAAAGGTTTTCGGCCGTGATCGAGATCGTGACCGTATAGTTGATTTCCTTCTCGGCAAGACAACAACTGCTGAGGCAAGCTCAGCCAAGTACTCGGGTTTGGCCATTGTTGGAATTGGAGGAATGGGGAAGTCCACCATAGCACAGTATGTCTATAATGACGAGAGGATTGAAAAATGCTTTGATGTCAGGATGTGGATCTGCATCTCACGCAAACTTGATGTGCATCGTCACACAAGAGAGATCATCGAGTCCGCAAAAAATGGGGAGTGCCCACGTGTTGATAATCTCAATACTCTCCAGCGCAAATTAAGTGACATACTACAACAGTCACAGAAATTCCTGCTTGTCTTGGATGATGTTTGGTTTGAAAAATCTGATAGTGAGACTGAGTGGGCGGAATTCCTTGCTCCATTAGTCTCTAAACAGTCAGGGAGCAAAGTTTTGGTGACTTCTCGATGTGAAACACTTCCGGCTGCTGTTTGCTGTGAACAAGTCGTTCATTTGGAAAACATGGATGATACTGAGTTTTTGAATCTCTTTAAACACCATGCTTTCTCTGGAGCAGAAATCAAGGACCAACTGTTACGCACGAAGCTGGAACACACTGCAGAGGAGATTGCTAAAAGGCTTGGACAATGTCCTTTAGCAGCAAAAGTTATGGGTTCCCGATTGTGCAGGAAAAAGGATATTGCTGAATGGAAAGCTGCTCTAAAGCTTGGAGATTTGAGTCATCCCTTCACATCTCTGTTGTGGAGTTATGAGAAGTTAGATCCACGTTTGCAGAGATGCTTCTTGTATTGCAGTTTGTTTCCAAAAGGTCATAGATATCAATCTGATGAATTGGTTCACCTCTGGGTGGCAGAAGGATTTGTTGGTTCATGCAATTGGAGTAGGAGAACATTGGAAGAGATTGGGATGGATTACTTCAATGATATGGTCTCTGGGTCTTTCTTCCAATTGGTTTCTAAAGGATGTTATTCGTACTATACCATGCACGACATCCTTCATGATTTGGCAGAGTCACTCTCTAGAGAAGACTGCTTCAGATTAGAAGATGATAATGTGACAGAAATACCATGCACTGTTCGACATCTATCTGTTCGTGTTGAAAGTATGCAAAAGCATAAGCAAATTATCTACAAGCTACATCATTTACGCACTGTTATCTGCATTGATCGACTAATGGATAATGCAAGTATTATTTTTTATCAGATGCTATGGAACATGAAGAAGTTGCGTGTATTGTCTTTGTCATTTGCCAACAGCAGGAAGTTGCCAGAATCTATTGGTGAGCTGAAGCACCTTCGGTATTTGGACCTCGCCAGAACATCAGTTTCTGAATTGCCTAGATCATTATGTACTCTCTACCACTTACAATTACTTTCGTTAAACTACATGGCGGAGAGGTTGCCTGACAAACTTTGCAATTTAAGTAAGCTACGACATCTAAGAGTGAACAACAATCAAATTCCCAACATTGGCAAGCTTACTTCATTACAACGAATAGAGATATTTTCCGTGCAAAAGAAGCAAGGATATGAGTTGCAACAACTGAAGTACTTGAATGAGCTTGGTGGCAGTTTAAGCGTACAAAATCTTGAGAATGTCATCGGAAAGGATGAAGCCTTAGAGTCGAAGCTATATCTGAAAAGTCGCCTTAAAGAGTTGACACTTGTGTGGAGTTCTGATAATGGCATGGATGCAATGGATATTCTGCATTTGGATATTCTAGAAGGTCTGAGACCGCCACCCCAATTGAGTAAACTCACAATCGAAGGCTACAAATCTAGCACATATCCTGGGTGGTTACTTGAGCGATCCTATTTTGAGAATTTAGAAAGTTTTGAGCTCAATAATTGCAGTTTGCTAGCAGTCCTACCACCAGATACAGAGCTCCTTCGGCATTGCTCTAGGCTGCATATAAAAAATGTTCCAAAATTGAAGGAACTACCGTATCTTCCAGCAGGCCTTACAGAGTTGTCAATTTGTAGGTGTCCATTACTTATGTTTATCACCAACAAGGAGCTAGGACAACATGACTTGAGGGAAAATATAATGAAGGCAGACGACCTGTCGTCTAAACTTGCATCGATGTGGGAGGTGGATTCAAGATCACATGTTACGAGCGTACTGTCGGAAGACTATTCATTTCTGAAGCAGTTGATGACATTGATGATGGATGATGATATATCAAAGCATCTTCAAATTATTGAAAGTGGTCTAGAGGAAGGAGGAGATGAAGTATGGATGAAAGAAAACATCATCAAGGCATGGCTCTTTTGCCATGAGCAGAGGATAAGATTCATTTATGGAAGGACCATGGAGATGTCACTGGTTCTACCGTCAGGACTCTATAAACTTTCTCTTTCTTCATGCATTATTACAGATGAAGCTTTAGCTATTTGCCTCAGTGGCCTCACTTCACTGAGAACTTTGGAATTGAAATATAATATGACATTAACTACACTTCCGTCAGAAGAGGCGTTTCAACAAATGACAAAGCTGAAGTGCTTCGCTATAAGTGGTTGTTGGTGTCTCAAATCACTGGGGGGATTACATGCTGCTCCATCTCTTTCGGCTCTTGATTGTTGGGATTGTCCTTCTTTAGAGCTAGCACGTGGAGCCGAACTAATGCCATTGAACCTTGCTAGCTACCTTGACATCCAGGGCTGCATTCTTGCAGCCGATTCATTCACTAATTATGTGCCAGACCTGAAACAACTTACCATTATTAACTGCAGATGCTCCCCATCCTTATCGATTGGCCACCTGACCTCCCTTGAATCATTACAACTAATTGGTCTCCCTGATCTTTACTTTGTTGAAGGCTTGTCTTCCCTGCACCTTAAGCGCCTAAAGTTAGGAGATGTTGCAAACCTTACTGCCAAGTGCTTCTCACAGTTTCGTGTCATGGAATCGCTCACCGTTAGTAGCTCCGTATTGCTCAACCAGATGCTCATGGCTGAAGGGTTTATGGTCCCACCAAATCTTGAATTCTTATATTGCAAGGAGCCGTCGATTTTATTTGAAGAGCCTGCAAATCTCTCATCTGTCAAGTGCCTGAATTTTTCGTTATGTGAAACCGAGTCCCTGCCAAGAAATCTAAAATCTCTATCAAGTCTGGAGAGTCTCGAGATAGGGTTTTGCCCCAACATAGCATCTTTACCAGATCTGCCGTCCTCCCTCGAGCGCATAACTATATGGGAGTGCCCTGTCTTGAAGAAGAACTGCCAAGAACCTGATGGAGAAAGCTGGCCAAAGATTTCACGCATCCGTCGGAAGGACATAGGCTTCCAATATTTTATTTAGGAAACATTTCATGTTGTAAACAGGCACCTCGAGCTCAAGGTCACCCCGTCACCACTCGCCGCCCTCATCTTCTACAGAGTCGGCACCGAACTAGGTCTGAAGCCAATTCGTTGCTGATGCCCCCCCCCCCCCCCCCCCCCCCAGTTCTCTCTTGGCATTGTTTGCATAGTACTCCTAAGATGATATAGTGCATCTCGGGTTGTTCACTTAGTATCGACATGATGTTTTATGAACATGGTGTATTTTGAACTGTTCGTAGTTTCACACATTAAGATGACATATCAAATTTTCTGTTATGGTCCTCTAGTCTGGTCTTAGAACCAGTCCAAATTGATCTGGACCCTTGCCCATATGCTGAGTTGAATTTTGTACCTAGGGGCCATAAATATGACCAACCCATGCTGTAATTTCGAACTATGAGGTGACTCCGATGGCTGGTTTAGGTATTTTCTTCTATGAACAGTGCACTGTTAACTCTAAAGCATAGTTTTTAAGGCGGTAAGGCAAGATGAGGCAAGCCACCATCGCCTTACCGCCTAGGAGGGCTAAAGTGAGCTCTTAGGCAAGACGAGCCACCCTTGCCTTACCGCTTAGGCGACACTTAAGTGTCGCCTTACGGACGCCTTAAAAACTATGCTCTAAAGCTAGCTTCAGTTGAGTGTTTCATCTTACGGTTTTCAATAATGTCGCAGCAACTTTACAAGTTCGGAGACTGATGGATGAAAGTATTATTGTCAGTGCATAGTTTCATCTTGCGGTTTTATAGACTAAATGTGGCAAAAAAAAAACTTCAAGATTAAATGTGACAAACTAAAATGATTGGCATAGTTTCAAGAGTCAAGTTTGAGAATATCTGGCAATCGTTCAGTTGCGAAAAAGTTTTCTTCTGCTGATCAAACTGTAGAATATAGGAAAAAGTCTACATCCTCCTTTATTCCTGGTTAAAGATCAGCATCCATGTTCTTTCCTATCCATTTATATATGTAGTTTTCTTTTGATTACAAGAGTTAAATAACCATTTTCTTCTCGTTTCAGGTACTTAGCACCCAGGCCAGCTACCTGCGTCCATAATAGGCTCTGCATTTATGGGGGCCCTACATTGTTTATGCCGCCCACTTCTGCTGCAGAAACAGTATGCACCTTTTGGTTTCTGCAATTCTGATGCTTAATCTTGATGCATATGCCTGGCCAAATCATATTAGAAACACAACATATTGTACCATACTATCTGGTTGTTGTGTAGCGCTCAATGCTCATTACTTATCTGCCTACAATTGTAGGTCTGAATATGGGCTTTTCCAACCAGCCAATCCAGAGAACAGGGCTAGCCCAAGACAGGTGACTCAGTTTTTTCAACTTGTACGTACTTTAATTCCATGGTCTATTGCTGACTGTTGTACGTACGGGGTACCTGACGCAGCTGTATGGGCTGAGCAGAATTCTGCCGAGTTTATCACCAAGAATGATCAATCCCTTGTCGCTGAATGAATCAAGTTCATTTTTCCGAGAATTAATTTTGGTATCCAAATCTAAGTTCATGGAATTCATACCAGTGATATATTGTAAAGGTAGCACCCTCACTGTCGACGGTGGCCTTGTACTGCATTGAATTTGGGTGTTTATGCCACATTTTCATAGTTGTGACAATAGTGTAGAACAGGTTGGTAGCAGGCCTTAAAAACTGATTAGCATAATCAAATGAATATGGTTATAGATGGGGTTTGACCTGAGCTCAAAAATATATTGTTGACCCTAATTAGGGTTTCTACTGCGTCATTAGTTTTACTCCTCTTGCAAGACTACGTTCTGTAAACATTCCATATTATAGTGAAGGTTTCGCTTGGTTGGTGCCTATGTTTTTCCTTTTGCATTGAAGGGTTTCCACGTAAATCTGTGTCGTGCTCTGTATTTTGTTGGTTGATCTACTTTGTTTTGTCTACCGATTCTGCTAACAATATAGATCCTTGATATATTAGAGAGTTATGTAGACTTTTCAAAATGACATATCAGTGAAACCGCTTCGGAAGGTTATTTGGACTAATTTTAATAGTTTAGGGCTAATTTGGCAACTTTTTTCAAGGGATTTTCATTTTTCCAAAGAATTAGTTCATTTTTTTCTTGGGAAAATGAGAATCTCTTAAAAAATTGGTGTTGTCAAACTAGCCCTTAAGAATAGAATACCTAGTGGTTTTATAGGTGAGGAGGTGAAGTGGACACCATCCATAGTTCAGGAGGTTATGTAGACTTTTTCCAAAATATATGGATGCAACTCGGTAGCACTATTACTAAATTTATATAACAAACGTTCAGTTGCACCACTCAATCATCTAAGGCCCTGTTTGTTTTAGTTTTTTTTTTGGCCACCAGCTTTTTTTTCTTCTTGCCAACAAAATCTACTATAGACTGTCAAACATAGACTGTCAAACGATCAACTTTTCAGTCAGCTTCTATAAAAATTGATTTGGTAAAAAACATCTAAAATTAACATAAACGTATAATCGGTTGAGTCATTGCAATAGTAAGAATCCGTCACTTTCTAGATCCTGAACCCTATAGATACCTTTGTCTTCCTCCGCACGTAATCACAACGATACTTAGATTCTCTCCACCGCAAAAATCGCCCCAGTGGAGAATCTAGCCTAGAATATTGTCGCGGTAATCAGAGTTAGTTTTCCTATATAATATAATTGTTTTGAACTTTAATGGTGTTTTGCTAAAGGATTTATAAATTTTATCGGGGTCGGTTGACCCCGACAAACCCCCTAGATCTACCTCTGACTCTCTTCACAGCTAGATTCTAAAAAAAAAACTGGTCAGAAAAAAGTGAACCAAACAGTCCCTAAATACTCCCTTCGGGAGTAGATGTAACCAGAAACGTTTTTTAGCAAGCCCCACCGTTCCTTCGCATGCGCCCGGGATATTTTCCACCCACCAAGGATCGGGCGTCATTCCCAGACGAGGGCGACGAGAAATGAACGGGATCAACCGAGGTGCAGTTCAGGTGGGGCTTAACCGAACGCATATTTTCTTGTGAGCCAGGATTCTTTCCAGGCGTAAGCGATCCACGAGGATATGTTCTTGATCCCGCCCGGGAACGAGCTAACCGAACATAGCCCCAGATGGGAATTGTATTCCAGCATGATCAGCCAAAACTGCATTCAAAGGAGCCACTATTACACGGAACGCAACTGTAATATCCAACTTTGGAATATGAAAAAGAGGAATAAACCTTTACGTGTAATGCATCTTCATTCATGAGAACTATTAAGAAACCTATTTAAAGTAAATAATTCTTCAAATAAAATGTGCGCCATGTTGGAGTTTATGTGTTGTTGCATCTATAAATAATAAATATAATATTAATGGAAAACATGTTAGTGCACAAATTTGCAATTAAGACCAAATTTACCACTTAGGAAATATAAAGAAAACAAATGGTGTAAAAGGAGAAGGGAAGTGCTAAATAAATATAAAGAAAATATATATGAATAAAATATTCTATCCCTAATGATATTTGAATGTAGGCATTTAACTCAAGTATAAATCTCACAACCGAAACTGAATTTAAATTTGAGAAGCAAAAATAAAAAGAAAACAGAAAAATAAAAAGAAAAGTGTAAACGTGCACCTGGGCTCATTTTCGCTTCTAGCCCACCTCGCTCCCTCGTCCGCGAGGCCCACTAGCCTCTGCGCGCCGCGACCCTGTTATGCGGGCCCGCCCTTAACCGCCGAATCCGCGTAGTTCGGTGACGGCAGCCGGACCACCAGCTGCGCCGCGGTTATAAGACCTGCGCCTGGTTATTCCACCCCCCCTTAACCGCATACACCCTTGTCCACATCGCGCGAATTTGTGCCGCCGGCGGACATCACCATACGGGACAACAGGCCGCCGTCGACCATCCGCCGTCCATGCAGACACCGGGCGCCAGCAGACTGCGTGGGGAATCACCGTGCCGTACCGTGTCCGTGCGGGTTTGGGCACTCGGGATCTAAAGCTGGGAGGCCGTGGGGTTCCTCAACCACGCTCTCCGCCGCCGAGAAGCCTTCTATCGCCGTGAACCAATCTGTCCATTGCCCCGAAAGCCCGGTATGATCCTCCACTCAACTCACCGTCCTCTAGTCATCGCGTAGCAGTTCTTGATTAAGTTTTTGCGCTTTGTGGCGTTAATTCGAACGTCTCCGGTGAGGTCGCCGTCAAGGGGACCGGCGGCGCGGCTGCCAACTCTCGCCGGAGTGAGATGCGTGGATAGCCGTCAGATTGCACGGGAACGATGGAGATTAGAGGGGATGTAGCGATTCGGCTTGGTGATCCACGTCCCTTGGATTGGCTGTGAACGTGTGCGATTAGACTTGGATTGATAAGATCTAGACCACTGGATCATGATCGTGCGGTCAATCACACGTACCGGTTCATAAAGCGCCCAATCTAATCCGAACCATCGGACATGGATCCAACGGCCCAAACGTTTGGATACCCCTTCAGCCGAGCAATTTGGCAAATAAGCCCCTGGGTTTTGGGGAAACCAACCCGTCATCCTCAATAATATACAGATCATTACAACTGAGTCCTTTTTGTTTTAATCTGACCCCTGATCTTTTAGAAAATATGCGGCGCGGTCCAGAATCATAGGAAATTCAGAAAGTCAATTAGAAAATGATTTTTAGTGTTAAAATAATTCCAGAAATTTAGTTAATTCATAGAAAATCCATTCTAGCTCAAGTTAATTCATTCCAATTCCTATAATTTTATAATATTATTGTTTATCAAATAGTGATACTGATTTGACATGAAATCCACTTTAAATTTATTTCCTAATTAATCTTATATCAAGTACATAAAACCTAGGAAATTCGTAGCTCCTCCGTTTGAATTCCGATTTGATTCATTCCAGTTGCGTTAGTTTTATATAAGTATTTACTACGCAGTAACAATATTGAGTATACCATGTCTCATTCTTTTCTATTTAGATCTTTATTTAATTTATGTTGGTTAGACTTGTTAATGTGCTTAGCATTATAATCTACTAAAATATGATCTATGATCAATTTCTAACTTAGATTTAAGTTGAGATAATTATTTATAGAATGACCTTTCATATATCTATACTAACCAAATTATAATATGGTTTAATATTTAAATCACATAGATCTTTTATAAAAATCATAACTCCTTAACCGTAACTCCGATTTTAGTGGTTCTCGTTCTCACGATCTCGTAGCTTCGCGTAGATCATTATTATTCAGTTTTTTCTTATGTTTGTTGTGATGTTAATTTTGTATATACCATGTTTGTTTGTATTGCTACGACTAGCAGTGAGGTCATGAGGATCTGAAGAATCACCCTGTTAACTAGAATGTCAAGTCCGAGGCAAGTTGTGCCGTTGACCACGTTTATACCCAATAATATTCTTTAATGTCATTATTCATGTATAGGTTTAATTTTGATGGGACCCAATAGGTCACCCTAGTCTGTTTATCCATTTTACCTTGTTATCCCTGAATCACTTAGGTAGTTTTGCTATTGCTTTACATGGTTTTGGGATAATATTTCATTATATCCATTTTCCAATTATTTTGTTATTCTATTTATGTTCATGTCAAGATCATTAATGTTAATTGGAACATGGAGCTTAACTTGAGAAACACGTGCCGCCACAAGGTGGAATGGGACGCCCTTGGCTGACTAATTAGGAAAGCTAGTGGAAGACTATCTTACCCGAAAGGGGCAAGGGCAGTAGGGGAGTTGCATGCAAGGAGGTTCTCGGGTTGATTTTGCTGCGATGGCGGTCAAACGGGGGATTGCAAGTGCTCTTCCCATAAACTATAGCGGGTTTTTGGAAGCTAGTGGAACTTTGTAAAGGTCTCGTATTGTTGCCCTGCCTCGCTTCCTTGGTAGAGGTGTATGGGAGTCGCGATCACTTGGCAGATGGGTAACACGACTTGTGGGTACAGGTATAGGTGTACATTTGGGCCGGGCCTGATGGGCCGGCCCGAAGCACGGAAAAAAAGCACGGCCCAAGCACGGCACGACCCGAAATAATTTAGTGTCGGGCCGGCACGACCCGTTATATCGGGCCGGGTTTGTGCCGAGGTCACGACCCATGGGCGGGCACGAGCACGGCCCGTTTAAGGCAGGCACGAAAAGGCCCATATAGAGGCACGAAAAGGCCCATATATTTATTAAAACCACACTTCATTCCACACTTTCATATTGTCGGGGACCATAATTAGGGGTACCCTCAAGACTCCTAATCTCAGCTGGTAACCCTCATCAGCACAAAGCTGCAAAGGTCTGATGGGTACAATTAAGTCAAGGCTCGGTCCACTCAAGGGACACGACCTCGCCTCGCCCGAGCCCAGCCTCGGGCAAGGGCAGCCGACCCCGGAGGATTTACGTCTCGCCCGAGGACCCCCTCGAGCAACGGACACACCTTCGGTTCGATCGAGGCCCAGTCTTTGCCAAGAAGCAACCTTGGCCAAGTCGCCACGCCGACCGACCGTATCGCAGGAGCATTTAATGCAAAGGTGGCCTGACACCTTATCCTGACGCGCGCCCTTCAGTCGACAGAGCCGAAGTGACCGCAGTCACTTTGCCGCTCCACTGACCGGCCTGACAAGAGGACAGCGCCGCCTGCGCCGCTCCGACTGTTGTGCCACTCGACAGAGTGAGGCTGACAGCAGCCAAGTCCGGCCTCGAGCGCCATAGGAAGCTCCGCCTCGCCCGACCCCAGGGCTCGGACTCGGGCTCAGCTCCGGAAGACGACGAACTCCGCCTCGCCCGACCCCATGGCTCGGACTCGGGCTCAGCCCCGGAAGACGACGAACTCCGCCTCGCCCGACCCCAGGGCTCGGACTCGGGCTCTGCCCCGGAAGACGACGAACTCCGCCTCGCCCGACCCCAGGGCTCGGACTCGGGCTCTGCCCCGGAAGACGACGAACTCCGCCTCGCCCGACCCAGTGCTCGGACTTGGGCTCAGCCCCAGAAGACGACGAACTCCGCTCCGCCCGACCTAGGGCTCGGATTTGGGCTCAGCCCCAGAAGACGACGAACTCCGCTTCGCCCGACCCCAGGGCTCGGACTCAGCCCTGGCCTCAGCCGACGGTCTCCGCCTCGCCCGACCCAGGGGCTCGGACTCGACCACGGCCACGGAAGACAGACTCGACCTCGACCTCGGAGGAGCCTCCACATCGCCCAACCTAGGGCGCGGACCGACCACGTCGACAGGAGGCGCCATCATTACCCTACCCCAAGCTGACTCAGGCTACGGGGAACAAGACCGGCGTCCCATCTGGCTCGCTCCGCCAGATAGGCAATGATGGCGCCTCGCACGCTCCCTAACGACGGCGGCTCTCAGCCCCCTTACGGAAGCAAGAGGACGTCAGCAAGGACTCGACAGCCCCGACAGCTGTCCTTCCGCCAGGCTCCAGCGCTCCTCCGACGGCCACGTCACCACACGAACCGGGTGCCAAAACCTCTCCGGCTGCCACGACGGCATGTACTTAGGGCGCTAGCTCTCCTCCGCTAGACACGTAGCACTCTGCTACACCCTCCATTGTACACCTGGGTCCTCTCCTTACGCCTATAAAAGGAAGGACCAGGGCCCTCTTACAGAGGGTTGGCCACGCGGGGACGAGGACGAGACAGTCGCTCGCGTGAGGCCGCTCCCTCCCTCTCCCACGTGGACGCTTGTAACCCCCTACTGCAAGCGCACCCGACCTGGGCGCGGGACGAACACGAAGGCCGCGGGATTTCCACCTCTCTCACGCCCGTCTCCGGCCGCCTTTCCTCCCCCCTTCGCGCTCGGCCTCGCGCCGACCCATCTGGGCTGGGGCACGTGGCGACATTTCACTCGTCGGCCCAGGGACCCCCCGGTCTCGAAACGCCGACAATCGCCGAAGGCCAGGAGCTCTTACAAGAAATACACTCGGGGGCTTGCGGCCATCACGCAGCGTCTCGAGCCCTTGTTGGAAACGCCTTCCGACAAGGTTTCTACTGGCCGACCGCGGTGGCCGACGCCACTAGAATTGTCCGCACCTGCGAAGGGTGTCAGTTCTACGTGAGGCAGACACACTTGCCCGCCCAGGCTCTACAGACGATACCCATCACCTGGTCGTTTGCTGTGTGGGGTCTAGACCTCGTCGGTCCCTTGCAGAAGGCACCCGGGGGCTACACGCACCTGTTGGTCGCCATCGACAAATTCTCCAAGTGGATCGAGGTCCGACCCCTAAGCAGCATCAGGTCCGAACAGGCGGTGGCGTTCTTCACCAACATCATCCACCGCTTTGGGGTCCCGAACTCTATCATCACCGACAATGGCACCCAGTTCATCGGCAGAAAGTTCCTGGACTTCTGCGAGGATCACCACATCCGGGTGGACTGGGCCGCCGTGGCTCACCCCATGACGAATGGGCAAGTAGAGCGTGCCAACGGCATGATTCTACAAGGACTCAAGCCGCGGATCTACAACGACCTCAACAAGTTCGGCAAGCGATGAATGAAGGAACTCCCCTCGGTGGTCTGGAGTCTGAGGACGACGCCGAGCCGAGCCACAGGCTTCACACCGTTCTTTCTAGTCTATGGGGCCGAGGCCATCTTGCCCACAGACTTAGAATACGGTTCCCCGAGGACGAGGGCTTACGCCGACCAAAGCAATCGAGCTAATCGAGAAGACTTACTGGACCAGCTGGAAGAGGCTCGGGACATGGCCTTACTACACTCGGCGCGGTACCAGCAGTCCCTGCAACGCTACCACGCCCGAGGGTTTCGATCCCGAGACCTCCAGGTGGGCGACCTGGTGCTTCGGCTGTGACAAGACGCCCGAGGGCGGCACAAGCTCACGCCTCCCTGGGAAGGGCCGTTCGTCGCCGCCAAGGTTCTGAAGCCCGGAACGTACAAGCTGGCCAACAGTCAAGGCGAGGTCTACAACAACGCTTGGAACATCCGACAACTACGTCGCTTCTACCCTTAAGATGCTTTCAAGTTGTTCGTACACCTCGTTCACACACAAAGTCTAGTCATCAAGGAAGGGTAAGCCTTGCCTCGGCAAAGCCCAACCCTCCCTCGGGGGCTAAAAGGGGGGGAACCCCCTCTGCGTCAAAATTTTCCTCGAAAAAAGTCTTCCATCAAAAAGGCTTCTGCGTTCCCCGGCTATATCTGTAGCAGGACCCCAAGAAGCGAATGAGGGCGCATGTAAGTGGCAAGGCCGACCGAGCCGAGGGACTCCTACGCCTCTGGGATACGGATACCTCACTCGTCACCTACCACGAAAAATGACTCTTACTTGGGCAAGCCACCCTGCTACTGACGAACGGGGCCAAATACGCAAAACGGGAGGAAAAGGAACACAACCTTATACTACGATAATAAAGTGTTCGGGCCTCAGTGGCCGCAAAAGACACATGTGCATTCAAAGAAGACTGCTCCGGCAGAGTCAGGCGTCGCCCGGAGAAGGAGCCGCGCCCTCGGCTTCGTTCCCACCCTCGGCAAGGTCTGCCCCGGCCTCGGACGACGGCGCAAGTGGGAGGATCTCTGCCTCGAAGGTGGTTGCCAGCACCGCGCTCGGGCCCGCGGCGGCCGCGTCGAGCCTCTGGACTTCGGCCAGGGCGACTTCATCTTCGTCGGGGAGGCAATACCCCTCGCTGACTCGCTCCAGATCCACGACATAGTGGGAAGCAAGCACGGCGAAGGCCCGCCTGACGTCGTGATGTAGCGCCTCGCGGAGTCTGCCACGCGCGTGGTCACCCAAGGCCTGCAGGCGACTTTGAGGGGAGCTTCCCGAGGGGACGTCGTCGAAGCCGAAGACCCGACAGAAAGCCGAGATGGCATCAGACATGGCCGCGTGGTCGGCCTCCCTCTGCTCGGCCGCCTGAGCAAGCGCCTTGGTGGACTTATCAAGGGCAGACTTGAGCTCTGCGAACAGCCAAAGCGTAAGACCTCAAACGCAAGTTGAGGAACCGAGCTGAAGCAAAAGCTTAAAACAACCAAGACATACCTCCGGCTCGGGCACGCTGCTCCGAGGATGCGGCTTGGGCCACGGCTAGGTCTGCTGCAAGGGCTCCGGCCCGGCTTTCGGCCTCGGCGGCCCGCCCCCGAGATTGGTCCCGCTCGTCGGTGACCTGGTCAAGCTCCGACTGCCGTCGCTGCACCTCTGCGCGTGCCGCTGCTGCCTCTGCTCCCAGGTCGGCATAGAGCAACCGAAGGTCCGCCACCTCGGCGCTCTGCTGGGAGAGGCGCGCAGTAGCCCTGGCAAGCGTGGTCCTCAGGGACCGCAGCGAACCCCAGACATCGACCTCGCGGCGGATGAACGACGACTTGGCGGCGCTCAGATCCGTCAGATCCTGAGGAAAGGAAGCGGGGCGTCACAAAGGACGCCTTGATCACGAGAAAGGTATGCCTGAAATCATTACCTGGAGGATCTTGGGAACGTCCCTGCAAAAGACCTCCAAGGATGACCGGAGCGACCCCACCGTTGCCTCGGCACACTCACGGAGCTCGTCCCAAGACTGCTCCTCCCGCTCATCGTCAAGAACGAAGAAGGGATCCGAGGCCTCACGGGTCCGGAACCGAAGCAACTGGCGCCGCCCCTCGGAGCTGCGCCGCGCGGGGACAAGGCTGCCGCTCGACGGGACGGGTCGTGGTCCCGCGCCCCCCCTCCTCCGAGGCACCAAGTAGTGACGCCACGGCCATCTCAGCGTCAACGGCGACGGGTCGCTCCACGGCCGGGACGGCAACGGCCTCGGCAGCGGCCGGCGCCAGCGCCGACAGCATGTCTGGTGGGCCCGAGGCCACGGCCGCGCCAGCAGCCTCCCCCAGCGCGATGGCCGCCTCGACAGAAGAACCAGCCTCGGGAGCTCGCTCCGCGGCAACTGGTGCCGCCTGAGCCCCCCGCTGTGGGGCGTCATGCGAGGAGGTCAGCTGGCCGGCGAGGCCCGGCGCGACACCAGCTGCGGAAGCCGACGCCGTCTTGAGGACCTTCCGGGGAGCCAGATCGGTCGGACCGTGACTCCGCTTGCTAAGGAAAAAAGGGAAGTCAAGGTCGGGACATACAAAGGGGGAGCCAGGACGAAGACATCCTAAGGTACTTACCCACTCCGGGCCATGATCAATCGTGCTTGTGGGGAGGTCTCTCGAACCTCGACCCCCGAAGGTACCGCCGAGGTCTGCCTCGCTGCCAGCTTCGGTACCATCCTCGCCTTGGGCGCCCTGGACGCTCGAGAGACGGACTGCCCAGGCGCAGCCACGATGACCTGAGGATCGCCCTCCTGCGCAGCCGGCACGGGCGACGGTTCTCGGGGAACAGGCAGCTCGACCTGACTCCCCGGGGTCACCTCAACTTCCCCAGCCGAGGGGTCAAGTACCCCCTCGGTCTGCCCCCGCTCTTCGGACCGGGACCCCGACGTCCCGGCCCCGGAAACCGACGGCGCCAGCCCGCTCGGGGGCTGGCTTGACGACTCCTGGCCCAGCCTCAGATCCGGGCTGAGGCCAAGGCGAGCAGCCATATCGTCGTCTTCGTCATCGTCTTCATCGTCATCGTCGTCAGGCGTTTCCGGCGACGGCTCCCTCGGGAGCCCATCCCTCTCCTGCCGACGACGGAGCCTTTCCAAGGCGTCCCGAGCCCGCATCCGCTCGCGGGCCCGAGCCTTCTTTGTGTCCTTTTTCTCCTTCCTCTTCTCCGCAGCAACCCTCCGCGTAGCTCGGTCCACCGCGTCCTCCGGGACCGGTGGCCGGGAAGGCTTGTGCCACCCTACCTCCTAGGGACAGACGGAAAGTCTCGGCTGTGAGAACCAAGGGCAATCCGACGCAAGGAGAAAGAAGGAGCGGACACTCACCAGGGACACACACCCGCGGTCGGGACGCATCAAGGGCTGGGAAAGGGCGCCGGCGTCCGGTTTCCCCAACGCGACGGCTACCCGCCCGTAGAGGTCGTTGACGGGAAAGGGATCCGAGGACATTCGCAAACCCTCCAAGTCGGCCTCCGGCGTCATCTCCCAAAGCGGCAACCGCCGCCCCGTCAAGGGAAGCACCCTCCGGCGATGAATGGCGGCAACCACTCCCGCAGCGGTGAGCCCTCCTTTCCGCAACACCTCCAGGGCCTTCAGAAGGGGCTGGAGATTCTTCTGTCTGTCGTGCGGGGTCCCGTAGCGCCAGGCATCGGCGGCGACGGTCACCACTCGCTGAGAAAACGACGGGAGCCTCTCGTCGTCATTTCGGAGATAAAACCACCGGCGCTGCCACCCTTTGTTCGAGGACGCAAAGACGACGGGAATATACTGCGGCGCCCGCGCCTGCCTCAGCTGGAGGATGCAGCCACCGGCCCGCACTGCCGCGTGGACCCTTCTCTCCCCCGTTGGCGAAGCAAAAAGCTCCGCGGAGAAGAAATGAGTCCACAGGTCCCAGTGAGGGTCAATCCCCAAGTATCCTTCGTAAACCGCTGCGAAGATGGCGGCTTGCGAGATGGAGTTAGGGCTGAGGTTGTGCAGCTCCACCCTGTAGACATGCAGAATCGTCCGCATAAAACGGCTTGCCGGCACTCCAAACCCCCGTTCGTGAAAGGAGACGAAGCTCACGACATACCCCGGCGGCGGGGACGGGGCGGCTCCGCTCGGGGGGGGCATCCACTCCGGCTGCCTCTCATCGGAGAGAGGGCGAAGTAAACCCTCAGCGACGAGGGCCTCCAGGTCATCCGCCGTGACGGTGGAGAAAGGCCACGGGTCGCGCGGCGGAACAATGGTCACCCGGTCGGCCATCACCAAGCAGAGGAGGTGGCGGCGGAAAGGACTGGGTGGGTGGTTTCCTTTTCTCTGGCTATTCCCTCGGGTTGCGAAAACCTAAGAAGGAGGCAAGTAGCAGAGCAAAGAACCGTCACCGGTCCCTCTCCCGAATATATAAAGACCCAGGCGAGACCCGTTCAACGCGTCGCCCGAACCCACAGCGGGATTCAAAACTCAAAGCGAAACACCCGTTCCTCGAACGGCTCACACGCACAACGGCTGCCCCGCGAACCACTTGTCCCGTCGCATTAACTCTGCGGCGGGACAGGTGGCACCTTTGGCGGGCGAAGCAGGCGACGCTTCACCTCCGCCATAATGACCGCGTCAAAAAAGGTATGCCACGTCATTTGATTTTCGTATCCTTTTCCTCTTCCTCTTTCTCTCTCTTACAACAGGGACCGGGAAAGGGGATACCCCGAAAGGGATCCTTCTCCGCAAAGGAAACGGGCCCTGAGCCCCCCTACTGATCAGAGGTTCGAAGGTTGGCCCCTCGGAGGGGTTCAACAGCCGCCTCAGAGCGCTCGGGCTCAACGCCCACTACTGGTCAGAGGTTCGAAGGCCGGCCCCTCGGAAGGGTTCAACGGCCGCCTCAGGCCACTCGGGCTCCGCGCCCACTACTGATCAGGGGTTCGTAGGCTGGCCCTCGAAGGGTTCACAGCCGCCTCAGACGCAGAGCGAGGGATGACCCTGGGTACGTTCGATACATAACCAAGGCTCGGGCTACGCTCCCGAGGTACCCTAGGACATTTCCGAGATCAGCGGGAACGATCTTGTAACGGAATCCCATCAGAGGGAGGCATCGAGCCCTCAGACCCCATCAAAAGGGGACCGGGTCTGACAGATAACCCGCAGGTACTTTTGGAGCGCGCCTCCGGGCCTCTAGCCGACCTCTAACAAATGGGGCACGGGCGTCCACTCGGATTACCCGTCAGCAGCTCACTGGAGACACCATGTTCGGCGCCCTCCAAGGGCAACATGGCGCTTCTCTCCCCTCCTCCTTGCGGAAAGGCGACGCAGGGGCGTATGTAAAAAAGTCGAGTCTGTCCTTGACCGTCCTCTTGCTCTGTGCAGGGGCTCGGGGGCTGCTCTCGCAAACCCGGCTCCGGCCAAACCGTTGACAGCGTCAACATACCAGCCCGAGAACTTGGGACCCGACCGTGCACCCGGGCTACGGCCAGCTCGCATGAGGGAACAACCACACCGGCCGAAGCATCACGAAACGCATTAAGACCTCGAAGGAGTCAAACCACTCCTCCGAGGCCTCGGGGGCTACACCCGGCGGGTGCGCTCGCGCGCACCCGCTGGAACAAAACGCAACCGAGAAAGGCCGGTCCCCTTGCAAAAAAGTGCGACAAAAGCCTCCAAGCGAGTATTAACACTCCCTTCGAGGCTCGGGGCTACTGTCGGGGACCATAATTAGGAGTACCCTCAAGACTCCTAATCTCAGCTGGTAACCCCCATCAGCACAAAGCTGCGAAGGCTTGATGGGTACAATTAAGTCAAGGCTCGGTCCACTCAAGGGACACGACCTCGCCTCGCCCGAGCCCAGCCTCGGGCAAGGCAGCCGACCCCGGAGGATTTACGTCTCGCCCGAGGACCCCCTCCAGCAACGGACACACCTTCAGTTCGCCCGAGGCCCAGTCTTCGCTAAGAAGCAACCTTGGCCAAGTCGCCACGCCGACCGACCGTATCGCAGGAGCATTTAATGCAAAGGTGGCCTGGCACCTTATCCTGACGCGCGCCCTTCAGTCGACAGAGCCGAAGTGACCACAGTCACTTTGCCGCTCCACTGACCGGCCTGATAAGAGGATAGTGCCGCCTGCGCCGCTCCGACTGCTGTGCCACTCGACAGAGTGAGGCTGACAGCAGCCAAGTCCGGCCTCGAGCGCCATAGGAAGCTCCGCCTCGCCCGACCCCAGGGCTCGGACTCGGGCTCAGCTCCGGAAGACGACGAACTCCGCCTCGCCCGACCCCAGGGCTCGGACTCGGGCTCAGCCCCGGAAGACGACGAACTCCGCCTCGCCCGACCCCAGGGCTCGGACTCGGGCTCAGCCCCGGAAGACGACGAACTCCGCCTCGCCCGACCCCAGGGCTCGAACTCGGGCTCAGCCCCGGAAGACGAAGAACTCTGCCTCGGCCGACCCCAGGGCTCGGACTCGGGCTCAGCCCCGGAAGACGACGAACTTCGCCTCGCCCGACCCTAGGGCTCGGACTCGGGCTCAGCCCCGGAAGACGACGAACTCCGCCTCGCCCGACCCCAGGGCTCGGACTCGGGCTCAGCCCCGGAAGACGACGAACTCCGCCTCGCCCGACCCCAGGGCTCGGACTCAGCCCTGGCCTCAGCCGACGGTCTCCGCCTCGCCCGACCCAGGGGCTCGGACTCGACCTCGGCCTCGGAAGACAGACTCGACCTCGACCTCGGAGGAGCCTCCGCCTCGCCCAACCCAGGGCTCGAACCGACCACGTCACAGGAGGGGCCATCATTACCCTACCCCTATCTAGCTCAGGCTACGGGGAACAAGACCGACGTCCCATCTGGCTCGCCCCGGTAAACAAGTAATGATGGCGCCCCGCATGCCCCATGACGGCGGCGGCTCTCAGCCCCCTTACGGAAGCAAGGAGACGTCAGCAAGGACTCGACAGCCCCGACAGCTGTCCTTCCGCCAGGCTCCAGCGCTCCTCCGACTGCCACGACATCACACGAACAGGGTGCCAAAACCTCTCCGGCTGCCACGACGGCATGTACTCAGGACACTAGCTCCTCCCCGCTAGACACGTTAGCACACTGCTACATCTCCCATTGTACACCTGGACCCTCTCCTTACGCCTATAAAAGGGAGGTCCAGGGCCCTCTTACAGAGGGTTGGCCGCGCGGGGAAGGACGGGACGGCACGCGCATAAGCCTCTCGCTCTCTCCCACGCGGACGCTTGTAACCCTCTACTGCAAGCGCACCCGACCTGGGCGCGGGACAAACACGAAGGCCGTGGGTTTCCCCTTTTACGCCTGTCTCCCTCTGGCTTCTCTCCCCCCTTCGCGCTCCGTCTCACGCCGACCCATCTAGGCTGGGGCACGCGGCGACAATTTACTCGTCGGTCCAGGGACCCCCCGGGTTCGAAACGCCGACACATATACTTGATAAAAAACACAAAGCTAGAGATAATGCTAGTTAGATCTTTTTTTATCTTTTAATTAGAGTGTGTGATGTAATTTTACTTTTGTTATGAACATTAGACAATAAACTGAACTTACGAACTTTGTATAGAGCTGATTATACTCTTTTTCCTTCTAACAAAATGATTTATAAACGAGGTAGTCATTGCATAGCTGTGGTAACTTTAATACAAATATTAAGTTTGATTTTGTTCAAATTTATTTGTCTTATCTTTTATTTGTTTTATTATTTTTCTGAATTTAGGGCTCTAATGTGAATTTTGGGCCAAAAACTGAATTTCGGGCCTAATGTGAATTTCGGGCCAAAAATTGAATTTCGGGCTTTTATAATTTCGGGCCGCCCGAAATAAGCCTGACACGTTTAAGCAATTACGGGCCGGGCCGTGGGCCAAGGGCTAGGCCCATGGGCCGGCCCGGCACGACCCGAAATTCAAACGGGTCGGGCCGGCCCGAAATTTAAACAATACGGGCCTTTTCGGGCTTGGGCTGGGCCGGGCGGCCCGAATGTACCCTATAGGTACAGGGTACAACCTCTGCAGAGTATAAAACTGGTATACTAGCCAAGCTCACGGTCATGAGCAGCTCAGGACTCTCGCATGATTAATTTATGGAACTTAAATTCAATTTGTCATTTGCATTGCATGGGATTATTTATTAATTTTGTTCTACTATTATTATTATGGTTTGGTATTTACTTACATTTAGTAACTGCTAATAAAATTTGACCAACTTATTAAAAGCAATGCTCAACTTTAACCCCCATTGTTGATCAACTTTACACATCCCATGAACTCCCACCTTTGGTGTGTTTATGCACATTATTCCCCACAACTTGTTGAGCAATGAACATGTGTGAGCTCACCCTTGCTGTCTCACCCCTAGAGGAGAAGAATATGAGGTTCAAGAGGAGTCACTTATCGAGGAGTGTGATTTGATATAGGTGGCGTCTTCGAGTTGACTTTCTGGCGCCAAGGATAGATTTTAGATTCTTTTATATTTATCTTCTATTTTGTAAGACTTCCGCTATGTAATAAATACTCTGATTATTATGACATTTATCTTTATATACTTTGTTATTATATATGTTGTCTTCTTTGACGCATGTATGAGATGCATCCAGCTTTGTCCTTTAAAGCCGGGTGTGACAACAACTGTAATCATCTAGTGCCTTGTTTATAGTTCATATATTTGTAACATAATGTATAACTGATAATGTTAAACTATGTTTGTTTAAGTTCAATCGTAATTAGATACCACCCTATAAACTAATACCGGTCTATTTATACTTGTTACCGTTGATACTAGAGTGTGAATTATTACCGTTGTCATTTATGTTACATTTCGTGAACCAAACGATATCTTAGTATTAATTAGTATTGAGTCTATCTCTAGTTAGAAGCTAATCATGGTGGACAGAACACAGCACACACCTTTTCTTTTGGCATCAACAGAGTTCAACTGCAGATTTTCTTTTGGCAATGTTTCCCTTCGAGTCCAGTCCACCGTCCATCCAAGCATCCAGCAGCGGTGTCTGCGGTAGGGAATAATTTTACTTATCCACTCTTTATTTTTATTTCTAACAGTTTTGGCAAAATCACGTAGACATAGGTACATCGGTCGATATGATCTGTCACGCTGGACAACAATTTTCACGTGAAAAACCTTACCGCACCTTTCTAGTAGGTGTGGAAGTACTGTTTGGCCATGACACTGGGGGATTCTAGTTCTCGATCAGATATACGATTTTCTAACTTTTCAGTTTTATTTTTTATTTGATATCGTTATAATGCTAAGAAGTAATATAAACTTTTAGCAGCTATCAGGGCTTACTGTCTTAGAAAATTCATCCCTTTTTATATGGTCTCCAATTAAGATACTCTTCATGTAAAAAGTATAGCTGTGATCTATAATTTTCTAGTTTTGAATTTTATCATTCGAGGTTGTTGAGATGCAAAATAAATAATATAAAATTGTAATGACATATTAATTGCCGTCTTATAAAAACATATTTTTATATAGTGTTGGATAAAGATACTTTTGTACATAGTTTTCTGAGTTTTATTTAAAAGTGTTTAGATTAAAAAATATAATAGTGAAAATCGTTCTCTAGCGTGCCATATTATCCCACACCAATACATAACGAAGAATATGGTGTTTTATTTCTTCTCCTTAGGGCAAGTTTGGCAGCCCGTTTCCCGGGGAACTAGCGTTTTCCAGGGGCGCGAAGCCTGTGTGGAAATAGACGTCGTGAAATTTTTATGACCCATTTGAAAGCCTATCCGTGCGGGTCAGCTCTCCCTGATCCAGTCAGATTACCTAGGGCACCGCTCCCGGCTATAGATGTCCATCTGGGCCGGGCCCACCGGGCGGCCCACGACACGGCACGAAAGTGGCCCGGCCCAGCACCGGCACGGCCCGGCTTCAATCGTGCCTGGGCTAGCCCGGCCCGTTCGCCGTGTCGGGCTGGGCCACAGAAATCGGCCCGTCGGGTATAGCCCGACCCGGCCCGCCTGAGGGGGAGGCACGCGGCGGCCCGGTTAGGTTAACCGGCCGCGCGCGACGCGCCCCAGTGGCCCAGCCCAGCAGCCACACCCCGCCGCCGCATTTACGGACACAGCCTCAGTGTCGCCCTCGCCTCGCCAGTCGCATTTACGCTCTCGCCCTCGCCTCGCTCTCTCGCCCTCGCCTCGCTCTCTTGCTCTCTCCGCCCGAACCCTAATCTCCTCTCCCCTCTCTGATCTGCGGTTCGCCGCCGTCCGCCGGTGTCTCCTGTGCTTGGAATCAGTTGCACGTCGGTCGCCCGCGCCGTGCTTGGACATCTATACTTCCTCTCTGTCCTTACCTTCCTCTCCCGGTCCTCTCCCTAACCCTAATCCCCTCCGGTGTTCCTCGCTCCACGGATCTCGGCCATCGTCCGTCGTCTCCGGTGCTCCGACTGCACAAGGTGAGTCCCTCGGGCCCTACTCCTTTCCCTAACCCTAATGCCCTTCTCCTAAGTCCTAACCCTAATTCTTCCGGTGTATTCCTCAACGTAGGTATCGGTTAAATCGGGTGCCGTGCAGTCGTTGAGGAGTCGGAGACGGGTGCCGAGAGCCGAGAGCCGAGAGTCGGAGACCGGTGTGTTCCTCGTCCTCGTTGTCGAGGTCAAGGTCTCAATACTATGGATCTTGACCCGGCTGCAGAGGATGAGGAGGCGGAGCGACAACTTGAGGACCACAATGAGGCGATGGATGCTAGACAAGCCTTATTGGGTGTTGGTGTCACTCATTTAGATCCAGTCGACCTCGAGGATTTCGTCGCCTCTAGAACAGGCACTGGCACTGCTACGGACTCCACGAGCCCACCAGCATCTACCACTGCCTCTGCTGGTGGCGGCTCAAGGAAGAGATCCAAAGTTTGGAACAATTTCGACGAGTTAACCAATCTGGTAAATGGTAAGCGTGTAAGGTATGCTGCTCGATGCAAGTTCTGTCATGAGACATTAAGTGCTAGATCCTCTTCTGGTACTGGTCACTTGCTTAGACACAATTGTAGTGCTAAGAAGGCCCACGATCGCTCTGGCCAAACCCAAACTGTGCTTAAGTACAACCCCGATGGTTCTTTGCAGCGTTGGGAGTACTGTCCTTCTGTTGCAAGGAATGAACTTTGTCGTTTGATAGCTAGAGATGATCTACCTCTATGGCATGGCTCCACTGATGCATTTCAAGAATACATCACTCGTGCACATAACCCTAGATTTGTGCATGTTTCTAGGCAAACTACTGCTAGGGACATGATTAAGTTATATAATGAGCGTAAGGTAAACTTAATTGGTACTTTGAAAACTGATGTTACATCTGTTTGTCTAACCTCTGATATTTGGGCTGGCAAGGCTAAGGAAGACTATTTAAGTGTAGTTGCTCATTTTGTGAATTCTCACTGGGAAATAGAAAAAAGGTTGCTTGGTCTAAGGTTAATTGATGGTAAACATAGTGGTGTTAGTATTGCTAATCTGGTTGCTACTATGATAGATGATTATGCTTTAACTGATAAAGTATTTGCAATCACCTTAGATAATGCTTCATCAAATAATACTGCCATGAAATATCTGAGACCTTTCTTGTCTGGTTACCTTGGTGTGCCTGCTCCTGTTGTGACTGATGATGATGATGATTCATTTACACCTACTGATGATGACTTGTGCACTATGTTCTTGCATCAAAGATGTTCCTGTCATGTTATTAATTTAATTGTTAAAGCTGGTCTTCAACATTTGAAAGCTTATATTGATGACTTTAGAACTGCTATAACCTTTTTAAATGCTTCAAATCAACGAATAGCTGCATATAAAAGCTATTGTATGAGTATGGCTATTCGTCCTCGTAAGTTTGGTGTTGACATGGATGTTAGATGGAATTCTACATACTTAATGCTTAAACACCTAGTACCATACAAGTCCAGCTTTTCTGTTTTTATCAAAACTCAGTATCCTTTGCATTCTGATGGTACTCCTTTACTCACTGATGATCATTGGACAATTGCTGAAAAAGTTCTTTCTTTCCTAGAATTATTTTATGAATCCACAGTTGCATTGTCTGGTGTGTACTACCCTACTGCTACTTTGATGCTACACCATATTCTAAGGATAGCCAGACATCTAAATGCATTTGAAAATGATAGACTTCTTAGGGCTGCTGTTGTTCCTATGAAAGATAAATTTTTGAAATATTGGAGGGATATTCCTATTCTATATGCTGTTGCATTTATTTTAGACCCAAGGGCTAAGATGAGGGGTTTTAACAAACTCCTTGTCAGGTTAGCTAGCTTAACTGGTACAAATTACTCTAATGTTCCAATTGAAGTTAGATCTAAACTATCCAAGATATTTCAGTTGTATGAAGCTAAATTTGGTGACACACGCCTGCGTGCTAATCAACACCCAACATCTCTTGGTTCTGGTAAGAAAAAAATGGCATGGGATGAAATCTATGGTGATGATGACTATGATGGTGAGCTTTCTGTGGGAAGGAGACCAGGTTCTAGTTCTATCTCTACTGCTGCATCCACTTCTGAGCTGGCATCTTACTTAGATAGTGATACTATTACTGAGTTTGATGAGGACTTCAATGTCCTATCTTGGTGGCATCAGCATAAGCTCACTTATCCTATTCTTGCTCTACTTGCTAAAGATGTATTGACAGTCCCAGCTTCTACTATATCTTCAGAGTCTACCTTTAGTCTTGCTGGCAGGGTGATTGAAGAGCGTCGACGTCGCCTGGCTCCAGATATGGTCGAGGTTTTGTCTTGCATAAAAGACTGGGAGCTTGCTGATGCTCACCTGCAGCATACTGTGGAGGAAGAGACAAGGGAACTTGAAGCTGAACATGAGAACTTGTACCTTGATGATCCAGAAGAACACAACCAGTAGTTGGTGGTGGACTGGTGGAGTGGTGGTTGGCTAGCTTAGTTGTTTGCCTGATGCCTGATGGCTTATTCTTGTAATGAACTCATGGACTGTACTGTATCTGTATGAACTTATGCCTTAGGGCTTAGGAGCTGTGGCTGTACTCTTTTTTCCTTCTTAGGCTTTTTTCTCACGAGGTGTGAGTTTTTGCCTAAGAAGGTTTTTAATGAGGCAGCCATTGCACACAGCTCCATAATTATTTGTTTCCATATTTTATGTGTGCTTGTGTTTTAGTATTTAGAATTTTAGAATTTTAGTGCTTGTGTTTCCAGATTTTTTGTATTTCTGTGATTTTTCGGGCCAGTGGAGGGCACGGCCCGGAATGGCCCAGAGGCTTTCGGGCCAACCCGGCACGTTTTTGGCCTCTCTGGGCCGTGCTTGGACACATGTCCTGGCCCGTGACCCGAACCGGCACGGCCCGAGTCAACAGCGTGCCGGGCCAGGCACGACCCTGTTCGTGCCGTGCCTAACCGGGCTCGGGCCGGGTCCGTGCCGGGCGGCCCGGATGGACATCTATACTCCCGGCAATGAGGTCGGGCAACTTTCCCACGGGCAAAGAGAAGGCGACGGGAGCGACCTCCACACGTCGGTGTCCGCGTGTCAGGAATGGAGGTGTAGGCAATACTGGTTGAGCGGGAATGGAGCGGACTGTTAGGTGCGTTTCAGTTCTTGTAACACCTTGAATTTGAGGTATAAAATTTCTTCTATAATATCTACCAAATTCAGGTGTTACCTCTTTTCTTATCTCTATAGATTTCTCTTGTCTTCCTTTTAATAGAGTATTGTTTATTTATTTTGGAGATGTATTAATACTTTAGTAGATGAAACCCTATGGGAGACATGAAATGTTGCATCATGTTGAGCTTCGACTTTACTTTTTGTTTGATACATATGCTTGAAATATCCAAATTTTGAATTTGTGGTTTGGTTGGATTTGAATCCAATAGAGAAAATAAAAAGAAAAGGTATTGGAAATTTCAAAATTAAAAGAAAAGGCCAAAGCAGCCCAGCCTCCCCTCTCCCGCCTCCCCTCTCCCTCAGCCTTTCAGTCCATTAGGCCTAGCTCGCGCACGCGCGCCCGACCGCCCCCTCTCCCTCTGCTCGGTGGGGCCAGCCTATCGGCTCCACTCAGCCGCGCGTGCGCTCCCTCTCTCTGCGCTGCGGGCCCGACCCGTGAGCGTCGTGTCGTTTCCCTCCTCGCGTCTGTGCCTCTGTGCCGTGGGCCCGCCCTGTCAGCTCCATCCTCCCCGCAACCGCCGATGACCCCGCTCGCACACGCACGACGAGAAGCCCGACCACGTCGTGCCCCACGTTCCTCCAGCTCCTTTTGAGCCCCACGCGCACCTGCTCTCTCTCTCTCTCTCCTGTCTCATTCACTCACTCCCAGCCCCTCTCGCGCTCAGTCGCCACCGCCCGAGTTCGCCGGTGACCCGCGCCCGCCGTGCCGTTTTCCCGGAGCTCCAGACGTCGCGCCAAGCCTCCCCGAGCGTCGTCCCAAGGTGAGGAACCTTTCCCCATGCTCTGTTTGCCCCCGATTCTGCCTCGCCATAGTGAATTTGCGCTCGCCGGAGCTTTGCCTCGTCGGTCCGCCGCACCCGCATCTTAGTGACCCAAGTGATTAAGGAGAAGCACTCGACCGGTCTGTGTGACCGATTGAGAGAGGGAAAGGGTTGGGATAGACCTGGCCTTTGTGACCTCCTCAACAGGGACAACGTTCTTTGAAACCGAACCTCGGTAAACAAATCACTGTGTTCATTTGTGTTGATCTCTACTCAATTTGTTTCTCCTCCTTTCCTCTCTCTAAAGTTCCCTTGCTCATATTGATTTGAGTTGGCTCCAAAGTCATTCGCATTAATTGAATAACTCTTAGCAAGGAGAACTATCTTCCGTACTCCGAATTATTTCTAACGCTAATCCCGAGTGTAGTGTGTGTTTAAAGTTTGCAAAATTCAGGTTTCGCCTATTTGAAAGGGAAATAGGGTCAAACCTTTTCCTAATTGATTTTGGTGGTTGAATTGCCCAACACAAATAATTGGACTAACTAGTTTGCTCTAGATTATAAGTTCTACAGGTGCCAAAGGTTCAACACAAACCAATAAAAAGTCCAAGAAAGGGTTTAAAAGAAAGGAGCAAAAGACAACCAAAGGCTGCCCTGGTCTGGCGCACCGGACTATCCGGTGCACCAGGGTGATCAACTCCGAACTTGCCACCTTCGGGTTTCTGAAATTGCCTCTCCGCTATAATTCACCGGACTGTCCGGTGTGCCAGCGGAGCAACAGTCGCCAACGCAACGGTTGAGTTCAATGGTCGGCTAACAATGCTACAGTGCGCGGACTGCGCGCGCAGAGTCAGAGCAGGCGCCAGAAGGCGCACCGGACAGTGAACAGTACCTGTCCGGTGCACCACCGGACTGTTCGGTGGCCCCACTTGTCAGAGCTCCAACGGTCGAACCCTAACGGTTGGGTGACGTGGCTGGCGCACTGGACTGTTCGGTGCGCCCGTCGACAGACAGCCTCCCCAACAACCACTTTGGTGGTTGGGGTTATAAATACCCCCCAACCACCACACTTCAAGGCATCCAAGTTTTCAGCCAACACATTCAATACAAGAGCTAGTGCATTCAATACAAGACACAAATAGAGTGAATCAAAATCTCTCCAAGTCCCAATTCCACTCAAAGCAATAGTGACTAGAAGAGAGAGTTTTGTCGTGTTCTTTTGAGCTCTTACGCTTGGATCGCTTTTCTTCTTCCCCATTTCTTATTCCTAAGATCTTTGCAATCAAAGCAAGAGACACCAATTGTGTGGTGGTCCTTGTGGGGACTAAGTGTCCCAATTGATTGAGAAGAGAAGCTCACTCGGTCTGAGTGACCGTTTGAGAGAGGGAAAGGGTTGAAAGAGACCTGGTCTTTGTGACCACCTCAACGGGGAGTAGGTTTGCAAGAACCGAACCTCGGTAAAACAAATCATTGTGTCACTCTTGCTATTTGCTTGTGATTTGTTTTTCGCCCTCCTTTTTGGACTCGATTATATTTCTAACGCTAACCCCGGCTTGTAGTTGTGCTTAAAGTTTATAAATTTCAGATTTGCCTATTCACCCCCTCTAGGCGACTTTCAATTGGTATCAGAGCCTGGTACTTCATTAGAGCCTAACCGCTCGAAGTGATGTCGGGAACTCACGCCAAGAAGGAGATGGTGACCGGCGAGAAGCCCGCTACAAGCCACGGGAAAGCTCCATCGGGGGAGTCCGGCAACAAGAAGAGGGAGGAATCACCTTCCCGCATCAAGTCACACTAGAGTGGCGACAAGAAGAAGAAAATGAATAAAGTGGTCTACTATGAGACCGATTCTTCGTCGCCTTCCACCTCCGGCTCCGACAGGCCGTCCGTCACTTCTAAGCGCCATGAGCGCAAGAAGTTTAGTAAGATTCCCTTACGCTATCCACGCATTTCCAAACGCACTCTTTTACTTTCCGTCCCACTAGGCAAACCACTGGTTTTTGACGGTGAAGACTAATGCATGTGGAGTGATAAAATGAGGCACCATCTAACCTCACTCCACGCTAGCATTTGGGACATTGTTGAGTTTGGTGCGCAGGAACCATCCGTGGGGGATGAAGGCTATGACTCGGACGAGGTAGCCCAAATCCAGCACTTCAACTCCCAAGACACTACTATACTCCTCGCCTCTCTAAGTCGAGAGGAGTATAATAAGGTGCAAGGGTTGAAGAGTGCCAAAGAGATTTGGGACTTGCTCAAGACCGCGCACGAAGGAGATAAGGTGACCAAGATCACCAAGCGGGAAACAATCGAGGGGGAGCTCGGTCGATTTATGCTCAACCAAGGAGAGGAGCCACACGCCATGTATAACCGGCTCAAAACCTTGGTGAACCAAGTGCGCAACCTCGGGAGCACCAAATGGGATGACCATGAAATGGTCAAGGTTATTCTTAGATCACTCGTTTTTCTTAACCCTACTCAAGTTCAATTAATTCATGGTGATCCTAGATATAAACTAATGTCTCCTGAGGAAGTGATAAGAAAGTTTGTGAGCTTTGAGTTGATGATCAAAGGCTCCAAACAAATCATCGAGCGAGGCGCCACCTCCACACCCGAGGTGCAACCCGTCGCATTCAAAGCGATGGAGGAGAAGAAAGAAGAGTCTACACCAAGTAGACTCCCCATCGACGCCTCTAAGCTCGACAACGAGGAGATGGCGCTCATCATCAAGAGCTTCCACCAAATCCTCAAGCAAAGGAGGGGGAAAGATTACAAGCCCCGCTCCAAGAAAGTTTGCTACAAGTGTGGTAAGCCCGGTCACTTTATAGCAAAATGTCCTATTTCTAGTGACAGTGACAGGGGCGACGACAAGAAGGGAAAGAGGAAAGAAAAGAAGAGATACTACAAGAAGAAGGGTGGCGATGCTCACGTATGTCGAGAGTGGGACTCTGATGAGAGCTCCACTGACTCCTCCTCTGACGAGGACGCCGCCAACATCGCCATCAACAAGGGTCTCCTCTTCCCCAACGTCGGCCACAAGTGCCTCATGGCAAAGGACGGCAAAAAGAATGTAAAATCTAGAGCCTCCACTAAATATGCAACATCTAGTGATGAGGAAAACTCTAGTGATGATGAAGACAATTTGCTTGCCCTTTTTGCCAACCTAAACATGCAACAAAAGGAAAAATTAAATGAATTGATAGGTGCTATTCATGAGAAGGATGAACTCTTGGATAGCCAAGAGGACTTCCTTATTAAAGAAAACAAGAAGCATGTTAAGGTTAAAAATGCTTATGCTCAGGAAGTAGAAAAAATGTAAAAATTAACTAGTGAGCTAAGCACTTGCCATGACACTATTTCCAACCTTAGATGTGAAAATGCAAAATTAATTTCTAAGGTTGAGAAGTTTGATGTTTGTGATGATTCCATGGTTAGTCTTAGAAATGATAATGCTAGTTTAATTACTAAGATTGATAAGTTGAATGCATCACTCTCTAGCCTTAAAATTGAAAATGAAAAATTAATTGCTAAGGCTAAAGATTTAAATGTTTGCAATATTTCCATTTCCAATCTTAAGAATAAGAATGCTATTTTACATGCTAAGATCTATAAATTAAAAGTTTGCAAACCCTCTACATCTACCATTGAGCATGTTACTTTTTGTACTAGATGTAGAGATATTAATGTTGATGCTATCCGTGATCACCTAGCCTTAATTAAACAACAAAATGATCACATAGCTCAACTTAGTGCTACAATTAATGAGCATGACTTAGAAAATGAAAAATTTAAATTTGCTAGAAGCATGCTCTATAATGGGAGACGCCCCGGGATTAAGGATGGCATTGGTTTCCAACAGGGAGACAATGTCAAGCTTAATGCCCCTAAGAAATTATCTAACTTTGTCAAGGGAAAAGCTCCCATGGTTCAGGATAACGAGGGTTACATTTTATATCCTGCTGGTTATCCCGAACACAAAATTAGGAGAATTCATTCTAGGAAGTCTCACTCTGGCTCTCATCATGCTTTTGTGTATAAGAGTGAGGCATCTAGCTCTAGGCAATCAACCCATGTTAAATTGCCTAAAAAGAAATCTCCTATTGCATCAAATGAACATAACATTTCATTTAAGACTTTTGATGCTTCATATGTTTTAACTAACAAATCAGGCAAAGTAGTTACCAAATATGTTGGGGGCAAACACAAGGGCTCCAAGACTTGTCTTTGGGTACCCAAGGTGCTTGTTTCTAATATCAAAGGACCCAAGACCGTTCGGATACCTAAGAACAAGGCCTAAACTTGTTTTTGTAGGTTTATGCATCCGGGGGCTCAAGTTGGATCATTGATAGCGAGTGCACAAACCACATGACTAGGGAGAAAAGGATGTTCTCCTCCTATGAGAAAAACCATGTTCCCAACGAGCTATCACATTCGGGGATGGAAATCAAGGTTTGGTCAAAGGACTTGGTAAAATTGCTATATCACCTGACCATTCTATTTCCAATGTTTTCTTGTAGATTCTTTAGATTACAACTTGCTTTCTGTTTCTCAATTATACAAAATGGGCTACAACTGTCTTTTTACGGATATAGGTGTTACTGTCTTTAGAAGAAGTGATGATTCAATAGCATTTAAGGGAGTACTCGAGGGTCAGCTATACTTAGTTGATTTCAATAGAGCTGAACTCGATACTTGCTTAATTGCTAAGACTAATATGGGTTGGCTCTGGCATCGCCGACTAGCCCACGTTGGGATGAAGAATCTTCACAAGCTTCTAAAGGGAGAGCACATTTTAGGACTAACAAATGTTCATTTTGATAAAGATAGGGTTTGTAGCGCATGTCAAGCAGGGAAGCAAGTTGGCGCTCATCATCCACACAAGAACATCATGACGACCGACAGACCACTTGAGCTACTCCACATGGACCTATTCGGCCCGATAGCTTACATAAGCATCGGCGGGAGTAAGTACTATCTAGTTATTGTGGATGATTATTCTCGCTTCACTTGGGTGTTCTTTTTGCAGGATAAATCTCAAACCCAAGAGACCTTAAAGGAATTCTTGAGATGGGCTCAAAATGAGTTCGACTCAAGTATCAAAAAGATTAGAAGCGACAATGGGACGGAGTTCAAGAACTCTCAAATTGAAGGCTTTCTTGAGGACGAGGGCATCAAGCATGAGTTCTCTTCTCCCTACACGCCACAACAAAATGGTGTAGTGGAGAGAAAGAATAGAACTCTACTTGACATAGCGAGGACCATGCTTGATGAGTACAAGACTTCGGACCGGTTTTGGGCGGAAGCAATCAACACCGCTTGCTACGCCATCAACCGTCTCTACCTTCACCGAATCCTCAAGAAGACATCCTATGAACTCCTCACCGGTAAAAAGCCCAATGTTTCATATTTTAGAGTCTTTGGTAGCAAATGTTTTATTCTTGTTAAAAGAGGTAGAAAATCTAAATTTGTTCCTATGGCTGTAGAAGGCTTTTTACTTGGTTATGACTCAAACACAAGGGCATATAGAGTCTTTAACAAGTCCACTGGACTAGTTGAAGTTTCTTGTGACATTGTGTTTGATGAGACTAACGGCTCTCAAGTAGAGCAAGTTGATCTTGATGAGCTAGATGATGAAGAGGCTCCATGCGTCGCGCTAAGGAACATGTCCATTGGGGATGTGTGTCCTAAAGAATCCGAAGAGCCTCCACAAGCACAAGATCAACCTTCATCTTCCATGCAAGCATCTCCACCAACTCAAGATGAGGATCAAGAAGATGAGCCACCTCAAGAGGAGGACAATAATCAAGGTGGAGATGCCAATGATCAAGACAAGGAAGATGATCAGGGTCCAAGACCGCCACACCCAAGAGTCCACCAAGCGATACAACGAGATCACCCTGTGAACTCCATCCTCGGCGATATTCATAAGGGGTAACCACTCGATCTCGTGTCGCCAATTTTTGTGAACATTACTCCTTTGTGTCTTCTATTGAGCCATACAGGGTGGAAGACACATTAAGGGATTCAGATTGGGTGCTGGCAATGCAAGAGGAACTCAACAACTTCACGAGGAATGAGGTATGGCATCTTGTTCCACGTCCTAACCAAAATGTTGTAGGAATCAAGTGGGTCTTCCGCAACAAGCAAGATGAGCATGGTGTGGTGACAAGGAACAAATCCCGACTTGTGGCTAAGGGATATTCACAAGTCGAAGGTTTGGATTTCGGTGAAACCTATGCACCCGTAGCTAGGCTTGAGTCAATTCGTATATTACTTGCCTATGCTACTTATCATGGCTTTAAGCTTTATCAAATGGACGTGAAAAGTGCCTTCCTCAATGGACCAATCAAGGAGGAGGTCTATGTTGAGCAACCTCCCGGCTTTGAAGATAGTGAGTACCCTAACCATATATATAAACTCTCTAAGGCGCTTTATGGGCTTAAGCAAGCCCCAAGAGCATGGTATGAATGCCTAAGAGATTTCCTTATCGCTAATGGCTTCAAAGTCGAAAAAGTCGATCCTACACTCTTTACTAAAACTATTGCAAATGATTTGTTTGCATGCCAAATTTAGGTTGATGATATTATATTTGGGTCTACTAACAAATCTACTTGTGAAGAGTTTAGTAGGATCATGATTCAAAAATTCGAGATGTCCATGATGGGGGAGTTGAAGTATTTCTTAGGATTTCAAGTGAAGCAACTCTAAGAGGGCACCTTCATTAGCCAAACGAAGTACACTCAAGACATTCTCACCAAGTTTGGAATGAAGGATGCCAAGCCCATCAAGACACCCATGGGAACCAATGGGCATCTCGACCTCGACGGGGGAGGTAAATCCATAGATCAAAAGGTATATCGGTCGATGATAGGATCTTTACTCTATTTATGTGCATCTCGACCGCATATTATGCTTTCCGTATTCATGTGTGCAAGATTCCAAGCCGATCCTAAGGTAGTTCACCTTAGGGCCGTGAAACGAATCTTGAGATATTTAGTTCATACACCTAAGTTTGGTCTTTGATACCCCAAGGGATCTACTTTTGATTTAATAGGTTATTCAGATGCTGATTGGGCAGGGTGTAAAATTGATAGAAAGAGCACATCGGGGACTTGTCAGTTCTTGGGAAGATCCTTGGTGTCTTGGGCTTCAAAGAAGCAAAACTCAGTAGCTCTTTCAACCACCGAAGCCGAGTACATTGTCGCAGGCCATTGTTGCGCGCAATTGAATTGGTTGAGGCAAACCCTTAGGGAATATGGTTACAAATTAACCAAAGTTCCTCTCCTATGTGATAATGAGAGTGCTATCCACATGGCGGATAATCCCGTTGAGCACAGCCGCACTAAGCACATAGCCATTCGGTATCACTTTTTGAGGGATCACCAACAAAGGGGGGATATCGAGATAGCCTATGTAAGCACCAAAGAACAATTAGCTGATATCTTCACCAAGCCATTAGATGAGAAAACCTTTACCAAACTTAGGCATGAGCTAAACATTTTTTATTCTAGGAATTTTGATTGATAGCTTGCACACATAGCTCATTTATGTACCTTTGATCATCTCCCTTTCATTTGCTATGACTAATGCGGTTTTCAAGTGTATTTCATGCTAAGTCATAGATTGAAAGGGAAATGGAGTCTTCGGCGAAGACAAGGCTTCCACTCCACTCCATTGTATTACTTCTCCTTCGCCGTCACTCTGCATCACTCTCCACATTGGTATAATCCTTCACTCATATATTGTTTACTACAGAGGGAGAAATTTTAAAAGGGCTCTAATGACTCCGTTTTTGGCGATTTATGCCAAAGGGGGGAGAGTATTAGCCCAAAGCAAAAGGACCGCACCACCACGCCATGCCAATTTCAAAAGTTTCAAATGTTGTTTTCAATTGGTATTGTATTTGTGATATTTCAAAAATTGGTATCTTTTGAAAGAAATTCTATCTCAATTGGTATCTAAAATATTTGATCTTCTTTCAATTTGGAAAACCCTCTTGAACACGAAGAGGAGAATTTCATTAAGGGGGAGTTTTGTTGAAGTCAAAGGAAAAGCATTTGAAACAGGGGGAGAAAATTTCAAATCTAGAAAATGCTTCTCAAAATCTTATACATATATCTTTGACTATTTGCAAAAAGACTTTGAAAAGAATTTACAAAAACATTTGCAAAAACAAAACAAGTGGTGCAAGTATGGTCCAAAATGTTAAAATGAAGAAAGCAATCCATGCACATCTTATGAAAATGTAAATTGGTTTAATTCCAAGCAACATTTGCACTTACCTTATGCAAACTAGTTCAATTCTGCACTTATATATTTGCTTTGGTTTGTGTTGGCATCAGTCACCAAAAAGGGGGAGATTGAAAGGGAAATAGGGTCAAACCTTTTCCTAATTGATTTTGGTGGTTGAATTGTTCAACATAAATAATTGGACTAACTAGTTTGCTCTAGATTATAAGTTCTACAGGTGCCAAAGGTTCCACACAAACCAATAAAAAGTCCAAGAAAGGGTTTAAAAGAAAGGAGCAAAAGACAACCGAAGGTTGCCCTAGTCTGGCGCACCGGACTGGCCGGTGCACCAGGGAGATCAACTCCGAACTTGCCACCTTCAGGTTTCTGAAATTGCCTCTCCGCTATAATTCACCGGACTGTCCGGTGTGCCAGCGGAGCAACGGTCGCCAGCGCAATGGTCGAGTTCAACGGTCGGCTGACAACGCTACAGTGCACGGATTGCGCGCGCAGAGTCAGAGCAGGCGCTAGAAGGCGCACCGGATAGTGAACAGTACCTGTCCGGTGCACCATCGGACTGTCCAGTGGCTCCACTTGTCAGAGCTCCAACGGTCGAACCCTAACGGTTGGGTGACGTGGCTGGCGCACCGGACTGTCCGATGCGCCCATCGACAGACAGCCTCCCCAACGGTCACTTTGGTGGTTGGGGCTATAAATACCCCCCAACCACCACACTTCAAGGCATCCAAGTTTTCAGCCAACACATTCAATACAAGAGCTAGTGCATTCAATACAAGACACAAATAGAGTGAATCAAAATCTCTCTAAGTCCCAATTCCACTCAAAGTAATAGTGACTAGAAGAGAGAGTTTTGCCGTGTTCTTTTGAGCTCTTGCGCTTGGATTGCTTTTCTTCTTCCCCATTTCTTGTTCCTAAGATCTTTGTAATCAAAGCAAGAGACACCAATTGTGTGGTGGTCCTTATGGGGCTAAGTGTCCCAATTGATTGAGAAGAGAAGCTCACTCGGTCTAAGTGACCGTTTGAGAGAGGGAAAGGGTTGAAAGACCCGGTCTTTGTGACCACCTCAACGTGGAGTAGGTTTGCAAGAACCGAACCTCGGTAAAACAAATCATCGTGTCACTCTCGCTATTTTCTTGTGATTTGTTTTTCGCCCTCCTTTTCGGACTCGATTATATTTCTAACGCTAACCCCAGCTTGTAGTTGTGCTTAAAGTTTATAAATTTCAGATTTGCCTATTTGCCCCCCTCTAGGCGACTTTCACCCTCGAGCTTACCTAGTCTCTAGATAGCCAAAAGTTTCTCCTTCCTGGCCCTCAACCGCTAAGGCTCCCTGGAGGCCGTCCTAGACATGGGAGGTCATCTTTTAGTCCAGAGAGATACTCCCGAGTATGATTTAGAAATAGTGCTTGGGAGCATATGGTATTCCACGAGTGGCTCAGGAGTAGTGATTAGTAGTTGTGCCCTCGAGATCCTAGCTTTACCGTACTCATTCCAGCAAATTATGTAGCCAATTTTTTTGCTAGACAGAGTTAATGGGATGCGTCCCTTAATTTTGAACGAGGTGTATGCTTTTTAGGTACCTGGTCCGTAAAGTACTAAGTCAACTATTCTAGAGTGGTGGAAGGTGTAGGCTTACGATACGGGACCAGGCTAAGTGGCTACCTAGCTCCGGACCACCCGCGAGAATGTGGACTTTTCCTTTAGACTAGGTACCAGTCAACCTGTGCCCTTGTTCAGTATTAAGTGGGGATATAAACTGAGCAGCAAAACTGGTTGCATAATCTATATTTCATGATAACAACGAAGATAAGAATCTAGAGAGGGAGGAACAAAGATAAAATGTACCTTGGCCGAGGATATGATAATGGATCCTATGTACATGGAGTTGAACTGAGAGCAAAACCGTTCCTCTTTTTTGGATGCCCGATACCTTGCATAGAGATCCTGAGGAGGTCTGGGTTTATAAGATCATATCTTACTGTGGTGGACCACAGAGGGCTCTACAGACCAGGTTTATACGAGCAACCTCGCCGGACTATGAACCGCTAGTGATCAGACAAGGTTTACGGGACCGGACCCCTACCAGGTTGTTCCTGATGTGTACAATGTAAGTGCAATCAACCCTGACTAAGGGTTCTGGTGATTAATGACAAAACAAAATGAAAGGGAAATATGGTCAAACCTTTTCCTAATTGATTTTGGTGGTTGAATTGCCCAACACAAATAATTGGACTAACTAGTTTGTTCAAGATTATACATTCTACAGGTGCCAAAGGTTCAACACAAACCAATCAAAAGAACAAGTTAGGTCTCAAAAGAAAGGAGCAAAAAGGAAACCAAAGGCTGCCCTAGTGTGGCGCACCGGACAGTCCGGTGTGCCATCGGACAGTGTCCGGTGCACCAGGGTGAATCAGCTCAAACTCTTCACCTTTGGGTTTCCCAGGCGTAGCTCCGCTATAATTCACCGGACTGTCCGGTGTAGCACCGAACAGTGTCCGGTGGCGCACCGGACTGTCTGATGCACCAGCGGAGCAACGACTATCTGCGCACAACGGTCGACTCTGACGGATGAACAGTACCGCCGCAGAAGTCAGAGCAGCGGTCAAAGGGGCACCGGACTGTCCGGTGTGACACCGGACTGTCCGGTGCCACATGAGGACAGAGCCTCCAACGGTCGACCAGCTCCAAGCCCTAATGGCAGGATGATGTGGCGACGTATCGGACACTGTCCGGTGGCGCACCGGACTGTCCGGTGCGCCTATCGCTAGTAGACTTTACCAACGACTAGATTTTGGTTGGTGGCTATAAATACCACCCCAACCGGCCACTTCAAGGTGTGGGAGCCCAAGCAACATTCCAAGTCATCTGGTTGACATACTCAAGCCCTCCCAACCACATATATTCATTGATCCATCCTATACACAAGATTTAGACCACTACAACCAACACAAGTGCCACAAAAGAGAAAGCAAGCAAGAGAGAGCTACTCATTTGAATTTAGCACTAGTGCCTTGTGAGATTCATTGAGAGATAGTGTGTGCTACATCTTTGTGTTCATTTGCGCGTGGAGTTTTGACTCCCATTGAACTTCCTCCAATGTTGTGGAGACTTGTAAAAGCTAGCAAGAGACACCAAAGAGTGTGGTGGTCCTTGCAGGGTCTTAAGTGATCCTTGAGAAGAAGAAGAAGAGCTCGCCGATCTTGAGTGATCGGTGGAGAGAGGGAAAGGGTTGAAAGAGACCCGTCCTTAGTGGACTCCTCAACGGGGACTATGTGACACCCCAGGTGTCTATTTCGTGTTATGTCGAAAGATTAATCCTAATCTCGGATGCTCAGTAAAAATTTCTATTTCTCGATCGTGCCTATCTCTGTTTATCAGGCTTTCTCATGGAAGTTCACCGAATTCGGAGTTAATCGATCGCGAGAAACAACCAATTTTGGAGCGTGTTAAAAACTTTTAATTCTCAGAACAAATGCAGACTCGAAGATCATTCTCGAATTATAAATCTCATCTGATGTTCATTAAATCAAACTCTCGACGACTGTTATCTGATCTGAGCCCGAATTCAATTCCTCGAACTTCGATCGATGTTCGACTATTTTATTCGGATCCGTACTCTCAAACGGAATACTCAGTCTGTCGTCCTCTAATTAATTTTTATCTGATTCGGCTTAATATCTCTGTATCCAATCCGATTTCAAAATCAACATCGGCAGCGATTTTTAAATATCACGATTCGCTTTCTCCGACTAAAAATCCAAAGTCGATCAAATCTCAGGACGATTTATTTTCAAATCACGCATAGGGAATTATTTTCGAGCAAAGTCAAACCAAACTCTCGACCGAGTTAATCGCTCAACCTTTCGTTCGTTCGAACTCTTTTCGCTCTTTTTTTTCCCCGTAGCGATGAATTCCGCGAGAGCATTTTTATTCCAGAAATAATTTAACGCAGCCTGATTTCGTGTTTGGGCCAGCCCAACCCAGCCCAATTAGGCCCATTTGAAACCCTAACCCTAGGGTTTCTCTATAAATACGGATCCCTCTCCCTTGCCCTTGGCTGTTTTGCACTCCCACCCCTATTCTTTTCCCAGCCGCCACAGCCTCCCTGTCTTCTTCCCCCACGCGCAGCAGCACCTTCTTCCCCAGTGCGCAGGGAGCTCGGCTCCTTTCCTCTCCATGGCGCCCAAGCCTTTCTTCCTCAAGCCGGTGCCCAAGCATGCTCCCTCCCCTGCCTTTCTTCTCCCAGGGGCGCGAGCTCCACCTTCCCTGTTTTGGACGCCGCGCAGAAACTCCTCCATGGCAGGCGCCCAGGCGAGCTTCCCCCATGGCGCTCGGCTCCCTATTCCCTGGTGCCCTGTGGTCGCCCCCTTCATCACCTGGACGCGCGCACCCCTCCTCCGGCTCGCCTCCCTTCAGGCAGGACCAGCTACAGCTCTGCATTCCACTTCCCATGGCGCCCCTGCGACTTCCGTGGCCGCCAGCCCTCCCTGCGAGCTCAGCTCCTCCCCATTCATGGCGCCCCTGCCCTTCCTTGCCCGGCCAGGAACGCCTTGAGCTTGCCCCTGCTCCTACTCTCTCGCGCGGCAGCAGCTCCCAACGCCCAGATTTTTTTTCCAGTGCCCTGTTCATCTTCCTCCCAGCAGCAGTCCCTGCGCAGCTCCATTTCCCCCCATGGCCGTGAGCTCCCCATCTGGCCGCCATCCACCCCTGTGCTCGGCCCTCTCCGTGCGGCGTCAGCCGATCTGCGCAGCGATGCCGGCCCGCAGCAGCGAGCCCCGTCGATCTACACGGCCCTGGCTGCCATCGTTTCCCAGCACGTCGGCATCGAGCTCCGCTAGTCGTCAATCTGGGCAGCGAGCAACAACCTCGGTGAGCTACTAGCTGTCCCGCACTTTTCGTGTTCGATTGAATGGCCGCAACAGCAAATCGTGTAATAAAATGTGTCGTGTTCGCAGCCGTGTCGTCGTCACGCCTCGCCCGTCGCTCGTCGGCAAAAAGCCCAGTCTGATGGCATGCATGTGCAACTCCGATCGGATTTCGGCCAGGTTGTTCGCCTTGAATGATTCGTGATTTGTTTTATTTATGTGGTTGGTCGATGACGTGTGTGTGTGAATATGTGCGTGAAATTATAATTGTATGAATGAATACGTATATAGAAGAAAACGAAGTAGAACAAGAACTCGGATGTTTTTTTTATATTTTGGTAGGAGCACATTTGCGGTTGGAGCACAAGAAGTTGTTTGATGTGTGCGATTTGTAGTTTGTCTAAATACGTTTTGGTCGATGTGGTGTGTATTGGTGTTTGAATATATATGGTTGCGATGATTCATTTAGGTGTCACGAGGATGGTTCATGGATGGTATTAATCGTTTGTTAAAATACTTCGTCATAAAGCAGTGTGTTAGTCGTGGTAAATCTAATAAAGCGTAAAGCATGTGGTGGTTTCCGCTGTCGGCTAATGAGTTAGTCTATGTAAATATATTTTATGTATTCATCATGGTGTAGGTTAGAGTGGGTTGAAAATATAAATTATGTCACATATGATTAAGTGTTTCAAAGGCGAATGTACGAATAGTCAGTTGGTGTTTCACTCGTCTAATCGCTAAGTGTTGTCATAAATAATTGCGCTAAAATTTGGTTATAAGAATGCAGTGGTCACGTGGTGTGTTTGGGTGTGACAAGTAGATTAGGAGTGTGAGGTCTGTCGAAGCACTGTGATGTCAAACGTGTATATCGAAGTGCATTGTGGTGGTAATTGCGTTAAGTTAATCAGTAGTGTCTCGAGTGCATGCCACAACATGGTTGTATGCGAGACAAGGTAACATAAGGTGTGCTCGACACGAATGTTCGGTCGATATAAGTAGGAAATTGTGTTTGCTTAATTAGAGAGGTGGTGACATGCCAAAGTAGTCATCGCTTTCTCAATTCTTATAAGTCGAATCGAGTCGATGCGTATTTTGTGTTCGTTAAATTATGCTTCGCATATAATGTGTGATTGTGCTCACGGATTCGAGTAGACACTTCAAGCAAGTCAAGTAGGTTTGTGGTATGAGTTGTGTAATGGAGTTAATTGTTTTAGGATAACTATTGAAATGCTCTGTTCGTATGATAAACATGTATGTGTTTATGATTGGGAAGTAAATGCATGGTGATTGTGAGTTGGAGACTAGTAGTTTACGATTCGTATGATTTGGTCGGTGTGCGAATATACTTGTGAATCTGTGGGTTTATAAAAATGTTGTAGTATATGTTGTGTCTCGGATTGCGACAATAAAAGGCAAGTTGACGTGTATGTTATTTAGCGGCGATGTCGTTGCTCTAGTTAACCGAATGGTTAGATAACTTGGTTAAGCTCGTAATCACAGCGAATGGCTTGTGTGGTCTAAATGTGTATGGTTATGGGCGCGGGTAAAAATCTGTAGTGCTCATGTGGTGTCTAAACTAAAATGCGGACTAGTGGGTGAAAAGCGCTTAGATATAAGTATATGCCGGACTTGATGATTGTGGGAATGCGTTTGTTAACTGAATGTGATAATTTTAGTGCACTAAATAACTTGGATGAAAATTAGTGAGTCTACTTGTTAGTCCTCATATGATTATTTTAACTCTAACAATTGGTAAAGTGTTAGAATAATTCAAGTCTCTAGAACGCGGCAATTCTTGAATTGTATAGAAGCTGAAATGTATTGATTGCTGTTTTGGGACTGCACGTACTGTTTTCGGTGTGCTGTATGTTTGATGAACCAAATTGTGTTTTCTGTAGATATGTGCTCTAGAAAAGTGGTAGATAACCTTATTATCTTGCTGGTGTTAAAATTTGACAGCCATAGGTCTGACGGTTTAGGAGTTAGGATTTTTACAAATTCAGTAACTGAATCTGTCCAAATTCTGTACAGATTTCAGAAACTGTATTGTTTGTTCAATTTAATGTTGCAATCTGTTCATGGTCATTATAAGAAAGTTGTAGATGCTTTTCTTATCTTGCTTGTGTTAAAATTTCATAACTATAGGCCTGACGGTTTAAGAGTCATGAATTTTACAACTTGGTTGCTGTGTTCTGTCCACCGTCAGAACAGATTTCGAAAACTGTGCTGTTTGATTTAGTTAAACATTGAATCACTTCTTAGTGATTATAAAAGTTGTGTAGTACTTTTGCTAAGCTTTTCAAAAAGTCTTAGATCACTCTTTTTGGTGGTCTGAAGATTAAGTTACATGTGTTTGAAGTGTGAAGACTGAATCTGTCCAGTTTTGGACAGCACAGCCTTCATAGTATATTTTACCCTTGATACATGCTAAACCAGCCAGGGATGTTTATAAATAATTTGTAGAACATTTATTTAGCTTTCCAGAAAGTCTAGGATCACTTTGTTTGGATGTCTGAATCTTTTGTTGTGAATTTTTGAAGTTGCAAGTCTGCATCTGTCCAAATCTGGACAGCGCTGTTGTGCTAACACATTTTGACCTTGCTAAGTGTTTAATCATGTTGTGATGACAATACCAAAGTTGTAGAGAACTTTCTAAAATTTCCATAAAGTTTTAGTTTGCTATTTTTGGATTAATATTTGAAAAGTTATGATTAAAACAAGTAGCTGCTGTGTTGCTGTCCCAAAAATCTGCAAGCACTCATTTAATTGTTAGTTCACCCTTTTGGCTAAAAATGATTGGTTGGCACTAAATTCACATAGAATTGCCATGGCTAAGCTTGAGATAATATATGTGTCATGTTTTTATAAGTTCTTTCTCTTTTTAACTGTGATGTAGGATTGTGTTGCGTAAATATCCAAAATGTTTGTCGTCTTTTTAGTGGTTTAATGTTGTGCGCTTGACGATATGTAGTTAGCTAACGCTAGTGGGTGTGGTTGCTTGTGATGTCTCGCTACTTAGTGTTTAATTCGCTAGCGTGTACTTAAAGTATCTTGTGCTATTCCATTATATTCATACATATGCATCTTGCACCTCATATAGGACCGAGAGATGATGATCGAGCCAGTAATGTGGTGCCAACCACGAGATGCCGTGGTGGACGACCTGAAGGATGGACATAACCAGTGGATGCTCGTCAAGCGAGTACCCCCAGCAAACACTATCTAAGTGTTAAAATAAAGGCAAGCCCCGGTTTTATGCATAACCGTTATATATGCTATTTTACTGCACTTAATGTTTGTAGGCTTGTACTGTGCACTTAAGTGTAGGAGTTGCCTGAAACCCTAGTTGCATGAACTCAGGATACCTTTGAGATGGATACTAGTATGCTAGGTCGAGTAGCTGCTTTACTAATTAGAGATCTCGGTAGAAGTCGAGTGATTTTTCTAGCACTCGCGCGAGGTCAGGAATTGGTTGTATCCACTTTGATAACAGAATGATGATGGTCTGTGGACACGGGTCCATGGGGACGCGTGGTCTACGAGATGAAAATTGGAATAAGGATTAACGTGCGGATACCTGTGTCAAGCGTTTGAACGTACTAAACACATACCGAGAAATATGGTAAATCGGTAAGCCTAGTACCTGACTGAACCTGGCAGTAGACTTTGCCCCTCACGCGACCTGAGACGAGGTCTCCCATTCCGGTTATGGTGGGTACAAGTGCGGTCACTGCACGACGGCCAGTCGGGGTCAGTGAGGCATTGTACGCCAAGGCGGTGAGCCCTGATCTGCTGACGGGGAATTGATGGGGACGGTTGATATGTGTGGGGACGGAGTGCCCCTACATGTCGTGTGTTTAGGTTTACCTTGCAAGGATAAAAACTCGATTCGAATCGTCTGCTTCTCGCAGCTAATGAGACTGCTTGATCCATTTTACTGCATTGAGTAATAAGTGGAAATAAGGTGACTGGCAAAAGATGTTGATTGATAACATGTTTGATACCATGTATGAGTAGCTAGGTACTCACCTAGTTTAAAAAGGAGCATACTAAAACTTGAAAAGCTAAAACTTGATTTTAGACTCAGCTAGTGCTTTTGGCAAACCAAACCCCTCAGCCAAACAGCTGCATGTCTAGAGGTAGAGGAGTAGACTCCTCACACCGGGTAAGTCTAGCTGAGTATTAGTATACTCAGCCTTGCTTGTGGCATAATTTTTGCAGGTACTCCTTAGGATGATTTGTTGATGGTGTGACTTGGCCTTCATCCCTACCACCAGGATAGACGGTCGAGTGGGTTACTGCTTTCGCAAGAGAGGACCAGGAGGAGTAGCGTGGCCAGGCTTCGCCATGTTACTCGGTTTTCTCCGTTAGTTATTTCCGCTGCATTAAAAATTTATGGTTATTATTTTTGAAACTCCGATAATGTAATCACTAATGATACTTATTAAATTTGTGATATTATGTTTTATTGTATTTCTCTGTGCCTCACCTTCGAGTGAGCTAGTGGTATTCGATCCTGGATAAGTGGCTTTATCGGACTAGATCCGAGGGACTGACGGGTTATTCCTGTTTAAGTGTGTTGCTGCCCTTAAGGGTGCGACTTGGGCACTTAAGCTGGAATAATTCGGGCGGTTCCGCCACAGCTGGTATCGGAGCGAATACCATCACAGAGAAGTCAATAAGTCATGATTACCAACCTTTTCTAAAGTAAAACTTGCTTAGAAACCAAAGTTGGATAGATATCAGGACGATAAGGATAGACCTAGGACGTGAAGCCTTAGGAATAGATGGGTAGCTAGGTGGCTATTTATATAGGCCATAAAGGCTACTAATACTATTAATAGGGATGCTATAGCAGCACCCGAAGACTTAGTTAGGTCTGAGAAGACGACTAGAATGAGCATGCATCCTGATTGTCGCATTATAATTGTCTCTTGCGCATCAACATGCTTCTCTCACTTTTATTCCAATAATAAAACTTGTGAATAATGTGATGTACTGTTATGTTAGAAATGTCGTACCTCATGTCAGATTGGTAAGTCTTGTTAGGTTGTGTTATGTGTTTCTCTTGCCTTGCTATCTAGGTGGTATTGAAATTGTTCAACCCTTTTTGCAAAAAAATGTGTTGTTTGTTTCCTCATAAAAATACACCCCCACTTTAAACAACCTAGTGGTTAGCAAGTGAAACCATTAAAAAAATCAAATCACATGCTTGTGTTGGTGTTTTCTAGCCCTTGTGTGTTGCACTATTGATAATGCACCCGCACAACCTATAGATGCCCATAGCTTGACCGCTAGACCAGCCCAAGTCTCCTTGTGCACTTGTGTCAGAAAAATAAAATTGTTGTTATTGTCTAGTTGCGCAAACCCTATCAAGGCCATGTTTCTTTTCATAAATCCTTGCCCCTAAAACTTCATAGCATTCCTGTTGATCATCTAGCTGATCCTATTTGCCTACCTCTCCTTTCGCTTGGATCTGGTAATCTTTCTCCTTGTGAATCATGTTGTGACTTATCATCCAAATCTCTGGATCCTTTAATGATTCTGCCCTGTTATCTGGGTATCTGCTATAACCCATCCTCAAGTATCAGATGTTGATCTGCCTAAATTTGTCACTTCTGATCATTCTCATACCCCTTCTTTGAGGATCATGACGCTGTTTTATCGATTTTATCTCTAAGCAGTGGATACATTTGGTTCAATGGATTATGCCGTTGACTTTAGTTCTCTCAGGTCTCTAAAAACTCATCAATCTTGATCTCATGGTTGGTTCCTTCTCATATCAAATCTCGTACTAATCTCTGGCCTAATAATCTCCATGATGATCATAAAATAATTTTCTGAGTTGAAGAAAATTCTCATATGATGCTCTTTTGCCAGCAATCTCTGCTTCAACTCCGATCACATTCTTATTTTCCGAGCCATACTCTCATGGGCTCCATCTATTTATGCTATGTGGAATTCTCATTGGTTACGTTTGGTAATGGTGTTATGACTAGCGACCGATGGTGCCGCGACGAAACCGAGAGCCTACTATGGTGCACACATGGTTGAGCTACTCAGTACGCGCTGGTATCGTGGTTAATAGTCGTGATCCATTACGAAACTATACTGATGTGCTATCTTTTGTGAACATTCTCTCAAAGTGATCGCAGCATTTTGTCTCAGCATGCCGCGATATTCTATCCGAATCTATCTTCATTGTCTTGTCAGATCCCATCTCATGAAGTTGCATCTATCTCTAGCCTGGGAGTTACATGCTTCTCCACCCTTGAAGATCCTCATTCGAATCTCGGGACGAGATTCTGTTTAAGGGGGGAAGGCTGTGACACCCCAGGTGTCTATTTCGTGTTATGTCGAAAGATTAATCCTAATCTCGGATGCTCAGTAAAAATTTCTATTTCTCGATCGTGCCTATCTCTGTTTATCAGGCTTTCTCATGGAAGTTCACCGAATTCGGAGTTAATCGATCACGAGAAACAACCAATTTTGGAGCGTGTTAAAAACTTTTAATTCTCAGAACAAATGCAGACTCGAAGATCATTCTCGAATTATAAATCTCATCTGATGTTCATTAAATCAAACTCTCGACGACTATTATCTGATCTGAGCCCGAATTCAATTCCTCGAACTTCGATCGATGTTCGACTATTTTATTTGGATCCGTACTCTCAAACGGAATACTCAGTCTGTCGTCCTCTAATTAATTTTTATCTGATTCGGCTTAATATCTCTGTATCCAATCCGATTTCAAAATCAACATCGGCAGCGATTTTTAAATATCACGATTCGCTTTCTCCGACTAAAAATCCAAAGTCGATCAAATCTCAGGACGATTTATTTTCAAATCACGCGTAGGGAATTATTTTCGAGCAAAGTCAAACCAAACTCTCGACCGAGTTAATCGCTCAACCTTTCGTTCGTCCGAACTCTTTTCGCTCTTTTTTTTCCCCGTAGCGATGAATTCCGCGAGAGCATTTTTATTCCAGAAATAATTTAACGCAGCCTGATTTCGTGTTTGGGCCAGCCCAACCCAGCCCAATTAGGCCCATTTGAAACCCTAACCCTAGGGTTTCTCTATAAATACGGATCCCTCTCCCTTGCCCTTGGCTGTTTTGCACTCCCACCCCTATTCTTTTCCCAGCCGCCACAGCCTCCCTGTCTTCTTCCCCCACGCGCAGCAGCACCTTCTTCCCCAGTGCGCAGGGAGCTCGGCTCCTTTCCTCTCCATGGCGCCCAAGCCTTTCTTCCTCAAGCCGGTGCCCAAGCATGCTCCCTCCCCTGCCTTTCTTCTCCCAGGGGCGCGAGCTCCACCTTCCCTGTTTTGGACGCCGCGCAGAAACTCCTCCATGGCAGGCGCCCAGGCGAGCTTCCCCCATGGCGCTCGGCTCCCTGTTCCCTGGTGCCCTGTGGTCGCCCCCTTCATCACCTGGACGCGCGCACCCCTCCTCCGGCTCGCCTCCCTTCAGGCAGGACCAGCTACAGCTCTGCATTCCACTTCCCATGGCGCCCCTGCGACTTCCGTGGCCGCCAGCCCTCCCTGCGAGCTCAGCTCCTCCCCATTCATGGCGCCCCTGCCCTTCCTTGCCCGGCCAGGAACGCCTTGAGCTTGCCCCTGCTCCTACTCTCTCGCGCGGCAGCAGCTCCCAACGCCCAGATTTTTTTTTCCAGTGCCCTGTTCATCTTCCTCCCAGCAGCAGTCCCTGTGCAGCTCCATTTCCCCCCATGGCCGTGAGCTCCCCATCTGGCCGCCATCCACCCCTGTGCTCGGCCCTCTCCGTGCGGCGTCAGCCGATCTACGCAGCGATGCCGGCCCGCAGCAGCGAGCCCCGTCGATCTACACGGCCCTGGCTGCCATCGTTTCCCAGCACGTCGGCATCGAGCTCCGCTAGTCGTCAATCTGGGCAGCGAGCAACAACCTCAGTGAGCTACTAGCTGTCCCGCACTTTTCGTGTTCGATTGAATGGCCGCAACAGCAAATCGTGTAATAAAATGTGTCGTGTTCGCAGCCGTGTCGTCGTCACGCCTCGCCCGTCGCTCGTCGGCAAAAAGCCCAGTCTGATGGCATGCATGTGCAACTCCGATCGGATTTCGGCCAGGTTGTTCGCCTTGAATGATTCGTGATTTGTTTTATTTATGTGGTTGGTCGATGACGTGTGTGTGTGAATATGTGCGTGAAATTATAATTGTATGAATGAATACGTATATAGAAGAAAACGGAGTAGAACAAGAACTCGGATGTTTTTTTTATATTTTGGTAGGAGCACATTTGCGGTTGGAGCACAAGAAGTTGTTTGATGTGTGCGATTTGTAGTTTGTCTAAATACGTTTTGGTCGATGTGGTGTGTATTGGTGTTTGAATATATATGGTTGCGATGATTCATTTAGGTGTCACGAGGATGGTTCGTGGATGGTATTAATCGTTTGTTAAAATACTTCGTCATAAAGCAGTGTGTTAGTCGTGGTAAATCTAATAAAGCGTAAAGCATGTGGTGGTTTCCGCTGTCGGCTAATGAGTTAGTCTATGTAAATATATTTTATGTATTCATCATGGTGTAGGTTAGAGTGGGTTGAAAATATAAATTATGTCACATATGATTAAGTGTTTCAAAGGCGAATGTACGAATAGTCAGTTGGTGTTTCACTCGTCTAATCGCTAAGTGTTGTCATAAATAATTGCGCTAAAATTTGGTTATAAGAATGCAGTGGTCACGTGGTGTGTTTGGGTGTGACAAGTAGATTAGGAGTGTGAGGTCTGTCGAAGCACTGTGATGTCAAACGTGTATATCGAAGTGCATTGTGGTGGTAATTGCGTTAAGTTAATCGGTAGTGTCTCGAGTGCATGCCACAACATGGTTGTATGCGAGACAAGGTAACATAAGGTGTGCTCGACACGAATGTTCGGTCGATATAAGTAGGAAATTGTGTTTGCTTAATTAGAGAGGTGGTGACATGCCAAAGTAGTCATCGCTTTCTCAATTCTTATAAGTCGAATCGAGTCGATGCGTATTTTGTGTTCGTTAAATTATGCTTCGCATATAATGTGTGATTGTGCTCACGGATTCGAGTAGACACTTCAAGCAAGTCAAGTAGGTTTGTGGTATGAGTTGTGTAATGGAGTTAATTGTTTTAGGATAACTATTGAAATGCTCTGTTCGTATGATAAACATGTATGTGTTTATGATTGGGAAGTAAATGCATGGTGATTGTGAGTTGGAGACTAGTAGTTTACGATTCGTATGATTTGGTCGGTGTGCGAATATACTTGTGAATCTGTGGGTTTATAAAAATGTTGTAGTATATGTTGTGTCTCGGATTGCGACAATAAAAGGCAAGTTGACGTGTATGTTATTTAGCGGCGATGTCGTTGCTCTAGTTAACCGAATGGTTAGATAACTTGGTTAAGCTCGTAATCACAGCGAATGGCTTGTGTGGTCTAAATGTGTATGGTTATGGGCGCGGGTAAAAATCTGTAGTGCTCATGTGGTGTCTAAACTAAAATGCGGACTAGTGGGTGAAAAGCGCTTAGATATAAGTATATGCCGGACTTGATGATTGTGGGAATGCGTTTGTTAACTGAATGTGATAATTTTAGTGCACTAAATAACTTGGATGAAAATTAGTGAGTCTACTTGTTAGTCCTCATATGATTATTTTAACTCTAACAATTGGTAAAGTGTTAGAATAATTCAAGTCTCTAGAACGCGGCAATTTTGAATTGTATAGAAGCTGAAATGTATTGATTGCTGTTTTGGGACTGCACGTACTGTTTTCGGTGTGCTGTATGTTTGATGAACCAAATTGTGTTTTCTGTAGATATGTGCTCTAGAAAAGTGGTAGATAACCTTATTATCTTGCTGGTGTTAAAATTTGACAGCCATAGGTCTGACGGTTTAGGAGTTAGGATTTTTACAAATTCAGTAACTGAATCTGTCCAAATTCTGTACAGATTTCAGAAACTGTATTGTTTGTTCAATTTAATGTTGCAATCTGTTCATGGTCATTATAAGAAAGTTGTAGATGCTTTTCTTATCTTGCTTGTGTTAAAATTTCATAACTATAGGCCTGACGGTTTAAGAGTCATGAATTTTACAACTTGGTTGCTGTGTTCTGTCCACCGTCAGAACAGATTTCGAAAACTGTGCTGTTTGATTTAGTTAAACATTGAATCACTTCTTAGTGATTATAAAAGTTGTGTAGTACTTTTGCTAAGCTTTTCAAAAAGTCTTAGATCACTCTTTTTGGTGGTCTGAAGATTAAGTTACATGTGTTTGAAGTGTGAAGACTGAATCTGTCCAGTTTTGGACAGCACAGCCTTCATAGTATATTTTACCCTTGATACATGCTAAACCAGCCAGGGATGTTTATAAATAATTTGTAGAACATTTATTTAGCTTTCCAGAAAGTCTAGGATCACTTTGTTTGGATGTCTGAATCTTTTGTTGTGAATTTTTGAAGTTGCAAGTCTGCATCTGTCCAAATCTGGACAGCGCTGTTGTGCTAACACATTTTGACCTTGCTAAGTGTTTAATCATGTTGTGATGACAATACCAAAGTTGTAGAGAACTTTCTAAAATTTCCATAAAGTTTTAGTTTGCTATTTTTGGATTAATATTTGAAAAGTTATGATTAAAACAAGTAGCTGCTGTGTTGCTGTCCCAAAAATCTGCAAGCACTCATTTAATTGTTAGTTCACCCTTTTGGCTAAAAATGATTGGTTGGCACTAAATTCACATAGAATTGCCATGGCTAAGCTTGAGATAATATATGTGTCATGTTTTTATAAGTTCTTTCTCTTTTTAACTGTGATGTAGGATTGTGTTGCGTAAATATCCAAAATGTTTGTCGTCTTTTTAGTGGTTTAATGTTGTGCGCTTGACGATATGTAGTTAGCTAACGCTAGTGGGTGTGGTTGCTTGTGATGTCTCGCTACTTAGTGTTTAATTCGCTAGCGTGTACTTAAAGTATCTTGTGCTATTCCATTATATTCATACATATGCATCTTGCACCTCATATAGGACCGAGAGATGATGATCGAGCCAGTAATGTGGTGCCAACCACGAGATGCCGTGGTGGACGACCTGAAGGATGGACATAACCAGTGGATGCTCGTCAAGCGAGTACCCCCAGCAAACACTATCTAAGTGTTAAAATAAAGGCAAGCCCCGGTTTTATGCATAACCGTTATATATGCTATTTTACTGCACTTAATGTTTGTAGGCTTGTACTGTGCACTTAAGTGTAGGAGTTGCCTGAAACCCTAGTTGCATGAACTCAGGATACCTTTGAGATGGATACTAGTATGCTAGGTCGAGTAGCTGCTTTACTAATTAGAGATCTCGGTAGAAGTCGAGTGATTTTTCTAGCACTCGCGCGAGGTCAGGAATTGGTTGTATCCACTTTGATAACAGAATGATGATGGTCTGTGGACACGGGTCCATGGGGACGCGTGGTCTACGAGATGAAAATTGGAATAAGGATTAACGTGCGGATACCTGTGTCAAGCGTTTGAACGTACTAAACACATACCGAGAAATATGGTAAATCGGTAAGCCTAGTACCTGACTGAACCTGGCAGTAGACTTTGCCCCTCACGCGACCTGAGACGAGGTCTCCCATTCCGGTTATGGTGGGTACAAGTGCGGTCACTGCACGACGGCCAGTCGGGGTCAGTGAGGCATTGTACGCCAAGGCGGTGAGCCCTGATCTGCTGACGGGGAATTGATGGGGACGGTTGATATGTGTGGGGACGGAGTGCCCCTACATGTCGTGTGTTTAGGTTTACCTTGCAAGGATAAAAACTCGATTCGAATCGTCTGCTTCTCGCAGCTAATGAGACTGCTTGATCCATTGTACTGCATTGAGTAATAAGTGGAAATGAGGTGACTGGCAAAAGATGTTGATTGATAACATGTTTGATACCATGTATGAGTAGCTAGGTACTCACCTAGTTTAAAAAGGAGCATACTAAAACTTGAAAAGCTAAAACTTGATTTTAGACTCAGCTAGTGCTTTTGGCAAACCAAACCCCTCAGCCAAACAGCTGCATGTCTAGAGGTAGAGGAGTAGACTCCTCACACCGGGTAAGTCTAGCTGAGTATTAGTATACTCAGCCTTGCTTGTGGCATAATTTTTGCAGGTACTCCTTAGGATGATTTGTTGATGGTGTGACTTGGCCTTCATCCCTACCACCGGGATAGACGGTCGAGTGGGTTACTGCTTTCGCAAGAGAGGACCAGGAGGAGTAGCGTGGCCAGGCTTCGCCATGTTACTCGGTTTTCTCCGTTAGTTATTTCCGCTGCATTAAAAATTTATGGTTATTATTTTTGAAACTCCGATAATGTAATCACTAATGATACTTATTAAATTTGTGATATTATGTTTTATTGTATTTCTCTATGCCTCACCTTCGAGTGAGCTAGTGGTATTCGATCCTGGATAAGTGGCTTTATCGGACTAGATCCGAGGGACTGACGGGTTATTCCTGTTTAAGTGTGTTGCTGCCCTTAAGGGTGCGACTTGGGCACTTAAGCTGGAATAATTCGGGCGGTTCCGCCACAGACTAGGCCTTCGAGGGCCGAACCTCGGTAAAACAAATCACCCGTGTCTGGTGTGCTTATTGCTTGTGATTTGTTTGTTCTTTGCCTTCCTAAGTTTTTCTTGCACTATTCTTTGCTAATATTATTTGGTGTTGCTTTAAGTTAAATTCTCATTTAGTGAAGCAACACTTTGCAAGAAAGAACTTGTGTTATTGCTCTTCTTATCTAAGCCTTCTTGATTTATTCTCATAGACTTATTGGTAGTATTGATTTATCAATTCCGCATTATTTGAAAGCAATACTCCTTACAAGTGAAGGACTTAGTTTTTATACTTTGTAAATTGTGAATCTTGTTCTAATCACTAATCAAGGGATTTAGTTGCGGGATAAAGTTTTAATTTTCAGGTTTCGCCTATCCACCCCCCTCTAGGCGACTTTCACAAACTGAGTTTCTAACAAGTTTGCTCCTAGCATGTATACAATTATCTTAAAGACAGGAGGAGCACAGATTCCATTTGTATACAATATAAAGGGTAAAGCACTGAGGATTAAATATATACATCATATGGCGTGATCCAAGTGCTTATGAACGACGACCGGTTAAATTTTACAATTCTTGAGTCGTAGGATTCACCGTTCAATTAAGAGGGATCCATAAAATATGAGTAAGTTGTTGTGATGAGCTCAGTCTAATTCTCTTCAAAATCCTCTACAAAACCTTGATTTTTGATCATGAATGCTCTTGGAAAAGTTGCTCAAATTCTCCTCTCAGCCTTCCCTAAGGTTGTGTCCAGTTTTCTAAAAACTAGCTCAGCCAGTTTTTGAAAACCAACTCAGCCAGTTTTTGGACGGTTCCACTTTTCTACTAGGGTGATAAATGCTTTTAGGACCGTAGATCCTCAATTAGAATTTTTTTTAGAAAAGTATATCATTCGTTCTAACTATGCTAGGGAAAATGCATCCGAAGAAGATTTAAGATGTATTCGCTTAAACTATCTAGCTTATGACATCTTAAGTAAATCCCTTAGCAAAGAAGATTATCATGCCTTCATAATAAAATATGATAAACCTATTTGTGATGTGCATGATATTTGGACTAGAATTAAAAGCAAATTTGATGAGTCCAAACATGATAGTTCATTTTGTACTTCTACTTCCTTTGGTCTTTGTGATACTAACCATTGCAAGGAAGAAGAAGAAAATGACCGGTGGAGACCAAATGATGAATCCACCTCTCCAAAAGGTTCGTCTTCCCATTTCGATTCCCACATATGTTGTGTGGCTAATGAAAATGATAGCAGAAGCACAAACAAGGATGAGGAGGAAGAAAGAAGCTTTATGCAACTCTACGCTCGCCTAAGCCAAGAAGATAAGGCGGTCATGCTTAAACTTCTAGAAAGAGCGAGAGAGCAAAGCGAAGCTCGTCAAATGCTAAAGAATGTTCTCTCCATGAAAATGCAATACTTTGACAAGTTGACTAAAGAACATGAGGAGCTAAAGTGCTCTCATGTTGATTTGATCCAAAGGTATGAAACTATTTCAATTGAGCAAGATAACGCTTTACATTGTATCACTCAATTAGTAAATAGGAATGCCCTGCTTAAGGATCAAGTAGAAAAGCTAAAAGATGAAAATCTAGCATTTCAAGAAAAATATGATATGCTCCTATGTTCTCATAAAAATCTTATGGATGATCATATCATATTAAATATTGCTCATGAGGTTGTGATAGAAAACTTAAAATCCCAACAACCTCACTCATGCACATGTATTCAAATAGAAACCACATTACCATGTGCTAATGCTTGTTGTCCATCGACAAGCAAATCTTCCTTTGAGCTAGAATTTGCAGGAACAAACGATGATTCATATCAAAAGCTCAAAGAAGAAATTGAGAGGCTAAAAATGAGCTTGACACAACTTAAAGGGAAGTGCATTATTCAACCTTCTCAAGATAACCATGATCACATGGTGAAGAAGTTTGAGACGGAAACAACCGAGGCATGCACTAAAACCCTTAAAGAAGATGTCAAGTACTTGAGGATTGCCAAGAGGAGGAAACAAAAGAAGAAAAACAATACCTCTTCCGAAAGCCTCAATCATGCCTCCATAAAAGGTAACATCCAAGGTAATAATCAAGTCACACTTTATTCAAATAGAAATAAGAAGTGTAGTGAATGCTTTGGAAAGGGGCACTTAATTAGATCATGTCCCTATATTAAAAATGATTTGATTAGTAACAAGGATGATAAACTTTGTTTTAATTGCTCAAAGAAGGGACACTTAGTTAAGTCTTGTCCCTATTTAAAACAAAAAGGCATAAGGTTAGAAAAGAAAACATTAACTAACCATGTAGCAAGCAAGAAACAAGGAAAGTAGAAATCTTCAAGATTTGAGGATCACCTTTGCTACATATGCCGAAAGAAGGGACATCAATGCAAGGATTGTCCCATTGGTAACAATCCCAATCCTAGCTTGTCAATTAATTCTCATGTAACTAGGCAACCCAAAATTGCAACTTGTGATAGAAAGGTAATGAGTTTACCTAGTGCTAACACAAAGGACTCTTGGGTTCCTAGATCTTTGTTGACTAACCATGATGGACCCATCAAGCGATGGGTACCAAAATATGCTTGACAAGCTTTGCAGGAAAAAGAGATGATATGAAACTTTGGGGTGCTTGAGAGAGTCAAGTCAATTCTTGTTAACTCAAGCTATCAATCTTCAAAGATCTATATCCAAGATTGACCCAAGGTTATTTTGAATTGTTATATCTAAAACTCATATCATCTCGGGGAAGATATTGATGTTGTAGGAAATAAAGAATTCATCCTATGCCGAAAAGTCAAGGCCTACAACATGGAGGAAAGCCAAAGGATGGTAACAATTATGCCTTTAAGTGCAAGTACCTTAAATTATCATTTCTTATGTGTCTTGAGTAGTCACATGGAAAAAGAAAGCACTTCAAATGTTTTTAAATTATGTCACCATTCTTTGAAGAAATTCCTCTCATATGGTAGATTGTACACTCATCATTTCTATACCATAGCAATCTACATGCTTTAAATTGTTGAAAGTATCCCATGGCATGTCTTACACTAATTATCTTGTTATTGCCATGAAGCTAGATATAGAGAGATATTTCATGTTCCTAAAATAATAAGGTGTCATGTAAGAAATTCAAATCCTTAGGACACCTATAAAATGAAAATTCTCTCTATAACTAAAATATGTTCCTCTTTGGAGATGCATAATCTAACATAAAAAGAAAAGTCAATCCAATGATTTATGTTGCCTTGCTTATATATTGGATATGATTCTTCTACATTTATCGCTCTCCATGTTATGAATTAGATTTATTCCCATAATCTTAAAGAACTAACTATGCTTGTTTTATAAGTTAAAACTGAGCATACTTCAAGGAATAATCTAGTTTATATTATAAAGTTTCCATGCTTTAGTAATCCACTCTTCATTCCTTATAAAAAAATGATTACAAAAGGGAAACTAGTGCTTGTGTTGCTATTAACTTTTCTCTTGAGCTCACTTATGAAAATCTACAAGAGAGTAAGTGCAAGTTTAAAGCCACAAGCCTCAAAGGGTTGCTCTTCACCCAAAGGAAGAAAGGTAAGAGCAAAGATTCTTTATTGGACCAATCGGCTACCTTTTTGGGGGGAGTGTTGGCCCATGAGACCTAAAGCCCGCTGCTATACGTGCGGGCGCGTGTGTCGCGACCCGACAGCCTAGGTGGGCGCGCCGTGTGTGCGGCCGGCCCCGACGGACACGCCATATGTCGGCGGTCCGGTTCCAACAATTGGTATTCAATCTCATTATCATAAATGCACTTGTCCATTAGAATCTATTTCATGCCTTTGCTATACATGTTCTCATATTGATTTGCTTCTAAGTAATGACTAATGAATTCAATATGAAGAAGTAAATTTCCTATAATTGATCAAAACATTTAAAAAGTGCATATTCCTTTTTCTTAATGATGTGCACTAATGTTAAGAAGTTTGCTTCATGCCTATGTGACTTATGGATGATGAATTGTCTTTATTTTCTATCTAAAGAAATCATCATTCATCATTTACTCCCTTGTGCTATTCACATCTCTCTTGAGTATTTTCAATAAGTTTGGAAGGAAAAAGAGTCAACTATAAAGGGAGGACACTCAAATGAAAGAGGAAGACATCAAGAGCAACAACACCTACTTGGATAATGAGATCTTCAAAACATTCAATGATGTGGTTGTAAGCATTCTAAATCTTTTTCATTGTGAGAATGCAAGGCTTAAGTTGTTTATTACAAATTTTATAAGCCTTGATCAATATGTATAATGTTTCTCCCTATTTGTCTTTAAAAGTGAGTGGATCTATTCAATTCATTCAATTTCTTGATGCGTATCTTTAGGGGGAGCCTATTTCTATATCTTGATTATATTGAGACTAGCACTTTATCTTAATAATATCATATAGTCTCATGTATGAGAACAAGTTTCTCATAAGGCATGCTACTACATTTCAATCCATCTTGGTAAAATAATGTCACCTTTATCAAGGATTGTAACTTTCATTGTTAAAGTAGCGTATTTACTGGATTCTCCCATTTAAAGCTTGTTTATTGATCCAATGCCTATGTTGTTCTCTTGATCGCATCTGTTGTGTGTTTGATCATTGAATAACTTCAATTAACACTTATGCTTCTTAGTGCCTCATGTAATTTCAATTTGATTTCAATTGGTAATTTCAATCGACATATATCTTGATATGCACTAATGATAGTCACCTAGAGGGGGGGGTGAATAGGGCGAAACTGAAATTTACAAGTATAAACACAACTACAAGCCGGGTTAGCGTTAGAAATAAAATCGAGTCCGCGAGAGAGGGCGCAAAACAAATCGCAAGCGAATAAACAAGTGCGACACGTGGATTTGTTTTACCGAGGTTCGGTTTTCGCAAACCTACTCCCCGTTGAGGAGGCCACAAAGGCCGGGTCTCTTTCAACCCTTCCCTCTCTCAAACGGTCCCTCGGACCGAGTGAGCTTTCTCTTCTCAATCACTTGGAACACAAAGTTCCTACAAGGATCACCACAAGATTGGTGTCTCTTGCCTCAATTACAAGTGAGTTTGATCGCAATGAAAGAATCAAGAAAGCACGATTGAAAAGGCCAAGCGACAAGAGCGACAAATACACACGGATCACTTTCTCTCTCAAGTCACTAATCACTAATGATCTCTTTTCTCAATTGTGAAACTTGGAGAGATGGAGGCTTTGAATGTGTCTTGGAATGGATTGCTAGCTCTTGTATTGAATGTTGAAGGTTGGAATGCTTGGATGAAGTGAATGGAGGTGGTTGGGGTTGTATTTATAGCCACCAACCACTTCCTAGCCGTTACACCATTCTGCTGAGCGCGGACGGTCCGCGAGCCAGGTCCGGACGGTCCGCCCCTGAAGATCAACGGCTGAAAATGCAACGGTCAGCAGTAACGGCTATATCAACGGCTATATTGCATTTAATGCGTCGTCAGATGTCAGATAAAGCCAGTCGCGGACGGTCCGGTCGTGCACCCCGGACGGTCCGCGAGGCCCTCTATAATTCATTTCTCTGAACCCGTCACCTTCGGGTTTTTCGGTTTCTTACCGACCGGACGGTCCGCGCCTGAGGCCGGACGGTCCGTGCGAGGGCTCGGACGGTCTTTGCTTTTCCTCCGGACAGTCTGTAGTAGAAACTTGTGTTTTTGCATTGGTTCTGTCCGAGGGGTATCCCGGTGTCGCGGACGGTCCGCCGCAAGGGCCCGGACGGTCCGCGCTTGGCCTGTTTTTCCAAAAAGCTTCTCCTGTCCGGAATAATCTACGGTATTCCGGACAGTCGATTTAGTATAGTTGTATATGAACCTTTGGCACCTGTAGAACATATAATCTAGAGCAAACTAGTTAGTCCAATTGTTTGTGTTGGGCGATTCAACCACCAAAACTATTTAGGAACTAGGTGTAAGCCTAATTCCCTTTCAATCTCCCCCTTTTTGGTGATTGATGCCAATACAAACCAAAGCAAATATAAAAATGCATAATTGAACTAGTTTGCATAATGTGAGTGCAAAGGTTGCTTGGAATTGAGCCAATATAAATACTTACAAGATATGCATGGATTGTTTCTTACTTATAACATTTTGGACCACGCTTGCACCACATGTTTTGTTTTTGCAAAATCTTTTGTAAATCTTTTCTAAGTTCTTTTGCAAATAGTCAAAGGTAAATGAATAAGAGTTTGCAAAGCATTTTCAAGATTTGAAATTTTCTCCCCCTGTTTCAAATGCTTTTCCTTTGACTAAACAACACTCTCCCTAAAAGAGATCCTCCTCTTAGTGTTCAAGAGGGTTTTGATAAATCATTTTTGAAATACTACTTTCTCCCCCTTTTTGAACACAATAGAATACCAATTGAAAAATATATAATACTAAGTTTTTGAAATTGGTGGTGGTGCGGTCCTTTTGCTTTGGGCTCTTACTTTCTCCCCCTTTGGCATGAATCGCCAAAAACGGAATCATTAGAGCCCTCTAAGTACAATCTTCCTCTTTGGTCATAAATAAATGAGTGAAGATTATACCAAAGATGAAGTCTTTTTGTTTTCTCCCCCAAAGATGGAGAGTGGCTTGGAGTGACGGCGAAGCATGAGTTACGGAGTGGAAGCCTTTGTCTTTGCCGAAGACTCCAATTCCCTTTCGATATACCTATGACTTGGTTTGAGATAGACTTGAAAACATGTTAGTCATATCATATAAGAGAGATATGATCAAAGGTATATGAGCTATGTGTGCAATTTAGCAAAAGAAGTTGCGTGAATCAAGAATATTGAGCTCATGTCTAAGTTTGGTAAAAGTTTGTTCATCAAGAGGTTTGGTAAAGATATCGGCTAATTGATCTTTAGTGTTAATGTAAGAAATCTCGATATCCCCTTTTTGTTGATGATCCCTAAGAAAATGATACCGGATGGCTATGTGTTTAGTGCGGCTATGCTCGACAGGATTGTCGGCCATTTTGATTGCACTCTCATTATCACATAGCAAAGGGACTTTGATTAATTTGTAACCATAGTCCCGCAGGGTTTGCCTCATCCAAAGCAATTGCGCGCAACAGTGACCTGCGGCAATGTACTCGGCTTCGGCGGTGGAAAGAGCGACCGAATTTTGCTTCTTTGAAGCCCAAGACACCAAGGATCTTCCCAAGAACTGGCAAGTCCCCGATGTGCTCTTCCTATTGATTTTGCACCCCGCCCAATCGGCATCCAAATAACCAATCAAATCAAATGTGGATCCCCGAGGGTACCAAAGCCCAAACTTAGGAGTATAAGCTAAATATCTCAAGATTCGTTTTACGGCCGTAAGGTGGGATTCCTTAGGGTCGGATTGGAATCTTGCACACATGCAAACAGAAAGCATAATATCCGGTCGAGATGCACATAAATAGAGTAAAGAGCCTATCATCGACCGGTATACCTTTTGATCTACCGACTTACCTCCCGTGTCGAGGTCGAGATGCCCATTAGTTCCCATGGGTGTCTTGATGGGTTTGGCATCCTTCATCCCAAACTTAGCAAGAATGTCTTGAGTGTACTTGGTTTGGCTAATGAAGGTGCCCTCTTGGAGTTGCTTCACTTGGAATCCTAAGAAGTACTTCAACTCTCCCATCATTGACATCTCGAACTTTTGTGTCATGATCCTACTAAACTCTTCACATGTAGATTCGTTAGTAGACCCAAATATAATATCATCAACATAAATTTGGCATACAAACAAATCATTTTCAAGTGTTTTGGTGAAGAGCGTAGGATCGGCCTTTCCGACTTTGAATCCATTTGCAATAAGAAAATCTCTAAGGCATTCATACCATGCTCTTGGGGCTTGCTTGAGCCCATAAAGCGCCTTAGAGAGCTTATAGACATGGTTAGGATACTCACCGTCTTCGAAGCCGGGAGGTTGCTCAACATAGACCTCTTCCTTGATTGGTCCATTGAGGAAGGCACTTTTCACGTCCATTTGATAAAGCTTAAAGCCATGGTAAGTAGCATAGGCCAATAATATGCGAATTGACTCAAGCCTAGCTACGGGTGCATAGGTTTCACCGAAATCCAAACCTTCGACTTGGGAGTATCCCTTGGCCACAAGTCGAGCTTTGTTCCTTGTCACCACACCATGCTCATCTTGCTTGTTGTGGAAGACCCATTTGGTTCCTACAACATTTTGGTTAGGACGTGGAACTAAATGCCATACCTCATTTCTCGTGAAGTTGTTGAGCTCCTCTTGCATTGCCATCACCCAATCCGAATCTTGGAGTGCTTCCTCTACCCTGTGTGGCTCAATAGAGGAAACAAACGAGTAATGCTCACAAAAATGTGCAACCCGAGATCTAGTAGTTACCCCCTTATGAATGTCACCAAGGATGGTGTCGACGGGGTGATCTCGTTGGATTGCTTGGTGGACTCTTGGGTGTGGAGGTCTTTGCTCTTCGTCCTCCTTGTCTTGATCATTTGCATCTCCCCCTTGATCTATGCCGTCATCTTGAGGTGGCTCATTTGATTGATCTTCTTCTTCATCAACTTGAGCTTCTACATTTTGAGTCGGTGGGGATGCTTGCGTTGAGGAGGATGGTTGATCTTGTGCATTTGGAGGCTCTTCGGATTCCTTAGGACACACATCCCCAATGGACATGTTCCTTAGCGCGATGTACGGAGCCTCTTCATCACCTATCTCATCAAGATCAACTTGCTCTACTTGAGAGTCGTTAGTCTCATCAAACACAACGTCACATGAGACTTCAACTAGTCCAGTGCACTTGTTAAAGACCCTATATGCCCTTGTGTTTGAGTCATAACCAAGTAAAAAGCCTTCTACAGTCTTAGGAGCAAATTTAGATTTTCTACCTCTTTTAACAAGAATAAAGCATTTGCTACCAAAAACTCTAAAATATGAAATGTTGGGCTTTTTACCGGTTAGGAGTTCATATGATGTCTTCTTGAGGATTCGGTGTAGATACAACCGGTTGATGGCGTAGCACGCGGTGTTGACTGCCTCCGCCCAAAACCGATCCGAAGTCTTGTATTCATCAAGCATGGTTCTTGCCATGTCCAATAGAGTTCGATTCTTCCTCTCCACTACACCATTTTGTTGAGGCGTGTAGGGAGAAGAGAACTCATGCTTGATGCCCTCCTCCTCAAGGAAGCCTTCGATTTGAGAATTCTTGAACTCTGTCCCGTTATCGCTTCTTATTTTCTTGATCCTTAAGCCGAACTCATTTTGAGCCCGTCTCAAGAATCCCTTTAAGGTCTCTTGGGTTTGAGATTTTTCCTGTAAAAAGAATACCCAAGTGAAGCGGGAATAATCATCCACAATAACTAGACAGTACTTACTCCCGCCGATGCTTATGTAAGCGATCGGGCCGAATAGATCCATGTGTAGGAGCTCCAGTGGCCTGTCGGTCGTCATTATGTTCTTATGCGGATGATGAGTGCCAACTTGCTTCCCTGCTTGGCATGCGCTACAAATCCTGTCTTTCCCAAAATGAACATTTGTTAGTCCCAAAATGTGTTCTCCCTTTAGAAGCTTATGAAGATTCTTCATCCCAACATGAGCTAGTCGGCGGTGCCAGAGCCAACCCATGTTAGTCTTAGCAATTAAGCATGTGTCGAGTTCAGCTCTATCAAAATCTACCAAGTATAGCTGACCCTCTAACACTCCCTTAAATGCTATTGAATCATCACTTCTTCTAAAGACAGTGACACCAACATCAGTGAATAGACAGTTGTAGCCCATTTGACACAATTGAGATACAGAAAGCAAGTTGTAATCTAAGGAATCAATAAGAAAAACATTGGAAATGGAATGGTCAGGAGATATAGCAATTTTACCCAAACCTTTGACCAAACCTTGATTTCCATCCCCGAATGTGATCGCTCTTTGGGGATCTTGGTTTTTCTCATATGAGGAGAACATCCTTTTCTCCCCTGTCATGTGGTTTGTGCACCCGCTGTCGAGTATCCAACTTGAGCCCCCGGATGCATAAACCTACAAAACAAGTTTAGTTCTTGACTTTAGGTACCCAAATGGTTTTGGGTCCTTTGGCATTAGACACAAGAACTTTGGGTACCCAAACACAAGTCTTTGAACCCTTGTGCTTGCCCCCAACATATTTGGCAACTACCTTGCCGGATTTGTTAGTTAACACATAAGATGCATCAAAGGTTTTAAATGAAAGACTGTGTTCATTTGATGCACTAGGAGTTTTCTTAGGCAACTTAGCACGGGTTGGTTGCCTAGAACTAGATGTCTCACCCTTATACATAAAAGCATGATTTGGGCCAGAGTGAGACTTCCTAGAATGAATTCTCCTAATTTTGCTCTCAGGATAACCGGCAGGGTACAAAATGTAACCCTCGTTATCCTGAGGCATGGGAGCCTTGCCCTTAACAAAGTTAGACAATTTTTTAGGAGGGGCACTAAGTTTGACATTGTCTCCCCTTTGGAAGCCAATGCCATCCTTGATGCCAGGGCGTCTCCCACTATAGAGCATACTTCTAGCAAATTTAATTTTTTTCATTCTCTAAGTTATGCTCGGCAATTTTAGCATCTAATTTTGCTATATGATCATTTTGTTGTTTAATTAAAGACATGTGATCATGAATAGCATTAATATCAACATCTCTACATCTAGTACAAATGGAAACATGCTCAATGGTAGATGTAGAGGGTTTGCAAGATTTTAATTCTACAACCTTAGCATGCAAGATATCATTCTTAGTTCTAAGGTCGAAAATGGTAGCATTGCAAACATCAAAATCTTTAGCCTTAGCAAGTAATTTTTCATTTTCATTCCTAAGGCTAGCAAGAGATATGTTCAATTCTTCAATCCTAGCAAGCAAATCATCATTATTATCTCTAGGGTTGGGAATTGAAACATTGCAAACATGAGAATCAACCTTAGCATTTAAACTAGCATTTTCATGTTTAAGGTTGTCAATCATCTCATGGCAAGTGCTTAGCTCACTAGATAGTTTTTGACATTTTTCTACTTCTAGAGCGTAAGCATTTTTAACCTTAACATGCTTCTTATTTTCTTTAATAAGGAAGTCCTCTTGGGTGTCCAAGAGATCATCCTTTTCATGGATGGCACTAATTAATTCATTAAGTTTTTCCTTTTGTTGCATGTTGAGGTTGGCAAAAAAGGTACGTAAATTATCCTCCTCATCACTAGAATTATCATCACTAGAAGACTCATATTTAGTGGAGGAGTTAGATTTAACCTTCTTCCGTTTGCCGTCCTTTGCCATGAGGCACTTGTGGCCGACGTTGGGGAAGAGAAGCCCTTTGGTGACGGCGATGTTGGCGGCGTCCTCGTCGTCGGAGGAGTCACTTGAGCTTTCGTCGGAATCCCACTCTCGACAAACATGAGCATCGCCGCCCTTCTTCTTGTAGTACTTCTTCTTCTCCTTTCTTCTCCCCTTCTTGTCGTCGCCTCGGTCACTGTCACTAGATATGGGACATTTAGCAATAAAATGACCGGGCTTACCACATTTGTAGCAAACCTTCTTGGAGCGGGACTTGTAGTCTTTCCCCCTCCTTTGCTTGAGGATTTGGCGGAAACTCTTGATGACGAGCGCCATTTCCTCATTGTCGAGCTTGGAGGCGTCTATTGGTTGTCGACTTGGTGTAGCCTCCTCCTTCTTTTCCTCCGTCGCCTTGAATGCGACGGGTTGAGCTTCGGATGTGGTGGGTTCGTCAAGCTCGTTGATCTTTCTCGAGCCTTCGATCATGCACTCAAAACTTACAAAATGCCCGATAACTTCCTCGGGGGTCATTTTAGTATATCTAGGATTACCACGAATTAATTGAACTTGAGTAGGGTTAAGGAAAATAAGTGATCTTAGAATAACCTTAACCACCTCATGGTCGTCCCACTTTATGCTCCTGAGGTTGCGTACTTGGTTCACCAAGGTCTTGAGCCGGTTGTACATGTGTTGTGGCTCTTCCCCTTTGCGAAGCCGGAACCGACCGAGCTCCCCCTCGATCGTTTCCCGCTTGGTGATCTTGGTGAGCTCATCTCCCTCGTGCGCGGTTTTGAGCACATCCCAAACCTCCTTGGCGCTCTTCAACCCTTGCACTTTGTTATACTCCTCTCTACTTAAAGAGGCGAGGAGTATCGTTGTCGCTTGAGAGTTGAAGTGCTCGATTTGGGCCACCTCATCCTCATCATAATCTTTATCCCCTATGGATGGTACCTGTGCACCAAACTCAACAACATCCCATATACTTTTGTGAGTGAGGTTAGATGAAATCGCATTAAATCACTCCACCTAGCATAATCTTCACCATCAAAAGTTGGTGGTTTGCCTAATGGGACGGAAAGTAAAGGTGCATGTTTAGAAATGCGAGGATAGTGTAAGGGGATCTTACTAAACTTCTTACGCTCTTGGCGTTTAGAAGTTACGGAGGGAGCATCGGAGTCGGAGGTCGATGTTGATGAAGTGTCGGTCTCGTAGTAGACCACCTTCCTCATCCTCTTTTGCTTGTCTCCGCTTCGATGCGGCTTGTGGGAAGAAGATTTTTCCTTCTTCTCTTTGTGGTGAGAGGAAGATTTCTTCTCCTTCCCTTTGTTGGAGGAGCTCTTCTTCTTCTCCCTCCTCTTGGTGCGGGACTCTTCCGATGAAGTGCTCCCGTTGCTTGTAGTGGGCTTTTCGCCGGTCTCCATCTCCTTCTTGGCGTGATCTCCCGACATCACTTCGAGCGGTTAGGCTCTAATGAAGCACCGGGCTTTGATACCAATTGATAGTCGCCTAGAGGGGGGGTGAATAGGGCGAAACTGAAATTTACAAGTATAAACACAACTACAAGCCGGGTTAGCGTTAGAAATAAAATCGAGTCTGCGAGAGAGGGCGCAAAACAAATCGCAAGCGAATAAACAAGTGTGACACGTGGATTTGTTTTACCGAGGTTCGGTTTTCGCAAACCTACTCCCCGTTGAGGAGGCCACAAAGGCCGGGTCTCTTTCAACCCTTCCCTCTCTCAAACGGTCCCTCGGACCGAGTGAGCTTTCTCTTCTCAATCACTTGGAACACAAAGTTCCTACAAGGATCACCACAAGATTGGTGTCTCTTGCCTCAATTACAAGTGAGTTTGATCGCAATGAAAGAATCAAGAAAGCACGATTGAAAAGGCCAAGCGACAAGAGCGACAAATAACACACGGATCACTTTCTCTCTCAAGTCACTAATCACTAATGATCTCTTTTCTCAATTGTGAAACTTGGAGAGATGGAGGCTTTGAATGTGTCTTGGAATGGATTGCTAGCTCTTGTATTGAATGTTGAAGGTTGGAATGCTTGGATGAAGTGAATGGAGGTGGTTGGGGTTGTATTTATAGCCACCAACCACTTCCTAGCCGTTACACCATTCTGCTGAGCGCGGACGGTCCGCGAGCCAGGTCCGGACGGTCCGCCCCTGAAGATCAACGACTGAAAATGCAACGGTCAGCAGTAACGGCTATATCAACGGCTATATTGCATTTAATGCGTCGTCAGATGTCAGATAAAGCCAGTCGCGGACGGTCCGGTCGTGCACCCCGGACGGTCCGCGAGGCCCTCTATAATTCATTTCTCCAAACCCGTCACCTTCGGGTTTTTCGGTTTCTTACCGACCGGACGGTCCGCGCCTGAGGCCGGACGGTCCGCGCGAGGGCTCGGACGGTCTTTGCTTTTCCTCCGGATAGTCTGTAGTAGAAACTTGTGTTTTTGCATTGGTTCTGTCCGAGGGGTATCCCGGTGTCGCGGACGGTCCGCCGCAAGGGCCCGGACGGTCCGCGCTTGGCCTGTTTTTCCAAAAAGCTTCTCCTGTCCGGAATAATCTACGGTATTCCGGACAGTCGATTTAGTATAGTTGTATATGAACCTTTGGCACCTGTAGAACATATAATCTAGAGCAAACTAGTTAGTCCAATTGTTTGTGTTGGGCGATTCAACCACCAAAACTATTTAGGAACTAGGTGTAAGCCTAATTCCCTTTCAACTAAGTTAAAAGGAGAATTCATGATATATTTATGCAATTTGTGATCTACTTGATATCTAATAACAATGACTTAGAAAAGGATCACTAGTTGTAGAACTCTCTCTTGTGCAAAATATTTCCATACATTGTCTTGAGTATAGGTCTTAAGCAACTTTCAATAAGACTAAGGACAAAGCACAATGAAGAGAGCATCACTATGTAAAGGTACAAAAGGGTAAAACTGCTCAATCTCATTCAAGCATGTACCTAAATCTTCCTACATTCCTTGCATATCTTGTTTTAAAAGGAAGAGAAAGCATGTCCATGTATTATCCCTGCTTCATATCTAGTTTAACTTATCAGACATTTATTCATGCATCTTTGTTTAAATTAGATGAAGTGAATTATTGTCAAAGAGCTTAAAGATTAACCTTGTAACGAGGATAAGTTGCCTTTGTTTCAAAGGTGGATGGTCCTTAAGCCTCTTTGAAATCCTTAAGGGTAAATACTTGAGATATTCATAGCATGCTTTCATAAGTGCATAAATTGTCATGAGCATCACGCTTATACTATGACACAATGCACTTCACATTCTCTATGATATAGATATGATCTCATTAACCTAATTATGTGCACTTGGCATTTAAGACCAAAAATTTGTATTCCTCTCTATGCACATATTTAGGGGGAGCAATATATATTATATAGAATTGTTTAAGCTTAATTGACATATCCTTTTAATCATGTCTCTTTCCTTTGGTACATTTGCATAATTCCTATCTCTTTTGTGCCAAGGCTAAGACTAATATGTTTCCATGAGCATCTCATGTATTAAGTCTTAGATTGAAAGGGAAATGGAGTATTAGGCAAAGACATCGCTTCCACTCTACATCTTCGGTATTATCCGTCCTTGCCGGTATTCCGCCAGCTCTCCAATTTGGTATAATCTTCACTCATATATTGTTTGCCAAAGGGGGAGAGAAACTAAAAAGGGCTTATATTTCACTCAAGTATCCGTTTTTGGCGATTAATGCCAAAGGGGGAGAAAGTATTAGCCCAAAGCAAAAGGACCGCACCACCACCAAGTTTCAAAAATTTGAGTTAAGAAAAGATTTTTCAAATGATGTGTTTCCAATTGGTATCTTATTTTTGATAGAATTTCAAATTGAAACACCCTCTTCAAAACTAATATCTAAAACCCTCTTGAACACTAAGAGGAGGATTTTATTGAGGGGGAGTTTTGTTTAATCAAAGGAAAAGCATTTGAAACAGGGGGAGAAAATTTAAAATCTTGAAAATGCTTCTCAAAATCTTATTCATTTATCCTTTGACTATTTTGCAAAACACTTTTAAAAGAATTTCCAAAAGAGCTTGCAAAGACAAAACATTGGTGCAAGCATGGTCTAAAACATTAAATATAAAGAAAGCATCCATGCATATCTTATGAAATATAGATTGGTTTAATTCCAAGCAATCTTTGCACATATATTATGCAAACTAGTTCAATTATGCACTTATATATTTGCTTTGGTTTGTGTTGGCATCAATCACCAAAAAGGGGGAGATTGAAAGGGAAATAGGGTCAAACCTTTTCCTAATTGATTTTGGTGGTTGAATTGCCCAACACAAATAATTGGACTAACTAGTTTGTTCAAGATTATACATTCTACAGGTGCCAAAGGTTCAACACAAACCAATCAAAAGAACAAGTTAGGTCTCAAAAGAAAGGAGCAAAAAGGAAACCAAAGGCTGCCCTGGTCTGGCGCACCGGACAGTCCGGTGTGCCACCGGACAGTGTCCGGTGCACCAGGGTGAATCAGCTCGAACTCTTCACCTTCGGGTTTCCCAGGCGCAGCTCCGCTATAATTCATCGGACTGTCCGGTGTAGCACCGGACAGTGTCCGGTGGCGCACCGGACTGTTCGGTGCACCAGTGGAGCAACGGCTATCTGCGCACAACGGTCGACTCTGACGGATGAACAGTACCACGGCAGAAGTCAGAGCAGCGGTCAGAGGGGCACCGGACTGTCCGGTGCCACATGAGGATAGAGCCTCCAACGGTCGACCAGCTCCAAGCCCTAACGGCAGGATGACGTGGCGGCGCACCGGACACTGTCCGGTGGCGCACCGGACTGTCCGGTGTGCCTATCGCCAGCAGACTTCACCAACGACTAGATTTTGGTTGGTGGCTATAAATACCACCCCAACCGTCCACTTCAAGGTGTGGGAGCCCAAGCAACATTCCAAGTCATCTGGTTGACATACTCAAGCCCTCCCAACCACATATATTCATTGATCCATCCTATACACAAGATTTAGACCACTACAACCAACACAAGTGCCACAAAAGAGAAAGCAAGCAAGAGAGAGCTACTCATTTGAGTTTAGCACTAGTGCCTTGTGAGATTCATTGAGAGATAGTGTGTGCTACATCTTTGTGTTCATTTGCGCGTGGAGTTTTGACTCCCATTGAACTTCCTCCAAAGTTGTGGAGACTTGTAAAAGCTAGCAAGAGACACCAAAGAGTGTGGTGGTCCTTGCGGGGTCTTAAGTGATCCTTGAGAAGAAGAAGAAGAGCTCGTCGATCTTGAGTGATCGGTGGAGAGAGGGAAAGGGTTGAAAGAGACCCATCCTTAGTGGACTCCTCAACGGGGACTAGGCCTTCGAGGGCCGAACCTCAGTAAAACAAATCACCCGTGTCTGGTGTGCTTATTGCTTGTGATTTGTTTGTTCTTTGCCTTCCTAAGTTTTTCTTGCACTATTCTTTGCTAATATTATTTGGTGTTGCTTTAAGTTAAATTCTCATTTAGTGAAGCAACACTTTGCAAGAAAGAACTTGTGTTATTGCTCTTCTTATCTAAGCCTTCTTGATTTATTCTCATAGACTTATTGGTAGTATTGATTTATCAATTCTGCATTATTTGAAAGCAATACTCCTTACAAGTGAAGGACTTAGTTTTTATACTTTGTAAATTGTGAATCTTGTTCTAATCACTAATCAAGGGATCTAGTTGGGGGATAAAGTTTTAATTTTCAGGTTTCGCCTATCCACCCCCTCTAGGCGACTTTCACAAACTGAGTTTCTAACAAGTTTGCTCCTAGCATGTATACAATTATCTTAAAGACAGGAGGAGCACAGATTCCATTTGTATACAATATAAAGGGTAAAGCACTGAGGATTAAATATATACATCATATGGCGTGATTCAAGTGCTTATGAACGACGACCGATTAAATTTTACAATTCTTGAGTCGTAGGATTCACCGTTCAATTAAGAGGGATCCATAAAATATGAGTAAGTTGTTGTGATGAGCTCAGTCTAATTCTCTTCAAAATCCTCGAGAAAACCTGGATTTTTGATCATAAATGCTCTTGGAAAAGTTGCTCAAATTCTCCTCTCAGCCTTCCCTAAGGTTGTGTTCAGTTTTCTAAAAACTAGCTCAGCCAGTTTTAAAACCGGCTCAGCCAGTTTTTGAAAACCAACTCAGCCAGTTTTTGGACGGTTCCATTTTTCTACTCCGACGGCCAAAAAGTTGTGTTCAACTTTTTGTAAACTAGCTCAGCCGGTTTTTACTCCGGTCCACCCACCAACTCAGTCGGTCACTGAACCGAAAAACTTTCTGGCAGAAACCGGCTCAGCCGATTTTAGGATCGGCTCAACCAGTTTTTTAGTCAGAAAAGTCCAACGGCCACCAACTTTTGGGGGCTCCTTTATATACCCCTTTACCCTCTCTCTCTTCACCACTCCTGCCCATCCACGAATTCTTGGCTGACCTACACTCAAACAAGAGCATTCACTCCTCTCACACCCCAAATCGCATTCCCTTTAATCGTTTAAAGGACCCTTGGTGTGAGGTGAAGTTTGTTTAACTCGTTGGTGATTTCATCTCTATTCTCCCTCCCTCTTCATCTATTGAGCTCATTGCAAACTTGAATATTGTGTAGATTTGTTACTCTTGGAACCCTGTGTTCCTTGACGGATAGTGTGTAATACCCAATTTGTAAGAAATTACTAAAGAAAAAATTCCCTTCATGCATGTTGAAAGGGAAATGTGCCCTTGGGCCATTTCTAAGTATTTTGGTGATTGAGTGTCAACACAAGTGCTTAAATGTGAATCAATGCTCATGGATGAACAAAGTGCAAATCTAGAGCAAAGGTATGTTTCTAAGTCTTAGTACATTGGTTTTGTATACTAATATATTTGTCTAAGTGGTAGAAACAGAAAGAAGAAGAGAAGACTTGGCTGTGTACAGCCAAGAGGCTGTTTCGGTCTGGGGCACCGGACTGTCCGGTGGTGCACTGGACAGTGTCCGGTGGTGCACCGGACAGTGTCCGGTGCGCCAGGATGCCTCGGCCGAAGAGGTCGCTCTCGGGAATTTGCTAACGGCGTACGGCTAAAATTCACCGGACTGTCCGGTGTGCACCGGACTGTCCGGTGAGCCAACGGTCGGCCGGGCCAACGGTCGGCCGCGCGATCTGCGCGGGACACGTGGCCAAGCCAACGGTCGGAAGGGGGCACCGGACTGTCCGGTGTGCACCGGACATGTCCGGTGCGCCAACGGCTCCCGCATCTACAACGGTCGACCGCGCTGTTTAAGGAAGGAAATCGGGCACCGGACAGTGTCCGGTGTGCACCGGACTGTCCGGTGCGCCCGACGACAAAAGGCAAAGATGGCCTTCCAGATTTGTTCTCAACGGCTCCTAGCTGCCTTGGGGCTATAAAAGGGTCCCCTAGGCGCATGGAGGGTGATACGAAGCAATCCTACAACAGTCCTAAGCACCAAGACATCGATCTCACGCATTTCGTTTATTGTGATAGCATCTAGAGCTCTTGTTGAGTTGCGAACTCTTTGAGTTGTGTTGCGAGCTCTTGTTGCGATTTGTGTGCGTGTTGTTGCTCTGATCTCTTGAAGTCTTGTGTGCGTTGCTCATTCCCCCTTTGCTCTGTGTTCTTAGTGAACTTCAATTGTAAGGGCGAGAGGCTCCAAGTTGTGGAGATTCCTCGCAAACGGGATTGAGAAAAAGCAAGCAAAACACCGTGGTATTCAAGTGGGTCTTTGGACCGCTTGAGAGGGGTTGATTGCAACCCTCGTCCGTTGGGACGCCACAACGTGGAGTAGGCAAGCGTTGGTCTTGGCCGAACCACGGGATAAACCACTGTGTCATCTCTGTGATTGATCTCTTGTGGTATTGTGTTTTGTTGAGACTCCTTTCTAGCCACTTGGCAATAATTGTGCTAACACTTAACAAGTTTTTGTGGCTATAAGTTTAAGTTTTCACAGGATCACCTATTCACCCCCCCTCTAGGTGCTCTCAATTGGTATCAAAGTCGTTCTCTTCAAGAAAGGGACTAACCGCCCGAAGAGATGGATCCTAAGGGGAAGGGAATCGTGATCAACGACAAGGAAAAGGAGTCCTTCGTCAACGAGCCAAAAGATGACAAATCCAACGACTCCGGCTCGAGCCACAGACGTAAAGATGGGAAGAAGAAGAAGACAAGACGTATCAAGGAGATCGTCTACTATGACAGCGATGAGTCTACTTCTTCCCACAAGGACGACGACAACGACTACAGGAAGACGGTCAATTCGAACTTTTCATTTGATTATTCTCGTATTCCACATAGTTCGAATTCGCATTTGCTTTCCATTCCTCTTGGCAAACCTCCACACTTTGATGGGGAGGACTACGGATTTTGGAGTCACAAAATGCGTAGCCATTTATTCTCTCTCCATCCAAGCATATGGGAGATTGTAGAGAATGGAATGAAATTTGATAGCTCGGATAGCCCTATGTTTATTAACGAACAAATTCATAAAAATGCACAAGCTACTACTGTGTTGCTAGCCTCCTTGTGCAGGGACGAGTACAATAAGGTGAGCGGCTTGGACAATGCCAAGCAGATATGGGACACCCTCAAGATTTCTCACGAGGGGAACGACATCACCATGCTCACTAAAATGGAGTTGGTGGAGGGCGAGCTTGGAAGGTTTGCAATGATAAGGGGCGAGGAGCCAACCCAAACATACAACCGGCTCAAGACCCTTATCAACAAAATAAGGAGTTATGGAAGCTCGCGATGGACGGACCATGACGTCGTCCGACTATTACTAAGGTCATTTACCGTTCTTGATCCTCATCTCGTGAACAATATTCGTGAGAATCCCAGGTACACGAAGATGACGCCCGAGGAGGTACTCGGAAAATTCGTAAGCGGGCGGATGATGATCAAGGAGGCAAGATACGTGGACGACGCCTTGAATGGACCAATCAACGAGCCGCAACCTCTTGCTCTCAAAGCAACAAGAAGCAAGGAGGCGCTACCTAGCAAGGTGGCACAAATTGAGGCAGCCGGACTTAATGATGAAGAGATGGCTCTCATCATCAAACGCTTCAAGACGGTGCTAAAAGGTCACAAGGGGCAGCCAAGCAAGACCAAGACAAAAGGGAAGCGCTCATGCTTCAAGTGCGGTAAGATTGGTCATTTTATCGCTAACTGCCCCGATAACGATAGTGACCAGGAACAGGGGAACAAGAGGGAAAAGAAGAAGAATTACAAGAAAGCCAAGGGCGAGGCACACATCGGAAAGGAGTGGGATTCGGATTGCTCCTCCGACTCCGACAATGAAGGACTCGCCGCCACCGCCTTCAACAAGTCATCCCTCTTCCCCAACGAGCATCACACATGCCTTATGGCAAGGGAGAAGAAGGTAAGTACTCGAAACTCTACTTATGCTTCTTCTAGTGAGGATGAGTCTAGTGATGATGATGACATAGACTATTCATACTTATTTAAGGGCCTAGATAGAACCAAGGTAGACAAAATAAATGAATTAATTGATGCCTTGAATGATAAGAATAGGCTTTTAGAAAAGCAAGAGGATTTGTTGTATGAAGAACATGACAAATTTGTAGAAGCACAAAAATCACTCGCATTAGAAATTAAGAGAAATGAAATGCTTTCTTGTGAGTTGTCTACATGTCATGATTCAATTGCTAGTTTAAAGAGCAAAAATGATGATTTAAATGCTAAGCTAGAAAAATCTAGTAAATTAACATCTTGTGTAGAACATGTTGTGATTTGCACTAGGTGTAAAGACTTTAATGTTGATGCTTGTAGTGAACACCTAGAGTGCATTTCTAAATTAAATGATGAAGTAGCTAGTCTTAATGCCCAACTCAAGACTAGCAAGAGTGATTTGGATAAACTAAAATTTGCAAGGGATGCCTACACAATTGGTAGACACCCCTCAATTAAGGATGGGCTTGGCTTCAAGAGGGAAGTCAAGAACTTGACAAGCCATAAGGCTCCCATCTCCGCCAAGGAGAAAGGGAAGACCCCTATGGCTACTAGTGTTAAAAAGAACCATGCCTTTTTGTATCATGATAAGAAAAATTCTAGAAATGCTTTTAGAAGATATGATGCTTTTGATTCACATGTTTATGATTCTTATGCTATGACTGCTTCTAGTTCTCATGTTGTGCATGATAGAAAAGTTGGTAGGAGGAATGTTGTTCATAATATGCCTAGGAGAAATGTTGTTAATATTCCTAGGAAAGTTAATGAGCCTTCTACAATATATCATGCTTTGAATGCTTCCTTTGCAATTTATAGAAAGGATAGAAAGGTAATTGCTAGAAAGTTAGGGGCAAAATGCAAGGGTGATAAAACTTGCATTTGGGTCCCTAAGGATATTTGCACTAACCTTGTAGGACCCAACAAGAGTTGGGTACCTAAGTCCCAAGCCTAAATTTGCCTTGCAGGTTTATGCATCCGGGGGTTCAAGCTGGATTATTGATAGCGGATGCACAAATCATATGACGGGGGAGAGGAAGATGTTCACCTCCTACGTCAAGAATAAGGATTCCCAAGATTCAATTATATTCGGTGATGGGAATCAAGGCAAGGTAAAAGGATTAGGTAAAATTGCAATATCAAATGAGCACTCAATTTCTAATGTGTTTTTAGTTGAGTCCTTGGGATATAATTTGCTATCTGTTAGTCAATTATGCAACATGGGGTATAACTGTCTATTTACAAATGTAGATGTGTCTGTCTTTAGAAGAAGTGATGGTTCACTAGCTTTTAAGGGTGTATTAGACGGCAAACTTTATTTAGTTGATTTTGCAAAAGAAGAGGCCGGTCTAGATGCATGCTTAATAGCTAAGACTAGCATGGGCTGGCTGTGGCATCGCCGCTTAGCACATGTGGGGATGAAGAACCTTCACAAGCTTCTAAAGGGAGAACACGTGATAGGTTTGACTAACGTGCATTTCGAAAAAGATAGACCTTGTGCAGCTTGTCAAGCAGGGAAACAGGTGGGAGGCCCTCATCACACCAAAAATGTGATGACAACTTCAAGACCTCTGGAGCTGCTGCATATGGACCTCTTCGGACCCGTCGCCTATCTGAGCATAGGAGGGAGTAAGTATGGTTTAGTTATTGTTGATGACTTTTCCCGCTTCACTTGGGTGTTCTTTTTGCAGGATAAGTCTGAAACCCAAGGGACCCTCAAACGCTTCCTCAGGAGAGCTCAAAATGAGTTTGAGCTCAAGGTGAAGAAGATAAGGAGCGACAACGGGTCCGAGTTCAAGAACCTTCAAGTGGAGGAGTTCCTTGAGGAGGAAGGAATCAAGCATGAGTTCTCCGCTCCCTACACACCACAGCAAAATGGTGTGGTAGAGAGGAAGAACAGGACGCTAATCGACATGGCGAGGACTATGCTTGGAGAGTTCAAGACCCCCGAGCGTTTTTGGTCGGAAGCCGTGAACACGGCTTGCCACGCCATCAACAGGGTCTACCTTCACCGCCTCCTCAAGAAGACGTCATATGAGCTTCTAACCGGTAACAAACCCAATGTATCGTACTTTCGTGTATTTGGGAGCAAGTGCTACATTCTAGTGAAGAAGGGTAGAAATTCAAAATTTGCTCCCAAAGCTGTAGAAGGTTTTTTGTTAGGTTATGACTCAAATACAAAGGCGTATAGAGTCTTCAACAAATCATCGGGTTTGGTTGAAGTCTCTAGCGACGTTGTATTTGATGAGACTAATGGCTCTCCAAGAGAGCAAGTTGTTGATTGTGATGATGTAGATGAAGAAGATGTTCCGACAGCCGCTATACGAACCATGGCGATTGGAGAAGTACGGCCACAGGAACAAGATGAACGAGATCAACCATCTTCCTCAACTATGGTGCTACCCCTAACTCAAGACGATGAACAGGTTCATCAACAGGAGGCGTGTGATCAAGGGGGAGCACAAGATGATCATGTGATGGAGGAAGATGCGCAACCGGCACCTCCAACCCAAGTTCGAGCGATGATTCAAAGGGATCATCCCGTCGACCAAATTCTGGGTGATATTAGCAAGGGAGTAACTACTCGATCTCGATTAGTTAATTTTTGTGAGCATTACTCCTTTGTCTCTTCTATTGAGCCTTTCAGGGTAGAGGAGGCCTTGCTAGATCCGGATTGGGTATTGGCCATGCAGGAGGAGCTCAACAACTTCAAGCGCAATGAAGTTTGGACACTGGTGCCTCGTCCGAAGCAAAATGTTGTGGCAACCAAGTGGGTATTCTGCAACAAACAGGACGAGCACGGGGTGGTGACGAGGAACAAGGCTCGACTTGTGGCAAAAGGTTATGCCCAAGTCACAGGTTTGGACTTTGAGGAGACGTTTGCTCCTGTGGCTAGGCTAGAATCAATTCGTATTTTGCTAGCATATGCCGCTCACCATTCTTTCAGGTTGTACCAAATGGATGTGAAGAGCGCTTTCCTCAACGGGCCAATCAAGGAGGAGGTGTACGTGGAGCAACCCCCTGGCTTCGAGGATGAACGGTACCCCGACTATGTGTGTAAGCTCTCTAAGGCGCTCTATGGACTTAAGCAAGCCCCAAGAGCATGGTATGAATGCCTTAGAGACTTTTTAATTGCTAATGCTTTCAAGGTTGGGAAAGCCGATCCAACTCTTTTTACAAAGACATGTGATGGTGATTTGTTTGTGTGCCAAATTTATGTCGACGACATAATATTTGGTTCTACTAACCAAAAATCTTGTGAAGAGTTTAGCAGGGTGATGACGCAGAAATTCGAGATGTCGATGATGGGCGAGTTGAACTACTTCCTTGGGTTCCAAGTGAAGCAACTCAAGGACGGCACCTTCATCTCCCAAACGAAGTACACGCAAGATCTGCTAAAGCGGTTTGGGATGAAGGACGCCAAGCCCGCAAAGACTCCGATGGGGACCGACGGACACACCGACCTCAACAAAGGAGGTAAGTCCGTTGATCAAAAAGCATACCGGTCAATGATAGGTTCTTTGCTTTACTTATGTGCTAGTAGACCGGATATTATGCTTAGCGTATGCATGTGTGCTAGATTTCAATCCGATCCTAAGGAGTGTCACTTAGTGGCGGTAAAGCGAATTCTTAGATATTTGGTTGCTACGCCTTGCTTCGGGCTCTGGTATCCAAAGGGGTCTACCTTTGACTTAGTTGGATACTCAGACTCCGACTATGCTGGATGTAAGGTCGATAGGAAGAGTACATCGGGGATGTGCCAATTCTTAGGAAGGTCCCTGGTGTCATGGAACTCTAAGAAACAAACCTCTGTTGCCCTATCCACCGCTGAGGCCGAGTACGTTGCCGCAGGTCAGTGTTGCGCGCAACTACTTTGGATGAGGCAAACCCTCCGGGACTTTGGCTACAATCTGAGCAAAGTCCCACTCCTATGTGACAATGAGAGTGCTATCCGCATGGCGGAGAATCCTGTTGAGCACAGCCGCACAAAGCACATAGACATCCGGCATCACTTTTTGAGAGACCACCAGCAAAAGGGAGATATCGAAGTGTTTCATGTTAGCACCGAGAACCAGCTAGCCGATATCTTCACTAAGCCTCTAGATGAGAAGACCTTTTGCAGGTTGCGTAGTGAGCTAAATGTCTTAGATTCGCGGAACCTGGATTGAATTGTAGCATACATGTATTTATGCTTTTGATCATGTTCCTTGTTGCATTTTGTTGCTTATTATGGTGCTCAAGTTGTACAAACACTCCCTGGACCTCGCAAGTCCGTTGCAAAGTGATGTACATGTTTAGGGGGAGATGTGTTACAACTTGACCCTTTTGAGACTAACCATGTGCTTGAGTTTGATGATTTAGTCTCGAAGGAGGATTGAAAGGGAAAAGGTGGACTTGGATCATGAAAGACTTCCACTGCACTCCGATGAGAGGGTAACTTATTCCAAGTTCATCTTTAGACTCTTATTGCCTTTGTATTCTTATTGAAAATTTTGGTGAGGCAATGAAGTTAAAGGGCCAAGATTGTTCCCGTTTTGGTGCTTGATGCCAAAGGGGGAGAAAATAAAGGCCAAAGCGATAAATGGATCAGCTACCACTTGAGAGATTTTGAAAACAGTAGAATAGAGTTTTTGTTTTGTCAAAACTCTTTTATTGTCTCTTATTGTCTCTCTTGTCAAAAGTTGGCTTCTTGTGGGGAGAAGTGTTGATTATGGGAAATAGGGGGAGTTTTTGAAATCTTTGATCAATCTCTTTTGGAATGACTCTCTTTATGCTTCAACATGTGCGTTTGACTTAGAGATAGAGATTTGAGTTTGATTTGCAAAAACAAACCAAGTGGTGGCAAAGGATGATCCATATATGCCAAAATTGAATCAAAATCAATTTGAGTTTTATTTGAAGTAATTTTGCACTTGTTCTAGTTGCTTTATGTTGTGTTGGCATAAATCACCAAAAAGGGGGAGATTGAAAGGGAAATGTGCCCTTGGGCCATTTCTAAGTATTTTGGTGATTGAGTGTCAACACAAGTGCTTAAATGTGAATCAATGCTCATGGATGAACAAAGTGCAAATCTAGAGCAAAGGTATGTTTCTAAGTCTTAGTACATTGGTTTTGTATACTAATATATTTGTCTAAGTGGTAGAAACAGAAAGAAGAAGAGAAGAGAAGACTTGGCTGTGTACAGCCAAGAGGCTGTTTCGGTCTGGGGCACCGGACTGTCCGGTGGTGCACCGGACAGTGTCCGGTGCGCCAGGATGCCTCGGCCGAAGAGGTCGCTCTCGGGAATTTGCTAACGGCGTACGGCTAAAATTCACCGGACTGTCCGGTGTGCACCGGACTGTCCGGTGAGCCAACGGTCGGCCGGGCCAACGGTCGGCCGCGCGATCTGCGCGGGACACGTGGCCAAGCCAACGGTCGGAAGGGGGCACCGGACTGTCCGGTGTGCACCGGACATGTCCGGTGCGCCAACGGCTCCCACATCTACAACGGTCGACCGCGTTGTTTAAGGAAGGAAATCGGGCACCGGACAGTGTCCGGTGTGCACCGGACTGTCCGGTGCGCCCGACGACAGAAGGCAAAGATGGCCTTCCAGATTTGTTCTCAATGGCTCCTAGCTGCCTTGGGGCTATAAAAGGGTCCCCTAGGCGCATGGAGGGTGATACGAAGCAATCCTACAACAGTCCTAAGCACCAAGACATCGATCTCACGCATTTCGTTTATTGTGATAGCATCTAGAGCTCTTGTTGAGTTGCGAACTCTTTGAGTTGTGTTGCGAGCTCTTGTTGCGATTTGTGTGCGTGTTGTTGCTCTGATCTCTTGAAGTCTTGTGTGCGTTGCTCATTCCCACTTTGCTCTATGTTCTTAGTGAACTTCAATTGTAAGGGCAAGAGGCTCCAAGTTGTGGAGATTCCTCGCAAACGGGATTGAGAAAAAGCAAGCAAAACACCATGGTATTCAAGTGGGTCTTTGGACCGCTTGAGAGGGGTTGATTGCAACCCTCGTCCGTTGGGACGCCACAACGTGGAGTAGGCAAGCGTTGGTCTTGGCCGAACCACGGGATAAACCACTGTGTCATCTCTGTGATTGATCTCTTGTGGTATTGTGTTTTGTTGAGACTCCTTTCTAGCCACTTGGCAATAATTGTGCTAACACTTAACAAGTTTTTGTGGCTATAAGTTTAAGTTTTCACAGGATCACCTATTCACCCCCCTCTAGGTGCTCTCACATGTGCACTCTCTATTCATTTTCACATGTGAACACCTCATTTAAAAATAAAGGATTAATAAAAGTCATGCCATTAAATTGTGCATCATGCTGAGGTTTTATGTGGTGTGCATTTTGTGACATAATATAAAAATAATGTAAAAAGAAATATGTTAATGTCCAAAGTGGAGTTTAAAGGAAAATTCAAGAATGTAGAAAAAAAGAGAAGAAGAGAAATTACTAGGTGAATAAAAATAAGTATAATATATATATATATATTATTCTTATACAGATTTGAGTTTGTACATTTGACTCAAAGGTGAAGTTCATAACAGGATTCAAATTCAAACTAGAGATTCAAATGAAAAGAAAATAAAAATGGAAAAGAACTCGATTGGGCCCAAAGCGATCAAGTCGGCCCATCTTTCGTCTCCCCTCTCATGCACGCTCAGCCCAACTTGACTGGCGCGCGCCAGCTCCCTGGTTGACTGACCGCGGGGTCCCGCTACCCATTCCCTCCAACGGCACTGATGCGTGGGCCCTATCCTTCAGTCGTTCACCATCCGCGCTCGGAGCCGCGATGTCTCACCATGGTGTGGGCCGGGGTTGTCAGGCTCCCCCACTCAACCACCACGCCGGTAATGGCGGAGCTGCACCTTGATCTCGAAATCTGTTACCAGACCCAGCCAATCTCGCGCTTATATGGTGCGCCATGAACCGCAGTCAGCCCCTTCCCAATTTCTCGACGGCCAGAGCCTTGTTACGAGTGTGTCGGTGCTGGGAGGAATCGGATTTGCCGCCGTCGTGGAGCTCAGGCCTCGGGGTCGCTCGATGCGTTTCGGTTGGCCAGAGGGATCCGCCTGGATCCAGAGATTGGTGTCGCGACGTAATGAACCGGGGGAGCCAGCGTGGTCTAGCCAATTTCCTCGCCGAAGTTACACCGCCGCCGCCAAGTTGAATCGCGTCGTCGCCAGGTCGTTATGCCACCTCTGTCGGGGTAAGTCGTCCATATTCGAGTGCGTGCGCCCCTCTTCGTCGCATAGGCTTACACAGCGTTAGGTGTAGCGCGCCAGGGTGCGATTTTAGGTCGGGCCGGTGAGTTTTGCTCCACGGGCCGTGTCGCGCCGCCGTGCATGGGGGCCTAGGGAAGAAGATAGCTCGGGGGCCATTAACTTCGCATCGAATGGTTAGATTAGATCCCGACTCTGATATCGTGTTGACCGTTGATCCTCGGACGGGTGGTCATGATCAGATTCCAGATCCCCCTTCGTCGTTTTGGGATCTAGCGTGTTGATCGGGGATCGTGCGGGCGGGCGGGTGTCGGGATCGCAAGCAAATCAGGGGCGTCGATCTTGCCGCAGGTGGCAGTGATGATGTTGGGGCGTTTCAGTTTGACTATCTAATCCTAGCGCCCCGTTTGGGATCGGACGGCTGTGAACACACGATACCCTTTTGCACTGGTAGGTTTTCTAAAGAGCCCCTGGGGTTTTGGGTTATCAACCCGCGGTCCACCCTGTATGTCGCCTGTGTCTCAGTTTCTTTTACGCCAGAGCTTCTGTGATTACCAGAAATTGAGGTCCAGTCCAGAATATTATAAAACCAGAGAAATTAAATTATAAATGGATTTTTAATAGATAAATAAGTGCTAGAACTTGTAAAATTCATAGAAAATTCATTTTTAGTCCAAATTACTCCATTCCAGTTTCTAAAATTTTGTAATATTATTGTTTATCATTTAGAGTCTCTGTTTTGACATGAAAACAGTAAGAAAATTAATTTCTCACTTAACCATATATCAAGCATATAAAACCTTTGAAATTTCATAATTTAAAATCCATAACTCCAAAATTAATGATTCCTGTTCCTAGGTTCTTATTTTAATGTGTAGTTTTTTATTATGTATTTTGTTTACATGTTTGGTGTGATGTTAATTTCTCCTTTATACTGTGCTTGTTTGTATTGTGGCGAGTAGAAGAGCCTGTGACTGAGGATCCTAGTGCCCAGCAGATTAAAGTTGCCGAGTAGGAGCTCATTGAAGGCAAGTTGTGCCCTTGACCACTTTTATTTACCCAATAATGTTCTTTATAATCATTTACCATGCATAGGCTTAATTTTGATGGGACCCGATAGGTCACCCTAGACTGTTTATCTCTTTACCTTGTTATCCCTGAATCATTTGGGTAGTTTTGCTATTGCTTTACATGGTTTTGGGTTAACATTTCATTATATCCATGTTCCAATTATTTTGTTATCTTATTTATGTTGGTGTCAAGATCATTAATGTTAATTGGAACATGGAGCTTAACTTGAGAAACACGTGCCACCACAAGGGTGGAATGGGATGCCCTTGGCTAACTAATTAGGAAAGCTAGTGGAAGACTACCTTACCCGAAAGGGGTAAGGGCAGTAGGGGAGTTGCACGCAGGGAGTTTCTCGGGTTGATTTTGCTGCGATGGCGGTCAGACGGGGAATTCTTGCAAGTGCTCTTCCCATAACTATAGTGGGTTTTCGGAAGCTAGTGGAACTTTGTAAAGGCCTCGTAGTGTTGCCCTGCCTCGCTTCCTTGGTAGAGGTGTATGGGAGTCGCGCTCCCTTGGCAGATGAGTAACATGACTTGTGGGTACAGGGTACAACCTCTGTAGAGTGTAAAACTGGTATACTAGCCGAGCTCACGGTCATGAGCAGCTCAGGACTCTCACATGATTAATTTATGGAACTTAAATTCAATTTATCATTTTCATTGCATGGGATTATTTATTAATTTTGTTCTATTATTCTTATTATGGTTTGGTATTCACTTACATTTAGTAAGTGCTAATAAAATTTGATCAACTTATTAAAAGCAATGCTCAGCTTTAACCCCTATTGTTGATCAGTCTTACACATCACATGACCTCCCACCTTTGGTGAGTTCATGCACACTGGTTTCCCCACAACTTGTTGAGCTATGATCATGTGTGAGCTCACCCTTGCTGTCTCACCCCCCACAGGAGAAGAATAGGTGGTTCAGGAGGAGCCACACAACGAGGAGTTTGATCTTATCTAGGTGGCGTTTTCCAGTTGACTTATTGGCGCCAAGGATGGATTTAGTTCGTTTTATATTTATCTTTTATTTTTGTAAGACTTCCGCTATATAATAAGTACTCTGATGTTATTGTGACATTTATATCTATACACTCTGCTACTATATATGTTGTCTTCTTTGGCACATGTATGAGATGCACCCGACTTTGTCCCTTAAATCCGGGTGTGACATAGTGGTTGCTTGGGAGTCTCCAATTTTGTGGACGACCCAAGAAGTTTGTATCACCCGCTCGTTGAGCTAAGTTAAGAAGAGATTGCCTTGACCTTGGTGATCGGTTTAAGGAGGATTAGGGTTGGAAAAGACCCGGCCCTTTGTGGGCTCCTCAACGAGGAGTAGGACACTTTTGTGGTGTTTGCCGAACCTTGGGTTAAATCATGTGTTCTTATTGTGTTCTTGAGAAGTGCTTTAAATTGTTGGTCAGTCATTTTTTATTTGTGTGTAAATCTTGTGGACTCGGTTCACATCGATTTGACACCCATTCGAGTGGATCTTCTCTAGGGCAAGATATAAGAAAGAATTTCTCATTACTTCATGCTATTCGTGTAACTATTTATCTAATCTAAGTTGAGCAGGCTCAACCTGTTCAGTTAGGAATAATACCAACTGAACCAGTTTGCACCAGTGCAACTTGAAATTTGACATTATCTCGAAGTTTTTGGTGAGAAATTTCAGGTGTAGCCTATTCACCCCCCCTCTAGGCTACTTTCATACACCTCCAACTATGGTTATCGGATTTCTTTTCCTTTTCCTTTCTTCCTAGAGCTTTGGCAACTTTGGAGGTCCGAGACCTTCACGAGGCCAGGGACCATCCAGAACATGGTCTGGGACTAGCAACGTTCCCTTAAGGCATTTGCTTTCATTGTATTCAATCCTCTGAACCATGTAACTTAACTTTGTAGAACCTAGTTTCAAGCTAGCCCCTAGAATCTGAATGTAGTTCGGACCCCAAGTACTTAATCTAGAAGATACTAAGTCAGCTTGTCAGGGGAATGAACCCCGGTCCCTGGGACCCACCGGTCAGTGAGCACGCTGAGGAAAGAGCTCCTGATCACTAGGGCTCGTTAGTCAGTCGGAAGAGGTAGGTGCGCCAACCCTGGAAGGACCCGTCCCTAGTCAAACCCTGCGGCACCGAGCCTGGGGCTAGGCATGGCAGGGCCTGGCAAGGGAAGTTGGGTGTGTTTGAAGGGAGCCACCCGAGTGGATCCCGCGCCTAGCCTCAGGCTGACCCACCATAAATGACTGACCGCATTAATCACGCCTGGCACCGAGCCATAGCGTGGGCGCAGGTCCGCTTCCCAGTCATGACCTACGGGCCCCTCGGGTCGTATAATGCTCATGACCTACGAGTCCCCGGATTGTGGCACATTAATGGCTCGCATGCCTCTCGGTCTACGGTGCACTTATGGCATATCGGACTAGGCCTGAGTGCATAGACCTTCCACAGGGCATTACAAGACGGGCCGCGCCAAGCCCAGGCTACGGAAGCCAGGGGTCGGCGTAGCCAGAATGATGGAGCCTAGGACCATCACCGCCCTCATGTCATCCACCACGATAAAAATACGCGACAGCCAGGCAGCCCCGGGCCCCACGAGTACGTGTGGCCTCACCCGGGGTAAAACACTGGTTTTACCCCTGCCTTACGACTCCTTTCTAGATTAGCCACCGCTGACCGACCCCTCTCCCAGCCTACAAAAGGGAAAGGGTCGCCTCAGGGCAGGAGGTCGGTGGAGAGAGCTCTTGGAGACAACCAGACACCTTCAGATGGAGATGAACCCACAAGGACAAACAGGAGGAGGAGCGCCGACGAGGACCAGGGGGGCCGAAACCCCACCAACCAAAGACTTATTAGCTAGGACTCCACCTTGTAGTTTTTATGCTCTACTTCCAACCTGATAAGAGATCTAGGAGCCTCTCCTGCCTCTCTCGACTGCTTGTAATCCCTACTACGAGTTTGATCATTAATGGTGTCAATAGCGTAAGCCACCGATGACTGAAAGTAGGAACGTTTTGCCCAAACCAATATAAATCTTGTGCCATCCGTGCACCCTCCGGAGCTTAGAATACATACAGTAAATTTACTTATCTGACGTACGAAACACCGACGGGCGACACCCCCGACTCATCGGCTTTGAACTCCACTGGATTTAATTAGAGCCCATATAAAATTAGGCCTACTAAACTTCTTAGCCCATTAACGCGTACGTACATGTTGTTCCCCTGCAACGCGTTAGCAGTACCCCGCCTCCCCGACAAAAGCCCCGGTAGCCGCGATGCCTTGATGTTTGTTTTATGGGCCAGATGAATTGCTAGCCCAGTTCGTGAAAAAGGTCGCCTCCTACCTTCACATCGAGATCCACTCCAGGTCCCCTTTCCACGATCTTCATTACTCTTTCCACGCTCCTTCCTTTCCCAGCGAGCAGCAAGGCTGGAAGGCGAGTGGACTCTCAGCAGTCAGCACCACCATCAGTCTCATCTACGACAAAAACAGATCTTCTATCGCCAGGAATCAGCAACACCATCCGGTATTCCTGGCTTCCTGCGCTCCCTGCCCGACGGAGCTGCTTCCCTGCTTGCTGTGCTTGTTCCAGAGTCTACTCCACCACTGCGCCCACCTGTCGACACCAGATCCATGCGCCCTCGATTTATTTTATTTGGTGTAAGATCTACAATCTCCACTGCTTGCTGTGTTAGCTGCTATTTCCCCGTTTTCCCATCTAGATTCACTAATTTTATGCGTCTTTCCAACCCCAGGTTTTCTCCACTCCGTAGCGGTCTTTATCAGCTGCTTGCCTTCTGCAGAGAAAAAAAGAAAAAAAACAGCTTTCCATCGTTCACCCATTCTACATACATCCTACATCTTCATGTTGTTCATTTCGCTCACAAAGTAAGAGGAAGCACAAACCAATACAATTTCATGGCCGACTTGGCCCTCGCCGGCTTAAGGTGGACAGCATCGCCGATTGTCAACGAGCTTCTTACTAAAGCTTCAGCTTACCTCAGTGTGGACATGGTGCGTGAGATCCAACGACTAGAAGCCACTGTCCTGCCACAGTTCGAGCTGGTGATTCAAGCGGCCCAGAAGAGCCCCCACAGGGGCATACTGGAGGGATGGCTCCGGCGTCTCAAAGAAGCCTACTATGATGCCGAGGACTTGTTGGACGAGCATGAGTACAATGTCCTTGAGGGCAAGGCCAAGAGCGGAAAAAGTCTCCTGTTAGGAGAGCATGGAAGCTCCTCCACTGCAACTACTGTCATGAAGCCTTTTCATGCTGCTCTGAGCAGGGCGCGGAACTTGCTCCCTCAAAACAGAAGGCTACTTAGCAAGATGAACGAGCTCAAAGCAATCCTGACAGAAGCCCAACAACTTCGAGATCTTCTTGGTTTGCCACATGGCAATACCGTCGAGTGGCCAGCTGCAGCACCTACCAGTGTTCCCACAACCACATCACTTCCCACTTCCAAGGTTTTTGGTCGCGACAGGGATCGTGATCATATAGTAGATTTTCTTCTCGACAAGACAACAACTGCTCAGGCAAGCTCAGCTAAGTACTCGGGTTTGGCCATTGTTGGAGTAGGAGGAATGGGGAAGTCCACCTTAGCACAGTATGTCTACAACGACAAAAGGATAGAAGAATGCTTCGATGTCAGGATGTGGGTGTGTATCTCACGCAAACTTGATGTCCATCGTCACACAAGGGAGATCATGGAGTCTGCAAAAAAGGGGGAGTGCCCACATGTTGATAATCTCGATACTCTCCAGTGCAAATTACGTGATATACTACAAGAGTCACATAAATTCCTGCTTGTCTTGGATGATGTTTGGTTTGAAAAATCTGATACTGAGACAGAGTGGGAGCTACTCCTTGCTCCATTAGTCTCTAAACAGTCGGGGAGCAAGGTTTTGGTGACTACTCGATGTGAGACACTTCCGGCCGCTGTTTGCTGTGAACAAGTCGTTCATTTGAAAAACTTGGATGATACTGAGTTCTTGGCTCTCTTTAAACACCATGCTTTCTCTGGAGCAGAAATCAAAGACAAGCTCCTACACACGAAGTTGGAACACACTACAGAGGAGATTGCTAAAAGGCTTGGGCAATGTCCTTTGGCAGCAAAAGTTCTGGGTTCCCGATTGTGCAGGAAAAAGGATATTGCTGAATGGAAAGCTGCTCTAAAGCTTGGAGATTTAAGTGATCCCTTCACATCTCTGTTGTGGAGTTACGAGAAGTTAGATCCACGTCTCCAGAGGTGCTTCTTGTATTGCAGCTTGTTTCCAAAAGGTCATAGATATGAACCTAATGAGTTGGTTCACCTCTGGGTGGCAGAAGGATTTGTTGGTTCATGCAATTTGAGTAGGAGAACATTGGAAGAGGCTGGGATGGATTACTTCAATGATATGGTCTCTGGATCTTTCTTCCAATTGGTTTCTAAAAGACATTATTCATACTATATCATGCATGATATCCTTCATGATTTGGCAGAGTCACTCTCTAGAGAAGACTGCTTTAGATTAGAAGATGATAATGTGACAGAGATACCATGCACTGTTCGATATCTATCTGTCCGTGTTGAAAGTATGCAAAAGCATAAGGAAATTATCTACAAGCTACATCATTTACGCACTGTTATCTGCATCGATTCACTAATGGATAATGCAAGTATTATTTTTGATCAGATGCTGTGGAACTTGAAGAAGTTACGCGTATTGTCTTTGTCATTTTACAACAGCAACAAGTTACCTAAATCTGTTGGTGAGCTGAAGCACCTTCGGTATTTGGACCTCACCAGAACATCAGTGTTTGAATTGCCTAGATCATTATGTGCTCTTTGGCACTTACAACTACTTCAGCTAAACGGCATGGTGGAGAGGTTGCCTAACAAAGTTTGCAATTTAAGTAAGTTACGGTATCTGCGAGGGTATAAGGACCAAATTCCCAACATTGGCAAGCTTACTTCTTTACAACAGATATATGTCTTTTCTGTGCAAAAGAAGCAAGGATATGAGTTGCGACAGCTAAAGGACTTGAATGAGCTTGGCGGCAGTTTACATGTACAAAATCTTGAGAATGTTATTGGAAAGGATGAAGCCTTAGCGTCGAAGCTATATCTGAAAAGTCGCCTTAAAGAGTTGACACTTGAGTGGAGTTCTGAGAATGGCATGGATGCAATGAATATTCTGCATTTGGATGTTCTAGAGGGTCTGCGACCGCCACCCCAACTGAGTAAGCTCACAATCAAAGGTTACAAATCTGACACATATCCTGGGTGGTTACTTGAGCGATCCTATTTTAAGAATTTGGAACGTTTTGAGCTTAATAATTGCAGTTTGCTAGAAGGCTTACCACCAGATACAGAGCTCCTTCAGCATTGTTCTAGACTGTTGCTGTTGGACGTTCCAAAACTGAAGACATTACCATGTCTTCCACCAAGCCTTACAAAGTTGTCAATTTGTGGCCTCCCCCTGCTTACTTTTGTCACCAAAAATCAGCTCGAACAACATGACTCTAGGGAAAATATAATGATGGCAAACCACCTGGCATCTAAACTTTCATTGATGTGGGAGGTGGATTCAGGATCTAGTGTTAGGAGTGTACTGTCGAAAGACTATTCATCTCTTAAGCAGTTGATGACATTGATGATAGATGATGATATATCAAAGCATCTTCAAATTATTGAAAGTGGTCTAGAGGAAGGAGATAAAGTATGGATGAAAGAAAACATCATCAAGGCATGGCTCTTTTGCCATGAGCAGAGGATAAGATTCACTTATGGAAGGGCCATGGAGCTGCAAGTGGTTCTACCATTAGGACTTTGTAAACTTTCCCTTTCGTCATGCAATATTATAGATGAAGCTTTAGCTATTTGCCTTGAAGGCCTCACTTCACTGGCAACTTTAGAATTGGAATATAATATGGCACTAACTACACTTCCATCAGAAGAGGTGTTTCAACATTTGACAAACCTTGACATGTTGATTCTAAGTGGTTGTTGGTGTCTCAAGTCACTGGGGGGCTTACGTGTTGCTTCATCTCTTTCCATTCTTCACTGTTGGGATTGTCCTTCTTTAGAGCTAGCACGTGGAGCAGAACTAATGCCGTTGAACCTTGCTAGCAATCTCAGCATCCGTGGCTGCATTCTTGCAGCTGATTCGTTCATTAATGGCTTGCCACATCTGAAACATCTTTCCATTGATGTCTGCAGAAGCTCCCCATCCTTGTCGATTGGCCACCTGACCTCCCTTGAATTATTAGATCTAAATGGTCTCCCTGATCTTTGCTTTGTTGAAGGCTTGTCTTCCCTGCACCTTAAGCACCTAAGTTTAGTAGATGTTGCAAACCTCACTGCCAAGTGCATCTCACAGTTTCGTGTCCAGGAATCGCTCACGGTTAGTAGCTCTGTATTGCTCAACCACATGCTAATGGCTGAAGGGTTTACAGCCCCACCAAATCTTACTCTTTTAGATTGCAAGGAGCCATCATTTTCATTTGAAGAACCTGCAAATCTCTCATCTGTCAAGCGCCTGGATTTTTCGCTTTGCGAAATGGAGTCCCTGCCAAGAAATCTTAAATCTCTCTCAAGTCTAGAGAGTCTTCATATAGGGCGTTGCCCCAACGTAGCATCTTTACCTGATCTGCCATCCTCCCTCCAGCGCATAGCTATATGGTGTTGTCCCGTCTTGAAGAAGAACTGCCAAGAACCTGATGGGGAAAGCTGGCCAAAGATTTCGCACCTTCGCTGGAAGCACATCTACTAATACCAAACTTGCTTCTTTAGACTTGCCACTTGAAATGAATGAGAAGGTACAGGTTCTACTTATTCATTTTCCAGCACAATTGATGAGTTTCTCAATATTTAAAACATTTTATGTTCTAAACAGGCACCTCGATGTCACCCCAACGCGACGCTCTCTCCTCTTGAAGCTCCAGAGTTCAGGACCAAGTCAGAAGCGAATGCGTCAGCTAATGCTGTTGTCCCCGCGGTTCCCTGTCTTTTTCCGCTTGCATTTGCTCCGCTATTTCACTTGTTATATCATTCCTTGATTGTGAACAATTGCCAATGTGTATTTCTCCGACAGAATGAAGTAACTAACTGTGGCTATGGCTTTTACTTTTCATGTGGCAATTAGTCCTACGTGAGGCTAATTAGAGTATGGAATGTCTCATACCTTTACTGTCTTTCTTTGAAGAAAGTAAGAATATTGGCCAAGACATGTTTCTAAATGAAATATGTGCTTCCGTCCTGTGCTTGTTGCTGGCAGGTATACCTTTCTTAAGTGCTCTGCTGTGTGGTCTGCATTTTTATGTACTTCTGTAGCTTCAAGCTCCAAGAAATTCTTTTTTCCTCAAACACAACTCCACAAGTATGCCGAGAGCCCGAGAGGACTGGTGTCTAGCTGTCTGCTGTAGTTTGTAGACAGGATGGGCATCTAGGTCCGAGCTCTCGATTCTTGGAATGTCTGCAATCTAATTTCTTTTCTGAACTTCGTTATCTGACTGCAATTTAGGTCTGAGAAAATTTGCTGCTCTCCTTGGTTATTTTGCTGTAGCGTGGAGTTGGCATTTGGTCAGCTCTCTTGCTTTCATCCAGGGTGCTGTAGTAGTATGGCAACAGGCCAATCTATATGTAGTGGCATGCATCAGCCAGGCATACAGGAGTAGTTCGGGCTAAGATCACCCATGTACTAGTGTACCTTATAGTTGTTACTAGTATTGTATAAATACTCTAGGCAATGCAATAGAGAAGGCAGTTCATTTTCCTGCACTTGTGCTTGTGTAGTGCTGTGTTCTCAACTCTTCTTCTACCTCTAGCCATGGATTGAGTGTGGGTGAGAGCGTAAGGAGCTTGGGCTTTACGGAACCATCACAACGATGGGATCTCTCCAAGTGTTTCTGGAGATTCGTCGTTGGCGGACGATGAGCTACATTTGTGCAGCATGGATGGAGCTCGAGGACTTGTTCATCTCCTCGCTCTAGTACCAATTGAGGGCTAAACATTTAAGTCGAGGTTGGTTGTTCTCAGCTAAAAAGTGACTGCTTGTTAGTCTGGTTTTAGAGGGTACGGGTGTGTGCTGTGAGGGTTCTTACACCTGTACTGTACATGGTTGATCTGAACATTGTGCAGCCACTGCCAGTGTGCTTGGTGGCGTGGCAGTGGCACAACGAGGAGCCGTGGTTGCAGCATGCCCACTTGGAGCACCTGAACTTGGATGTGCTCGCCCGGATGGCAAGGTAGCAGATGGTACTGCGAGCTCATGTCGTAAACAGGTACTGCGAGCTCATGGTCACCTTGGCCCAACGCGACACCCTCGTCTTCTGCAGAGTCAGCACCCAGTCAGAAGCAAATCCAATGCTGATGATGCTGCCCCTCGGTTCTCTATTTGGGACTTGGGAGTCAGATGGTTCCATTTATACCATTTCACTTATACTGTTATTTCTTTGTTAATAACAATTGCCAACATATATTCCTCCGATAAACCTCTGGTATGTAATTTGTGACGATACAAACTGTGGCTATTTCCATTATCTAAAAACAAACTGTGGCTGTGGCTTTTATTTCCCACTTTTCCTAACCGTCAGGTGCCTGAAAATTAGAGTCGCATCAGGCGATGTGCTAGCCGTGTGGCACAGACACATTATATCTGTTCTCTTATAATTTATCTATAATTTATTAATTGTCTTTGTGTTGTAATATATTAGTATTTTTTTTCTTATCTAACTATAGAAAAATATGAATTTGTTATGTCAATATATATTAGATTTTGTCAGATTTTTGACTTTGTCTATCGGAGTTTTTTTTTAAATGTTTAGATCCGAAAATTATAGATTATGTATAAAAGAATTGCAAGGACCTTTGTTTAAAAGCGGCGTTCAAAGAAATCCTTGAGCTAGAGAAGACGGAAGACGTGTGCGGCATGACTGTATAGTGAAAAATCGGAAATGTAGTGAAGCATTACTATAATTGTATATGAGATTAGGAGCTCGATCCCTATAAATAGATAAACACCGTGTCTATCAAATGGGTCGGTCATTTCCGAAATTTGTATATGATATTATTTCGTGTCAGTAAGAGCTTCCGAATGTACATGTCTTTATTATTATATATCTTTTGTTACTTTTTCATATCTGAAGCTTATACAACCTTATACCATATATTTTTTTTCATGCATTCATTGCTTGCCTTTAAGATTGCTCTCCCTGTAATGATTATCTTAGGAATAAAATTGAGAGCTAATTATCCTGCTTAATCTCTACTACTTATTAAGTAAGCAATAGTAGTCTGCCTCTGACGTGTTCTGTCAACGACGTGTTCTGCCGTTCTGCCGCCAGAGTCGTACACGCGACGACAAAAAAAACTTATCTTGGTGCAGCACCAGAGCAGGAGGAGTCGGAGTGAGCAATAGTCAATCCACAAAAACGCTTATAAGATACGTTTCATCTCTCTCAATAGCCGATATGGCACTAATTAAACAAACCTATAACAGCGCATGTGTCCTACGATTTGTGCGGCCCAACGATTCGTGTGGCCCAGCGATTGGTGCGACCCAGTGTCCCTCGCACCCAGCTTCCCTATGCGAACGATGCCTGTCATCCTCTTCGGCAACCTTTGCTTCTGCGACGGCGCCGCACGCACGAGCTCCACTCCCGTGACCTCCTCCCCCACGACCTCAACCGCCGCTAGCTCTGCCACTTCCGCACGCTCCCTGTGCACGACCTCAACCTCGCCCGATTCAGCGCACACGAGGGAGAGGAACCCAAGGCTCGCACATGTCGAAAACCACTGACTCACCGCCGTCTTGCAATTCGCAACTGCCGCCGCCCATGGCCGAAACCCCTCGTCCCACCTCGTCTCTCCTCTCGACGTGTCAGAGCTCACCCCTGTGCGCCCCCGATAAGCCACCGCGCGCCCCTCAGCTCGGCTGCAGCGCCTGCTCCTCTTTGGGGTCCGCTCCCTCTCGGCTGCAGCGCCTGCTCCTCTTCGGGGTTCGCTCCCTCTGAGGCATACTCGACGCGTCGCAAGAGATCGGGGTCGCCTCCTCGCCGTGTTGGAGCCTCGGAGAACGACCTCCTGTACCAAGTGAAAGGGAAATGTGCCCTTGGGCCATTTCTAAGTATTTTGGTGATTGAGTGCCAACACAAGTGCTTAAATGTGAATTCATGCTTATGGATGGACAAAGTGCAAAACAAGAGCAAAGGTATGTTTCTAAGTCTTAGTACATTGGTTTTGTGTACTAATATACTTGTCTAAGTATTAGAAACAGAAAGAAGAAGAAAAGAGAAGAGTTGGCTGTGTACAACCAAAAGGCTGTTTCGGTCTAGGGCACCGGACTGTCCGGTGGTGCACCGGACAGTGTCCGGTGCGCCAGGCTGCCTCGAGCGAAGTGGCTGCTCTCGGGAATTCGCCGACGGCGTACGGCTATAATTCACCGGACTGTCCGGTGTGCACCGGACTGTCCGGTGAGCCAACGGTCGGCCGGGCCAACGGTCGGCCGCGCGATCTGCGTGGGACACGTGGCCGAGCCAACGGCTAGAAGGGGGCACCGGACTGTCCGGTGTGCACCGGACATGTCCGGTGCGCCAACGGCTCCAAGTCTGCCAACGGTCGGCTTCGCTATTTAAGGAAGGAAATCGGGCACCGGACAGTGTCCGGTGTGCACCGGACTGTCCGGTGCACCCGACGACAGAAGGCAAGGTTAGCCTTCCAGATTTGCTCTCAACGGCTCCTAGCTGCCTTGGGCCTATAAAAGGGACCCCTAGGCGCATGGAGGACAATACGAAGCAACCTTAGAGCATTCTTGATCATCCACACTCAGTCTTTGCGCATTTGTTTGTCATTCTCAGTGATTCGAGCTCCGTTCTAGTGAGAACTTTGAGATAGTCTTTTGAGCTCGATTCTTGGCCGTGTGTGTGCGCATATTTGCTGTGGATTTGTGTGTGTTGCTTCCCTCCCTTACTCCGCATTTCTTTGTGAATCTCAAGTGTAAGGGCGAGAGACTCCAAGTTGTGGAGATTCCTCGCAAACGGGATATTGAAAGGAAAAGCAAAACACTGTGGTATTCAAGTTGGTCTTTGTACTGCTTGAGAGGGGTTGATTGCAACCCTCGTCCGTTGAGACGCCACAACGTGGAGTAGGCAAGCGTTGGTCTTGGCCGAACCACGGGATAAACCACTGTGTCATCTCTGTGTTTGATCTCTTGTGGTATTGTGTTTTGTTAAGACTCCTCTCTAGCCACTTGGCGATTATTGGGCTAACACTTAACAAGTTTTTGTGGCTATAAGTTTAAGTTTCACAAGATCACCTATTCACCCCCCCTCTAGGTGCTCTCAATTGGTATCAGAGCCGTTCTCTTCACAAAGGGACTAACCGCCCGAAGAGATGGATCCTAAAGGGAAGGGAATCGTGATCAACGACAAGGAGAAGGAGTCCTTCGTCAACGAGCCAAGGGATGACAAGTCCAACGACTCGGGCTCGGGTCACAGACGCAAAGATGGGAAGAAGAAGAAGACAAGACGCATCAAGGAGATCGTCTACTACGACAGCGATGAGTCTACTTCCTCCCAAAAGGACGACGACCACAACGACTACGAGAAAAAGAAACTGGTCAATTCGAACTTTTCTTTTGACTACTCTCGTATTCCGCATAGTTCAAGTTCACATTTGCTTTCCATTCCACTCGGCAAGCCCCCACACTTTGATGGAGAGGACTACGGATTTTGGAGCCACAAAATGCGTAGTCACCTATTCTCTCTCCATCCTAGTATATGAGAGATTGTAGAAAGTGGAATGCACTTTGATAGTTCCGATAGTCCCATGTTCATTAATGAGCAAATACATAAGAATGCACAAGCTACTACTGTTCTTCTAGCTTCTTTGTGCAGGGATGAATACAACAAAGTGAGCGGCTTGGATAACGCCAAGCAAATATGGGACACCCTCAAGATCTCTCATGAAGGGAATGACGTCACCTTACTCACCAAGATGGAGTTGGTGGAGGGCGAGCTTGGACGGTTCGCAATGATAAGGGGCGAGGAGCCAACTCAAACATACAACCGGCTCAAGACCCTTATCAACAAAATAAGGAGCTATGGAAGCACGCGATGGACGGACCACGACGTCGTCCGACTGATGCTAAGGTCCTTTACCGTTCTTGATCCTCATTTGGTGAATAATATTCGTGAGAATCCCAGGTACACCAAAATGTCGCCCGAAGAAGTCCTTGGAAAATTCGTAAGTGGGGCGAATGATGATCAAGGAGGCAAGGTACGTGGACGACGCCTTGAATGGACCGATCAACGAGCCGCAACCTCTTGCTCTCAAAGCAACAAGAAGCAAGGAGGCGCTACCTAACAAGGTGGCACAAATTGAGGCGGCCGGACTTAATGATGAAGAGATGGCTCTCATCATCAAGAGATTCAAGATGGCGCTCAAGGGTCGCAAGGGACAACCAAGCAAGACCAAAGCCAAAGGGAAGCGCTCATGCTTCAAATGCGGTAAGATTGGTCATTTTATTGCTAACTGTCCCGATAATGAAAGTGACCAGGAACTCGGGAGCAAGAGGGAAAAGAAGAAACATTACAAGAAGGCCAAGGGCGAGGCACATATCGGAAAGGAGTGGGATTCGGATTGCTCCTCCTCCGACTCCGACAATGAAGGACTCGCCGCCACCGCCTTCAACAAGTCGTCCCTCTTCCCCAACGAGCATCACACATGACTCATGGCGAAGGAGAAGAAGGTATGTACTCGAGAAAGTACCACTTATTCTTCTAGTGATGATGATTCTAGTGACGACAATGAAATAGACTATTCTAGTTTATTTAAAGGTCTAGATAGAATTAAAATTGGCAAAATTAATGAGTTAATTGATGCCTTGAATGAAAAGGATAGGCTTTTAGAAAAGCAAGAGGATTTGTTATATGATGAACATGATAAATTTGTAGAAGCACAAAAATCTCATGCTTTAGAAGTTAAAAGAAACGAAATGCTTTCTTGTGAATTATCTTCTTGCCATGAGACAATTTCTAGCTTAAGGAGCATTAATGATGACTTGAATGCTAAGATTGCTAGTAAATCTAACTCTTGCGTAGAGAATGTTATAACTTGCACTAGGTGTAAAGATATTAACATTGATGCTTATAGTGAACACCTAGCTTGCATTTCTAAATTAAATGAAGAGGTGGCTAGTCTTAATACCCAACTTGAGACTAGCAAAAGTGATTTTGAGAAACTAAAATTTGCTAGGGATGCCTACACGGTTGGAAGACACCCCTCAATTAAGGATGGACTTGGCTTCAAGAGGGAAGCCAAGAACTTAACAAGCCATAAGGCTCCCATCTCCGCCAAGGAGAAAGGGAAGGCCCCTATGGCTAAAAGTACTAAAAGGAACCATGCTTTTATGTATCATGATAGGAGACAAACTAGAAATGCTTATAGGAGTTATTATGCTTATGATGACTTTAACTCTCATGCCATGGTTGCTTCTAGTTCTTCCTGTATGCATGATAGAAATATGTCTAGAAGAAATACTATTCATCATGTGCCTAGAAAGAATATTATTCATGCTCCTAGGAAAGTAGTGAATGAACCTTCTACAATTTATTGTGCTTTAAATGCTTCCTTTGCTATTTGTAGAAAGGATAGGAAAATAGTTGCTAGGAAGTTAGGGGCAAAATGCAAGGGAGACAAAACTTGCATTTGGGTCCCTAAGGATATTTGCACTAACCTTGTAGGACCCAACATGAGTTGGGTACCTAAGACCCAAGCCTAAATTTGCCTTGCAGGTTTATGCATCCGGGGGTTCAAGCTGGATTATCGACAGCGGATGCACAAACCATATGACGGGGGGAGAAGAAGATGTTCACCTCCTATGTCAAGAATAAAGATTCCCAAGATTCAATTATATTCGGTGATGGGAATCAAGGCAAGGTAAAAGGGTTAGGTAAAATTGCAATTTCTAATGAGCACTCTATCTCTAATGTGTTTTTAGTTGAGTCTCTTGGCTACAATTTGCTATCTGTTAGCCAACTATGCAATATGGGATATAATTGTCTTTTTACAAATGTAGATGTGTCTGTCTTTAGAAGAAGTGATGGTTCACTAGCATTTAAGGGTGTATTAGACGGCAAGCTTTATTTAGTTGATTTTGCAAAAGAGGAGGCCGGTCTAGATGCATGCTTAATTGCTAAGACTGGCATGGGCTGGCTGTGGCATCGCCGCTTAGCACATGTGGGGATGAAGAACCTTCACAAGCTTCTAAAGGGAGAACACGTGATAGGTTTGACTAATGTGCATTTCGAAAAAGATAGACCTTGTGCAGCTTGTCAAGCAGGTAAACAAGTGGGAGGAGCGCATCACAGCAAGAATGTGATGACCACTTCAAGACCCCTGGAGTTACTACACATGGACCTCTTCGGACCCGTCGCCTATCTAAGCATAGGAGGAAGTAAGTATGGTCTAGTTATTGTTGATGACTTTTCCCGCTTCACTTGGGTATTCTTTTTGCAGGATAAATCTGAAACCCAAGGGACCCTCAAGCGCTTCCTAAGGAGAGCTCAAAATGAGTTTGAGCTCAAGGTGAAGAAGATAAGGAGCGACAACGGGTCCGAGTTCAAGAACCTTCAAGTGGAGGAGTTCCTTGAGGAGGAAGGGATCAAGCACAAGTTCTCCGCTCCCTACACACCACAACAAAATGGTGTGGTAGAGAGGAAGAACAGGACACTCATTGATATGGCGAGGACGATGCTTGGAGAGTTCAAGACCCCCGAGTGCTTTTGGTCGGAAGCCGTGAACACGGCTTGTCACGCCATCAACAGGGTCTACCTTCACCGCCTCCTCAAGAAGACGTCGTATGAGCTTCTAACCGGTAACAAACCCAATGTATCTTACTTTCGTGTATTTGGGAGCAAATGCTACATTCTAGTGAAGAAGGGTAGAAATTCTAAGTTTGCTCCCAAAGCTGTAGAAGGGTTTTTGTTAGGTTATGACTCAAATACAAAGGCGTATAGAGTCTTCAACAAATCATCGGGTTTGGTTGAAGTCTCTAGCGACGTTGTATTTGATGAGACTAATGGCTCTCCAAGAGAGCAAGTTGTTGATTGTGATGATGTAGATGAAGAAGATGTTCCGACGGCTGCTATACGAACCATGGCGATTGGAGAAGTGCGGCCACAGGAACAAGATGAACGAGATCAACCTTCTTCCTCAACAACGGTGCATCCCCCAACTCAAGACGATGAACAGGTTCATCAACAGGAGGCATGTGATCAAGGGGGAGCACAAGATGATCATGTGATGGAGGAAGAAGCGCAACCGGCACCTCCAACCCAAGTTCGAGCGATGATTCAAAGGAATCATCCCATCGATCAAATTCTGGGTGATATTAGCAAGGGAGTAACAACTCGATCTCGATTAGTTAATTTTTGTGAGCATTACTCCTTTGTCTCTTCTATTGAGCCTTTCAGGGTAGAGGAGGCCTTGCTAGATCCGGACTGGGTGGTGGCCATGCAGGAGGAGCTCAACAATTTCAAGCGCAATGAAGTTTGGACACTGGTGCCTCGTCCCAAGCAAAATGTTGTGGGAACCAAGTGGGTGTTCCGCAACAAACAAGACGAGCACGGGGTGGTGACAAGGAACAAGGCTAGACTTGTGGCAAAAGGTTATGCCCAAGTCGCACGTTTTGGACTTTGAGGAGACTTTTGCTCCTGTGGCTAGGCTAGAATCAATTCGTATCTTGCTAGCATATGCTGCTCACCATTCTTTCAGGTTGTACCAAATGGATGTGAAGAGCGCTTTCCTCAATGGGCCGATCAAAGAGGAGGTGTACGTAGAGCAACCCCTGGCTTCGAGGATGAACGGTACCCCGACCACGTGTGTAAGCTCTCTAAGGCGCTCTATGGACTTAAGCAAGCCCCAAGAGCATGGTATGAATGCC